>NC_079194.1:135062817-136325317 GCF_029499605.1 Hyla sarda | reverse complement strand
TATATATATATCTATTATATATATATATATATCGTAGAGACTACGATTAAGCACATTCATGTGCGAAACGCGTCAGATGTCCTGCCTTGTACTGCGATATCTTCAATAAAGTAACGCAAGCTTTTATCTGCAACCATCCTGGTGCCGGACCTCATCTTTGTTCTATCTAAGAGTAGGCTGGAGGCGGTACCAGCCGGTCTACGGCACAGGTGGTGAGAAGGGCGTGCATGTGGTGAGCGGCTCACACCTTGCTACAGATATATATATATATATATATACCTCCTGTACTTTATACAATATACATGTCCTGTACTATATATAATATACAACCCATGTCCATACATAATATACACCATCTACAATATAAAATATATGCCCTGGTATTGTATAAAATATTCACCCTGTGAACTATACCTCATGCACGTAAACATACATGTACTATATATATATATATATATATATATAACCAAACGCTTGTTCTATATATATATGAGTAACCCTTCGCCTGCACATCATCTCAGGACTTGCCGCTGTCCACAGTTCTGAAATGTATTTCTATTATATCCTCAGAACTAACCTCTCTGTCAGTGCAGATGACCAATGAATTAGTGTATTACAGTGAAACGCCTTTACCGCGGAGACTACTTTCTCAACCCAGCACACTGTCTTGTGTGGAAAGTGTTCTGCATAACTTTAGGGTCACACTGGGCAGATATGCAGCATATTTGATGCTGCGAAAAATCTGCAGAGCAGCAGTAAAATATGCTGTGTATGCGTTAGGAGCAGATATAGGGCTAAATAAAGATAAAGTGTTGGTCCAACTGGGCAATAATAAACACAGAAAGCCCATCCAAGATCTGGTGCACCAGTAACCTCGGTGTTATCCCACTTATACTCCGAGGCGTTTCGCCCCACTTCTTCTGGGGGACAGCGGGGTATTTATGTAACAACATACCTGGTAATGGCCAATCAGACTGCAAAAGATGGCGCCAAAATAATATGGTGCTTGAGCCGCACGCTGCAGCAACCCATGCGGCCGGAGATGAGCTGTCACAAGGAGACGTAGGTGATTTAGTATTTATTCCTGGCCATTATTTAGTTCTATTTTCAATAGTACTTAGATCTACAGTAGGTAATTACACTCTGGAGTGAGTACAGGACAGTATTCAGTCATTTAGAAAGATTTTTGAGCCTTTTTTCCCAATAGGGGACATCTCTCAATAGTGGACACTTTTCCATTCCCCTGAGTGTCCGCTATTGGGAGATTCTACAGTACTGGGATGACACTGTAACAAACCTCCTCCTCATGTAATCAATCAGGGGTTTTGCTGGATGGACGGGTGCATTGGATTCTGCCTAACTTTATGGCTGTGGACAGAGTGATAGAGTGCGCTCTAGGCGGCTGCCTATTGTGCCTATATTCAAAGCCGGCCTTAACTAGCGCCAGATACAAAAATGTTCTTCTTTCCTAATGTGTTTCTATTTTCTGAATACATTTTTTTATAACAACATTTAGAAATATGCTTTACAGCAAGCCCTATGGACATAGGCAACAATAGACTAATCACATCAATGGGAAAGGTGTCCGGGCTTGATGCTCTTTTTCAGAGATCATTCTACAGGAAGGGGAGGCTGATCTGTGAGCAAGAGCTTTAGTGTCTCACATCAGGCTTTACGTCTACATCCTGTAAAAAAGAATGTGTTGCTGGAAGGCCCACTGCGATGGGCTGAATGTAGTAGAATAGTGACTACGTTCAGTCCCTTTCCTTACAGAGGTACTCAACTGGAAAACATTTATTTTTTTAAAGAAACTGGTGCCAGAAAGTTAAACAGATTTGTAAATTACTTCTATTAAAAAATCTTAATACTTTCAGTACTTATCAGTATTTTTCTTTTTGAATTTCCTTTCTGTCTGACCACTGTGCTCTCTGCTGACACCTCTGTCCATGTCAGGAACAGTCCAGGACAGGAGAGGTTTGCTATGGGGAATTGTTCCTGCTCTGGACAGTTCCTAAAATGGACAGAGGTGTCAGCAGTGAGCATTGTGGTCAGACAGAAAAAAAAATTCAAAAAGAAAAGAACTTCCTGTGGGGCAAACAGCAGCTGATAAGTACTGAAAGGATTAAGATTTTAAAATAGAAGTAATTTACAAATCTGCTTAACTTTCTGGCACCAGTTGGTTTAAAAGTGTTTTTTTTTTTCTTCCAGTGGAGTACCCCTTTATGGTATCCCATGTCTGTGTGGGACACCACATTTTTTGTCTTGTACAGACACAGGACATGTTCATGAAATGGTCCAATCTCACTCACTATTAGACTATATTTAGCCCAGTAAAGAGTACCTGTGACTAAATAAACTTTTCTAAACTAACTCAGGCTATGTTCCCTAACTACTTCTTAAACCCCCCCCCCCCCTAATTTAAAAAGCTCTGTATCTTACCTCTCTTCTTGCTCAGTGTGAGCTGCCGGCAGGAGGATGTGGGCGTTCCCCAGCAGGCGCTATGTCACTGAAGCCTGCTGGGGGGATTGCTTCCCTCACTTCGCCGAGGAGAGCAGCTGGGGGGGGTGGACTTGTCCTCAGTGTACAGAGCCCTGCTTGTCCTCAGTGTACAGAGCCCCACTTGTTCTCAGTGTACAGAGCCCTGCTTGTCCTCAGTGTACAGAGCCCTGCTTGTCCTCAGAGTACAGAGCCCTGCTTGTCCTCAGTGTACAGAGCCCTGCTTGTCCTCTGTGTACAGAGCCCCACTTGTCCTCAGTGTACAGAGCCCTGCTTGTCCTCAGTGCACAGAGCCTCGCTTGTCCTCAGTGTACAGAGCCTTGCTTGTCCTCGGTGCACAGAGCCCCCCTTGTCCTCAGTGTACAGAGTCCTGCTTGTCCTCAGTGTACAGAGCCCCGCTTGTCCTCAGTGTACAGAGCCCTGCTTGTCCTCAGTGCACAGAGCCCTGCTTGTCCTCAGAGTACAGAGCCCAGCTTGTCCTCAGTGTACAGAGCCCTGATTGTCCTCTTTGCACAGAGCCCTGCTTGTCCTCCTTGCACAGAGCCCTGCTTGTCTTCAGAGTACAGAGCCCTGCTTGTCCTCAGTGTACAGAGCCCTGCTTGTTTTCAGTGCACAGAGCCCTGATTCTCCTCAGTGCAAAGAGCCCTGCTTGTCCTCAATGTACAGAGCCCTGCTTGTCCTCAGTGCACAGAGCCCTGCTTGTCCTCAGTGTACAGAGCCCCGCTTGTCCTCGGTATACAGAGCCCTGCTTGTCCTCGGTGTACAAAGCCCTGATTGTCCTCAGAGTACAGAGCCCTGCGTGTCCTCAGTGTACAGAGCCCTGCTTGTCCTCAGAGTACAGAGCCCTGCTTGTCCTCAGTGTACAGAGCCCTGCTTGTCCTCTGTGTACAGAGCCCCCCTTGTCCTCAGTGTACAGAGCCCTGCTTGTCCTCAGTGCACAGAGCCTTGCTTGTCCTCAGTGTACAGAGCCCTGCTTGTCCTCGGTGCACAGAGCCCCGCTTGTCCTCAATGTACAGAGTCCTGCTTGTCCTCAGTGTACAGAGCCCCGCTTGTCCTCAGTGTACAGAGCCCCGTTTGTCCTCGGTGTACAGAGCCCTGCTTGTCCTCAGTGTACAGAGCCCTGCTTGTCCTCAGTGTACAGAGCCCCGCTTGTCCTCGGTGTACAGAGCCCTGCTTGTCCTCCGTGCACAGAGCCCTGCGTATCCTCAGTGTACAGAGCCCTGCTTGTCCTCAGTGCACAGAACCCTGCTTGTCCTCAGAGTACAGAGCCCTGCTTGTCCTCAGTGTACAGAGCCCAGCTTGTCCTCAGTGTACAGAGCCCTGCTTGTCCTCTTTGCACAGAGCCCTGCTTGTCCTCTTTCACAAAGCCCTGCTTGTCTTCAGAGTACAGAGCCCTGCTTGTCCTCAGTGTACAGAGCCCTGCTTGTTTTCAGTGCACAGAGCCCTGATTGTCCTTAGTGCAAAGAGCCCTGCTTGTCCTCAATGTACAGAGCCCTGCTTGTCCTCAGTGCACAGAGCCCTGCTTGTCCTCAGTGTACAGAGCCCCGCTTGTCCTCGGTGTACAAAGCCCTGATTGTCCTCAGAGTACAGAGCCCTGCTTGTCCTCAGTGTACAGAGCCCTGCTTGTCCTCAGTGCACAGAGCCCTGATTGTCCTCAGAGTACAGAGCCCTGCTTGTCCTCGGTGAACAGAGCCCTGCTTGTCCTCAGAGTACAGAGCCCTGCTTGTCCTCCGTGCACAGAGCCCTGCTTGTCCTCAGTGTACAGAGCCCTGCTTGTCCTCAGTGCACAGAGCCCTGCTTGTCCTCAGTGTACAGAGCCCTGCTTGTCCTCGGTGTACAAAGCCCTGATTGTCCTCAGAGTACAGAGCCCTGCTTGTCCTCAGTGTACAGAGCCCTGCTTGTCCTCAGTGCACAGAGCCCTGCTTGTCCTCAGAGTACAGAGCCCTGCTTGTCCTCGGTGAACAGAGCCCTGCTTGTCCTCAGAGTACAGAGCCCTGCTTGTCCTCCGTGCACAGAGCCCTGCTTGTCCTCAGTGTACAGAGCCCTGCTTGTCCTCAGTGCACAGAGCCCTGCTTGTCCTCAGTGTACAAAGCCCTGCTTGTCCTCAGTGCATAGAGCCCTGCTTGTCCTCCGTGCACAGAGCCCTGCGTATCCTCAGTGTACAGAGCCCTGCTTGTCCTCAGTGCACAGAGCCCTGCTTGTCCTCAGAGTACAGAGCCCTGCTTGTCCTCAGTGTACAGAGCCCTGCTTGTCCTCTGTGTACAGAGCCCCACTTGTCCTCTTTGTACAGAGCCCTGCTTGTCCTCAGTGCACAGAGCCTTGCTTGTCCTCAGTGTACAGAGCCCTGCTTGTCCTCGGTGCACAGAGCCCCGCTTGTCCTCAATGTACAGAGTCCTGCTTGTCCTCAGTGTACAGAGCCCCGCTTGTCCTCGGTGTACAGAGCCCTGCTTGTTCTCAGAGTACAAAGCCCTGCTTGTCCTCAGTGTACAGAGCCCTGCTTGTCCTCAGTGCACAGAGCCCTGCTTGTCCTCAGTGTACAGAGCCCCGCTTGTCCTCAGTGTACAGAGCCCTGCTTGTCCTCCGTGCACAGAGCCCTGCTTGTCCTCAGTGTACAGAGCCCTGCTTGTCCTCAGTGTACAGAGCCCAGCTTGTCCTCAGTGTACAGAGCCCTGCTTGTCCTCTTTGCACAGAGCCCTGCTTGTCTTCAGAGTACAGAGCCCTGCTTGTCCTCAGTAAACAGAGCCCTGCTTGTTTTCAGTTCAGAGCCCTGATTGTCCTCAGTGCAAAGAGCCCTGCTTGTCCTCAATGTACAGAGCCCTGCTTGTCCTCCGTGTACAGAGCCCCGCGTGTCCTCGGTGTACAGAGCCCCGCTTGTCCTCGGTGTACAAAGCCCTGATTGTCCTCAGAGTACAGAGCCCTGCTTGTCCTCAGTGAACAGAGCCCTGCTTGTCCTCAGTGCACAGAGCCCTGATTGTCCTCAGAGTACAGAGCCCTGCTTCTCCTCGGTGAACAGAGCCCTGCTTGTCCTCAGAGTACAGAGCCCTGATTGTCCTCAGTGCACAGAGCCCTGCTTGTCCTCAGTGTACAGAGCCCTGCTTGTCCTCAGTGCACAGAGCCCTGCTTATCCTCAGTGTACAGAGCCCTGCTTGTCCTCAGTGTACAGAGCCCTGCCTGTCCTCTTTGCACAGAGCCCTGCTTGTCCTCAGTGTACAGAGCCCTGCTTGTCCTCAGTGTACAGAGCCCTGCTTGTCCTCTGTGTACAGAGCCCGTCTTGTTTTCAGTGCACAGCGCCCTGATAGTCCTCAGTGCAAAGAGCCCTGCTTGTCCTTAGTGTACAGAGCCCAACTTGTCCTCAGTGTACAGAGCCCTTCTTGTCCTCAGTGTACACAGCCCTGCTTGTCCTCAGTGTACACAGCCCTGCTTGTCCTCAGTGTGCAGAGCCCTTCTTGTCCTCAGTGTACAAAGCCCTGTTTGTCCTCCGTGCAGAGCCCTGCTTGTCCTCATTTTACAGAGCCCTGCTTGTCCTCATTGTACAGAGCACTGCTTGTCCTCAGTACACAGAGCCCTGCTTGTCCTCCGTGTACAGAGCCCTGCTTTCCTCATTGTACAGAGCACTGCTTGTCCTCAGTACACAGAGCCCTGCTTGTCCTCCGTGTACAGAGCCCTGCTTGTCCTCATTGTACAGAGCACTGCTTGTCCTCAGTGCACAGAGCCCTGCTTGTCCTCATTGTACAGAGCACTGCTTGTCCTCAGTGCATAGAGCCCTGCTTGTCCTCAGTGTACTGAGCCCTGCTTGTCCTCGGTGTACAGAGCCCTGCTTGTCCTCAGTGCACAGAGCCCTGCTTGTCCTTAGTGTACAGAGGCCTGCTTGTCCTCAGTGTACAGAGCCCTGCTTGTCCTCAGTGCACAGAGCCCTGCTTGTCTTCAGTGTACAGAGCCCTGCTTGTCCTCAGTGCACAGATCCCTGATTGTCTTCAGTGCACAGAGCCCTGCTTGTCCTCAATGTATAGAGCCCTGCTTGTCCTCAGTGTATAGAGCCCTGCTTGTCCTCAGTGCACAGAGCCCTGCTTGTCCTTGGTGCACAGAGCCCTGCTTGTCCTCAGTGTACAGAGCCCTGCTTGTCCTCAGTGCACAGAGCCCTGCTTGTCCTCGGTGCACAGAGCCCTGCTTGTCCTGCGGGGTATGCGAGTGAGCACAGCGCTCCCGCCTGTCTGATTGACAGGCAGGAAGCTGTGCTGAGCTTGTCACATGCTCAGCCAGCACATTTCGGACTCACTGCCAGGCTGGCGTGAGTTCGAAATCAATGCAAAAGCTTGTGGCCAGGGACTCCTAGGGAGACCCCTAGTGCCCACATTTTCAAAATGTAAATAGACATATAAGGAAGCATTTTTCTTTTTTATAAAATTCTATTAGAAAGTTGTTTAATATGTAATGATCTATAACATATAAAAAATAAATAAATGACAGGTACCCTTTAAAGTCACTGGTCCCACAGACGCACGTCAGTTTATACAGTCCTTTTTAACAGGTTTCCGATGTGTAGCCCAATGTAAAGCAGAAAACATGATGCTAATAGGCCTGACATCTGTGCATTTTTTATTTTTGTGTTTAATCACAGGACAGTTTTACGACTTTTCTATGATGGTAAGAAAAAATCGGATGTAACACAGGCCACCAAAGTGTTGGTGTCGGTGCATCTTGAGCCAATAATGGACAAAAGTGCAAGGACTCTGCTTGGATTTTTAGTAATGACATATCTATCTCTATTATAAAATGACATCTTGGTGATTTAATCAAAATTTAAAAATGAATAGGCTGAGTTGTGTCACCCTCTGGTGGCTGGAGAGCAAACTGCATTGTATTCTATTTGATAGTGGTTTATACAGACAATTCTGCCACTGAACTTGTTACACGCAAAGAAAGAACATGTTAATTCTTTGCGCGGAAGTCTGCGAGCACTGCTTAGCCATCAATGGTGACTGCGCAGTGCCGCTCCATCCTACCGCCGAAGTATGATTGGTGTCGGCAGCCAAACGGAATCGCCGCTCGCTGATTTCAGCAAGCGGAGATTCCACAATGTGAACATACCCTTAGGCTGCATTCACATTCTGTTTTCGGGCTTCTGCTGGGCTCTAAGGCCCACATTTATCAATGTCTTTAGACAGTTTTTTTGTGTCTAAAAAAGAGGCAAAAAAGGAGCAAGCAGGGTTTTTTGCACCTTTTTTTTTTAGCCCCTTTTTGTTTACACATTTCTGCTGATTTTGAGTTGCAATCCACTGATTTTGGCATAAGACATGATATGGAAGGGATTTATCATTGCGCCTTTTTGTAAAAAGGAGCAAAAACAGGCGCAAAGCCACTGAAAAGTCTCTAAAGCTATACCAGCCCAGACATGGTGTAGCTTTTTGGTGTATGTGTAGACAGAAATTTCAGAAAATGTGACCTGCACAAAATTTATCAAAGCTCTTTTACCTTTTAATAAATTTGGTGCTCCTACACATTATCAGCACACAAAAAAAAAGGTGTAAAAAAATTCTTCACTTGCACTGCAATGATAAATGTGGGCCTATGTTGGCAACCTGTCAAAACAGGATGCCAATGTAGAGCCTTATGTGCCTATTGATTTTACTCTGCTGAAGTAGTGTAAATGCACGACTCACAAAGTATTCAAATATATGAAATATGCTGTGCAGTATATATATATCTTCTACATGGCATCCTATAGGAGATATATACAGTACATACATCCTTTATTGTCAGAGCATATGTCGAATGTTAAATCCACACACTATGGGGGGTATGTATGAAGGATTTTACCCTGTTTTTTTTACTGTGATTTGTCTCAAATTTCCTTTTATGTCACTTTTTGCGACAAACAATTGCGCAAAATGGTTTAGAACAAAATCACTGATTTCACTTTGTTAGTCGTGATTTCAGTTACAATCATTCTTTGGTCTGGAATTCATTAATTGCGACTTTTCAATTTGGCGCAAGTTTAGGCGCTAATACCTTCATTTAGGCGCAAATCTACACCATGAATAAAGTGACAGAGAAAATAGCTACAACAATAGACCGTCCCAAAGTCAGATTTACTGCCTGGAATTCTGGGGTCTGCGCCTTTTGTAGGGCTACATTTGTGCCAAAATTACAAACTTGCGTACGACAATTGATAATTTTGGTGCAAATATGCTCCATGTGACGCAAAAAAAAACCATACATAAAATCACACATTTCTACACCATTATTGATACATGTCCCCCAATGTGACTATTATGCTATTTTTCTGTACTTAACTATCATATCTTATATCGAATTTAACATCCTAGACAGCAGTGGAACAACATCATGGGATCTCCTTCTTGCAGGCTGACAGGGCAGGTAGAAGTTTTTTATTGACACTTACGCACTATAGAAACTTGCCTCTAACTACTCCCACGTTGTGTAATTTAATCTTTACTAGAAGACTGACCAGGAACATTTAAGGGAGGTAACCTTGTTACCTTGTAGAACTAAGGTAAACAAAATCTATAATAAGGTTATCCAGCAATAGAAAACCTGAGCTAATTACTTCCAAAAACAGCGCCACATCTCTCCCCAGGTTGTGTGTAGTATTACAACTTTGCTCCATTTACTTCAATGGAACTGAGCTGCAATACCACACACAACCTGTTGACAGACATGGTGCTGTTTTTGGAAGAAAACAGCTCTTTTTTTTGTTATAATCGTGGATAACCCCTTTAATCCAAACTTCCTTTGCAGCATCACAACAAATGGGAATGTGGCAAGTAAATCCCATAAAGAGGGACAACCTGCACAGATCTCAAAGTCTTATTCTTAGTAGTGAATAATATTAGCACCACACACTAGCTCCACTGACACAGGAAACACCCAGTAACCTCTTATCGACAAAGCTCTAGGCCACCAGAGCTTTTCTGATCTGTGATACAAATGTATTTATTTTATCCACGCTAGTACTCCTAGAAAGGTAGGAGCCTAGGTATTTGCATCACATTTAGGCTAGGTTTCCACATAGGGTTTATCTAGAGTTTATTTGGAATACTGCCACTACAGTTTTTGAGTCAAAGTTAGAAGTGGATCCATAAGGAAGGAGAAGTATAAGCCCTTCCTTCATATGTCCTATTTCTTCTAAATACACTTCTGGCTTTGGCTCAAAAACGGCAGTGGCAGTTTTCCAAAAACTTCCAGAAAAAACCTGTAAGGAAACGTAGGCTTAGAGAACTCCACTGAAAATTACCTTCAGAAGAGTTGTCAGGCTGGCAATAAAACTTGTCCTCTTGTTGAGATTTAGCTAAGAGTCCAAAAGGTGGACCACAGAATTTCCGAAAATGAACCTCAATTTCTTAAGGTTGGAGGATATTATTCATTCTTGGGACAGGGAAGAAGGTGTTAAATGTTAAAAGGAAGATGCCGGCTGGACGTTAGTGCAGGTAATAGTTATAACAGATTCCTTTTAAAATGTGAAAGGTAATCAAAGTCTCTAAACAGAACCTTAAAGCATACCTGTCATATTCCACAAAGATGTTATATGGTACTCACTACCTAATCCTGATAATATACATATAATTTATATATGTCTAGCACCTATATCTCACTCACAAATACCTTCTATCTGTTGCTCACTTGGTTTGTCATCCTGTGCTCTGGAGTGGTTGGGTCCCTGACACATAATCCACCCTATATTTACTGTGCTGGCTTTTCTCATCCAATCACTGCAGGCTACTCTTTAACCCCCTCCTCTCTGTTTGTATGCTGTACATGTTACACAGAGAGGAGTATGATTGGAATATGCCTGCAGTATACCTAAGACACTATTGTGAGCTTATAACAGGGAATTATGTGTAAAAATAAAAAGATCTTCCTAAATTAGGGCAAAGATTTAATGATACAAGTACAGTCGTTTTTTTTTTTATGCATACATTTTCTATCTGCTCTGTCTGACCATGTGTGTCATTCAGCTTTCTCAGACTCTTGAATGGCGCTGTTCTAACAGTGTTTTACAAACACAGCTGAGAGCTTGCAGTATCACACATACTATGCTGCAGGCAATATCACACATAGTATGCTGAGATACTCAGCTGAAAACTGTGCCTTCATGCTCCTTTAGCTGCTACTCTGAGCTGCCAGCAGACCTGAGCAGGTCAAATGGTTAGGGAGCAATGAATATAGATGAGGGAGATGTGTCGGCCTCAGCCAATTAAGGACAATCACACACTGAAGAGCAGTTTGTCTGAGCGAGCCTGCACAGCACAGATCTCCTATACTGGATACCGGTTTGCTTTATGGCTGGTATCCAAAGTGCTGGAAAATACAGTCATTGGTGAGGAAAAAGATAGATGACCCCTAATGGTAGCAATTTTTAAGATTTTTTTAAGGTAAAATTGAGTCTTTTAAAAACAAAAAATGTATAAATATAGTTTAAAAAGTCATGTTATCATTTAGTCAGCACAATATAATTTTTTTTTTTTATATTGACAGTGCCCCTCTAAAGTGCCAAATGGGGATTGCAATTAAAGGACTTCCCTATTCTTTGGAATCACATGGTGTATCACATGATCTCATGCAATCAACAGCTCTGGGTTGCTGACTTGCTGAGAGAGATCATGTGACAGGCCACGTGACTACAGAGCCAGGAAATACTTTTGTGCTGAAAAGTGGTTACAAAAATAGTTTCCGAACTTTTATTTTGTGCATTGTGAAATGTTTTCCGTCTTCTCAAAGTAAATCTTGACAAAATGCATATGATTATTGATCACAAGTTACAGAGGGTCTCAGCTGTCAGGGCTTGTTGGGAGTCGTAGTTGTAGTCGTGGGATCGCTCTGTACCTCTGTCTGTGATAAGATTCTGTGCTTTAGTATTTCTTCATATTTTTAGCATCTTGGAAACAACATCGTCTCCAGGTGGTCACAGGTCATCTCAGAATCTTAGCCCTAGGGGATGGAAATCGCTCATTGAGATGCCAGAGCGTACAGTGACATTTACCAAAATCTAACATTGCCAAAGCTGAGTGGACTCGTCCTATTAATTACTTCCACATGACGAGAACCTCCATCATCCACTGGATAATTAGAATTCATCTTCCGCTCATCTATCAGCCGCTGGCAGGTTTCCTAATGAATGTGGAATTCTTACCTTATGAGAAAATGATTCTATGCCTCAAAAATTCACCCCTTAATAGGGGTACTCCGCCCCCAGACATCTCATCCCCTATACAAAGGATCAGGGATAAAAAATGTCTAACCGGCCTCTTGGACCCCCGCATTCTCTGTGCAGAACAATGGGTACTCCACGGAGATCGTTGGACCCCAGTGATCAGACATCTTATCCCCTATCCTTTGGATAAGGGATAAGATGTCTAGGGTAAGAGTACCCCCTTAAGTTATCCTTTTGTGTGGAGTCTTTCAATCTTCTATTTAGATCAGTGGTCTCAAACTGTGGCCCTCCAGATGTTGCAAAACTTCAACTCCAAGCATGCCTGGACAGCCGTTGGCTGTCCGGGCATGCTGGGAGTTGAAGTTTTGCAACATCTGGGGGGCCACAGTTTGAGACCACTGATTTAGATGTTCTTTTACCTTGATCTTCTAAGTGGGTGTTGTGTGACAACTACCACAAATCACAATTAAACTGCTTATATGTGCTGTAACTTAAAGGGGTACTCCCGTGGAAAACTTTTTTTTTTTTTTTTTTAAATAAACTGGTGCCAGAAAGTTAAATAGATTTGTAAATTACTTCTATTAAAAGTAGTAATCCTTCCAGTACTTATTAGCTGCTGAATACTACAGAGGAAATGGTTTTCTTTTTGGAACACAGAGCTCTCTGCTGCCATCATGACCACAGTGCTCTCTGCTGACATCTACGTCCATTTTAAGAACTGTCCAGAGTAGGAGAAAATGCCCATAGCACACATTTGCTGCTCTGGACAGTTCCTAAAATGGACAGAGATGTCAGCAGAGAGCACTGTGGTCATGATGTCAGCAGAGAGCTCTGTGTTCCAAAAAGAAAACCATTTCCTCTGTAGTATACAGACCCTAAAAAGTACTGGAAAGATTAAGATTTTTTTAATAGAAAAAATTTACAAATCTGTTTAACTTTCTGATACCAGTTGATTTAAAAAAAAAAAAATGTCCTCTGTAGCATACAGCTGCTAAAAAGTACTGGAAGGGTAAAGCTTTCTTAATAGAACTAATTTACAAATCTGTTTAACTTTCTGGCATCAGTTCATTAAAAAAAAAAAGTTTTCCACCGGAGTACCCCTTTAACTCTTTAACGACGCAGGACGTATATTTACGTCCTGCGCCGGCTCCCGCGATATGAAGCGGGATCGCGCCGCGATCCCGCATCACATCGCGTCGGTCCCGGCGCTCATCAACGGCCGGGACCCACGGCTAATACCACACATCGCCGGCGATGTGTGGTATTAATCCTTTAGAAGCGGCGGTCAAAGCTGACCGCCGCTTCTAAAGCGAAAGTGACTCGGCTGCTCAGTCGGGCTGTTCGGGACCGCCGCGGTGAAATCGCGGCGTCCCGAACAGCTGACCGGACACAGGGAGGGCCCTTACCTGCCTCCTCGGTGTCCGATCGGCGAATGACTGCTCCAGCAGAATGAGATCCAGGCAGGAGCAGTCAAGCGCCGATAACACTGATCACAGGCGTGTTAATACAAGCCTGTGATCTGTGTAGAAGATCAGTGTGTGCAGTGTTATAGGTCCCTATGGGACCTATAACACTGCAAAAATTTTTTTTTTTTAAAGTGTTAATAAAGGTCATTTAACCCCTTCCCTAATAAAAGTTTGAATCACCCCCCTTTTCCCAGAAAAAAAATAAAACGTATAAAAAAACGTATAAATTTTCCTGCATGTAGTTATGATTTTTTCCAGAAGTGCGACAAAATCAAACCTATATAAGTAGGGTATCATTTTATCCATATGGACCTACAGAATAATGATAAGGTGTAATTTTTCCGAAATATGCACTGCGTAGAAACGGAAGCCCCCAAAAGTTACAAAATGGCGTTTTTTCTTCGATTTTGTCGCACTATGATTTTTTTTTCCGTTTCGCCATGCATTTTTGGGTAAAATTACTAATGTCACTGCAAAGTAGAATTGGCGACGCAAAAAATAAGCCATAATATGGATTTTTAGGTGGAAAATTGAAAGGGTTATGATTTTTAAAAGGTAAGGAGAAAAAAACGAAAGTGCAAAAACGGAAAAACCTTAAGGGGTTAAGGTACTTTCAACGAATGAAAAATGCTGCAGTTTTCCCACAAAGGAAAATATTCAGCATTTCCACGGGTAAAACTCTTGCAGATTTTGATGTAGATTTGTTGTGGATTTGGCCAATTATGTAAAAATAAAAAACTAATCAATGGGGGAAATTTACTATTGTTTGCTGAGTGTCCAACCTCATATTGCGTGGTGTATATATTTATGTTAGTCAATATTTTGGTGCACGTTTGTTAATGGGGTTATCCAGGAATAGAAACACAGAGCTAATTTCTTACCAAAACAGCACCACCTTGCAGCTCAGTTCCACTGAAGTGAACGGAGCCAAGTTGTAATAGTAACATAGTAATATTGTTAATAAGGTTGAAAAAAGACCAGAGTCCATCAAGTTCAACCTATAACCCTAATAAGTCCCTACTGAGCTGATCCAGAGGAAGGCAAAAAACCCTCATACTAGAGGTAAAAATTCCTTCCCGACTCCAAATATGGCATCAGAATAAATCCCTGGATCAACGTTCTGTCCCTATAAATCTAGTATACATAACCAGCGATGTTATTATTCTCCAAAAATGCATCCAGACCCCTTTTGAATTCTTTTACTGAGTTCACCATGACCACCTCCTCCGGGAGAAAATACCACAGTCTCACTGCTCTTACTGTAAAGAACCCCTGTCTGTGCTGGTGTAGAAACCTTCTTTCCTCTAGATGTAGAGGATGCCTCCTTGTTATAGATACAGTCCTGGGTATAAATAGATCATGGGAGAGATCTCTGTACGGTCCCTGATATATTTATACATAGTTATTAGGTCGCCCCTAAGCCTTCTTTTTTCTAAACTAAATAACCCTAATTCTGATAATCTTTCTGGGTACTGTAGTCCTCCCATTCCCCGTATTACTCTGGTTGCCCGTCTTTTGAACCCTCTCCAACTCCACTATATCTTTCTTGTACACTGGTGCCCAGTACTGTACACAGTACAGTAACCCCCTGACATGCGATGGCCCCGACATATGATAAAATCGACATACGATGCTTTTATATATCGGGGCCATCGCATTAACTGCTATCCGACAGTGCAAAATGCTTAAGCTGCTGTCGGATAGCAGTTTAAGCATCCCGGACAGGTTCACTTACATATCCCCGCTGCTCCGGGTCCACTTCGCGATCCTCCGGCGTCTTCTGTATCTTCTCCAGGGTCCGGGCCTCGCTTTCCGGCGTTGTTATAACGTCAGTGCGCACGCTGTGCCGGCGCAGCAGCGTAATAACGTCACCAGAAAGTGAGGCCCGGACCCTGCAGAAGATGCGGAAGAAGCCAGAGGATCCCGAAGAAGACACCGGAGCAGTGGGACAGCATCGGGAGCCCCTGGGACAGCATCGGGAGCGGTGAGGACGCGGTCTGGAGCAACGGGAACAGGTGAGTATAACTTCCTATACTTTACATTGCACGGATCCCTCAACATAAAAGGAATTCGACAAACGATGGGTTGTTTGGAACAAATTACCATCGTATGTTGAGGGACCACAGTATTCTATGTCTGGTCTGACTAGCGATTTGTACAGTGGTAGAATTATCTCCTTGTCGTGGGCATCTATGCCCCTATTGATGCACCCCATGATTTTATTTGCCTTGGCAGCAGCTGCCTGACACTGGTCACTACAGCTAAAGTTACTATTAACTAAGACTCCCAAGTCCTTTTCCATGTCAGTCGTCCCAAGTGTTCTCCCATTTAATACATAATCCCAGCACAGATTTTTCTTCCCCATGTGCATTACCTTACATTTATCAGTGTTGAACCTCATCTGCCACTTCCCAGCCCAAATCTCCAACCTATCCAGATCCAATTGTAACAGTGCACTGTCCTCTATTGTGTTTATCTCTTTACAGAGTTTAGGATCATCTGCACAGATTGTAGGTTGTAATACTGGGCAGACTAGATGGGCCAAATGGTTCCTATCTGACACATTCTATGTTTCTATGTAACATTAGGACAGGAGTGGTGCTGTTTTTGGAAGAAATTAGCTTTGTGTTTCTATTTCTGGATAACCCCTTTAATTAATTTGGGCCTCTCCTTATGTACTATCCTGTACAAATGCGAATTGAACAGATATATATTTCTTTGTGTAATTAGCACCAGAAATAAGCTTTTTTTTTTAATGAGTAAATTGGTATGGTAACATACATGTAGCCAATCAATCTAGTCCTGCTCACGTAGTGCAGAATAAAAATAAATTACATGTCACTGCCATGCATGAAACTATGGTGCACAAGGGGACAAAAATGTGGCACATACAAAATAGAAAATTCCCCAATAAATGCAAAATCTGCAACGGCGGATTTTGCTGCAGTTCCGCAGAGTTTCTCACAATCTGCAATAATGGCAGGATTTGAGTTTTACATTGAGATCTTTGGAGGAAAAAGTTGACATTTTTCAATGTGGAATCCATATGTTGTCTTTTACATTAGTGTAAAGATGTAAAATTGCACATTAAATAGTGTAGATGGGCATTGGGTTGCATACAGGTAACAAAGAGAGTGACACATTTAGCACCAGCCAGTGGATAAAGAGCATGATGATTGTCAGGGGTGTCTAAGGGGTAGATGGAATCATATTGGATTGACGTAGCGACACAAGGACAGTGATGAATAAAAGGATAAAAGATGGATATCACATGGATAAAAGGATTTCATGTAAAATATTCATCATTACAACACCCTGAGACAAAAGTGATTTCTCAACAGCCAGTTTCCATAAATATGTATATGTATGTACACACTGGGTGCGGGACCCCGAAGTGGGGCCTTCCAAACATTCTACAGTAAATTAAAAGACCATAAAAATATTGTACAGTCACACACAGACTCCGACCCTTTGACAGCATAGTCATGACCCCAATGTCTGCAGCAGTTCCTTTACAGTCCTATTGGTTGTTGCAGCCAGGAGGGGGCACAGTTCCATCAACTTGTTTCTTGCGGCGTTTGTTTAATAATCTGTTGGTGGATGAGTTGAGATCCTTTATCTTCACTTGGTCATAGTCGACTCTCATGGTGGCCAGAGCACTAGTCATTTCCTCCTGAGGATAAAATAAAGTGATGAGAAGTCAGGGATCAGAAGAAGAGTCTGTGGTCAGGTAAAGAAGATCAGCATGAGAGGGTCTGAGATCAGGTAGAGAAGAGTTTAAGATCAGGAGAGAATGTGGGGTCGGGTATAGTGAATCAAATAGATAGGGTCTGAGGTCAGGTAGAGAAGATCAGTGAGGGTCCATGCACATTACGAAATTTGTGAGCTGAGAAATTCTGCTTGAAAACTGCAGCAGAGTCCCACTGATGTCAATAGGGTTTTGCACACTACAGAATTTCAGGGGCGGAGCTTTCGGTCATTAAAATTCATCAGTCGAAATAATGTACATGAGATCTGGGATCAGATAACCACAGATTTCCACCCACCTTAACTTCGTCCCAATGTTCTTTGTCCTCCTGCAGGACACGAGCCGTGTGCAGTGGGGTCTGTGGGACTACCATAGACTGCTGCAAGGAAACACACTGTTACGAAAGACTCAACACCAAACTCAACTGGTATAAAACAAGGCAACATTCCCATAGGGGAAGAATGTGAAAGAAAAAAAAACAGTCTGCTGGGGAGAGATGTATTGCAGTTATAAATTACAGTGCCACCTTGTGGCTAAGGCTCACATAGCCTTTCAGTTTATACACACATCATCAGGATTGAGTCCATTGCCCAGTGACCTTAAAGGGGTATTCCGGTGCTCCAGCGTTCTGAATATTTTGGTTCAGAACGCTTGGAGCCAGAGGCCACGCCCCTTGTGACGTCACCCCCCCCCACCACATTCATGTCTATGGAAGGGGGAGTGTCGGCTGACACGCCCCTCCCATAGATATGAATGTAGGGGGCGTGGCATGACATCACAAGGGGCGTGGCCGTGACGTCATGATCATGGCCACAGGAACCCGGCATTCTAAACAAACAGTGCTGCAGGAGATCGCGTGGGTGTCTGGCCTCTTGGACCCCTGCATTCTTCATGCAGAACACTGGGTGTTGCACGGAGGTCACTGGGGGTTCCAGAGGCTGGACCCAAGCGATCAGACATCTTATCCCCTATGCTTTGGATAGGGGAAAAGATGTCTAGCAGCGGAGTACCCCTTTAAAGGGGTTGGCCAGGTTTTAAAAAATGCTGCTTATTTCTTGCAAAAAAACAGCACCATTCCTGTCCACAGGTTGTGCGTGGTATTGCAATTCAGCTCAAATGAACTGAATTGGGCTGAGTACTACACACAACTTGTGGACAGAAGTGGTGCTCTCTTTGAAAGAAATGAGCAATTTTATAATCCTGGACAACCCATTTAAGACTACAGCTACAAGACTCTGGCTACACAGCCATCGTGCAACAAAAAATTGTCATGTTGCACTGCAGTGATCGCCCTGCATTGCAGCTAAGGTCAATGAATACGGTGGCAGTGGGACCCAAAAGCCACCGAGATCCAACAGATCAACAGATGGATTTCTTGCCAAACTCTGTTCATGGCCACTTGTGAGTCTCAACCTTTGCTGAAATGGAGCATGATGGTTTTTGGCCACAGGGGAAAACAATCTCTGTGTATCCCTATCCTAATGTGAAACATGTATTATACTCTCTGAATCTACATCTGATGAAGCTGCCCCATTATAGTATTGAGTTAAACATACATTTATCCAGGGGTGGTTCATGAAATAGGTGATTGTCATCCGCTCTGTTGGCTCTGTCCTCAGAAGATGCTGGATCATCTGTTTGGCTGTTAAAGGATGGAAAAGAAGTGATGTCAGTAAAGCGCTGTCAGTGTCACTAACAATCACAAGTAACTACTAAGGGTTATGTAGATTTCAGTGTAAGGCTATGTTCACATGACGGAATGTCCGCATGGACATTCTGCAAACTGAAGGTGCCGGCATAAACATGGTGAAGCTAGGACCGCACAGGAATGCACCGTCTCATAGACGGCTATGCATTCTGTGTGAAGTCTGCAGAAAGAATGAATGTGTTCATTCCTTTTGCGGACACGACGGAAAAATAGAATTTCCGTGCGGGAAACATCTGTCACAGATATTCCTCAGTGTGCACAGTGCAGCAGAATCCCGTTGTATTCAACAAGACTCTGCTGCAGGGAAATCTCTGTGCCAAATTCTAATGTGGAATTCCGACGTGTGAACATGTCCTGACATTTACATCAGACTGTTGAATTTTAGCACCAATTGCTCAACAGGGTCTGCTCTATCTGACATACAGGCAATTCTAGTATTTAATGATATAATTTACAACATTCATCATAGAACAATCCTTAACTCTGCAGGTGCTCTGCTTTCCTTATCTTGTACTTATCTTAAAGGGATTATCCAGGAAAAAACTTTTTTTTTATATATCAACTGGCTCCATAAAGTTAAACAGATTTGTAAATTACTTCTATTAAAAAAATCTTAATCCTTTCAGTACTTATGAGCTTCTGAAGTTTAGGTTGTTCTTTTCTGTCTAAGTGCTCTCTGATGACACGTGTCTCGGAAAACACCCAGTTTAGAAGAGGTTTGCTATGGGAATTTGCTTCTAAACTGGGCGGTTCCCGAGACACGTGTCAGAGATTACTTAGACAGAAAAGAACAACCTTAACTTCAGAAGCTCATAAGTACTGAAAGGATTAAGATTTTTTAATAGAAGTAATTTACAAATCTGTTTAACTTTCTGGAGCCAGTTGATATATATAAAAAAGTTTTTTCCTGGAATACCCCTTTAAGTGAAAGCCTGTATTATACTGTAGCCACAGCCAAAGACAAACAATCTGCCGGTGTACTGTTAGTAGGGAGCTTTATATAGTTACCGTATATACTCGAGTATAAGCCGACCCGAGTATAAGCCGAGACCCCTAATTTCAACCCAAAATCCCAGGAAAAGTTATTGACTCGAGTATAAGCCTAGGGTGGGAAATACCTCATCCCCCCCTGTTATCATCCAGACCCGTCATTAACATCCTCATCATCATCCCCTTGTCATCATCCCACACATCCCCCCTTCATCATCCCCTTATCATCCCACACATCCCCCCTTCATCATCCCCTTATCATCCCACACATCCCCCTTCATCATCCCCTTGTCATCATCCCACACATCCCCCCTTCATCATCCCCTTATCATCCCGCACATCCCCCCTTCATCATCCCCTTATCATCCCACACATCCCCCTTCATCATCCCCTTATCATCCCACACATCCCCCCTTCATCATCCCCTTATCATCCCACACATCCCCCCTTCATCATCCCCTTGTAATCATCCCACACCCCCCCCCCTTCATCATCCCCACCCCCCTTCATCATCCCCACACCCCCCCTTCATCATCCTCTTCTCATCATTCGCCCTCAGTGGTCTTCAACCTGCGGACCTCCAGAGGTTTCAAAACTACAACTCCCAGCAAGCCCGGGCAGCCATCGGCTGTCCGGGCTTGCTGGGAGTTGTAGTTTTGAAACCTCCGGAGGTCCGCAGGTTGAAGACCACTGCGGCCTTCAACATCATCCAGCCCCCCTCTCACCCCCTTTAGTTCTGAGTACTCACCTCCGCTCGGCGCTGGTCCGGTCCTGCAGGGCTGTCCGGAGAGGAGGTGGTCCGGTGAGGAGGTGGTCCGGGCTGCTATCTTCACCGGGGGCGCCTCTTCTCCGCGCTTCCGGCCCGGAATAGATGCGTTGCCTTGACAATGACGCAAATGACGCACCTCTGCGTCGTTGTCACGGCAACGTGACTATTCTGAGGCCGGGCCCGAAGCGCTTAGAAGAGGCCTCCCCGGTGAAGATAGCAGCCCGGAACCACTATCCCACCGGACCACCTCCTCTCCGGACAGCCCTGCAGCACCGGACCAGCGCCGAGCGGAGGTGAGTACTCAGAACTAAAGGGGGTGAGAGGGGGCTGGATGATGTTGAAGGCCGCAGTGGTCTTCAACCTGCGGACCTCCGGAGGTTTCAAAACTACAACTCCCAGCAAGCCCGGACAGCCGATGGCTGCCCGGGCTTGCTGGGAGTTGTAGTTTTGAAACCTCTGGAGGTCCGCAGGTTGAAGACCACTGCGGGTGGGGGAGTTCACTCGAGTATAAGCCGAGGGGGGTGTTTTCAGCACGAAAAATCGTGCTGAAAAACTCGGCTTATACTCGAGTATATACGGTATATAGTCAGAACTGCACTGTCCGTCAGAATGGGTGGAGCTAATCTGTGGTCTGTTTCCAATGGCAGCCAGCAAAACTTGAAGGGGTACTCTGGAGGGAAAACAATGTTTTCAAATCAACTGGTGCCAGAAAGTTATACGGATTTGTAAATTACTTGTATTTAGAAATATTAATCCTTCCAGTACTTATCTGTTGTATGCTCTAGAGCAGTGGTCTCCAACCTGCGGACCTCCAGATGTTGCAAAACTACAACTCCCAGCATGCCCGGACAGCCGTTGGCATGCTGGGAGTTGTAGTTTTGCAACATCTGGAGGTCCGCAGGTTGGAGACCACTGCTCTAGAGGAAGTTGTGTAGTTCTTTCCAGTCTGTCTGCAGTGCTCTCTGCTGTCCATGTAAGGAACTGTCCAGAGTCGGAGCAAATTCCCATAGCAAACCTCTTCTGGTCCGGACAGTTCCTGACACGGACAGAGGTGGCAGCAGAGAGCACTGTGGTCAGACAGAAAAGAACAACTCAATTTAGGAGCATACAGCAGCTGATAAGAAGAAGGATTAAGATTTTTAAGGAGAAGTAATTTACAAATCTGTATAACTTTCTGGCACCAGTTGATTTGAAAATGTTTTTTCTTCCAGAGTACCCCTTTAAGCAGCTTTGTTTGCGACTAGAGAAAATGACATAATTTAAACTTGGTGAAATGCTTGTGGAGTGACTTCATTGTTTATGTAGATGTAAACTATTGGATGTCACTGAAAAGTATAAAACATATACATTTTATAGCCAGTAGACATTAAGTTCTGTGCCTTGAGAGCTGCGTACCTTCTTCTGATACATCATTCCACTCCGGTGCTGGAAATTCATACTGCCCCATACGGATTCTCTTCTTCATCCCAGGAGAGATGGCTTGGCCAGTGTTGGAATAGAAAGGAGGGTAACCACAGAGCCTGTGAATCAGAACAGATGAAAACAACTGAGGATCGATGATGATCCCAAACAATCTTGTATCTATTTCTGGGAGAGCTGAGAGGATATTACAGCTCATACAGGAGCTGACACCTAGCTTTTCCATGCTCCTGAATGGTGGAAGATAACAGATATGTTGTTTACATTAGGGAGACTTTCCATTAAAGGACAACTGCAGCGCAATATACACTTATCCCCTATCTACAAGATAGGGAATAAGTGTTTGATCGCGGGGGGTCCGACCGCTGGGACCCCCTTGATCTCCCTAACGGGGCGCCGCCATTAGCGCTCATGGTGATGTAGCGTCGATCTAGAGGTCGACGGTGAAGCCCCGTCTCCTCCCCGTCCCCATACAGTTCTATGGGGGAGACAGGGAGGCACGAACGCTGCCTCCCCGCCTCTCCCATAGAGATGTATGGAGGAGGCGTGCTGGCTGCAACATCATGCTGCGGCTGGCACTCCCCCTGCAAGGGACAGCCGCGGCCCCGTACAGGAGATCACAGGGGGTCCCAGCGGTCGGACCCCCCGAGATCAAACACTTATCCCCTATCCACAGTATAGGGGATAAGTGTTAATCACGCTGCAGATGTCCTTTAAAGAGCTTTGGAGAACTTACAGAAGAGTGAGGGAGAAGATGAGCAGCAAAAAGTGATATAGCTGGTAATACTTACAGGATGTACATGATGACCCCCAGAGACCACATGTCACATGATTTGTCATACTTTTCTGGACCCAGCACCTCAGGAGCTGCAAAGAGAAGACAATCTGTTACATTGTGTTCATGACTGGCTATGACACCCAAAAATCCTCTACCCCCTATATGCACACACAGACATATACACACACACATCCACTGCACTCACCCACATAGTAGGGAGTGTAGCACGGAGTCTGCAGTGCGTTATGAATTGTCGTCTCCTTAGAAAAGCCGAAATCAGTTATCTTCAGCTCCGCATTGCTGTCCTTGGACGTGTAGAGGAGATTCTCAGGCTGCAGTATCCAGAGGTTAAAAGTCAATAGATGAGATACAAGATGCTCAACAAATAGTTAAAGCAGTCAGTGTAAGCTGGGTTTACAGTCAATCAGTATTTCATCCTCATTTTTCTAATTTTTTTTTTTTTTTTGCCAAAAGGAGGAGTGGTACTAACCCAGAGAAAAACTATAATGTAAAGATTTGCACCTTTCTCTGTATTTTGGTCCCACACAAAAATGAGGACAATATATTGATAAAAATACTATGTGTGAACCCAGGGTTAGAGATCATCACTCATCAGTAACAGCAGTCTGTATAAGGCTATGTTCACATGGAGAAATTTCCGAGCGGAATTCCACAAGAATATACTGCTCAGAAATTCCACTGCAGCAGAGTCACATTGATTTCAATGGGATACTGCTGTTCTGTGAACTGGCAGAATTTCCCCAGCATATGTTTTCGTCATGGAAATCTCCATTTCGGCATCTGCAGAAAGAATAGTCTTGTCTATTCTTTCTGCGGATTCTGCTCAGAAAAGCACTGTTGTCTATGAGACAGCGCATTTTCGACCGGTCCTAGCACCGCCATATTCTGCTGGCGCGCGCTGTCTGCGGAATATCTTCCTGGAAATTTTCTGCATGTACATTCGGCCGTGTGAACATAGCCTACAAGATTCTAGCTAACCACTTAGTAAGAACAGTCAGTATAAGGCTATGTTCACACAGTGGAATGTTAGCATGGAAAATTTCTGTGCGGACATTCCACCAACAACGGAACAGAACACCCCAGTGCTAGAAACGCTCAGAAATGTGCCGTCTCATAGATGGCAGTGCATTTCCTTGCAGAATCTGCAGAAAGAATAGATATTTCTATTCTTTCTGCAGAAACCGGAATCAGAATTTCTGTGGCAGAAACACCTGGAGCAAAAATTCTGCCTTGTGCACAGTGCAGCAGAATCCCATTGAAATCAATGAGACTCTGCTGCAGCGGAATGTCTGTGCAGAATTCAGCAATGTCTGTGTGGAATTCAGCACAGAGATTCCGCTGTGTGAACATAGCCTAAGAGACAACAGATCACCAGCTGTCAGTAGGAACAGTTAGTATAAGGGACACCAGATCACCAGCAGTCAGTATAAGGGTATATGTTCACACTATAGAAGCTTCACCTGAAATTTTGCTGCACCAACCTAGCATTGGTGTGAATGGGTCTTCTGTTGATTCATTCACACTGTGGAATTATAGAAGCTGAGAATTCATGTTAATTCTTTTGGCGGAATTATGCGCTGACTGCTATTAATAGTGAGAGCGCACGCGGCCGTTCACACAGAATCTCCGAACCAGAATATTTTAGGGCAGAGTTTCTGTAGATTAAACATACCCTAAGAGACACCATATCATCACCCTTCAGTTAAAACAGTCAGTATAGGACACGAATATTATGGTCTACCTATAGCAAGAGCATGATTTAGGCTCCTTCTCCAAGGGCCCCATAAATGTATAACCATAACACTATGGCTCATACCTTGACATCTCTGTGAGCAATGTTGAGTGCATGGAGATGCTGAATGGCCATTCCGATGTCACGCATGATTTCAGATGCCTCTGGGGACAAATAAAAATAATTAGAAAATGCCAAGATCTTTGCTCGGAGTAGGTGAATGAAAACAGTAAATCTATGGTCAGACATTCCACAGGCTGCAGGTGCTGACAAAGTATGCTGCCACTAGAACCAGAAATGCGCCGCCTCCATAGACAGCAATGCATTTTTGAGCAGATTGCACCCAAAAGAATGGACAAGTCAATTCTTTATGTTAAGGCCGGAATTTGAGTTACTTTGCAGGAAACATCTGGCACAGAAATGCAAATTCCAGCCTCCACCGTAAGAATCCTTTTGGAAATGCTTTATTGTCTATGGAGATGGCGTATTTCTGCGCGCTCCTTGTTCTACTGTCACCTGCAGCCTGTGGAATGTCCGCCGTGTGCACGATGTAGCAGACTCTTCTGCAACAACATTTCTCAGAAGAGTTTTTCTGCCGGATTCCACTTCTAAAGAAAACTGCTCCAAAAACCCATTGGCAACCGCCCCACTGTCAATCTGCACTGTTTCATAAATCTCCCCCTAAATGTTTACACCCAGAGGCTGAACACTCCCTAATACATGCTCCCTCAGCTGAAATGTTACAATGAATGTATGGAGACAATCCCCTGGATGCCAAACATATGGGCAGAACAACTCTCTTTCTGTCCTGGACTCCAAACCTTAAAGGGGTACTCTGGTGAAATTTTTTTTTTTTTTAATCAACTGGTGCCAGAAAGCTAAACAGATTTGTAAATTACTTCTATTAAAAAATATGAATCCTTCCTGTACTTATTAGCTGCTGAATACTACAGAGGAAATTCTTTTCCGTTTGGAACACAGAGCTGTCTGCTGACATCATGAGCACAGTGCTCTCTGCTGACATCTCTGTCCATTTTAGGAACTGTCCAGAGTAGGAGAAAATCCCCATAGCAAACATATGCTGTTCTGGGCTGTTCCTAAAATGGACAGAGATGTCAGCAGAGAGCACTGTGCTTATGAGGTCAGCAGAGAGCACTGTGCTCGTGATGTCAGCAGACAGTTCTGCGTTTCAAAAAGAAAAGAATTTCCGCTGTAGTATTCAGCAGCTAATAAGTACAGGAAGGATTAAGATTTTTTAATAGAAGTAATTTACAAATCAGTTTAACTTTCTGGCACCAGTTGATAAAAAAAAAAAAAAAAAAAATTTTCACCGGAGTACCCCTTTAACTGAAACATTGTGACAAGTCTATCACTCGTGTGAGCAAGACTAGGTCATGACAAGTTTTCAGCCTTTGAAACCATGAATGTTTCTATTAACTGACAGGTAGCAGATATCCTGAAAATGACAAACTGAAACATGTTGATGATACTATATAAATATTTATTTATAGATCCAGTCCCTATAATAGTGCCCTGTGCTTTGACCTCACCTCGCTCAGTGAAGGCCTGGTCCCCTCTCTTCTGGATCCGGGTGAAGAGCTCTCCTCCCTCCATGCTGAATACAAAGTACAGGAGACACAGTGAGTATAGCAGGCAGGATATTACTATGATGCTGCTGTAAAGTAAACTGCTGTAAAGTACTGACCACTGGAGGACAGTCCCTGTGCTACTCTTTCCTGCTACACTACTGGGGGCTCACACAGTTATACATTATCCTCTTTGAATGACTGGAGACAAACTTCTGCTATGTAATGCAGGTTTACCATTAGAATTATGTTAATGGTGACAAAATGTGAGGAATCTCCAAACAAAATAACAGACATCATCGCACTGATCTTAAAAATGGGACAAGGCATAGAAATGGGTGGCCGGGTTCACAAACTATTACATGTAGGGCTCATGGAAACTGCGAGTCCCAGCAGGTATAATAGCATCTACCTCCTTATAATCTCATACCAAGCCCTGAATCATTATAGCCAGATGTATTATTACAGTCAACTTACAATGGCCTCAACATACAATAGTTTCAACCAGACTCAACATACAATGTACAGACAGTCCAGATCTGTGAAACGTGTCAATGGCCAGAAGAACTGACCAATCAGAATGGGCATTTTACTGGTAAAACCCCTGTATTACTGAAGCGAATGTACTGACTGGTGTCTGGTAGCGCCCCCTACAGTACAGGGAGGTATTACATGTTCTGTATTACTCTTTACCTGTATTACTGAAGCGTATGCACTGACTGGTATCTGTTAGCGCCCCCTACAGTACAGGGAGGTATTACATGTTCTGTATTACTCTTTACCTGTATTACTGAAGCGTGTGCACTGACTGATGTCTGGTAGCGCCCCCTACAGTACAGAGATGTATTACATGTTCTGTACACTTTACCTGTACCAGGGTTACCTGCTTCATTGGACACCAGGTGAGGGCAACTCCATGTTATTTTTTTTAAGGACATTGCCTGTACTGTACACGACCCTGAAGTAGCTCCTGTCCTCTACATAGACCAGTGTTTCCCAAGCAGGGTGCCCCCAGCTGTTGCAAAACCACAACTCCCATCATGCCCGGACAGCCTTTGGCTGTCCAGGCATGCTGGGAGTTGTAGTTTTGCAACAGCTGGAGGCTCCCTGCTTGGGAAACACTGACATAGACAGTGATTTACAGCTCCCAGCAGATATTTCTTACTTTTATATGTAAGGACTTGCTTTATCTATATTAGTTATCTACTTATTTTTCTTAAATTTTCACTTTTTCCTATTTTTGGATGACATTTTGGTGCCTTTAGAACCAATTACCAGGTTTCCATAGAGTTCTGGTCTCAACATACAATGGTTTCAACATACAATGGTCGCCCTGGAACCAATTAACCTGATAATGACCATGGACGTCTATGCTTGTCCAATGGCCGTTACCGGGGTATGAAGCGGGTCCCGACTCGAGCCCGCATCATACCGGCCAGCCCCCAGCTGATTCTTGTAGCTGGGGGCCGGCGTTAATAGCCGACATGCGGCGATTGCCGCGGCCGGCTATTAACCCTTTAGATCGCCGCTGTCAAAGTTGACAGCGGCGTCTAAAGGTGCCTGTATCCCGTCCCTGGTGGTCCAGTGGGGTGGATCGCCCCCCCACAGCGCGATCGCGGGGGGCGATCCACTACTGAGGTAGCCTGAGGGCTTACCTCTCCTGCTGCGGCGGCTCCGGTGCTCTGAATGATAAAGCCTGGCAGGGCCAGGCTTTATCAATCGAGTGCAGAGCACGCAGATCATTGTGGTTTTATGAAACCACAATGATCTGTATGAGGAATCTAATGATTCCTCCTAAAAGTCCCCTAAGGAGACTAAAAGTGTAAAAAAAAAAAAGTTAAATTTTTTTTTTTAAACACACACATTAACCCCTTCCTTATTAAAAGTTTAAATCACCCCCCTTTTCCCAAATTCCATATTAAAAATATGTAACCATAATAAAAATACACATATGTGGTATCGCCGCGTGCGTAAATGTCCGAACTATAAAAATATATCATTAATTAAACCGCACGGTCAATGGCATACACGCAAAAAAAGTCCAAAAAGTCCAAAATAGCGTATTTTTGGTCACTTTTCATATCATAAAAAAAGGAATAAAAAGCGATCAAGAAGTCCGATCAAAATAAAAATGGTACCGATTAAAACTTCAGATCACGGCGCAAAAAATTAGCCCTCAAACCACCCTGTATGCGGAAAAATAAAAAAGTTATAGGGGTCAGAAGAGGACAATTTTAAATGTATACATTTTCCTGCATGTAGTTATGATTTTTTCCAGAAGTACGACAATATCCAACCTATATAAGTAGGGTATCATTTTAACCGTATGGACCTACAGAATAATGATAAAGTGTCATTTTACCAAAAAATGTACAGCGTAGAAACAGAAGCCCCCAAAATTTACAAAATGGTGTTTTTTCTTCAATTTTGTCGCACAATGATTTTTTTTCCATTTCGCCGTAAATGTTTGTGTAAAATGACTGATGTCATTACAAAGTAGAATTGGTGGCGCAAAAAATAAGCCCTCATATGGATTTTTAGGTGCAAAATTGAAAGGGTTATGATTTTTAAAAAGTAAGGAGGAAAAAACGAAAGTGTAAAAACAGAAAAATGCTTGGTCCTTAAGGGGTTAATATTGTAACTTGAGGGACCACTGTATATTGTAGCATTATAGCAGTGATCTATAGGACATAGATTTACTACACCTGGAGAGCCACAGGCTATAGACAATGTATTATATTACAGTAAATGACATGTTGTATATATATATATATATATATATATATATATTATTATGTCATGTTATAATGTTACAATATACCATGTTGAACCAAAGGGGTAATGTTTCTACTTGAGACGTGTGGAGACTTATAGACCATTCATGTTTCACTGGCAATTTTGGGAAGTAAGCATAAGTAAGGCAGTTCTCTGACGCCACCTTTTCAAGTTAGTTTTCCCTTTTAGTGTTTTGCTCCAAGAGTCTTAGAACAATGTCTGTGAATGTATGCAAAGCCAGAGATCTCCAGAAAGCAAGAATACCCATTTCTGACAGCTGTTTCAGGGTTAAAACACAGACTTTGAGGGAATGCTATCTTTAAAAAGGTGACATGAAAGAGCAGCTTTGCATATCCTTTCTACCCAGAGTTTCCAGTGGAGCATGAATGGCCTATAAGTCTCCATACATTTTATAAAACTCTCCTCAAGGTAACACACAACGGGGCCAGAAACAGCTGTCTACAGACTTTTTATTGGCGTGAAACACTGACTACCTTGAAAATGGTGGCGTGAGAGAGCTACTTTGCTTTCCGCTATCCTTTCTTTCCAATATATCATATTTTTATGCTATGTTATTGAATTACACTGTTCTTTAATATTATAATAGATGATATGGTTCTTATTTCTCATTACTTTATACAGTAGAATCTCCCAAAAGCGGAAACTCACGGGGAAAAAAACCTGTCCGCTATTGTGAGATGTACTCACTCCAGAGGGTAATAACCTATAAAACAAGATAAAAAGCAATATTACAGTAGAATCTCCCAGTGACATTTAATAACCCCTTGTCACCTCCCTGTACCATTTCACCTCCCTGTGCCATTTCATTCCCCCTCTTGATCCCTCCAATGCCACTTCATTCCTCCCCCCTTGAACCCCCTGTGCCACTTTATTCCACCCGTGCCAAATCATCCCCCCTTCACCCCTTGCGCCACATCACTTTTCCCCTTCCCTCCTCACCCTGTTCTTTTTACCTGGCCAGCTGACTCAGGTGCAGGGACTCTAAGCGGGTTTGACGTTCTCCTGACATCCTCTGCTCTGCACTTAAGAGAGGGTTGTGGGTGAATGATGTGTTCTGCAGATGTACAGAAACAGGAGACCACTGTTTAAACAATGATCTTCTGTGCTGGGGTTGCTGCAGGGGGGTGCAGTAGTGGACAGGGGCCCCTGGGAGCGCGGGCCCCTTACTGGGGTATTGGCTGTGCCCCCCTGATGGCGGCCCAGGAACGCAGGGTCAGGACATAAGCCTGTTGGGAGTGTTTTGTCCTCTATTGGGAGTGTTTTGTCCCCTATAGGGTGTGTCGGCATCCGCTATTGGGAGTGTCCCCTGTTCGGAGGGTGAAGTCTTATGGTACTCCTCTGGGGAATAAAAAAACTGTCCCTAATTGGGAGGTGTCCCCTATTGGGAGGTGCCCACTAAGGGAGATTTTATTGTACAAGAAGTGGAAGACAGCACAGGATTCATTTTTTTTGTGCAGAGGACCATCAGAATAAACACTCTGGACAAATGATCACCAAGTAAAAAGTCCAATGTCAAAGCACCAAATGGAGACTCTGGATCCAATCAAAAGCTAGCATAAAGCCGAAATGTTGCAAGTTGCGAAACCAATAAAAAACTGCTTTTGATTGGATCCAGAGTCTACATTACATTTTACAGTTATGTTATATAACATTGAATTATATTGTTCTATAATATCACATTACATTATGTAGTTATATTACATTGTCTTATTTTATTCCATTATATGACATTTATTATGTTCTAGTATTATTATATATCTACTCTCTCACCACTCCATGACAATCAGCAGACATCGCTTCCCTCTGTGGATGTTTTCATAGACATCCAGCACTGACACAATGTGCGGTCCTCCAGATGCTCTGGTGTGGTATTCCACCTCTCGCCGGGACTTGGGGCTGTCATAGAGAATCTGGAGAGACACAGATGAGAAGGTTGGGGTAAATTTAGGATAACAACAAATTAAGAAAAATAATGAACTAGGACATAAGTGATTCAGCCCACATTGCTTTATTTTTAGGCTTTGTATCACAGTTTCGGTAAGTGTTCAGTTACCACCTCTATTCCTGTAAGTTACACTATATGATGCATCTTAAAGAGAGCGCCACATTAATAAGGACACTGATCTGAGGCCCTCTAAGACACTCCACTTTATTCCTGCATGCAGCTATCTTTACTAAAATGACTGACTTTCACAAACTTTGCATAGATCCACAGCACAAGTGAATATAAAAAACTTTGTAATATACTTTATCAGACAAAACTGCTTCTTTCTCCTGTTATCAAGCTTCTTTCTTTCATCCCCACAACCCTCTGCACACTAAGCTGTCATCCTTTCTGAAAATCAGCTCAATCCTGTGCTGTGTTTATAAGATAGTCCTGAAGCTCACTGTGAGATCAAATTGTAGCTTCTCATACATGTCTATGGAGGAGGGAGATAGGGTGGAGTCCCTGGAGGGATGAAGCAGCTGCAGACAATGCAGAGAAACAGAGAAAGGCACAACTATTTAAGCCCCCCTTCACATACGTTAGGTGTCCTGTGGCATTTCCCTCCAGCGCTGTAGAAAAAGCACTGAAGGGAAACTGATTGTAGAACTGATCCCATTAATTTCAATGAGGCAGTTCACATTCATCTGGTGTCTCACTTTGGACGCCGAATAGTGGAACGCACCACATGGGTGCCAGACAGGGGAATGCATCTTGGTGCGTTCCTATGTCTGGCATGCACATAATGCCAGATCCTAAACAACTTTTGTCATCAGTTGTGGCATCAGTTGCGGTGTGTTTTATGTTCATGGAACTGGATGCTGGACACATGTGAACCCATCCTAAGAAAGAGATCTCACCCCAGAGCTATATTCACAGTTTAGATTGCTCATTACTGCTTTATCATTCCCAGGGGTCAAGTCCTGGAAAAAAAAGTGTGGGAACTCACCCAAGATTTCTAATTCCCCCCAGTAAGAAACCTACTCCTCATGTAATCTCCTTGCTACTCGGGTGACACACTGTAACAAACCTCCTCCTCACTTAATTACCTTACTATAGGGGTGACACACTGTAACAAACCTCCTCCCCATGTAATCACCTTACTACTGGGGTGAAACACTGTAACAAACCTCCTCCTCATGTAATCTCCTTACTACTGGGGTGCACACTGTAACAAACCTCCTCCTCACTTAATTACCTTACTATAGGGGTGACACACTGTAACAAACCTCCTCCCCATGTAATCACCTTACTACTGGGGTGACACACTGTAACAAACCTCCTCCTCATGTAATCTCCTTACTATAGCGGTGACACACTGTGACAAACCTCCTCCTCATGTAATCTCCTTACTACTGGGGTGACACACTGTAACAAACCCCCTCCTCATGTAATCTCCTTACTACTGGGGTGACACACTGTAACAAACCTACTCATGTAATTTCCTTACTACTGGGGTGACACACTGTAACAAACCTCCTCCTCATGTAATCTCCTTACTACTGGGGTGACACACTGTAATAAACCTCCTTCTCACTTAAAGGACAACTGTAGTGGTACAGTTGTATATATGCCCGTGCCCGGGCCTCAAAAATAAACAAGATAAACTCATAAATACCTTCCTACGAGCCCCCGTTGGTCCGGCACAGGCCTCACGGTCCGGCAGTGCTGAAGTCATTCCACTTCCTGGGGACAGGTACGCCGCAGAGCCGTCGGCGTATTACCGGCCGTAGCGATGTCCCGCCCCGGCCGGTGATAGGCTGAGCCCACTGTCATGTAAGGAGCTCTGGACGGCTTCTTACATAACAGTGGGCTCAGCCTATCACCAGCCGGGGCGGGACATCGCTACGGCTGGTGATACGCCGACGGCTCTGCGGTGTCCCCGAACGCAGGAAGTGGAAGGACGTCAGCACTGCCGGACCGTGAGGCCTGTGCCGGACCAACGGGGGCTTGTAGGAAGGTATGTATGAGTTTATTTTGTTTGTTTTTGAGGCCTGGGCACGGGCATATATAAATGTGTACCACTACAGTTGTCCTTTAATTACCTTACTATAGCGGTGACACACTGTAACAAACCTTCTCCTTATGTAATCACCCTACTACTGGGGTGACACACTGTAACCAATCTCCTCCTCATGTAATCTCCTTACTACTGTGGTGAAACACTGTAACAAACCTCCTCCACGTGTAATCTCCTTACTACTGGGGTGACACACTGTAATAAACCACCTCCTCATATAATCTCTTTACTACTGGGGTGACACACTGTAACAAACCTCCTCCTCATGTAATTTCCTTAGTACTGTGGTGACACACTGTAACAACTCCCCTCCTCATGTAATTTCCTTAGTACTGTGGTGACACAATGGAACAAATCTCCTTCCATGTATTACCTTACTGGGGTGACATGGGACATGTCTCCTCCAGCTCAGCCCCGCCTCCTCCACAGCATCACACAGGTCCTTCAGCCATGATCTCTCCTCTCCTTCACAGCTAAGCTCCGCCCCCACATGTGATGGTGACATCATCAAAGATCCTACAGGTCCTACATTTCCAGCATCTAGCAGTTCGGGCCAGGGGAGGAGACGGAGGGAGGGTAAGAATAATTCAGAGGTCGGTCCTGCAGGACTAGTTTAACAGGGACGGCGTTCCTCCTCTGGAAGAAGCAAAGGTACGCCGTTCCTGTGTGTTCCTGCAGGACTCGAGCCCTGATCATGCCTTTCAAGCTGCTGCTGATTTTAAGGCTTTGCATAGAGACCTAAAAGTTCAGAATCCCCTCCTCTGTCTGTGTGTAGTGTATGAAAGACAACATAGTCATTAGGCCACCAGCTCTGGGAGAACTGAAAATTACAGATGAAGCCTGCAGAGCAGTAATCTGATAAAAAATGACATATACACTTAATATATTGGCCAGAACTAATGCTGCTCCTTATGTACACACACACAGGACATATTGTCGAGAAAAAGTCACCTAAAAGGACAGATACACGTTAAAGTTTGTTGCCCTTCAGCCTCCTAATGATGAAATATCCAGTTCTGTGATCTGATCATTGAGTGAAGTCACAGAATCATTGTCTGGATCTAAACCACTGTCCACATCCATGTCCACATTAAATCAAGTGCTATGTTAAATATTTGTGTACACATAATGATTTGAATGTCATCATTCTGTATAACAACACTGAACTGCCTTTGTACAGGAAGCTTAATGGGGTTAAAAGAACTAAAGGCTTCAGGCCTGTACCATAACACTGCCATCTTTTTATGTCTCTCTATTTTATTTAAAGATCCCCCTAGAGTACACCTCTGGCTACAATTAGTACTCCCACAGATATAAGCCCCCTGCATTAACCTCATATAAGTGAACAGATACAACAGCTGCCTATTACTGATATCTCCAATATCTGCTAATCCGATATGTTGAGTACATGTTAACACACAAGCCCCAAAATATGTATTACTTTAGGAGTGCCTCTTTTGAAAGCTGGGACATTGGGGTGCACAGTTTAAGCCGCCCATAAGTGTGAATAAAGACTCAGCAGTAAATCAGCATCTGCATAGAGACAGGTGCACTGCAGTGTGCTATATATAACGTATATAACATATGGGTCAGGGTCACATAACACTGAGGACAACAACAGTAACATCATCGTCCTTCTCTTCTCTGCAGTGCCGCCCATCCTCCGCCGATGTTGATGAGAATCTGCCTTACTCTGTTGCTATGAAAGAAATAAAAACAATACATAAAAACCATTTACCGTATGTATTGTGATTGTTAAAGGCAAAGTCTTACACAGCCAAAACAAATAAAGGTGATAAAAGTGCAGTGGCGTTGGAAATCTAGCCATACAGGTTAGACACGTGTTGGCCAAACTCACTGATTTCGGTGGGACTGGCCTGTAAAAAATTGGGCCTGTAAATAATTGGGAGGCCAGGTGGTTAAACTGCACAAAACAATCGTATAGGGTACGTTCAAATGAGCGAATCCTTAGCGCGGTTTGCACTGTGGATCCACCCTGAAAGACCGGTGTATGCTGCCTTTACAGGTGCCTGCTCGGAGCGGCAATCTGCCATTACGAGCAGACACACTGCTCTCGGCCTAGCTCAGGGAGCAGGGGGAGCGGCTGTGATGTGTGCGAGTACACTGCGCATGCGTGGCAACTCGCACAACGCAGCAGTGTCTGCTCGTAGCGGCGGATTGCTGCTCCGAGCAGGCACATCTAAAGGCACCCTGTAGGGGTCCTTCAGTGGCGGATTTGCAGCGTTATATACGCTGTGGATCCGCTCGTGTGAACGAACCCTTAACTTCTTAAGGACTCAGGGCGTACCTGTACGCCCTGAGCCCGGTCCCTGTGTTTAAAACTGAGTCATGCCGTGACCCCGCATCACACCAGGTCGGTCCCAGCTGCTATTCATAGCCGGGACCCTGGGCTAACAGCGCACGGCACCGATTGTTTTGCCGCGCGCTATTAACCCTTCAGACGCGGCGATCAAAGTTGACCGCCTCATCTGAAAGTGAAAGTAAACGCTTCCCGGCAGCTCAGTCGGGCTGATCGGGACATCGCGATAAAATTGCGATGTTCCGATCAGCTGTGGCGCAAGCGGAGGTCTCCTTACCTCTCTCCGCGGCGTCCGATCGGGGTTTGATTGCTCCAAGCCTGAGCTACAGGCTTGAGCAATCGAGCCCCTATCTCGCTGATCCATGCAAAGCTATGGCTTTGCAGGGATCAGCATAAGAGATCAGTGTGTGCAGTGTTATAGGTCCCTATGGAAGCTATAGCACTGCAAAAAAAAAGGTAACAAAGTTAACTTCCCTAATAAAAGTTTGAATCACCCCCCTTTTCCCATATAAAAAATAACTGTGTAAATAAAAATAAACATATGTGGTATCGCCGCGTGTGGAAATGTCCGAACTATAAAAATATATTATTAATTAAATCGCACGGTCAATGGCGTATTCGCAAAAAAATTGCAAAGTCCAAAATAGTGTATTTTTGGTCACTTTTAATATCATGAAAAAATGAATAAAAAGCGATCAAAAAGTCAGATCACTACAAAAATGGTACCGATAAAAACTTCAGATCAGGGTGCAAAAAATTAGTCCTCATACCAGCCCATACGCAGAAAAATAAAAAAGTTATAGGGGTTAGAAGATGAGAATTTTTAACATATACATTTTCCTGCATGTAGTTAGGATTTTTTTCCGAAGTACGACAAAATCAATCCTATATAAGTAGGAGATCATTTTAACCGTATGGACTTACAGAATAAAGATAAGGTGTTATTTTTACCGAAAAATGCACTGCATAGAAACGGAAGCCCCCAAATTTACAAAATGAAATTTTTTCTTCAATTTTGTCGCACAATGAATTTTTTTTCAGTTTCGCCATGGATTTTTGGGTAAAATGATTAATGTCACTGCAAAGTAGAATTGGTGGCACAAAAAGCCATCATATGGAATTTTATGTGCAAATTTGAAAGCATTATGATTTTTAGAACGTGATGAGGAAAAAATGAAAATGCAAAAACGGAAAAAACGTTAAGGGGTTAAACAGGGTTTATTCACCAGCAGGTTAGCATAAGTGTTAAGTGGAGTTAGTGGCGTTGCTGTTGTTGCTAATATTGTTGATAGGCTGCACTGTACTGTCCTTTAGATAGGCACTGTCGAAACTTTTTATATGTTGTAAATCTTGGCAAAACATTAGTCTTTCTCTTATACTTCATTAAATAATGTTATGTCCTTTTTTATAGAAATAATGAAAAATACCACCATGAAAAAGAGCAGCTGAAGCACAGGCTGGGACAAAGTCCAGAAAGTGGGGACAGGACAATCACTTCTCTATGCTCACTCCTGTCCTGTCTATCAGATTCCTGTCTGAAAACTGAAAAGAGGAGGTTATAAAGCAGCCTGCAGTGATTGGATGAAGAGATCCAGCACAGCAGACTCAAAAAGGAAGACGAGTCATTCAGAGTGAAAGCAAGAGATGAACCCCCCCCATCTTGAGCACAGAATAAAAAAAACAAGTGAGCACTAAAAAAAGGTATTTGTAAGATGAATATAGGTGCTAGACACATACCAATTATATTTACATGATCAAGATTAGGTACTAAGTAGCATGTAGCAATTTTTTTGGTGGGATATGACGGGTACTCTTTGAGACAAGGCCTTTCTGGTCCCTTTAGGCAGCAGTCACTCAGGTGCAAAGAGCCCTTACCCACCACATCATTTGGGCTGGCAGCTGAACAATGATTGTGGGTAAAACTTCCTAATCTTTCTCTTTAAAAGGTTCACCTTAAAAGTACCACCAGTGGAATCTAAAATATGAGACCCTAACAGTCTTCATCCTGCCGAGTATGCAAAGATGTGATGCAATAAGTGGACCACACAATGTCTCCGGAAGGAAATCTCCCATACAAAGGCCCAGATTTATCAATCTGCCTAAAATCTAAATTGTCTGGTTTTTCCCACAGCAACCAATCACAGCTCAGCTTTGATATCTTAGCAAGTTCTGGTAAAATAAAAGCTAAGCTGTGATTAGTTGCTATGGGCAAAGCCAGAAGGGTTTGGTTTTAGTCAAAGTGAGAAATCTGAGCCATAAGGGAAGATTTATCAAACCTTGTGCAATGGAAAAATGGAGTAGTTGACAATAGCAACCAGATTCAATTTTTGTTTTTCTTCATTTTTTTGGTCTTTTTATGGTCCTCAACTGCGCTCACTGGTTTATACTCTCAATGCTGAAATCTCCCAGCATTCCCTGCTTGTTTGACTGCGCAGACCATGATCTGAGGATCTGCATTATATTTCTGCTTCTTTGTTTCTTTGTATTATCAATCAGTATTTATTACATTACGTTTTCTGAGTGTGATGAGGCCGTCATATTAGAAGCATAATTCTCAGAGAGGTATTTAAGGGAGCAGCAAGAAGGTGACTCTCCCCTCCCCCCAGAGCCCTGGTCACCGGATAATGATTAAGCCATTGACTCAAGCTCCTAATCAGATAAAATGCAGCTATTCATCCAAGTGTGATATGGAACAAATATGACCCCGCCATGTATGAATGCCACAAAGTGCGATCCGACCAGGGATATGACACTGCAATGATAATGAATACACTCCTCAACATTGAAATTGCAATACCAAGAAGGAAAAGACATGAAATGATGGAAATCACAGGGTTGATAGACATGCTAAGGATATACAAATTATGAAAAAAAAGAAAAAAAATATTCAACATCTCCATTTATTTAAGTGCCATGTGCAGAAATACACGCACTTACATGCCTTAGCATGCTATCAATGAAGTTATTAAAAGAGTGTACTTGTCGGTAAAAAAAATTAAATAATATTATAAGTATATTTGTAATATACATTAATTAAAAAATTTGTATATTTTTGGGTGAAAAAAATGCTGTCCCTGCAGCTATTGTCTGTGTGTCTCTGTGAGTCCAAATACAGGAAGTGAGGGCAGGACAAGCAGAGCTCTGTGCAGGCTCCTGGCTTGTCAATCATCCTGATGTGTGAGTTGGGGGGCGTGTCACAGAGCCTCAGTGTACAGAGCCCTGCTTGTCCTCAGCGTACAGAGCCCCGCTTGTCCTCAGTGTGCAGAGCCCTGCTTGTTCTCAGTGTACAGAACCCTGTTTGTCCTCAGTTTACAGAGCTTTGCATGTCCTCAGTGCACAGAGCCCTGCTAATCCTCACTGCACAGAGCCCTGCTTGTCCTCAGTGTACAGAGCCCTGCTTGTCCTCAGTGTACAGAGCCCTGCTTGTCATCAGTGTACAGAGCCCTGCTTGTCCTCAGTGTACAGAGCCCTGCATGTCCTCATTGTACAGAGCCCTGCATGTCCTCAGTGTACAGAGCCCTGCTTGTCCTCAGTGTACAGAGCCCTGCTTGTCCTCAGTGCACAGAGCCCTGCTTGACATCACTGCACAGAGCCCTGCTTTTCCTCAGTACATAGAGCTCTGCTTGTCCTCAGTGTACAGAGCCCTGCTTGTCCTCAGTGTACAGAGCCCTGTTTGTCCTCAGTGCACAGAGCCCTGCTTATCCTCGCTGCACAGAACCTTACTTGTCCTCAGTGTACAGAGCCCTGCTTGTCCTCAGTGTACAGAGCCCTGCTTGTCCTCAGTGTACATAGCCCTGCTTGTCCTCAGTGCACAGAGCCCTGCTTGTCCTCACAGCACAGAGCCCTGCTTGTCCTCAGTGTACAGAGCCCTGCTTGTTCTCAGTGTACAGAACCCTGTTTGTCCTCAGTGTACAGAGCTTTGCATGTCCTCAGTGCACAGAGCCCTGCTTATCCTCACTGCACAAAGCCCTGCTTGTCCTCAGTGTACAGAGCCCTGCTTGTCCTCAGTGTACAGAGCCCTGCTTGTCCTCAGTGTACAGAGCCCTGCTTGTCCTCAGTGTACAGAGCCCTGCTTGTCCTCAGTGTACAGAGCCCTGCTTGTCCTCAGTGCACAGAGCCCTGCTTGTCCTCAGTGCACAGAGCCCTGCTTGTCCTCAGTGCACAGAGCCCTGCTTGTCCTCAGTGTACAGAGCCCTGCTTGTCCTCACAGCACAGAGCCCTGCTTGTCCTCACAGCACAGAGCCCTGCTTGTCCTCATTGTACAGAGCCCTGCTTGTCCTCAGTGTACAGAGTCCTGCTTGTCCTCAGTGTACAGAGTCCTGCATGTCCTCAGTGAACAGAGCCCTGCTTGTTCCCAGTGTACAGAGCCCTGCATGTCCTCATTGTACAGAGCCCTGCATGTCCTCAGTGTACAGAGCCCTGCTTGTCCTCAGTGTACAGAGCCCTGCTTGTCCTCAGTGCACAGAGCCCTGCTTGACATCACTGCACAGAGCCCTGCTTTTCCTCAGTACATAGAGCTCTGCTTGTCCTCAGTGTACAGAGCCCTGCTTGTCCTCAGTGTACAGAGCCCTGTTTGTCCTCAGTGCACAGAGCCCTGCTTATCCTCGCTGCACAGAACCCTACTTGTCCTCAGTGTACAGAGCCCTGCTTGTCCTCAGTGTACAGAGCCCTGCTTGTCCTCAGTGTACATAGCCATGCTTGTCCTCAGTGCACAGAGCCCTGCTTGTCCTCAGTGCACAGAGCCCTGCTTGTCCTCACAGCACAGAGCCCTGCTTGTCCTCAGTGTACAGAGCCCTGCTTGTCCTCAGTGCACAGAGCCCTGCTTGTCCTCAGTGTACAGAGCCCTGCTTGTCCTCACAGCACAGAGCCCTGCTTGTTCTCACAGCACAGAGCCCTGCTTGTCCACATTGTACAGAGCCCTGCTTGTCCTCAGTGTACAGAGTCCTGCTTGTCCTCAGTGTACAGAGTCCTGCATGTCCTCAGTGAACAGAGCCCTGCTTGTTCCCAGTGTACAGAGCCCTGCATGTCCTCATTGTACAGAGCCCTGCATGTCCTCAGTGTACAGAGCCCTGCTTGTCCTCAGTGTACAGAGCCCTGCTTGTCCTCAGTGCACAGAGCCCTGCTTGACATCACTGCACAGAGCCCTGCTTTTCCTCAGTACATAGAGCTCTGCTTGTCCTCAGTGTACAGAGCCCTGCTTGTCCTCAGTGTACAGAGCCCTGTTTGTCCTCAGTGCACAGAGCCCTGCTTATCCTCGCTGCACAGAACCCTACTTGTCCTCAGTGTACAGAGCCCTGCTTGTCCTCAGTGTACAGAGCCCTGCTTGTCCTCAGTGTACATAGCCCTGCTTGTCCTCAGTGCACAGAGCCCTGCTTGTCCTCAGTGCACAGAGCCCTGCTTGTCCTCACAGCACAGAGCCCTGCTTGTCCTCAGTGTACAGAGCCCTGCTTGTCCTCAATGTACAAAGCCCTGCTTGTCCTCACAGCACAGAGCCCTGCTTGTCCTCACAGCACAGAGCCCTGCTTGTCCTCATTGTACAGAGCCCTGCTTGTCCTCAGTGTACAGAGTCCTGCTTGTCCTCAGTGTACAGAGTCCTGCATGTCCTCAGTGAACAGAGCCCTGCTTGTCCTCAGTGCACAGAGCCCTGCTTGTCCTCAGTGCACAGAGCCCTGCTTGTCCTCAGTGCACAGAGCCCTGCTTGTCCTCAGTGTACAGAGCCCTGCTTGTCCTCACAGCACAGAGCCCTGCTTGTCCTCACAGCACAGAGCCCTGCTTGTCCTCATTGTACAGAGCCCTGCTTGTCCTCAGTGTACAGAGTCCTGCTTGTCCTCAGTGTACAGAGTCCTGCATGTCCTCAGTGAACAGAGCCCTGCTTGTTCCCAGTGTACAGAGCCCTGCTTGTCCTCAGTGTACAGAGCCCTGCTTGTCCACCCACACTTCCTGTATTTGGACTCCTCACAGAAACAAAAATATACACATTTTTTTAACCAATGTATATTACAAATATACATATCATGGCATTATCTACATTATATAAAAAGTTTTTGTTAACGACAGTTACACTTTAGTTGTTGTCTGAGGTATGTTCTGCCACGCTGAATGCACTTGGAAACGCAAATCATAAAGATATGCTGCTGGCAGCTCCCTTTGCAATTGCCAATCAATGACATCCCAGATGTGTTCATTGGAAGATAAGTCCAGAGAAACTGCAGGCCATGGCAGCATGTTTAGGCAACGTAGGCTTCTCACAGTAGCATGAGCAAAATGCAGCCTGGTATTGTCATGTTGACTGCTCCTAAAACACTTAATAGATATGGCTGTGCCAAAGGTTCTGAGTAAATCAAAGTAACGGCGGGCTGCCAATGTACCTGGAATGGAGAATAGAGGAATCCGGCTTCCATACATTATGCCATCCCACACCATAATACCGGGAGAAGTAGCCATATCACGTTCACTTATAAGGGCCTCCTTATTAGGTTACTCACATGGTCTCTGCACAAGCATTCAGCGTGGCAGAACACTCCTCAAGAAAATCACTAATAACCTAATTTATAGCATGCCAAGGCATGTAAGTGTGTAGATTTTTGTGTGTGGTGCTGCTCATCCTAGATATTGAATAAATCAAGATGTTTTGAATATTTTGTACCCAATTTTTCACCATTTGCTTACCATTAACATGTCTATTGATCCTGTGATTTACATACATCATGATATGATTTTCCAGAGTCAGGCCCATGGGAATCCTTGCTGAGTAGTATAGTTCATTGTTGGGTAGAGTTACCCATCAAGACCCTGTACCAGGGAAGTCTCTGGACTTAGGACGGGCACTTTCCAATCAGTCTCTTTTTAAAGATCAAAAGTGACTAAGAGAAGCTTGATATGTATGCCTGTCCTGCCAGCTCCGGTTACAGACGCAGCCCCATCCCCTCCTCCAACACAGGCCGAGAAGTAACACAAGGAATTCTGGTGACAACTATTGCATCATAACACTTTCATGAGACGGCCAAATTGTGAGGTGAATAATTTTCAGTCTTAGCAGTTTATCGGGAACTAGTGATATCACTGAGGCACGAGACAAATGTCACTCGTGGTTTCTGTCATTTCTATATCTTTATTTGTATTGGTTTCATCTGAAAAAACAGGAATTGGTCCATGTAGTATAAACACATGTCACCCAGCTTTCACAGAATAACATATAACTGGCACAAGAAAAGGATTAAAGCTACAGAAAGGACAGAAATGGATCAACACATCACAACTGTCCCAGTAGAGATGCCGTAGAACTAAAGGTTTCAGCATGACCTGTGAGCTAGGAAGATATCAGATTATGATCTAGTTATGAGCATTCTGTGCTTGTCTTTGCTACATCTGTTCCATCATGTATATGTAACTCCTACACAATTCTCACGGACAGAGTCTACATCGTTCTGGCTCTGATGTGTTCCAAGATTTCTATTATCAGCACTTTGTACTGAACTGAGGTTATTATGGGTTTGGTGCCTGTTGTTTATCTGCACTGTTTGACTGTGTATCTGAGCATGAGCGTTATTCTAGGTACACATGTACAGTATAAGGGGGAATTAATATTGTAGGTGTAAATCAAGTTGTTTCCCGGCCTTTTGCCGTGGGTACGTCAGGTGTACCTGCACCAAATTTTTTTTAAAGGTGCATACTCTTCGTAAACAGCTAAATAGCTAAGATATAAGCGAGTTTCAAAATGTGGTCCAGGCTAAAATGAGATTGCAAAAATTTGCAAAAATCTTCAACTGTCGCATCTGATGAATCAGCTAAGGCTGCATTCACATAACGTTTTTTAGTTTTCGTGACCAGATTCGTCTGGGAAATGTTAAAACCGGGCGCTCCCGTATCCCAGCCGGACCCGTCCCGCATCTCATTCATTTGAATGAGCCGACCAGAGTCAGATAGTGACTCACATATCCGGTTTTCAGTCCGGCCAGAAAACTGCATATGGGGCAAAACTAAGCCGACAAAAGTCGCAGATGCGGTACAGGTCCGGCTAGGACAAGGGAGCGCCCGGTTTTCACATTTCCCAGCTGGATCCGGTCACCACAACTACAAAATGTTATGTGAATGCAGCCTAACATTGTAAAAGTTAAAGAAAATTTGATAAAATAAATAAGCATTATTGAAGCAAAAAAGTTGCCAAATGTTTTTGTGACAAATTGCACAAAGTAAAAAAAACATCTGTATATCTAAGGGTGTCTGTGTACATGTATGTGTATTCACATACATGTATGTTACGAATATAGACCAGGGCCGAAACTTTGCTGATGAGCCCCATGCCAGGTTGTTAAAATAACAGCCAGTTCAGTGATCATGGGAGAAGCAGGAACCCCCAAACAGTTATCATAAAGATATGCTGCTGGCAGCTCCCTTTGCAATTGCCAATCAATGACATCCCAGATGTGTTCATTGGAAGTCCAGAGACGCTGCAGGCCATGGCAGCATGTTTATGCAAAGACAAAAGGAAAAAAAGAGGGAACACGCGCCCCTAGTGTGATATGTTTATAGACAGTGAATAAGTGCAATAAAGGTCACACTTACCACAATGTGTTGCGCTAAGGGCACAACACCATACAGCGTATTAATCAGGTTAGGTTGTCAGCAGCCACGATCCTCCGGTCTATCCTGGTTCACCGGTCCAAATAGCATCAATGAAAAATAGCAAACATGGATCTTTGCAGGCGCATGGACAGCAGTGGATAAAAGTTCATGGAGTCTTCAATACATATAGATGTTTATTTTAAGCACATAAAAGCAACGCGTTTCCTGCCCGTAGCGGGCACTTCATCAGGCAAGTGTGCACGTATACAGGTATCAGAGAAAGCACATTTAAATAGACGGTCCCTACGTACAATCAAAAGGTCAAATCAATTAAGCTATTCTGGACAGGATTACGGAGTCCAGGTGAACACAGTTACGTAACAAAAACACCATACAAATGTCTAAACAAACTTATCACAGATAGAGGTATTATAGTCTCTAGTGGATACAGAGACACAGAAAGTTGTTAAATCAAGAAAAAAGGAAAATATAATAGCCGCAGAATCTCCAAGCACTGGCTAGCGGACGGGTTTAGGTTCCGGCTGCCCAGTACTGGAGTAGTCTGATTTTATGAATGAGCGACGCTACAGATACTGTAGCGAGGCTGAGAGTGGGCAGGGCCAGTGCATGCACTGGCTGAATATGGATTAATGAATGAACGGCGCTATAGATCCTGTGGCGAAGCCAGTGGTAAGTGGAATAGAAAACACACACTGGCTGGATAGAGAGCAGTGATCATGCGCTAATATTAATTAGAGAAATATAGATGGAAAAAACATGTGCTCCGCTAGTTATAGGGGAGCCGGCAGAAAGCTGAGAGTTGCAGGTGAGAAACACGGAGACAAACCCCGATAAATAAAAAGGGTAGTAACCCCTAGCAACCAGGTAATGGTAATTGAAAATCTAAAATCGGGTCTAATGTGGTAAAATCTAATATAGTCTATAGCCTAATGTAATAGACTGGAGGAGCACAGCTCACAAGACTGATGATTGGTACTGTTAAATTCAAAACACATGCATCAACCATAGGCAACAATAATAAACCAGAATAAAAACAAAAAAGCTGAGAAAAAGATGCTAGCGTGCCATAGGTAGTAGACACAGGGATATTGGTACGTATGTTTATGTCTCACTGTCACGATGCCGGCTGGCAGGTAGTGGATCCTCTGTGCCAGAGAGGGATTGGCGTGGACCGTGCTAGTGGATCGGTTCTAAGTCACTACTGGTTTTCACCAGAGCCCGCCGCGAAGCGGGATGGTCTTGCTGCGGCGGTAGTGACCAGGTCGTATCCACTAGCAATGGCTCAACCTCTCTGACTGCTGAAGATAGGCGCGGTACAAGGGAGTAGACAGAAGCAAGGTCGGACGTAGCAGAAGGTCGGGGCAGGCAGCAAGGATCGTAGTCGGGGGCAACGGCAGGAGGTCTGGAACACAGGTTAGGAACACACAAGGAAACGCTTTCACTGGCACAATGGCAACAAGATCCGGCGAGGGAGTGAAGGGGAAGTGAGGTATAAATAGGGAGTGCACAGGTGAACACACTAATTGGAACCACTGCGCCAATCAGCGGCGCAGTGGCCCTTTAAATCGCAGAGACCCGGCGCGCGCGCGCCCTAGGGAGCGGGGCCGCGCGCGCCGGGACAGGACAGACGGAGAGCGAGTCAGGTACGGGGGCCGGGATGCGCATCGCGAGCGGGCGCTACCCGCATCGCGAATCGCATCCCGGCTGGAGACGGTATCACAGCGCACCGGGTCAGTGGAGCTGCCCGGAGCGCTGCGGTAGCGAGAGAGAAGCGAGCGCTCCGGGGAGGAGCGGGGACCCGGAGCGCTCGGCGTAACAGTACCCCCCCCTTGGGTCTCCCCCTCTTCTTAGAGCCTGAGAACCTGAGGAGCAGACTTTTGTCTAGGATGTTGTCCTCAGGTTCCCAGAATCTCTCTTCAGGTCCACAGCCCTCCCAATCCACCAAAAAGAACCTTTTTCCTCTGACCGTCTTGGAGGCCAGTATCTCTTTCACTGAGAAGACGTCAGAAGAACCGGAGACAGGAGTGGGAGAAACTAATTTGGGAGAGAAACGGTTGATGATGAGTGGTTTAAGAAGAGAGACATGAAAGGCATTAGGAATACGGAGAGAAGGAGGAAGAAGAAGTTTGTAAGAGACAGGATTAATTTGGCACAAGACTTTGAAAGGACCAAGATAGCGTGGACCCAGTTTGTAACTGGGGACACGAAAGCGGACATATTTAGCGGAGAGCCATACCTTGTCTCCGGGAGCAAAAATGGGGGGAGCTCTTCTTTTCTTATCGGCAAACTTTTTCATGCGAGATGAAGCCTGTAAAAGAGAATCTTGGGTCTCTTTCCATATGGTGGAAAGATCACGAGTCACTTCATCTACAGCGGGCAAACCAGAGGGCAAGGGAGTAGGGAGGGGGGGAAGAGGGTGACGGCCGTACACCACGAAAAATGGGGATTTGGAGGAAGATTCAGAGACTCTAAAGTTATACGAGAATTCGGCCCATGGTAGAAGATCTGCCCAATCATCCTGGCGGGAGGAAACAAAATGTCGTAAATAATCACCCAAGACCTGGTTAATTCTTTCTACTTGTCCATTGGATTGAGGATGATATGCAGAAGAAAAGTTTAATTTAATCTTGAGTTGTTTACAGAGAGCCCTCCAGAATTTTGACACGAATTGGACGCCTCTATCCGAGACTATCTGTGTGGGCAACCCGTGAAGACGAAAAATGTGTACAAAAAATTGTTTAGCCAACTGAGGCGCTGAAGGAAGACCAGGAAGAGGGATGAAATGTGCCATCTTGGAGAATCGATCAACGACCACCCAAACAACAGTGTTGCCATGGGATGGGGGTAGGTCTGTAATAAAATCCATACCAATCAGAGACCAAGGCTGTTCGGGGACAGGCAGAGGATGAAGAAAACCAGCGGGCTTCTGGCGAGGAGTCTTATCCCGGGCACAGACAGTGCAGGCTCGCACAAAGTCCACGACATCCGTCTCCAGAGTCGGCCACCAATAGAAGCGAGAGATGAGTTGCACAGATTTCTTGATGCCTGCATGACCTGCGAGATGGGAGGAGTGACCCCATTTGAGGATTCCGAGGCGTTAGCGTGGAGAGACGAAGGTCTTTCCTGGAGGAGTTTGCCTGATGGAGGCTGGAGAAGTGGAAATCAGGCAGTCAGGATGAATGATGTGTTGCGGAGAGAGTTCAACTTCCGAGGCATCCGAGGAACGAGAGAGAGCATCGGCCCTAATGTTCTTATCGGCAGGCCGAAAGTGAATTTCAAAATTAAATCGGGCAAAGAACAGAGACCACCTGGCCTGGCGAGGATTCAGCCGTTGGGCAGACTGGAGATAGGAGAGGTTCTTGTGATCGGTGTAAATAATAACTGGAAATCTTGATCCCTCCAGCAGATGCCTCCATTCCTCAAGTGCTAATTTAATGGCTAGAAGCTCTCGATCCCCGATGGAGTAGTTCCTCTCCGCCGGAGAGAAGGTCCTAGAAAAAAAACCACACGTAACAGCATGCCCGGAAGAATTTTTTTGTAGAAGGACCGCTCCAGCTCCTACAGAGGAGGCATCAACCTCCAATAGGAAGGGTTTAGATGGGTCCGGTCTGGAGAGCACGGGAGCCGAAGAAAAGGCAGACTTGAGCCGTTTAAAGGCGTCTTCCGCTTGAGGAGGCCAAGACTTGGGATTGGCATTTTTTTTGGTTAAAGCCACGATAGGGGCCACAACGGTAGAAAAATGTGGAATAAATTGCCTGTAATAATTGGCGAACCCAAAAAACGTTGGATAGCACGGAGTCCGGAGGGGCGTGGCCAATCTAAGACGGCAGAGAGTTTGTCTGGATCCATTTGTAGTCCCTGGCCAGAGACCAAGTATCCTAGGAAAGGAAGAGATTGGCATTCAAACAGACATTTCTCTATCTTGGCATAAAGTTGATTGTCACGAAGTCTCTGAAGAACCATACGGACATGCTGGCGGTGTTCTTCTAGATTGGCAGAAAAAATCAGGATATCGTCCAGATATACAACAACACAGGAGTATAAGAGATCACGAAAAATTTCATTAACAAAGTCTTGGAAGACGGCAGGGGCGTTGCACAGGCCAAAGGGCATGACCAGATACTCAAAGTGTCCATCTCTAGTGTTAAATGCCGTTTTCCATTCATCCCCCTCTCTGATGCGGATGAGATTATAAGCACCTCTTACGTCCAGTTTGGTAAAGATGTGGGCACCTTGGAGGCGATCAAAGAGTTCAGAGATGAGGGGTAGGGGGTAGCGGTTCTTTACCGTGATTTTATTAAGACCGCGGTAGTCAATGCAAGGACGTAGAGAGCCATCTTTTTTGGACACAAAGAAAAATCCGGCTCCGGCAGGAGAGGAGGATTTACGGATAAAGCCTTTTTTTAAATTTTCCTGGATGTACTCCGACATAGCAAGAGTCTCTGGGGCGGACAGAGGATAGATTCTGCCCCGGGGTGGAGTAGTGCCCGGGAGGAGGTCAATAGGACAATCATAAGGCCTGTGAGGAGGTAGAGTCTCAGCTTGTTTTTTGCAAAAAACATCCGCAAAGTCCATATAGGCCTTAGGGAGACCGGTTACAGGGGGAACCACAGAGTCACGGCAAGGGGTACTGGGAACCGGTTTTAGGCAGTCCTTGAAACAAGAGGGCCCCCAACTCTTGATCTCCCCAGAGGACCAATCCAGGGTTGGGGAATGGAGTTGAAGCCAGGGTAGTCCAAGGAGGATTTCGGAAGTGCAATTGGGGAGGACCAAAAATTCAATCTTCTCGTGATGAGGTCCGATGCACATTAGAAGGGGCTCCGTGCGGAAACGTATGGTACAGTCCAATCTTTCATTGTTTACACAATTGATGTAGAGGGGTCTGGCGAGACTGGTCACTGGGATGTTGAACCTGTTGACGAGAGAGGCCAAAACAAAATTTCCTGCAGATCCGGAATCCAAGAAGGCCATAGTAGAGAAGGAGAAGGCAGAGGCAGATATCCGCACAGGCACAGTAAGACGTGGAGAAGCAGAGTAGACATCAAGGACTGTCTCACCTTTGTGCGGAGTCAGCGTACGTCTTTCCAGGCGGGGAGGACGGATAGGGCAATCCTTCAGGAAGTGTTCGGTACTGGCACAGTACAGGCAGAGATTCTCCATGCGGCGTCGTGTCCTCTCTTGAGGTGTCAGGCGAGACCGGTCGACCTGCATAGCCTCCACGGCGGGAGGCACAGGAACGGATTGCAGGGGACCAGAGGAGAGAGGAGCCGGGGAGAAAAAACGCCTTGTGCGAACAAAGTCCATATCCTGGCGGAGCTCCTGACGCCTTTCGGAAAAACGCATGTCAATGCGAGTGGCAAGATGGATGAGTTCATGTAGGTTAGCAGGGATTTCTCGTGCGGCCAGAACATCTTTAATGTTGCTGGATAGGCCTTTTTTAAAGGTCGCGCAGAGGGCCTCATTATTCCAGGATAATTCTGAAGCAAGAGTACGGAATTGTACGGCGTACTCGCCAACGGAAGAATTACCCTGGACCAGGTTCAACAGGGCAGTCTCAGCAGAAGAGGCTCGGGCAGGTCCCTCAAAGACACTTCGAATTTCCGAGAAGAAGGAGTGTATAGAGGCAGTGACGGGGTCATTGCGGTCCCAGAGCGGTGTGGCCCATGACAGAGCTTTTCCAGACAGAAGGCTGACTACGAAAGCCACCTTAGACCTTTCAGTAGGAAGCTGGTCCGACATCATCTCCAAGTGCAGGGAACATTGGGAAAGAAAGCCACGGCAGAATTTAGAGTCCCCATCAAATTTATCCGGCAAGGATAGTCGTAGACCAGAAGCGGCCACTCGCTGCGGAGGAGGTGCAGGAGCTGGCGGAGGAGATGATTGCTGAAGCTGTGGTAGTAGCTGCTGTAGCATCACGGTCAGTTGAGACAGCTGTTGGCCTTGTTGCGCTATCTGTTGTGACTGCTGGGCGACCACCGTGGTGAGGTCGGCGACAACTGGCAGAGGAACTTCAGCGGGATCCATGGCCGGATCTACTGTCACGATGCCGGCTGGCAGGTAGTGGATCCTCTGTGCCAGAGAGGGATTGGCGTGGACCGTGCTAGTGGATCGGTTCTAAGTCACTACTGGTTTTCACCAGAGCCCGCCGCGAAGCGGGATGGTCTTGCTGCGGCGGTAGTGACCAGGTCGTATCCACTAGCAACGGCTCAACCTCTCTGACTGCTGAAGATAGGCGCGGTACAAGGGAGTAGACAGAAGCAAGGTCGGACGTAGCAGAAGGTCGGGGCAGGCAGCAAGGATCGTAGTCGGGGGCAACGGCAGGAGGTCTGGAACACAGGCTAGGAACACACAAGGAAACGCTTTCACTGGCACAATGGCAACAAGATCCGGCGAGGGAGTGAAGGGGAAGTGAGGTATAAATAGGGAGTGCACAGGTGAACACACTAATTGGAACCACTGCGCCAATCAGCGGCGCAGTGGCCCTTTAAATCGCAGAGACCCGGCGCGCGCGCGCCCTAGGGAGCGGGGCCGCGCGCGCCGGGACAGGACAGACGGAGAGCGAGTCAGGTACGGGGGCCGGGATGCGCATCGCGAGCGGGCGCTACCCGCATCGCGAATCGCATCCCGGCTGGAGACGGTATCACAGCGCACCGGGTCAGTGGAGCTGCCCGGAGCGCTGCGATAGCGAGAGAGAAGCGAGCGCTCCGGGGAGGAGCGGGGACCCGGAGCGCTCGGCGTAACACTCACTCCATATATATTATAAATAACATTTCAGTATTAGAGGGGTGTGTATATATATATATATATATATATATATATATATAATATAATATATATATATATATATATATATATATATATATATATATATATATGTTATTTGATGGTAGAACCATCTCAAAGGCTAAAAATAGGTTAAAGACCTATATAGTGGGATAGATCGGTACAAAGTAAAAAGTAGGGGGGCGGGGGAAAGGGCAATAAAAGGATTGATGCACACATATACGGGACAGAGATCATTAGCCCACGAACCTGATGGGGAGAATTCCATAAAACTAGATATATAAAAAGAGTATGCAAATATGGTATTATATATTAATATAAACCTATAGACGTTAAAACCTAAGAGTATTTACCAATAAAAATGAATGACTCCATGTTCATAAAAAAAAAATAAAAAAATAAAAAAAATTATAAAAAAAAATTTAATAGGGGGGGGGGGGGGAGGGAAAGATGGTGAATAAGAGTTAAATATTTGTTATCATATCAGTATGGTCTCAGAAATTTCATTCAATCCCTGCGGTTGCAACGTGCCACATTTAAAGATCCAAAAAATCTCAAGTCTCTTCAAGAGTTCAAAACGATTGGATTTATGTTTGGGTACATGGTCAATAGGAGTGACCTTAAAAGTTTTTGTAGGCCCATGGGGTACAGTGTTCAGGTGTCTTGATAAGCTGTGCAACATAAACCCAGTCTTGACATTAAACATGGCAGCATGTTTAGGCCACGTAGGCTTCTCACAGTAGCATGAGCAACATGCAGCCTGGTATTGTCATACATGTATGTTACGAATATAGACCAGGGCTGAAACTTTGCTGATGAGCCCCATTTCCCCATGCCAGGTTGTTAAAATAACAGCCAGTTCAGTGATCATGGGCGAAGCAGGAACCCCAAAACAGTTCCCTGGCTGTATTCAATTGTAACTATTCTTAGCACGAGCTTACAACTGAAATATCAGAGTCTAGGTATATATGCTTGGTGCTTCCCGTGGGATGTAAACAGCATGATTTTCAACCACCTACATCCTTTCCTAGGTGCCAAGAATTGCTAGCTGTGGCCAGAGCAAAACCACTGAGGACTACAACACAGAACCCCAAGGGGCTTCACCAATTCCTTCTTATCATGTGTCTATATTAAAATATTTACTTATTACATTCAATTAAAATGTATGAAGTGAGTGCAAAAGGATTAAAACTACAGCCTGTAGTTGTCTCTGTCAAGACTGACTGCGGGGACAAGGAAGAGTAAGCCCTAAACTGACCCTAAAAACACTCTCCCTGCCTACTTGCCCATTCATCCTAAGCGATGGATTGACAACTTGGAGCCAGTCCCTACCTGCGCTAAAGTGAAATGGCGAAATAACAAATAATATACATAGTCGGTCACAGGCCAGAAACCGAAACGGAAAACTACTAGACAACCAGATATACCAGACAGGATACAAATACTAACAGGGCAGAATATAAACAGGCAAACTGATCAGGAACATAGGACACAGTTCACAAACAGATACAAGTACAAAGTACAAAGATCAGATCAACCAAACAGGATATAAATATAGAACACTGTTCACAGATAACTAACAAACTTAGGTACACAAGACTGGGAAACAGATGAGTCAGCAAAGACACCAGGAACAAACAGGAATAAAAACTCAATCCCCCAGAAAACCTCCAGAAAACACGAGAATGTCTTGATAATAGAACTCAATCTCCCAGAGTCCACAATGGAGCAAAGAGATATCTTGTACTAAATCTCAATTCCCAAGAATTGGATGTCTTGTACAAAAACTCAGAAAGCAGATACAAGAAAACTCAGTGTGAACAGCAACATAGCAGAACCGACATACTAATTCTAAAAACCGACTAATGTAACACAGACTATAATTTACAAAAAAGACTAATTAACGATGGCTAAAAACTCAGATCATTTCACAAGATAAATACAAGGTAAATGCTCAAGCAAACATAAAATTATAATGCACAGACATAATAGCAGCATTATTGCACAAGCAAAGTGTATTGCACTAAATAACCAGCAACTAGACTAGACTGAGATGGAGTTATATAGCCACACCCGCCTAGCACATGTGTGAAAGGCTTAACTCTTCCACGCCTGGAAAGGAAAGCACAGAAAACGGATAATGAATGAAAAACAAGGTCTGAACAGGGCCTAAAACGGAAAAATGCAAAAACAAATAAACAGACATTACAGTCTCGTTTTGTTATTTATAAATTCCTTGACATCAAAAATGGTGCATGGTAGCATTAACTGGTGGCAGGGCTATTGTATGTACATTCAATGACCAATAGTATCAGCGTATGAGACTAGAAATATCCCCTTTATTTATAGGATGATATGATTGGCATGCAATGTTAGAGTTCGTGGGTTCTTCAATCACTCAGACGGGATATCCCACTAGCCTGTTGTGCACCACAGGCTGTGGGCCTCGCGTGGCCTTAGCCACCAAACAATAAAGCTACCTATCTGCTTCCTGTGAGTTTAGGAGTGGAAGTGTTGATTTTAGCAGCAGTTCTCTCCTCTGTATGATCGAGAGAACACCCAGCGGAAGGGAATCAGGTGGACAAAAACAATCAGGTTACAAAAGGGGCAGAGGAGGTTGTTAGGAATCGTTACGATAAACTAATGGTGGATAGTCAAGCAAACTGTAGCCAAATACAAAGCTTGTGCTCCAACTAACATGTCTAAAGCCACAACGCATCGTTCCTTAGCATGAATTGGCTATAATAGCAGGTGACCAGTTCTAGGGTCATTGCTGCCTAAGAAAAATAAATTAATAACGTAGGTGGGCATAAGAGGGTAATGATTGGATCAGTGATGAGTTGAAAAAGATCTCCTGGTCAGAAAACTCCAGACCCTGTTGCACCATGCCTCTGGGATGGAGGGTCAGAATTTGATGCAAACAACATCTAAAAAAAAAACTTCCTGTCAGGTGTCGACATTTCAGGCTGGTGTTATGGTGTTTGGAATGTTTTTTTGGCAGACCCTGGATCCCCTGATACCTGTGGATGGATATTTAGACAGTAAGGTTTATCTATCTTATCATTGTCGCTGGCCAAGTTTATCGAGCTGACATTCCACATATTTTCAGCCATGTTTGGGTATTAACTCTTTTATTATGTCTCAAAGGATGTTTCTCTGTCACCTTGTAATAGCCACACTAGAAGCCACAGCTCAACACTGCTTACGTAGACATAATAAGACAAGTTAACAATAATTTTCGATAAAAAGCAAAGTTTGCACGACACCAAGACAACATGAAGTAATTTACACATTCTTGGATGAGATGGACAGAATCTAAAAATGTGGTTTCATTACTCTGAACCCATCCTGCAATGGTAGATGGCTTTCCTGCTTTGTAGGCACCTTGTTATTTTTACTGACACTGCTTCTGTTAGCAATGTAATGAAGATTTTAGGAGGTTTTTGACATTCAGATATGCATTTGCGTGTTATGTGTTTCCTTAACAACATTTGGTTATGGAGCTATTTGATGCTTTTTTACTTATGTTGTCTCTATATTCTTTTTACCTTTATGTCATTTATTACAAATACAAACCCATTTTAAAAGTATTTTACATTATTAAAAAAAAAATGATGCATACAATTTCAAGGTATTTCCTTAGAGAAACAGTATTTTGTATCTAGTTGACCAAGCCAACATATAAAACAACACACACCAAGGATCCTCACAGACATATAGGGGGAGATTTATCAAAACCTGTGCAGAGGAAAAGTCGACCAGTTATCCATAGCAACCAATCAGATCGCTTCTTTCATTTTGCAGAGGCCTTTGTAAAAAATGAAAGAAGCAAACTGATTGGTTGCTAAGGGTAACTGGTCAACATTTCTTCTGCAAAAGTTTTGATAAATCTCCCCTATGTACTTTGAGACAACCAAGTTTGCCTTTCCAGTCTTCCAATAAATATCATGCTGTCATGATTCTTCAAGCCTTTCTGTCTGTTCATTATTGAGCAACAGTTTTACTGCTCTATTACCATATGTATAGTGACCATTGTGAATACCAACAAGCACCTGAAACTACAGATACTGGAAGCCTGTGCTAGCATTTCTCCTGCGGTGTATATAGTAGTATATAGCAGTGTATAGGGATACTGGAAGCCTGTGCTAGCATTTCTCCTGCGGTGTATATAGTAGTATATAGCAGTGTATATGGATACTGGAAGCCTGTTCTAGCATTTCTCCTGCGGCGTATATAGTAGTATATAGCAGTGTATACGGATACTGGAAGCCTGTGCTAGCATTTATCCTGCGGTGTTGCTATCAGTGTGTGAAGAGTGGGAGAAGAGGGTTACATTGACAATCCAACACAATGGGCAGCACATTGAACACATTTTATAAGTGGTCAGAAACTTGTAAATAACTCATGAAAGAATAAAGTTACGTTAAAACCAAGCACATCGTTGTTTTTCTTGTGAAATTCCCAATGTTTGATGTGTCACATGACCCTCTTCCTATTGAAAAAACAAAAGTTGGATTCAAAATGGCCAACTTCAAAATGGCCGCCATGGTCACCACCCATCTTGAAAAGTTTCCCCCCTCACATATACTAATGTGCCACAAACAGGAATTTAATATCACCAACCATTCTCTTTTTATTAAGGTGTATCCATATAAATGGCCCACCCTGTAGTTGTAATAGATTACAATGGGATTTTTAATTATTTATTCTTTATCTAGGGTATACTTACATGCTTAAATATTGGTTCCCATCATAGGATGGGAGGACACCATACAGTTGGTGATGTGCATGAGAATCCTATATAGTATATAGTGAAATAGTCCTACGCATAGAATCTTGGAATCTTAGATTGTGTACCATATAAATAGAATAGAAAGTTAAAAAGAAGTATATTTGACCAAAACTATATCAGTAACCAGTATCCAGATATATATTTTGTTACTCCATATTTTTGTAACTACATATTCATCTCGGCTTCATTACAGATGAAGTTAAAGAATCAAAACTATATCAGTAACCAATATCCAGATATATATTGTTACTACATATTTTTGTAACTACATATTTATTTATCTCTGCTTCATTACAGATGAACGTTTCGGGTGGATCTTGAAAGAGATGGACTTAGTCAACATCAGGCCCTTAGGTGAATATTATCTAGGGCATTTGTATGGAATTTAATATTATGATCCGTTTTAAATATTGCTCAATTGAAGGCCCATGTACCCTAACAGTCTGTTCCTCTACAATGATATATGCTACAATAACTTATAAAATTATTAAAATCTGTAATTTACTGGCTGGTAGTACCAAATTCAACTTAATGGACCTAACTATTATTGATGCCTTAGAGGCCATACAGGCCAAGGCATTCATACCTAGTGTGTCCCTTCTATCTGGGACTACCTCATTAAATGAAAGCTGTATATTTAAAACCCTCATTGAGGCCATGAGGATTTAGGGTCTTCAATCGGAAGATCCATTTGGATTCTTCTTTCAGGAGAATATCCTCTAGATTGCCTCCTCTCAGGCCTAGTTTAATCTGTCTCAATCCCCAGAATCGTAAGCTGCTAGGGTCATTTCCATGTGTGTCTCTGACATGCCGGGCTATGGGGGTATCAGCCCCTGTTCTAATCCCGCTTAGATGTTTGGAGATCGGATGTCGGAACTCTTGACGGGTTTTGTCCACGTATAGTTTTGGGCATGTACATGCACAGATGTATACTATACCCCTACTTTTGCAATTTACGAAATCATATAGTTTGTATGTTTTGCTATCTGTTGGGTTTATGAACTCTCTCCGTCGGGTGACATATGTACAAAATGAACATTGCCCACATGGACAAGTCCCTGCAGTTGGATTTTTTAACCACGTATCCTTTTCTTGTTTGTTAAAGTGGCTTCGGACTACTAGATCCCTCAAATTTGACCCCCTTCGATAGGTAATACTCGGAAAGGTATGAAGTACAGTTTGTAAATCCTCATCTGCTCTGAGTATTGGCCAGTACCTCCTCATGATGTTCATGACATGTCTGATGCTGCTGTACAGGGCTTCCACGTCCAGACTAGCCAGACATCTACCACCCTGCACAGCAACATCATTAAGTTTGCATACCGTATCCTTCGTATCTCGCAGATACGAGGGTAGGCTGTGGACGAATGGAGATAAGATCTGATCTACGTAGCGGCAGCATTCTTGCGTCAAATTATCGTTTCCAGAAACAATCGGTCTCCCTGGAATGGGGGAGACCTTCTTATGCACCTTTGGCAGTGCATAGAATGTTGCCAGGACGGGGGCTGGGTTGAATAGAACCACAAATTCATCCTCGGTGATGATGATTTTTTGCTCTCATGAGTAAATCCCTCAGTTCCGACAAGTAGATACTTGTGGGGTTTGAGGCTAGTACCTCGTACGTGGACCGATCATCCAGAAGTCTCATAACCATGGCAACGTAGTCGTCCTTATCCAGAACGACCACGTTGCCTCCCTTGTCCGGCGGTTTAATTTCTATTTTATCATCTTTCTGGAGAGATTGTAAGGCCATCCATTCAGATGTACTCAAATTGGTTGGTGTGATATTCTTATTGGACTTAATCTTCTCTAGATCTTGTGTAACTAACTGTACAACAGTGTCTATATTATTATACAGACTTAATGGTGGAGTGTTCTTACTTTTCTTTTTCAAGTTAGAAAATGGAGCCCTTGGCGTGGGTGGACCGCTCTCATTCTCCTCCAAGAGGGAGGTAAGTGTATCCAGTACCTGTTAGTCTCTCTGGCGTGTGCCCAATTCTGTCCGAGCTTGAGTGGTATGATATTTATGTAATGCCAACTTGTGGCCAAACAAGTTGACATCTTTCACCCAGGTGAATAAATCAAATTTAGGGGTAGGTGTAAAGGAGAGGCCTTTTGAGAGTATTTTGATCTCATCCTGCGTCAGTACTTTCTGAGACAGATTAATAACCTGTAATCTGTCTTCGACAGGAGTTTCTCTCATGTCCTCCTCTACTTCCGAATCCCTAAAAAAGTTACCGGGGCATTATAGTTCCCCAATTGGGGTGCAATCGTGTAACTGGGTGTAATTAATGGATTTGGATTTAGCGAGTTTGGACCACATAGTGGTGGACACGGCAATCGCTAAGTTGTCCAAGAGGACTATTGTCTGAAGAATAGTCCAGCCTTTGTTATCCTATGGATCGAGATGGCACTAGAACAACAGTAGTTGGCTGTGGTCAATGCCATCGTAAGCTGAATGTGCCCGCTCTCATCAAATCACAGACCCTCACCTAGCTAAGGGACAACCCTTCAAAGTACCATCTCTGCGGTCTGGTGCCAAAACCAATGGTGAAGTACAGGCTGATTATTGATCTGAGATACCTAAATTGGCACTTGGCAAACAATAGTTTCAAAGTGGAAACAATAAGATCTGTCAGACCTCTGCTGTAAACGAGACTTTATGGTATCTCTGGATTGGAAAGACACTTTCATATTCCCATCCTATCAGTGCACAGAAGGTTCTTCAGACTGCAGTAAGAATTCAGGGAATTCTGCATCACCTTCAATTCAGAGTACTTCCCTTCGGCATAACATCAGTCCCATTTGCGCTATGGTGGCGATTCTCAGGTCACTGGGGATAATAGTTATCCCATACCTGACCACTGGCTGATCATTGCTGGCTCTCTACAGTTGTCAAAATTAACAGGATCTCCTTACAGAACTCGGCTGGATTATCAATCTGGACAAATCAGATTTGACCCCGAATACATCAAGCAATTTCTAGGATTCAGAATAGACTCTCTGTCTATGACTCTTCATCTCTCACCAGCCAGAAGAGAAAAGGCATTGAAGTGGTTTTGGTTTCTTTGAACCCTTGGCGCAGTGTCTCTCAGAACTCTGATGAGGTTTCTAGGCCTTTTCTCTTTTGCCTTCTGTGTTGTGGAATTCTTGCCGGCTTCAGTCGGAGATCCTTCACAGATGGAACAGAAGATTGTCTGATATAGATACCCTTCATATACTGTCCACAAACACAAGAAGATCAGTAAGTTGGTGGCAGACTTACAGGATGATATGTCTTTAGAAGAACCACCATGGATGATTCTCACAATGGAGGGCTTCCGGTTCGGGATGGGGAGCTGACCTACAAGACAGAACAGTCTCTGGAGTCTGGAATTCAGAAGAACTTTGTTTGCCTTCAACCTCAAGGAACTCAAAGCAATCTTTTACATTCTGAACTCATTCTCCCCTCTTCTCCTAGAGAGCAGTACAGGTAAGATCAGACAATATGGCCTCAGTGTTTTACATAAACTAGGAGGCATCAGATCTCAAGTCCTCCTCCTGGAGGTGAAGAAGATCTTTGTTTGGGTAGTATACAGGATAAGGAGGTTATCTCCTGCCCATATCAGGGAGTGCAGAATGTCCTAGCAGATCGTTTGAGTAGGAATATGACAATTCCAAGAGAATGGTCCTTGAATCCAGAGATCTTCAGCCAGAACATACTCAGCTGGGAGTAACGGAAATAGATCTTATGGCCACTCACTTAAACAACAAACAAGAACTTCTGCTCCCTTTATTCAGTGGATTACCCTTTTGCAGTAGACGCAATGTCCAGATTGGACATTCCAACTAGCATATATTTCTTCACTAACTTCAATAATACCGAGGGTATTAATAAAGATTTGGAAGGATCTAGCCTCAGTCAACAAGGGGGCATCCTCTACGTTTAGAGGAAAGAAGGTTTCTACACCGCACAGACGGGGGTTCTTTACTGTAAGAGCAGTGAGACTGTGGAATTTGCTGCCTGAGGAGGTGGTCATGGTGAACTCTGTAAAAGAGTTCAAAAAGGGGCCTTATGAACTATGTTACTAATTATTGCGGGATGCCATTTTGGCCCAAGTGGTCATGGCTCTCCCAGCTCATGTTGATGAGCCGAGGGATGTATTGGACGCTTCCTTTACAACAGAACCCGGTGTCTTAGGGCACACAGCTCTGCCACAATGTCTTTCAATCTGACAGGGGTTTTTTTTCCGACCGAATATGGAATATGCTTTCCCACTCTAGGAGTGAGGCCACCAATAAGACATATATATATATATATATATATATATATAGAGAGAGAGAGAGAGAGAGAGAGAGAGAGAGAGAGTTAAAAGGATTTTTCCCTCATGATGTACTGATAATGAGATTGATTCATCTTCACCTTCTGTTCCTCATATATTGTGCTGTAAAGCAGCTATGTACTTCTCTGTTTGAGCCTCTGGAGGAAACAAGCTTCTACCAGAAGCCTGAACAAGCTCTCTCTTAAAGGGGTACTCCTGTGGAAACTTTATTTATTTTTTTTATTTTTTTTTATCAACTGGTGCCAGAAAGTTAAACATATTTGTAAATTAGTGCATGAGAAGACAAAGAAAAGTCGGCACTCACCGGGTTTCCAATTCAGCAGATTTTATTGCACGTTGCTCACAGCCATAGTACAATTCTTGGGGAGACGACGGATGGTACGAGGGGGGTACCACAGAGAGTTTGTAAATTACTTCTGTTAAAAAATCTTAATCCTTCCAGTACTTCTTAGCTGCTGAATACTACAGAGAAAATTATTTTCTTTTTAGAACACAGAGCTCTCGGCTGACATCACAAGCACAGTGCTCTCTGCTGACATCTCTGTCCATTTTAGGAACTGTCCAGAGCAGCATATGTTTGCTATGGGGATTTTCTTCTACTCTGGACAGTTCTTAAAATGGACAGAGATGTCAGCAGAGAGCACTGTTCTTGTGATGTCAGCAAAGAGCACTGTGGTCGTGATGTCAGCAGAGAACTCTGTGTTCCAAAAAGAAAATAATTTCCTCGGTAGTATTCAGCAGCTAATAAGTACTGGAAGGATTAAGATTTTTTTTTAATAGAAGTAATTAACACATCTGTTTAACTTTCTGGCACCAGTTGATTTAAAAAAAAAAAAAAAGTTTTCCACCAGAGTACCCCTTTAAGGTTGTCTTCTTACTAGCTGTCACTTCTGCCAAGAGAATGAAATAACTACAGGCCTCTCGGCTGAGAACCTCACACTACGTTCTACCTGATGAGGGTAGATCTACAGGCCTCTCGGCTGAGAACCTCACACTACGTTCTACCTGATGAGGGAAAATCTACAGGCCTCCCGGCTGAGAACCTCACACTACGTTCTACCTGATGAGGGAAAATCTACAGGCCTCCCGGCTGAGAACCTCACACTACGTTCTACCTGATGAGGGAAAATCTACAGGCCTCCCGGCTGAGAACCTCACACTACGTTCTACCTGATGAGGGTAGATCTACAGGCCTCTCAGCTGAGAACCTCACACTACGTTCTACCTGATGAGGGTAGATCTACAGGCCTCTCGGCTGAGAACCTCACACTACGTTCTACCTGATGAGGGTAGATCTACAGGCCTCTCACTAGAGAACCTCACACTACGTTCTACCTGATGAGGGAAGATCTACAGGCCTCTCACTAGAGAACCTCACACTACGTTCTACCTGATGAGGGAAGATCTACAGGCCTCTCACTAGAGAACCTCACACTAAATTCTACCTGATGAGGAAAGATCTACAGGCCTCTCACTAGAGAACCTCACACTATGTTCTACCTGATGAGGAAAGATCTACAGCCCTCTCACTAGAGAACCTCACACTACGTTCTACCTGATGAGGAAAGAACTACAGGCCTCTCACTAGAGAACCTCACACTATGTTCTACCTGATGAGGAAAGAACTACAGGCCTCTCACTAGAGAACCTCACACTATGTTCTACCTGATGAGGGAAGATCTACAGGCCTCTCACTAGAGAACCTCACACTACGTTCTACCTGATGAGGGAAGATCTACAGGCCTCTCACTAGAGAACCTCACACTACGTTCTACCTGATGAGGGAAGATCTACAGGCCTCTCACTAGAGAACCTCACACTAAATTCTACCTGATGAGGGAAGATCTACAGGCCTCTCACTAGAGAACCTCACACTATGTTCTACCTGATGAGGAAAGAATTACAGGCCTCTCACTAGAGAACCTCACACTATGTTCTACCTGATGAGGGAAGATCTACAGGCCTCTCACTAGAGAACCTCACACTACGTTCTACCTGATGAGGGAAGATCTACAGGCCTCTCACTAGAGAACCTCACACTATGTTCTACCTGATGAGGAAAGAACTACAGGCCTCTCAGCTGAGAACCTCAAACAACGTTCTACCTGATTAAATTTTTGCCATCTTTTACTCTGAAAGTCTCTACTTTCATTAATGGTAGCCAGAGGATAGTTATTCCACAGTACATACCTGATGTCTCTACTGGTGAAGATGGGAACTGGAAAATGGATCTCTTCAGAGTTCTAAAAAAAATAATCTTCAAAGGGTAGATATTTTAGGAAGGAGAATAATCTCTTTGTGATATACCAGGGCACAAACCGCGGTAGGAAAGTCTCCAAACCCACAATATTCAGATAGTTTTGTATCCCTTCTGCTTGACTAGCGGCTGACATGGATCCAACTGTATTTACAAGTGCCCGCTCTACCTGAATGATCGTTGACTCTTGGGCTGAATGAGGTTCCGCCCCATTGAAGTTTTTCCAAGCATTACAAACTTCAGGATTTATCTTCTAAAAATCTCACTTTCCAAAGACTACTATAGATTCGGAGTTACACATCCCCCCCCCCCCCCACCACCACCACCACCACCATTGTGCTGCTGTCAGACTAAGGGAAACAAGATTAACTACCGTATTTATCGGGGTATACCACGCACCGGCCTATAACACACACCCTCATTTTACCAAGGATATTTGGGTAAAAAAAGTTTTTTACCCAAATATCCATGGTAAAATGAGGGTGTGTGTGCGCGTGTATAACCCGATACACCCCCAGGAAAGGCAGGGGGAGAGAGGCCGTCGCTGCCAGCTTCTCTCCCCCTGCCTTTCCTGGGGTCTAGAGCGCTGCTGTCGGCCCTTCTCACCCCCTGGTTATCGGCGCCGCTGCCCGTTCTGTCCCCCTGACTATCGGTGCCGGCGCCGATAGCCAGGGGGAGAGAAGCGGCGCCGACAGCCAGGGGTAGAGAAGGGGCAGTGGCACCCATTGCCGGCGCCTCTGCCCCGTTGCCTCCCCCCATCCCCGGTGACATAATTACCTGAGTCGGGTCCGCGCTGCTGCAGGCCTCCGTCGTGCGTCCCCAGCGTCGTTGCTATGCACGGCGCGGCGCACTGACGTCATGCGCCACGCCGTTCAGCGCATAGCAACGACGCCGGGGACGCACGCCGGAGGCCTGGAGTAGCGCGGACCCGACTCAGGTAATTATGCCACCGGGGATGGGGGGAGGCAACGGGGCAGCGGCGCCGGCAATGGGTGCCGCTGCCCCTTCTCTCCCCCTTGCTCCGATAACCAGGGGGCCAGAAGGGCCGACAGCAGTGCTCTAGACCCCAGGGAAGGCAGGGGGAGAGAAGCGGGCAGCGACGGCCTCTCTCCCCCTGCCTTTCTTGGGGGTGTATCGGCGTATAACACGCACACAGACTTTAGGCAAAAAATTTTTGCCTAAAAAGTGCGTGTTATACGCCGATAAATACGGTACTTAAATCTTAAGCATATGTTTTTGTAACATCATTTAAAAAAAACATTAAAAACATGAAAAGCAGGTTTATACTTTATCTACTAGAATGGCGCTAATTTAATAAGCCTTTTAACAAGGCTCAATGAATATGTCGCCAGGGCTGCATAAAAGATCATTCTAGTGGCCCTTAACTTCCATTATTGTCGGCCTCCCATCCCATATGACACAGAGTGATGTGTAGCTGACCGACAATGATTTAAAGGGCTGTATATTCCCAGAGATAAGCCAACAAATGACTGACTGCTCCTTCCTTGGCTCATTACTGGGTCTTTCACAGGGGGTAGTAAGCAGCCCATTTGGCCAATATTCGTCCCGTGATGTATGAATCGGGAGGTATCACATATTTATAGTATGTGTATGTAAACAAGCATGTGTATGTCTACAGGGGGAGATTTACCATAGCCTGTGCAGAGGAAAAGTGGCATAGTTGTCCATAGCAACCAATCAGATCGCTTCTTTCCTTTTTCAAAGGCCTTGTTAAAAATGAAAGAAGAAATCTGATTGGTTGCTATGGACAACTGCACCACTCTTCCTCTACACTGGTTTTGATGAATCTCCCCCAATGTGTACAGATGAATGTGTAAAAGTTTGTATATGTGTACAGGTCTGTGTGTAAACATGTAATTGTGTATATACACGTTGAATGTGAATGTGTGAATATGTTCTTTTATTTCTTTTTAGGTGTGTGTATACATGTATTTTGTATTTTTTTATAAACATATATATATTGCTATGTTCTATATTATATGTACATGCAGGTGTATGTGTATGAATATGTCTGAATGCTGTCAGTGTCTGGGTAGATGTGTACTCAGTGTCTTTTCACACTCGTGACTCAGATGACATCATTGCTCTCCAAATATAACTGATATGACCATCACGTAATAGATAGATAGAAGGAATAGATAGATAGAAGGATACATGCTTTGCTGTTTATAAGATAGATGCCGGACCATAGGTATGTATCAAAGGGTTGTTTATAATAGCATAATGTGACATATTATATAGTACACTGGAACATGTCATATCCTAGTATTACAGTGTGGGAAAAGAAATCCTACTAATCTGTATCTTCAGGAATATGATCTCTGCCAGATAACTGGAACTGGACCATATATGTATACAGTGAAAGAACCACCCAAAATTGCACCAAAAAAGTGGGGTGGTCTTCTAGGGGGTGGTTTTCTCAAAGAAGCCAGTGTCCATAATATGTGTTGAAACTGGTCTGACAAAGGGGGTGGTGGTCTCAAAGACGTGAGGGAAGATTTTTTAAAACCTCTCAAGAGAAAAAGTTGCTGAGTTGCCCATAACAGGCAGATTGCTTCTCTCATTTTTAAAAAGGCCTCTGAAAAGTGAAAGAAGCGACGTGATTGGTTGCTATGGGCGACTCAGCGACTTTTATTCTGGAGAGGTCTTGATAAATCTCCCCCGTGGTCTTTTAGAGAGGTTTCACTGTATATTAGTGCAGATGCAGTAAAGTTTTTAAATTCAGGTAATGAAAGTCAGTGTAAAAACAGGTGGTGTGAGCTCTGCGGCCTACACAATCCAGACTTGTCTCCTCATGGAGACACATTCCAGGGTGACACACCTGTGTACCAGGTGTAACACGCCCTCAATCACAACACCATGAACCCAACACCCACACCAACGGCTGCAACCACAGATGTCGCTATGTGTCCCAGCTCCTGGTTGACGTTATATCCACACATGCTGAGGAATTACAACTACCAGCATGCCCTCATATATTTCATATTTCCCCAGGATAACAGTACGTAATATCTGTAGCAAATGTGCGCCTAATAAAGCCATATAATGTTAGTCTCAAAAGGGCTCCTTATAGTAAGAAGAGAACTGTAACAAAATCACATTAGAAAAAGAAAAGAGGAAAGGCGCTCCCTGTATAGTAAAGCAAGCACGAGGGTGGGGAGGAGGAAAACTGCAATATCCGTGCTCACCCTGCTGAGTTGTGTGAGGACATACACAACTATGCTGAATGCATGTGATTTTAAGGATCACAATCCTGTTGTCTGCAGCCTTCCTGGAGAATATGTGGAATAGAACAAGACTTCATAGAAGAACCAGGATATTCAGCGCTGACCATAGAGAAGGTATCGGAGCCCAGGTAAGAGAAGGAGGTTTATTAGCAACGCGTTTCACCGCGCTTGCGCGGCTTCATCAGGCTTAACACACGGCAGTTGTACTTGCGGTTATTGGATTTATTATTATTTTTGTTTTTGTATGTCTCCTGATTTTTATGGTTGTAATTAATATTTTATTATGATCAGTGCTGAGTGTTATAAATGTTTATGTATGATCATTGTTATTTATACATTTTATATTGTCCATTTGTTATGGTCTATTTTAATTATGCACTCCATGGGTTAATCCCATGTGGGTATATAACCCTGGTACAACTGCCGTGTGTTAAGCCTGATGAAGCCGCGCAAGCGCGGTGAAACGCGTTGCTGATAAACCTCCTTCTCTTACCTGGGCTCCGATACCTTCTCTATGGTCAGCGCCGAATATCCTGGTTCTTCTATGAAGTCTTGTTCAATATCACATTAGGGAATTGCTGGTTATGCCTATTCCTAATATAAATATTTTGACTTGCAAATTGTAACAAATCTCAGTAAGGCTGCATTCACACTGTGGTTGGAGCGTACGGCTGCCAAATCCGGCTGGGGGAGGGGCAAACCGTGCGCTCCCATACCCCAGCCGGACCGGCACTGAACTCCATTGACTTTAATGAGCCGACCAGAGTCAAACAGTGACTCCGGTCGGCTCATTTTTGCCCCATGTCCGGCTTTGTGACCGGACCTAAAACCATAGTTTCCTCCTGTCACAAAATTGGATACAGGCCAGAAATGAGCCAACCGGAGTCACTGTTTGACTCTGGTCGGCTCATTAAAGTCAACGGAGTTCAGTGCCAGTCCGGCTGGGGTATGGGAGCGCACGGTTTTCCCCCTCCCCCAGCCGGCAGCCGTACGCTCCAACCGCAGTGTGAATGCAGCCTAAGGCTGGGTTCACACCACATTTTTGCAATACAGTTCCCGTATACGATTTGAATTTGAAAACTGTACGGGACCGTATTGAAAACCGTAAGCCAAAAGATGCATCCGGTTGTGTCCGTTTTGCATTCTATACAGTTTTGTCAGTTTTTTTTCCCATATCCCTAACCGTAGCCTACCACGGTTTTTTGTCCGGGTGAAAAATCGTGTTGCAACCTATACGTTTTTTTTTTTTTACATGGGAGTCAATGGGAACCGTACAAAACCATATGTGCGTACGGTTCCATCCGGTTTTCACCATCCGGTTTTTTACTTTGCACAGTTTTTTTTCTTGGATTTTGAATCAAGCAAGTGAAACTTTATTCATAATGGAGTGAAAAGTTAAAAACGTATACTTTTTTATTCTTAAAAAACAGATGCAAACGGACATCATTCATTTTTCAAACTGTGTATGGTTTTCAACTATATACGGGTTAAAATTTGTACACATGTTTTCATTCAGTTTAGTCAGGTTTTATCTAAGATAAAACTAGAAAAGGAAATAATATAAGGGCAGACTAGATAGACCATGAGGACCTGCTGACTCTGAATGGAAACAATAGGAGCCCCTGTTCACTAATAAAATGCAGATATCTTAAAGTGAACCTACCATTTCATAGTGATAAGGTTGATAACCAAGGATTAAGTGAAAGTGACTGCCACAAATAACATCAGCTGGACTACTGTACTTGAACTGTAATTTTTTGTGGTCCCTGAGCTGGTTGGTAGACAATAGCATCTATCGTGTCTGCTATACAACTGTCACACACACAAACAAAGAAGGGGGACCCTGCACTTCACCCCTAAAAGCAGCAGCATGGAGGACACTCTAAAGCAGTACTGAGCAGTTTATCCTGTCAATTAAAGGGGTACTCCAGTGAAAAAAATAATTTTTTAAATCAACTAACAAAGTTAAACCGATTAGTAATGTTTTTCTATTTAAAAATCTTAATTCTTCCAGTACTTATTAGCTGCTGTATACTCCAGAGGAAGTTGTATTTCTTTCTGGAGTTCTTTTCTGTCTGACCACAGTGGTCTCTGCTGACACCCCTGGCCATGTCAGAAACTGTCCAGAGTACAAGCAAATCCCCATAGCAAACCTCTCCTGCTCTGGACAGTTCCTTATATGGACAGAGGTGTCAGCAGAGAGCACTGTGGTCAGACTGATAAGAACTCCAGAAAGAAATACAACTTCCTGTGAAGTGAACAGCAGCTGATAAGTACTGGAAAGATTAAGATTTTTAAATAGGAGTAATTTAAAAATCTGCTTAATTTTCTGGCACCAGTTGATTTGAAAACATTTGTTTTCCACCGGTGTACCCCTTTAAGCATTGGGAGGAGATCTAATACAGTTGGCTCTTGTGATGTCTTTTTGCAGTCTCTGTGTCTATCTGTTTGTCTCTACTCTCTGAAACCTTGCTAACTCACTCCTCTCTCCATAGACCTTGTTTGCAGTTCTCTGAGTGAGCTATTAAAGGAGATATGTTTTAGATCATGGGAGGTGTGACCAATGGGGCCCACCAGCGATCTCCTATATGAAGCCCTCCCCTGGAGCGGTGGGTCACGCCCACTCCATATATCTCTATGGGAGAGGTGTTCAGCAATCTTCGGCTCTTTCATAGAGAGATATGGAGGGGGATTGGTGGCCCCTGCTTCAGGCGAGGGTCGTGACGGGCCACTCCTGGGGAGAGTCGGGGCTCCGCACAGGAGATTGCAAGGGGCCCCAGCACTCGAACTCCCCGCGATCTAAAACGTATCCCCTATCCTACATATAGGGGATAACTTTTTTTAGTATTAGACTTCTCCTTTAATCCATCTTGTAAATACAGTATGGAATTTACAAGAAGGGTGGAAAGTTGATAAGAAGAAGCATATAAGATATTTTGATACTTCCTTTCCATTTGCTTGTACTATTGATTTATGTATAGTTTGTTGAAGGTCACAAGGGTGACCATTCAACTGCACTCAGATTTAAATTATTTTTAAAGGAACAGTACACCTGCCAACTGTTTAATGCTTATTTACTGTCCTAGTTGACGGCTTGAGCATTGGGCTGTCAGCCACACATCCCCTATCACACAGGAAGAAGTGGGGACAACAATTTTTTAAAAGGTCAAATGACTCGATCAGCAGCTGACTTGTTCTTCCGCTTATCGCTGGCCCTATTACACAGGATAATACCAGCCTGTTAGGCCAATAATCGCCCAACAGGGCTCTAACTCAAGATCAGTAAAGGATCGCAAAGCTTTGGTTTACAAACAACACGTCACTAAAACAAGGCAAAAGAAGGGAACAAATGACACAATCATTCGTCCATTCTGGTAAATATCATTTAGCCAATGTATCACTGGGATGTCATAAAAACTCTGGTTGCATTCTGGTGAATATTGCTCAGCTTACAATATGACGTCCTCACAGTGGCTCAAAAACCTTGCGGAGATTACACTTTATTATAGCTTGTATTTTAAGACGCAATAAACCTCAAATACCAAATGACACGTGGATGTGCAGGTGACATTCTCTTCAATATGGAAGTATCCATGGGTCAATCACTCTATTTACATGCATATGGCCATGCGGCCAATTGTAATATGTTAGAAGGACTCACAGGTAGGGCTATTACTGAGTAAAAGGATTACAGCTTCCTCTTCAGGCTTTGTAGTCTTGGCCCTCATTCATGTTAGTTTTTCATTAGAATGATTTACCGATCTTAAAGGAAAACTGTCAGCTTTAAGCTGGCTGGTAGTGCGGGGGACGCTGATCAGTTTGGTCCTTACCATGCCCGGATCTGCCGCGCCATTCCGCCGTAATTTTCTATTTTTGGAATATGCAAATGAGGTGCTAACTTGCACCGGCCGGGCTAACTGGCACTCTGACATCAGTGCCGCCGGCCGCAGCACCGCCCAGCTCGTCAATATTCCTCCCCTCTCTCTTCATTACAGAGCATGGAGAAGAGGGAGAGGCGGAGGGAGGGGAGGAAAATTGATGAGCTGGGCAGTGCTGCGGCCGGCGGCACTGACGTCAGAGTGCCAGTTAGCCAGGTGTGAGGTGAAAAAATCTAACCGGTGAAAAAATCGGACCGCTCCTCCCCTTCGCTCTCAGATTTTTTCACGGGTTTGATTTTTTCACCTCACAACGTGCGGTGAAAAAATCAAACCCATGGCTCTGCCCTCGCTCTTCCCCGCTCTAGCTTCGGCAAACTTCAAAGAGCGAAGGGGCGGTCCGATTTTTTCACCTCACACCGGCGGTTCCAGTTAGCACCTCATTTGCATATTCTGAAAATAGAAGATTACGGCGGAACGGCGCAGTGGATCAGGGCACGGTAAGGACCAAACTGATCAGCGTCTCCCGCACTACCAGCCAGTACCGCTGGTTAGTGCGGGGCGAGAAAGCTGACAGTGTTCCTTTAAACTGCTAACTGCAGAATTGTGATTGCTGCTCTGGATCTGAGTGCAGTATAAGACCTTATGTTAGAAGAGAAGCTCTGTACAAGGATCCCATTTGATTTATTGAGTCAGGAGATGAGTGAAGAGGCCAGCACCATTGTGAAGTCATCGCCCCTGCTTTTAGTTTTACAAGGAATAGTTCACATAACTTCTGGCTGACACTTCCTGCGCTCATGTCATGCCCCAGGTAACTGTACGTCTGGTGCTCATTCCTAAAGTCCCAAAAGTAGAACTTCCTATAATCTTCAGCAGGGACGTAACTATTGGGGAAGCAGAGGTAGCAGTCTTACTTCGGCCCTGAGTCTGAGGGGACCCCAAGGCACAAAGCACCTCTGCCCTATTAAATGCCAGTATTATAAATGGCACTGTAAGACGTGGGGCCTGTAACAATTTTGCAGTGAGGACCAGAAACTGCAAGTTATACCTTCTCTGCCTACTGTGAGGGTTAACACCTCTATTCTTCTGTTAGTCACCAGTCTAGTCATTAGTCACTTGAAGCCATACACCAGTGGTCTTCAACCTGTGGACCTCCAGATGTTGCAAAACTACAACTCCCAGCATGCCCGGACAGCCGTTGGCTGTCCAGGCATGCTGGGAGTTGTAGTTTTGCAACATCTAGAGGTCCGCAGGTTGAAGACCACTGCCATACACCATAAGCGGGTGAACACAATCTTTTGCTTCCTTTTATCAGCCATTTCGGGCTGGGTAGAGGATTACTGTCTGATAAAAGGTGCAGAGACCCCCCTACTATATATGTGTCTGCTCTCACACCTATACTCACCAATAATGGCAGCCACAAGGGGCCTATGGATAATGCTGTACTGCGTTGTACTGCCTGTGACATGGCACATACACACTACCCAGCTGACCACCACTGACCAATCAAGAAGGCTGCCCTTCCCTTGGTGCCATACTGTGAGCAAGACTCAAGATAAAACCTGTGCCACTTTCTATAGCTGCCACTCACCTCCTGACACACCTCATACTCCATTGTGCCAGCCGGCTTAGCATGAATAGTCAGGGCAGCCACTGTCTTTATATGGGGGACTGGCACATTATATGGGGGACTGGCACATTCTGCACTAGCACATTATATGGGGGACTGGCACATTCTGCACTGGCACATTATATGGGGGACTGGCACATTATATGGGGGACTGGCACATTCTGCACTGGCACATTATATGGGGGACTGGCACATTATATGGGGGACTGGCACATTATATGGGGGACTGGCACATTCTGCACTGGCACATTATATGGGGGACTGACACATTCTGCACTAGCACATTATATGGGGGACTGGCACATTATATGGAGGAGTGGCACATTATATGGGGGACTGGCACATTATATGGGGGACTGGCACATTATATGGGGGGCTGGCACATTATATGGGGGGCTGGCACATTATATGGGGGACTGGCACATTATATAGGGGACTGGCACATTATATGGGGGACTGGCACATTATATGGGGGACTGGCACATTCTGCACTGGCACATTATAAGGGGGACTGACACATTCTGCGCTAGCACATTATATGGGGGACTGGCACATTATATGGGGGACTGGCACATTCTGCACTGGCACATTATAAGGGGGACTGACACATTCTGCACTAGCACATTATATGGGGGACTGGCACATTATATGGAGGAGTGGCACATTATATGGAGGAGTGGCACATTATATGGAGGACTGGCACATTATATGGGGGACTGGCACATTATAGGGGGACTGGCACATTATATGGGGAACTGGCACATTATATAGGGGAGTGGCACATTATATGGGGGGCTGGCACATTATATGGGGGGCTGGCACATTATATGGGGGGCTGGCACATTATATGGGGGACTGACACATTATATAGGGGACTGGCACATTATAAGGGGGACTGGCACATTATATGGGGGACTGGCACATTATATAGGGGACTGGCACATTATATGGGGGGCTGGCACATTATATAGGGGAGTGGCACATTATATAGGGGACTGGCACATTATATGGGGGACTGGCACATTATATAGGGGACTGGCACATTATATGGGGGACTGGCACATTATATGGGGGACTGGCACATTATATGGGGGACTGGCACATTATATGGGGGGCTGGCACATTATATAGGGGAGTGGCACATTATATAGGGGAGTGGCACATTATATGGGGGACTGGCACATTATATGGGGGGCTGGCACATTATATAGGGGAGTGGCACATTATATAGGGGAGTGGCACATTATATGGGGGACTGACACATTATATAGGGGAGTGGCACATTATAAGGGGGACTGGCACATTATATGGGGGACTGGCACATTATATGGGGGACTGGCACATTATATGGGGGACTGGCACATTATATGGGGGGCTGGCACATTATATAGGGGAGTGGCACATTATATAGGGGAGTGGCACATTATATGGGGGGCTGGCACATTATATAGGGGAGTGGCACATTATATAGGGGAGTGGCACATTATATGGGGGACTGGCACATTATATAGGGGACTGGCACATTATATAGGGGACTGGCACATTATATAGGGGGCTGGCACATTATATAGGGGACTGGCACATTATATAGGGGACTGGCACATTATATAGGGGGCTGGCACATTATATAGGGGACTGGCACATTATATAGGGGACTGGCACATTATATAGGGGGCTGGCACATTATATAGGGGGCTGGCACATTATATGGGGGAGTGGCACATTATATGGGGGACTGGCACATTATATGGGGGACTGGCACATTATATAGGGGACTGGCACATTATATGGGGGGCTTGCACATTATATGGGGGACTGGCACATTATATGGGGGGCTGGCACATTATATGGGGGGCTGGCACATTATATGGGGGACTGGCACATTATATGGGGGGCTGGCACATTATATAGGGGGCTGGCACATTATATAGGGTAGTGGCACATTATATAGGGGAGTGGCACATTATATAGGGGACTGGCACATTATATGGGGCACTGGCACATTCTGCACTGGCACAGGCGCCCATTCCTGTCACTCACCTTCAGTGCGCACTTCTGCCCGGTGTTTCTCCGGTAACACTCCAGCACTTTGCCATTGATGCCCAGGCCGAGCACCTGCTTGGACACTTTGTAGTCATCGGTGATGGCATGGCGCTTTATGTCAAATTTGTTGCTCTGTGCCAGGCTCGGGGTGCTGTTATTGCTCGTCTCCTGTACGTTGGCATTTTCCTCCATTGTGTCCATTTAAGACTCTCCGGCAAACACCAACCTCATGGCGACAGCTCGGTGCTAAAGTCCTGGTGACTGTGACACCCACAGTAAATCTGCTGTTCACCACCGGGGAGGGGGAGCGGAGCAGAACAGGAGGAGACAGGACAGCGGGGAGGAGCGGCGGCCCTTAACCACTTCACTGCTGCGCGGCTGTCACGGCTGCCGTCATTCATTGCTGACATCAGTCACTGTCCCCTTAATAATTCAGTGAAAGGCCCATAAACCCTACAGTGCACCTCTTATGGGGGCAAGTCTAATGCACTAATATTGGAGAACAGTATCGCTAGACCAGACATAGGCAACCTTCTGCACTGCAGATGTTTTGGACTACATCTCCCATGATGCTCTTACAGCCAAAATGTTGCAAAAGCATCATGGGAGATGTAGTCCAAAACATCAGCAGCGCTGAAGGTTATCTATGTCCGCACTAGACAGATCTGCCAGTGGGAACTCTGGGAAACCTGGGTGACGATTTGGTGCAGATTTTCATGTGTCAAAACTGCAATATATAAGGGCAAAACAAAAGTGTTTAAAGTGTTTTATTTTATTTATTTTTTCAAATCAGCTGGTGCCAGAAAGTTAAACAGATTTGTAAATTACTTCTATGAAAAAATCTTAATCCTCCCAGTACTTATTAGCTGCTGAATACTACAGAGGACATTCTTTTCTTTTTGGAACACAGAGCTCTCTGCTGACATCACGAGCACAGTGCTCTCTGCTGACATCTCTGTCCATTTTAAGAACTGTCCAGAGTAGGAGAAAATCCCCATAGCAAATATATGCTGCTCTGGACAGTTCCTAAAATGGACAGAGATGTCAGCAGAGAGCACTGTGCTTGTGATGTCAGCAGAGAGCTCTGTGCTTCAAAAAGAAAAGAATTTCCTCTGTAATATTCAGCAGCTAATAAGTACTGGAAGGATTAAGATTTTTTAATAGAAGTAAAAAAAGCATGTATGTACATGTACCATATATGCTGCAGATTTTATTTTTTTCGTTATAGTTTTTATTGAATTTCAAATGTATATTTAGAACATTAAAGAGAGCAAAATCAAACAAAATAAAATAAAGGTAGATAGCCGCAGCTGTCCTTACAGCATGGCATTACTAGACAGTTACAGTTCTTTATTATTCCATTAGACCAGTGGTGTCCAAACTGTGGCCCTCCAGATGTTGCAAAACTACAACACCCAGCAGGCATGCTGGGAGTTGTAGTTTTGCAACATCTGGAGGGCCACAGTTTGGACACCAATAGATATAGCAGCCTAGACATAGCACGTATTGAAAGAACAATGAATCATAATCAAAAATTAAAAAACATGTTCAAACAAGGAAAAACATGTACCAATATGGAAAATTATTTAAATGAGGCAACCTATAAGGAATGTAAGAATATTAAAGAATATAATTTCACAAATGAGCAAAATATGTGTCATCATTAAAAGGAATAAGTAAGTATAAAGTGGCAATGTCTTACTAGGCCTTGGTGTGGTACGTTATATAGAGTATTATTATACAAGGAGATGGTGAAATATGCTGCAGATTTTATGCTATGTTAAGGCTCGTTCACATGGGCGGATTTCCTGCAGCGTATTTGCTGCAGAAATTCTGAAGGGTTTTTGCTGCCACTGCCAATAGTGGCATATTTGCTTATTTTCTGCAGACTCATCGAAATCAATAGTAGTAAAATCCGCTGCTGACTTTCTACAGCAAATAAGCTGGGGGAGATTTATCAAAACCTGTCCAGAGGAAAAGTTGACCAGATGCCCATCGCAACCAATCAGATCGCTTCTTACATTTGTAACAAGGCCTCTGAAAAATGAAAGAAGCGATCTGATTGGTTGCTATGGGCAACTCAGTAACTTTTCCTTGGACAGGTTTTGATAAATCTTTGATAAATGTTTTCTGGGCAGACATTCCATACATTTTCAGCCATGTGAACATGGCCTTAGGGTGTATTCACACGTATAGGATCTGCTGCAGATTTGAAGCTGCGTTCACCTATTTATTTGTATTGATTCGACAACATGAAATCTGCTGTTCAGTCATTTCCTTTTCCCTGTGATATGCAGCATAAAATCTGCAGCTTTAAATCTGCTGCAGCGAGTTTTCAGATAAAATCAGATGGTACACGACTGTGTGGCATTAGATTGGACCAGATTGTGTTTGATGTATTTGATCTGTATTTAACTACTTAAAGGGGTACTCCATTCCCTTGCTTTCGGAGCTCCGCTCCCCAGCGTCCCGAAGTTATTGTTCCGAACTATGTGTGTGTGGCCTTCCGTGTTCAGGGCCGCCCCTCGTGACGTCACGACCGCCCCCTCAACAAAAGTCTATGGGAAGGGGGCGCGACGGAGAACTTCAAATTGTTCTCTTCTGACCCCTATAACTTTTTTATTATTCCATGTACAGGGCGGTATGAGGGCTCATTTTTTATAATTTTTTTCTGGTATATGAAGTTACCAAAAAATCAGCAGTTCTGGACTTTGGTATTTTTTTTCCTTTACGCCTTTGACCTTGTGGTTTCATTAACATTATATTTTAACAGTTCAGAAATTTTTTGCACACTGTGGTACCACATATGTTTATGTTTATTTTGTTTACCTTATTAAATTTGGAAAATGGGAAAAGGGGGGGAGGTGATTTCAACTTTTATTAAAGGAGTAGTTTAGCGCAGACTATTCCAACTCCGTGAAAAAAAAAATGAAAATAAACTTTCACTCACCTTCCTGCATTTCCTCGGAGCGCCGCTACAGCTGATCGGTCCTCCGGTCCAATCTTCTGCTTTCTTCCTGTGCACAGATCGTCACACAGAGCTCAGCCTATCACCGGCCGAGGCGGGAAATCACTGCGGATGGTGATAGGCTGAGCGCCGTGTGACGATCCGTGCACACGGAACGTAGGAAGGTGAGAGAAAGTTTGTTTTCATTTTTTTTTCAGCCTCAGCACAACAAAGTTGGAACAGTCTCCACTAGACTACTCCTTTAAGGAAGGGGCTACATTTATTAGCGATTTTTTTGACATCTTATTAACAATTTTTCCGTCCCCATAGGGGACTGTAACACTCACGGAGGTAGTGGATCCGCTGTACCTGTGTGGAAGATGGCGTGGGCCATGCCAGGGAGCGGAGTTTAAGGTGCCGCTGGTTTTCACCAGCAAAGCGGGATGGACTTGCTGCGGCAGGCGGCACCCAGGTCGCTACCCCTGGCATGACTCATCCACACAGGCTGCTGAGAGGAAACGTAGCACAGGAAGGAACAGGCAACTCGTAGTCAGGACAAGCAGAAGTTCAGGACTGACGGCACAGATACATAGTCAAGAAACGTAACAGGAGGTCAACAGGCAGGTGGGACAGAAGCAAGGTCAGGTCACAAAGCAGAAGGTCAGAACACAGGCTGGGCTAAACACAGAAACGTTTTCTCTAGGGCACAGGGCACACAAAGATCCAGCAAGAGGTAGAGGGAGGTGCACATAGGGAAGGGACAGGTGCAAACACTAATTAAGGGCGCAACGGCCCTTTAAATCTCAGAACTCCGGCGCGTGCACCCTAGGAGCGGAGACACGCGCGCCAGCGGTGTGAGAACACGGAGGGGACAGAAGAAGGAGGAAGTGAGTGACGGCCCGAGATTCACATGCGGGCGCATCCCTCAATGCGAATCCCGGGCCCGCCGGAGAAAGGAGCAGGAGAGCGCTCACGGCCAGAGCAGTGGCCGGAGCACTCGCCGCAACAGGGACTATCACATGCAATCTTTCGACTGCATACACTGAACACTGCCATAGCACAGCACTGATCAGTGTTATTGGCGCTACATTACTACACGCTGTTGAGGCTGTCTGCAGGGAAGAAGCGCTTTTGCTGTGATGGTCCCGATCAGTTCACTGTGGCAGTTCCAATCAGCTCCCTGAGCTAACCAGCAATGTTATTTTTTCCCTTTTTAGACGCCACAATATAAAGGGTTAATGCTGGACATCATCCTGATCTGCTGGCATTAGCCATGGGTCCTAGCTCCTGATAGCAACCTGGACCCGCCAGGACGCACGTCCACCTCCAATTACCAACATTGCCAAGTTCAGTTCAGCATCAAACAATGCTCAGAAGACCCTTAGAAAATGAATGGAGTGTTGACCATGCATACACGGTGCGCTCCATTAATTCAGAGGACAATTTTTCTCAGTTTTCTGGATTGGTGGAGGCTTCAGCTTGTTATCCCCTATCCTGTACATAGCGGATAACTTTTGGAGTTGGGAATGCCACTTTAAATAACAACTTCCCCAATACAATGTTACTATAAGGGTATGTTCACATACCGCACAGTGAACGTTAGCATCTGTGTGAATGGGTCTTCCGCGAGACCCGTTCACACTGCAGAATTTCAGCGGCGGACAATTCTGCCGCTGAAATTGTTCCGCGCAAAGAAAGAACATGTTCATTCTTTGCGCGAAAGTCCGCAAGCACTGCATAGCCGTCAATGGTGACGGCGCAGTGCCGCGCGGTCCTACGTCTTCAGCCGGCTGCCAGGCTGAATCTCCGCTCGCTGAATCCCGCAAGCGGAGATTCAGCTACAGTTCCGCAGTATGAACATACCCTTAAAACCACTCTTACTACCTGTTAATGAAGTGACAAATGGCAGACATGGGGGGAGATTTATCAAAACCTGTGCAGAGGAAAAGTTGTCCAGTTGCCCATAGCAACCAATCAGATCGCTTCTTTCATTTTTCACAGGCCTTCATGAAAATGAAAGAAGCAAGCTGATTGGTTGCTATGGGCAACTGGGCAAGTTTTCCTCTGCACAGGCTTTGATAAATCTCCCCCATGGACTATACAGATGATCATACACTTGTATTTGTACTACCAAATATGTTTACTAAGTCTCTACTTCTCCAGATTCCCTATATTACATAAGTTCCAGTCTACATTTGGGTTTACACTGAGGAATTGGAGCGGAATAAAGAAGGAATAATTTCGGTCAGGAGAATCTTGTTTTTTGCCATTTTCTCCCTTGCGCAGAATTCATGCGGAATTTTTCACTTGAAGGTTTGTGTGAAACTTTTTTTGCCAGTAGAAAATAAGATCCAATTGACTTCAATGGGCTTTTACTTGAGGATGTCGCCTGAAGAATGAACATGTTCTATCTTCAGGCGGAACAAAATTCAGTGTTGGAATTCTGCTAGCGTGTAAACAGGGCAGCCAAATGTCCATTAAAGTCGAGGGAACTTTCATTGCATGATTTGGAGTAGAATATGCCAGCGGAATTACTCCAGTAAATTCTTCTCCAATTCCTCAGTGTGAACATACCCTTACAGTTATGCAAACATTCAACCAGTAATGCGGTCACCTGAAGATTGTACAATGATGTTTAGACACAGATATGATTTAGTATGGCGCTCATTCTCGTGTATGATCACCTATGGAGATCTAAATCTGGTCCCGTAGCACTGTTGGAGGGGGTGTCTGGGTCTTGCAAACTAAAATCAAGAAACAGGTCACATTAAATTCATAAAGGATTCACCCAGGCCAAGGCACGCAGACTAGACAAGCACAAAAGAGACTGTGGAAATGTGGCGCCTCCCTGTGGTTCACAAAAGGAAATGTTCTGCAGAATAATGGCATATTGGGGTCACCATTGATGATGATGATGATGATGACGATGATGATACAACAGAAAGAAGGACTGAGCATTAAAGTGCATGATGGTTTTGCAAATATAGTAAAAAATGAAAGTGTTACAATCATTTAAAAATCTGTTAATGTCATAGAGACATGTCAAAAGTTTGGGTTGGTCGAGGTCTTGGTGTAGAGACCCCCAATTATCGCTAGAACAAGCATGGAGAAGCTAAGCACTGCTCTCCACTCTCTTTCCTTAAAGGGGTTATCCAGAAAAAAACTTTTTTTTATATATCAACTGGCTCCAGAAAGTTAAACAGATTTTTAAATTACTTCTATTAAAAAATCTTAATCCTTTCAGTACAGTGGTCCCTCATCATACGATGGTAATTCGTTCCAAACGAGCCATCGTATGTTGAGGGATTCGTGCAATGTAAAGTATAGGAAGCTGTACTCACCTGTCCCCGCCGCTCACGATGGTGTCCCCGCCGCTCCCGATGGTGACCCCGGGCCTCCGCTGGGCTCTCCGCTGTCTTCTCCGGTCCTCTGCTGTCTTCTCCGGTCCTCTTCTGTCTTCTCCGGTCCTCTTCTGTCTTCTCCGGTCCTCCGCTGTCTTCTCCGGTCCTCTTCTGTCTTCTCCGGTCCTCTTCTGTCTTCTCCGGTCCTCTGCTGTCTTCTCCGGTCCTCTTCTGTCTTCTCCGGTCCTCTTCTGTCTTCTCCGGTCCTCTTCTGTCTTCTCCGGTCCTCTTCTGTCTTCTCCGGTCCTCTTCTGTCTTCCGCAAGGCCTTACTGGGCCTGCGTAGTGACGTCATTACGCCGCTGCGTAGGCCATTCCTATTGGATGACAGGCGCAGCAGCGTATTGACGTCATCGGAGAGGGCCGAGAAGACACCGGAAGACCAGCGCTGGACCCGGAGGGCACCCCGGAGCATCGTGGAGGGGTAAGTAATACATACCGCACCACACGGGGAACATTAAGCTGCTATCCGGCAGCAGCTTAAGCATTTGGCGCTGCCGGATAGCACTTAATGCGTTGGCCCCGACATAAAAAAGCATCGTATGTCGATGCTGACATTGACATGCGATGGCCTCTGAGAGGCCATCGTATGTCGATTTCATCATATGTTGGGGCCATCGTAGGTCGGGGGGGTCACTGTACTTATGAGCTCTGTCCAGAGTAGAAGCAAATCCCCATAGCAAACCTATTCTACTCTGTGCAGTTCCCGAGACAAGCAGAGATGTCAGCAGAGAGCACTGTTGCCAGACAGAAAAGAACAACTCAACTTCAGCAGCTGATAATTATTGGAAGGATTAATATTTTTTAATTGAAGTAATTTACAAATCTGTTTAACTTTCTGGAGCCAGTTGATATTAAAAAAAGTTTTTTCCTGGAATTCCCCTTTAATGCAGAAGACGGATTCTATATAAAGACTGGGAGACAAGAGTGCTTAGTTAAGTGCTTCTCTCCACTCTTTCGATGGGGGTCTCAGCACCCAGAATATTGGCGTAGCTATAGAGGTAGCAGAGGTTGCACCGGGCCCCTGGTGACTAAGGAGGCCCCAGAACACTTCTGCCCCATAAGAGACCAGCAGTATATTTGCCATATGGAGCCCTGATGCAGACTTTGCATTGGTGCCCAGAAGCTACAAACTATGCCTCTGACCCAGACCACAACTGATCAAAACTTTTGACTTTTCAGTATGATGCAGTACTTTAAGCACAATGCCCCCCCCCCCCACACACACACACTTCCCACACATACACCACACACACCCACACCAGTAAAGGCTATTCCGTTTTATGGTAATTGCTTAATTGCTATGTAATGGTAAGTTCTGCAACTTCCTAATACACATAAGCAAAAAAAAAAAGTAAGGAAAAAATTACTAAAAAAAAAAAGAATACATAAGCAAACATTGATAAATGTCCCTCTATGAGGGACATTTATCAATGTTTGCTTATGTATTCTTTTTTTTTTTTAGTAATTTTTTCCTTACTTTTTTTTCTGCTTATGTGTATTAGGAAGTTGCAGAACTTACCATTACATAGCAATTAAGCAATTACTGGTTTCAGCCTGTTGATATTTTCTTTCACGTAAGCAATTTTTCCTTTTTTACTTTGGTAGTAGCTTTTTCTGCTCCATGTTTGAGCTGGAGTAAATTTAGTCAATTATTAACCCTGTTGCGCCTTTTTTTTTGCGCAGTTGCGACTGTCGCAGTTAATAAATACCTGACTACCCGTAGTCCATTTTAAAATTATTACTACGTAGTTAATTTTTGGAAAACTTGCTTTTCTCGCTTTCCAGTCAAAATGTCGCACGAAAAATCGCGTAGTCGCAGTTGCGACAATTTTGCGACAATTATAGTAAAGAAAACCTGACTAAACCCGTTGATAAATGTCCATAATTGTGTTTCAGTTCCTTTATCATTTTCAGTAGTTCTGCTATAGTTAATTTCATAGGCTGCAAATCTGTGTAGTTAGTTTGCTACAGTGTATAAATGCAGGTACAATGTATCAGTCTGCAGCCCAGAACATTTACCCCGCTGTGGATAATCGCGACAATTGTAACAAGCTCTCAGCTGTCAGAATTCTTAGGTATGATTTCTTTTAGATATAGTAAGAATGCAAAAACACCACAGAGAAATAATGTACTAAAACAAACTATTTTACAACAAGCCACTAAATGGATTACAAATAGAGATGAGCAAACTTACAGTAAATTCGATTCGTCACGAACTTCTCGGCTCGGCAGTTGATGACTTTTCCTGCATAAATGAGTTCAGCTTTCAGGTGCTCCCGTGGGCTGGAAAAGGTGGATACAGTCCTAGGAGACTCTTTCCTAGGACTGTATCCACCTTTTCCAGCCCATGGGAGCACCTGAAGGCTGAACTAATTTATGCAGGAAAAGTCATCAACTGCCGAGCCGAGAAGTTTGTGACGAATCGAATTTACTGTAAGTTCTCTCATCTCTAATTACAAAGCATGACAACACACACAAAAAAAAATTATTCTTTGAGTAATTTTTAAGCCCAAAGATTCAATTGAAAATGTGTATGTGTGAAGAAAGCCTTAGAAACTGGTGATAAATAACATTATTATTATAATTTCCATTCATATATGGATAAATGGGAATCTTTCCTAAGACGTTAACATGGGAAATGTATAAATGTATTTACGCTGCTTTTTGTGTACATTTGTAGCAAATTCTACACAAAAATTTCCACACCACAAAAAAAAAGTTATTATATCAAAATTAATTAGGATTAGGATATATTTGTTTTGACTCAAATGCAACATTTCACACATTTTTGCTGGACCACCTTTTGAAACTTTTGTAAATCAGAGCTATTTAGCTATTTATAAAGAACTAGTACCTTTTTGATGTTTGGCACAAGTAGACATGATGTAAATACAGTATCTCAGGTGACAACACTGAAGAATTGATACTCTGCACAATGTAAAGTAGTGAGTGCACAGCCTGTATAACAATGTGTAATGTTGTGCTTCCTTGAAACGGACCCCCCCCCGACCGCTGTGATTGGACAATAAATCCAGATTGACCAATCACAGCAAAGGCAGTTGAAAAAATTGCCTTTCACAGCTCTGATTTCCTCAGTGCAGGGAGATCAGTGAGGAGATCAGAGCTGTGTATCTCTGTGTAATAAAATAAAACCAACAAAGACCCCTAAACACCCCCTGTTACCCGTCCTAGTGATCCCATGTAGGTGACATCAGCTGTCTTGGACAGCTGATTGTCACCATGCACAGATCTAAACACTGTGGCCCTCTAGATGTTGAAAAACTACAACTCCCAGCATTCCCAGACAGCCGTTTAATGTCAGGGCATGCTGGGTGTTGTAGGTTTGCAACATCTGGAGGGCTGCAGTTTGGAGATCACTTACTTAGACCCCCACAGCAGTACAAGGTCCTGAAAAAAAAAATCACATAGACCAGTGTTCTCAGATGTTGCAAAACTACAACTCCCAGCATGCCCTGACAGCCAACATCTGAGACCACTGGTCTAAGTGGCTTTTTTTTTTTTTTTTTTTTTTGCAGCACCATGTACTGCTGTATGCTCCTAACTAAGTGGTGATCTCCAATTGCAGCCCTCCAGATGTTGCAAAACTACAACTCCCAGCATGCCTGGACAGCCAACGGCTGAGAGTTGTTTTGCAACAGCTGGAGGTCCACAATTTGGAGACCACTGGTCTGACCCATCAGTCTGCTGCCCCTAGCTTTTTTTTTTTTGCACTTTTTTTGATGGGGCATTTGCAGCCCATGCCACCAGTGTCGGTTCTGCGCTGTGTGGCCGGACCTTTCCCAATGTGAAGACTGCCATGATTGCTGATCAGTGATTTATTATTTACTACCACTTTTTTTTTAGCTCTTTTTTTAGGGTTGTTTGCCCACAAAAAAAGTGGGAAAAAAAAGAAAAAAATACCTGCACCCAAGAAAGTGCTGATCAGTAATAAATTATTGATCAGCAATCGGGGCAGTCTGCACACGGGGTAAGGTCCGGTCAGACAGCACAGTCACTGGTGGCACGGACCACATACATCCCCCAAAAAGTGTAAAAAAAAAAAAAAAAAGAACTACTTTATTACAATAAGAGTAAAAAAAAAAAAAAACACTACACCTACACTACATTATACACTGAAATAATAAAATAAAGTGAAAACACTATACATTTACACACACTCCCCCCCCCTTATAAAATTAAAATGGTCGGAGGGCTCTTTTCTGATGGAGGAGGAATAGACCATTCTTGCCTCCAAGGCCGCCAATGAGGGAGACCCTACCTTTCTTCCTTCCTCCCTCTTGTCATCATCCAGTGATGATGATCCCCCTAGAAGGTAGCGCCACAGGGCAATCCCAGTAGAGCCCCCCCCCAAACTAGTGTCCCTGTTCCCCATAAAAGTTTTCCCTGTACAATTTTCCCTGTCCTCCATAAAGGTGACCCCATCGGGACCCCAGTTCCAGATGGTTATGAGCCACTGATTCCTGGGCTTGTTGGACACCCGGGAATCCAAATTGACCCCGCAGTTCTCACTGAAACTGTCTTTACAATTTTTTTTTCACTAAGGACCTTGTCATTTTGATGGTGGCTCATAAGAACTTGTCCACCCAACAGTTTGTGGCTCAACATCCCAATGCTTTTTTGGCTAGGCCTCCCATCAATGCAGTAAATCAAGTGGCTTCATGGCCGCCATTGCGCTGGGTGCATAAATATACATGTCGCAAGTTGGCCCTAAAGTCGCATGTGAGGAGGATGTGCCCCCAGCAAACCCCTTCCATGCGAGGCCCTCTCAATCTCTGCAACGGTCATCCACCCCTAAGCAAAACCCTAATTTAGGCCTCAAATTAGCATGGAGCGCTCTCACTCCTGAGCTCTCCCATATTTAAAGGCAATAGGTCATGTCCACATATGGGGTATTTCTGTACTCGAGAGAAATCGCATTACTTATTTTTGGGGGCTTTTCTTCTTTTACCACTTGTGAAAACGAAAAATTGGGGGCTACATCAGCATCTTAGTGTAAAAAAAAATTTTTTTTACACTTACATGCTGGTGTTGTCCCATATTTTTAATTTCTACAAGTGATAAAAGTAGAAAAGACCCTCAAAATAATTAATGTGATTTCTCTCGAGTACAGAAATACCCCATATGTGGACATAAAATGCTCTGGCGCACAACATGGCTCAGGAGTGAGAGTGCATTATGTACATTTGAGGACTAAATTTGTGATTTGCACTGGGGTCGCTGACAGTTACAGCGGTTCTGATATAAATGCAAAAAAAAAAAAACACCCACATGTGACCCCATTTTGAAAACTACACCCCTCACGGAATGTAATAAGGGGTGCAGTGAGCATTTCACCCCACTGTTCCAAAGATCTGTTAAACGCCAGTGGGATGTAAATGCTCACTGCACCCCTTATTACATTCCGTGAGGGGTGTAGTTTCCAAATTGGGGTCACATGGGGGGGGTCCACTGTTCTGGCACCATAGGGCTTTGTAAACGCACATGGCCCCCAACTTCCATTCCAACCAAATTCTCTCTTCAAAAGCCCAATGGTGCTCCTTCTCTTCTGAGCCCTGTAGTGCGCCCGCAGAGCACTTTACATCCACATTTGGGTTATTTCCTTACTCAGAAGAAATGGTGTTACAAATTTTTCATTTTCAGGTCCAACTTTAACAAAAATTTATCAATCACCTGTAGGGTGTTAAGGTTCACTATACCCCTTATTACGTTCCTTGAGGGGTGTAGTTTCCCAAATAGTGTGCCATGTGTTTTTTCTTTCTGTTCTGGCACCGTGGGGGCTTCCTAAATATGACATGCCCCCCCCCCCCCCAAAAATAAAAATTAAAAAAAAGTTCCGTGAAAATTTTCTCTCCAAAAGCCTAATGGCGCTCCTTCTCCCTGTAGTGCACCCGCAGAGCACTTTATATCCACATATGGGGTATTTCCTTACTCAGAAGAAATGGTGTTACACATTTTGGGGGGCTTTTTCTCCTATTACCCCATGTGAAAATGAGAAATTTGGGTTAACACCAGCATTTTAGGGAAAACAAAATATTTTTCATTTTCATGTCCAAATAAAAAAAATAAATTGTCAAACACCTGTAGGGAGTTAAGGCTCACTATACACCTTGTTACGTTCCTTGAGGGGTGTAGTTTCCCAAATAGTGTGCCATGTGTTTTTTTTTTTTTTTGCTGTTCTGGCCCCCCAAAAACCATTTCAGCAAAATTTGCTCTCCAAAAGCCCATTGTCGCTCCTTCCCTTCTGAGCCCTCTAGTGCGCTTGCAGAGCACTTGACATACACATATGAGATATTTCCTTACTCAAGAGAAATTAGGTTACAAATTTTGGGGGTCTTTTTCTCCTTTTACCGCTTGTAAACACAAAAACTGGGTCAACAAGAACATGTTAGTGTAAAAAATGAATATTTAGAATTTTCTCCTTGACGTTTCTGCTATTCCTGTGAAACACCTAAAGGGCTGACAAACTTTCTGAATGTCATTTTGAATACTTTGAGGGGTGCAGTTTTCATAATGGGGTCCATTATGAGGTATTTCCGACATAAAGACCCTCAAATTCACTTAAAAACTGAACTGGTACCTGAAAAATTCAGATTTTGAAATTTGAAAATTGCTGCTAAACTTTGAAGCCCTCTAATGTCTTAAAAAAGTAAAAACACGTCAACTTTATGATTCCAACATAAAGTAGACATATTGTATATGTGAATCAATCTAGAATTTATTTGGCATGTCCATTTTCCTTACAAGCAGAGAGTTTTAAAGTTAGAAAAATGCTACATTTTCATGAAATTTTTGAATTTTTCACCAAGAAATTATGCAAGTATCAACAAAAATTTATTACTAACATAAAGTAGAATATGTCACTAAAAACAATCTCAGAATCAGAATGAAAGGTAAAAGCATCCCAGAGTTATTAATGCATAAAGGGACAGTGGTCAGATGTGCAAAAAAAGGTCTCAGTCCTTAAAGGAGTAGTCCAGTGGTGAACAACTTATCCCCTATCCTAAGGATAGGGGATAAGTTGCAGATCATGGGGGTCCGACCGCTGGGGCCCCCCGCGACCTCCTGTATGAGGCCCCGACAGCCAGCGGGAAGGGGCGTGTCCACCACCGCACAAAGTGGCGGCCGGCACGCCCCCTCAATACAACTCAATGGCAGAGCCGGAGCGCTGCCTTCGGCAATCTCCGGCTCTGCCATAGCGATGTATTGAGGGGGCGTAAGTGGAAATGTTCAAATTGGGCCCAATTTGTCAAGTATATTGTGAATAAATTTAGTGGTAATAGATATGATATATGGTAGAAAATAAAGCAATTTATTCTATAAACACATTAAAACACATATAATAAGTATGCAGATACTATGGGTTGCAACCTACTAAAATAAAACATATGTTTCATGAGATTTCGTTGTATATAAAATGTATCCAATTTGCTGTATGGTACTGGGAATAGGAATGAGAAGTAAAACTCTTTATGTTTTTTACTTGTGGGAGATTCAGGTAGTTCAAAGTAAGGAATATGCCTGCTTGATCCTCAGGTTATCCTTCCACTTTATTAGTGATAATAGCAAGAAAATACAGGTGTGATTGTGCCGAAATAGGAGATATTGTTATTCATGGTCTTTCTAAGTGAATTACAGCAATGTCTGGACCATACCAACAGAGGAGTAGCCTGTTCCCTTGTGGAACACACAGCAGTTGATGGCTTTGGAAAGTGCGCCTGCACCATCTATTTCTGTCACCAGAAAATCTTGAAGCCAATTTGTGGAACAGTGAACCTGAGGAGCTGCTCACACAAGGAATGGTTGAGGGCTTTTAAAAGAGGCTTAGATAAATTCTCAGAACAAAATAAAATGTATACATATGCAGAAATACAGATCACATACCCTTTCTTTCAGCCACCCAGACCACATCACCTTCATCCACGTGTACTCCCTCCCTTCACCTCCTTGATTGAACTTGATGTTGTTTTTCAACCAATCTATCTATAACTATGTAACGTGTGGCGTTCTAAACATCTGTTTTAGAAGTGTGATATGTGAGACCTGAGAGAGTTCCAAAGTACTTACTGGTGCACAACTGGTAGGTTTCTTAGTTGCTGCATGTTTAGAGGTCTACTGTTGATCACATCTAAGTATGCAAAGACCAGCAAAACATCTGCAGACAGAAGTAGCTGTGGTTGAAAGTTAAAGCCTGATATAGGAGACAGTAGAAGGCTTTGCTGAATTGTAGCCAAAACTCCTGACTAAACTACATCCCTCAAGTTACTGCAGAGTTAAATACAAGTTTATAGGCCCCAATATCACTGAAAATCATCAGATGTGTTTTCCTGGACAATTTGACAACTCTACAATCTATTTTGAGAGGTTTATATACTTCTTTTGGTCTTCATTATGCAGCCTTATTTTTTCTTTAAAGGGGTACTCCACCAGAATTTTTTTTTTTTAAATCAACTGGCTATACAGATTTGTAAATTACTTCTATTAAATAATTTTAATCCTTCCAGTACTTATCAGCTGCTGCATGATCCACAGGAAGTTCTTTTCTTTTTGAATTTCCTTTCTGTCTGACCACAGTGCTCTCTGCTGACACCTCTGTCCATATCAGGAACTGTCCAGAGCAGGGAGGTTCCTAAAATGGACAGAGGTGTCAGCAGAGAGCACTGTGGTCAGACAGAAAGGAAATTCAAAAAGAAAAGAACTTCCTGGGGAGCATAAAACAGCTGATATGTACTGGAAGGATTAAGATTTTTTAACAGAAGTCATTTACAAATCTGTTTAACTTTCTGGCACCAGTTGATTTAGAAAAAAACATTTTTTTTACCTCCATGTGCAAATGAGCAGTGTGTTTTTTGTTTTTAATTCAAAGTTTATTGTAGATTCTAAAAGAGTAAAGTACAAATATATTAGAGTTATAACAACAATATATCACAAATGTAAAAACATAAAATTAAGTTTGATAAATAAACAGTCATTCAGTTAAATAGGTGTAAAGAGGGCCAAACCAGTGGCGAGTAGCAATATGAAAATGCTTCTCTGTCTGATGTAAAGAAAATAATAAGATAACACAAAAAAAAAAAAAGGGTAAAAAAAAATGGAAAGAAAAGGAGAAGGGGTAGGAAAATAATTGAGTGAGTGCTATAAGGTTGAATAGGGTATCAAACATTCAGAAACTGAGCCATGTAGCAAGATCAGGGTTATCTCTCTAATCAAACTGCGAGCCCATGTGTGATAGCCAGTAGTTCCTCCGTATGATAAATCCCAAACACATAAAAGGTGTGTAAACAATAAATAATGAAATATACACAGGGTTTAACACCTCACTGATGTACAACCTCTGAAAAATAATAGACTTGCTAATATGAACTCCTACATATAATATAGAAAAAAAACAAAAAATGGAGTCATTACTCAAAATGTAGAAAAATTATATAAATTTTATTATACCCCTCGACAAAGGTTGGTCCCAAAATGCTGCGTTGGGGTGGTGTTGTGCTGCTCCCTGTACCCGCTGCTTTTGATTTAAGTATGTACAGTGGTCCCTCAAGTTACAATATTAATTGGTTCCGGGACGGCCATTGTAAGTTGAAACCATTGTATGTTGAGACCAGAACTCTATGGAAACCTGCTAATTGGTTCTGAAGCCTCAAAATGCCATCCAAGAATAGGAAAAAGTGAGGATTAAAAAAATAAATAAATACCGTATTTATCGGGGTATACCACGCACCGGCCTATACCACGCACCCTCATTTTACCAAGGATATTTGGGTAAAAAAAGTTTTTTACCCAAATATCCATGGTAAAATGAGGGTGCGTGTGTGCGCGTGTATACCCCAATACATCCCCAGGAAAGGCAGGGGGAGAGAGGCCATGGCTGCCCGCTTCTCTCCCCCTGCCTTTCCTGGGGTCTAGAGCCGTGCTGCCGGCCCTTCTCTCCCCCTGGCTATCGGCGCCGCTGCCCGTTCTGTCCCCCTGACTATCGGTGCCGGCCATTGACATGTTTTGCAGATTCCATAGCATTGTATGTTGAGTCTGGTTTCAAGTTACAAAGGTCCAGAAAAGACCATTGTATGTTGAAACTATTGTATGTTTGAGGCCATTGTAAGTTGAGGGATCACAGTATATGGGTACCCCCATGCTTATTTAGGCTGCTATATGATAGGAAGCTGTCAGTTGAAAAAACTCTGTTTACATTTCTGTAGCATTTTTCTTGCACATCTTGGTTGGGTAATGTCCAAGTTTTACGAGGTGTTATATCTGGGTCCAGTGCAATACTTTTTTCTTTCTTTTCCCCCCACTTTTGTGGAAATCTCTTTTTGTATTTTATATTGTACTAATAAAATTGATATCATTTTTCTACATTTTGAGTAATGACTCCATTTTTTGTTTTTTTCTATAGTTCCTCCATATGGTTCCTGTAACCATTCCACTATTGTTGAAGTCACGGTGGACTCGGAATGTTTGTGATCCTCTTATAGAAGTACATGATTGTAAGATAATGGAATGTTGTGATGTCATGCGCTGTTAAGAATGCCAAAGCAAACATCAACCATTTTGTTGGTTCTCTTCCTTTTTATAGAAAATGTAATTGCTATATTCTAGCCTTAAAAACACATTTTATCCTAAAGAAAATACTGCTTTAGGGTAGTGTCAAACATGGCATATTTGCTCGGAAAGAGAGGTCTGAAAAGGACCTGCCCGCTCAGCCAATCAGTGGCCAAGATGGGACACTGCTTCCAACTTCTGGGAAGAAGCCAAAAGGGAGGTACAGTGGGAGACCAGGGGTAGGTAAATACAGTTTTTTATTCTCTATAGCATTATGTAAAGATTTTGGGGACACTGGAATACTGAACTGAACTACTAACAAACTAAACTTTTATTATATTGTTCCTTATGTAATTATAAGACACTTTGTTATTTACTTGCTGGTAAAATTCTCAACCTTTATATGTGATTGAAAAAATGGCCACTAGGTAGCTCTGTTCTATTCCCTGTGCAAGTCAAACAGTTTAGTTGGTCTCCTTCCGGCCTGGCAGGAGACCAAACTCAGGAAGTGTGTGTGGGGCATGGCGAGGCACAGCTCGTGCAGTCTTCCGGATGCGCGGAATGCATAGCAGTCTATGAGATGGTGCATTCCTATGCAATCCTAGGGCCGGCATATTGTGCCGGCACCCGCAGTTTGAAGAATGTCCACAAAGAGATTTTCTGTGTGGACATGTTGTAGTGTGAACATAGCCCAATACTGAAGTGTCTGAGGAAATAAAGCCCCTTAAATTCCCTACCATACATAAAAAAAACTTGCTAAAACTTGGCCTGTGGCAGGGAAAATATTAGTCATTTAGATACAAATATATTGGATTGGACAGATGGAAATTACAGTAAAGTATAACATAAGCTGTCACTGAGGAGCCCTGTGTTTGTATGAATGTGTGGGCCGCATGTGACAGCTTTATACAGGTTAATCCTCTTAATAATTTCTGTAGAGGTTATATTTCCGCTTACAACGCACAGCTCTGCTGCTTCAGAAAATTGCTTTGAAGAGGAAATAAATCGTAATGTTTAACCTTCAAAACAGGGCTGTTGGACTTCAGGTTCCGGCGCAGGGATGTGAGGATGTATTGTGAGCAGCTCCCGCTTGTGCGTGCACTACACAGCCCGCCAAAACTCTCAACCCGCATTCATCTCAGTCTCCCTGGACACACCGGAGAAGCAAAGGGGTCTGTTTATATGGACTGCTACCTCCCCTCCCCCTCAGGCACCAACCATGCCAGCGCTACCATCTGCGGAGATGGATGTTACACTCCCTGCTACTCCGGAGCTGTTCCGACTTACCCAGTTGTCTCCAGATGATGTACTGACACCAGCCCCGGGCATGGGAGGTATTTCTATGCATACAGTGGACTCTGTTGACTTTAAACAACTGGCCATTATAGTCACAGAAAGACTGTTCCCGAGCTTGCAGGAAGCCATTATTGGTCCCCTTACAAGCCCTCCAGAGGTCACGGACACCACAGAAAAAGTATCTGACCTAGAAAATAGGGTACTATCTGTGGAGGACACCACCATGGCATCCGTGCCCGCCATTATGTTTTTGCTAAAAGATGATGCTATGCTGTGAAATCACATGAAGGACCTGGAAAATAAATCCAGGCGCAATAACCTGCATCTGATGGGCACAAACACAACCTGTGGACCAACGCTCCCAATACAATGACAAAAAATGACAAATACAATGACTCCCAATACAATGACAAGAAAGAAATATTGCGCACCTTCAGAACCCGCAGAGAGCTTTTATTGATTTAAGAAAAAAAAAGTCTTCCACCGGAGTACCCAATCAACCGCCAATAACACTGATCAATGCAAAGCTATGGCTTTGCAGTGGTCTGTGTAAAAGATCAGTGTGTGCAGTGTTATAGCCCCCTATGGGAGCTATAGCACTGCAAAAAAAAAGTTAACAATTTTTTTTTTATAAAGATCATTTAACCCCTTCCCTAATAAAAGTTTGAATCACCCCCCCTTTTCCCATAAAAAAAAACTGTGTAAATAAAAATAAACATATGTGGTATTGCCAGGTGTGTAAATGTCCAAACTCTAAAAATATATAGTTAATTAAAGTGCACGCTCAATGGCGTACGCGCAAAAAAATTCAAAAGACCAAAATAGCGTATACTGCCTGGAAGTGAATGTAAAAAGGTACTCAGCAAGGTTTCCCTTCCCCGCCTACAGCAAGATCAAATGGCGCTCCTTAACACTCCAATTGATCAGAACACAGTGAAACGTGCTATCCGTGATCTCAAGAACTCTAAGGCCCCGGGTCCAGATGGTCTTACTGGAGAGTTCTACAAACCCCTACAGGAACAGGTGACACCTACTCTGTCTGTTCTTTTCAACAGAGTGCTAGAGGCGGAGGGATGTTGGATTCCACATCCACCTAATATATTAGACTCCTCCTTAAACCAAACAAAGACCCAACGGACCCTGGTTCTTACAGACAGATTTACCTTATTAACGTTGACTCCAAGCTTCTCTCTAAAATCATAGCAGATAGGCTGTCTCAACTGCTCCCCCATCTAATCTCTCCAGTACAAGCTGGATTTATTAAGAACCGCTCGGTAGTATTAAATCTCCCAGCCAATCGGATTGTCCTACCTTGTAACACTAGATGCCGAAAAGGCTTTTCATAATGTAAGTTGGTTGTGGCTGGGTGCGGTGATGGATGCGATGAACATCACAGGAGCATCTAGAAATCTCATAAATGCATTGTATGCGTCACCTAAATCTAGGATATTTTGCAATGAAGAAAGGCAAAAGAAAGCTGCACTCACCCACAGATAGCCAAAATTCATTGCAAATTATTCCATTGCACTGTCTACCTCGACTACAGCTGGCACCCCCTCGCTTTGTCTAGGAGTCACACATGAACTGTGATTGTGCTATATCCATCCTCCACTAGGTGTTGTGTGTGCACCAGGTGCAGTGCCTGATTGCCGCATTTTGTCCTCTTTTGCTTTTGTCTAAATCTAGGATATACTTACCCGGTTTCCTCTCCACTGCTTACCCCCTGCACAAGGGCACACGTCAGGGATGCCCCCTTCTCTTTGATATAGCTCTGGAACCACTGGCCAGATATCTATCTTCTCTGGCAGTTTTCTAAGGCATACCGGTGGGAATGGGGGGAATCCCGACTATCGTTGTTTGTGGATGACATTATATAATTTTTAGCTAAACCGGCTGAGGATATACCGAAGGTGTTAGACACCCTGACCCATTTCAGTTCGTATTCAGGCTATAATGTAAACGCAGATAAATCCTCACTGTTGTTATTACGTAGACCATCGGCCACATATAAGACTGCCCTGTTATCCACTGGGATCCCTTGCTTTTTAAGGATACTATTGCGACATGGAGGGAACTCCACAAACGTATGGGCCTCTCATATACCTGTTCTAAACATTTATCCCTGTGGAGAACCCCAGATTTTCCTTGTGGAGACAGAGGAGGGTTCACACCTTTTATGACCTTCTCAACATACCGGAAAAACGAACCTTGTCGGAGCTAGGCTCCTAATATGATAACCCCATGTCACAATTTTTGCAATATGGTCAGCTTCGAGCTTACTTCAATTCCAAACTTACTGACCTCTCCATAGAGTTGATTCATAATGATTTTGATTCCTTTCTGTCCTCCACGAGGGAATGGTCGATATCCAATCTCTACGTGAGATTGCGTAAATTGCACATTTCCCCCTCATCTATATGTGTGGGAGCTAAAATTGGGCTAAAATATGGGATGACCCGGATGTACCAACTCACATTTTGACAGGTTGGATGGATTTTAGGACTCAACTGAAAGTGAGACTCAGCTTAAACTAATACATAACGCAATTTACGCATTTACTTTACCCCCTTCACCTGGCAACCCTCATAGAATAGATAAATGCCCGAAATGTAATGTTCCTAAGGCGAACCTTTATTACAGCATCTGGCAGTGTCCGCAAGTACTACACTACTGGCACCAAGACTCGACGACTTAATAAAATTAGCACGTTTTGGGGTGACTTGTCTTACTATGAAGAGCTATTTCATATAACGTATTCTGGGTCCCGAAGTTCACATCTCCCCCCGATTGCTCACTCAGCTCTCATACTAGCAAAATTAGGCCTTCTCCGTGAATGGTTTTCTCCCACGCTACCCACCCTCTCCCAATTGAAAGAGACCTTAAAGCATCTGTTCACTTTAGAAAAATGGGAAGTCCTTTTATATTAGGAACGTATGGTGAAAAAATTCTTTGCTAAATGGAAACTATTTCTCACTCATTATTATACCCAGGTAGACCGGATCACTATAATGCGTCCATTTGTTAGCACTCAGTGGTACGCTCTAGAATCTTTAGCAGGATCATTAGGAGCTCTGAAGGTTCCTTGAGGAGTTCAGCTGGGAATCCCCCCCTCCTTCATCCTTACCCCCGCACACATTCCATCTTCATAGTATATCAGTCCTGGATATTACCTCACTAACTTGGAGACCAGTGCGGTGTCTGTTTGTGCTTTTGTCTGGTTCGTTCTCTGTTTGATTGTTTATCTACTTGTTTGATAGCCTAAGGACACTGCTTCTGTCTTTAGGAGTCCCTAGGACTCCTTCATTAAGTACTTGGACTTAGCTGTCCACCATTTCTAGAGTCTGTTTATTTGCCTGGTACTTCGATAGCGAGTCACTTGTTGCTGGCGACACTCGTAACAATTCATCTGGTGTTAATATGTAAGTCGCTACTGCAATACGCATGCCTGTTCTACTGTCACTCTGGATTACTGGATTTTATATTATAAAACAATTTAAAAAAACTCTATTAAAAAAAACAAAAAGTGGTACGGCTAGGGTTTTAATCCTTGTAGCCGCAATCTAGTAAGTGCTTATCAGAGTTACAGAGTAAGAAGATCCCCAGAATGACCAGCAGATGGCAGACGGTTGCAGTAGTTATGATGAGTTGGATATAAGATGTGGTGCAGGACAGACCAGGAGCGTGGACACCTGAAGCAGGACTGACAGGATTGTAGAACAATAAGTACCAGAAGGGCCAGGCAAAAGCAGGGTCCAGGATCAGACCGGGTCAGACCCAGAACATAGCTTTGAACCAGACATCTTGAGGCAAATACAAGAGCTAGATATAACCAGAACAGAAGCTGTGTTGTGCTCATAGGCCATGAATAAAGTAGTTGGGTTAATAAAGCAGAAATAGCTAGCTGGGTTTATATAGGAGACATAGAGAAGCCCATCAAAAACAGAGGCCGAGATAGAGTTTAGATTTAGGAAGAGTAAGCATTGCTTTGCTGGTTCATAATGATACTAGACACAAAGCATCCTGCACTCATGCTAAGTAATGGACTTGACGCTCCTACATATAGGACACCGGTGGACCAGATCTCAGAACATATGTGTGCAACTCAGATGCTGACTATATCACATACACAGCCCGATGACACAAGTGAGGCCAGAAGAAGTGTATATGCACAAAACCACCGACAGTCGCCTCTGAGATGGTTTGAGATCTGGTCCACCGGTGTCCTCCATGTAGGAGCATCAAGTCCATTACTTACGGTGAGTGCAGGATGCTTTGTGTCTAGTTTCATTATGAATTATTGAAGTCTGTTCTCATTCGTACTTACCAGAACCGTTGCTGGACTGTATGTGTCGGCACCTTTAGCTTGTGAAGTGACAGTCCATGCATCTATGTTAGCTCGATTGGGAGAGTTGGTGGTGCTATTCTGAATACCTATGTGGCCACATATGTACTGATTTGCTGGTGTGGTGACCCAGTACAGAAATAACATGCTCTTCTGTACTCCTGCCCATCCTGTTTGGCCGATACTGCTCAATGTCCGTCATGGGTCCCCTCTTCTTAAAACTCTCTATATTGCACTTACTAATGTCATGTTGCATAAGAGTTAATATATTGTATTTTATATATACTGTTACCTTAAGGAATCTATTGTTGCTAAGGACCTTGTTGTTAAGGAGAGTATACAGTGGTGAACAGGTAACTTATCTATCCAATGGGATCTCTCTAAACTGTCCCCTTATATAGTGAGGTCCGGGTTCAGCTCACTCGCTGGGTTACTCTTATAGCGAAGGTACAGTGAAGAGAAGTCTGAGGAGAGTGTCTGATGTTCCTGAAGGAGGCCTGAGGCCTGGTCCAGCAACCACGCATCTACTGTAAGTTAACCCCTGCACAGTGGGTGAAAATCAAAGCCTGACGGAAGGAACTAAACCTATTGGGGATTCTGCTGAAGTCCAGTCCAAGTAGTCAGTCAAGTCAGTCTGTCAATTACTAAATTCAAGCAGCTGCATCAGTCAATACAATTGCAACTACAAGTCCCAGCAAGCCGATAAGCTTCCCTAAGTTCAATGTGAATTCAAATAGAGAAAACTTACATGGTCGCACATCCACAACATGCACAATGATCTAATACTTCTCAGCAAAATGTATTAACCCCTTAAGGACTCAGGGTTTTCCGTTTTTGCACTTTCGTTTTTTCCTCCTTATCTTTTAAAAATCATAACCCTTTCAATTTTCCACCTAAAAATCCATATTATGGCTTATTTTTTGCGTCGCCAATTCTACTTTGCAGTGACATTAGTCATTTTACCCAAAAATGCACGGCAAAACGGAAAAAAAAATCATTGTGCGACAAAATCAAAGAAAAAAACGCCATTTTGTAACTTTTGGGGGCTTCCGTTTCTACGCAGTGCATATTTCGGTAAAAATTACACCTTATCATTATTCTGTAGGTCCATACGGTTAAAATGATACCCTACTTATATAGGTTTGATTTTGTCGCACTTCTGGAAAAAATCATAACTACATGCAGGAAAATGTATACGTTTAAAAATGTCATCTTCTGACCCCTATAACTTTTTTATTTTTCCACGTACAGGGCGGTATGAGGACTCATTTTTTGCGCCGTGATCTGAAGTTTTTATCGGTATGATTTTTGTTTTGATTGGACTTTTTGATCACTTTTTATTCATTTTTTAATGGTATAAAAAGTGACCAAAAATGCGCTTTTTTGACTTTGGAATTTTTTAGCGCGTACGCCATTGACCGTGCGGTTTAATTAATGATATATTTTTATAGTTCGGACATTTACGCACGCGGCGATACCACATATATTTTTTTATTTTTTTTTTTTACACTGTTTTATTTTTTTTATGGGAAAAGGGGGGTGATTCAAACTTTTATTAGGGAACGGGTTAAATGACCTTTATTAACTTTTTTTTTATTTTTTTTTGCAGTGTTATAGGTCCCATAGGGACCTATAACACTGCACACACTGATCTTTTACACAAATCACAGGCGTGTATTAACACGCCTGTGATCAGTGTTATCGGCGCTTGACTGCTCCTGCCTGGATCTCAGGCACGGAGCAGTCATTCGCCGATCGGACACAAAGGAGGCAGGTAGGGGCCCTCCCGGTGTCCTGTCAACTGTTCGGGACGCCGCGATTTCACTGCGGCGGTCCCGAACAGCCCGACTGAGCAGCCGGGTCACTTTCACTTTAGAAGCGGCGGTCAGCTTTGACCGCCGCTTCTAAAGGGTTAATACCGCACATTGCCGCGATCGGCGATGTGTGGTATTAGCCGCGGGTCCCGGCCGTTGATGAGCGCCGAGACCGACGAGATATGATGCGGGATCGCGGCGCGATCCCGCTTCAAATCGCGGGAGCCGGCGCAGGACGTAAATATACGTCCTGCGTCGTTAAGGGGTTAAACTAACAGGTTGTTAGTGTACTTTATGATCATGAAGTACAAGCCCACTAGCCACGTCATAGCCACCTATAAGTAGTGGGTCCCTAACGTCTCTAGCATAAAATGGCGTAGCACTGGGCGACCACCACCACCGCAACACCAGTGCCCACAGGGGGAACGACCAACTGGCAGATTAGCCCCAATGACACTCAAACCAGTCCCAGGGCAATGAACGCTGCACAGCACCACACCACTGTGAACAAGATGTGAAAGCACACATACCATGTGCTCCCAGTCAGACTGGGAGACTGCCAGAAAGGAAGCAAGTAGTTCACAATACAAATTGTGGATGTGCAGCTATCTTTCTCTATTTGTGTTGTACATTTGTATTCTCTCTCTTCTTCCATAGCCAGCACTCCACTCCACCCATTCAGCCCAGGCATTTTTAATTACCAGGAGACTGCATAAGGGTTTCCTCCATACATTCTCCCAGCCCTCTGGTAGGGAGCACATGGTAAGTGTTCACACTGGTGTGGTTCTCTGTAGCGGCCATTGTTTCTGTGATGCTTTGTCTGTGGGGTGGTGCAGCCCAAAGCCAGGGGCTTGGTCGGGCAGCAGCGGGGCTGCCTGGCCACTGGGTCGTTCCCCCTGTGGTCATGGTGTCTCAGAGGCAGTGGTCATGGCCCGGTGCTACGCCAGTGTTAGGTTAAGGACCCACTCTGACTAGGTGGCCCTGACGTGGCGAGTGGGCTTGTACTTTTTGATCAAAATGTATACTAACAACCTGTTCGTTTTTTGAAATTATGCTGAGAAGCAAGAACATCAAAATACAAATGACAGATGTGCGGATATGTTTCTCTATTTGTGTTGTTCTTCCCTAAGTTCACCCTGCATCTCCTTGATGCCAATCTGAGCTGTATGGACTTTTACACCTTGTTTACCTCAGTAAAGCATACCAGTTAACCGTAACCTTGTGTCGGAGTGAATATTTTCCCCGTGCCTGGCACAGGGTGAAGCTGGTCTACCTTGGGTGGTGTATAGGTCAACCACGCTCTGGCGTCACGATAAGGTTAATCACACACATTACCCCGTCTGGCACAACACTGGTACAGCAGGGTGCTGCATAAATGGAACACAGAATTAAATAGACAAGGCCAGCAGAGAAGAGGCAAGTAACAATGCCAATCGTGATGCCCAGCTCAGGGCAAAAAACAAAAGACTAATGCATTGCGCCAGTCTGTGCCAAGTCTTGCAGGCCTTTAAGATTGTGTGGTGGATCAGGGAGCTGATTACTCTGTTCTCTGCCATATGATTCAATTGTATCACTACTATGGATACAGTTGAAGGTGGTGCAAGGGGGGCAGTTACTATCATGTAACCACCCCCTGTGTGCACCCCTGCTAATACTGTCCAATCATTAATGACAGTACTAAAAAAGAGGAATGGTTACACCCCATTGTCAATTATGTCTCAGCTACACAACAATTTACTGTAGCACTATAGGTATTACAACTTGGCTCCATTCACTTCAATTGAACTGATCTATAAAACCATACACAATCTGAGGACAGGTGTGGTGCTGTTTTTGAATAAATGTTTTTAACTAGGCCATCCAAGACATTTATATGATTCCTCTTCAGCAGTATGTTTAGGGAACTGCCTCCCCTGTATTTACGGCCATTCATCTTTCGATCAAATTTTGGGGTGCAGATAGGGGGAGAAGAACACAAGCTTGCATATCACTGATATTACTACCTCTTTACAGCACCTGTTTCACACAACCCCTCTATTTAGCGAGGCGTCATTCTATAAACTTAATGTGTCTGAATCTCATGTTCTGCCCCTTTTTCTTCCCCCACCTCGGTATCCTCTCCTCGCTCCCAATTCCAACTCGACTGGCAATTCACGTCAGTCTCCTACCTTAGCATTCAACTGACTCACCCCTCTTCTCTTTCAGACTAACTTTCTGCCTCTCTCTCAATCGCTGACCCTTTCTATGCAGTCATATGATAAAACATTAATTTCATGGTTTGGCAGACTGGTTGCCTTTAAAATGCTCTTGCTTCCTAAACTTCTCTACCTTTTTGTACTATTCCTATTCAGCCCCCAAGTCCTTCTTCTCTTCTTTACACAAGCATATTTCAACGTTTATCTGAAGTGGCACGAAACCTAGAATACCTCACAAAATCACGACTCATCACAAATGGGCTGGGGGTCTGAGGCCTACAAAACTTAGAAGACTACCACAAAGCCTGTATTCTTGACCAACTCCGACATTGGTGGACTGCTAATCCAGACAAAGTTTGGGTTTCGGTAGAGACAACTTGTTCATTCCTGCTATCCCTGCAGTCTTAGATGCTCCTACAGTTAAGAGGAATGGAATGGCCTAAGTGGTATCTCTCAGCAGTTAGTGTATCAGATACCATGTGGTCCCTCTTACTGAAACAGCCCTTGAGAAAATTACCTGTTCACCTTTACAAATACTGTTTTTGGAATTTGGAAATACTGACTTTTTGGAATTTCACATTCCAGATCTAGATCTCAAAACGTGGGCGACTCGGGGTGACATCCGCTCAATCTTTGCTAAATGCAGATATTATGTCCATTTTCCTACACTGAGATTAGAGTACACTCTCCCACACAGGGACTTCTAAAAGAGTCTCCAACTTAGGAGCCTCCTTCCCAAAGATTTTCTTGCCTCTCTCCAAATTCCCATCAAACCTCTTGTCTACATTACCAACGGGAACCCTCTGCAGGCAGTATCTCGGTTTTCTATAATTTATTAAATGACCTACTGACCATGACTAGGTTCCCCTTCATGGATAGGTGGGACAGAGACTTCGGTGTTACTACCTATCTGCCACAATGGACCAAAGCACTCCAACTTACCTGCAAAGTCAATAAATAATCATATACCAGCGCTGAAAGGGTTACAAAATAAAGATACTTTTATTGTTAAATGCTGATGTAATCTGCAGATAGTGTTAACAATCCTCAATGTGTCGACGGTCTAGATAAAAATAAAATGAATACGTATATAATGAGCTGTGGTGCCCAGGTATACCTACAAGTAGATCTACAATGTAATGCACTGACACAACGTTGTGCTCACCTCTATCTATGCATAGATGTGTAACTGTCCGTTATGGGAGGTGGCAGTGAGTGGTAAAGGAGAGAACGTGATAGCCTGGATAAATAAATAAATGAAAGGGTTAAGTATAAAAGCACAAGAATGGGACTTGCAAGTTATCCGCTTGGTAAATTGTCCATACCCCTTAAATATTGATGACAGTTGTAGTGCAGGGTAGTTGTAGATCTATCGTTGCGGTGCAATGTGCTGCAGATTTGCAACTTCAAAAAAGTGCCTGGTTCAATGCTTTGCTGGTAGACTTCAGCTCCGGCGGCCCTGTTTTTTAACATTTACACTGTAGGATAATCCTGGATATGTAGTTGCGGTATGATGCACTGCAGATAAGCCCCTTAAATGAAGTGCCTGGTGTGATGTTCTGCAGAGAGATTTCTGCTTTACTGGCCCTATTACATAGTAGAGAGGTGCGGTCTGGGAGACTACCCCGGCCGGTGGTGTCTCGACCAGAAGTGTTCCTGCAGCAACTGCTATGGATCAGGTGAACTCTGGTGAGTGACGTCCCTACAGGTCATGATTGAGACCAGAAAACCCTACAACTACCCTGCACTACAACTGTCATCAATAATTAAAGGGTACGGACTATTTACCAAGCGAATAACTTGCAAGTCCCATTCTTGTGCTTTTATACTTAACCCTTTCATTTGTTTATTTATCCAGGATATCACGCTCTCTCCTTTACCACACACTGCCACCTCGCATAAGGGACAGTTAATAATAATTAATTTTATTATTATTTCTAGACCGTCGACACATTGAGGATTACTACCACTATCTGTAGATTGCATCAGCATTCAACAATAAAAGTATTTCTATTTTTACTAGTACTCCAGTACACATCTATGGTAAACAGGGACCAATAGTATATACCCGGCAGCCGTAAGGGTACACAAAATCATAAAACTATTGCAGTTTACACCCACAGACAAGGAAGCGCCAAGATCGGATACCGTATTTTTTGCCGTATAAGATGCACTTTTTCTTCCCCAAAACAGGGGGGAAAAAGTCGGTGCGTCTTATACGGCGAATACACCCCTATCGCGGTGGTCCCTGCGGCCATCAACGGCCGGGACCCGCGGCTAATACAGGACATCACCGATCGCGGTGATTCCCTGTATTAACTCTTCAGATGCGGCGATCAAAGCTGACTGCCGCGTCTGAAGGGAAAGTGACACTAACCCGGCTGATCAGTCGGGCTGTTCGGGACCGCCGCGATTTCACCGCGGCGGTCCCGGACAGCCCGACTGAATAGCCGGGTTAGTGCTTACAGGACACCGGGAGGGACCTTACCTGCCTCCTCGGTGTCTTCTCCGTTCAGGGATCCCCTGTATGGCCGGCGCTCTCCTTCCTCGTCATCGCGTACGTGCGTCGTCGTGCGTAACAACGTGATGGCGGCGATGGAGAGCAAGGATGGCCGGCAGCAGAGACGTTCCGGAGCGACGGGGACAGCGATGGAGCGACATCCAGGGCAGCGGTGACGGGTCCGGAGCGGCGGGGACACGTGAGTATTACCTCCTATGCAGTGGTCTTCAATCTGCGGACCTCCAGATGTTACAAAACTACAACTCCCAGCATGCCCGGACAGCCGTTGGCTGTCCGGGCATGCTGGGAGTTGTAGTTTTGCAACATCTGGAGGTCCGCAGGTTGAAGATCACTATTGGGTTCAAAATCTTTATTTTTTTTAGATTTTGCACCTATAAATTGGGTGCGTCTTATACGCCGGTGCGTCCTATAGGGCGAAAAATACGGTATTTATTTACCTACAAAGTTTTTTGCTCTATCATAAAGATACCATATTTAAAACAACTTATCAGTGGTACTACACACCCTCAAGACTGCACAAGACTGAGTTGACCCCTCACTGTCTAATCTGTGTTGGAGGGGGGTGCGGAGCAACAGGAACTCTAATACACATTAAATTTCTAAGCCAACTGAGGACTCGTGTAGGATTGTGCATCAGTTAGTACAGTTGCACCAAACAATGTGACAAACTGAAAATTTGCAAATCATAAATTCCGGACCACTGCATGATATCAACTGAAATCACGACTTCCAACATCACTTTGAAAAAAAAATTCTATTTGGTTTGTCGCAAAACTTTGTCTCTAAATGCACCAAAAATAGAGACAAACTACAGCAAAATAATGGAGTAAAAGGTTTTATAAATCCCCTAATTGACCCTGGTTCTGCAGTCAGCTTGGATGTTTATAAAGGTTTTGACTCCATATTGTGGTAATATATTTGGAGCTTGTTGTGTGAGCTACAGTTTGGCCCCTGTGTTTTGTGCTCTGGTTCGGTTATTGTATTATCAACCTCAAGCTTGCATCAGCACTAATTTGGATGTATTGGATCGCTTCCCTTTGGGTAGAGGCACGAGACAAGATTGCCTTCTCTTCCATCTCCTGTTTACCACTGTGGTTGAAGCCCTGACTGTTTGGGCCTCATCCTCTATAAGTGCAGAAGGTGGAGAAGAATCTTCTGAAAGTGGTGTAGTCAACGGCGCTCTCCTCTGCATGCTCGGGAGCTGGAGTCTGTTCTTCTGTACCAACATGTTGACGATCTTGATCTTTGCATTCTATATTCTTCACAACACTGTTTTCCATAATTCGTTTTTCATGAGTCCATCATGACATCACCACCATAAGATTATCCCCTGTAACATAGTAGCATAGTTCATAAGGTTGAAAAAAGACCAGAGTCCATCTTATTCAACCTATATCCCTAATGAGTCCCTACTGAGTTAATCCAGAGGAAGGCAAAAAAAAACTCATACTAAAGGTAAAAAATTCCTTCCCGACTCCAAATATGGCAGTCAGAATAAATCCCTGGATCAACGTTCTGTCCCTATAATTCTAATTTACATAACCAGCAATGTTCTTACTCTACAAAAATGCATTCAGACCGCTTTTAAATTCTCTTACAGAGTTCCCCATGACCACCTCCTCCGGGAGAGAATTCCACAGTCTCACTGCTCTTACAGTAAAGAACCCCCGTCTGTGCTGGTGTAGAAACCTTCTTTCCTCTAGACGTAGAGGATGCCCCCTTGTTATAGATACAGTCCTGGGTATAAATAGATCATGGGAGAGATTTCTGTACAGTCCCCTGATATATTTATACATAGTTATTAGGTCGCCCCTAAGCCTTCTTTTTTCTAAACTAAATAACCCTAATTCTGATAATCTTTCTGGGTACTGTAGTCCTCCCATTCCCCGTATTACCCTGGTTGCCCGTCTTTGAACCCTCTCCAGCTCCACTGTATCTTTCTTGTACACTGTACACTGGCACTGTAGATCTTGTTTTTCATCAGTTCATACTTCAATTTCTTCAATAAAGGGATATACTTGTATTTCCTTATCTTTATTTGTTAGCGCCTCGGTCCAAATTACGAAGCTGATCTCCTATGCATCACTTCGCTCTTAACAGCTTGTCAGGGAGATTCCAAGTATAGGTCTTTACATCCTGAAAGGTAATGTGGCAGTGGCCATTGCCACATTACCTTTCAGGATGTAAAGACCTATACTTGGAATCTCCCTGATGAGCAGTTAAAGGGGTTATCCACCATAAGGTGATTTTAGTACGTACCTGGCAGACAGTAATGGACATGCTTAGGAAGGATCTGTGCCTGTCTTGGGGCTAAATGGCTATGTTGGGAGATTACCATAATACTGTGGCTAGCTTTTTGTGAACTTGTATTTCCTGTTTCAGTTTTTTTTTCTGACTACAAATCCCATAATTCCATTTTCCTCCCTCCCACACATCAGCCACCCCACCCATTGAAACATAAATGAGCAGCATCTATTCAAAAGACCTGTGGTTTTCAATCAGGGTGCCTACAGCTGTTGCATTAGTTGCAGATTGATCTCTCTCCCACCAAGCGATCGCTCCCCCCATTGAAGCAGACAGGCTCCCTGTCATCAGCTGACAAGTGAGTCAGGTCTCAGCCACATTGCAACGTGGGAAAAATCTGAGACAAAAGTCATTTTGTATGCTGTTAAAAATTAATATTGGGGTAAAAATCACATAAGAATTGTGAGAAAGCCTTCACACACAGGTACAGACACTATATTATGAACTACACTAACTTTACAGCCCCTGTAGCATAGTCAAATAAAAACAATTCCTGGAATTCCCCATTAAGTGCGAAATGCTGCATAGGGGAACAGCTTCGTAATTTGCACCAAGGCGCTAACAAATAAAGATAATAAAATACAAGTATATCCCTTTATTAAAGAAATTGAAGTATGATCTAATGAAAAGCAAGAGCTACAGGGGATAATCTTATGGTGGTGATGTCATGATGGACTCATGAAAAAGAATTATCGGAAACAGTGTTGTGAAGAAAATAGAATGCAAAGTCAAAGATCAAGATCGTTAACAAGTTGGAACAAAAGAACAGACTCTAGCTCCCGAGCATCCAGAGGAGAGCGCCATTGACTACACCACTTTCAGGAGATTCTTCTCCACCTTCTGCATTCCACAGACCATTTGAGCACGGGACCCGTACAGGCTGCACTCCTCTGTCACACCACTGATTGTGGAACCAAGCCCTCCATGGTGTTGTGCTCATAGTACAACACACAAAGGGGAGCAAACTTTTATCTTCATGCATAATTTACATTCTGAAAAGGATAATTGCGCTTAGATACGCATTGTTCTATTCTGCTTTTTTCATTTCAAAAACTGCATCCTCTATAAGTGGCATTCCTAGGGGTTCCCTGATAGAAAATGTTTTCCTTTTACGTGGATGATTCCTTAGTGTGTCTTTCTGTTGTCTTCCCTGTTCAGCCTACTTGACCTCTTTGGCTCCTTCTCTGGCCTCAAGGTCAACTGGACCAAATCCTTCTTTAGGCCCTTGTCTTCGAGGTCCCAACTTCTGTCTTCGCTCTCTTTTCCCCTTTAGGTAGTTACCCAATTTCGATATCTAGGTAAAGAGATGACAGCTCAGATTGATGCCTATCTTACCCTAATTTGGACCCCCTACTGACTAAAACTGAAATGCAACTGCATACTTGGTTTAGTTCCCCCTTGTCCCCGGCAGACAGTATGAACATTTTCAAAATGATATACTTTCCACATTTTCATACCTCTTTCAATGTCTCCTCTGTCATACCCCACAAAAGGTTTGTCAAGGGCTTGGATGGAGTACTGAGATCCTTCTATTGGCAGGGTAAACCTCCCAGGTGTCACTAATAGAGGCCTCTTAGACAAGCCATGGCATCTACATCTTAACAAACTGTTTAGGGCATTTCTTACTAATTAATAGGAACTGATAAATTGGAACATACCTATTGACCAACTGTAACCACCTAGCCACAGGGGATTTCACTGTCCTTCCAAAACATAGCTATGACCTTCTATGCACGAAACAGGAAAATAGAAGAGCTAGGGCATCACATGAACACCACAAACCACATGGCAGTCACCGTTAGGGTACGTTCCCACACGGCGTATTTTGCTGCGTATTTGCTGCGTATTTGGTGCTGCGTATTTTCCTACCCATTGACTTCAACAGAGAAAATAAAATACGCAGCAGCAAATACGCAGCAAATACGCCGTGTGGGAATGTACCCTTAGGGATCAGAAGGGAGAAAGAATATACTGTTTAGGATGAGTGTGTGTGTATATGGTCTTCTTTTAGCAGGCACTGGAGTTTACCTCATGGTCTTTGTGTTTACTGGCCCTGACTGTTCTACAGAGGTACAGTCAGACTCTAGATTTCAAAGTTTTTTTTATTTGTTTCTTGTATTCACATAAAATTACAAAAATAAAACCTTTAATAAAAATATATAAATTACATCACCTGCAATACAAAACAAGCATATTAATAAAAGATAAGCTTTACGAATCTGGGTGCTGGAAATGCCATTTTCTTGTTGCATATCCAGAGGCTTTCAAGGTACAGGTGAGTCAGTTATTACTCATACTCCTAGTGGATTTAATACTAACATCATGTGACACTTTGATTGCACACAGGGGTCTGCATTCAACTCATTTTGTGACTTCTCAAGTTACTTGCTTTAACTAGACCTAAAGACCTTATTACAAGGGGCGAATAACAGCTGAATAGGCCAATATTGCACTGTGGAACAGGGCCTATGATCAGCCAACGGACAAGCAAAGGAGATCAACAATCAGCTCAGGCCATTAGTTTTTTTTACACAAGGTATATATATATATATATATATATATATATATATATATATATGTACAGTATATATATATATATATATATATATATATATATATGTTATGCTCTATTTGGGAAAGAATTTGACCTATGACAAGCCTTGTGGACGACAGCAAACCCATTTAGGAATATGACATGCAAGGGTTAACTGGCCTAAAACAAAGGTTGTCTGTAGTAAGAGCCAATAAACCCCAATGTACTGAGATTAGGAACTGTAACCTATTATTATTATTGATCCCTTTAAAGGATGCCATAGAATAATAATTTTTATTATTATTTAATAATAATAATGGATAATTTTTATGAAATATTAAATAAAACTATAAGGTTTAGAGGATGCCATAGCCCTAGAGACAGGGTATCAGAATAAAAATGAGTGGCTACCATGGCTAATATATACAGCCAAAACATTAAAAAGAGAAAATTGCCTAGTCCGTGCAGGTGCCAGGCCCCACTTAGCTACAGTACCCTTTCCTTTAAACAATAGTACAGATCCAGAAGGTTTAAATTGTATGATGAAACTGTTCCACAAAGCATACAAACCTCATACTAACACAACCTGTCATACATTGAGTTTATTGTTTCCCCAGGTCCAGAGATCTCAAATACCCCCAGTGGTCATGGCATTTCCTGGCAATTTTACTTGCTTTGCACTCCCAGGGAATGAGAGCAGTACAGACCTGGGATTGTTGCCCGATAACTACTGTATGGAGAGGATTAACAAAATAGGGAAAGATGGTGACTGGGTTTAGCATGATACCCAAAGGGCTGACGTCTGGTGGTTATGCGGGGATAAACGGCTAAGAGCTAGGATCCCAGCCAATACCCGAGGGGATTGTGCTGTGGTTCAACTGGCTATGTCCCTCCATATCCTGTTAGTGTCACCCTGGAAAGGAGGCCACCCACATAGCCGAAGGGACACCTCTCCCAAAGGGTCTTTTGATTCTTAGTTGTACATTGACGAGATTGAGGTTCCAACGCAGAGTGCCTCATGAGTTTAAAGCCAGAGATCAAGTGGAAGCAGGGTTTGAGTCTCGGTTCTTTTGGTGGAGTACAGTAAACAAAAATGGTGACTGGATAAATTACATCTACTATAACCAACAACAGAGGTTTGTAAACTATAAAAGGGATGCAGTCAAAGGCTTAGCAGAACAATTGGCCCCCACCTCATTGATGGCCTGGCAAAATAGGATGGCCCTAGATATGGTACTAGCAGAAAGAGGAGGGGTCTGCAAGATGTTTGGCAGTATGTGTTGTACCTTTATTCCCAACAATACAGCCCCAGGAAGAATCGTGACCAGAGCAATCGAAGGAATGACTGCATTATCAAATGTGCTGGCCAAGAACTCAGGAATAAGTGACCCATTCACGTAATGGCTTGAGGGATGATTTGGAGGATAGACTGGATTGGTGATGTCAGCTCTCATCTCCATCGCAAATGTAAAGGTAAATGGGGGTGACTGGTTCTCAAGGTCTTGAGTGTGATGGAAATGTGTATATGGGAGAGAAAAGTATAGGGGAGAAGGAAATGATTAAAGGAGAAAGTGGAAAGGGGGATGGTGAAAGAGAGATAGAGGATGGTGAAAATAAAAGAAAAGGCTCTAACTTGGAAAGATAAAAGCGTAATTTATTTGTAATTTAATAATATAAAACAGGAAAAAACGCTGGGCCCTAGCGCTTATACTTTCCAATGCATATAAAACAGTTAAAATAATTCATAAATGTAATTCATAACAAGGTCAGTAGATGAAAAGCACTATATAGTTATACAATGTGCAATAGTAGGTAAATGAACCCGGTGCTGCGACCGCAAGGTATAACAGACCAAGTCAATTGCTCTCGGTACGGCGACCGTAGAGATGTATGAAATAGTCAAGTAGTCCACGGTGCTGCGACCGTATGCCAGAAAGAAGAAACAAAGTCACAATGTAGCGGTACTGCAACCGCAGTTGGTAGTACAATTCAATGGGACACAGTGTGTCAATGTTGCAAGGGTGCGTGCTGTCTCTAACAGAGTGAGGGAGCCGTGGATTGGCAGTGGGCCAAAAGGAGGAAGCTCCAGCGGTTGCAAGGCTGGGTAGTGGAAAGGGGGAAGAAATATTTTGTGGTACTATGTACCTCTCACCCGGTCACTCCTATGGTCTTTGCGATGTCGGTCCTCACTCTGGAAACGAAGCAGCTTGTTTGTGGCTGTCTGCGGTCACTGGTGCTCGGCTTCTCCTCGTGGCGGTGAGCGTGTTGGGCGCGTAATAGAATCCTGGCGCGCTGTGATGATCCTGTGGTTCTGTGATTGAGCTGGTGATGATAGTGCTTGCAATGGCGTCTACTGCCTTAAGACTAGACGCGTTTTGGACCCTCTAGGTCCGTCCACAGTAGTCCATCGCAAATGTGTTGGCCATCTTGGTGACCTGTGAATGTTGTTGCATTCCCTGCATCCGAGGATTATCTCAAAATTGATTGAGATTGCAATGACAAGAACTATGTATCAAACTATTCCTCTGGAAGAAGATGTCTATGACGATACTCCCTCTCTATGAAGTGAAATCCAAGCAACCAACAGAGAGGGACTAATGCTGAACAATGAGGGAGTGAACAAAGATATCAGAGGTGAATGTTGGTAAAATTGTATTTTTATATCTATGCTCCCTATATATTGTCTAACTAATGATGGTGTCAGCTGGTTTTTATTCCTTGCTTCAACTAACTTTCATCTTAGTTCTGGCCAGCACCCAGTGATGCTTGAAACTATGCAAACTGACCGTGGATAGTAGAATAATGAGATTTACCTACTTTTATTAGTTTTAAGTTTCTATTTTCTCACTGTGTAGTTATAAATCACAATATGGGGCTTGCTTCTTGTGACACGCCCTATTAAAATCGAAACTAGCTAGTGGCCTTGAAGGTACTAAAGCCTGAATGTACTGGCTTGCTGAGCAGACAATAAAGTTCTTGACCAATGAGCTGACAGCATTACCCACTTATCAGTTATGATGTCACTGCTTACTTGCTAAAAGCTGTTGAATGCCTTAGCTCGGTGGATTGTTTACTTGACTTTCTCTATGTAAGGATCAACCATACATCGATGTATGTAATAAACCTATTACCTTGATATCGGGAGTTGACTGATCTCTGGAGAAATGTTTTCCTGACACTGGGGGAGATTTATCAAAGTTGTCTATGTCCCGCATCAATATAGACCAAACTACAGAGTGTTTGGCCGGTCTATTGTGCGCCTAATTTTTCAAAAGGCTCACGGCTCTTGATAAATTCTGCGCACAGACTTTGGGATCTATGCTTTAGACTGTAATTAAACCTGCTCCAACATGGTCTGACATTTCGGCGTACTTTCAGCCGATGCGACTTGTCGCTGAAAAGTCGCTTTTGATAAATTCAGCACCAATGCATTTTCCAATGCATTTCCATCTAAAATAGACTAGAATGCATCATGTTCTAAAAATCCTCTAGAGCAAAAGTCGCAGAAAAGTCGCACATATTCAGACTGCGACTTTCTGTGCGACAAATTTAGACAGGAAAAACCAGTCTAAATCCTTTGATAAATATCCCCCAATGTCTTTCATTCCACTGTAACAATTTGCATTTATCAGGTCCAATACATAAAATCTAAATTAAAACCTATTTTATTTCCAAGTTAAATTGCAACAAAAGAGGAAAATACTTTTTTTTTTGAGCAAGGCAGTATATAACAGACAAGTCAGGTGAGGATAATGCCAGAGCACACTCAATAAGGCACACTCAATAAGACTCACAGCCGAGGTTACTGACAAGGACTATACCTGCAAGGCCTGAAAAATGAATCTATATGTGAATAATAAAGCTGTCAGTCCTCGAGGATGTGGTCAGACAATAAGAAGGAGTGAGGAAGCTCACTCAGGAAGCCGCGCAAGTGTGGTGAAACGCGTTGCATTTGGATAAGTCTTTTCAACTCACTGGACGTGTCCTTTCCTGGTCAACGCCGCAATCCACCCACCGCTCCGAGGAAGTCAGCATCTACTATATCTAACAAGGTCGGGGAGGCTGCAGACCAGATTCATTCACTCACCCAACCGCCTCTGGTAAAAGTTCTTACATCAATTCATTTGTACCTTAAAGAGGCGTTTTTACGCTATGGAGTGCTCTTCCATTTCGTTTTCTCTCTACTTTCTTTGACTGTTCAATAGAGATCTTCTTTTTGCCTGGTCCTGCCACTAGAACTGAATCCACAAGGCAGTTGTGAGCTTCTGGATAGCGCAGAACATGTATGAATTAATAAATAAAATACTCTTGCTCTATGGGCAACTCAGCAACTTTTCCTCTGGACAGGTTTTGTTAAATCTCCGCCTCTATGTGTAAAATAAGAATTAAATATATAAGCTAATAAAAATATGTAAACATATAAATAGATAAGTATAAATGACGAAAAAAGAGCGGCCAAGGTAATGAAAGATAAAGGCCATAAACAAAAGAGGCAGAAGATAAAATGAATATTGGCTTTAATTTATTGTGTTCTGTATTATTGATTAATAGCAAGTTGGCCTGAAAGGATCAACCACAGAGTCCATGGTGCGGATAGACCAGCCGGCCAGCAACTGACTGGGGACAGGAGCCCACCCCAAGCGAATCTAGATAATTTTTCATTGAAAGACGGATATTTCAATAAGTCTCTTGTTCTCTAATGTATCGAATTCATACAGCTTTCTGGCTTCAGCTTTAGAAATGATGGTGATGTAGTTTCCTCCTCTCCAACTATGTTTTACACTATGTATATGAAGAAAAGTTCTAATGGGTCCTGATTGTGATATTTTGTAAAGTGTAGACATAGGGCATTAGTGCAATTTCCTTTTTGGATGTTGTTAACCCCTTAAAGGGGTACTCCGCCCCTAGACATCTTATCCCCTATCCAAAGGATAGGGGATAAGATGTCAGATCACCGCGGTGCCGCTGCTGGGGATCCCCGCTGCGGCACCCCGCTATCATTACAGCACAGAGCGAGTTCGCTCTGCACGTAATGATGCGCAATACAGGGGCCGGAGCATCGTTACGTCACGGCCCCGCCTCTCGTGACGTCACGGCCCGCCCCTTTCAATACAAGTCTATGGGAGGGGGCGCGGTGGTCGTCAGGCCCCCTGCCATAGACTTGCATTAAGGGGACGGGCCGTGATGTCACGAGGGGCGGAGCCGTGACGTAACGATGCTCCGGCCCCTGTATCGCCCGTCATTACGCACATAGCGAACTCGCTCTGTGCTGTAATGATAGCGGGGTGCCGCAGCGGGGATCCCGGGGGTCCCCAGCAGCGGCACCGTGGCGATCTGACATCTTATCCCCTATCCAAAGGATAGATGTCTAGGGGCGGAGTACCCCTTTAAGGACCAGGCCATTTTACACCTTAGGACCAGAGCGTTTTTTGAACATCTGACCACTGTCACTTTAAACATTAAAGGACAACTGTAGTGGTCAAAAATCCCTGCCCAAATGTTCCCCAAACAAAAGTTATACAATTCAGTCAATTAGTTCTATTTACCTATATGCAGCCGTTTCTGAGATATTAGAGTTGCCAGCATAGCCCAGTAGTCCTGCGTCCGTCCCCTATTCATTACATTGCAGCCGCCATCTTGGGGACGGAGATCTCTTCCTCCCAGCAGTGTTTGTGCTCCCCCTAGCCTCTGTCAGCTCCTCCCTCTTATGCATATGTATGAGCGGGTGCTTTCTGAGGCTGCCATAGGCTCATCCTCAGAAACGCCCCTATCTGTAAGATTCAAGCAGGGGGAGAATGAGGACGTCCACAGCTCCTCCCCCCTCCCCTGCTCTGTCTACATAGGACCTCACTTATCACGGGGAGGTTTCAAGTTATCACGGGGGAAACACAGAGCAAACCACTGAGCGGGGAGGGGAGGACGTGTGTGTGGAGGAGACATATTACACTGCACGGGCTGGTGGTGTATGGACTACAGGGAATAAATATCATACTGGAGATGATTCTGTGTGTGAGATGGGGGGGGGACTACTGAATGACACATGCTGGGAGTTGTAGTCCCTGTTATGTGTGTGTGTATGCCAGTGTTTCCCAACCAGGGAATGCTGGGAGTAGTAGTTTTGCAACATCTGGAGGCACCCTGGTTGGGAAACACTGGTGTATGAACTACAACTCCCAGGAGATTACAGAGATACAATAGAGGTGTTGGTGAACTACAACTCCCAGGAGACTACAGAGATACAATAGAGGTGTTGGTGAACTACAACCCCCAGGAAACTACAGAGATACAATAGAGGTGTTGGTGACATACAACTCCCAGGAGACTACAGAGATACAATATAGGTGTTGGTGAACTACAACTCCCAGGAGACTACAGAGATACAATATAGGTGTTGGTGAACTACAACCCCCAGGAGACTACAGAGATACAATAGAGGTGTTGGTGAACTACAACTCCCAGGAGACTACAGAGATACAATATAGGTGTTGGTGAACTACAACTCCCAGGAGACTACAGAGATACAATATAGGTGTTGATGAACTACAACCCCCAGGAGACTACTCAGATACAATAGAGGTGTTGGTGAACTACAACCCCCAGGAGACTACAGAGATACAATATAGGTGAACTACAACACCCAGGAGACTACAGAGATACAATAGAGGTGTTGGTTAACTACAACTCCCAGGAGACTCCTGATACAATAGAGGTGTTGGTGAACTACAACACCCAGGAGACTACAGAGATACAATACAGGTGTTGGTGAACTACAACTCCCAGGAGACTACAGAGATACAATAGAGGTGTTGGTGAACTACAACTCCCAGGAGTCTCCTGATACAGTAGAGGTGTTGGTGAACTACAACTCCTTTATACACTCAAACAGCAGAAAGCTGACAGGACATGCTTGGATGTATAGTCTTACAACAGCTGGAGTCACCTCTGCAACTCCAAGCATGCACATACAGCAGAAAGCTGACAGGGCATGCTGGGATTTGTAGTCTTGCAACAGCTGGAGGCACCACTGGAATTCCCAGCATGCCCGAACAGCATATAAAATAACTGGGCATGCTTGGAGTTGTAGTTGTGAAAAAGATGGAGGGACCCCTATCAGGACAGTTTTATAGACAAACAATTGTTTTTTTTTTTACCATTTTTACTTTCACTATCCACTCCTTAGTGCCCACACTACAGTGAGCACAGAGGCAGCTGCTTCATCACTGGACAGGAGCCAGCATGGGGAGGGTGTATGCATAGGGAAGGGAGATGTGGGCGTTACAATATAATAATTTGCTCGGGGGGATAGAACAAGGGGAGGGCAGCAGCTTACAGGAAGTAAGCACAAGGCATGATGGGAGATGTAGTTTTATTTTCACTTCTCCTCCGTAATTTGTGTGCTGATAACGGGAGAAAGACTGGGCCAATTTTGATGGGGGAGACATCGTTGGAAAGGTCTTTCAAAGACCTATTAAATGAGGTAAAAAAAAGTTTTTTTGCCCAGCACTGCAGATGTCCTTTAATAACTCTGGAATGCTTTTAGCTATCATTCTGATTCTGAGACTGTTTTTTCGTGACATATTCTACTTTATTTTGGTGGTAAATTTTCGGCGTTACTTGCATCCTTTTTTGGTGGAAAATCCCAAAATTTCATGAAAATTTTGCATTTTCTAATTTTGAAGCTCTCTACTTGTAAGGAAAATGGATATTCACAATAAATTTTATTTTTCTTCACAAATACAATATGTCCCCTTTATGTTGGCATCATAAAATGGACATATTTTTGCTTTTTGAAAAAATTAGAGGGCTTCAAAGTAAAGCAGCAATTTTCAAAAATTTCATGAAAATTGCTAAATCTGAAGGGACAGATGTTACAGTAATACAACTCCCAGCATGCCTGGGCAGTCTAGGCATGCTGAGAGTTTTAGTTTGGCAACATCTGGAGGGCTACCGTTTGGGCACCAGTGGTCTCCAAAATGTGACCCTCCAGATGTTGCAAAACTACAACTCCCACCATGCCCAGACAGCCTTTGGCTGTCTGGGCATGCTGGGAGTTGCAGTTTGGCCTTCCTTGTGGTTGCCACAGTAAAGATCACTTTACTTTCACTTTCAATTCCCCCCTCCTCCACAGTAATTTCCCTACCTGACCCAGGATCCAGCAGTCTCCAGCAACGATCGGGGTCTCCAGGCATCTTCTCCTGCAGGTACCGACCTCCATCTTCTTCCCGCGATCCCCTCGACATCCAGGGGTGGGCAGAACGGGGTGTTGCCATGGCAACCCACTGTCCTGCTCTGCCATTGGTCAGAATCAATTCTGACCAATGGCAGGGTATAGGAGGAAATCGCAGCAGTGCGACTTCACTCCTACCCTTCAGGATGATCTGGGCTGTCACTGACAGGTCAGTTCATCACAATTTTCCGTGTGATCGGGTCACCAGAGACCCGATCAGCCCGGAATAGGAGAAAATCGCATGTCTGAATTGACATGCGATTTTCTGTGATCGCCGACATGGGGGGGTCCCGGGACCCCCCCCTCTGCATTTGCACGGCATGCCTGCTGAAGGATTTCAGCAGGAATGCCGTTCCGATCTCTGCCCGGCACACGGCAGAGACGGGAGAAACACCAGGACGTTCTGGAACGTCCTTGGTCCTTAAAGCCCAGGGTGCGGGGACGTTCCAGAACGTCCTTGGTCCTTAAGAGGTTAATGGGGTACTCCGGTGGAAAAATTTTTTTTTTTAGGTCTTTATAAGTCAACTGGTGCCAGAAAGTTAAGCAGATTTGTAAATTACTTCTATTAAAAAATCTTTACCCTTCCAGTACTTTTTAGCAGCTGTATGCTACAAAGAAAATTCTGTTCTTTTTTTATTTCTTTTTTGTCTTTTCCACAGTGCTCTCTGCTGACACCTCTATCCGTGTCAGGAACTGTCCAGAGCAGCATAGGTTTGCTATGGGGATTTTCTCCTGCTCTGGACAGTTCCTGATACGGACATCAGGTGTCAGCAGAGAGCAGTGTGGACAAGACAAAAAAGAAATTAAGAAAGAACAGAATTTCCTTGTAGCATACAGCTGCTAAAAAGTACAGGAAGGGTAAAGATTGTTTAATAGAAGTAATTTACAAATCTGTTTAACTTTCTGGCACCAGTTCATTAAAAAAAAAAAGTTTTCGACCAGAGTACCCCTTTAATTTGTTCTGATATTCATGTTTTAAACTGGTGTTAAGTCCTGCCTATATATTGCTTGCCACATTGGCACTGTATAAGATAAATAGCACAGTATATTCTTTACATACACTGAGCCAGCAAGCAGTTTGAGAGCCTGCTGTAAGAGCAGAGGTAACTGGAGTATAAATCACCATGTAACGGAGGATCAGTAAATCAAAGGATTTATAAAGTAACTTGTTACATGAAGATGAGGGCTTAGGACCTGGGTCTGGTGCTTGTAACAAATCAAAGCTGGGCGGACGCATAGCACAACGCGAGAATACTGAGACTTCAAACAGGAATGCTGACAAATACAGCAGTGACATTCTGAGTGACAGTCTAATGGATGACATCATCAGGTATAAGGCATTATGACATAATATGAACTCTGCTCCTACCTGCCACTGCTGTCATGGTGCATCCAATTGGCTTTGTTTCTGCACATCAGGTAAGAACAATGGGGGAGATTTATCAAAACCTGTGCAGAGGAAGAGTGGTGCAGTTGCCCATAGCAACCAATCAGATTGCTTCTTTCATTTTCCACAGGCCTCTAAAGAGGCCTGTGGAAAATGAAAGAAGCAATCTGATTGGTTGCTATGGGCAACTGCACCACTCTTCCTCTGCACAGGTTTTGATAAATCTCCCCCAATATCAAGTAAACAGCTGCCATAAGGGGATGAACTTGGTCACAATGCTTAGAAAATCCCAACTGTACAAACGGCCACCCACAGGCAACATGGACACAGGCTGAGCCAAAAAAGCATTCGCCACAGCAAAGTGCATCAGAAATCTGGATTCATCTGACTAGACAATGTCTTTCCACTTTTTTTTGCCCTCTGGAGTTTTGCCTCTCAGAATGATTCCTGACACTCTCCTCTGACTACTTTCATTGAAGAGTTTCTTTATATGCACAGGATACCCTTAACATTGGTACACAAGAAAAAACTTTCAATCTTGGCCATGGCTAGTTTAACATCACTGACCATGCTCAGTATATGCTAAAGGGAGTTTCAGGGAGTGCATAACTCATCAAGGGAAAGCTGGGTGAGATATGGAAAATCCAGAAATAGTTAATAGCCCTGGTTAGACAGCTTGCTAAGGCCTTGGTAACCTCTGTTTTAGGGCTTGGGTTTTTATGGGGGAAAAAAGGCAGGTTGGCAGTGGGACCTTTCATCCCCTTCCGGAGCCAGTCAAGGTCTTAAGTGTGGCCAAGATCAGCACAGATGCTGAAGACAGCTACATACTGGCCTTTAAAACTAGGTGTAACTCAGTTTACAAGCTGAGGCTGTGAGGAACCTCTGATGAGAGTTGGAGTTCTGAGGTGTGCAACCTCAGGGGATGTTTATGTGATGTGAGCGGGTCATTGTTAATAACAGTTTTGTTGGGTGGCTGGTAGTAAGCCATCTGTATAGATTGAGAAGATTTCTGCTTGCAAACAGAAAAGCCTTGTTTGAACTATACATCTGTGTCCCTGACTGCTGTTTTGCTGTGGCTAATCTATTTACTTATACCTACTAAGCAGTAATGAGGTCCTGGCACCCAGCCCTCCTTTGGGAGACTCTGCAGATTCATTTTGGACAGGTACATTGGTAGTTATGAACTGCTTGGCTCGGGATTGGTATTGCAGGACATTTAAGTAGGGACAGCTAATGGACGCATGAGGAAGCAACAGTACTGACTATACTGACTGTACTAGAAAGTAATCTCCAGTCTGTGATAAAGTCCTCAGACTGTAAAAAGATGTTCTGGCTGGTGCTGAATCTATTAGAGGATTGCTTCATCAGAGATTCTATAATGTTATCAGAAGGGCTAAACTACACCAGGGAACCATAATAACTCCGAAAGGAATCAAAATCCCAACTAAATTCACAAACTACTTAAAGGGTAGCTCCCACCATCCTATTTTTTTTTTCTGTCCCTGCCTATTGCCAATCTATCCCTAACCCCCTCCCTGCTTTTTATTTTTATTTTTACTATATTAAAAATGCCTTTTGTCTGCCTGGCAGTGTGCTCACTACCAGGCAGACTTCCCCAGCAGGCACCACGTCACTGATGCCTGCTGGGGGGGACTTCCGCCCTTAGTTCATCTACACAGGGTGCCTCCAGCTGTTTCACCACTACAACTCACAGCTTGCCCTGACATCTATTGGCTGTCAGGGCATGCTGGGAGTTGTAGTATTGAAACAGCTGTAGGCACCCTGTGTAGATAAACTATTAGTTTGTTACAAGCGGCGCTATGGCGCTAATATTTGTAAATTACTTCTATTAAAAAATCTTAATCCTTCCTGTACTTATTAGCTGCTGAATGCTACAGAGGAAATTCCTTTCTTTTTGGAACACTGATGACATCACGAGCACAGTGCTCTCTGCTGACATCTCTGTCCATTTTAGCAACCATGCATGGCAGATGTATGCTAAGGGCAACATGGAGGTTCAGTGGTTAGCACTGCTGCCTTGCAGTGCTGGGGCCTTGGGTTCAAATCCCACTAAGGACAACAATAAATAAAGCGTTATTATTATTATAATAACGTCAGCAGAGAGAACTGTGGTCGTGATGTCATCAGAGAGCATTCCAAAAAGAAAAGAATTTCCTCTGTAGTATTCAGTAGCTAATAAGTACAGGAAGGATTAAGATTTTTTAATAGAAGTAATTTACAAATATGTTTAACTTTCTGCCACCAGTTGATTTAAAAGAAAAAAGGTTTTCACCGGAGTACCCCTTTAACTTCTTGGGGACGAAGGGCGTACAGATACGACCTTGCATCCTGGTACTTAGTGACCAAGAGCGTACATGTACACCCTTGGCGTTTCTGGTCACCGTCGCACACGGGGCAGTGATCAGAATGGGATGACTGCTGATATTTATCAGCAGCCATCCCAGGACATCAACCAGGTGCCCCCCCCCCCACCTGACTTATGAATCACGGCAGCACCAATAACCCTGAAGGATAGGAGTGAGGTGCCACCCCACTCCTTTCTCTGCTATTGGTCAGTCAGGACTGAGGGGTTTAAGGTTCAGATGCCCCGCTCTGCCCACCCATGGAAATCCGAGCAGAGCGGGGGGAATATGGCAGCGGAGAACTGGGGGGCTTCGCCACCAGTCACAAGGTTAGGAGACGGAGATTTTGACCGTCGGACGGCCTCATCGTCGGTGAGTGATCTTCAAACCAGAAGTTTCAAAACTACAACTGCAACATCTGGAGGGCCACAGTTTGGAGACCACTACATAGTGGTCTCCAAACTGTGCCCCTCTAGCTGCTGCATAACTTCAACTCCCAGCATGCTCTTCAGTTGTCAGTGCATGCTGGGAGTAGTTTTGCAACAGCTGGAGGCACACTGGTGGGGAAACACTGAGTTAGGGTCTGTTACATAACTTAGTGTTTCCCAACCCGTGTGCCTCCAGTTGTTGCAAAACTATAACTCCCAGCACACCAGTGCATGCTGGGAGTTGCAGTTTGGCAACAGCTGGAAGTTTGCGTTGCCCCCCCCCCAAAGAAAAAAAATAAATGGAGCAAATTGGATCTAATGTCACACCAAACGCCAAAAGTGGGCTGGACAAAATTATTGACACCCTTAACTTAATATTTGGTTGCATAGCATTTGTAAAAAATAACTGAAATCAGTCGCTTCCTATAACCATCAATAAGCTTCTTACACCTCTCAGCCGGAATTTTGGTCCACTCTTCCTTTGCACACTGCTTCGGGTCCCTCTTATTGGAAGGGCGCCTTTTCCCCAACAGCAATTTTAAGATCTCTCCACAGGTGTTCAATGGGATTTAGATCTGGACTCATTGCTGGCAATTTCAGAACTCTCCGGCGCTTTGTTGCCATCCATTTCTGGGTGCTTTTTGACATATGTTTGGGGTCATTGTCCTGCTGGAAGACCCAAGATCTCAGACGCAAACCCAGCTTTCTGACACTGGGCTGTACAGTGCGACCCAAAATCCGTTGGTAATCCTCAGATTTCATGATGCCTTGCACATATTCAAGGCACCCAGTGCCAGAGGCAGCAAAATAACCCCAGAATATCATTGAACCTCCCCCATATTTCACTGTAGGTACTGTGTTCTTTTCTTTGTAGGCCTCATTCCATTTTCAGTAAACAGTAGAATGATGTGCTTTACCAAAAAGCTCTATCTTGGTCTCATCTGTCCACAAGATGTTTTCCCAGAAGGATTTTGGCTTATTCAAGTTCATTTTGACAAAATGTAGTCTTGCTTTTTCATGTCTTTGTGTCTGCAGTGGGGTCCTCCTGGGCCTCCTGCCATTGCGTTTCATTTCATTTAAATGTTGACGGATAGTTCGCGCTGACACTGATGCTCCCTGAGCCGGCAGGACAGCTTGAATAGCTTTGGAACTTGTTTGGGGCTGCTCATCCACCATCCGGACTATCCTGCGTTGACACCTTTCATCAATTTTTCTCTTCCGTCCACACCCAGGGAGAATAGTTACAGTGCCATGGGTTGTAAACTTTTTGATAATGTTGCACACTGTTGACAAAGGCAAATCTAGATCTCTGGAGGTGGACTTGTAACTTTGAGATTGTTGATATTTTTCCACAATTTTGGTTCTCAAATCCTCAGACAGTTCTCTTCTCCTCTTCCTGTTGTCCATGCTTAGTGTGGCACACTCAGACAGACAGACAATGCAAAGACTAAGTGAACTTCTCTCCTTTTTATCTGCTTTCAGGGGTGATTTTTATATTGCCCACACCTGTTACTTGCCCCTGGTGAGTTTAAAGGAGCATCCCATGCTTGAAACAATCTTATTCTTCTGAGTTTTCTGCTCCACATTGCTGCTATTCCTGTGAAACACCTAAAGGGTTAAAAAAAACTTTCTGAATGTCATTTTGAATACTTTGAGGGGTGTAGTTTCTATAATGGGGTCATTTATGGGGGATTTCTTACAGAAAGGCCCCTCAAATCAACCTCAAACTGAACTGGCCCCTGAAAAATTCAGATAAAAAATTTTTCGTGAAAATTTTGAAAATTGCTGCTATATTTGAAGCCCTCTAATGTCTTCAAAAAGTGAAAACATGTCAACTTTATTATGTCAACATAAAGTGGAAATATTGTGTATGTGACTCAATATATAATTTACTTGGCATTTCCATTTTCCTTACAAGCAGAGATTTTCAAAGTTAGAAAAATTGTACATTTTTGAAATTTTCATGAAATTTTGGAATTTTTTGCAAAGAAATGATGCAAGTATTATCGGCAAAAATGTACCACTATGCTAAAGTACAATATGTCATGAAAAAATTATCTCAGAATCAGAATGATAAGTAAAAGCATTTTCATTTTTTCCTCCTAGCCTTCTAAAAATCATAACTCTCTTATTTTTCCATCCACAGACCCATATGAGGGCTTGTTTTTTGGGTCACCAATTGTGCTTTGTAATTACATCACTTATTTTACCATAAAATGTACGGCGCAACCAAATATTATTTATGTGGGAAAATTGAAAAGAAAACCGCAATTTAGCAAATTTTGGAAGGTTTTGTTTTCTTGCTGTACATTTTCCGGTAAAAATGACATGTTTTCTCTATTCTGTGGGTCAATACGATTAAAATGATACCCATGTTATATGCTTTTCTATTATTGTACCGCTTAACAAAAATCTCAAACCATTTAAAAAAAAAATTTGTATCTTTGAAATTGCCCTATTTTTACCATCTATAACTTTCTCATTTTTCCGTATATGGGGCGATATGAGGGCTAATTTTTTGCGCCATGATCTGTAGTTTTTATCAGTACCACTTTTGCTTAGGTTTTACTTTTTATAAATTTTTTATTAATTTTTTTTTTAATAAAATGTGACAAAATTTTGGAAATAATTTTTTTTTTTTACGTTTACGCCGTTCACCATACGGGATGAATAACAATATATTTTAATAGTTCAGACTTTTACGCACACGGCGATACCAAATATGTGTATTAACCTCTTCAGGACATAGGGCGTATGGATACGCCCTGCATCCCGAGTCCTTAAGGACCGAGGGCGTATCCATACGCCCGTGGGAATTCCGGCCCCCACCGCTAGCCGGTTGGGGACCGGAGCCGGATGCCTACTGAAATCGTTCAGCAAGCATCCCGGCATATCGCCCAGGGGGGTCATTATGCCCCCCCATGTCGGCGTTCGCCGCAGATCGCTGGACAATTCAGTCCAGCGATCTGCGGCGATTCCGGGTCAATCGGGTCTCCAGTGACCCGATGACCCGGAATTACCGGCTGTTCGGGGCCGTCTCTGACGGCCCCGAACAGCCAGAGCCTGCAGGGGTGAGGTGGCACTGGTGCCACCTCACGATCGCCCTGATTCGTCGGCCGGATTACCGGCCGACCAATCAGGGCGCCTGCTGCGGGTGTCACTCCCGCACCCGCTCCGCCCCTCTTCTGGAGGACGTGAGCGGGTGCGGGACGTGCACCCCGGGTGCTGGGGACCCCGATCCCCGGCGTTAATGTTGGGATCGGGGCCCCATGAGCAGCGGCGGTGGCGGGACTGACCTGCAGCGTCTGGATCGTTGGAGGTGAGTGACAGCCTCCTGCTGTTGCTTAGCAACAGCTCCCAGCATGCAAAAAGGGCATGCTGGGAGCTGTAGTTATGCAACAGCAGGAGGCAGACCACCACAACTCCCAGCATTCCCTTATGGGCATGCTGGGACTTATGGTTTTGCAACAGCTGGAGGCACATTCTTTCTATGGAAAAGTGTACCTTCAGCTGTTGTATAACTACAACTCCCAGCTTGCACAAACAGCTAAAGTGCATGCTGGGAGTTGTAGTGGTGCATCTGCTGGTTGCATAACTACAACTCCCAGCATGCCCGTTGGCTGTCGGTGACTGCTGAGAGTTGTAGTTTTGCAACAGCGGAAGGCACACTGGTTGTGAAACTTAGATTTTTTTTTTTACCTAACTCAGTGTTTCACGACCGGTGTGCCTCCAGCTGTTGCAAACTACAACTCTCAGCAGTCACCGTACACCATGCACCGTACATGCTGGGAGTTGTAGTTTTGCAACAGCTGGAGGCACACTGGTTTTGAAACGCTGAGTTAGGTCACAAACTCAGTGATACATAACCAGTGTGCCTACAGTTGTTGCAAAACTGCAACTCTCAGCAGTCACCGACAGCCAACGGGCATGCTGGGAGTTGTAGTTATGCAACAGCTGGATGTCCCCCCCAATGTGAACGTACAGGGTACACTCACATGGGCGGAGGATTACAGTAAGTATCTGGCTGCAAATTTGAGCTGCCGCAAACTTTCTGCTGCAGCTCAAATTGCCAGCGAGAAACTACTGTGAACCCCCGCCCGTGTGACTGTACCCTAAAAACACTACACTACACTAACACAAAAAATAAAATAAAAAGTAAAAAACACTACGTATACACATACCCCTACACAGCCCCCCTCCCCTCCCCAATAAAAATTAAAAACGTCTGGTACGCCACTGTTTCCAGAACGGAGCCTCCAGCTGTTGCAAAACAACTCCCAGTATTGTCGGACAGCCGTTGACAGTCCAGGCATGCTGGGAGTTTTACAACAGCTGGAGGCACCCTGTTTGGGAATCACTGGCGTAGAATACCCCTATGTCCACCCCTATGCAAGTCCCTAATTTAGGCCTCAAATGCGCATGGCGCTCTCACTTTGGAGCCCTGTCGTATTTCAAGGCAACAGTTTAAGGTCACATATGGGGTATCGCCGTACTCGGGAGAAATTGGGTTACAAATTTTGGGGGGTATTTTCTGCTTTTACCCTTTTTAAAAATGTAAAATTTTTGGGAAAACAAGCATTTTAGGTAAAAAAAATTTTTTTTTTTCCATATGCAAAAGTCGTGAAACACCTGTGGGGTATAAAGGTTCACTTAACCCCTTGTTACGTTCCCCGAGGGGTCTAGTTTCCAAAATGGTATGCCATGTGGGTTTTTTTTTTTTGTGGTCCTGGCACCATAGGGGCTTCCTAAATGCGGCATGCCCCCAGAGCAAAATTTGCTTTCAAAAAGCCAAATGTGACTCATTCTCTTCCAAGACCTGTAGTGCGCCAGCAGAGCACTTTTCACCCCCATATTCACCCCCATGTTTTCTGAATCGGGAGAAATTGGGCTTCAAATTTTTAGGGGTATTTTCTGCTATTACCCTTTTTAAAAATAAAAAAATTTTGGGAAAACAAGCATTTTAGGTAAAAATTTATTTTATTTTTTTACATTTGCAAAAGTCTTGAAACACCTGTGGGGTATTAAGGTTCACTTTATCCCATGTTACATTCCCCGAGGGGTCTAGTTTCCAAAATGGTATGCCATGTGTTTTTTTTTTTTTGCTGTTCTGGCACCATAAGGGCTTCCTAAAGGTAACATGCCCCCCAAAAACCATTTCAGAAAAACGTACTCTCCAAAATCCCCTTGTCGCTCCTTCCCTTCTGAGCCCTCTACTGCGCCCGCCGAACACTTTACATAGACATATGAGGTATGTGCTTACTCGAGAGAAATTGGGCTACAAATACAAGTAAAAATTTTGTCCTTTTACCCCTTGTAAAAATTCAAAAATTGGGTCTACAAGAACATGTAAGTGTAAAAAATGAAGATTGTGAATTTTCTCCTTCACTTTGCTGCTATTCGTGTGAAACACCGGGTTAAAACGCTATTCGTGTGAAACAGGGTTAAAACGCTGACTGAATGTCATTTTGAATACTTTGGGGGGTGTAGTTTTTATAATGGGGTCATTTATGGGGTATTTCTAATATGAAGACCCTTCAAATCCACTTCAAACCTGAACTGGTCCCTGAAAAATACTGAGTTTGAAAATTTTGTGGCTGACCGTTGAAGCCCTCTGGTGTCTTCCAAAAGTAAAAACACGTCAATTTTATGATGCAAACATAAAGTAGACATATTGTATATGTGAACCAAAAAAAAAAATGTATTCGTAATATCCATTTTCCTTACAAGCAGAGAGCTTCAAAGTTAGAAAAATGCAAAATTTTCTAATTTTTCATCAAATTTACGGATTTTTCACCAAGAAAGGATGCAAGTATCGAAAAAATTTTACCACTATGTTAAAGTAGAATATGTCACGAAAAAACAATCTTGGAATCAGAATGATAACTAAAAGCATTCCAGAGTTATTAATGTTTAAAGTGACAGTGGTCAGATGTGCAAAAAACGCTCCGGTCCTTAAGGCCAAAATGGGCTCCGTCCTGAAGGGGTTAATAATTTTTTTAATGCTTTTCTGGGGGTAAAATGGGAAAAAAGGATGTTTTACTTTTTTATTGGGGAGGGGATTTTTCTAATTTATTTCCTTTTTTATTTAACATTTTTTTACTTTTTTTTTTTTTTTTTTTTTACACTTTTTATGTCCCCATAGGGGACTATTCCTAGCAATCAGTTGATTGCTAATACTGTTCAGTGCTCTGTATAGGACATAGCACTGATCAGTATTATCGGTGATCTTCTGCTCTGGTCTGCTCGATCTCAGACCAGAGCAGAAGACCCCGGGAGGCGGCCGGAGCCAGGTGAGGGGACCTCCGGCCGCCATGCTGGATGATCGGATCCCCACGGCAGCGTTGCGGGTGATTCGAACATCCATTCAAAGTACCGCACTGCCGCAGTTGCCATGATCTGTATTGATCACGGCATCTGAGGGGTTAATGGCGGACATCCGCGCGATTGCGGATGTCTGCCATTACCGGCAGGTCCCTGGCTGCTGATAGCAGACAGGACCTGCCAGGCATGATGCGAGAACCGCTCAGGTGCTCGCGATCATGGTGGCGCGCAAATGTACATCATGGTGCGCTATGTACCACGTCACCATGACGTACATTTACATCCATTGTCGTTAAAGGGATATTCCAGGTAAAAACTTTTTTTTTTTTTTAAGATCAACTGGCTTCAGAAAGTTAAACAGATTTGTAAATGACTTCTATTAAAAAATCTTAATCCTTCCAATAGTTATCAGCTGCTGAAGTTGAGTTGTTATTTTCTGTCTGACAACAGTGCTCTCTGCTGACACCTCTGTTTGCCTCAGGCATTGTCCAGAGCATAAGAGGTTTGCTATGGGGATTTGCTCCTAGTCTGGACAGCTCCCGAGACAGGTGTCATCAGAGCAGTTAGACAGAAAAAAACAATTCAACTTCAGCGCTGATAAGTACTGGAAGGATTAAGATTTTTTAATAGAAGTAATTTACAAATCTGTTTAACTTTCTAGAGTCAGTTGATATACAAAAAAATTTTTTTTTCCTGGAATACCCCTTTAACACATAAAGTGACACAGGTCAGATTTAATGGGCACTCTTATTTAAAAAAAATTGCTATTGCATAAATACAAAATCTTTCTAATGGACTATGTTTTAAAAAAAATGAAGTTTTCTATATTTTATTTGTGTTTAAAAATTCTGCCACTAGGTGTCTCCCTACTTGTCCAGAGCACATTTCCCCCAACTCTTGCACAGACTTAGCTAATCATAACTCATCTCACACTGAACTACTCTGGGCTGTGTGTAGCAGAGTAAGGGGCAAGTTCTTCCCTGTATGGCTTCAGATGATGTCACACCTGCTGGTAACACCCCCTCCCTGTCTGTGAATCTGACTGAGACTGAGCAGAAAATACAGAGCAATATCAAGGTAGAAAACTAAAATATAATAAAGATAAAGGCAGGAGGTGGTTTATCATGATGGGGCAGTGAACTGGGAGGATTTTTAAATTTAACAAGGTCAAAATGGGCTTCGTGGAAAAAAAATTTCCACTGGAATACCCCTTTAATACATGTACACATAGCCTAATTTTTACTTTCTAGGGCATTTGGAATGTGCAATAAATGTATTGCCGAATTAGATAATATATAAAAAAAAAATTATATTTTATTAAGAGCTCTACGTTTGGTTTTATCTGTCCATAGAACACAAAAATAAGGTCAAAATGAAAAAACAACATGTAAGATACTAAGTATCCCCATAAATCAGAAGCTTGTAGAACCACCTTTAGCAGTGATAACTTGGAGTAATGGTTCACTGTATGACTTTATCAGTCTCTTACATCTTTCTGTGGGAAGGTTTGCCTTTTGTTCTTTACAATGTTTATTAGGTTCAATAAGATTTGTGGGCATTTATTTATACACAAATCTCTTACGGTCTCACCACCATATTTCAATTGGTTTGAGGTCTGGACTTTCACAAGGCAGATTGCAAAACCTTAATTCTTTTCTTTTCCTGCCATTCTGTTGTAGATTTGCTGGTGTGTGTTGGAATTATTGTCCTCTTGCCTGACCCAATTTCGGGCCAAGCTTAAATCAACTAGTGCCAGAAAGTTAAACAGATTTGTAAATTACTTCTATTAAAAAATCTTAACCCTTCCTGTACTTATCAGCTGCTGTATGCTTCACAGAAAGTTGTTTTCTTTTAGAATTTCTTTTCAGTCTGACCACAGTGCTCACGGCTGACACCTCTGTCCATGTCAGGAAATGTCCAGAGCAGAAGTAAATCCCCATAGCAAACCTCTCCTGCTTTGGACAGTTCCTGACATCTACAGAGGTGTCAGCAGAGAGCATTGTGGTCGGACAGAAAATAAATTAAAAAAGAAAAGGACTTCCTGTGGATCATACAGCAGCTGCTAAGCACTGTAAGGATTAAGATTTTTTTTATAGAAGTAATTTACAAATCTGTTTAACTTTCTGGCACCAGTTGATTTGAATTTTTTTTTTCCCCACCTGAGTACCAATTTAAGCTATTGAATAGATGATCTCCTATTTGATGCTTGAATAAATTGGTATACACAGAAGTACATGGTCATCTTAAAGGGAAACTGACAGTGGGTTCATCCGCACTAAGCCCAATACATGGGTTATACTGCAGGTGAACCATATTACAATGAGGAATCATTTACCTGGATCCATGGTCCGATTCCAAAGATACCCATTCCGGGCCAAGCTGGCCATTGGCACATACTGGCCCGGTGGGCAGTGTGTGTCTGCAGGGCCGTCTGGTCTGAGATGCATTAAATGAGATGTGTTTACTGACGTGCTTATATTTAAATGTAGCGCTCAGCTTTTTGAGCATTTGCTCCTTGCCCTGCCCATCACTCTTGTGGCTACCCGCATTATACAGGTAGCCACAAGAGGCTGAACATCCTTCCTCTGAACTCTGGCACATGTGTGACATCATCATCATGCACCGAAGCACAGACTGGAGGGGAAGAGGAGAGCAGAGGCCAAGCTGTGGACTATGCGGTAGCCAGGTGAATAGGTTTTTATTCCTTTTAATTTTGAAAAGAGGGGCAGCAACTACCTAAAGGAGGGACTACTACTAGTAACTTAAGGGGGCTGCTACTACTACTTAAAGGTAGCTGCTAATACTACTATCTGAAGGCAGCTGCTAATACTACTATTTAAAGGGGACTGCTGCTACTACTACTACTACTACTAGCACCTAAAAGGGGACTGCTGCTGCTACTACTACTACTAGCACCTAAAAGGGGCTGCTGCTGTTGCTACTACTACTACCTAAAGGGGGCTGTTGCTACTACTATCTAAAGAGGCTGTGCAACTGCTATTACTTAAAGTGGGACTCCTACTGCTACTACTATCTAAAGGAGGTTGCTAATATTACTATCTAAAGAAGGCTGCTGTTATTACTACCTAAATGGGGCTACTGCTACTACCTCCTAAAGGGGGCTGCTACTGCTACTACCTCCTAAAGGGCCAGCTACTACTATTACTAGCTAAAGTGGCTACTACTACTACCCTAAGGAGGCTGCTGCTACTACTTAAAGGGGGATGCTACTACTATATACAGTGGGCTGCAACTATGTATAAGGGGCTACTATCTACAAGGAGACCTACCTATAGGAAGTAACTCCTACTTATAGGAGGCTGCTACTTCATATAGGGAGTAACTATCTACAGGAGGCAGCTAACCATAGGGGGACCTCCCTACAGGTGGCATCTACGTAATGAGAGAAAATGTGTGAAGGGACCTGCATATCTACTGAAGTGACCTAACTACTAATGGGGGGGGGGGGGATCTACCTGCTCTTCCCCAAGCCACTTATCTATCCACTCTACTGTGTAGGTCACCAGGGGAGCTATTATTACTGTTTGGGGCACTATAGGTGCTGGAAAAGTGCTTAGCCTAAAATATTTGTCTAGCAGGTTCTGTGGAGACGAATTATGGCTGGAAGAAATTGTCACGACGGTCTGGATTGGATGAAAAAGAAAATGGAAAGTTAAAATGGAGTGGATGTCATCTGTGAGAAAAAGGGGTAACTTTTTAGAGGGAATGGGGAGGGGCTTATTTACATTTATTAAAAGAGTACTATTGTGCGCATTTTTTTCATCCTATTGTGCCCGGGCTAAAAACAAAACAAACATTAACTCACCTTCCTTCGATCTCCCGTTGCACCGTTATAGCTCTTTGGTCATCCTGTCCTGGTCTCCTTCCTTCTTCCGTGTGACCAGATCATCACACTGGAGTCAGCAGATCGCCTTCCGCAGCGATGTCCCGCCTTGGCCGGTGATTCGCTGAGTGCAGTGTCATGTAAGGAGCCTGCAGTGCACAAATTGCCCAAGGCAGGAAAAGGGTACAATTTATTATGAAAACCAAACCCCAGTCACCCAGTCACCAAGGTGACAGGGTATAAACCCCTAAACAAAAAATCCCCCCTTAATCTTATGGGTGTGTCTTAAAACATCACTTTTATTACAAAATATTAAAAGGTCCAAATAACAAGTGTATTAAAAGAATCCAGCACGGTCCCACAAAATTGTTATAATCTCCTTTATGGTGTAGAGATTATACTGCCAGCGTCTGCAGTACGCCACATATGAGGGAAACTAAGCCGTATTGTTTAAAATCACTAACACAATGTCTCCCCTACATGTTTTGTGGTAACAACCATTAACTCAGGGGTTAAGAGAATATAGCAAGTGGAAGAGCTGCTTTTTATAACATTCTTTAGACACTCCCCTAGACTGATGTCCAATCATCTCCTGGCTTCAATTGGTCAGGACAGACTTCACCAATAAAGTCCTACCTTATTCAAAGGTCACTGGAGATCGTATTTACTTCTGGCCCATAATAGTGACATAGACATGTTGCCGAGCATCTCCGTACTTCCTGCTGGGGATATCACAAGGTCACATGATCATCCTGCACTCTCGCGCAGACACTCGTACTTAATGCAGTATATGCGCTCTATCAATAGGAGACACGGTGACCGCCATATAATCTCGCGCATGCGCGCCGACTTTATAATTATCCCGGACCCTTCCGAGCTTCTGTGCATGCGCCAAGTTTTAGGAATTATCGCATACATTCAATATTATTTACACATATCAGTATAAATATGCTGTACACTGCATTATTAGGAATTATGCACTCTGTACATGCTCAAATTTCACTCTGTAACTGCTCAGATTATATCCAGTTCCTCTGAATATTCACCTATATTTACAAATCACAGGTTCATACTATCACTAGCAGGAACCATAAATACATAAGGTGTATACATAGAACTGGATGAAAATTTAAAACCAGATATTATTGGTCCTAATTACCACCAATGAAGACTTAGTGCTAGTATACTCACATTTACTTGGCAATATATTAGCCAAGGTAAGTATTATAGGTAATAATAAAACAGCTCTCTTGAGTTACATTTTCCTTATGGATGAACCTTATCATTCCACTTGCTGATCAAATGCAGAGTGTCATACCCAACCCGAAAAAACAATCTACGTATTAATTTTAACATGCAAGATAAATATAGCCACAGACTATGCAAGCCGTAGGGAGATGTGCCAGGGGTAAGTATTAAACCATGACTGGACCTCAGATGATTGTGGACATATCTATGTCCTACTCACCACCAATTGTACATGTGGAACATACAATAAGTCTACAAGAAGGCTGTAAAGGAAAATCCCTCATTTAGACCAAACAGACTTCTGGTACACAATCTGTAAATCCATCTGGATTCTTCATGCAATAAAAGTTTATCTAGATTTCCTTTCTGTTGCCCAAGACGTTTTTGGCAGATTCCCCAAAATTGGATGTCAAAAATATTTTGTCTATGAGCCATCCTCATATGTCTCGCAAGTGGTGTATCGCTATTGGTCCGTATAGTGCTCAGATGTTTCAAAATTCTCCTTTTTTACTGACATACAATTTTTGACAACCACACCGTGCTATGTAAATTATATTTTTGGTACAGCAGTTTATGAACTGCCGGATCTGATAGCAACGTCCATCCAGTGGGTTTGTGAATTCCTGTATTTTCGGTAAATATCTCCCAAGGTGGAAAAATGACTCCAGACTAAAATGTCCTTCAAATTGGGTCCCCTTCTAAATGTCACCTGGGGTTTCTCACCAACTACCGGTTTGAGGTCAGAATCAGAATACAAAATAGGCCAGAATCTATGCAGTATGTTAAAGGGGAACTCCGGTGGAAACAAATTAAACAGATTTGTAAATTACTTCTATTTCAAAATCTGAAGCCTTCCGGTACTTATCAACTGCTGTATACTACATAGAAATTTGTGAAGTTCTTTCCAGTCTGACAACAGTGCTCTCTGCTGACACCTTTGTCCGTGTCAGGAACTGTCCAGATTAGATACATATCCATATAGAAAACCTCTCCTGCTCTGGACAGTTCCCCTTTAAAGATTCTGGTACTGTATCCATCATACATGCCGATACATCTGATTTTAGATGTAGGCTTAACTTCTCTGCTTGAAGTTAGCAAGGTCCTCCTGTCAATACTTTGTGCTCTTTATTGGGCCTTCCTGAAGTGAACCTGGGGATAACCCCTATCCGTAAATCTCCTACATAGCTCATTGGATTCAGCTATAAAAGTTCTCTGAGTCGAACAGTTGCGCCTTGCTCTTAAGAATTGTCCTACTGGGATGCTTTTCCTCAACGTCACAGGGTGCCAGCTTTGCCAGTGAAGTAGGCTATTTGTAGATGTTGGTTTACGAAAACTTTTGTTTGGATTATATTTTCATCGTCAATCGAAATTGTAAGATCCAAAAAATTAATTTGTCTCCCCCCAAAATCAAAAGTGAACTGCATCCCTATTGTGTTGTGATTAAGAACTTCTATAAAAGATGTGAATAAGGTGCTATCCCCATCCCACAAAATGAAAATGTCATCAATAAACCTACCTCAAAAAATGATGTGTTTAGTGTACAGCTCAAATTCTTCAGAAAAAACGAATTCACTCTCCCACCACCCAAGAAAAAGATTAGCGTAATTCGATGCACAAGTGGACCCCATAGTGTCACTGAATAGAAAATAATTGTGTGTCAATATAAAAGTGAGTAAATCAATTACAAACTCAGTATGTGCCTTAAAGTGAATACTCCGTGTGTCCAAGAATTTTTTAACTGCAATGATCCCCAAATCGTGTCTAATATTGGTGTATAGACTTTCAACATCTATACTAACTAACATGGTGAAGTTAGTGACTGTGAAATCTTGCAATTTAGTGACTGTATCCTTAGTTTCCTTGAGGAAAGAAGGGAGGGAGGTGACATGTGGGGCTAAAAATTGATCAACATAGATGCTGGCACCCTGAGTGAGGTTATCGTTCCTGAACACTATTGGTCGCCCCCTAAGGGGCCGTGTATCCTTGTGTGTTTTCGGTAAGGAATAAAAAGTAGCAATTGTTGGATTCGGATTATAGAAGTGATTTCAATTCTTGGACAAAAGGCACAGAAGGATCTGACTGCAATCTGCAATATTTGTCAGGGTCCTCCAATAGGGCCATGGTGATACGTACATATTCATTCTTATCTTAAATAACAACATTTCCCCCTTTATCAGAGGTCTTTAATATAATGTCATTATTACATTTCAAGTCATCCAGTGCTTTACGTTCACCTGGAGTCAAATTTGAATGTACCGTGTTATATGCAGTTCTAATATTCTAAATCTCCCTAAATTGACAAAAGTGTCAATATTTCCATACTGTGAGATAGATGGTGTAACTCTGCATTTAGGTTTTAAATTAGTTACACCCCCTAGAGCCCACCTCATTCTCTAGAAGAAGATCTTCCAGAGCTTCCATTCATTATCAATTCACTACTTTGAGTTGTCAGAGTAGAATTGGTATGTAGTTGGTGCCACTCATGTAAACATAGTTTATATAAACAAATTTATATCTCGAAGGTGTCACATTTGGGTGTGGGAGTGAAGGGTAAACCATTCTTAAGTAATGATATCTCATCAGTAGAAAGGGAGTGAGGGGATAAATTGATAATCTGTAACTCCGTAGTGTTAGATGAGTTATCACATGGTACCTGGATAGACTCACAAGTTTCGTCTGCATTCAGATCCATCTCTATTGGCCCAATGTGTGTGTGTGGTTGCCGAAATATTCGGTATCAGTAGACCACCCGTATTATTGCCTGCCCCTGTCGGAAACTGGGGAGGTGCCGTTGGGCCTAAAAAACGTGTCATTGTAGTTTGTGACAATGATTTTGAGCCTGGATGTCTCGCTGGGGGATATGTTAGATTTCCTTGTGCCAAATTGGGCATGAAGGGGTCTACTCCTTGCGTATTCATCATGTTGCCCTGTAATTGAAAGGGTTGTGACACAGAGGAGGCTATAAATGATAACAAACAACAAAAAACGTGGTCTCAAATGGCTGGAGGTGCTCAACCCCAAATGCGGTTGTGCATTTATACTGGGGGAGCAGATCCTGCCTTTGTAGTCCGTTGCTAAGGGCGATCCCCAGCATAAAAATGCATACAATGAAGGATGCCTGCAGCGGACTACAAGTGCCACAATAGAATCCTACACCAGATAGACGGTGTGGATGTGTAACAATACAGGAATATGGATGTACTACTGTGGTAGATGTACACAATGACATTGGCTATCCCTCAACACTGATGTTAAAATTGAGACATTCGCCAGGGTATCCTTATATGAAGGACACACCAGAGCCCGCACACCAACGCCAAGGTTTCTCAAATTGGTGCGAGACCTAACGCTAATCCTACCTGTGCTTGATAAGCAAAACAGGGGCCAGTGGGCAATTACGGCAGAATTCGGTTGACTCACAACTTCCTCCCAGATACCCTCCAGCGTGACTGAGCACACATACAATGGGGGGAGGGAGGCAAGCTGCAAGCCCCACCTGAGTTGGCTAATATGGGTGCCTGGCCTCACAGGTGCTACCTTAATGCTGCCTGGTAGATATTCAAGGCGCATTAATTTTGGAGTTTACACACCTCAAAATATAAAATTTAAACAAACAACAAAAAACGTGGTCTCAAATGGCTGGAGGTGCTCAACCCCAAATGCGGTTGTGCTTTTATACTGGGGGAGCAGATCCTGCCTTTGTAGTCCGTTGCTAAGGGCGATCCCCAGCATAAAAATGCATACAATGGAGGATGCCTGCAGCGGACTACAAGTGCCACAATAGAATCCTACACCAGATAAACGGTGTGGATGTGTAACAATTAGAATACAATACAGGAATATGGGTGCACTACTGTGGTAGATGTATACAATGACATTGGCTATCCCTCAACACTGATGTTAAAATTGAGACATTCGCCAGTGTATCCTTATATGAAGGACACACCAGAGCCCGCACACCAACGCCAAGGTTTCTCAAATTGGTGCGAGACCTAACGCTAATCCTACCTGTGCTTGATAAGCAAAACAGGGGCCAGTGGGCAATTACGGCAGAATTCGGTTGACTCACAACTTCCTCCCAGATACCCTCCAGCGTGACTGAGCACACATACAATGGGAGGAGGGAGGCAAGCTGCAAGCCCCACCTGAGTTGGCTAATATGGGTGCCTGGCCTCACAGTTGTGAGTCAACCGAATTCTGCCGTAATTGCCCACTGGCCCCTGTTTTGCTTATCAAGCACAGGTAGGATTAGCGTTAGGTCTCGCACCAATTTGAGAAACCTTGGCGTTGGTGTGCGGGCTCTGGTGTGTCCTTCATATAAGGATACACTGGCGAATGTCTCAATTTTAACATCAGTGTTGAGGGATAGCCAATGTCATTGTGTACATCTACCACAGTAGTGCACCCATATTCCTGTATTGTAGGCTATAAATGATGTAGAGCCATTGGGCCCTGATCTTGATGTAGGTTCTGACCATGCTTGTCCACTTCTAGGGTTACCAGAATAAGGGGCCTTTTTGTGTGTCCTATTTTTGCCTCCTTTAAATTTTCTCTTAGTGCTGCCTCGCGAGCTGCTATTGTCAGAGAAGAATTCCTCCGTCCCTGAAGTGTCAGTATCTTGACATTGACGTGAGTTATATTGGGTAAAGTTATGCCTTCCCATTGGCAAAATCTGTATAATCCCCAATGTATTTGTTGTGTTTTTTCTCCTTCAGTTCGTTTTTGAAGGTCTCTAGATTTTTTGTGAGTTTAGTTTCCAAAGAGGCAAACTCTGGATTGTTTATAAAGGCCTGGACTTCCTTAATTTCCATAAAGGAGAGTATAATAATTTTGTGGGACCGTGCTGGATTCTTTTAATACACATGTTGGGGTTTATACCCCGTCACCTAGGTGACTGGGGGTTTGGTTTTCATAATAAAATGTAAGTAGCCTGGGCCCCCCCTTCTCCCTGCTGCCCGGGCTTCTTACATGACACTGCGTTCAGCGTATCACCGGCTGAGGCGGGACATCGCAGCGGAAGGCGATAAGCTGACTGCAGTGTGATGATCCGGTCACACGGAAGAAGGAAGGAGACTGGGAACGGAGGTCTGAAGAGCTATAGCGGCGCAACAGGGGAACGTTGAGTAAAAGGGGTACTCCGGTGGAAAAAATTTCATATGCACTGGCTCCAGAAAGTTAAACAGATTTGTAAATTACTTCTATTAAAAAAAATTAATCCTTCCAGTACTTATCAGCTTCTGTATACTACAGAGGAAGTTGAGTTTTTCTTTTCTGTCTGACCACAGTGCTCTGTGCTGACACCTCTGTCCATTTTAGGAACTGCCCAGAGTAGGAGCAAATCCACATAGCAAACCTATCCTGCTCTGGACAGTTCCTGACATGGACAGAGGTGTCAGCAGAGAGCACTGTGGTCAAACTGGATAGAACTACACAACTTCCTGTGGAGCATAAAGCAGCTGATGGAAGGATTAAGATTTTTAAATAGAAGGGATTTAAAAATCTGTCTGACTTTCTGGCACCAGTTGATTTGAAAAAAACAAAAACAAAAAAGGCAGTTTTATAAGCCAGGTCATGGTTGGCGTAGATTTGTGGTGTTTTGGAAATATTTGCGACATTTTGAGTGACTTTTAAATGGAACCAATTATCAGATTTTACACTATATAACGCTTGGCAAAGCATTATATAGGGTAAAATCTTTATCCTCATCATCCCCCGAGGGATGCTCCTGGCCCCAGGGATGCTGAGAAAGTGAACTTATAAACTGCTCCCTGCCGTGCCCGTAAGTAGTCCCCTGGGCGGGGAGGTCCTCTAACCTAGTCCCGTGTTTTCAACCGGCAGCGACGCCCCCTCCACTAGATTGACAGGCCACATCATCGCTCTGCTCACTAAGCAGACGGAGCAGAGCGATGACGCAGCCCATCAATCAAGCCGGCCAAAGACACGGGACTAGGTGAGAGGAGCTCCCCGCCCAGGGGACTACTTACGGGTGCGGCGGGGAGCAGTTTATGAGTTCACATCCTCACCATCCCTGTAAGCAGTAATGTCCACAGGGATGGTGAGGATAAAGATTTTACCCTATATAACGCTCAGGGTAAAATCTGATGATTGGTTACATTTAAATCCCTTGATAAATTCCCCCTATTGTTCCAGAACTCTTGTGGTTTATTCAGATACAACTTTGTAAGCATAAAGTGTTACTATCATTTAAAAAAAACATTTGTCCTGAGACCTTCTGTGATTGCAAGTTTTAAGACAGTGAAGTGCACAGCAGTGCTCAGAGGCGTAACTTGTAGCTTCTAGGCTCTAATGCAAAATCTGCAACATGGCCCCATGTGCCATTTATAATACTGGTCTATTATGGGGAAGGGCCCTCTTAGGCATCAGGGCCTTGATGCTACTGCTTCCTCTGCACCACCTATAGTTATGCCCTTGTCAGCATTCAGACATTGGGTGAATGTTTAGGAACACTAACTTTTAACACACGCCTGAATGGTCCAGACCAAAACTTCTGCTTTTAAAGAGGTGACTGCACTATCTGATGATCAATTAAATGTAGGCTATTTGACTGGAAGAATTTGGCTGCTACTTACTCCCTTAATTCCTAGCGAAAGTAGAGGAATACGGCACTCTCTGAGAGGGCGGTGCGCAAGTAGGATCCCACTCCTTAAATCAACTGAACAAAACAACTTGGCACTCGCTTCAGTAGAATTTATTTTATTTTATTTGCAATCCAAGGGGTATTCCTGTGGAAAACTTTTTTTTTTTTTAATCAACTGGTGCCAGAAAGTTAAACAGATTTGTAAATTATGAATTCGAGTAGAATACAGACATGGCGCACATCTACAATCTTGTATAATGATCTGATTGCTTCTCAGCACAATATCAAAAACTAACAGGTTGTTAGTATACATTTTTTATCAAAAAGTACAAGCCCACTCGCCACATCAAGGCCACCTATTCAGAGTGGGTCCCTAACGTCCCTAGCATAAAATGGCGTAGCACCGGGTGGCGACCACCACCGCCGCGACACAGGCGCCCACGGGGGGGGGGGGGGGGGAGGGGAATGGGGAGCGACCCACTGGCAGAGCGGCCCCAATGCCTCTCAAACCAGTCTATGGGCCGCACCCGCCCACAGACACAGCGCCACGGCAGCAACGGACGACGCCCCGCACCACACCAGTGTGAACAAGGTGTAATGGCTCACTTACCTTGCTCTCCCAGTCAGACTGGGAGGTGGGAGGCAGCTAGGAGTGAAATGGCCCTAGTGTGGCTAATTACCACCTATATAGGTTTGGGCTGAGGGGGTGGGGAAGAGTGCAGCACATGTTCAAACAAAAAAAAAAAAAAGGAAGGATAGAAATCACAATATGAATTTGAGTAGAATACAGACATGGCGCACATCTACAATCTTGTATAATGATCTGATTGCTTCTCAGCACAATATCAAAAACTAACAGGTTGTTAGTATACATTTTTGATCAAAAAGTACAAGCCCACTCGCCATGTCAAGGCCACCTATTCAGAGTGGGTCCCTAACGTCCCTAGCATAAAATGGCGTAGCACCGGGCGGCGACCACCACCGCCGCGACAAAGGCGCCCACGGGGGGGGGGGGGAGCGACCCACTGGCAGAGCGGCCCCAATGCCTCTCAAACCAGTCTATGGGCCGCACCCGCCCGCAGACACAGCGCCACGGCAGCAACGGATTTGTAAATTACTTCTATTTAAAAATCTTAATCCTTCCAGTACTTTTTAGGGGCTGTATACTACAGAGGAAATGCTTTAATTTTTTGATTTCTCTTCTGTCACGACCACAGTGCTCTCTGCTGACATCTGCTGTCCATTTTAGGAACTGTCCAGAGCAGGAGAAAGTCCCCATAGCAAATATATGTTGCTCTGGACAGTTCCTAAAATGGACAGCAGAGGTCAGCAGAGAGCACTGTAGTCATGACAGAAGAGAAATCCAAAAATTAAAGCATTTACTCTGTAGTATACAGCCCCTAAAAAGTACTGGAAGGATTAAGATTTCTAAATAGAAGTAATTTACAAATCTGTTTAACTTTCTGGCACTAGTTGATTTAAAAAAAAAAAAAAGTTTTCCACGGGAGTACCCCTTTAACCAGATAATATTTCGGTCACCTTGTGCCCTTCCTCAGATCAGTATTGTTGCAGAGAACTGGACATGATCGCAGTCTCATGGCGTGTGATAGGTGTGCGACCTCTGGTCGCTGGATGTCACAGGTCGCACACCTATCACACGGCATGAGGCCGCGATCATGTCCAGTTCTGAGGAAGGTCACAAGCTGACCGAAACGTTATCTGTTTAATGGATTGCAAATTAAATAAAATGTATTCTACTGAAGCGAGTGCCAAGTTGTTTTGTTCAATTAATTCCTATTGAAGCCACAAGGGTGTACATAATGTTTCACACTGTTCTGTATTTTGGCCTGATTTTGTTAAATATATAATGATATTTGTCATGTGTTGTTCATCTGAGATTGTATTTACCTCATTTTAAGACCCTGAAAGGACCAGGTGTTTTTTAATTATGCCCTGATACATTGAAACCACAAAATTCAGAGAAGATACACATTTTTCTCCTGGGTGAACACCATTTTGATTTGAATGGGTACAGCGTTGGGAACTGCTTGATTTCCCCTTGATGGTGCTGCAGGGAACACCTACTGTAACTGATCCCAGCAAGGATATGTCTACTGATCTCTTTTTCGTACAAGTACTGGATCCCTAAGGCTTCCCCACAACACAGGAGTGCAGTATGGATGCATTTACACCATAAAAGCTAATATGGTTACCGAATTCGGGGAGGGGTCAAAACCGGCAGCTACCATATCCCCGCCGGACCCGGCCCACATCTCAATTATTTGAATGAGCCGACCGGAGTCAGGTAGTGACCCCGGTTGGCTCATTTTTGCACTGCATCCGGGTTTGTTGCTGGACTGAAAACTGCGGCTTACCACCATATACCACAATTCAGGCCGGGTCCGGCGAGGATATGGTAGCGGCTGGTTTTGACATTTCCCTGCTGGATCTGTTGACCGTATTAGCTAAACATAGTGTGAATGCACCCTAACAAATCCAGATAACTGAAGAAGAATTGTTTATGTTGCTTATATAAAGACATAATATTCCATTGTGCTGTGAAAAGATTGCCATCACATTACTCCCTGTCCTCAATGAGGTCACAATCTAGTCTATTACATACACTGGCATCAATTAACCTATTGATGCCACCTGACAAATGGGCAATTCATTATGAGGAACAGACCCTACAAAACAAGATGACATCATAGCATTAACGACATGATGTCATTAGTGGTCAGGCAGTGGATGACAGGGCACCATCTACACCAGCTCCCAGGGGCTTCGACCCTTCATGAAGCCGCATGAAGCAGCTCTGTTGTGAGGTCTAAGGCTCTCAACACCCCCAAAGCTCTGGGAATGAGACATGAGGCCACTTCTGCTGCTTGTCTAGCTAAATATAGCCTGACATGCCTGTGTAACCACGTAATGACTGCAGGAAAGCAGCAGATGCAAAATGTCCAGCGGAATTTCTGGAATCAAATAAAATCCCTGGAAATGGAAGGAAAAAAAAAAAAGTAGAGCATTAACCCTTCTAGAGTCAGTAGAAGCCAGTTTAACCCTTTCTGCTGCAGTGTTCTTCCTCTATGACAGCTGAGCCTTGTTTGCAGGAAGACCGGCTGGCTGCCTTGCTCTGCAGCACTTCCTATCACCCCAGCGTCTGAGGACAGCAGGCACTGTCCCCTCCCAGGGCTGGCAGTAGGAATGTGACCACTCCTCCTCCGGCCTCCTGTCATTGGTGGATTTACATAGTTCAGCCCATTTTTCCTGGAAAGTTCTTGGAAATATATTAGCTGGGTTCTGCTGTTACACTGGGACAACACACACACACCCTATACAACTATATATAGAAGCAGCACAGCGACTGCACAGGTTTAGATAGCAGCCAGCCGCTCGGACAGGATACATTGTGTGCTGTCACTGAACACAGTACCTGTCAGAAGACAATTAACAGAAAAGGATTCTATTTTTGGACTTTTGCCCCCTTTCCCTGGTACTGAGCCTTCTCTTCGGTGGGACACCTATGCCTTTCCGCTCCTCCTGGACGGATATGATTCTTTGTGTGAGAGGGTAAGACGACTTTTGTATTATCAATAGCGCAGACCTATTCTGTAGTGCCGGGCACAGAATGTGACATGCCATTAGTTATTATGGTGTTCTTCCGAAGGACACCACACGTCATGTTTTTTTTCTTTAGCGTAGAAAACTATTGCCACTGATGCACTAAAGTCCCCTAGATCTGCGTGCGTATAACGTCTCTCTCTCTATTCCAGTCCACAGAGCCTGTTGGCAGAGCAGAGGGTTTGTCGACCGTCATCCTGTGTGGGGGTCCCGGGCTTTGCAGCCGACCAAGTCATGCACCCCCTGAACCCTCCAGCCTGTCCGGGGCACTCACCGAATGTGCCTGAGGTGACCCCAAGACCAGTAGAGCCCCAGCGGCCGCAGCCACCTCCCCAGAACACGGTGAGAGACCCGGAGGAAGATCTGCTCTGCATTGCCAAGACTTTCTGCTATCTCCGAGAATCAGGTAAGATCCCAGAACTGCAGACAAGGCGAAACTTTAAATCGTGGTATCTCTTTCAATGTATATTTAAAGAGAGGACGTATTCATAGAAAAGGAGTGTCCCTTGAAGCTACAGTTAACTTTTTCCTATACCTACACCAGTGTTTCCCAACCAGTGTGCCTCCAGCTGTTGCAAAACTACAACTCCCAGCATGCCCGGACAGCCGAAGGCTGTCCGGGCATGCTGGGAGTTGTAGTTGTGCAACAGCTGGAGGCACACTGGTTGGGAAACAACGATCTACACTGTGACGTACCTTAAATTTAACTGACAATCTATTATTGTGTAATCATCATTGCCATCAGAACAAGTAAAATGGGTGGAAGTGGTGAGATTTGGCACCTCATGTTGGGCATATTTCCTGTTTACTGGTTGATCACATGACTGACATAACACTTATAGGCACATTAGACAAAAATAATTGGAATATGACGACACTTTAAAATGTAGTGACCCAAATGCTTTTTGTTTAAGATTGTAGAAATTTAAGAGTTAAAGTGACAACTTCAAAGTAAAGAGAATTGTAAACAAAATCTTTACGATGATCGGTGTCTGTAGGAGCTGCCGCAGGGTATGGCTCATGACAGATGACATTACGGCAAAACCTGGCATGATGCAGAGGACGAGGTCTGTCTCTATGTGTTATGACGCAGTAAAAAACATATTCATAAAAAAAACATGATTACAATTTTAAAAAAATATTCCACGTTATTTTTCTCATGTCTTATTGTCTCATTTGACAGTCAGACACTCTCAGATTTTTCGATACATTCAGAGAAGTAAGCAGCCACGTTTACAAAGCTGGAAAACGATACAAAAGTGTTTGGGGTACTGAAGCCACGGCTGTCATATTAATAGCGTCATATAGACCCAACAAAAAATTTGCTCTGCAAATTATTTCTGTATTTAACCCCCAAAATCCTGGATTTTTTTATTTTTTTTATTTTTACAATTACCTTGCCGACTAACATAAAAAAGAAATGTTTGAAAATCCACATTTCTGTGTGTAGTAACTAAGAAAACTTAGATTTTATTTTTTTAACATAATATGTTGGAATTATTTATTTTTTTGCACATTTTACAAATTGTTTAAATTCAAGTTTCTGTGCTGCAAAGCCATCGTTGTCTTCTGTCAAGCTGCTGTTAACAATTTAAGACGTTTCTTGGTTGCATCTGCCCAAGTTCCATAAGAGTTGTCACTTGGGAAGCCCTGAATATCAAATTGGCTTAGTTAGGCAGGAGCACCAGTTGTATAACTAGATAAATTTGCTGTTCAGAAGTCTTGGAAAGCTGAGTGACAACTCCTACAGGACCTGAATAGAATGTCACCCAGCTTCTCTAGAACTAGATATAACCCATCAGAGATGAAGAGTTAACATTATTTTTGGAATAATGAACCTGACTTTGTAGTTCCTACATGTTGTTGCTCTTTCTTCCCCATCTTAGGTTGGTACTGGGGGCCAATTACCGCCACAGAAGCCAAACAGAGACTCCAGAAAATGGCAGAAGGTGTCTTCCTGGTGCGCGACAGCACTCATCCCAGCTACCTCTTTACTTTATCTGTGCGCACGAACCGAGGACCCACGAACGTCCGCATTGAGTATTCGGACAGTCTCTTCCGCTTGGATTCTAACTGGCTGTCTAAGCCACGTATCCTCTCCTTCCCTGATGTTGTCAGCCTGGTTCAATATTATGTCTCCTCCTGTAATTCCGAGAGCACTAAGGACCCAGCCAGTCAATCGAACCTGGAACCCACCTCCCTTAAAGAGCCGGCTGCAGTGCACCTCAAACTCTTACGACCCCTTTATCGAAGTGGAGAAAGCCCGAGTCTGCAACACCTTTGCCGGCTGCAGATAAACCGCAGCGTGGTGCCTGGGTCCGACCTCACAGAACTGCCCCTACCCAGGAGAATAGTTGAATATCTGCAGCGATACCCATTCAAGCTCTGATTCATTGAGGGCAGGACTTGTCAATACTTACACATACTTCCCGCCAAGGGTGCCATACGTCCAATATTGTATATAACCATCATATTTATTATAATATTTCCAACATCCAGCTGTTTTTTTTTCAGGGGGGAGGGGTTTATACTTTGTTGATTTTTTGTCAATGCAGGATTCCCCTAGGAGTCACTGCAGGGGTTCACCTTCCCCCTTACTGTGATAGAACTGGTGCCAGCTGTGGATTATACCATCAAGATACACTGTAACTACTAAACCCAAAGAGACCAAGAGGAGCATGTCTATTGTCTGGACTTGTTCACTGGGCGAAGTCGCTGATTGGTCGCTGTAAGGGGACAGATCACTGTGGATGCCTGAAGACACTAAACTTCTGCTGCATTCTGATAAGGCTGGTACAGCTGCACATTAGTGGTTATGTTGTGAAGACACAGGAGGGTTCTTTCCGTCAGGCTCCTGGAGATGACAATAAATAGGATTTCTTACTATCGTGGTTGTCCTGTTGTTTTTAATGCCTTTACCTCTTCTGTCAAGTTGTTATATTTAATACTATTTAGCTGTTAATTAGTTATATCTGGCTCTAGGAAAAGCTGGGTGACAGCCAATGTGTCTGTTGTTACAAGAACTGACACTTGCCTTTCCTAGACTAAATGACATGTGTGCATATTTACCATTTTGGAAGCTGGGTGCCAACAATCTTCAGTGGAGATGTAATGGCGGCCATATTGGTTGTTATCCAACATTCTTTATTATACAGCATTACTCATGATTTTACAGAATATACAGCGTTGCTTATGATTTATCAGAAAAGGGTGGTTTTTAATAACTGCAGATTCAAAGGGGCAGGGCTCCTTTATATTAAGACCGTCATTTATTGTAGTTTACTTTGCAAAGGACAGGTTCAAGTCACTAAGGCAGCAGTAGGCACATCCCCTGCACATCCATATTAAAGGGATAGTGTACATTCTTATATCATTATGTTACTATAACCACTGAGCTGTAGCTAAAACTCCCATCATATCAATATCAATCAATTCCTCAGCACTGGAATGTACTAGGCAATTCCTGGGATTTTTGTTTTCTTTTATTACAATATTCACTGATGACATAACTTAAATTATCCAAGAATTCATTGATTGTGTTTAGCTTAAAGGGGATCTCCAAAGCATTACTTGAGCTTGAATAAAAACATGTAATGTGCATAATGGAAAGATGGAAACGTCAGAATAAAACATGAACATTTGTGCAGCACCAAGGGTTAATAAAGTGAAGGCAATGAAGTTGCAGCAATATATGAATAGTCATGGCTTCTTACAACTGATGTTATTTTTTTCCTTTAACCCTTTTAGCTGTATCCGATCACTTATTTCTGGCCTCCAGGACCAGTGGTCACCATATTAGTAAATTTGATAGGTGGCTTATTTTGGGGAAATGTTTGTGTTCATAGTTTTTGCAGTCTATCCAGGTGCTCATCCACAACACTCAAATGTTGCCTGTATACAGTAACATTACCGGCTCTTTTACGGATTCACATTATGGAATTTTTCCACAGAATTTCTAGATGAAATTTAGCCCTGAACGTCCATTACATGAAGCTGAACTAAATAGTTCGGACTGTGGATTTTCCACCAAGAGATCGGACATGTTAGTTATTTCTGCAAAATTCCATTTATTCAATCGGATTTCTTTTTCCAATGCTTATTCTCTCTGTAAAATTCTGTGTGAAATAAACACAGATTCTGGGGAGTACTGTAGTGTTCTCTAATGTGAACAGGGCTTTAGACTCCTCTACAGCAAATCCACCCCGGTATTCATGTATATATACACCGTGCTTAGTATGTAAATAGGGACATTATTCTATTTAGCATTGCAAGAAAGCTGAGTAACTGCCCCACCCAGGGCTTTCATGGCACCCATATGGGTTGTCACCCAGGCTTCTGAGAAAACATACAGTTAGGAAATGACTGAACAGATATTGTAACACCTTGACAAAAGACCCAAGACTGTTATATTCTGGAGACAATTTGGATTCTTTTGGGGGGGATGCTGTTAGAGGATCAGATGTGACGTGGCGTTATCAGAAGAGCATATTGATTCTTCCTATCCCTACAGTGCTATCCTCTGCTTGCTCGTGTTGTATCATCTTTGCCGTCTCTCCCTCAGGTAATCTTGTATTATTCCACACTCTCCGTTGCCAATTTCTCCTCCGGTAAATCTGTTTTCTCCACATTCAGCCCTTAGGCAGGGTTACACTTTACAGACACACAAATATTTCTGAGACTTATCAACCCCCCCCCCCCCTCCCACGTCTTCCGCTGAACACAGGGTTTACCAGGAAACGCTCTACCGTGTCTTTCTGAGAAACTGAGCAGACACAGAGCAAGGAGGGAGAGTGACGAGTGCAGGGCAGCTGCTTGGATCAGTACGCCCATAGCTGCTCACTTCTGACACCGATACACAGCCCTTGACTGTGGTCCTCAATAAAATCAGGGGCCCCATATATGTAGTTACTGCTTTTACTAGGAAACTTCAGTAGCTAGCTAACTTATCTGTTACAGAAACCATGCACTCATGGTCTACCCTGAATTTAAAGGGACATTACCCCAAAAGCATGTGCTTATAGCACAGAGGTTCTTAACCTGGGTTCGATCGAAGCCCAGGGGTTCGGTGAGTCAGTCCCGGGGGTTCGGCAGGGGGAGTTCGCAACAGGACAGGCAAACCAAACAATTGCTTGGTGCCCCGAGCATAGCTGGTGTTTGCCCATCCTGTGGCGACGGGGCAATTCCCCCCATCACTATTAACTCCCTGCGGCCCCGCGTTAAGTAAAAAAACGCAGGGATGCCGGGACGTCAATGCCCGTGCGTGCGCCCATGGAAACAAAGGCGCCGAGGACCAGAGGATCGAAAAGGAGGAAGATGCGCGCTGGCCAGCTTGGTAAGTGACCAGCGGCATGTCATCTTTGGTGCTCCGACCACCGGTCCAGAGATCTACTGCTATAGCCGGAGTGGTGGTCGGAGCACTGAAGTGGGCAGTACACAGGCATACAGCCTCCAGCCATACACTCTATATGGCTGGAGGCTGTATGTCTGTGGGAGAACACTGCCTACATCAGTGGTCTTCAACCTGTGGACCTCCAGATGTTGCAAAACTACAACTTCCAGCATGCCCGGACAGCCGTTGGCTGTCCGGGCATGCTGGGAGTTGTAGTTTTGCAACATCTGGAGGTCCGCAGGTTGAAGACCACTGACCTGCCTAATGTGGGGGAACACTGCCTGCCTAATGTGCCATTGTTGCGAAAATGACATGAGAGCGGCACTTGCCAAGGTAAAGCTGCGCATTTCTGAACTGGTCTCTGAAAGACAACAGCAGAAGTCACACTGATTTGCAGTAAATATTCATTATGTTTTTGTGTGAAAATCATGTTTTCATGGTTTTGTTCTTTGTTCTTAATGGTTTTGTTCATTTTGTGCACCTGTGTATAAATATATACTTCCTATGTTTTGAATTTGAAAAAATCATATTTTATTTTTCCAATTAAGAGGGGTTCGGTGAATGCGCATATGAAACTGGTGGGGTTCAGTACCTCCAACAAGGTTAGGAACCACTGGTATAGAATTATAAAAGTGTCATAAGAGGAATGGCAAATATTGGTCAGCACTGGAGAAATGATCATGGGGCAGGGAGGTTTAGATACTTTGTTTCTCATCCCATTGACAAACAGTCCAGGCCAACTCTCCCAAGCCTAAAATAGCTGATAACAGGAAACAAGAGATCGTAACTGCCCCTGCTCTAGTCGGACTCGCTTGAGCATGAGATGGCGGATAACAGGAAAGAATACATTAGATTCAACTTTCCTACAGTTAGCTTCTTCCCAGTTTAAAATATCTGCAAACAGGAAACAATAGATTGCACTCGCCTGCCCTTCAAAAAGTTTAGTATGCAGTAGATTAACTTTGTGGCCTCCTCTTCATCCTAAGATCATGTTCCCTTTTTTTGACCGTCGGAATCAGGATTTCCCCATCAGATGTTTCTGCCGTGTGCACAGTGTAACAGAATCCTATTGAAATCAAGCCCATTACTGCAGAGGAAATTCTCAGCAGAATATTCCTATATTCCTGCGGAATTCTGTTCAGAAATTCCACTGTGTGGACATAGTCGAAGGCCATGTTCACACGGCCGACAATGTGCGGAATGTCCACCAGGACAACAAGGGTGAACATTCTGCATATTTGAATGTTCCGGCGGGCACTAGGACTGCTCGGAAAATAAACAGCAACACATTTCTGAGCGAAAACGGCAGAAAGAATAGACATGTGGAAATGGGACTCGTGGAATTTCCAATCAGGGGCCATGGAATTTCCAATCAGAATATTCCTGTGCAAGTCCGCTCTGAAATTCTGCTGTGTGAACAAAGCCTAATACTTAAAGGAGTACTCCGGGATAAGAAAACGTATCCCCTATCCTAAGAATAGGGGATAAGTTTCAGATTGCGGGGGGGGGGGGGGGGGGTCAGACTGCTGGGCCCCCCGCGATCTCCCGTACGTGGCCCCGGTAGTCAGCGGAAGGGGCGTGCCCGGTCACCGCATGACACGGCAGTTGACATGCCCCCTCAATACATCTCTATGGGAGAGCCGGATCGCTGCGTTCGGTAGCCTCTGCCATAGAAATGTATTGAGGGGTTGTGTTGGCCGCCTCGTCATGTGGTGGTCAAAACGCGCTATTTCGTCAAAGAGCTGAGGGCTCCAGACAGGAGATTGTGGGGGACCCCAGCGGTCGGACCCCCCCCGTGATCTGAAACTTATCCCCTAACCTTAGGATAGGGGATAAGTTTTCTTATCCCGGAGTACTCCTTTAATTCCTTGCAGACAGTCAGTGTAACTTGCTGCTGGCACTATGTCAAGTAACCAGGCAGATTTACCATACACAGCTCTAGAATACCTGAGCTTTCCCCGAGATAGATTCAGAAGATTCTGTGTAAAAGTATCCAGCACTAAACAATCAAAAGCTCAATGCTTTCTATTATATGGGTAAAAATACATCAGTATCCAAAGTATATCAATGGTTTCTTGGCAAAAAAAATGGCTTTTATACCTTTGTGGCCTAGAGTCGCAGTGTGTATAGCTGCAAGGGAGTGAAATGCGTTAGTGACCGGGGAACCTCGGTCACACTTGGGATACTAATATGGTTTTAACTATATAATGTTTTAACTGTGTTATGCTGGATCCTCTTCACTTTGTCTTCTGGATAATGTTTGTTGTCTGACAACCTCCTGTGCACTGTTTTGCTGTACTCACTTATTACCAATGAATCAGTAAGCTGTGCGTATATTTTTTTATGTTTTGTTGCCCCTTATATCCCCCTTCTCAGACAACTGCATGGTTAAACAGGTTAGCTATTTAGGCATAAAAAAGCTTTAGTATTACAAGTATTCCAGCTTAATGATATATTTATATTTATTTTTTAAATCTCTTTCAAAATATATATATATTAATATATAGTCCTTCCTGTCCCTAACAATACTTTGCAATGGTCCTGCGCTACCTCCAGCTCATGGCTACAGATAAATAGTGTTTGTTAAGTCAGGTCTATAACTAGTTTCACAGAAAAACACGTAATAAATGCAGACGTGATGTTGCAAAGCGGCTGAGAGCACTGTGGTGACTACCCCTCCCTCCTCCTCTGCATTTCACTGGAACTAGTCCCTTTCTAAGAAATCCTGATAAAGCTGTGGGTGGCGCTTGTAAGGAGAATGCAGCCAGTCACAGCGCAGGCAGGTACCTCTTCCCAGGAAGACTGAGGAATGGAAAATCCCTCATGTTTTCCTGGGAAATGAACAATGCCTCCCCAAAGCCTTGCAATCTGTCAGCGGGACGCTGGGTGAAGGGCGCCCTGCAGTGACTCTATAGATCTAGCCCAGGGTTTCATAACCAGGGTGCCTCCAGCTGTTGCAAAACTACAACTTCCAGCATGCCCGGACAGCCGAAGGCTGTCCGGGCATGCTGGGAGTTGTAGTTTTGCAACAGCTGGAGGCACCCTGGTCGGGAAACACTGATCTAGCCAGTGGACTGAATGGGATACATTGTATCCATACACAATGGATTTAACCCTAATCTGCTAAGGTTTGTGTTAAAAGGCCAGCAAGTTGCCCCTTAGGGATGCACCCCTCTATTTTCATTATTGTGGGCGGTGTTGGCAGTTAGAGCTTTACAGATTAGACAAGTAGGGCACAGCGTATCTTATGTAAGAATAATTCTATTAATGGACAGTAAACAGTCTGTCTCCCCATCTGCTATGAAGCTGAATGCAGTCTATTGTTCCCTGTTGCCAGCCCGGCGAATCAAACTGGTGTTTCTGAGTCATAAGCTCAAGGACAAATTCTAAACAATTCTATTCAGATCATTCTTAGATATAGCTGCTTTAGGGAAAGCTGGGTCACTATGCGGCCATTACTACAGCTCCCGCAAGGCTTGCCACTCCGCTTTCCGAAAATTCCCTACTTATTCAGCACTTAACTGGTAACACATCACTGGAATGCTGCCTAATTGGATGCTGTTCCGGACTCTCAGAAAGCTGGGTGATGCTTGTGAGAGCAGAATTTTTAAACAACTTGGCAGATTAAAAGAAGCCAGTTACTTTTTCGGGATTTTGTCCTGTAGTCTCTTCCTTGTTCTCCTCTGTAGGGGATTTGGGGGGGGGGGGGGGGGGCGTGGAGGGGGACTAGAGCTCCAGGAATATTTCTTTATGTTTTCCTGTCAGACGGTAATTTTCTCTGGCTCCCTTTTCCATGAATCTATATTTATACATTTTCCAGAAATGCTTATAGAACAAGCGCCTAGGCATAAACAGACACATTCACTGGAAACACTGAATTCTCCACAGTCAGGATTTGACAAAACCCCTTTTCTGAAATGTCTCTCCTAAAGCCTCCAGCAAGGAGCCTGCATGTTCTTTTAGGACACACAGTATGGGGTTTTTCCTGGAATCCCTGATCAGACGTGCTGTAACCAAATCCGTCTGCACTCATACCAACCTCTCGAAACAGGTAACATTGGGGGGCAGTAGGGGGGGGGGGTCTTATCTTCAGGGTGAAGGTGGCTTTTGAAATTAGGAACCATTGTCCAAAAGGTCCAAAAACACCCTACATACCTCTTTGTACAAAACAAAACCTGAAAGGTGCCAGATTATCAGAGTCAGATAAGAGTCTATAGGGACTCACTTTCCAGGTTCAATATAACGTAGTTTGGAAGACAGCCAAAAATGAAAAGTTAAGGTACTGGGACCCACGTTGCATATTGCCATCACCATTGAACTGGACAATGACAATTTGTCCATAGACATAGCTACAGCAAACTGAAAAATAAAAATAAAAAACAGATGAACAGATTTTCTTCATTGCCAGAATTTTATAGTGTGATCCTGAAGTCATCAGAAGTAGAGATGAGCGAACTTACAGTAAATTTGAATTGTCACGAACTTCTCGGCTCGGCAGTTGATGACTTATCCTGCATAAATGAGTTCAGCTTTCAGGTGCTCCGGTGGGCTGGAGACTCTTTCCTAGGACTGTATCCATCTTTTCCAGCCCACCGGAGCACCTGAAAGCTGAACTAATTTATGCAGGAAAAGTCATCAACTGCCGAGCTGAGAAGTTCGTGACGAATCGAATTTACTGTAAGTTCGCTCATCTCTAGTCAGAAGGGATAGATTAGAAAAAAGTCTGGGCAAGGTGTCCGAACGGGGGCAGAATCTGCTGAAAGCATGGAATCAATTTTCCATGTGATGACTGAATACCTTATTGCTTCCTGTTAGCAGGTTCTTTATATTTCCAAATGTTGTTTTGGTTTCTTGAGGAAGAATAATGGGGGAGATTTATCAAAACCTGTCCAGAGGAAAAGTTGCTGAGTTCCCCATAGCAACCAATCAGATCACTACTTTCATTTTGGACAAGGCCTCTGCAAAATGAAAGAAGTGATCTGATTGGTTGCTATGGGCAACTCAGCAACTTTTCTTCTGGACAGGTTTTGATAAATCTCCCCCAATGCCCTTACAATTGTACCTAATGCTGAGAATAATATTGTATCAAGCACCTTGTGCAGTGATCAGGAAAAATTGTCGATTGTGCTCCATCCTGATTCCTGGGCAAGAATGAAAGATGCTCCAGTAAGGTAATCCATCCTCCACAAAAGATAGGATGGATTGCGCCACCATAACTGTGAGCAGACAGCACAGGAGTAGACATTTTAAACAGGAAATGTAAAGAAGCTACCTACCTGCCTCCTCGCTGTCCGATCGCCGAATGACTGCTCAGAGCCTGAGATCCAGGTATGAGCAGTCATGCGGCAGAATCATTGATCACTGGTTTCCTATGAGAAACCAGTGATCAATGATGAAGATCAGTGTGTGCAGTGTTATAGGTCCCTATGGGAGCTATAACACTGCAAAAAAAAAGTGGGTAAAAAAAGGGAATAAAGATCATTTAACCCCTTCCCTATTAAAAGTTTGAATCACCCCCCTTTTCCCATAAAAAAAACACAGTGTAAATAAACATAAAAATATATGGTATCGTTGCGTGCGGAAATGTCCGAATTATAAAAATATATTGTTAAGTAAACCACACTGTCAATGGCGTGCGCGCAAAAAAGTCCAAAATAGTGCATTTTTGGTCACTTTTTATATCATGAAAAAATTAATAAAAAGCGATCAATAAGTCCTATCAATGCAAAAATGGTACCGTTAAAAACTTCAGATCACGGCGCAAAAAAAGAGCCATCATACCGCCCCATACACGGAAAAATAAAAAAGTTATAGGGGTCAGAAGATGACAATTGTAAACGTATAAATTTTCCTGCATGTAGTTACGACAAAATCAAACCTATATAAGTAGGGTATCATTTTAACTGTATGGACCTACAGAATAAAGATAAGGTGTAATTTTTACCGAAAAATGTACTACGTAGAAACGGAAGCCCCCAAAAGTTACAAAATGGCATTTTTTTCCAATTTTGTCACACAATGATTTTTTTTCCCGTTTCACCGTAGATTTTGGGGCAAAATGACTGACGTCATTACAAAGTAGAATTGGTGGCGCAAAAAATAAGCCATCATATGGATTTTTAGGTTCAAAATTGAAAGAGTTATGATTTTTTAAAGGCAAGGAGCAAAAAACGAAAGTGCAAAAATGGAAAAACCTTAAGGGGTTAAAGGGATGTTTGATGTAAATAAACCTAAGTGCTATTAAACTTTGTATTTCAAATTCTCACCATTTTCAAGATATCTTTGTGCATTCAGAGATTGGAAACATTCTTTTTACACTCATAATACCTGTTCTGATGATAAAGCTATAGGTGTGGCTATTCTCATTCTCTTTTGAACAAAAATATATCCATTTACTGACAGCAAGCTGAGATCTAGAAAATGGTGATGAATTCAATTGTAGAGATTATCAGCAAATGGTAACAGCTTAGGGCATTTAATGTGGCAATAATTACTAACTAAATAAAAAAAAGCAGTTGTAATCCTGCAAGATGACATATTCTTCAACCTACATGAGTTATAAATCGAGCACATAGAAAAAAACTACAACACAGGGACTGAGGCAGCAAAATCCTTGTCCACAAAACTGAAAATCCCCAACCCTCACAGCCAGTGACAGACTAAACACCACCTGTGGGACATATCACATATATGGAACGTTACTACATACAATACAAGGAACAAAACTGGATATTTACATGAGGATTAGGGACAGTCTGACAATTTCCACCCTCATCACTTATTGCTAAATTCCTGGAAAGATCTCCAGGACTAAAGGGACTTTGTCACTCTGGTTTCTAGGAAATGACAATAGTGCGTGATTCCCCGGATGAAAGAGAAGACAGCATGACGGCTATGTAGGGGAGGAGTACAGAAGGCTGGGAGAAGGGGGGCTGTGTGTCCTTTTACATGTATGGTCACAGGGACTAGGTGATTCAAAGGTGTTATATAATCTGTAACAATACAGTGGTCCCTAAACATACGATGGTAATCCGTTCCAAATGGACCATCGGTTGTTGAAACCATCGTATGTTGAGGGATCCGTGCAATGTAAAGTACAGGACAGTGGTCTACAACCTGCGGACCTCCAGATGTTGCAAAACTACAACACCCAGCATGCCCGGACAGCCGTTGGCTGTCCGGGCATGCTGGGAGTTGTAGTTTTGCAACATCTGGAGGTCCGCAGGTTGAAGACCACTGGTATAGGAAGTTGTTCTCACCTGTCCCCGCCGCTCCGGACCGTCACCTCTGCCCTGGATGTCGCCTTCCATCGCTGTTGCCGCGTCCACAGGGTGTCCCCGACGCTCCGGCAAGGCCTCTGCTTCCCCGGCATCCTCGCTCTCCGTCGCCGCCATAACGTCACTACGCACGCCGCTCCTATTGGATGACGGGACAGCGTGCGCAGCGACGTGATGGAAAGCGCCGACGATGCAGGGGATCCCGAAGAGGACGTGCCGGAGCCCCGAGGACAGGTAAGTGATCGTCAGCGGACCACACGGGGCACCGTAAACGGTTATCCGACGGGAGCTGAAGCAGTCTGCGCTGCCGTATAGCCGTTTATGCGATGGCCCTGACATGAAAAAGCATCGTATGTTGATGCTGACTTCAACATGCGATGGCCTCTGAGAGGCCATCGTATGTTGAAATTATCGTATGTCGGGGCCATCGTAGGTCGAGGAGTCACTGTATATACATATTAGGATATGATACAAAAATACAGTTGCCTAGATGGTGCTCAGTATTCTTCTATTCTTGTAGATCAGATTAACATTTAACAGAATAAAGAACATTTGTTCTTAAATGAACCAAATATCGATGTTCTCTCATGTAAAGCAATTTATTATTCTCATACCTGTATATAGATAACATAGACACACACAATAGCTGTTGCTCACAGATCAGCCTCCCCCTCCCTGTAGAATGACCTCTGAAAAAGTCACAGAGCATGCACAGGCACCTTTTCCATTCCTGTAAATGGACAGCTTCAGTCTATTCTTGACTATGCCCATGGGGACTGCTGTAATGCTTAGCTCAGGCAAGATCGTTGCCCAATGTACAAAACAATAAAACAGATTATAAAAAAAAACAAAAAACATTTTTAAGTATCTGTCTCTAATCAGCAGAAAAGAAATTTTTTGCCCAGGCAAAAAAGTGCAAGGACTTGGGGTAGGACTATAAATGATCCGATTAATCCAATACAAGATAAGCCCTGTGATCATCACTAGTGACAATGCTGTATCTCTGATTTATGGTAGGGAAGTCTTTTCCTGGGAGTAGGGAACCTATGAGGGTGCTGTGTATTAATGTACAGAAGACTTTTTCTATATATGGGTCACATGTTCTACTTTGACGTTCTGGATATAATATTTCACATTGTTCTATAATGCACCTCCAATGACTCACGCTCAGTAGAACGTCCTCACTGAACCTGTGTATCTCAGTTCCATCAGCTGCTCTCTTCAAAAGTAAGAAGGGAATTAGTACCTATCCATGTGACTTGTCTTGGCATCCACAGTGTCAGTGCAGGCAGTTCAGAGAGTTCACAAAAAAAAAACCTTCAGCTGCAACTCCGTAGATGGATAAACCGAGGCCTGAGGATGACACATATGTACAAGACAAGGGACCTATTACGTCTGGAATATGGATTTACGGGCGGCCACAGAAATTGAATGCAATATTTTCTTAGCTCCCCACAGTTATAGGTTTTAGGATTGACCCATCCAAGGAGACAAATGTCAAAGGTAACTACAGTGATCCCTCAACTTATAATGGCCTGAACATACAATAGTTTCAACATACAATGGTCTATTCTGGACCATTGTAAGTTGAAACCAGACTCAACATACAATGCTACAGACAGTTCAGATCTGTGAAACATGTCACAACTGGAGGAACTGACCATTGAGAATGGGCATTCACTGGTAAAACCCCTGTATTACTGAAGTGTATGAAGTGACTGGTGTCTGGTAGTGCCCCCTACAGTACAGGGAGGTATTACATGTTCTGTACACTTTACCTGTCCCAGGGTTAGCTGCTCCTTTGGACACCAGGTGAGGGCTGCTCCATGTTACTTTTTGGGACACTTTGTGTACTGTACAAGACCCTGAAGAAGATCCTGTCCTCTTCCTAGACCAGTGTTTTCCCAAGCAGGGTGCCCCCAGCTGTTGCAAAACTACAACTCCCAGGATGCCCGGACAGCCAAGGGCTGTCCGGGCATGCTGGGAGTTGTAGTTTTGCAACAGCTGGAAGCTCCTTGGTTGGGAAACACTGACATAGACAGTGATTACAGCTCCCAGCAGATCTTTATTACTTGTATATATAAGGATTTGCTTTATCTATATTAGTTATCTACTTATTTTTCTTTAATTCTCACTTTTTCCTAATTTTGGATGACATTTTGGTGGCTTCAGAACCAATTACCAGGTTTCCATAGAGTTATGGTCTCAACATACAATGGTTTCAACATACAATGGCCGTCCTGGAACCAATTAATATTGTAACTTGAGGGACCACTGTAAAGGCGATTTTGCATAGCTTTCCACCGTCTCCAAAAGGTTTTTATAACTGTAGAATGCCACAGTCAGTGGGCAATGTCCGCACCAGGCTTACAACATTTGGAAACACACATTTACTGTGAATATTCCCATTTTAGAGAGAAAAAAATATGATCTATGAAAAATATGTAATGGTGTTTCCATATAAAGTAAGGTTTTTAAAGAGTATGCAAAAGATATGGGATATCTAGATTCAGGCCAATCTTGGTTCCTGCATATCTTTTTTGACTTCAGTGCTGGAGGGAACAATTAACTAATTAGACTGTACAAAGAATTCAGTACTAATGTATTTCAGTGTCTTGTCATTTTTGCCATCTTCTATTCCAGCTTCCTATATTAGATCTACCTTGGCATACCAAACATCAATATGAAGTATTTTTTGCACTAATATTTAATACAGTGGTTTTTAAGTGTGGAGGACTGTTGGCATGTGACACAAATTTCCACTGCTGAGTGCTCCCAGAATCTGCATCGTTTATAAGAATATCGAAATTTAAGACACCTACTTGCTGCAGAAATCCTTAACAATATTCAGAAGCTGCAGTTTCCCCTCTGAATGGTTTTCAAGCCATTTTTTCACCATCTCAGGATGCCGAGGTTCTACCTCCAGAAAGATATCCCTGGAAATTAAAGCACCATATGACATTAGAGACCTGGACTAATACACCCCATAGTGCTGGGCGGTATACCGGTATGAACCGGATATCGTTTTCTTTTTCTCCCACGGTATGGATTTTTGCACCTACCGCTATACCGGTCAGGCCCCTCCCCCACCCTCCGGATGAATTTTAGAGCCCAGCGCGGCACCATCACTTGTCCCGGTGTGCTTCTGTGTCTCCCAACTACGCCTGTCAGCCAGTGTCCCTGCGAGCACGATCAATCACTACCGCTAGCGGGATCCATGTGCCCACTAGCGGTGTCACAAGAATGCCGAGAGCAAGCGCGGCTGTGTTCCCAGTCCCTGTCAGCTCTCAGGGTAAGGGAACAAATTTAAAAGCCTGCGCAGTACTACGCAAATAGCGTAGGGCTAATGCTAGGCTCCTAGCGCTGCCTACGTTAGCCCTACGCTATTTGCGTAGTGCTGCGCCTGCGCAGTACTACGTTAGCTGCGCACAAGGCTTTTAAATCTGTTCCCTTACCCTGAGAGCTGACAGGGACGGGGAACAGAGCCGCGCTCGCGCTCGGCATTCTTGTGACACCGCTAGTGGTCACAGGGACCCGCTAGCGGTGATGGTAGCGATCACGCTCGCACTCAGCATTCTTGTGACACCGCTAGTGGGCACAGGGACCCTGCTAGCAGTGATGGTAGTGATCGTGCTCACGGTAATACCGTGATACCGAGATAATTAAAAAAAATACTGTGATATTCATTTTAGGCCATAGCACTAACACCCCATGAACTACAGTGGTGACTAAGGTTACCCTACCCTCGGGCCTTAAGCAGGAGTGGTGCAAGCCGCAGGATCCCCTTCATCACATCCATGCCATCAAGACCTCCGTCTAATGCTGAGTGATCTTCGTATCTAGGAATGAATGCGTAAATGTGCTACACCATATTACACAACATAATGAGTGGCAATAGTTATAGTTCATCAAAAAGAAACATGTTATCTCTATAACCTAAAAGGGCATATGGAAAGATGTGAAAATGAAGCCACGCACATAGGTTCGGGCAAGTAAAACTCAACATGCTTTCTCCTTCTCTCTCAATATCAAATGTTGGGAGAACTTCCAGATGCCCCATAAACATTACATGGCCGGCTAATCCCACCAAAACAGCCATTGTGCTGAAGAGAAGGAAAACTAAGTAAAGAACTTACCTAAGGATCTCTGGTTCCAGCTGAGTCATATCCTCGGTGAGTATATAAGGAGGATTACTGACCATTGCAGATACAGGTCCCAGGTCTTGGAGTCGCTCTATTGGATCTGTGTTGTGAGAGGGGGAGGTTAGTAAAATGCCAAAGATACAAAAGTTCCCTTCCTTGTCACTGACATTTTTCCATTACTGCAATGGTCTGTGACATGTGATTCTCAAGTGTTTGTGAACCTACACCTCTCAGCATGCTGGGAAGCCATACAATGCCGATCATTGTATCATAAAATAATCTAATTTACAATAAAAATATATGTATCAGAGTTCATCCATGGTAATGTTTCCCTGACTGGATATTTGCACAGTTAATAGTAACAGACAAGGGAAACTGTACAGCAATAAACGTTCTGAGTGACACGTCCACATCTCACCTGTCAATATGTTGTGCTGGAGAATGTGAATTCTATGATGCAGTCCCAGCCTGGTAGAAAGAGAAACAGAGTCAGGACCACAGTGGTATGTGGCTTTCTTACCCTATTTCAGGAACTCACCTCTTGGCATTATCCTGGGTCAGATTCACAGCCGCTTCTGATTTATCCACAGCGATAACATGCAACTAAAGAACAGAAACCAGGAGGTCACATGTAAATACACTGTATGGAGGCTACTTACCCCAGACCCATTAATCACAGAGAATACTTATATAGGGAATGTTGACCAGGACCGGCCTAAGTCATTGTGCTGCCTGGGTCCAGGAGTGAAATGCTGAGACTTTTCATTAATGTTTATGGTATAATTTGCAATTCTGGACTTATGGTATTTTTTTTTTTTTACACGTACGTTATTCACTGTCGCCCCCTGACAGTGCTCACTGACATCCCTCCCAGTACATTTAATGTTAGTAACTAACAGGCAGCCAGCATAAAGGACCAGAAATGGAGTCTGTTATGTTCACTGCAGAGGATGAAAAAGGCTGAGAAGTGTTCTCCGCGTTCCCCTCTCCTCACTGACGTCTTCCTGCTTTTAGCAGACATGCTTGCGTGAGGTGCACACATCTGCTACCCAGCCACCCATTGTGCAGGTTTTAAAGGGCCTGGTGGCTTGCTGAGAGAGTGAAATGTATGTACACAGTTACCCCAACAGCAGAATAGTGAGTGCAGCTCTGGAGAATAATACAGGAAATAACTCAGGATCAGTACAGGATAAGTAATGTAATGTATGTACACAGTGACTTCACCAGCAGAATAGTGAGTGCAGCTCTGGAGAATAATACAGGAAATAACTCAGGATCAGTACAGGATAAGTAATGTAATGTATGTACACAGTGACCTCACCAGCAGAATAGTGAGTACAGCTCTGGAGTATAATACAGGATATAACTCAGGATCAGTACAGGATAAGTAATGTAATGTATGTACACAGTGACCTAACCAGCAGAATAGTGAGTACAGCTCTGGAGTATAATACAGGATATAACTCAGGATCAGTACAGGATAAGTAATGTAATGTATGTACACAGTGACCTAACCAGCAGAATAGTGAGTACAGCTCTGGAGTATAATACAGGATATAACTCAGGATCAGTACAGGATAAGTAATGTAATGTATGTACACAGTGACCTAACCAGCAGAATAGTGAGTACAGCTCTGGAGTATAATACAGGATATAACTCAGGATCAGTACAGGATAAGTAATGTAATGTATGTACACAGTGACCTCACCAGCAGAATAGTGAGTACAGCTCTGGAGTATAATACAGGATATAACGCAGCATCAGTACAGGATATGTAATGTATGTATACAGTGACCTCACTAGTGACTGCTGATGGGGTCACTAAACTGTTACATTACTTACCCTGTACATGGGTATATATTGTATATAGCAGAGCACTATATGAAACCCTCACCAGGCCCCTCACATGTTCTCTTCTCTCCTGGCTGCTCCTCACAGGTCCTTCAGCCAGAATCATTCCAATCTTGTTGAGCCCCGCCCACTCCTGTCACATGTTCCTCCTCACAGGTCCTTCAGTCACCACAACCTCTCTCCTGCTGACCTCTGCTCCCCTCACATGCACTGGTCACATGATTGTGACCTCACCCCAGGTCCTTCACCTCCAGCTCTCCACAGATACAGAGCAGGTCCTGGTAATATGTGTGTGGGGATCTCTGCTCCTCAGTGACTGCCCAACCAAGACCTGTTTTAGTCCTTTAGAGCTTAAAATCTTCTCATGGCGGCATATTGCCACCCCTGTGAAGGTGCCTCCTGGGTCCAGTGGCCAGCCCTGATGTCACACATGCATATTTTGCACAGTGGTTTTTGATACCAGTAGAAAAATCCGCTGCAGAAAATTTGCAGCAAAATTTGCACGTGTGAACATACCCTTGGTTCATAAAGTGTCCACAACCATCATTGTTACTATATAACTGCAGTGCATGTCAGAATAGGACTTACAGTAGGACCCCATTTTAAAGAATTATAATAAGCTAAGACAGACTCTTGCTACCTGAGGGATCCTCCGGAGTAATGCTAAGGACACAGCTCCTGACCCACAACCGACCTCCAGAACTGCAGTCTTGGTAGAATGACGCAGGTCTTCACAATCCGCCAACACTAGGCCCACAAGTTCCTGCATCGGAGACACGTTACATCACCGGAACAGTCATCCAACATGAAAAAGCTGCACAGAAAAGCCTTATAATAGAGACGTTGGAGTCTCCAGTAAGACTAACACTTTACATAAAAGTAGGTTGATGGTTGAAGAAATGATTGTCCGATAAACAACCACTTCACAGATGCAGCCGTACATATTTTAGTCCATATTAGTCATTTAAGTGGCTCAACTGGCCATACGTGATCAAGGACAATGGGTGAAGGACAAATGATCGTTCTGGGAATAGTCTGGGAATGTTATGAGAATATTCTTTCCTGAAAGATCTTTTGTTTACTAACAATCTTTTGTCCATTAGTATATTCATGACAGGGGTGGGTTGGGTTGAAAATATGGAGGAGTCGGGAGAGTGCGGCCAGCCAGCTCCCATCTCCATTGCGCAGAGCTGCTCAATGCAGCTGAAAGATTAAAGGGGTACTCCGGTGAAAACCTTTTTTCTTTTAAATCAACTGGTGGCAGAAAGTTAAACATATTTGTATATTACTTCTATTAAAAAATCTTAATCCTTCCAGTACTTATTAGCTGCTGAATGCTACAGAGGAAATTCTTTTCTTTTTGGAACACTGATGACATCACGAGCACAGTGCTCTCTGCTGATATCTCGGTCCATTTTAGCAACCGTGCATAGCAGATGTATGCTAAGGGCAGCATGGTGGCTCAGTGGTTAGAACTGCTGCCTTGCAGTGCTGTGGACTTGGGTTCAAATCCCACTAAGGACAACAATAAATTAAGCGTTCTTATTATTATAATAATGTCAGCAGAGAGAACTGTGCTCGTGATGTCATCAGAGAGCATTCCAAAAAGAAAAGAATTTCCTCTGTAGTATTCAGCAGCTAATAAGTACAGGAAGGATTAAGATTTTTTTAATAGAAGTAATTTACAAATATGTTTAACTTTCTGCCACCAGTTGATTTAAAAGAAAAAAGGTTTTCACCGGAGTACCCCTTTAAAGGGGTATTCCAGGTAAAAACTTTTTTTTATATATCAACTGGCTCCGGAAAGTTAAACAGATTTGTAAATTACTTCTATTAAAAAATCTTAATCCTTCCAATAGTTATTAGCTTCTGAAGTTTTCTGTCTAACTGCTCAATGATGATGTCACGTCCCAGGAGCTGTGCATGATGGGAGAATATCCCCATAGGAACTGCACAGCTCCCGGGACGTGAGTCATCAGAAAGCAGTTAGACAGAAATCAGCAACTCAACTTCAGAAGCTAATAACTATTGGAAGGATTAAGATTTTTTAATAGAAGTCATTTACAAATCTGTTTAACTTTCCAGAGCCAGTTGATATATAAAAAACAGTTTTGGCCTGGAATACCGCTTTAACTTGCCATAACACTGCAAATACAGCAGATATTCAAGTGAGGACTTTTTGTAAAGCTGTTCACCTGCACTATAACCCAGTATATTAAGTTTAGGGCGGGTGAACAGGGTGTCAGATTCTCTTTAAAAACACATCAGTTTAAAGGTAAGAACATATATCAAATAAGCAGGCCACTTTTTTTCAATCATTTTTGAGCTTTAATTTTATAAAGCAAGCTTTTTAGATTTATTTGTTAGACTACAGCAAAAGCTATGAGGCTAAATGCAGAGCAGATATTTTTGTTTACATCTCAAAAACATTCACAAATATGTGACTTTTTTTTTTTAAATGTAAATGGCTCAAAAGAAGTACATTGCACTTACCTCTGTTATATTTATATTTGGATGTAAAATTAATGTGAACAGACGTTCTACCATTGAATTCCATGGATTTCAATAGTAAAAAAAAACTGAATTTTTTACATTTATTGAGATGTAAAACAGAGACAGAGTTTTAAATCTGCCCAACAGCCCAACAACAGTGAGCACATAGGGGGGGTATTTATCAAAGGATTTATGTGTTTTTTTTAACGTAACTTTGGCGCAATACTTTGGGGCAGTGTCTTTTTGCGCCAAAGTTTGGCGCATCTTCTCCACTGTCATTTTTACAACTTTCTCAAAATCCCACGGTCCTGTGTGTGTTTTTAACTTTAGTCAGTAATTAATCATTTGCGCCAATCGATCTTTGGCGCAATTTTGGCGCAAATCCCCGGCAAGAAATTTTGCACAAGGAAAACACACTTAGCAATGTCAGAAAATGTAAAGGCTTCAAAATACATTATACAATTTTTTTGTGAAATCAGCGACACCTCCGGGGCTGCTCAATACTATCCTGCGACATAGTTGTCTCTGAGGGACCTTCACCCTCCGTTGAGCCAGCATTGGACATGGCCACACAGGTTCAGGAATGGTAAGCACTAAAGCAGTGGTCTCCAACCTGTGGACCTCCAGATGTTGCAAAACTACAACTCCCAGCATGCCAACGGCTGTCCGGGCATGCTGGGAATTGTAGTTTTGCAACATCTGGAGGTCCGCAGGTTGGAGACCACTGCACTAAAGTAACAAAAAAAAAACTACCCAAGTTGAAATTAAAATCCATTTCACATGGTGGCTATAAACCCCACAAAAGAAAATAACTCATGTCACTTGCTGATATACTGCAGGAGGGACTCCGAAATGGCTTCTCTACAGGGTAAAATACGCATCCTCTGTGGTGGTAAGTTCTGTGTAAAAGGCGCTGTGAACAGCTGATTTCAACATTTGAGCCAAAATTACTAACAACTTGCACCAAATGATAAATTTGGTGCATGTCCACGAAAACCAAAGTGAAAAAAAAAGGGTAAAAAGAAACGGTCAACAGGCAAAATTGATAAATACCCCCCATTGTCTTACAGATAAAGCAGCTTGACGTCACTAACCACAGCTCTGCACTAATGGAGCAGAACTGCGCTGTAAAGTATGAGGGACAATGGAGCAGAAAGCAAATGAAGCAGTAAGCAGATTTCAGACACAGACAATGCAGCTAAGCTGGAGTCACTGACTGTAACTGTGTTCTAATGGAAAACCTACGAAAACTGGAGCTACTCACAAAAAAGGCGGCCTGGGACATGATAAATAGAGGAAATAAAACATATACAAAAAGTACAGGGAGAGTGGACAAAGATGACAATTATATAGATTTTGTTATGAGATATTTTAGTATAAAGTACTGAATATAGGAAACAATTCCCTTAACCCCTTAAGGACTCAGCCCATTTTGGCCTTAAGGACTCAGACAATTAAATTTTTACGTTTTCATTTTTTCCTTCTCGCCTTCTAAAAATCATAACTCTTTTATATTTTCATCCACAGACTAGTATGAGGGCTTGTTTTTTGCGCGACCAGTTGTCCTTTGTAATGACATCACTCATTATATCATAAAATGTATGGCGCAACCAAAAAACACTATTTTTGTGGGGAAATTAAAACGAAAAACGTAATTTTGCTAATTTTGGAAGGTTTCGTTTTCACGCCGTACAATTTATGGTAAAAATGATGTGTTCTTTATTCTGAGGGTCAATACGATTAAAATGATACCCATTATTACATACTTTTATCTTATTGTTGCGCTTTAAAAAAATCACAAACTTTTTAACCAAATTAGTACGTTTATAATCCCTTTATTTTGATGACCTATAACTTTTTTATTTTTCCGTATAAGCGGCGGTATGGGGGCTCATTTTTTGCGCCATGATCTGTACTTTTTTTTTGATACCACATTTGCATATAAAAAACTTTTAATACATTTTTTATAATTTTTTTTTAAATAAAATGTATTAAAAAAGTAGGAATTTTGGACTTTTTTTTTTTTCGTTCACGCCGTTAACCGTACGGGATCATTAACATTTTATTTTAATAGTTCGGACATTTACGCACGCGGCGATACCAAATATGTCTATAAAAAAAAATTTGGACGCTTTTTGGGGGTAAAATAGGAAAAAACAGACGTTTTACTTTTTTATTGGGGGAGGGGATTTTTCACTTTTTTTTTACTTTTACTTTTACATTTTTTTTTACACTTGAATAGTCCCCATAGGGGACTATTCATAGCAATACCATGATTGCTAATACTGATCTGTTCTATGTATAGGACATAGAATAGATCAGTGTTTTCGGTCATCTTCTGCTCTGGTCTGCTCGATCACAGACCAGAGCAGGAGACGCCGGGAGCCGCACGGAGGAAGGAGAGGGGACCTCCGTGCGACGTTATGAATGATCGGATCCCCGCAGCAGCGCTGCGGGCAATCCGATCATTCATTCAAATCGCGCACTGCCGCAGATGCCGGGATCTGTATTGATCCCGGCACCTGAGGGGTTAATGGCGGACGCCCGCGAGATTGCGGGCGTCGGCCATTGCCGGCGGGTCCCTGGCTGCGATCAGCAGCCGGGATCAGCCGCGCATGACACGGGCATCGCTCCGATGCCCGCGGTTATGCTTAGGACGTAAATGTACGTCCTGGTGCGTTAAGTACCAGCGCACCAGGACGTACATTTACGTCCTGCGTCCTTAAGGGGTTAAAGGGGTTACCCAGGAAATCTGTCTAAGTGTTCTCTGATGACAACGTGTTTCGGGAACCGCCCAGTTTAGAAGAGGTTTTGCTATGGGGATTTGCTTCTAAACTGGGCAGTTCCCGAGACATGTGTCATCAGAGAGCACTTAGACAGAAAAGAACAACCTTAACCCCTTAAGGACCCAGCCATTTTACACCTCAGGACCCGGACTTTTTTTGCACATCTGACCACTGTCACTTTAAACATTAATAACTCTGGGATGCTTTTAGTTATCATTCTGATTCCGAGACTGTTTTTTCGTGACATATTCTACTTTAACTTAGTGGTAAAATTTTGTGGTAACTTGCATCCTTTCTTGGTGAAAAATCCCCAAATTTTATGAAAAATTTGAAAATTTTGCATTTTTCTAACTTTGAAGCTCTCTGCTTGTAAGGAAAATGGATATTCCGAATAATTTTTTTTTTATTCACATATACAATATGTCTACTTTATATTTGCATCATAAAATTGGCGTGTTTTTACTTTTGGAAGACACCAGAGGGCTTCAAAGTTCAGCAGCAATTTTCAAATTTTTCACAAAATTTCCAAACTCACAATTTTTCATGGACCAGTTCAGGTTTGAAGTGGATTTGAAGGGTCTTCATTTTAGAAATACCCCACAAATGACCCCATTATAAAAACTGCACCCCCCAAAGTATTGAAAATGACATTCAGTCCGCGTTTTAACCCTTTAGGTGTTTCACAGGAATAACAGCAAAGTGAAGGAGAAAATTCACAATCTCCATTTTTTTCCACTCGCATGTTCTTGTAGACCCAATTTTTGAATTTTTACAAGGGGAAAAAAGAGAAAATGTATACTTATATTTGTAGCCCAATTTCTCTCGAGTAAGCACATACCTCATATGTCTATGTAAAGTGTTCGGCGGGCGCAGTAGAGGGCTCAGAAGCGAAGGAGCGACAAGGGGATTTTGGAGAGTATGTTTTTTTTAAATGGTTTTTGGGGGGCATGTTGCATTTAGGAAGCCCCTATGGTGCCAGAACAGCAAAAATCCCCCACATGGCATACCATTTTGGAAACTAGACCCCTTGAGGTACGTAACAAGGAATAAAGTGAGCCTTAATACCCCACAGGTGTTTCACGACTTTTGCATATGTAAAAAAATAAAAATAAAATTTCACTAAAATGTGTGTTTCCCCCCAAATTTCACATTTTTGCAAGGGTTAATAGCAGAAAATACCCCCCAAACATTGTAACCCCATCTCTTCTGAGTATGAAGGTACCCCATAAGTTGACCTGAGGTGTACTATGGGTGAACTACAATGCTCAGAAGAGAAGGAGTCATATTTGGCTTTTTGAGAGCAAATTTTGCTCGGGGGCATGTCGCATTTAGGAAGCCCCTATGGTGCCAGGACAGCAAAATAACCCCCACATGGCATACCATTTTGGAAACTAGACCCCTCGGGGAACGTAACAAGAAATAAAGTGAGCCTTAATACCCCACAGGGGTTTCACGACTTTTGCATACGTAAAAATTTTTTTTTTTAAAAATCACTAAAAGGTGTGTTTCCCCCCCAAATTTCACATTTTTGCAAGGGTTAATAGCAGAAAATACCCCCCAAAATTTGTAACCACATCTCTTCTGAGTATGGAGGTACCCCAAAAGTTGACCTGAAGTGCACTACGGGCGAACTACAATGCTCAGAAGAGAAGGAGTCATATTTGGCTTTTTGAGAGCAAATTTTGCTCGGGGGGCATGTCGCATTTAGGAAGCCCCAATGGTGCCAGAACAGCAAAATAACCCCCACATGGCATACCATTTTGGAAACTAGACCCCTTGAGGAACGTAAGAAGGCGTAAAGTGAGCATTTACCCCCCACTGGTGTCTGTCATATCTTTGGAACAGTGGGCTGTACAACATTTTTAATTTGCACAGCCCACTGTTCCAAAGATCTGTCAGACACCTGTGGGGTGTAAATTCTCACTGCACCCCTCATTACATTCCGTGAGGGGTGTAGTTTCCGAAATGGGGTCACATGTGGTTTTTTTTTTTTTTTGCGTTTGTCAAAACCGCTGTAACAATCAGCCACCCCTGTGCAAATCACCTCAAATGTACATGGCACACTCTCCCTTCTGGGCCTTGTTGTGCGCCCCCAGAGCAGTTTGTGCCCACATATGGGGTATCTCCGTACTCGGGAGAAATTGCGTTACAAATTTTGGGGGGCTTTTTTCCCCTTTACCTCTTGTCAAAATGAAAAGTATAGGGCAACACCAGCATGTTAGTGTAAAAAGTTTATTTTTTTTACACTAACATGCTGGTGTAGACCCCAACTTCACCTTTTCATAAGGGGTGAAAGGAGAAAAAGCCCCCCAAGATTTGTTAGGCAATTTCTCCCGAGTACGGCGATACCCCATATGTGACCCTAAACTGTTGCCGTGAAATACGACAGGGCTCCAAAGTGAGAGCGCCATGCGCATTTGAGGCCTGAATTAGGGATTTGCATAGGGGTGGACATAGGGGTATTCTACGCCAGTGATTCCCAAACAGGGTGCCTCCAGCTGTTGCAAAACTCCCAGCATGCCTGGACAGTCAACGGCTGTCCGGCAATACTGGGAGTTGTTGTTTTGCAACAGCTGGAGGCTCCATTTTGGAAAGAGTGGCGTACCAGACGTTTTTCATTTTTATTGGGGAGGGAGGGGGGCTGTGTAGGGGTATGTGTATATGTAGTGTTTTTTACTTTTTATTTTATTTTGTGGTAGTGTAGTGTAGTGTTTTTAGGGTACAGTCACACGAGCGGGGGGGTTACAGCGAGTTTGAGCTGCCGCGCAAAATTTGCTGCATTGCAAACTTGCAGCCCGATACTCACTGTAAGCCCCCTGCCCATGTGAGTGTACCCTGTACATTCACAGGGGGGGGACCTCCAGCTGTTGCAAAACTACTACTCCCAGCATGCCTGAGAATGTTTGGGAGTTGTGGTTTTGCAACAGCTGGAGGCACACGGGTTGGGAAACACTGAGTTAGGAAACAATGTTTCCCAACCAGTGTGCCTCCAGCTGTTGCAAAACCACAACTCCCAAACATTCTCAGGCATGCTGGGAGTAGTAGTTCGGCAACATCTGAAGGGCCAGATGTTACAGAACTACAACTCCCAGCATGCCTGGACAGTAAGGGCATGCTGAGGATGTGTAGTTTTGCAACATCTGGAAGGGCACAGTGGTCCAAAAACTGTGGACCTCCAGATGTTGCAAAACTGCAACTCCCAGCATGCCCAGACGCCAAGGGCTGTCTGGGCATGCTGGGAGTTGTAGTTTACAGGGTCCTATTACAGCAATGCATGTCGCTTTACGGCGACGTGCATTGCTGTAAAGGGCCCGACCGCGGCTGAAGATCTACTCACCTGTCGCCGCCGCCGCCATCTTCACCGCCGGGATCCGGGTCTTCAGGGACGAGGTAAGTACCGGGGCCGGTCCCCAGCACTCCCCCGTCCCCCGCCGCGTCCTCCGGTCTTCCTCCCGTCCTGTCCCGACTTTCAGGGGCCGGGCAGGACGGGAGGAAGTAACCGCCCCCCCTCCTGCGATTGGTCGGTTCACTAACCGACAGATCGCAGGGGATCGGAGGAGGTGGCAGGCTTGCCACCTCGCTCCGATACTTCAGCATGGTCCTGGCTGTCTGTGACAGCCGGGATCATGCGAAATTACCGGGCGGTCGGGTCCCAGAGACCCGATCAGCCCGGTATTGCCGCAGATCGCAAGGGCGATTTCCCATGCGATTTGCGGCGATCGCCGACATGGGGGGCCTACATGGCCCCCCTCGGCGTTTGCCCTGGATGCCTGCTGAAGGATTTCAGCAGGCATCCAGTTCCGATCTCTGCCCGGCGAGCGGCAGAGACCGGAAAACGCCAGGACGTACGGGGACGTCCTGGGTCCTTAAGGCCCAGGGTGCGGGGACGTCCCCGTACGTCCTGGGTCCTTAAGAGGTTAAAGGGGTATTCCAGGAAAAAACTTTTTTATATATATCAACTGGCTCCAGAAAGTTAAACAGATTTGTAAATTACTTATTTAAAAAAATCTTAATCCTTTCAGTACTTATGAGCTTCTGAAGCTAAGGTTGTTCTTTTCTGTCTAAGTAATCTCAGATGACACGTGTCTCGGGAACCACCCAGTTTAGAAGCAAATCCCCATAGCAAACCTCTTCTAAACTGGGCGGTTCCCGAGACACGTGTCATCAGAGATTACTTAGACAGAAAAGAACAACCTAAACTTCAGAAGTTCATAAGTACTGAAAGGATTAAGATTTTTTAATAGAAGTAATTTACAAATCTGCTTAACTTTCTGGAGCCAGTTGATATTTAAAAAAAAAGTTTTTTCCTGGAATACCCCTTTAACCCCTTCATGACCCAGCCCATTTTCACCTTCATGACCTGGGCATTTTTTGAAAATCTGACCACTGTCACTTTAAACATTAATAACTTTGGAATGCTTTTACTTATCATTCTGATTCCGAGATTTTTTTTTTCGTGACATATTCTACTTTATGTTATTGGTAAAATGTCACTGATATTTGTATCTTTTCTTGGTAAAAAAATCTAAAAATTTCATGAAAATTTTGAAAATTTAGCATTTTTCTAACTTTGAAAGTCTCTGCTTGAAAGGAAAATGGATATTCCGAATAAATTACATATTGATTCACATATACAATATGTCTACTTTGTGTTTGCATAAAAAAATTGACAAGTTTTTACTTTTGGAAGACACCAGAGGGCTTCAAAGTTCCGCAGCAATTTTCCAATTTTTCTCAAGATTTTCAAAATCGTAATTTTTCAGGGCCCAGTTCAGGTTGGAAGTGGATTTTAAGGGTCTTCATATTAGAAATACCCCATAAATGACCCCATTATAAAAACTGCACCCCCCAAAGTATTCAAAATGACATTCAGTAAGTGTTTTAACCCTTTAGGTGTTTCACAGGAATAGCAGCAAAGTGAAGGAGAAAATTCTAAATCTTCATTTTTTACACTCGCATTTTCTTGTAGACCCAACTTTTGAATTTTTACAAGGGGTAAAAGGAGAGAAATCACCCTAAAATTTGTAACTCAATTTCTCTCGAGTAAGGAAATACCTCATATGTGTATGTAAAGTGTTCGGCGGGCGCAGTAGAGGGCTCAGAAGGGAAGGAGCGACAGTGGGATTTTGGAGAGTGAGTTTTTCTGAAAGGGTTTTTGGGGGGCATGTCCCATTTAGGAAGCCCCTATGGTGCCAGAACAGTGGACCCCCCCCCACATGTGACCCCATTTTGGAAACTATACCCCTCATGGAATTTAATAAGGGGTGCAGTGAGCATTTACACCCCACTGGCGTTTGACAGATATTTGAAACAGTGGACTGTGCAAATCAAAAATTTTATTTTTCATTTTCACAGACCACTGTTCCAAAAATCTGTCATACACCAGTGGGGTGTAAATGCTCACTGCACCCCTTATTAAATTCCGTGAGGGGTGTAGTTTCCAAAATGGGGTCACATATGGATATTTATTGTTTTGCGTTTGTCAGAACTGCTGTAACAATCAGCCACCCCTGTGCAAATCGCCTCAAATGTACATGGCGCACTCTCCCTTCTGGGCCTTGTTGTGCGCCCCCAGAGCACTTTGCGCCCACATATGGGTTATCTCCGTAGTCGGGAGAAATTGCGTTACAAATTTTGGGGGTCTTTTTTCCCTTTTACCTCTTGTGAAAATGAAAAGTATAGGGCAACACCAGCATGTCAGTGTAAAAAATTTATTTTTTTACACTAACATGCTGGTGTAGACCCCAACTTCACCTTTTCATAAGGGGTTAAAGAAGAAAAAGCCCCCCAAAATTTGTAAGGCAATTTCTCCCGAGTACGGCAATACCCCATATGTGTCCCAAAACTGTTGCCCTGAAATACGACAGGGCTCCAAAGTGAGAGAGCGCCATGCGCATTTGAGGCCTGAATTAGGGATTTGCATAGGGGTATTCTATGCCAATGATTCCCAAACAGGGTGCCTCCAGCTGTTGCAAAACTCCCAGCATGCCTGGACAGTCAATGGCTGTCCGGAAATACAGGGAGTTATTATTTTGCAACAGCTGGAGGCTCCGTTTTGGAAACAGTAGCGTACCAGACGTTTTTCATTTTTTGGGGGGAGGGGGTCTGTGTAGGGGTATGTGTATATGTAGTGTTTTTTACTTTTTATTTTAGGTTAGTGTTAGTGTAGTGTAGTGTTTTTAGGGTACAGTCACATGGGCAGAGGTTCACAGCAAGTTTGCCGCTGGAAGTTTGACCTGCAGCGCAAAATTTGCGCCATCTCAAACTTGCAGCACTCACTGTAAACCTCCGCCCATGTGAGTGTACCCTGTACATTCACATTGGGGGGTCAAACATCCAGCTGTTGCAAACTCCGAGCATGCCCTTTGGCTGTCCGTGCATGCTGGGAGTTGTAGTTTTGCAACAGCTGGAGGAACGCTGGTTTGGAAACACTAAGTTAAGTAATAAACTTTCAAGTGTTTTGCAACCAAACTTAGTGTTTCCAAACCAGTGTGCCTCCAGCTGTTGCAAAACTACAACTCCCAGCATGCATGGTCTGTCAGTGCATGCTGGAAGTTATAGTTTTGCAACAATTGCAACAGCTGGAGGCACTGAGGTAGGAAACGGACAATGTTTCCCAACTAGTGTGCCTCCAGTTGTTGCAAAACTACAACTCCCAGCATGCCCAGACTGCCCAGGCATGCTGGAAGTTGTAGTTCGGCAATATCTGAAGGATCAGATGTTGCCGAACTACAATTTCCAGCATGCTTGGGCAGTCTGGGCATGCTGGGAGTTGTAGTTTTGCAACATCTGGAGGTCCACAGTTTGGAGACCACTGTACAATGGTCTCCAATCTGTGCTCTTCCAGATGTTAGAGAACTACAACTCCCAGCATGCCTGGACAGACTGAGCATGCTGAGATTTGTAGTTTTGCAACATCTGGAAGAGCACAGATTGGAGACCATTATACAGTGGTCTCCAAACTGTGGACCTCCAGATGTTGCAAAACTACAACTCCCAGCATGCCCAGAAAGCCAAAGGCTGTCTGGGCATGCTGGGAGTTGCAGTTTTGAAACTCTCAGAGGCAGCAGTGAGATCGCTTTACGGCGATCTCACTGCTGCCAATGAAGATGCCGCCCTGCTGCCGGAAACTCACCTCCGGGACGCAGCGCAGCCAGGACCGCATGGAGGACGCCGGGACCGCTCGGGACACCGCTCGGACGGGTAAGTGACGCCGGGGGACGGGTCAGGGACACTTAGCAGAGCGGTGTGTGTCCCGATCCCCGTGATCGGGACTCACACACCGCGCTGCTAAGTATTTTCATAGCGAAACGCTGCTATCAGCTAGTCAGATTTGACCAGCTAATAGCAGCGATCGCTGGGGGGGGTGGGGGATGAAACCCCCCGTGGTCGCACGGTAAGATGGCTGGCTATCAGTGATAGCCACCATCTTACCGGGCGCTGCGGGGTGCCGCGAGTAGCGGCAGTAATGTTCATGACGTACCTGTATGTCATGGGTCGGGAACACCTTGCCACCCATGACGTACAGGTATGTCATAGGTCGGGAAGGGGTTAACTTCAGAAGCTCATAAGTACTGAAAGGAATAAGATTTTTTAATAGAAGTAATTTACAAATCTGTGTAGAAAAAATATTGCCCGGACCTTCCAAGGTAGTGTAATCAATTAAATATAGAATATGGATAACTGGGTCGTACTCCAATAATAATTCAAAATAATGATTTATTTAAAATGTATTCTAATACAGTGCATTACTCCTCACAGGGCCCATGTGAGAAGAAGTTCCACAAAACCTACTTGGGGAATAAATCCCCTCAGGATTAACCCTGACTAGAAATCCCCCCTAAAAATTAACTTTTAATTGTACTCATTAAAATAGGGTCCAAACTAGAAAATTGCACATCTATTGCTTCTAATTAGCAGTGGTGTTTAAAATTATCAGTACTGTATCCAGTTAATTCCTATAATTTCATACAAATGTCTGCCGTGCAGACTATTAGTTTGTCGTTATTGTCTAGTGTACCACGGTGCCTTGCTGCAGCTTGGGCACTCGGTGTACTGACTAGAAAAGGTTCCTGGTACAGACTGTGATTAAAACATTAATCCTCTCTTCTAAACGTTTTCGCCATTCTGAATGGCTTTCTCAAAGAAATGAGACATGCCTCATTTCTTTGAGAAAGCCATTCAGAATGGCGAAAACGTTTAGAAGAGAGGATTAATGTTTTAATCACAGTCTGTACCAGGAACCTTTTCTAGTCAGTACACCGAGTGCCCAAGCTGCAGCAAGGCACCGTGGTACACTAGACAATAACGACAAACTAATAGTCTGCACGGCAGACATTTGTATGAAATTATAGGAATTAACTGGATACAGTACTGATAATTTTAAACACCACTGCTAATTAGAAGCAATAGATGTGCAATTTTCTAGTTTGGACCCTATTTTAATGAGTACAATTAAAAGTTAATTTTTAGGGGGGATTTCTAGTCAGGGTTAATCCTGAGGGGATTTATTCCCCAAGTAGGTTTTGTGGAACTTAAATTGGCCCAGAAACCCCTAGGGGATTTATTTTGTGGCATGTGAGAAGAACACACATAGTGAATATACAAAGTTAGACAATCTTAAAATGTAAAAATATGCAAATATTAAAATATAGCACTGGCATATGGAATAGCTCTATATAGACATATTGATCTTATATCCTCGCAGTATTAGAATGATGAGATATAAGTGTCCTTTTGTATGACAGTTATATATCAAGTTAGATACTGTGTTACCGGTCCTGGATGGTGTGGCTCTGACAGCTCTCACTGAGGCAATTAAAGTTGTTCCTGTGCCTAGATACTGCAGTCAGCAGTCTCAGGTGGTGCTGTGGCTTTAGCTCTCAGGGTCCAGGTGTTTCACGGTGGTGGTCGTCACAGGCTGGCGGCGCTGGCAGGCGCCGATGTTAAATATGCCGGGAGACCGTGCGCTGGCAGGCGCCGATGGTATACTTGCCGGGAGACCAAGCGCTGGCAGTCGCTTATGATGTCGGTTTCCTCACCGCTGGACTTAGAAGAAGCCGGAGACCGCACGCTGAGTAGATGGAACTTGCCTCGTGTAGATGGCGTGTGAGGTCAGCTGAGCCGGAGCTGGACAGGTAAAATCAGGACCGGACACTAGTCTGGATTGACTAATGCGTAGAAAATCCACAGTAAGTGATCAGCTTACACCTTGGATAATGTTCATAAAGAGCATAAGTGGCAGTGAGAAGGACTAGACGCGTTTCAGGGTTCTCAAATACGACCCTTTCCTCAGTAGTCTACTGAGGAAAGGGTCGTATTTGAGAACCCTGAAACGCGTCTAGGAACAACTTTAATTGCCTCAGTGAGAGCTGTCAGAGCCACACCATCCATTCCATCACAGGACCGGTAACACAGTATCTAACTTGATATATAACTGTCATACAAAAGGACACTTATATCTCATCATTCTAATACTGCGAGGATATAAGATCAATATGTCTATATAGAGCTATTCCATATGCCAGTGCTATATTTTAATATTTGCATATTTTTACATTTTAAGATTGTCTAACTTTGTATATTCACTATATGTGTTCTTCTCACATGGGCCCTGTGAGGAGTAATGCACTGTATTAGAATACATTTTAAATAAATCATTATTTTGAATTATTATCGGAGTACGACCCAGTTATCCATATTCTATATTTAATTGATTACACTACCTTGGAAGGTCCGGGCAATATTTTTTCTACACATATTTTCTACTATTTGCAACTGTGGTATAGTTGCATTCCCTGTTGACCTCGGTTAGTGATATATATTAATTGTGAGCTGCACTTACACTTTTTTCTTTTCTTTTAATTTACAAATCTGTTTAACTTTCTGGAGCCAGTTGATATACAAAAAAAAAGTTTTTCCCTGGATAACCCCTTTAAATTCACAGAGCTAGCTGGGAAAGTGCATGGTGCATAGCATAAAATAGTATGAACCCAGAAAGCAATCATGAAACCAAGCCTATAAACAAGTGATGAACAAGTACTACAAGTCCCAGGATGCTGCCACCCCAGCATCCTGGGACTTGTTCATCAGAGTGGTTAGTATTTGTGCTTTATAGGCTCAAACTATTTTATGTTATGCACCATGCACTTTCCGAGCTGGCTCTGTGAAGGGAATTTTTTCCTATATTCAGTACTGTATACTAAAATATCTCATTACAGAGGCTACATAATTGTTATCTTTGTCCACTCTACTTGTACTTTTTGTATGTTTTATTTTAACTACTTATGTTCCAGGATGATGCTCTTTTTTGCTGATCTCCTCCTTGATTTTAATTATGTTTTTATTGTATACAGTGATCCCTCAACTTACAATGGCCTCAACATACAATAGTTTCAACATACAATGGTCTTTTCTGGACCATTGTAAGTTGAAACCAGACTCAACATACAATGCTACGGACAGTACAGATCTGCAAACATATCAATAGCTGGAAGAACTGACCAATCAGAATGGATATTTCCATGGTAAAACACCTGTATTACTGAAGTGCATGCACTGACTGGTGTCTGGTAGTGCCCCCTACAGTACAGGGAGGTATTACATGTTCTGTACACTTTACCTGTGCCAGGGTTACCTGCTCCTTTGGACACCAGGTGAGGGCGGCTCCATGTTACTTTTTTAGAACAGTGTGTATACTGTACAAGACCCTGAAGAAGCTCCTGTCCTCTACATAGACCAGTGTTTCCCAAGCAGGGTGTCCCCAGCTGTTGCAAAACTACAACTCCCAGCATGCCCGGACAGCCAAAGGCTGTCCGGGCATGCTGGGAGTTGTAGTTTTGCAACAGCTGGAGGCTTCCTGCATGGGAAACACTGACATAGACCGTGATTTACAGCTCCCAACAGATCTTTATTACTTTTATATATAAGGACTTGTTTTATCTGTATTAGTTATCTACTTATTTTTCTTTAATCCTCACTTTTTCCTATTTTTGGATGACATTTTGGGCCTTTAGAACCAATTACCAGGTTTCCATAGAGTTATGGTCTCAACATACAATGGTCTCTACATACAATGGTCGTCCTGGAACCGATTAATATTGTAACTTGAGGGACCACTGTATTACATTGATGCATTAATAAAGATTTCATACTTCTATATTTTTGGTGAGTAGCTACATTTTTGTAGGTGTTTTGTTGTTGCTGGGAGGATACATTTAGGCTTAATATACATTTTTGGGAGTTATATGTATGGTTGTTACCATGGTACGGATACTCAATAATTTTGTGTAGCCACTGTATGTGGTATATGATGATTTTCTTCTCCCTGGGTGTGTATTTGTATACATGTTTGATATCTTTAACTTGTGTTCTAATGGAGCAGAGCTAGAAAGGGGCATACAGTATAGGAAAGAAAGAGCAGGCAAGATGCTTGTCCTGTACACTTCCCTCTTACCTCTGTCTCAGGTCGTGGGATAAGTACTGGGGGTCTCATTTCTAACGTCATGTCTAGAAAGTCCCACTCTCCAATAATATACTGGACTGGAACCCTGAAGAGGAGGGGAAACAAGAGGCAGACGAAAAAGATGTATAGGCTCTGTAGAAACTGATGCCATAAACAGGTGTAAGGGGCAACCTCTAGAGATGAGCGAACTTACAGTAAATTCGATTCGTCACGAACTTCTCGGCTCGGCAGTTGACGACTTTTCCTGCATAAATTAGTTCAGTTTTCCGGTGCTCCGGTGGGCTGGAAAAGGTGGATACAGTCCTAAGAAAGAGTCTCCTAGGACTGTATCCACCTTTTCCAGCCCACAGGACCAACCTGAAAGCTGAACTAATTTATGCAGGAAAAGTCATCAACCGCCGAGCCGAGAAGTTCGTGACGAATCGAATTTACTGTAAGTTCACTCATCTCTAGCAACCTCTACACACAGACAGACAAGTACAGTGCTGTGAAAAAGTATTTGCCCTTTTATTTTCGCATATTTGTAATGCTTAATGTCCGGGACCAACAAAGTACATTTATTGCTACACAAACATAACCCACATAAACAAAAATAGATTACTGTGTTTAGCCCTCTCGCTGCCAGGAGTAGCCAGGACTATCTTCACATTTTGACATGTTCAAATGAAATGCAAATTACTAATTTAAATAAAATCAAACTAACCCCCCTTCTCATATATTTTCTGAAAATAGACAACTGTCAAAAAAGTGATCAGGAGCCGAGCTGCAGTCGGCTCACACCTATCTAGCACAGACCTATGTGGTAAACGTTGGCAACCAAGGAGAATGGGATGCCAGCTTTTACCACAGCATGTCCCCACCAGACCAAGGAGAATGGGACGCCAGCTTTTACCACAGCATGTCCCCACCAGACCAAGGAGAATGGGACGCCAGCTTTTACCACAGCATGTCCCCACCAGACCAAGGAGAATGGGACGCCAGCTTTTACCACAGCATGTCCCCACCAGACCAAGGAGAATGGGACGCCACCTTTTACCACAGCATATCCCCACCAGACCAAATCTTTTAAAATGTTACTTAATCTAAAAAAGGGATTAAGTACGGAAGATCTAGGGAGAGGTTTATCAAAACCTTTTATCAAAAAGTTGCCCAGTTTCCTTCCCATAGTAACCAATCAGATCGCTTCTTTCATTTTGCAGAGGCCTTGTTAAAAAGTAAAGAAGCGATCTGATTGGTTGCTATGAACAACTTTTCCTCTGGACAGGTTTTTATAAATCTCCCCCAATGTGTGTATGTATGTATGTGTGTATGTATGTATGTATGTATGTGTGTGTGTATGTATGTATGTGTGTATGTATGTATGTATGTATGTGTGTGTGTATGTATGTATGTGTGTGTGTATGTATGTATGTGTGTATGTATGTATCTATGTATGTATGTATGTATGTATGTATGTATGTGTGTGTGTATGTATGTATGTGTGTGTGTATGTATGTATGTGTGTGTATGTATCTATGTATGTATGTATGTATGTTCCAGCATCACGTCCAAATGACTAAAGATATTAACATGAAACTTGGCACACATGTTACTTATATGTCAACAACAAACATAGGATAGGTGATTTAACCCTAACCAAACCCCATTGGCCAGGGTCAGGGTTTTTGTTTAAAGTCCCATACAAGTCTATGGAAAATATATGTTATTGCATAACTTCCAAACAGCTGGAGATATTTTGATAATACTTGGTCACATGTTACTTATATGTCCACTTAAAATATAGGATAGTTAATTTAACCCTTAACTACCCCCATTTGTGAGGGTCGGGTTTTTTGTTTAAAGTCCCATGTAAATAAATGGGAAATGTATGTTCCCACATAACTTCCGTACGGCTGGAGATATTTCAATAATACCTGGTCTCATATTACTTATATGCCAAATTAAAATGTATGATAGTTAAATTAACCCTTACCTACACCCTTATATAAAAGATTGCTTTTTGTTTTAAGTCCCGTGAAAGTATATGGAACTTCCAGTACCTTACTCCACAAGCTCCGCTCTGCATCTCCTGGTGAATGTGGCAATCCGGCTTGCAAGCCACACCCTATCTCACAAAGACAGGATGGGATATAGGGTCAGGATAGGAGGTCGGGATATGAGGTCGGGATATGAGGATGGGATATGAGGTCGAGATATGAGGACAGGATAGGAGGTCGGGATAGGAGATTGGGATAGGAGGACGGGATAGGAGGACGGGATAGAAGGACAGGATAGGAGGACGGGATATGAGAACAGGATATGAGGTCAGGATATGAGGTTGAGATATGAGGCCGGGATATGGAGTTGGGATATGACAACAATATATGAGGATGGGATATGAAGTCAAAAGCTTCCTCCTTTGTTGATATTCCTCCCAAACAAGGATTAGGAAGGAAAAACTGGGCAACGCCGGTTACTAAGCTAGTATATATATATAAAACTCAATGTGTGTATATATATATGTATGTGTGTATGTTCCTGCATCACTTTCAAACGGCTAAAGATATTAACATGAAACTTGCCACACTTTACTAATATGTCAACAACAAACATAGGATAGGTGATTTAACCCTTACCCACCCCCATTTGCAAGAGTCTGGGTTTTTATTTAAAGTCCCATACAAGTCTATGGGAAATATATGTTACTGCATAACTTCCAAACAGCTGGAGATATTTCGATAATACTTGGTCACATGTTACTTATATGTCCACAAAAAATATAGGATAATTCATTTAACCCTAACCTACCCCCATTTGCGAACGTTGGGATTTTTTGTTTTAAGTCCAATGCAAATCTATGGGAAATGTATGTTCCAGCATAACTTCCGTAAGGCTGGAGATATTTCGCTAATACTTGGTTACATGTTACTTAAATGTCAAATAAAAATATATAATAGTTAAAATAACCCCTAACCTACCTCCATATGTGAAGGATGGGGTTTTTGTTTCAAGTCCCATGCAAGTATATAGGACTTCTGGTGCCTTCCTCCACAAGCTCCGCATCTCCTGGTGAATGCGTCAGTCCAGCTGGCAAGCCACACCCTCCCTGCATTCCATGCTCCATTTTGCAAATACATGCCCACCCTTTAAGCCACACCCCTTTTATTTTCAGCTACAATATCTTTACCACAACGCAGCCCCACCTGAGGATGGGATATGAGAATTAGATATGGGGACGGAATATGAGAATTAGAAATGAGAACGGGATATGGGGATCGGATATGGAGACGGGATAGGAAGGTGGAATATGAGGAGGGGATTTTTGGGTCGGGATATTAGGAGGGGATTTGGGGTCAGGATTTAAGGACGTGATATGAGGACAAAAGCTTCCTCCTTTGTTGCTTTTCCACCCCACAAGGATGAGGTAGGAAAAACTGAGCAGCGCCAGTGCTAGTTCCTTGATAAATTCCCCCCCATAGAGTACATGTGAACATACTGTAAGACAAGATTTAACTCTGGATCAGTGCAAGATAAATTAAGTAAATGTGTCATGCTTCACATTGTGTTGACAGTGAGGACAGATTTCAGTCACCTCTTCAGACGTTCTTGCGCCATTTTCTCTACGAGAGCCAGCTGATCCACAGACAAGGGAGAGCGAGCCGCACAGGATCCTAAACTGTGAAACTGCAGAAAAGTACAAATAATATGCAAGGAGTCTGTTTAACCCCAGCAACCCCCCCCAAAAAAAATAAAATTATGGTGTGTTTTGTGCAGTCTACTGGAGAGTATCTAGTAAAAGTGCCCATACAGCTTAAAGGGGTATTCCAGGATTTTTTTTTTATTTGACTTTGCTACAGGGGCTGTAAAGTTAGTGTAGTTCATAATATAGTGTCTGTACCCGTGTGTGACGGTTTCCTCACAATTCTTCTGTGATTTTCACTCCAATATTTATTTTTGTCAGCATACAAAATTATTGTTGTCTCAGATTTTTCCCAGGTTGCAATGCGGCCGAGACCTGACTCACTAGTCAGCTGATGACAGGGAGCCTGTCTGCTTCAATGGGTGGAGCGATCGCTTGGTGGGAGAGAGATCAATCTGCAACTAATGCAACAGCTGTAGGCACCCTGATTGAAAACCACAGGTCTTTTGAATGGATGCAGCTCATTTATGTTTCAATGGGTGGGGTGGCTGATGTGTGGGAGGAAGGAAAATGGAATTTTGGGATTTGTAGTCAAAAAAAGAAAACTAAAACAGGAAATACCAGTTCACAAAAAGCTAGCCACAGTGTTATGGTAATCTCACAACATAGCCATTTAGCCCCAAGACAAGCGCAGATCCTTCCTAAACATATCCATTACTGTCTGCCAGGTACGTACCAAAATCACGTTATGGTGGATAACCCCTTTAATGCTCTCTGTTCCACCCTTACTGTCTTCTATTCTGCACTCCTGCTCTGCATAGTGATTTCACTCAATATCTTCTGTACTCAAGCTCCCTGTTCCACCCTTACTGTTCTCTGTTCTGCAATCCTGCTCTGCATTGAGATTTCACTCAGTATCTTCTACCCAAGCTCCCTGTTTTGCTTCCTCATAGCCTTTCTGAATTTTTTTTGAAAATTATTTACGCAGTCAGTTTTTGTGCAATTTCAAAATAGGCAACTTTAGCAAAAGTTACTGTAAAATGCAGTGCTTCATTCTTGACTATGCAGTGGACGAGGTTTATTAATTGCGTCTTTTTTTTAAATGCGCCAATTTAAAAAAAATTAGCAAATTCATACCATTTCTGCCTTGCCTTTGAAAAGTGACATCCTACAACAAGTTCTGGGGTGATTTTTTCAAAGTGTGTGCCCAGTTTTGATAAATTTGGTGCATGTAAGCCAAAAGCACAGCAAAAAAAAAAAAAAAAAGCTGGTCTGTGAAGTGGCTACACACAGATACTGCTGATAAATCTCCCCCTCTGTTCTGCTCTTATGTTCTCTGTTCTACTCTCATGCACATTCTCTTGATTTTATGCTCTCTGTTCTGCACTCCTGCTTTAGACTATCTTCCATACAGTCCTGCTCTGTGTTCTGCACTTCTGCTCTGTATTCTGCTTTCGGGTTCTCCGTTCTGCATTCCTGCTTTTAGACTATCTTCCATACAGTCCTGCTCTGTGTTCTGTGCTTCTGCTCTCAGGGGTGTTGAAATTTTATAAAAAAAACTACTTTCCACAGGACTAAAATGGACCACATCTACTTGTCCCTTATGACGATCCACTTGTCTGGGACAATTTTCGCTTTTACTCTCTCATCTTTTCCTCCTCGCCCTATAATAGCCTTAACTACCTACTATAATGATACCTTTTTAATTTTTCAGTAACATTCTCTGAACCAAAATATATATAAATATATATATATATATATTAGGTGAAGTGAAATTGAAATAGTAAAAGATAATTTTGCAGATTTGGTGGTTTTCTTTTCTACGCCATTTAGCTTGTGGTCAGATAACATGTTAGTTTCACACTTTAGGCCGCCTGATTACAGCAATACCAGATTTTTATAGTTTACATCATGTTTTACTAATTTAAAAAAAATTCTGAACTTTTTTTTCCCCGCATACCAGGCAAATTTTTTGCGCCATAATCTGTTTTTTGTATCGGTACCATTTTGGTATTGATCTGACTTATTAATCGCTTTTTAACTTTTTTTTCTGGGATATTATAAAAATTGCAATTCTGTGGTTTGGTATTTTTTTTTACATTTACCGTACGGGATACAGAATGTTATATTTTAATAGGTCGTACAATTACGCATGAAGTGATACTACATATGTTTATTTTTATTATGTTTGCATGGTTTTATATAGGAAAAGGGGGTCATTTTAACTTTTAACATGGAAGGGGTTAAGGTGTGTTTTTTAAACTTTAATTAAAACTTTTTTTTTTTAACACTTTATTAGACTTTTAGGAGGAATCATTAGATTCCTCATACAGATTAATAGAGTTCTGTTGAACTCAATTGATCTGTGTGCTCTGCGATTCATTGATAGAGCCTAGTCCAGCCAGGCTCTATCAATGTCAGAGCCACAGGACAGCAGGAAGCAGAGGTAAGCCCTCAGGCTACCTGCACTGTGGATCGCCCGCCCACGATCGCGCTGCGGGGGGGGCAATCCACCCCACTAGCCCACCAGGGATCATTCACAGGTCCCTTTAGATGGCGCTTTGACAGCGGCGATCTAAAGGGTTAATAGCCAACCGCGGCTATCGCCGCATGCTGGCTATTAGCGGCGGCCCCCGGCTACTGAGAACAGCCGGGGGCTGCAGAGCATGGAGCGGGCAGGAGTCCGGAGCCCGCTCCATACAGACTGCTGAGCGCCGCATGCTGGCTGGAAACTTGCGCCCCGTGCAGACTTGCGTCCGCTGCTCCCTTCAGCTCTCCGAAACTAGAGCTGGGGGGAGCGAAGGCAGAGGACGCAGGTCTGCACGGGGAGAAAGAAGGCAGAACAGGGGAGAAAGGACGTGCACAGCTTCTCATCTCCCCCTGCTCTGCTTAGGAGGACACACGTTTCCACAGCCGGGGGGCTGCAGAGTATGGAGCGGGCACGTGTGAGGAGCCCGCACCAAACAGACTGCAGAGCGCCGCAGCGCTTGTCAGGTCTGGCCCTGCTTGCCCGAAGCCGGGCTAAGGGCCGGAAAAATTCACCTGCCCGGCGCCCAAAACTGCATGTCCTGGGCGTCGGGCGATACGAATTCCCCATCCCTGGCTCTGTATTCTGCTCTCGTTCTCCGTTCTGCACTCTTGCTTTTAGACTATTTTCCATACAGTCCTGCTCTCTGTTCTGCGCTTCTGCTCTGTATTCTGCTCTTAGGCTCTCTGTTCTCTAGTCTTGCTCTGCATCCCATTCTTAGGCTATGTTGACATGGTAGAATTTCGGAGCAGAATACCGCACAGAAATTCCGCAGCAACAGAGTACTATTGATTTCAATGGGATTCTGCTGTTATGTTCACATAGCAGCGCTGGAAAAAATCTTGTGCGGAAATTCAAATTCCAGTATCTGCAGAAAGAACAGACCTGTCTATTCTTTCTGCAGACTCTGCACATAAATGCATTGCCGTAAATGCGTTTTCGAGTGGTCCTAGCGCCGGCATGTTCTGTCAGTGCTCCCTGTTGGGTGAATGTCCGCATGCAAGTTTTCTGTGCGGACATCACCCGTGTGAACATAGCCTCATGCTCTCTGTTCTGCACTCCTGCTCTGTATTCTGCTCCTAGGTTCTCTGTTCTGCAGTCAGGGTGTCTGTTCCGCAGTCTTGTTCTGTATCCCACTATCTGTTCTGTACCCCTGCTCTGTATTCTGTTCTCAGGTTCTCTGTTCTGCAGTCTTGTTCTGTATCTTGCTCCCTGTTCTGCAGTCTTGTTCTGTATCTTGCTCCCTGTTCTGCACTCATGCTCTGCATTCTGCCCTCAGGAGTTTACTTTTAACATTTTGCACTCACATTCTTGGCCCCAAGTGCATGAGCTACAAGTATCTGGCTGCTTTCCAACGGTTCGGGAATGGCGTGTTCGCGGAAGACTTTCTCCCAGTAAGATGCCAGCTTATTCGGGGTAATTCTGCGCGTTGCTATCCTTCGGCATGGTACTTGTGTATGGATAACTTTGGCAAAAAGTTGTTGCAGTAAAAGATGCATGACCTGCAGTAAAAGATCACACGCAAACACCTAAAAATATTGAAATAATATGTCATAATATTGTTATTCTAAAATGTTGATGATGTTATTTCCATACTGTATAGTGGTTTTATTTTGGGACTACTATTTGAATGTTGTTTCTCAGATTAGGGAAAGCTGGGTATAACCAATATGTAAATGCAAACTGCATCGGTATGTGCTTAATCTTATAAAAACCTGTGGCCAAGGGGACTGACTGCAACATCTAAATGAAAAACAGATGGGGCCCAATACGTCTGTCCAGATATTGTATGTGTTGGTTCACATTACATTTTTGTCTCTGTTTCAGTATGTTGAAATGAATACAAATAGAAACACAGAGCTATTTTCTTTCAAAATCAGCACCCCACCTGTCCTCAGGATGTGTGTGGTATTACAACTTGGCTCCATTCACTTCAGTACAACTGAGCTGCAATACCGCACACAACCTGAGAAACTGTGTGGTGCTGTTTTTGGAAGAAATCAACTCTGTTTTTCTATTGCTGTAAGCAAAATTGTAGTCCAGTGTTTCCCAACCAGGGTGCCTCCAGCTGTTGCAGAACTACAATTCCCAGCATGCCCGGACAGCCTTTGGCTGTCCGGGCTTGCTGGGAGTTGTAGTTTTGCAACAGCTAAAGGCATCCTGGCTGTAAAACACTGACATACTCAAATATGCTATTGTGTACACTCCCCAAAAAAAGTATATATTATAATCATTTTTTTTTATAAATATATATATAAGTCATTCGGAAGCGGAATATAACGTATGGCATACAGCAGCATCCGTTATCGTATACATTTTTATATAAGTAAATAAAAGGACAGAGCTGAATGAATGCACCCTAAGCTGAAACTAGCAATAAGACATTCAAGGATGAAGTGGAACTACAAGTATCAGCTCACCCATTGGGTCTGGTGTGCCATATTGGGGCTAATGGCTGAGCACTTCTATAATACAAAGTTCCACCCCACAGTATAAGACTTTCTGCGTAACCAAACCTACCTGGCAGCAGAAGGGTTAACACAGAGCAATTAACCCCCAAGGACCTCCCACTTCCGTTGTCCTCCAGAAAAAGAGCATCCTTACAAGTGTTCCTACAGAAGTCACGCTTCCGACAAAAATGTCGTTCGCACTATTGCTGCCAAAATGTTGTATTGCCTCAAAATACATTTTCCGTCTTCAGCTTAGGAACCATTTTGAAGAAGCCCTACCGCAAATATTGCAACGGAATCGGTCCAGCCCAGAATGCAATGCGCCACCTGGAATAGCACGCCCTTAGTAAAGATGGTTACCCCTTGTCAGCTAGATAGGATTTGGGTTTACGTCCACGATGTACGCATGCGCAGTGACAGAATTTTACTCCTTGGGCGCCGCTTACCTTTCCCGTTGCTTAAAGAGTGGCAGGCCTACTGCCCAATCAGAGGAGAGTTGTGGCTGACAGGAGGCGGGGCTAAGCATCCAGTCAATGGAGGAGAGCTGGGCCCCTAGATAAAAGATTCTTAGGTTTAATATCGTCCCCAGACGCCCCTACAGGAGGGACCTCTCCCTGGGCCCTAACTGGGCCAAGTACAGCAGCAGTGCCTCATCACATCTCCTGCGGCAGGTAACCACAGGTGAGGGACTGCTCCTACCCTTACCTAGCTGTGGAACTACAAGTCCCAGCACTTCAGCATGTCGTGTCTTGGCTGACACCTCCAGACAAAGATTACTATTCTGTTATTGGGGACATAATACAGGGGTGCACCTCTTGTTGACACATTTACTTTTGTTCTCTATGTATGTGCATCAGACAACAGAACATATGTTTCCACCCTGCATGTCACCTTGTACACAACTGACATATTACGGAAGAAAATACCGATATATCTGTGCCATTAACTTATCACTTATCATTTATATTACTTATATCATTTATATACCCGTCACCTCTATAGATACAATGTTTTATTCCCCAGTCACATTCCAGAGCCGCAGAGTCCAGAGCTGATTTTAGTACGTACCTGCCGGACAGTAATGGACATGCTTAGGAAGGATCCGTGTTTTGTCTTGGGGCTAAATATATATAACGTTATGAGATTACCATAAAGCTGAGGCTATCTTTTTGTGAACTGGCTATTTCCTGTTGGAGTTTGTGCCCCCAAACTACAAATCCCATAATTCCTTGTTTGTAAGTGTGAGGTAACTTTTCTCCCTCCTACCCACCCATTCAAATACACCTGTGATCTCTTCAATGCAATAGACTAGTGTTTTCTGACCAGGGTGGCTCCAGCTGTTGCAAAACTACAATTCTTGCAGAGTGATCTTCATCTCACTCAGCAGTTGCTCCACCCATTTGAAGCAAACACAGGCCCCCCCTGATAACCTGACTAGTGATGTAATGTCTCGGGCCGCACTGCAACCTGGGAAAACCTGAGACAACACTTATTTTGTATGCTGTTAAAAATAAACTTCGGGGCAAAAAAATCACATAAGAATTGTGAGATCACCATCACACACAGGTACAGACACTATATTATGAACTACACTAACTTTACAGCCCCTGTAGCATAGTCCAATTAAAAAAATAAATAAATAAAATCCCGGAATACCACTTGGGTAATGCATTGGGGCCCTTCCTGGCACTTACATTTAGTGGATCCTGCTGTACACTTCTTAACACAGTGTTAATATACCCTAAGGGCTCGTTCACACGAGCAGATCCACAGTGTATTTTACACTGCAGATCTGCCGACAGTGGACCCCTACAGTGTGTCTCAGATGTGCCTGCTCGGAGCGACAATCCGCCACTACGAGCAGACACACTGCTGGAATGTACTCGCACACAATGTGGCCGCTCTACCTGCTCCCTGAGCTAGGCCGAGAGCAGCCGTGATGTCTTCGCATGTGCTCAGCGACTCGCACATCGCTGTGTGTCTGCTCGTAGTGGCGGATTGCTGCTCCGAGCTGGCACATCTGAGACACTCTGTAGGGGTCCATACGCTGTGGATCCGCCCATGTGAAAGAGCTATTAGGGTGCGTTCACACACACATATTTTCTACTGCATATCTGCTTCAGCAGATTTTGCTGCCCATTGACTTCACTGGGCAACACAGGGGTGTGGAAATTTTATAAAAAAAACTACTTGTCCACGGGACTAAAATGGAGCAAAATCTACTTGTCCCTCATGACGATCCACTTGTCCGGGCCAATTTTCGCTTTTACGCTCTAATTTTTTCCCCCTTGCCCTATAATAGCCCTAACTACCTACTATAATGACACCTTTTAATTTTTCAATAACATATTCTCTGAACAAAAAAAAATATATATATATATATTTATTAAGGGAAGTGAAATTGAAATAGTAAAAGATAATTTAGCAGATTTGGTGGTTTTCTTTTCTACGCCATTTACCTTGTGGTCAGATAACATGTTAGTTTTATACTTGAGGCCGCCTGATTACAGCAATATTAGATTCCTCATACAGATGAATAGAGTTCTATTGAACTCTATTAATCTGTGTGCTCTGTGATCCATTGATAGAGCCTAGTCCAGCCAGGATCTATCAATGACAGAGCCGGGACAGCTGGAAGCAGAGGTAAGCCCTCCGGCTACCTCCATAGTGGATCGCCCCCCTGCGATCGCGCTGCGGGGGGACGATCCACCACACTAGCCCACCAGGGAGCATTCACATGTCCCTTTGGACGCCGCTGTCAGCTTTGACAGCGGCGATCTAAAGGGTTAATAGCCAGCCACGGCGATCGCCGCATGCTGGCTACAAGTGGTGGCCCCCGGCTACTGAGAACAGCCGGGGGCTGCAGAGTATGGAGCGGGCAGGAATCCCGAGCCCGCTCCATACTCCCCTGTGAGCGCCGTAAGCATCTCCCCGTGCAGACGTGTGGGGAGCGAAGGCAGAGGACGCAGGTCTGCACGGGGAGAAATAAGCCACACCCCCCTCATCTCCCCCCGCACGTCTGCAGAGCAGGGGAGAGAAGACAAATACTGTACACCGCTTCTCATCTCCCCTGCTCTGCTTCGGAGGACACAGGCTGCAGAGTATGGAGCGGGTAGGAGTCGGGAGCCCGCTCCATACTGACTGCAGATCGCCGCCGCACTTGTCAGGTCCGGCCCTGCTTGCCCGAAGCCGGGCTAAGGGCCAGACAAATTCACCTGCCCGGTGCCCAAAACTGCTTGTCCCGGGCGTCGGGCGATAGGAATTCCACATCACTGCAACAAAATCTGCAGCAGCAGATCTGCAGCAAAAATACGCACATGTGAAACGTACCCTTAGGGTATGTTCACAAGGACGCTGTGGATCCGCCGACGATGGACCCCTATGTTGTGCTTTCATCTGTGCCTGCTCATAGCGGCAATCGCTTCGCCTGCGTAGTACACATTGCGGCTGCTCTCGGCCTAGCTCAGGGAGCAGGGGAAGTGGCCACGATGTGTGCGAGTATACTGCTCAGTGCGAGTATACAGCGGATTGCTGCTATGAGCAGACACAGATGGAGGCACAATGGAGAGGTCCATTGTTGGCTGATCCGCAGTGTAAAATACGCTGCAAATCCATCCGTGTGAATCTATACGCGCATATTTTCTGCTGAAGGTTTGCTGTAGCAGATTTTGCTACTCATTGAAGTTAATGGGCAGCAAATTCACACTACGGAATGTCTGCATGGAGAATCTCTGATTTTGTCACTCCCCCTCCCATAGACTTGCATTGAGGGGGCGGGGTGTGGCATCACACGGGGCGGAGTCGTGACGTCACGCTCGTCCGCCATTGTGGTCGGGCTCCGAAGCTTCCAGCGTTGCCGGTGTGAGGTGGAAGCCGTACAGGTGGGTGCAGAAGCTGAGTTCCCGGGGGCCCACAGCAGCGGGACCCCGGCAATCTGACATCTTATCCCCTATCCTTTGGATAGGGGATAAGATGTTTAGGTGTGCGGAGTACCCCTTTAAATAACCGCACAAAAACATAGAAAGCAGTATTTTGTTTATCCCATTATTTTTCAGTAAAATGATGAAAACCCAAAGGACACCATTAAAGGGGTATTCCAGGATTTTTTTTTTTTATTTGACTATGCTAAGGGGCTGTAAAGTTAGTGTAGTTCATAATATAGTGTCTGTGATGGTGGTCTCGCAATTCTATTTTGCCCCAAGGTTTTATTTTTAACAGCATACAAAATCAGTGTTGTCTCAGCTTTTCCCAGGTTGCAGTGCAGCCCAAGACATTACATCATTATGTATCATATTATGTATATCAGAGGGAGCCTGTCTTTGCTTCAATGGGTGGAGCGACTGCTGAGTGGGAGGAAGGTCATTCTGCAAGAATTGTAGTTTTGTAACAGCTGAAGGTGCCCTGGTCAGAAAACATTGGCCTATTGCATTGAAAGGATCACAGATGTGTTTGAATGGGTGGCTTTGTGGGAGGGAGAAAAGTGACCTCACACTTACAAACAAGGAATTATGGGATTTGTAGTTTGTGGAAATGAACTCCAAACAGGAAACACGCGAAGATAGCCTCAGCATTATGGTAATCTCACAATATAGCCATTTAGCTCCAAGACAAGCACAGATCCTTCATAAGCATGTCCATTACTGTCTGGTAGGTACATACTAAAATCACCATAATACCCATTTAAAATCAAAAAGTTCCATCAGGCTTTGTCGGAGTCCATCATGCACCAAACTGTCTGACTCGTGCCGTGAACAAAATCTGCGATGGAGAACCTAAACTGAGCCTCCAATACAGATGAGAACCTAGTTATATAAAAGTACCAATAAGTAATTACAGTATTATATACCGAGGAAGTGGCCAATGGAGCACAGATGAATATTTTTGCCTGGAGTGCCTCTTTAACACCAGGCCATGTGCAGTAGTTTGGTAACGAGAAGCACAATGAGGGAGATTTATCAAAACCTGTGTAGAATAGAAGTGGTGCAGTTGCCCATAGTAACCAATCAGATCGCTTCTTTCATTTTTCACAGACCTTTTTAAAAATCAAAGAAGCGATCTGATTGGTTGCTTTGGGCAACATCACCACGTTTCTTCTACACAGGTTTTGATGAATCTCCCCCTATATGTGCACTGTTCACAACTATGTGATCTCAGCTAAGCCATTCAGGATAAATCGGTCAGCTCACTGCAGATTCCTAATGGCAACTAAAAGAACGGTGAATGCAGCTCTGGATGTGACTGTAAAATAAGACCTGGCATTCCTCAGACACTGATCTGCCATGGGTTAGCTGTGAGATGTGGGATACTAACTGGAAACCAGCAACTTTCACTAAAGCTCTGGGGGTGACTGCAGTAAAGGGGTGATGTAGGTCAGGTTAAGTATGAGATGGGTTAAGCAAAGGATTTATATGGTCCATAAAGTGGAAATGCCCTTGAAGACTCTCCCTTATAACTTGTGTTCTGTCTCTTCACCCGCAGGTTTTCTGTGTAATGTGTGATTATGTGCCCTGACCGATGGTGATGACCGCACAACCATGAACCATAATAGCAGTGTGCAGTCCCCTCTAAATCTGGGGGTCACCGTGGAGCCTGGCACTGCTACTCCCCTCCATAACAGTACGGGGGGATTCATGATCACCGACAAACCTACTGTGGGAACCTGGCTACTTTCTTTGGGCATTGTGACTGTCATTGGACTGGCAGTGGTCATGGTATGTTGTTTTATGTAGCTGTGGTACAGATTACGTACCTCACCTGCTTGTAGACTAGAAACAGACTATAAGATTTGATCCAGTTCTGTAATCTTCTGCTTTATTTTTTTATTTTTATTTTCAACTATTTTGAAAATCTCTGTTTGCTTTTATTGAATGGAAACATTCCTGGTTTCACCCAGGGGCCTAAAATAAATAAATAAATAAATAAAAATAAAACTGAAAAGAAAAGGATTGCAGTAAGTCTGGGTTCACACCACATTTTTGCAATACAGTTCCCGCATCAGGTTTTTAATAAAAAAAAAAACCCGTATACGGTTTTTCACCCGGACCAAAAACCGCCAGTTTTCTGTCCGGAAAGAAAAAAGTAAAAAAACGTATGGTATGAAAAACAGAGACAACCATGTACATTATGGTGCATACGGTTTTGAATGGGAAGTCTATGGGTATGGTTGCATATGGTGTTTTTTTTATTTATTTATTTATTTTTGAAACCGGATAGCAAAATCGTGGTGTGAACACACCCTTACACATGTTTTGCTATACATATGTTTATTCCCTTTGTGTGTATTGGAACTAAACCAAAAAGGGGAGGATATAAAGTAAATTGGACATAATGTCACGCAAAACTCCAAAAATGGGCCGGACAAAATTATTGGCATCCTTTCAAAATTGTGGTAAAAATAAGATTTCAAGAATGTGATGCTTCTTTAACCTCTTCAGGATGCAGGGCGTACAGGTACGCCTGTGGGAATTTTGGCAGGCATCCTGTGCAAATGCCTGGGGGGGGTCCTGAGACCCCCTGTGTCGTCGATCGCCGGTCTGAATTGATCGGCCATCACAGACATGGGTGGGGGGGGGGGGTCATTTGCATGGGATGACTACTGAATGTGGTGGCAATTCCGGGTCATATGGGTCTACGGTGACCCAAAAAATAAGGCATAGGAGTGAGGGATAGGGGTGAGGTGGCAGGGGTGCCACCCCTCCTATCCCTGCTATTGGTTGGTCAGAAGCGACCGACCAATAGCAGATCGGGGGCAGGGGGATTAAAGTTCGGTTCCCCCCGCTCTGCCCATACATGGTATTCCAGGCAGAGCAGGGGAACCGTGATGTGAGCTGCAGCGGTGGAGGTCCCTTACCGATCGGTGGGCGGCGAACCCCCAGCTTGCGCAGCGATTCTGCTGACTACGGAAGTCGGATAGTTGTTGCCTAGCAACATCTGCAGGGCGACAGTTTGGAGACCACTATGCAGTGGTCTCTAAACTCTAGCCCTCCAGATGTTGCAAAACTACAACTCCCAGCATGCCCAGACAGCTGTTTGGGCATCCTGGGATTTGTAGTTTTGCAAGATTTAGAGGGGTACCGTTTGGAGATCACTGTGCAGTGGTCTCTAAACTGTGGCCCAATAGATCTTGCAAAAACTCCAACACCCAGGATGCCAACACGGAAGTTTGCTGTCTGGGCATGCTGGGATTTGTAGTTTTGCAACATCTGGAGGGCCACAGTTTGGAGATAACTGTGCGGTTGTCTCTAAACCGTGGCCCCCTAAATCTTGCAAAACTACAACTCCCAGCATGCACGAACAGCAAACAGCTGTCTTAGCATGCTGGGAGTTGTAATTGTGTGCCTCCAGCTGTTGCATAACTACATCTCCCAGCATGCCCTTCAACGATCAGTACATGCTGGAAGTTGTAGTTTTGCAACAGCTGGAGGCACACTGGTTGGAAAATACTGAGTTAGGTAACAGAACCTAACTGAAGGTTTTCAAACCAGTGTGCCTCCAGCTGTTGCAAAAGTACAACTCCCAGCATGCACAGTCTGTCAATGCATGCTGGGAGTTGTAGTTTTGCAACAGCTGGAGGTTTGCCCCCTCCCCCCCACCATGTGAATGTCTTCAAGTTTGACCTGGGGAAAATTTTCCACTGAAGCGCAAACTCCTAGCGGGAAACTCACCGTAAACCCCATGCCAATGCTAATGTACCCTAAAAACACTACACTAACACACAATAAAGGGTAAAACACTACATATACACCCCCTTACACTGTGCCCCCCCCCAATAAAAATGAAAAATGTATCGTACGGCAGTGTTTCCAAAACGGAGCCTCCAGCTTTTGCACAACAACAACTGCCAGCATTTTCGGACAGCCATTGACTGTCCAGGCATGCTGTGAGTTTAGCAACAGCTGGAGGCACCCTGTTAGGGGTATTCTACGCCAGTGATTCCCAATGTCCACCCCTATGCAATCCCTAATTTAGTCCTCAAATGCGCATGGTGCTCTCTCACTTCAGAGCCCTGCCGTATTTCAAGGAAACAGTTTAGGGCCACATATGGGGTATTTCCTTACTCCTTTTTTTTACCCCTTATGAAAAGGAAAAGTTGGGGCCTACACCAGCCTGTTAGTGTAAAAAAATAACAATTTTTACACTAACGTGCTGGTGTTGCCCCATACTTTTTATTTTCACAAGAGGTAAAGAAAAAAAAGACCCCCAAAATTTGTAACACAATTTCTCCTGAGCACGAAAATACCCATTATATGGGCGTAAAATGCTCTGCGGGCGCACAACAAGGCTCAGGAGTGAGAGCACGCCATGTACATTTGAGTCCTAAATTGGTGATTTGCACAGGGGTGGCTGATTTTACAGCGGTTCTGACATAAACGCAAAAAAATGCCCACATGTGACCCCATTTTGGAAACTAAACCCCTCACGGAATGTAACAAGGGGTAGAGTGAGCCTTAACACCCCACAGGTGTTTGAAGAATTTTAATTAAAGTTGGAAGGGAAAATGGAAAAAAAAAAATGTTAATGGGAAAATATGGAAAATGCCCCCCAAAATGTGTAACCTCATTTCTTCTGAGTAAGAACATACCCCATATGTGGCTGTAAAGTGCTCTGTGGGCAAACTACAATGCTCAGAAGAGAAGGAGCACCATTGGGCTTTTGGAGAGAAAATTTGTCCGGAATTGAAGGCCATGTGTGTTTACAAAGCCCCCATAGTTCCAGAACAATGGACCCCCCCCCCACATGTGACCTCATTTTGAAACTACACCCCTCACGTTATAAGGGGTGCAGGGAGCATTTATGCCCCACAGGTGTCACAGCCCACTGTTCTGGCACCATTGGGACTTTGTAAACGCTCATGGCCCCCGACTTACATCCCAAACAAACTCTCTCTCCTAAAGCCCAGTGGCGCTCCTTCTCTAAAGATGAGCAAAGTTACAGTAATTCGATTCATCACAAACTTCTCGGCTTGGCAGTTGATGACTTTATCCTGCATAAATTAGTTCAGCTTTAAGGTGCTCCGGAAAAGGTGGATACAGTCCTAGGAGAGAGTCTCCAGCCCACCAGAGCACCTGAAAGCTGAACTAATTAATGCAGGCTAAAATCAGCAACTGCCGAGCCGAGAAGTTTGTGACGAATCGAATTACTGTAACTTTGCTCATCTCTATCCATCTCTCCTGAGCCCTGTAGTGCACCAGCAGATCACTTGACATCCACACAAGGGGTATTTCCATACTCAGGAGAAATGGTTACAAATTTTGGGGGGCATTTTCTCCTATTACCCCTTGTAAAAGTGTGAAATTTCGGGGAAAATACAGCATTTTAATGAAAAAAAATAAATTTAATTTACACATCCGACTTTAACAAAGTTAACAAGTTGTCAATCACCTGTGGGGCGTTAAGGCTCACGGTACCCCTGGTTATGTTCCTTGAGGGGTGTAGTTTCCAAAATATTATTATTATTATTTATTATTATTATTATTTTTTTTTTTTTTTGGCACCATAGGGGTTTCCTAAATGTGACGTGCCTCCCCAAAAACTATTTCAGCAAAATTCACTCTCTAAAATCCCATTGTCGCTCCTTTCCTTCTGAGCCCTCTAGTGCACCCACAGAGCAACTTTCTGAATGTCATTTTGAATACTTTGTGGGGTGCAGTTTTTATAATGGGGTCATTTATGGGGTATTTCTAACATGAACGCCCCTCAAATCCACTTCAAACTGAACTGGTCCCTGAAAAATTCTGATTTTTAAATTTTCGTGGAAAATTGCTGCTGAAATTTGAAGCCCTTTGATGTCTTCCAAAAGAAAAAAATGTCAACTTTGATGCCAACATAAAGTAGACATATTGTATATGCAAATCAATATAGAATTTATTTGGAATATCCCTTTTCCTTACAAGCAGAGAGTTTCAAAGATAGAAAAATGCTAAATTTTCATAAAACTTTAGGATTTTTCACCAAGAAAGGATGCAAATAACGACAAAAATGTACCACTGTTAAAGTAGAATATGTCACAAAAAAACTATCTCTGAATCAGAATGATAGGTAAAAGCATCCCTGAGTTATCAATATATTAAGTGACAGTGCTCAGATTTGCAAAAAAGGCTGCGTCCTTAAGGTGAAAATAAGCTGTGTCCTTAAGGGGTTAAACTCACCTGGGGCAAGTAACAGGTGTGGGCAATATACAAATCACACCTGAAGGCAGATAAAAAAAAGGAGAGAAGTTCACTTAGTCCTTGCAGTGTGTGTCTGTGTGTGCCACACTAAGCATGGACAACAGAAAGAGGAGAAGAGAACTGTCTGAGGACTTGAGAACCAAAATTGTGGAAAAATATCAACAATCTCAAGGTTACAAGTCCATCTCCAGAGATCTAGATTTGCCTTTGTCCACAGTGCGCAACATTATCGAGAAGTTTGCAACCCATGGCACTGTAGCTAATCTCCCTGGGCTTGGACGGAAGTGAAAAATTAATGAAAGGTGTCAACGCAGGATAGTCCGGATGGTGGATAAGCAGCCCCAAACAGCTTCCAAAGATATTCAGGCTGTCCTGCAGGCTCAGGGAGCATCAGTGTCAGCACGAACTATCCGTCGACATTTAAATGCAATGAAATGCTATGGCAGGAGACCCAGGAGGGCCCTACTGCTGACACAGTGACATAAAAAGGTAAGACTACATTTTGCCAAAATGAACTTGAGTAAGCCAAAATCCTTCTGGGGAAAACATCTTGTGGACAGATGAGACCAAGATAGAGCTTTTTGGTAAAGCACATCATTCTACTGTTTACCGAAAACGGAATGAGGCCTACAAAGAAAAGAACACAGTACCTATAGGGAAATATGGTGGAGGTTCAATTATGTTTTGGGGTTGTTTTGCTACCTCTTGCACTGGGAGCCTTGAATGTGTGCAAGGCATCATGAAATCTGAGGATTACCAATGGATTTTGGGTCGCACTGTACAGCCGAGTGTAAAGCTGGGTTTGTGTCCGAGATCTTGGGTCTTCCAGCAGGACAATGACCCCAAACATACATCAGAAAGCACCCAGAAATGGATGGCAACAAAGTGCTGGAGAGTTCTGAAGTGGCAGCAATAAGTCCAGATCTAAATCCCATTGAACACCTGTAAAGAGATCTTAAAATTGCTGTTGGGAAAAGGCGCCTTCCAATAAGAGAGACCCGGAGCAGTTTGCAAAGGAAGAGTGGTCCAACATACCGGCTGAGAGGTGTAAGAAGCTTATTGATGGTTATAGGAAGTGACTGACTTCAGTTATTTTTTTTTCCAAAGGATGTGCAACCGAATATTAAGTTAAGAGTGCCAATAATCTTCTCCAGACCATTTTTGGAGTTTGGTGACATTATGTCCAATTTGCATTTTTTTCCCTCCCTTTTTTGGTTTAGTTCCAATACACACAAAGGGAATAAACATGTGTATAGCAAATCATGTGTTACTGCAATCCTTTTCTGTGAGAAAGACTTCATTTTCAAATTTCAGGGGTGCCAACCTTTACGGCCATGAGATATATATTGTGTTTTTATGTACACAGTGACTCCCCCAGCAGACTGAATGCAACTCTGAAGTATAATACAATTTATAACTCAGGACCTATTACAGGATAAGTAATATATACCGTATGTACAATGTGACCCCCCCCAACCCCAGCAGAATATAGGATGCAGCTCTGGTGTATAATAATGGGATATATATCTTTATTGGAGAAGTAATGTAATGAATGTACACAGTGACTCGACCAGCAGAATAGTAAGTTGAGCTCTGGAGTACGAGATATAATTCAGGGCAGTACAGGATAAGTAGTGTAAGTATCTGTACTCCATCAGCAGTAGAGATGAGCAAACTTACAGTAAATTCGATTCGTCACGAACTTCTCGGCTCAGCAGTTGATGACTTATCCTGCATAAATTAGTTCAGCCTTCAGGTGCTCCGGTGGGCTGGAAAAGGTGGATACAGTCCTAGGAAAGAGTCTCCTAGGACTGTATCCACCTTTTCCAGCCCATCGGAGCACCTGAAAGCTGAACTAATTTATGCAGGAAAAGTCATCAACTGCCGAGCCGAGAAGTTTGTGACGAATCGAATTTACTGTAAGTTTGCTCATCTCTAATCAGCAGTATAATAGTATAGAGTATAATATAAGATAATCAGTATAGGACCCTATTGCTGTGCGCAGGATGCAAGCCCGTACATAGTAAGTCCACCAGCAGAATAGTGAGTGCAGCCTGTAACTCCTGATTAGTACAGGATAAGGAATATAATGTACCCAGGGACTCCCCTCTATATATAAAGATTAATTCTCTGTGTAATACCTGGTGGTTACAGATTTTGGGAATGATGTGAAGGTTCATCTCCTTTCTGCTGATTTGGAGACAATTGGGGAGATTTATCAAAACCTGTGCAGAGGAAGAGTGGTGCAGTTGCCCATAGCAACCAATCAGATTGCTTCTTTCTTTTTCCACAGGCCTCTTTAGAGGCCTGTGGAAAATGAAAGAAGCAATCTGATTGGTTGCTATGGGCAACTGCACCACTCTTCCTCTGCACAGGTTTTGATAAATCTCCCCCAATATAACTCCACATTTTTGTTTGCAGTTTTCAAGCCTGCAAAGTTCACTTCTCTTTTTTGCTCCTCTTGACATCGTGTCTTATATTTTACTATTGCCCAAAGCTGTAGTCACATGACGGCGATCTGTTTTTTTCATTGTTGGATATTTAGCTCTTTCACCAAGCAGTGTGCTGTTTTCAACCAAAGAAAGAAGCATTTCTGCTAGGCATGGGATCACAGCAAAACCTGTCTTATGGATTGTTCATGCAGCTCTGGATGTTACTGCAGTGTTTCCCAACCAGGGTGCCTCCAGATGTTGCAAAGCTACAACTCCCAGCATGCCCAGACAGCCAACTGCTGTCTGGGCATGCTGGGAGTTGTAGTTTTGCAACAGCTGGAGGCACCCTGGTTGAAAAAACACTGTGTTACTGAAATATAGACACTTTGTAGATCAGGCTTGGCGCAGGAATAATAAACATACTCGTTGTTATGTAGATAGATGCCACATGATTGTATCCAGAAGATGAGCTATGGCCGACGTTACAGTCCCTCTGTCATCTGCAGTTTTTCTTCTCAATTCTGTCTCTCCTTGTCTCTTGTTCTGCTGCCTCCAGGTTCTGTACATCAGAAAGCAGAAGAGGTGAGCCCCCTGCTGCTTCCTCACTGTTAGTGATTACCAAGGCTTTTCCTTCTTCTTTATCAGCATAAAAGAAAATTGTTCCAGTATTTAAAGGGGTTTTGCAGGGCTCTATAATAATCTGGTGCTCACACTACTTAGTGTGTCTGCTCTTAAAGGGGTACTCCGGTGAAAAAAAATTTTCTTTTAAATCAACTGGTGCCAGAAAGTTAAACAGATTTGTAAATTACTTCTATAAAAAAATCTTAATCCTTCCTGTACTTATTAGCTGCTGAATACTACAGAGGAAATTCTTTTCTTTTTAGAATTCTCTCTGATGACATCACGAGCACAGTGCTCTTTGCTGATGTCATTATAATAATAAGAATAACTACTCTTTATTTATCGTTGTCCTTAGTGAGATTTGAATACAATACAGGAATATGGGTGCACTATGTAAAAAGCCTAATTGGCTGCATTTGTGGGAGTGGCGTGGGGTATATAAACTCCCCTCTCCCACAGGTAGGGGCGTATGACTCGTGGGCGGTATCTCTCTCTTGCAGGATACCGTGTTAGGGCGTACGTCTCGGAGGTGTCAGTCGTTTGCAGTTGGTTGCAGTTATTTTCGTGTTTCAGGTTGGTGAGTATCACTCCTGCCGCAGCCCCAGGCCCCTGTCCCGGTTACCCGCCTGTCACCTGCTCGCTGCCGCTCTGGGGGAACGCTGCTCCTGCGGGTCGCGCGGCCCTTCCTCTCCTGCCGGCCGTCAACACTTGCCGTCAACACTTACACTTACACTCTGCCCTAGCTTTTGTTGGTTTTTGCCATTCTTCTTTACACTTATCCCAGAACACCATCAAACTTCACTTAACAGGTCTTCAACACCACAGGTCGCTCTCGCACCCTCACGCCTCTTCTCTACTCTCTGCTCATCCGATCAAAGCAGCACTCAAGGGTATTTCAGTCTTGTCGCACCCCAAATCTCTTTCTCGCGCACCGGTCACGGGGGATCTTTTCCGGGCTATGTCTTCCTTACTGGACACGCACCCTTTTGGTTTTCACCTCAGCACGGTCATCAAAGCTGCCATACACCTTGCTTTATACGGCTTCCTTAGACCGGGGGAGTTCACGCGCACTGGCTGCAGAGCACCCGGGCCAACCCTGAGCCAGCTATCATCCAACAGGCTAGGTTTCACTTTCACCCTTCCATCCACTAAAACCTGCAGATGGGGAGCATCCATCAGATATTTCCCCACCTCACATCAGTGGTGCCCAGTCTCATCTCTCACCGACCTCCTCTCAATGCTGTCCGGGCAAGCAGCGGACAGTCCGCTCCTCCCGGTGGCTGGGCATGCTCTGTCTTCCTCCCAGTTTATCAGATACGTCCGCTCCCTAGTCACCATGCTAGGTCATGATCCCGCTGTCATCTCAGGACACTCATTCAGGATCGGGGCGGCCTCCGCAGCCTCCAAACATGATGTCCCAGCTCACATCATTAAGAAGCTAGGCCGCTGGAACTCCAGCTGTTTTGACCGTTACATTCCGGATCCCTCTACCGAAATGGCTAATGTGTTTAAAGTTTTGGCGTTGTGATACAAATAAAATAGAGTTACACCCTACTCTTGACTCTTTGCCCTCTATAGGCGTGCCCTCCGTCGCGGTTATTGGGCACACCTCATCCGCTGTTTGTATTTTATAATTCTGTAATAGGTCTACCGGGGTTCCAAGGCTTAGGACGGTAAGTACTCTTGTTCTCCTTTTTTCGTATACTTGCTCGTACGGCCTTTCGAGCCATGACCAAAAATCTTCAATATCTTCAAGGCAGCATTAAGGTAGCACCTGTGAGGCCAGGCACCCATATTAGCCAACTCAGGTGGGGCTTGCAGCTTGCCTCCCTCCTCCCATTGCATGTATGCTCAGTCACACTGGAGGGTATCTGGGAGGAAGTTGTGAGTCGACCGAATGCTGCCGTAATTGCCCACTGGCCCCTGTTTTGCTTATCAAGCACAGGTAGGATTAGCGTTAGGTCTCGCACCATCTTGAGAAACCTTGGCGTTGGTGTGCGAGCTCTGGTGTGTCCTTCATATAAGGATATACTGGCGAATGTCTCAATTTTAACATCAGTGTTGAGGGATAGCCAATGTCATTGTATACATCTAGCACAGTAGTACATCCATATTCCTGTATTGTATTCTAATTGTTACACATCCTCACCGTCTATCTGGTGTAGGATTCTATTGTGGCACTTGTAGTCCGCTGCAGGCATCCTCCATTGTATGCATTTTTATGCTAGGGATCGCCCCTAGCAACGGACTACAAGGGCAGGATCTGCTCCCCCAGTATAAATGCACAACCGCATTTGGGGTTGAGCACCTCCAGCCATTTGAGACCACTTTTTTTGTTGTTTGCTTAGTGGGATTTGAACCCAAGGCCCCAGCACTGCAAGGCAGCAATGCTAACCACTGAGCCACCATGTTACCCTTAGCATTCATCTGCTATGCACGTTTGCTAAAATGGACAGAGATGTCAGCAGAGAGCACTGTGCTCGTGATGTCATCAGTGTTCCAAAAAGAAAGGAATTTCCTCTGTAGCATTCAGCAGCTAAGTACTGGAAGGATTAAGATTTTTTTAATAGAAGTAATTTACAAATATGTTTAACTTTCTGGCACCAGTTGATTTAAAAGAAAAAAGGTTTTCACCGGAGTACCCCTTTAAGTTGAACAATGATTCCATGACCAAAGCTGTAGAATATTTGCAGCATTGATTGGTCCTGTCTGCGCTGTATGAATAGTGTACATTGATTGGCTCTGCCTGCTTGGTACAGATGGGTCTTAGTGTTGATTGATTGACTGTGTCTGATCTGTTTGAAAGTTGTGTGATGTCGGATTGATTGGTGGTGTCTGCTCTGTGTATTCTGCTCGTGTCCCTGTATTGACTGGCAATGTACACTGTAACCTCACTGTAGGCATGAATGTTCTATGATCCTCTTAAAAGGGGTACTCCGCTGGAAATTTTTTTTTTTAAATCTACTGGTGCCAGAAAGATATGTAAATTATACAAAAAAGAAGGTTGCAGCAGCACTCTTAGTTAAAAAATGGAGGCTCTTAGTGCACTTTTTGATCAAAACGTGTCTCCCATCCACCATGCAGAGGTGGCCTCGGGTGTATTAGGTAGTTGTGCTGGCTATTTTTATTTTAGATTTGTAAATTACTTCTATTTAAAAATCTTAACCCTTCCATTACTTATCAGCTGCAGTATACTCCACAAAGTTCTTTTCTCTTTGAATTTCCTGACCACTGCTCTCTCTGCTGACACCTCTGTCTATTTTAGGAACTGTCCACAGCAGGAGCGGTTTGCTATGGGGATTTGCTCCAACTCTGGACAGTTCCTCAAATGGACAGAGGTGTCAGAAGAGAGCACTGTGGTCAGACAGAAAGGAAATTCGAACAGAATTTATGTGGAGCATACAGCAGCCGAAAGTACTGGAAGGATTAAGATTTTTTAAATAGAAGTAATTTACAAATCTATTTAACTTTCTGGCATCAGTTGATTTAAAAAAAAAAAATAATTTCAGCGGAGTATCCCTTTAAGACAACATCCGTGCTGGCCTCTATCTCTTTATTCTTACCGTTTCTTTGTCTTCTTCCTTGCATCATGTTAGTTGCATGTTGTTCTGTGCATTGTTTTCAGATTGTAACCCATGATCTAACTCTCTGTGCCACATTTCTAACATATTGTTAGTCAGCTTTGGACACACTTTTTACCGTTCATGTTTTTTCTAGTGTGTAGTTTTTGTGCATTTATTTTTTTATTCTGTACATCGTAGATTGAAGACATGAAAACTATGATGGAACACATATGGAATTAAAGCGAAACTGTCACCATTTTTGTACCCCCCCCAGACCTAAGCCATCATAGTATTGTTGATAATCATTGCAATGCAGTCATACCTTTTTGGCTGCAGGTTTCCATCTTTTATAAGCCAGAAAATCATATTTTTTCGGGTGGTCAGATAGGCGTTGCTGGGGGTTCGCAATGCGCCACCTATTCCCTGTATGTGAGCGCTGGTACCGCTGTGTGAGTGACACACAGATCCTCAGAGCAGGCGCCCCTGATATGCTTGATGTATGCGCCGGATTTACATCGCCGGCGTGAATCGTCAGAGCAAGCCGGAGACTCGCTGGGTAGTATTTCCGTCACTAGAGGCAGAGAGCTCCCTGACTCCAGCACTGCACTGACGCACTTGAGTGGATTACCTTGGTGATGTAAAGCCGGCACACAAATCAAACATATCAGGGGCGCATGCTCTGAGGACCTGTGTGTTACACCTATCCGACTTGCTGACTGCACGAAAAAAGGATTTTCTGGCTAATAAAAGATGGAAACGTGCAGCCAATGGTATGAATGCAGTGCAATGATTATCAACAATACTATGATGGTTTAGGTCTGGGGGTACAAAAATGGTGCACTTTAAGTAGTTAACAAAAGAAATGTTATCCCAGAATATGTTATATGTCCCTTTTTTCTTTGACGGCTTTGCACACTGTTTTTCGGTCAGATTCATAAGGTAGTCTCCTGGAACGGTTTTCACTATACAGGTGTTGTCAGGAGGTAGAGGATTGAAAAACATAGCTGATTTCTTCAGGAAAAAGCACCATACCTGTCCTCAGGTTGTGGGTGGTATTGCAGCTCGGTTCCGTTGAAGTGAATGAAACTGAATTGTAATACCACACACAACCTGAGGACAGGTGGGGTGCTGTTTTCATATTCCTGGATAAGTCCTTTCATTTGTAGAATTTCTTGCCTTTTATAATGCGTTTTAGAGCATTGTGTTGTGCAGAGGTAGTGTTGGTACACAGTTCCATACAGTATTTATCTCTATTTAACCCCTTAAGGACAATGGACATTAATAGGGTACATAATGTCCAGTACATGAAGCGACTGCAGGAGCTGTGATCACTTCATGCAGCCAGGAACCGCCAATAATTTTGGACATCAGCGATCATACTGATGCCTGCCATTAACCATTCAGCCTCCATTAACCCTTCCTGAAGCATAACTGGAGCTTAGTAAGGTTTATCAGACCACCCGCGGTATGACTGCAGACAAGATGGCGGCCAGAGATCCCCCTTACCTGCCTCCTACAGCTTTGCTGTCTTCTTCTCTGGTCTGCCTTTATACTGATCAAATAATAAAATAAAAATAAACATTTGATATAGTCGAGAGTGTAAATGTCCAAACTATTAAAATATAATTTTTAATGTTTCTATAAAAACTACAGATCACTGTTCTAATCTACGTTATGGCAAGAAGCACTCAGCTGAGTAAGGAGAAATGACAGCACATGATTACTTTGTGATATGAAGGTCAGTCAGGAAAATCCCCAGAACTTTGAAGGTTTTCATGTCTATACTTGACAATATCTTCAAACACGGTTATGAAATTTGGTCTACATGAGGTCCACACTGTTGGTGATACAGTCAAAATTCAAGGCCCACCAAACCAGCATCCTGCAGTGACCTGCCATCCCAGCTAGTTTCTATAGTGGGACCATTATTTGTATTGATTTGTCAAAACCTGTGCAGAGGAAAAGTGGGGCAATTGCCCATAGCAACCAATCAGATTAATTCTTTAGTTTTTAATAATGCCTCTGAAAAATTAGATATCTGGTTGCTATGGGAAACTGAAACAGGTTATGTAAGAGCTACTATTGTATGAATCTACAATGTAAAATAAATGAGCAAACATGGAATGAAAAGGTGTGTCCAAATTTTTTACTGGTACTTTACATACCAAAGGGATAAAAATCAGATCTACAGCCCATAGAAACCATGCACGTTACATAAATCCTTCACTTGTGACATCACAATCTGACGATTTTTTTGTTGCTATACATATACACGGCTCTGTGCATCCTGGGCCAGTTTAGTCAATACTCCTAAGTCTAAGTCTCTGTCCCTTTCGGTTTCTTTACATATGTTTGGTGTTGCATAGTTACCCCCTTTGTCTGAATCCCCCTCTTTCTGTGTCAGGCTGGAGAAACTCCGCCATCAGCTGATGCCCATGTATAATTTTGACCCAGCCGAGGAGCAGGAAGATTTGGAGCAAGAACTATTGGAACCAAACAGAGATCTGCAACCCCAGGGAAAGGTGAGGGCGTCCGCCATACAGAGCGGTGAGTGTGTTATGGGGGATCCATCACCTGCATGCAGGGGAGCAGAGGAAGAACTGGAAACTTGTGGCAAGTTTTTCCATCTCTCTTCCTATGGTTGGAGAGATTTTTTGAATCCCCACAGGCTCCTGGGCCTGGTGTGACCACAACTTTTCTACCCCTGTAGTTTTTCCCATGCATGTGTGGGAGTAGACCCCACCAATGGCACCTGGACTGATTGAAACTGGAAACTGCAATGCTATTAAAGGGGTACTCCACTGCCCCAGCGTCTGGAACATTTTAGTTCTGAATGCTGGGTACGGGCTGCGGGGCTCATGACATCACGGTCACGCCCTCCTTGTGATGTCACATCACGCCCCCTCAATGCAAGTCTATGAGAGGGGGTGTGGCATGACATCACAAGGTGCGTGCCCGTGGTGCCACGACCCTCTCAGCCCACACCCAGCATTCAGAACTAAATGTTCTGGGCAGTGGAGTACCCCTTTAACATCCAGATATCCTTAGGGCTCCTTACACAGTGAAAATTCTCATTTTGCAGATGACTCCATAAGCTTTATTCACTTGTAATAAAAATGTTTTGTTGGTGGAAAGCTATAAATCTGTAGTATCTAATAAAACTAGGAGGTTACATGAAAGTTACTAAGGGACCAAGTCAGTACTGTACTACAATGTCCTCCATGCTGATGTTTCATGGGAAGTGTATGAAGAGATACAGGAGCAGGATAGATTTTTAGGTAATATCCACTAGCTCGGGAACAACAGAAAGTTAGAAATGAGGCCTGCAGAGCAGAAATCTAGTATACAAGTTAGATATTGGCCACAAATTGTGCTACTCCTCATAAACACACTTTTTATCCTGAAAAGTTGTGTGAAATTGTATTTTGTAATAAAGGATTAGAAGACAATTCTTAATACAGTGTCATATACACAAATCTGTGAAATCTTTCTTCTATGCAGCAGCGCCACCTGCTGTCTGTGGACATTTGCTGAAGGCCATGGAACCATAGTTTTAAAGTGTTATCCCACCTCTTAAAGGACCTCTTCTTCTATATAATATATATATATATATATATATATATATATATATATAATATATAGAGAGAATTATTTTTTTTTTAAACATGGCCAAGCTGCCTTTTAAAATAAAGCAAAAAAAAAACTATACCTACCTCTCTCTGTCCCCCCCCCTATAACCTCTGTTATCTCTACTCCCTGTCCTGTCTCTGTCGCACTCCACTCCCTGGTACTGGGGATCAATACATTAGAGTGCCGCTCAGCCAATCACTGGGCTGAGTGGCAATGTAACTTATTGGGACCCAACACCAGAAAGTGACGGGGGTATGTTCACACAGCAGAATTTACGCGCAAGAAGATTTCCGCACGAAAATTCCGCAGCAGCAGAGTCCCATTGATTTAAATGGGATTTTGCTACACTGTGCACACTCCAGAATTTCCACGCCAGCTGAGCGGCACTCTGATATCCTGGGCCCCAGCACCAGAAGGGGTAAGTAGTGGTGACCAGGAGCAGCGATACCGGAGGTTGGTGTTGGAGAGAAGTATAGTTCATTTTCACTGGACTATCCCTTCAAAATTGATGGCCTGCAGTTCACAGCTTGATATTGCAGTTTACTGTCCAACATTACTGCAGCTGGATTCATTCCCTTCAATTCAAATCCCATGATACATAGCCTTTTACTGCATTACATTGTGGGAGATGTCATTTTATTATTAGACTAAGGTGAATAGGGAAGACTTCACCCACAGTGCAGTATAGCTGAATATATTTGCTTATACCAGTGTTTCTCATGTACCCCCAACAGGTCATGTACAATGGTCCCTCAACTTACAATGACCTCAGGTTACAATATTTTCTGGACCATTGTAACTTGAAACCAAACTCAAGATAAAATGCTACGGACAGTCCAGATCTGTGAAATGTGTCAATGGCTGGAAGAACCGATCAGTCAGAATGGGCATTTCACTGAAGTGCATGCACTGACTGGCTGTCTGGTAGCGCCTACAAAAAGGAAGGTACTACATGTTCTGTACTGCCCTTTACCTGTGACAAGGTTAGCTCCATTTTACTTTTACTGTACATGATGCTGAAGGACCTCCTGTCCCGTATAAAGACAGTGATTAACAGCTCCCAGCAGCTCTTTCTTACTTTTACTTATTTACATATTTTTCTTTAATACTCTTTCCTATTTTTGAATTGCTAGATTTCCATAGAGTTATGGGCCGGCATTTATCATTGTAGGTGTAAGTGAAGCATTTTTTTGCACCTTTTTTTTGTGTGCTGGTAATGTGTAGGAACACCACATTTATTAAATGGTCAAAGAGCATCTGATAAATTTTGTGCAGGTCACATTTTCTAAAATTTCTCTCTTCACATACACCAAAAAACTACACCATGTCTGGGCTGGTGTAGTTTTAGAGACTTTTCAGTGGCTTTGCCCCTTTTTTTGTGCCTTTTCACAGAAAAGATGCAGTTGATAAATCCCTTCCATATCACGTGTATTGCCAAAATCAGTGGATTGCAACTCAAAATCAGCAGAAATTTGTAAACCAAAAGGTGCAAAAAAGGCTCAAATAAACCCTGCTGGCGCCTTTTTTGCGCCTTTTCTAGACACAAAAACCAGTCTAAAGGCAATGATAAAGGTCGGCCATGGTCACCATACAATGGTCATCCTGGAACCAATTTTTGTAACTTGAGGGACCGTATTCAGGATTTCCTTAGTCTTTCATAGGTGAAATGATTATCGTCAGTGCATCAGGCATCACAAGTGTTCTCTGTATAGGATATCCTTAAATCATGACCTGTTGGGGTACCTAAGAACTGGACTTGGTAAGCACTAGCTTAAAGGGGTACTCCACTGGCCAGCTTTCTGGCTGCATTCGAAACCTTTAGTTCCGAACCTGTGCACGCTCTGCGGGGATTGGCTACACCCCCTTGTGAAATCAGACCATGCCCCCTCAATGCAAGTCTATGGAAGGGGGTGTGGCAGCCGTCACTCTCCCTTCCATAGACTTGTATTGAGGGTGTGTGGCCGGACGTCATGAGAAGGGCCTGGCTGACTCCTGCAGAGCGTGCACAGGTTTGGAAATAAACGTTTCGAATGCAGCCAGAAGGCTGGCCAGTGAAGTACCATTTTAAACAGTAAAGGTTTCCTAGGAACACTTGTTCCCGATAATCGACCACCAATCAGCCAACAAATGAGAAAACACACATTCGGTGGCTGATCACATCTTTTGTGAGGACAATAAAATGAGTTATTGGCCGCACATTGTTCTGTGTAAAACAGGTGATGTGCACCCAAAAAAGGGCAGCACTATTGATGGAGCCTTGTGAAGTTTCTGTAAACTCAGGATTGGCGTTTGTTTCCTGGGGAAGCTTTACATGAAAGCTGAAAGGAAACCAGCAGACTTGTGAATGCAGCTCTGGATGTGACATCTCCGGATTAATCCAAGATAAGTAATGCTCTAGTCACATGGTATGCAATTCATTATAGGCTCTGTCTGGATTTCATTGTATTTATTTTGACAACACAACCCTCTGCCTCCAGTAGTGCTTGAGATACTTTGTGATTGTTTGGATCCTACTCCCTTGGCCTGTTTCTAGACTTTTTTATATCTTACATGTATCATCTGTGTACGGGAGAGTTAAAGACAGGGAGCGGGAGATCATCTGAGGTTCTGTGAATTCAACTTGCAGCTCCTTATCTGTGCTGTTTATCTATGTAAAGCACATAATCCGTGTTGTATGATAATTCCCATTGTGCCTGTTCTCTATGTGATCCCTTCTTTATCTGTCTTGTATTTCAGGTTCTGCTCACCAGCCTATGCCCTCTACAGAGACCAACCCGCTTGGTGTTTACTGACGTTGCCAATTCTATCAGCGCTTGAGGAAGGTTCTTGACATGTCCTGTAGGGGGTCAGTGTCACTATGACTCACCGTTTTGTCTGTCACCATGTCCTTAAGGGGAAGATCTTATCCTTCTTATTACCACTGTGGGGCCAAGTAATGTAAGGGTCAGCACATGGCACATGCTTACTACAGTTGTGCTGCATAGTAATACACAGAGGCCAGGGCATATATTATCTACCTATATAGGGCTAAGTATACATATCAACTTGAAAATTCCATATACCTCCTATTCTGTGGGATATTCCTGTATAGTAATATCCACTTCTGAGTAATCAAACTGTACTGTAAAACCATCATGCACAGACTTCTCCACCTGTACAGAAATGTCACCATGCACTCATAGTAAAATCCACCACACACAGTGCCCCATCTGTACGATAATATCCAAGACAGATAGTGCTTCATCTCCACAGAAGTACTAACCACACACACAGTGCCCCGCCTGTACAGTAATATACACCACACACACAGTGCCCCGCCTGTACAGTAATATACACCACACACACAGTGCCCCACCTGTACAGTAATATACACCACACACACAGTGCCCCGCCTGTACAGTAATATACACCACACACAGTGCCCCACCTGTACAGTAATATACACCACACACAGTACCCCACCTGTACAGTAATATACACCACACACAGTGCCCCGCCTGTACAGTAATATACACCACACACAGTGCCCCGCCTGTACAGTAATATACACTACACACAGTACCCCACCTGTACAGTAATATCCAAGACAGATGTGCCTAACCACACACACAGTGCCCCGCCTGTACAGTAATATACACCACACACAGTGCCCCGCCTGTACAGTAATATAAACCACACACAGTGCCCCGCCTGTACAGTAGTATACACCACACACAATGCCCCGCCTGTACGATAATATCCAAGACAGATAGTGCTTCATCTCCACAGAAGTACTAACCACACACACAGTGCCCCGCCTGTACAGTAATATACACCACACACAGTGCCCCACCTGTACGATAATACCCAAGACAGATGTGCCTAACCACACACACAGTGCCCCGCTTGTACAGTAATATACACCACACACAGTGCCCCGCCTGTACAGTAATATACACACACACAATGCCCCGCCTGTACAGTAATATACACACACACAGTGCCCCGCCTGTACAGTAATATACACCACACACAGTACCCCACCTGTACAGTAATATACACCACACACAGTGCCCTGCCTGTACAGTAATATACACCACACACAGTACCCCGCCTGTACAGTAATATACACCACACACAGTGCCCCACCTGTACAGTAATATACACCACACACAGTGCCCCGCCTGTACAGTAATATACACCACACACAGTACCCCACCTGTACAGTAATATCCAAGACAGATAGTGCTTCACCTCCACAGAAGTACTAACCACACACAGCGCTCCACCTGTACAGTAATATACACCACACATAGTGCCCCACCAGTACAGTAATATACACCACACACAGTGCCCCACCTGTACAGTAATATACACCACACACAGTGCCCCACCTGTACAGTAATATACACCACACACAGTGCCCCACCTGTACAGTAATATCCAAGACAGATAGTGCTTCACCTCCACAGAAGTACTAACCACACACAGCGCTCCACCTGTACAATAATATACACCACACATAGTGCCCCACCTGTACAGTAATATACACCACACACAGTGCCCCACCTGTACAGTAATATACACCACACACAGTGCCCCACCTGTACAGTAATATACACCACACACAGTGCCCCACCTGTACAGTAATATCCAAAACAGATAGTGCTTCACCTCCACAGAAGTACTAACCACACACAGCGCTCCACCTGTACAGTAATATACACCACACACAAAATTCCACCTCTGCAGTAATACCCACCACACGCAGAGCACTGTACCTGTATACTAGCATCCGCCACACAGAGCGTCCTGTACATTAATATGTCCAAGTTGTACAGTAATATTCACCACATACAGACCTCTGTGTAAAATAATATCCATGACACAGAAAGTGCTCCACCTATACTGTAACATCATCATGCACTCATATAGTAATATTCCCCACACCCCCCCACCTGTTTGAAAATACAGTATTTAAGTCACAGAGAGCGCTCCACCTGTACAGTAACATCCACCACACAGAGCGCTCCATCTGTACAGTAACACCCACCACACAGAGCGCTCCACTGTATAGTAACACCCACTACAGAGAGTGTTCCATCTGTACAGTAACACCCACTACACAGAGCGCGCCATCTGTACAGTAACACCCACTACACAGAGCGCTCCATCTGTAGAGTAACACCCACTACAGAGAGCGCTCCACCTGTACAGTAACACCCACCACACAGAGAGCGCTCCATCTGTACAGCAACAGCCACTACAGAGAGCGCTCCACTTATACAGTAACACCCACCACACAGAGCGCTCCACTGTACAGTAACACCCACTACAGAGTGTTCCATCTGTACAGTAACGCCCACCACACAGAGAGCTCCACTGTACAGTAACACCCACTACAGAGTGTTCCATCTGTACAGTAACACCCACCACACAGAGAGCTCCACTGTACAGGAACACCCACTACAGAGAGCGCTCGACCTGTACAGTAACACCCACTACACAGAGCGCTCCATCTGTACAGTAACGCCCACTACAGAGAGTGTTCCATCTGTACAGTAATACCCACTACACAGAGCGCTCCACCTGTACAGTAACACTCACCACACAGAGCACTCCACCTGTACAGTAACACCCACTACAGAGAGTGTTCACCTGTACAGTAACACCCACTACAGAGAGTGTTCCATCTGTACAGTAACACCCACTACAGAGAGCACTCCACCTGTACAGTAACACCCACTACAGAGAGCGCTCCACCTGTACAGTAACACCCACCACACAGAGAGCGCTCCATCTGTACAGTAACACCCATTACACAGAGCGCTCCATCTGTACAGCAACAGCCACTACAGAGAGTGCTCCACCTGTACAGTAACACTCACCACACAGAGCGCTCCACCTGTACAGTAACACCCACTACAGAGAGCGCTCCACCTGTACAGTAACACCCACCACACAGAGCGCTCCACCTGTACAGTAACAGTCACCACACAGAGCGCTCCACCTGTACAGTAACACTCACCACACAGAGCGCTCCACCTGTACAGTAACAGTCACCACACAGAGCGCTCCACCTGTACAGTAACACTCACCACACAGAGCGCTCCACCTGTACAGTAACACTCGCCACACAGAGCGCTCCACCTGTACAGTAACACTCACCACATAGAGCGCTCCACCCGTGTAGTAATGACCCATTTCTTTATTGGCACAGGCACTACAGGAATGGAGGTTATATATAAAGCTGGGCCCCTTGTTTTTCCTAGACTGGTGATCTCTGCTGATCTGTATCTTCATATACTGTATATATATATTCTGGCATCAGCATGGAAGCAATTGATACACTAGGAGCTGAACACATATAATATATTAAACTCTGCCCTTTTCTAGGAAAGTTGCACACAGTGTATTGGTGAGACTCTGCAACCCCCCAGCTGTGATGACACTGCTCCACAACTGCAGGACCCTCTCCTGTACATATGCCTTAACATCACTACAGTGCACATACAGGGCCCCAAAGGTTCTCATCCCTCCGTTGTTCTGCAGCAAAGCACAGACACAGTTTGCCTCACTTTTTGTGTAAGTCAAGCCTTTTGGTTTTGGACACCCTGCATTGGAGGCCGAGCTGTTTAACTCCTCAGTTACTGCAGGGTTGACATCACATCCAGGCGACAATGCCATTTGACTATGGCAAATTCCCTGGCAGCGCCTTTTTGTACTGTTCTGTTGGCAGGATCATTATTTGATATTAGCTTGTTCGGATCTTTTGTGCTTCATTAAAATTTCTTCAGACCCTACGCATAGTAATGGGCAGTCTTGTGAATGATCAAATCAGCCTAGATGGGCTTCAGATCTCCCCAGTGTCTCCTACTGAAAAACGGAAGTCTCGCCATTAGGATATTAAGAGTCTGAGCAAGGCACAAAGAAACCACTCCGGTTGTCATAGGTTCACTGAGAGCACAGCATAATAAGAAAATGCTCTCCCTGCACATTACCCACAGACAGGGTCTTATGTTTGCTTTAATTTAAGATTCTGTTTCCAAACATAGGAGCAGATTAAATAAATGAATTGTGAAATACGCTGGTTCAACCTCTTTGTTTTAGTGTGGACCCAATTTGTCAGTCCATTGTGTACGAACACCAAAAATGAGGGTGATCCTTATGGAACATACTGGGTGGTAGCTGTATGGGATAGTGTTCATATAGTTCTCCCAGTAGAGAGTTTGCTTCAGTTGTTTCCAGCATGGACTCCACATTAAAGGGGTATCCAAGGAAAAAACACATTAAGGGTCTATTCACACGTACAGTATTCTGCGCAGATTTGATGCACAGGATTTCTAGCGGTGTTCAGGGGTATTCCAGGAACAACTCAACTTCAGCAGCTCATAAGTAGTGAAAGGATTGATTTTTTTTTTTTTTTTTATAGAAGTAATTTACAAATCTGTTTAACTTTCTGGAGCCAGTTGAGATATATAAAATATAAATATTAAAAAAGTTTTTTCCTGGATAACCCCTTTAAGAATTTTGACTAATGATACATTTTCCAGCCTTCTGACATAAAAACTATTTAAGTTTGCACGCATCTTTTTTTTCTTTTCTTTTTGCAGTGTCAAGTGCTAAGGATTAGCCTGGGCTTTACATATGGGTGGGATTTACTAAAACTGTCTTATTCCTAGACAGTGCAAACTTTAAAGAGTACCTGTCATTAAACCATATTTTTGAAAAAGAACTCCGATTTATATTCCCTAACTACTCCTAACATCCCTCCTTTCCTTAAAAAATTTTCCGAGCTTTAAAATACTCTGTATCATACCTTTTCCCCTTGCTCATTGTGTGAGCTCCCGGCAGGAGAAAGTGGGCGTTCCCCAACAGGCGCGACATCACTGAAGCCTGTGAGAGCTGTGCCTCGCCATGTCTCACATGCACTTCCTGAGTTTGGTCTCCTGCCAGGCCGGGAGGAGACCAAACTAACTGACTTGCAGCAGGGAACAGAACAGGGCCACCTAGTGGCCATTTTTTCAATCACATTAAAAACCTATAAAGGTTGAGAATTTTAATAGCAAGTAAATGGCAAAGTGTCTTACAATTACATAAGGAAGTACTGGAAGGGTTAAGATTTTTAAATCGAAGTAATTTACAAATCTGTTTAACTTTCTAGTACCAGTTCATTTGATAAAAAATAAATAAATAAAAAAAAATATTCTACCAGAGTACCCCTTTATGGTGGATGGACACCTTTTAGATTGACTTCAAAGGGTACCAGATTTCTCACCGTGGCCCAGGCTTATTGATAAATCTGGCACATCTGTAGACAGACTACTGTCGAGCTTTAGTTTACAACAACTAATTTTCTTACTTCAGGCAAAGATAAAGCACCAGAATTTTGGAGCATGGCTTGGCATATTCGGCTATGCTCTATTTAACCCACGCCTTACCAGTTTTGCACCAGTATATGGTACCTTAGCGTCCAACAAGGTGCAGTTTTCTGTTCTTTTGACACTTGCAGCATAACAAATGTCTTAATTGTTGTGTGCCAAAAGTTTGGTTCATATTGGGGGAGATTTATCAAAACCTGTGCAGAGGAAGAGTGGTGCAGTTGCCCATAGCAACCAATCAGATCGCTTCTTTCATTTTCCACAGGCCTCTAAAGAGGCCTGTGGAAAATGAAAGAAGCAATCTGATTGGTTGCTATGGGCAACTGCACCACTCTTCCTCTGCACAGGTTTTGATAAATCTTCCCCCATTGAGCCATAATTTAATGTGGACCATAGTTGGTCAATACTTTTTGCCAAAACGGAAAGACGAACTGACACAGAATAAAACTATAATGGAAAGATTTGCCCACATCTGGTTTTGGCTAAAATTACTGCTCAAAATGCTTTGTGTGATCCCAGCTTTAGGGTTAGACATCTGCAGCATTGCTAAAACCACTACAAACAAGCAGAAGTGGGAGAGTAGTCAACAATTGTTGGGCCCATTACAGTTATGATAGTTCCACATAGACGTATTTTGTTTTTCTCCTAGAAGCACTCACAGCTGTGCCTCTATGGGGAACACATTGTATTATTCAGCATAAGATGGAGCAGGCTGCTTATTGCAAAATATACTGTACTTGCGGAAAACATTCCTGCCAAATACCAGATAACATTGCCTCCATGTTCTGCTTCTCTTCCATACAGTGTGAATACAGAGCCAACACACACACACATGAAGTCTGCATCTCTCCTCTGGTGGATGTTCTAATAGGAGACACTACTTTATACAGTGTATGTATATATGTGTATATATATATATATATATATATATATATATATATATATACATTGGATCCTTACAATCGTATGTAACTAGGAACAACATGTGACAATCAGGAGACATGGCTGTGCTGGGTACTTCATGAGTCGTATCGTACTCTCTCCTGCTCACTTTTCTCAAGCACCCTTCATGCCACTCACAAGCTTTCTTTAAAGGGGTACTCTGGTGGAAAACTTTATTTATTATAATAATTTTTTTTTTTATGAACTGGTGCCAGAAAGTTAAACAGATTTGTAAATTACTTCTATTTAAAAATCTTAATCCTTCCAGTACTTATTAGCAGTTGTATGCTACAGAGGAAATTCTTTTCTTTTTGAATTTCTTTTTTGTCTTGTCCACAGTGCTCTCTGCAGACACCTCTGTCCGTGTCAAGAACTGTTCAGAGCAACATAGGTTTGCTATGGGGATTTTGTCCTGCTCTGGACAGTTCCTGATACGGACATCAGGTGTCAGCAGAGAGCACTGTGGACAAGACAAAAAAGAAATTCAAAAAGAAAAGAATTTCCTCTGTAGCAATCAGCTGCTAAGTACTGGAAGTTATTTACAAATCTGTTTAACTTTCTGGCACCAGTTGATTTAAAAAAAAAAATGTTTCCCACCTGGAGAACTCCTTTTTTAAGGGTGCGTTCACACGCTAGAAACTAGCTGCGGGAAACCCACTGTGAGTTATGCTACCATTCATTTGAATGGGTCCGCGAACAGTCCGTAAATCTGACACTGTTGCGGACTGTCTGTGGCCCCATTTAAATCAGTGGTAGCGTAACTCCCAGCAGGATTCCTGCAGCGGGAAACCCGCTTCTAGTAATAGCGTGTGAACGCACCCTAAAGAGGTTCCCCAGTTCAGGAAATATTTACCCTGTTTGGGAGTTTTGAGTTAAAGGGGTTATCCACCATAAGGTGATTTTAGTACGTACCTGGCAGACAGTAATAAACATGCTTAGGAAGGATCTGCGCTTGTCTTGGGGATGAATGGCTATGGTATTTCCTGTTTGACTTTTCTTTTTTTGACTACAAATCCCACAATTCCATTGTCCTCCCTCCCACACATCAGCCACCCCACCCATTGAAACATAAATGAGCTGCAGACCTGATGTTTTCAATCAGGGTGCCTACAACTGTTGCATTAGTTGCAGATTGATCCCTCCACCCATTGAAGCAGACAGGCTCCCTGTCATCAGCTGACTAGTGAGTCAGGTCTCGGCCGCATTGCAAGCTGGGAAATATCTAAGACAACAGTCATTTTGTATGCTGGTAAAAATAAATATTGGAGTGAAAATCACAGAAGAATTGTGAGAAAACCATCACACACAGGTACAGACACTATATTATGAACTACACTAACTTTACAGCCCCTGGAGCATAGTCAAATAAAAAAAATTCCTGGAATACCCCTTTAATAGTGGGCACCCTCTATTCATGATCCTCATCTCTTGGCCAGAGCAGAGAACAGCTATAAAGATCGCCTCATACACTGGAGGACCTGTCCTATCCTACCCTGCATCACACAGACAACCCGTCGATTTGAAAAGGTAGTGTGTAATGCTTTATGTAACCTGTGGTGGCGCTGCAGGGAATTTCAACCGAAACTGCTAGGTTTCTTAACAGATTATAGCTGATGCCTGTGGTCCCAGCCGCAGGACACTTTCTGATCACCTGTGGTCACGTGGTGTATTCAACCAGAGGGGGAAAAATATTCTGCAATATGTAGCAGAAATTCCACGCAGTTATGTGGGGCCAGTTGGCATCCTGTATCTCTTATGTGCACTCAGAATAAATGACATGTGACTGGCACTGGCATATTTCAGAAGTACACACTGAAATACAGTGTTTCCCAACTAGGGGGCCTCCAGCTGTTGTAAAACTACAACTCCCAGCATGCCTGGACAGCCGAAGGCTGTCCGGGCATTCTGGGAGTTGTAGTTTTACAACAGCTGGAGGCACCCTAGTTGGAAAACACTTCTCTAGACCATTGCACATGTTTTTTGGTGCGTATTTTTGCACACTTTATGCTCCAAAATGCAGTATGCTCCAGCAAACCCAGCCTAACAAGTTAAATGTTTGTCCAAATCGATGAACATCTTTAAATGTCAGTGGAGCATTTGGTATATTGTTGTGTTAGTGCGGACACTCTGCTGACGTGATTATTGGGGACACTATATTCATATTTTTAATGGAAGCAGGGGCTATTTTCTCTTTAGAGATGAGACTAGAGATGAGCGAACTTACAGTAAATTCGTTTCGTCACGAACTTCTCGGCTCTGCAGTTGATGACTCTTCCTGCATAAATGAGTTCAGCTTTCAGGTGCTCCGGTGGGCTGGAAAAGGTGGATACAGTCCTAGGAAAGAGTCTCCTAGGACTGTATCCACCTTTTCCAGCCCACGGGAGCACCTGAAAGCTGAACTAATTTATGCAGGAAGAGTCATCAACTGCCGAGCCGAGAAGTTTGTGACGAATCGAATTTACTGTAAGTTCGCTCATCTCTAGTCCTGATCTTGGCCTTCGTTACAGTGATCCCTATAGCATTTCCTTGGGCTATGTACATTCATGCATCATAATGTGGATTGTTGGCTTGTGCAGTATCCACTGTAACCACCTGGTGGCAGTTTTGTCTCACGGTCATCCCCTCGTCTGTAGCAGGATTAATGTGCGCCACACACGTCTCTTGGTTGCAGTTGTTTTTCAAGTGTTGTGAGAGGCTTGACAGAGTGCAGTAAACTAGCTATTTCAAGATGGATGGTAGTTCGGAGTGCTCTTAAATTATGGCGCACCTGTCGCCTGCACGCCGCAAAGGCAGCTATATTGTGGGTCTAAACAATATTAAAAGAGCAACTTTGGCTACTGTGGCTTATGAGCCCTGGGGCAGGAATCACTCACACGGTGTAGATGATCTATAAAAAAAGAGGTTTTACTAAATCCATGTACTTTTTTTAATTAAAATTTTTTTTTTAAAGGGGTACTCCGGTGGAAAACGATTATTTTTTTTTTTTTTTTATCAACTGGTGCCAGAAAGTTAAACAGATTTGTAAATTACTTCTATTAAAAAATCTTAATCCTTCCAGTACTTATTAGCTGCTGAATACTACAGAGGAAATTATTTTCTTTTTGGAACACAGAGCTCTCTGCTGACATCATGAGCACAGTGCTCTCTGCTGACACCTCTGTCCATTTTAAGAACTGTCCAGAGTAGGAGAAAATCAACATAGCAAATATATGCTGCTCTGGACAGTTCCTAAAATGGACAGAGATGTCAGCAGAGAGCACTGTGTTCTAAAAAGAAAATAATTTCCTCTGTAGCATTCAGCAGCTAATAAGTACTGGGAGGATTAAGATTTTTTTTAATAGAAGTAAATTACAAATCTGTTTAACTTTCTGGCACCAGTTGATTTAAAAAATAAATAAATAAATAAATCCACCGGAGTACCCCTTTAAGCATTTAATAAAATCAATGTACTTTTTACCTAAATTTACCATAATGTATTTGGACAATGCACAGATATCATAGTCATCTTCCCTTTAAACACTTTACTCAGCAGGGGGCAACACTGAGCACAGGGTAATGTCCTGTATATTAGTTGACAATCATAGTGAGGAAGGCAAAGTAAAAGCTACTTTGGGCAGGTTCCTGCTGTATTATTATGGGGGCTACTCCTCCAGAACGATGCCAACCATAATCCACCCCGACACATTCTATAAAGGCGAAGATTTGCCGGTTGTATTAACTCTGAGCAGAATGTGACCAGTACCTTGTTTTGGGCTAGGGTAATACCGCATAGGCAAGATCACAATACTGCATTACAACATCTAATGACTATCATTCTAGTCACATTATGACCCATAGCCTGATGCAACTGCAACACGGCTGTTTCAAAGAACCAAATTAACTGGATGTTATACACGTCTTTCCCAGCATTAACCTGACTGTGACCTGTAGAGATGAGTGAACTTACAGTAATTCGATTCGTCACGAACTTCACGGCTCGGCAGTTGATGCCTTATCCTGCATACATTAGCTCAGCTTTCCGGTGCTCCGGTGGGCTGGAAAAGGTGAATACAGTCCTAGGAGAGAGTCTTCTAGGACTGTATCCACCTTTTCCAGCCCACCGGAGCACCGGAAAGCTGAGCTAATTTATGCAGGCTAAAGTCAGTAACTGCTGAGCCGAGAAGCTCGTGACAGATCGAATCACTGTAGGTGACCTGCTTGTGGCTTCACTGTTTTTTATTTTTTATTTTTTTGTCCTTTTTTGTACCATCAAATCATTACTCTTTTAAACTTTTGCAACAGAAAGTCACAAAAAAAACAAACAAACATGCTCATAAGGAACCTGTCACCAGTTTTATGCCCAAACTGCAGCATAGAGAGAAATTATAGTTTATAAAAGCCATCGGGACCTGAGTAACTAACTAATCACGGAAAGCAGTCTCCATGCCTGCTCTCTGCCCCTCCAGCGCTGAATGACGCATCTTTCCCTTTCTGTTTATAGAGAGAGATGCGTCATATATGGCCCGGCGGGGAGGGGGGGGGGGGGTTTGGGGGTAGGGACCGCCGGGACCTGCCCCAATGACTTTATATCTAGGTCCCAGCTGCATTTTTAAATTGCGACATTTCTGTCTCATTCAGGTTTTTTTCTGGCATTGTTTGGAAAACTGCCACTGTAGTTTTTGCGCAAAAGCCAAAAGTGTATTTAAAATGAATGGTAAAGATATTGGAAGGCCTTATACTTCTCCATCCTACTGGACCCACTTCTGACTTTGGCTAAAAAACTGCAATGGCAGTTTTCAAAACGCCAGAAAAAAACCTGTGGAAGCCTAGGCTTTAATTTGTGACAGGTTCCTTTTAAATGTTTTGCTTGTGCAACCTTAAGGCTAGGTTCAGGCTACGAAATCTCCGGGCAGAAAATTTATTTTCGAGCTCCGCCTGCGCCGACTGACTTAGTCGGTGCTAGGACCGCGCGGACACTGCAGTCTCCTATAGACTGCTATGTGTTCTGCTAGGATTTCCGCCTGAAGAAAGAGTAACCCCTTTCTTCAGGCAGAAATTTTCTAGCGGATTTTTCATCCGCATTTTCCGCTTCACAAATTCCGAAGTGTGAATTTGGGAACGAAAAACCATTCACTACACTATGCATTATAGTAAGCGGAATTTCTGCCGGTAATTTCAAAGCGAAAATTCCGTAGTCTGAACCTAGCCTAATAACTCAGGTCACCATGGCCTTATGCAGCCTTAGCCTTATCGATTAAAGAATTTAAAAAAAAAAGGGCGGGGGGGGGGGGGGGGTGGCCTAACCGGGACTAGAAAGCTGAATCGGAGATGGTGGCCATTGATTGGATATAATGCAGCATAGTTAGCAGGATTGACTCCAGGTATATGATGCTCTTGGGTAACAGTCGCAGCAGCTTACAGTTTATTCCACCTACCTTGACAAGCATGGCCCCCCAACCCTCAGGGCACAATCACATAATATAGGTGAATTTCTGCATTTGTATTATGGTCACAACTTTATGCCAAACCAACTGTGGGTCTAATGACTTGAACTATCAGCAATGCAGAGATCTGTTATGCTGCTGTTTTAGGTCATTAGACCTGCGGTCGGGCCAGGACTTGTAGAATTTCAGGCATATTACACTCATGTGAAATTGGCCTTATACTGAGGTGTAGTGCAGGATAGCGGTGCATGTTCTGTGCGAGGGGTTGGAGACGTCGCTGCACCTGAGACTTCATCCTCAGAGAAGCTCTAATTATTCCTCTCATTACATGTGACAAATGCTGAGGCCTCCTGTTGGCCTCTTATGAGATCCCGGGATAATTAGTTGTCATTAAATGTCACTAATTACATCTAGAACACTTTATTAAAGAGGACAGTCACATTGTCACTGGGGCGAAGGAGGGGGTCTCTCTCCTCACTGCTGGTCAGGAATAGGTTAATCTCTGTCAGAACATTCCCCTTGTTATTTTAATTTTCAAATTATGTTTCAGATGTCACAAGTGCCCGCTGCCCTGCCAGGGGGAATTATGGCCATCCAGACCCCCACCCCCGTCCAAGTTTCTTTATCACATTATCTACACTTAGGTTAATGCTGTACATCCCTTAAAGGGGTACGCCACTGGCCAGCGTTCGGAAGTAAATGTTCCGAATGCTGTTTTCGTGCTGCGGGGGTCGGCCACGTCCCTCGTGACATCACGGCCATGCCCCCTCAATGCAAGTCTATGGGAAGGGGCAGTCACGCCCCCTCCCATAGACTTGCATTGAGGGGGCATGGCCGTGATGTCACGAGGGACGTGACCGAACCCTGTAGCACGAGAAAAAGCATTCGGAACATTTATTTCTGAACGCTGGCCAGTGGAGTACCCCTTTAAGGAGGGAGGCAGGAGGGTACTGGTCGTATGTTCATGCCCCCAATCTATATATCTATCTATAAATGCTGGACAATTCTATCTTGGGATGATTCAACGCTGGGGTATGAACCTTCAAGGAGACCCAATTTAGGCCATATTCACACAGTTTTTTATATATATATATATATATATATATATATATATAGCTGAATTTTCAGGCTTATTTTTTTATCTTTTTGCATCTGGGATGTTTCTCCTCTTTTTTTTTTTTTTTTTTCTGATGGAATGATCCGCTGTTTTAGCAATTGCCCAAAAACTGCTTGTGATTGGGACATATTTTGGTCAGTTTATGGCCCAAAATACATCTTAAAAAATGTGCAAAACATCTGCTGAAGAAACAGCTGTGAAATGAATGTGAGTTTTCCCATTGGATGTATGGCCCAAAAAAGGTTAAAAACAGTGTGCGGAAATATAGCTCGTAGCACCCACACCTGTGATGTCATCTCTATCTCATCATCTGAACAGAGTAAGTTTGATGACATCATTTCACAAATACATCACGTCATAGCTCCTTTGTACTTCTTGCATTAGGGTTTTCTATGGATAATGGGCCTGGATAAAAACCTATCTCATCCTGGATCGCTCAGTCCTATGCTTTCCTCCCGTGTCGCCCTTCCTCATGTTCCATCACTCTTCTTCATTGGTCTCCATTAGAGATGAGCGAACTTACAGTAAATTCGATTCGTCACGAACTTCTCCGCTCGGCAGTTGATGACTCTTCCTGCATAAATTAGTTCAGCTTTCCGGTGCTCCATTAGGCTGGAAAAGGTGGATACAGTCCTAGGAGACTCTTTCCTAGGACTGTATCCACCTTTTCCAGCCCACCGGAGCACCTGAAAGCTGAACTAATTTATGCAGGAAAAGTCATCAACTGCCGAGCTGAGAAATTCGTGACGAATCAAATTTACTGTAAGTTCGCTCATCTCTAGTCTCCATCACTCTTCAGAAAGCTCCCACCTTCCACATTCAGACAAAAGCTACAGGAAATGTGCGGTAAAATTGCTGTTCTCTGTGTGCGGCGGCTGTGAGAGATGCATTTAACACTTAATCAAAATGGTTTGACAATGTAAAAATGAGGTTGCGAGATGTCATTATTTCTGCATAATGCTCCCCATCGTCCTGCATCCTGATTGTTTCTCTTTTTTTTTCTGGTTTCATTAGTTTTACTTGCAGTGCACATTGAACAGATTAGAATTTTTGATTATTTTAGGACATTTGTGACAATTCTCGATCAGTCCAGTTACTGATTTTCCATCGGACGTTGCATCCTGTTTTGAATCCATTGGCTGCGCCATCGTGCAACGTGCTCCGACTTCCTGCAAAGCTTCCAAATGACTGTTCCTTGTCACTTCCAATGTTCTCAATGCAAATGAAAGGTTAATTTTATTCAAAACAGTGGGATTTTATGTGCAGGCAAAAGACTCCACCTCTGGAATATTAATTTATCAGAAGCTGAGACTAATTGCATAATAATGAGGCTCAGCATCTTCTCCTGTCTGTCGAGAGGCAGATTTAGCAAGGAACACAGAGGTTCGGCATTTAATTCTGTAAACACGTTGTGGAGCAGTTCCAAAAAAAAAAAAAAATCACAGTGTACCCCCCCCCCCCACTCTTTTTACCACTGTTACCATATCACAGGACTTTTATATCATATCGCTCTCCGTACACCCCAAACTTCTCTACAGCACTGATCTTTATTCCAGGGGCCTATATTTGTGTGCTCATCTCGATCGTGAATAGAATGTCAGAATAATAGTAAAGACTGACACAAAGGTAGACCAAGAGAATAGAGAAAACAGGAGGGTTGCTCTAAAAACTTAGATCTGTAAACCATTCAGCGTCTATTAGTACAGTGATCCCTCAACTTACAATGGCCTCAACATACAATAGTTTCAACATACAATGGTCTATTCTGGACCATTGTATGTTGAAACCAGACTCAACATACAATGTACGGACAGTCCAGATCTGTGAAACTTGTCAATGGCTGGAAGAACTGACCAATCAGAATGGGCATTCACTCATAAAACCCCTGTATTACTGAAGTGTATGCACTGACTGGTGTCTGGTAGTGCCCCCTACAGTACAGGGAGGTATTACATGTTCTGTACTCTTTACCTGTCCCAGGGTTACCTGCACCTTTGGACACCAGGTGAGGGTGATTCCATGTTACTTTTTGGGACACTTTGTGTACTGTACAGGACCCCAATGAAGCTCCTGTCCTCTACTTAGACCAGTGTTTTCCCAAGCACGATACCCCCAGCTGTTGTAAAACTACAACTCTCAGCATGCCCGGACAGCCTTTGGCTGTCTGGGCATGCTGGGAGTTGTAGTTTTGCAACAGCTGGAGGCTCCCTGCTTGGGAAACACTGAAATAGACAGTGATTACAGCTCCCAGCAGATCTTTCTTACTTTTATATGGACTTGCTTTATCTATATTAGTTATCTACTTTATTTTTCTTTAATTCTCACTTTTTCCTAATTTCGGATGACATTTTGGTGCCTTTAGAACCAATTACCAGGTTTCCATAGGGTTATGGTCTCAACATACAATAGTTTCAACATACAATGGTCGTCCTGGAACCGATTAATATTGTAACTTGAGGGACCACTGTACTTTCATAACAGGACGATGTAGAATGTACAGTCTAAGCAGCGCCCCATATCAACCAAGGGCCATATTTAACCAAGGGGTCCCGATATGACTATCCCTAGTGTGCAGTGAATTCATATTGTGTCTTCTCTTGCTCTGGGTTCAGTATATAGCAGGGGTCATCGGCAGCAGCCATGGCTGGTATCAATACATGTTATAGGGTTTTTGCCCATCACAACCGCCTTGTAAGAATAGAACTGTGATTGCAATGATAGGACTACTCCGCATCCCCCTCGACTCAAAGTGTATTTTCCATACTCATTTACACTGCTAATTTTAACCTACGGCTGCATAGTCCATCAGTGCTCTCTGTCCTGCTGCGAAGATAGCTATGAAAACTGTGAGCCCAGTTCTCAGAAATCTGCACTGAAAGCCGAGCGAAATAATCACCCCCTCCATAGGCAGTGATGAGGGTCTTCACAGACACTGTCTGACTATTCAGCTGTGTTTGCATCAGTGTCATCTTCATTCTAGGCCAAAACAGGACTAGTCAAATTAAGATATGCAAGTGAATGCGTGTGCTGTCAGTGAATGTAATAAATGTTCAGTCCTTTGGACCAACTCCAACCCCATCAAAAGCTTAACCCCTTAAGGACTGTTTTTTTTTTCCGTTTTTACACTTTCGTTTTTTCCTCCTTACCTTTTAAAAAATGATAACTCTTTCAGTTTAGCACCTAAAAATCCATATGATGGCTTATTTTTTGCACCACCAATTCTACTTTGTAATGACGTCAGTCATTTTAACCAAAAATCTACGGCAGAACGGAAAAAAAAATCATTGTGCAACAAAATTGAAGAAAAAAAACGCCATTTTGTAAGACTTTGGGCCTTCCGTTTCTACACAGTACATTTTTTGGTAAAAATGACACCTTCTCTTCATTCTGTAGGTCCATACGATTAAAATGATACCCTACTTATATAGTTTTGATTTTGTATTACTTCTGAAAAAAATCATAACTACATTCAGGAAAATGTATATGTTTAAAATTTTTCATTTTCTGACCCCTATAACTTTTTTAAATTTTTCTGCGTATGGGGCAGTATGAGGGCTCATTTTTTGCGCCGTGATCTGACGTTTTTAGTGGTACCATTTTAGTATTGATCGGACTTATTTATCATGATATAAAATTATTATTCATTATATAAAAAGTGACCAAAAATACACTATTTTGGACTTTGTAATTTTTTTGGTGAGTACGCCATTGACCATACAGTTAAATTGATCATATATTTTTATAATTCGGACATTTCTGCACGCGGCGATACCACATATGTTTATTTTTACTTACATTTTTTTTTTTTTTTTTTAAGGGAAAAGGGGGGTGATTTTATTAGGGAAGGGGTTAAATGATCTTTCTTAACTTTTTTTTTTTTTCAACACTGCACACACTGCACACACTGATCTTTTTTACATTGATCAATCGTTTCTCATAGGAAACCATGGATCGATGATTCTGCTGCTTGACTGCTCATGCCTGGATCTCAAAGGGATTCTCTCCTTTTACCCCTCTACAAGAACATTCGAGTGTAAAAAATGAAGATTTTGAATTTTCTCCTTCACTTTGCGGCTATTCCTGTGAAACACCTAAAGGGTTAAATGGATATTCCAGGCCAAAACTTTTTTTTATATATCAACTGGCTCCGGAAAGTTAAACAGATTTGTAAATTACTTCTATAAAAAAAATCTTAATCCTTCCAATAGTTATTAGCTTCTGAAGTTGAGTTGTTGTTTTCTGTCTAACTGCTCTCTGATGACTCACATCCTGGGAGCTGTGCAGTTCCTATGGGGATATTTTCCCATCATGCACAGCTCCCGGGACGTGACATCATCATTGAGCAGTTAGACAGAAAATTTCAGAAGCTAATAACTATTGGAAGGATTAAGATTTTTTAATAGAAGTAATTTACAAATCTGTTTAACTTTCCGGAGCCAGTTGAGATATATATATATATATAAAGGTTTTGCCTGGAATAGCCCTTTAACAAACTTTCTGAATGTCATTTTGAATACTTTAAGGGGTGCAGTTTCTATAATGAAGTAATTTATGGGGTATTTCTCACAGAAAAGCCCCTCAAATCTACTTCAAACTTAACTGGTCTCTGGAAAATTCATGTTTTCAAAAAGTAAAAAGATGTCAACTTTATGATGCAAACATAAAGTGGACATATTGTATTTGTGAATCAATATATAATGTATTTGGAATGTCCATTTTCCTTACAAGCAGAAAGTTTCAAAGATGCTACATTTTCATGAAATTTGGGGATTTTTCACCAAGAAGGGATGCAAGCACCAACGAAAATGTACCAGGATGTTAAAGTAGAATATGTCACGAAAAAACAATGTCGGAATCAGAATAAAAGGTAAAAGCATCTCAGAGTTATTAATGCTTAAAGTGAGAGTGTTCCTTAAAGGGGTACTCTGGTGGAAAACTTTTTTTTATTTTTTTTTTATTTTTAATAAACTGGTGCTAGAAAGATTTGTAAATTACTGTTATTAAAAAAATCTTAATCCTTCCAATACTTATTAGCTGCTGAATACTACAGAGGAAATTCTTTTCTTTTTGGAACACAGTGCTCTCTGCTGACATCATGACCACAGTGCTCTCTGCTGAGATCTCTGTCCATTTTAGGAACTGACCAGAGCAGCATATGTTTGATATGGCGATTTTCTACTACTCTGGGCAGTTCTTAAAATGGACAGAGATGTCAGCAGAGAGCACTGTATTCCAAAAAGAAAATAATTTCCTTTGTAGTATTCATCAGCTAATAAGTACTGGAAGGATTAAGATTATTTAACAGAAGTAATTTACAAATCTTTTTAACTTTCTGGCACCAGTTGATTTAAAAAAAGGTTTCCACCGGAGTACCCCTTTTAAGGTGAAAATGGGCTGCGTCCCTCAGGGGTTAAGGAATGCAGCTCTGGAAAAGCTGCAGCAGACCTCATGAAGGTCAATGTAATCTGCTGTGTATTTTTCGCCAAGGAAATTACTCCAAAGTTTAAACCTGCAGCAGGAAACTTGCAGGTAGCCTGCCTATGTGAATGGAGCCTTATACAGGATGCAACAGGATACCTAAAGTTATGTACGGTGTGACACTGTTCTATAAGCAGGATTAGAGATGAGCGAACTTACAGTAAATTCGATTCGTCACGAACTTCTCGGCTCGGCAGTTGATGACTTATCCTGCCTAAATTAGTTCCGCTTTCAGGTGCTCCCGTGGGCTGGAAAAGGTGGATACAGTCCTAGGAGACTCTTTCCTAGGACTGTATCCACCTTTTCCAGCCCACCGGAGCACCTGAAAGCTGAACTAATTTATGCAGGATAAGTCATCAACTGCCGAGCCGAGAAGTTCGTGACGAATCGAATTTACTGTAAATTCGCTCATCTCTATTCAGGATGTAACTCAAGATCAGTACAGGAAAAGTAAACTAATGTGTGTACACAGCAATTTCAGCAGGAGAATTGTGAGTGCAGCTCTGGAGTATAATACAACATGTATTTGGAATCAGTACAAAATAAACAATGGAATGTACACAAAGACTCCACCAGCAGAATTGTGAGTGCAGCTCTGGAGTATAATACAAAACGTACTCTGAATCAGTACAGAATAAACAAATTTTTTTTTTGTGAAAGCAGCGACGCCTCCAGGGCTGCTCAATACTATCCTGCGACATAGTTGTCTCTGAGGGACCTTCACCCTCCAATGGGCCAGCATTGGACATGGCCACACAGGTTCAGGAAAGGTAAGCACTAAAGCAGTGGTCTCCAACCTGCGGACCTCCAGATGTTGCAAAACTACAACTCCCAGCATGCCCGGACAGCCAACGGCTGTCCGGGCATGCTGGGAATTGTAGTTTTGCAACATCTGGAGGTCCGCAGGTTGAAGACCACTGCACTAAAGTAACCAAAAAAAAACTACCCAAGTTGAAAATAAAATCCATTTCACATGGTGGCTATAAACCCCACAAAAGAAAATAACTCATGTCACTTGCTGATATACTGCAGGAGGGACTCCGAAATGGCTGCTCTACAGGGTAAAATACGCATCCTCTGTGGCGGTAAGTTCTGTGTAAAAGGCGCTGTGAACAGCTGATTTCAACATTTGCGCCAAAATTACTAACAACTTGCACCAAATGATAAATTTGGTGCATGTCCACGAAAACCAAAGTGAAAAAAAAAGGGTCAAAAGAAACTGTCAACAGGCAAAATTGATAAATACCCCCCAAAGACTCCACCAGCAGAATAGCGAGTGCAGCTCTGGAGTATAATAAAAAATGTTACGCGGAATCAGTACAGAATAAGTATTTGTATATATCCCGCACCAGTTTAATGTGGGGCGCTTCTGTTTATGGATTGATTTTGGGCTGAGAACTAACAGTAGTAATGACTGGGGAGGGGGTGGCTGTTATTTTTGTCTGCTGTCATTACCTCCTAATGGCTGATCAGCACCTGATATTATTAACAGCAGAAATAGCAGCTTAGACTAGCAGGAAAGTTACACTTCATTTTTTTTTTTTAGATTTAATCCTATTGCATCGGTGGAGCTGCCGGAGTGAGACGAGCCATAAATCCTATTGCTTATTTTTCATTTGCGTGTGTTAATTGCCTGCATGCTGTGCAATATTGCTAAAGTGCTGCTGAGAGAAGGCAGCCATGAAGCAGACGGACCGCGACAGCGCCCAAGGTGCTCACTCTGTGCATTGCTAACCAGAGGCTCGTACAGAAAACATTCCTTCTATCACAATTGTCCCAACCCCACCTAACTGTCTGCAGCACATCAAGTGGGGACTATCTACTGTATGTCTGTCTGTCCATCCATACAATATCTATTGATGTAGTCTATTACATTCCTCACAGAGCCTCCAAAAAGGGTCTTTAATATTCAATGAACGTATTGACCATCTGAAGATTATTAAAAAATAAAATTTACCGTCGTAGCTGATAGACAACAAAATACTCACATCATCAATCAACGAATACACGATTCTTATTTACAGGACACATGTGACTTTTAGTGGTTCATTTTAATGATACACTCCTGGCACCCAATGAGATTGCAGCTTTGCTTGGGCTCCCTATGCGATTGGATAAATGTCTGTAGTTTTTTGTGCGCGAGGTCTAGACGGCCGCTGTCTGTATGTGGTAATTGTTACTGATTACAGGAGAGATTGTGGACGGCGCTAATGGAGATTTCCTGTCATAAAAACATCAATTATAACAATGTGTCATCTGCAGCTACAATAACCACCTCATTTACATATGCAAAAAAGTTACTGCTGCCTTTCACTCTGATGAGCAGATTCAGAAAATGAGGTGTCAAGGCCGAAATAGAGACATGGGCTTCAGGAAGGGGGTGGGGGGGGGGGGGGGAACTAGATTCTGGCATCTGATCCTGATTCTGCACAGGCCATAAATCTGTATATTTATCATTAGTTTCTCCAAAAGCTTCTGAAAACCTGAAGCAGCCTACAATCCCACGGTTCCTGGTGCCTGAGCAGAATGTCACAACTTAAAGGGGTACTCCGGTGAAAAACTTATTTTTTTAAATCAATTGGTGCCAGAAAGTTAAACAGATTTGTAAATTACTTCAATTAAAAAAATCTTAACCCTTCCTGTACTTATTAGCTGCTGAATACTACAGTGGAAATTCTTTTCTGTTTAAAACACAAAGCTGTCTGCTTACATCATGACCACAATGCTCTCTGCTGACATCTCTGTCCATTTTAGGAACTGTCCAGGGTAAAAGGAAATCCCCATAGAAAACATATGATGTTCTGGACAGTTCATAAAATGGACAGAGATGTCAGCAGAGAGCACTGTGCTCGTGATGTCAGCAGACAGTTCTGTGTTTCAAAAAGAAAAGAATTTTCGCTGTAGTATTCAGCAGCTAATAAGTACAGGAAGGATTAAGATTTTTTAATAGAAGTCATTTACAAATCTGTTTAACTTTCTGGCACCAGTTGATTTAAAAAAAAAAAAGTTTTTCACCGAAGTACCCCTTTAAGTGAAGACTGACAAACATTTGTGTGGACCAGTAGGAGATAGGGGTAATTGAATTAATGCTGCATTACAGTTCAATTGACATAGCATTCAGGGTCTGTGGAAAGCTGGGTAACAGGCAACTTTATTTTTTATGTTTTTGGGATACATTCATTAGGCTCTGGACTGCTAGGAGAACCATCTCTAGAAGATACCTTGTGACTCTCAGGTTAGTGTATTTGCATTCATTGCTAAAGCCATTTTTTGGGATTCTCCCCAGAGACGTGTCTGGTGATCATTGATCGTACGTGAATGGAATGAGTATTTAAGATGAAGATGATTTCACAACTGTTCCGAGTAATGTTCCAGATGGAAATGTTACAGCTCCTGTTCTGTTCTGCTACAGGAATTATATCACCAATTACAGTTCTGCTTTATGTATGCAACAAGCTCCCTGCCACGTCATGCTGCACTCCAGGAGACATAAAGATTATATCACTGGTACTAAGGAGCAGCACATTTCAAATGCTTCCTATCTGTTCACTAGGGCTCAGTGGGGAAGTCACTGAGTATTTCACTAGTGAGCAGCAGTGATATCACTGAGATTGCAACCAATCCATTCCCTTCACAGCCTATGATATCATCAATGCAGCCTATTCAGTCACTGGAGAGCAGCAGTGACATCACAAATAATGCAGCCTGTTTATTCATATAAGAGTAATGGGGGCATTGCTATGTATGCCACCTATCCATTCACTAGAATGCAAAAGTGATATCACTGATAATACAGCCTATCCATTCACTAGAGATCAGCTGTAACATCACTGAGAATACAGCCTATCCATTCACTAGAGATCAGCTGTGACATCACTGAGAATACATCCTATCCATTCACTAGAGATCAGCAGTAACATCACTGAGAATACATCCTATCCATTCACTAGAGATCAGCAGTGATATCACTGAGAATACAGCCTATCCATTCACTAGAGATCAGCAGTAACATCACTGAGAATACATCCTATCCATTCACTAGAGATCAGCAGTGATATCACTGAGAATACATCCTATCCATTCACTAGAGATCAGCAGTGACATCACTGAGAATACAGCCTATCCATTCACTAGAGATCAGCAGTGACATCACTGAGAATACATCTTATCCATTCATAGAGATCAGCAGTGACATCACTGAGAATACAGCCTATCCATTCACTAGAGATCAGCAGTGTCATCACTGAGAATACATCCTATCCATTCACTAGAGATCAGCAGTGACGTCACTGAGAATACATCCTATCCATTCACTAGAGATCAGCAGTGACATCACTGAGAACACATCCTATCCATTCACTAGAGATCAGCAGTGACATCACTGAGAATACATCCTATCCATTCACTAGAGATCAGCAGTGACATCACTGAGAATACAGCCTATCCATTCATAGAGATCAGCAGTGACATCACTGAGAATACAGCCTATCCATTCATAGAGATCAGTAGTGACATCACTGAGAATACAGCCTATCCATTCACTAGAGATCAGTAGTGACATCACTGAGAATAAAGCTTATCCATTCACTAGAGATCAGTAGTGACATCACTGAGAATACATCCTATCCATTCACTAGAGATCAGCAGTGACATCACTGAGAATACATCCTATCCATTCACTAGAAATCAGTAGTGACATCACTGAGAATAAAGCCTATCCATTCACTAGAGATCAGCAGTGACATCACTGAGAATACATCCTATCCATTCACTAGAGATCAGCAGTGACATCACTGAGAATACATCCTATCCATTCACTAGAAATCAGTAGTGACATCACTGAGAATAAAGCCTATCCATTCACTAGAAATCAGTAGTGACATCACTGAGAATACAACCTATCCATTCACTAGAGATCAGCAGTGATATCACTGAGAATACATCCTATCCATTCACTAGAGATCAGCAGTGACATCACTGAGAATACATCATATCCATTCACTAGAGATCAGCAGTGACATCACTGAGAATACATCCTATCCATTCACTAGAGATCAGCAGTGACATCACTGAGAATACATCCTATCCATTCACTAGAGATCAGCAGTGACATCACTGAGAATACAGCCTATCCATTCACTAGAGATCAGCAGTGACATCACTGAGAATACATCCTATCCATTCAGTAGAGATCAGCAGTGACATCACTGAGAATACATCCTATCCATTCACTAGAGATCAATAGTGACATCACTGAGAATACAGCCTATCATTTCACTAGATATCAGTAGAGACATCACTGAGAATACATCCTATCCATTCACTAGAGATCAGCAGTGACATCACTGAGACTACATCCTATCCATTCACTAGAGATCAGCAGTGACATCACTGAGAATACATCCTATCCATTCACTAGAGACCAGCAGTGACATCACTGAGAATACATCCTATCCATTCACTAGAGATCAGTAGTGACATCACTGAGAATACATCCTATCCATTCACTAGAGACCAGCAGTGACATCACTGAGACTACATCCTATCTATTCACTAGAGATCAGCAGTGACATCACTGAGAATACATCCTATCTATTCACTAGAGATCAGTAGTGACATCACTGAGAATACATCCTATCCATTCACTAGAGACCAGCAGTGACATCACTGAGACTACATCCTATCTATTCACTAGAGATCAGCAGTGACATCACTGAGAATAGATCGTATCCATTCACTAGAGATCAGCAGTGACATCACTGAGAATACATCCTATCCATTCACTAGAGAACAGCAGTAACATCACTGAGACTTCATCCTATCTATTCACTAGAGATCAACAGTGACATCACTGAGAATACTGCCTATCCATTCACTAGAGATCAGTAGTGACATCACTGAGAATACATCCTATCTATTCACTAGAGATCAGCAGTGACATCACTGAGAATACATCCTATCCATTCACTAGAGAACAGCAGTGACATCACTGAAAATACATCCTATCCATTCACTAGAGATCAGCAGTGACATCACTGAGAATACAGCCTATCCATTCACTAGAGATCAGCAGTGACATCACTGAGAATACAGCCTATCCATTCACATTCACTAGAGATCAGCAGTGACATCACTGAGAATACATCCTATCCATTCACTAGAGACCAGCAGTGACATCACTGAGAATACATCCTATCCATTCACTAGAGATCAGCAGTGACATCACTGAGAATACATCCTATCCATTCACTAGAGATCAGCAGTGACATCACTGAGAATACATCCTAACCATTCACTAGAGATCAACAGTGACATCACTGAGAATACATCCTATCCATTCACTAGAGATCAGCAGTGACATCACTGAGAATACATGCTATCTGTTCACTAGAGATCAGCAGTGACATCACTGAGAATACATCATATCCATTCACTAGAGATCAGCAGTGACATCACTGAGAATACAGCCTATCCATTCACTAGAAATCAGCAGTGACATCACTGAGAATAAAGCCTATCCATTCACTAGAGATCAGCAGTGACATCACTGAGAATACATCCTATCCATTCACTAGAGATCAGCAGTGACATCACTGAGAATACATCCTATCCATTCACTAGAAATCAGTAGTGACATCACTGAGAATAAAGCCTATCCATTCACTAGAAATCAGTAGTGACATCACTGAGAATACAACCTATCCATTCACTAGAGATCAGCAGTGATATCACTGAGAATACATCCTATCCATTCACTAGAGATCAGCAGTGACATCACTGAGAATACATCCTATCCATTCACTAGAGATCAGCAGTGACATCACTGAGAATACATCCTATCCATTCACTAGAGATCAGCAGTGACATCACTGAGAATACATCCTATCCATTCACTAGAGATCAGCAGTGACATCACGGAGAATACATCCTATCCATTCACTAGAGATCAGCAGTGACATCACTGAGAATACAGCCTATCCATTCACTAGAGATCAGCAGTGACATCACTGAGAATAGATCCTATCCATTCACTAGAGATCAGCAGTGACATCACTGAGAATACATCCTATCCATTCACTAGAGATCAGCAGTGACATCACTGAGAATACAGCCTATCCATTCACTAGAGATCAGCAGTGACATCACTGAGAATACATCCTATCCATTCACTAGAGATCAGCAGTGACATCACTGAGAATACATCCTATCCATTCACTAGAGATCAGCAGTGACATCACTGAGAATACAGCCTATCCATTCACTAGAGATCAGCAGTGACATCACTGAGAATACATCCTGTCCATTCACTAGAGATCAGCAGTGACATCACTGAGAATACAGCCTATCCATTCACTAGAGATCAGCAGTGACATCACTGAGAATACATCCTATCCATTCACTAGAGACCAGCAGTGACATCACTGAGACTACATCCTATCTATTCACTAGAGATCAGCAGTGACATCACTGAGAATACAGCCTATCCATTCACTAGAGATCAGCAGTGACATCACTGAGAATAGATCCTATCCATTCACTAGAGATCAGCAGTGACATCACTGAGAATACATCCTATCCATTCACTAGAGATCAGTAGTGACATCACTGAGAATACATCCTATCCATTCACTAGAGATCAGCAGTGACATCACTGAGAATACAGCCTATCCATTCACTAGAGATCAGCAGTGACATCACTGAGAATACATCCTATCCATTCACTAGAGACCAGCAGTGACATCACTGAGAATAGATCCTATCCATTCACTAGAGATCAGCAGTGACATCACTGAGAATACATCCTATCCATTCACTAGAGATCAGCAGTGACATCACTGAGAATACAGCCTATCCATTCACTAGAGATCAGCAGTGACATCACTGAGAATACATCCTGTCCATTCACTAGAGATCAGCAGTGACATCACTGAGAATACAGCCTATCCATTCACTAGAGATCAGCAGTGACATCACTGAGAATACATCCTATCCATTCACTAGAGACCAGCAGTGACATCACTGAGACTACATCCTATCTATTCACTAGAGACCAGCAGTGACATCACTGAGAATACAGCCTATCCATTCACTAGAGATCAGCAGTGACATCACTGAGAATAGATCCTATCCATTCACTAGAGATCAGCAGTGACATCACTGAGAATACATCCTATCCATTCACTAGAGATCAGTAGTGACATCACTGAGAATACATCCTATCCATTCACTAGAGATCAGCAGTGACATCACTGAGAATACAGCCTATCCATTCACTAGAGATCAGCAGTGACATCACTGAGAATACAGCCTATCCATTCACTAGAGATCAGCAGTGACATCACTGAGAATACAGCCTATCCATTCACTAGAGATCAGCAGTGACATCACTGAGAATACAGCCTATCCATTCACTAGAGATCAGCAGTGACATCACTGAGAATACATCCTATCCATTCACTAGAGATCAGCAGTGACATCACTGAGAATACATCCTATCCATTCACTAGAGACCAGCAGTGACATCACTGAGAATAGATCCTATCCATTCACTAGAGATCAGCAGTGACATCACTGAGAATACATCCTATCCATTCACTAGAGATCAGTAGTGACATCACTGAGAATACATCCTATCCATTCACTAGAGATCAGCAGTGACATCACTGAGAATACAGCCTATCCATTCACTAGAGATCAGCAGTGACATCACTGAGAACACAGCCTATACATTCACTAGAGATCAGCAGTGACATCACTGAGAATACAGCCTATCCATTCACTAGAGATCAGCAGTGACATCACTGAGAATACAGACTATCCATTCACTAGAGATCAGCAGTGACATCACTGAGAATACAGCCTATCCATTCACTAGAGAGCAGCAGTGACATCACTGAGAATACATCCTATCCATTCACTAGAGATCAGTAGTGACATCACTGAGAATACATTCCATCCATTCACTAGAGACCAGCAGTGACATCACTGAGAATACATCCTATCCATCTATGAGAATTCCTTGAAATGCAGCCTATCCATTCATTACACAGCTGGCTTGGATTTGGGGTGCATTAGATGAATATTGCTAGACCTTGTAGGAGAATTCCTGCCCCAGTGTTCCATGGCTTCACTTCTCTTCAGGTTTGTGATTGTAATAAATCCATAGTTTGCTTTGTATTAATCTTATCCACCCCCCTCCCCCCACCACCAGGGGAAGGGTCACTCCTCTAGGACATACTCCCACAATGCTTCACTCCTCCAAATATTTGGGGACAGAGATGCTGCTTGGTGTCTGGAAGGACGTGATTTAAAAACAAGACCAGGACGCCGTTAAGAGGCAATTTTATTCTCTATTAACCCAAATCAATGGAAGGTTCCTATAAACCATTAGCCTGAGAGGGCAGCAGCTCCGGGGTTAGATAAAGATGTCTGCCTGGTTATTAACAGTGACAGCTATGGGAAGGAGAGAGTTTAGGGGGAGCGGGAGGAAGAGTGATGGAAGCTGCAAGGAGCTGCAAGCAGGTTTATAAAGTTTTATCTCTCCTACATCTGTGAAAGTAAAAAAAAAAGATCTAGATGGAAAGAGACATGGTAAATATACAAATATATTGGGGGATTCATCAAGACATTTAAAAAGCTTTTTAAACGGCTTTTATCTCTATGTTTGTTGCTCAAAATGTTGCACAATGGGTCCAAACGACTTTTTGTGTGACAATTGCTTTTAAAATGTTTCCATGATTTTTACCCATTTAGAGCACTTTGTGCAGTGGTCACTGATTTATTAAGTGCGAATGTTGCAAAATTGAAAGAGCTTCATTCATCATTCAGTTGTCATTACAAGTCATACAGTAAATTACAATCACACAAGACATGACAGTACAATATACAGCGCAGGTTCCCTAAGCTATACACCGTACCACATGCTACACTAACACTCCGCTCCATCACTCGATATTGAAGAAACAAAGTCGAAAAACAACAACATATTACATTCTGTGATCAGGGAGCGGTGTGGGGTCACAAAATTGTCATAAAATTGTCGCACGATCCCAGAAATAGACAGTTTCTCAGGTCAGTTCAGCCTTGCCCTACATTTTCTGTGTGACTTTTGAGTCGCACAAAATCTGCTTAAGAAGAACTTTTTTAAGAAGTTGCATCAGCGAAATTTATCAAAATTTGTGCGCTGTTTCATAAATTTGGCGCATGTCTGCAACTATCGCCACAGCTTTTGTGCTCTAAAACAGTTAAGAATTCACACCACTCTGTAAATGCCCCCCATAGAGTGAATAATGCATCGTCATCAGAGTTGTATACTAAAGTATAAGGGGGATATATAGTGCCTCACAATACCATTCTCCCAACTTTTTTGATGGCAAAAAAGTTTTATTTGTACATATATTTCTATATGCCTAAATGCTTTTTACTTTAAATATTATCACACAATTCATCTGAATTTAACAATTTTTAAAGGAAAACTGTCAATAAACACCCCCACACTAACCAGAGGTACTGGCTGAGGGGTCGCTGATCAATATGCTGCCTACCATGCCCGGATCCGTCCAGCCATTCGCCCTTTATCTTCATTTTTCAATATATGCAAATCATCTTCTAACTAGCACGGGCGGGGTTACTGCCTTCATCTGGCACTGTGACGTCAGCGCCGTTTGTATGCAGCACCGCCCGGCATATTCATATTCATGCCCTCCCTCCGCATCTCCCTCTCCTCCCCGCTCTGTATGTGTCTCCACTGCTGTCACGATGCCGGCTGGCAGAAGGTGGATCCTCTGTGGAGAGAGAGAGGGATTGGCGTGGACCGTGCTAGTGGACCGGTTCTAAGTCACTACTGGTGTTCACCAGAGCCCGCCGCAAAGCGGGATGGTCTTGCTGCGGCGGTAGTGACCAGGTCGTATCCACTAGCAACGGCTCAACCTCTCTGACTGCTGAAGATAGGCGCGGTACAAGGGAGTAGACAGAAGCAAGGTCGGACGTAGCAGAAGGTCGGGGCAGGCAGCAAGGATCGTAGTCAGGGGCAACGGCAGGAGGTCTGGAACACAGGCTAGGAACACACAAGGAAACGCTTTCACTGGCACAATGGCAACAAGATCCGGCGATGGAGTGCAGGGGAAGTGAGGTATACATAGGGAGTGCACAGGTGAACACACTGATTAGAACCACTGCGCCAATCAGCGGCGCAGTGGCCCTTTAAATCGCACAGACCCGGCGCGCGCGCGCCCTAGGGAGCGGGGCCGCGCGCGCCGGGACAGGACCGACGGAGAGCGAGTCAGGTACGGGAGCCGGGGTGCGCATCGCGATCGGGCGCCACCCGCATCGCGAATCGCATCCCGGCTGGAGGCAGGATCGCAGCGCACCGGGTCAGTGGATCTGACCGGAGCGCTGCAATAGCGAGAGTGTAGCGAGCGCTCCGGGGAGGAGCGGGGACCCGGAGCGCTCGGCGTAACAACTGCTCATGTGCCGGCTTCCTGTGTAGTCACTCCAATCCCCTTTTTCAAAGGGATAATCCCCTCTGGGGAATAATACCCTCAGCTGAGGACCCACCTAAAAATTAACTTTTATTGTAACTATTGAAAAAGTTTTTCAAACAATACAACACATGTAAAGGTTACAATTATCAGATTGTGCAGTGAGACGAGTTAGGAGATATTTCTTTTTTTTTTAAAGGGGTACTCCGCCCCTAGACATCTCATCCCCTATCCAAAGGATAGGGGATAAGATGTCAGATCGCTGTGGTGCCACTGCTGGGGATCCCCGCTGCGGCACTGCGCTATCATTAGAGCACAGAGCGAGTTCGCTCTGTGCGTAATGACGGGCGATACAGGGGACGGAGCTGTGTGACGTCATGGCTCCGCCCCTCGTGACATCACGGCCCATCCCCTTAATGCAAGTCTATGGCAGGGGGCGTGACGACTGCCGTGCCCCCTCCCATAGACTTGTATTGAAAGGGGCAGGCCGTGACGTCAGGAGGGGCGGAGCCGTGACGTAACGATGCTCCGGCCCCTGTATTGCGCGTCATTACGTGCAGAGCGAACTCGCTCTGTGCTGTAATTATAGCGCAATGCCGCAGCGGGGATCCCGGGGCTCCCCAGCAGCGGCACCACGGCGATCTGACATCTTATCCCCTATCCTTTGGATAGGGGATAAGATGTCTAGGGGCGGAGTACCCCTTTAAGAGCCGAGGAACGTGCTCTCGAATCACCCAAAGCACAAGAAAAAGTGCAAACGTGTTACACTAAAAAAAAGTGCACAAAGGATGCGGTCTATCGCAAGCACTCCTCCGGTAAGAGAGAGGCCCCCAAAAAACCTTACCCTTCGCCTCCGGACCAAAAGGTACCTGCGAGGTTCCAGGTTCAATGTCCCTTTTCGCCGAAGCTACTAAAGGGACCACAAATGCTCCTGGCATCCCCCTTGGCGTTAGTCAAGGTATCTGCCCGCAGAGCCGATAACGGTTGGTAACCTGCCAAAGCAGGAGTACCCGGGGTGTTTGCAGGGAGGTGCAGAACCTAATGGCCACACACACCTCCCCTAGACCGCCAGGAGGGACAACCAATAGGGCTACTGCATCCTGACAAATCCTGTGGACACACAACACGCAAAAAGTGACAGAGTGAGACAAAAAGAAATAAATAAGTGAATGTGTGTGTTACGCCGAGCGCTCCGGGTCCCCGCTCCTCCCCGGAGCGCTCGCTACACTCTCGCTCCCGCAGCGCCCCGGTCAGATCCACTGACCGGGTGCGCTGCGATACCGCCTCCAGCCGGGATGCGATTCGCGATGCGGGTGGCGCCCGCTCGCGATGCGCACCCCGGCTCCCGTACCTGACTCGCTCTCCGTCGGTCCTGTCCCGGCGCGCGCGGCCCCGCTCCCTAGGGCGCGCGCGCGCCGGGTCTCTGCGATTTAAAGGGCCACTGCGCCGCTGATTGGCGCAGTGGTTCTAATCAGTGTGTTCACCTGTGCACTCCCTATGTATACCTCACTTCCCCTGCACTCCCTCGCCGGATCTTGTTGCCATTGTGCCAGTGAAAGCGTTCCTTGTGTGTTCCTAGCCTGTGTTCCAGACCTCCTGCCGTTGCCCCTGACTACGATCCTTGCTGCCTGCCCCGACCTTCTGCTACGTCCGACCTTGCTTCTGTCTACTCCCTTGTACCGCGCCTATCTTCAGCAGTCAGAGAGGTTGAGCCGTTGCTAGTGGATACGACCTGGTCACTACCGCCGCAGCAAGACCATCCCGCTTTGCGGCGGGCTCTGGTGAACACCAGTAGTGACTTAGAACCGGTCCACTAGCACGGTCCACGCCAATCCCTCTCTGGCACAGAGGATCCACCTCCTGACAGCCGGCATCGTGACAGTAGATCCGGCCATGGATCCCGCTGAAGTTCCTCTGCCAGTTGTCGCCGACCTCACCACGGTGGTCGCCCAGCAGTCACAACAGATAGCGCAACAAGGCCACCAGCTGTCTCAACTGACCGTGATGCTACAGCAGCTACTACCACAGCTTCAGCAATCATCTCCTCCGCCAGCTCCTGCACCTTCTCCGCAGCGAGTGGCCGCCTCAGGCCTACGACTATCCTTGCCGGATAAATTTGATGGGGACTCTAAGTTTTGCCGTGGCTTTCTTTCACAATGTTCCCTGCACTTGGAGATGATGTCGGACCAGTTTCCTACTGAAAGGTCTAAGGTGGCTTTCGTAGTCAGCCTTCTGTCTGGAAAAGCTCTGTCATGGGCCACACCGCTCTGGGACCGCAATGACCCCGTCACTGCCTCTGTACACTCCTTCTTCTCGGAAATTCGAAGTGTCTTTGAGGAACCTGCCCGAGCCTCTTCTGCTGAGACTGCCCTGCTGAACCTGGTCCAGGGTAATTCTTCCGTTGGCGAGTACGCCGTGCAATTCCGTACTCTTGCTTCAGAACTATCCTGGAATAATGAGGCCCTCTGCGCGACCTTTAAAAAAGGCCTATCCAGCAACATTAAAGATGTTCTGGCCGCACGAGAAATTCCTGCTAACTGAACTCATTCATCTAGCCACTCGCATTGACATGCGTTTTTCCGAAAGGCGTCAGGAGCTCCGCCAGGATATGGACTTTGTTTGCACGAGGCGTTTTTTCTCCCCGGCTCCTCTCTCCTCTGGTCCTCTGCAATCCGTTCCTGTGCCTCCCGCCGTGGAGGCTATGCAAGTTGACCGGTCTCGCCTGACACCTCAAGAGAGGACACGACGCCGCATGGAGAATCTCTGCCTGTACTGTGCCGGTACCGAACACTTCCTGAAGGATTGTCCTATCCGTCCTCCCCGCCTGGAAAGACGTACGCTGACTCCGCACAAAGGTGAAACAGTCCTTGATGTCAACTCTGCTTCTCCACGTCTTACTGTGCCTGTGCGGATATCTGCCTCTACCTTCTCCTTCTCCACTAAGGCCTTCTTGGATTCCGGATCTGCAGGAAACTTTATTTTGGCCTCTCTCATCAACAGGTTCAACATCCCAGTGACCAGTCTCGCCAGACCTCTCTACATCAATTGCGTTAACAATGAAAGATTGGACTGTGCCGTGCGTTACCGCACGGAACCCCTCCTAATGTGCATCGGACCTCATCACGAAAAAATTGAGTTTTTGGTCCTCTCCAATTGCACTTCCGAAATTCTCCTTGGACTACCCTGGCTTCAACACCATTCCCCAACCCTGGATTGGTCCACAGGGGAGATCAAGAGTTGGGGTACCTCTTGTTTCAAGGACTGCCTTAAACCGGTTACCAGTACTCCCTGCCATGACCCTGTGGTTCCCCCTGTAACCGGTCTCCCTAAGGCCTATATGGACTTTGCTGATGTGTTTTGCAAAAAACAAGCTGAGACTCTTCCTCCTCACAGGCCTTATGACTGTCCTATTGACCTCCTCCCGGGCACTACTCCACCCCGTGGCAGAATTTATCCTCTGTCCGCCCCAGAGACTCTTGCTATGTCTGAGTACATCCAGGAAAATTTAAAAAAAGGCTTTATCCGCAAATCCTCCTCTCCTGCCGGAGCTGGATTTTTCTTTGTGTCCAAAAAAGATGGCTCCCTACGTCCTTGCATTGACTACCGCGGTCTTAATAAAATCACGGTAAAGAACCGCTACCCTCTACCTCTTATCTCTGAACTCTTTGATCGCCTCCAAGGTGCCCACATCTTTACCAAACTGGACTTAAGAGGTGCTTATAATCTCATCCGCATCAGGGAGGGGGATGAATGGAAAACGGCATTTAACACTAGAGATGGACACTTTGAGTATCTGGTCATGCCCTTTGGCCTGTGCAACGCCCCTGCCGTCTTCCAAGACTTTGTTAATGAAATTTTTCGTGATCTCTTATATTCCTGTCTTGTTGTGTATCTGGACGATATTCTGATTTTTTTCTGCCAACCTAGAAGAACACCGCCAGCATGTCCGCATGGTTCTTCAGATACTTCGTGACAATCAACTTTATGCCAAAATGGAGAAATGTCTGTTTGAATGTCAATCTCTTCCTTTCCTAGGATACTTGGTCTCTGGCCAGGGACTACAAATGGATCCAGACAAACTCTCTGCCGTCTTAGATTGGCCACGCCCCTCCGGACTCCGTGCTATCCAACGTTTTTTGGGGTTCGCCAATTATTACAGACAATTTATTCCACGTTTTTCCACCATTGTGGCTCCTATCGTGGCTTTAACCAAGAAGAATGCCAATCCTAAGTCATGGCCTCCTCAAGCGGAAGACGCCTTTAAACGGCTCAAGTCTGCCTTTTCTTCTGCTCCCGTGCTCTCCAGACCTGACCCATCTAAACCCTTCCTATTGGAGGTTGATGCCTCCTCAGTAGGAGCTGGAGCGGTCCTTCTACAAAAAAATTCTTCCGGGCATGCTGTTACTTATGTTTTTTTTTTCTAGGACCTTCTCTCCGGCGGAGAGGAACTACTCCATCGGGGATCGAGAGCTTCTGGCCATTAAATTAGCACTTGAGGAATGGAGGCATCTGCTGGAGGGATCAAAATTTCCAATTATTATTTACACCGATCACAAGAATCTCTCCTATCTCCAGTCTGCCCAACGGCTGAATCCTCGCCAGGCCAGGTGGTCTCTGTTCTTTGCCCGGTTTAATTTTGAAATTCACTTTCGCCCTGCCGATAAGAACATTAGGGCCGATGCTCTCTCTCGTTCCTCGGAGGCCTCGGAAGTAGAGCTCTCTCCGCAACACATTATTCCTCCGGATTGCCTGATCTCCACTTCTCCAGCCTCCATCAGGCAAACTCCTCCAGGGAAGACCTTCGTCTCTCCACGCCAACGCCTCGGAATCCTCAAATGGGGTCACTCCTCCCATCTCGCAGGCCATGCGGGCATCAAGAAATCCGTGCAACTCATCTCTCGTTTCTATTGGTGGCCGACTCTGGAGACGGATGTTGTTGATTTTGTGCGGGCCTGCACTGTCTGTGCCCGGGATAAGACTCCTCGCCAGAAGCCTGCTGGTCTTCTTCATCCTCTGCCTGTCCCCGAACAGCCTTGGTCTCTGATTGGTATGGACTTTATTACAGACTTACCCCCATCCCGTGGCAACACTGTTGTTTGGGTGGTCGTTGATCGATTTTCCAAGATGGCACATTTTATTCCCCTTCCTGGTCTTCCTTCTGCGCCTCAGTTGGCAAAACAATTTTTTGTACACATTTTTCGTCTTCACGGGTTGCCCACGCAGATCGTCTCGGATAGAGGCGTCCAATTCGTGTCAAAATTCTGGAGGGCTCTCTGTAAACAACTCAAGATTAAATTGAACTTTTCTTCTGCTTATCATCCTCAATCCAATGGGCAAGTAGAAAGAATTAACCAAGTCCTGGGTGATTATTTACGACATTTTGTTTCTTCCCGCCAGGATGACTGGGCAGATCTTCTACCATGGGCCGAATTCTCGTACAACTTCAGAGTCTCTGAATCTTCTTCCAAATCCCCATTTTTCGTGGTGTACGGCCGTCACCCTCTTCCCCCCCTCCCTACTCCCTTGCCCTCTGGTTTGCCCGCTGTGGATGAAATAACTCGTGATCTTTCCACCATATGGAAAGAGACCCAAAATTCTCTCTTACAGGCTTCATCACGCATGAAGAAGTTTGCTGATAAGAAAAGAAGAGCTCCCCCCATTTTTTCTCCCGGAGACAAGGTATGGCTCTCCGCTAAATATGTCCGCTTCCGTGTTCCCAGCTACAAATTGGGACCACGCTATCTTGGTCCTTTCAAAATTTTGTGCCAGATTAATCCTGTCTCTTATAAACTTCTTCTTCCTCCTTCTCTTCGTATTCCTAATGCCTTTCACGTTTCTCTTCTTAAACCACTCATCATCAACCGTTTCTCTCCTAAACTTATCTCTCCCACTCCTGTCTCCGGTTCTTCGGACATCTTTCCTGTAAAGGAGATACTGGCCTCCAAGAAGGTCAGAGGAAAAACCTTTTTTTTGGTTGACTGGGAGGGCTGTGGCCCTGAAGAGAGATCCTGGGAACCTGAGGACAATATCCTAGATAAAAGTCTGGTCCTCAGGTTCTCAGGCTCCAAGAAGAGGGGGAGACCCAAGGGGGGGGGTACTGTTACGCCGAGCGCTCCGGGTCCCCGCTCCTCCCCGGAGCGCTCGCTACACTCTCGCTCCCGCAGCGCCCCGGTCAGATCCACTGACCGGGTGCGCTGCGATACCGCCTCCAGCCGGGATGCGATTCGCGATGCGGGTGGCGCCCGCTCGCGATGCGCACCCCGGCTCCCGTACCTGACTCGCTCTCCGTCGGTCCTGTCCCGGCGCGCGCGGCCCCGCTCCCTAGGGCGCGCGCGCCGGGTCTCTGCGATTTAAAGGGCCACTGCGCCGCTGATTGGCGCAGTGGTTCTAATCAGTGTGTTCACCTGTGCACTCCCTATGTATACCTCACTTCCCCTGCACTCCCTCGCCGGATCTTGTTGCCATTGTGCCTAGTGAAAGCGTTCCCTTGTGTGTTCCTAGCCTGTGTTCCAGACCTCCTGCCGTTGCCCCTGACTACGATCCTTGCTGCCTGCCCCGACCTTCTGCTACGTCCGACCTTGCTTCTGTCTACTCCCTTGTACCGCGCCTATCTTCAGCAGTCAGAGAGGTTGAGCCGTTGCTAGTGGATACGACCTGGTCACTACCACCGCAGCAAGACCATCCCGCTTTGCGGCGGGCTCTGGTGAACACCAGTAGTGACTTAGAACCGGTCCACTAGCACGGTCCACGCCAATCCCTCTCTGGCACAGAGGATCCACCTCCTGCCAGCCGGCATTGTGACAGTGTGCAGATATACTGCCCGGACATCCGGCAGAGTTAGGAGATTACCCACTAAGTGATGCTGTTGTAGAGGTCTCTATTCATTCTTAGCACTATTGGGAAGTTACCCCAATTTAGGATATTATGTGTCTTATTGAGACCACATTTTCCACTGCACACCTGCCTAAAACCAACGCCCTAAGTGGTAGATGTTCGTTGGTTTTAGGCAGGTGTGCAGTGGGGTAACTTCCGTATAGTGCTAAGAATGAATAGAGACCTCTACAACCGCACCACTTAGTGGGTAATCTCCTAACTCGTCTCACTGCACAACCTGATCATTGTAACCTTTACATGTGTTGTATTGTTTGAAAAACGTTTTAAATAGTTACAATAAAAGTAAATTTTTAGGTGGGTCTTCAGCTGAGGGTATTATTCCCCAGAGGGGATTATCCCTTCCAATAAGGGGTTTGGAATGATTTATAGGAATTATCCCAAGACTTACTGGGACTATTTTTGTTAAGTATTGGCTTCCTGTGTACACCCGGAAGCAGCTTCAGCGCAGGTTCATTCCAGCCGAGCGGAGCTGCAGTAAGGGTGTAGTAAGTAAAGGTGCAGCAAGCTAGCACATGCGCAGGGGATTCACATACTGAGCGAGGAGGAGAGGTAGATGTGGAGGTAGGGCATGAATATGCATAAGCTGGGCGGTTCTGCGGACAAGCGGCGCTGACGTCACAGTGCCAGATGAAGGCAGTAACCCCACCCATGCCAGTTAGAAGATGATTTGCATATATTGAAAAATGAAGATAACGGGCGAATGGCTGGACAGATCCGGGCATGGTAGGCATCATACTGATCAGCATCCCCCGCACTACCAGTCAGTACCTCTGGTTAGTGCAGGGGGGAGGGGGGGGGGGCAGTTAGTGACAGGTCCAAATTACACCAGATTGTGAAATAATACACAAGTTGGGATTGAATTACCTTATAGCCAGACAGCCAGTTTCTGGAGCAATGTAATAGGCTACAACTTTGTTCCCCAATTCAAAAGAAGGAACATTTAAGCCTCATTCACACCTTGTTTGGGGGTTATAAATCTGAATACAGGCAAAATGCACTGATATGTAAACACGATTTACTCACAGTGTAGATGAGTTGAGTAGACCAGACAAAGTCTATTTGTGACCATTCTATTCCACGTAACGTATTCCATTGTGGAGTCGACAGAGCATTGTCGCAAATAGACTTCATTTGGTCTATTGTGCCTAATGGCTATGCATTAACTATACTACGGTGTACATTTGGATACCTTTTTACATTTCAATGTAGACACATTTTTAGTTGTGAACAAGGCCTTAAAGGGGTACTTCACTGCCGCAACATTTAGTACATTTTGTACCGAATGCTGGGTGTGGGCTGCAGGGGTCGTGAAGTCAGGGCTACGCCCCTCGTGACATCACACCACTCTACCTCAATGCAAGTCTATTGGAGGGGGCTTGGCAGTCAACTCCCACGCCACCTCCCATAGACTTGCATCGAGGGGACGTGGCCGTGACGTCACAACCCCCAAAGCCCGCACCCAGTGTTCGCAACAAAATGGCCTTTTGTACACCCAGTGTTTGGAACAAAATGGCCTTTTGTACAAAATTACACAGAGGCAAGAAAAGGGAGGACAAAACCCTATACTTATACCTCCTCTAGCTGCCACGATGTTGATCAGAAAATATGTGACCCGTGAGTCCCTAAATGTAACTGCAATCACTTATATGTTATATAGATAGTGTGTACAGCTGGTATTTACCTCTATACAGTGCTGTATATCATCACTTATATGGTATATAGATACTGTGTACAGCTGGTATCTCCCTTTATACAGTACTGTATATAATCACTTATATGGTATACAGATCCTCTGTACAGCTGGTATCTTGGGATCTTGGTTTGTATATAGTGGATTTTATTTAATAACAGTATAGTGGAATTATCCAGTCACTAGTCGCTTTGCGGTTTAATGGTCCTTGTGTGGCAGTACTGTGTATCCCTTACATAGGTGTTTTATTGGTAATATTTACCAGTATTATTGGTATTGTTGTTCTCAGTATGCCCGATCTGGTCAGGTCACAATAATGTATGGTAATATTTGCTCCTAGTCCCAGGCCCATGCACTTTAATGACCCACACATAGTCAGCCAGTGTTTACGTTTGGGCTACTTCCCGCACATATACGCTTTGGCGCCCCAAACTCAAGAGTCACTAGCTGACTACATTCAGGCGTTTAAAATTAAAAGACCTGCTGCTGTGTGCTGCTATATACATTTTTTTTTTTTTAGTTAAATGCTGTCTTCTACCTAGGACAGACACAGTGCGCATTGTGAATCCAGGCGTACACCAGTTTTCTGCGGTGTTAAATAAAGCAATGGTGTTTGGTGCACTGGTCACATTTGTGACGCCTCCTTCTGCTTCCGATTTCAAGCAATGCTTACAGGAAAATGGTGCTGGCGTTTCTGTCACATAAAGTTTTATTAAAGGAGTACTCCGGTGGAAAACTTTTTTTCTTTTAAATCAACTGTTGCCAGAAAGTTAAACAGATTTGTAAATTACTTCTATAAAAAAAAAATCTTAATCCTTCCAGTACTTATTAGCTGCTGAATGCTCCACAGGAACTGTCCAAAGCAGCATATGTTTGCTATGCGGATTTTCTTCTACTCTGGACAGTTCTTAAAATGGACAGAGATGTCAGCAAAGAGCACTGTGCTCATGATGTGAGCAGAGAGCTGTGTTCCAAAAAGAAAATAATTTCCTCTGTAGTATTCAGCAGCTAATAAGTACTGGAAGGATTAAGATTTTTTAATAGAAGTAATTTACAAATCAAGTTTTCCACTGGAGTACCCCTTTAAACATAATCTGCCTCTTTTCAATGTGAAGATTAAAGAAGATGAAACCTAGTGCTGCTTAGATATTGTCACGATGCCGGCTGGCAGGAGGTGGATCCTCTGTGCCAGAGAGGGATTGGCGTGGACCGTGCTAGTGGACCGGTTCTAAGTCACTACTGGTGTTCACCAGAGCCCGCCGCAAAGCGGGATGGTCTTGCTGCGGCGGTAGTGACCAGGTCGTATCCACTAGCAACGGCTCAACCTCTCTGACTGCTGAAGATAGGCGCGGTACAAGGGAGTAGACAGAAGCAAGGTCGGACGTAGCAGAAGGTCGGGGCAGGCAGCAAGAATCGTAGTCAATAAGGCAAAAGCAGGAGGTCAAGTACACAGTATGGACAAACACAGTAACGCTTTCACTAGGCTCTAAGGCAACAAGATCCGGCAAGGGAGTGCAGGGGCAGTGATCAGATATAGTCTGGGAGCAGGTGGAAGCCAATTAAGCTAATTGGGCCAGGCACCAATCATTGGTGCACTGGCCCTTTAAGTCTCAGGGAGCTGGCGCGCGCGCGCCCTAGAGAGCGGAGCCGCGCGCGCCAGCACATGACAGCAGGGGACCGGGACGGGTAAGTGACCTGGGATGCGATTCGCGAGTGGGCGCGTCCCGCTGTGCGAATCGCATCCCCGACGGCCATGACAGTGCAGCGCTCCCGGTCAGCGGGACCGACCGGGGCGCTGCGGAGAGAGAGACGCCGTAAGCGCTCCGGGGAGGAGCGGGGACCCGGAGCGCTAGGCGTAACAGATATCATGTAAGCCTATATATTGAGATATTTAGTCTGATTTTAAAGGCTTAGAAAAATATTACAAAATGATGAAACAATGAACTGCTATCGATAAGGGGGACCTGTGGCATTTAAAAAACAAACACGTAAGCCATCATCAACCATTTCTTAATCCTTGGCGGCCTTCAAAGCTTGAGAAGTTACTATTAACAATATTATTTTTGTCTTCAATGAATTGTGTAAAATCAATGCCTTGCAATGTTCCATGGCGGATTCTATTTTCAATTAAAGGGGTTCTCCGGTGCTTACACAACTTTTCCCCTATCCAAAGGATAGGGGATAAGATGCCTGATCGCGGGAGTCCTGCCGCTGGGGACCCCCGGGATCATGCACACGGCACCCCGTTTGTAATCAGTCCCCGAAGCGTGTTCGCTCCGGGTCTGATTACTGGCGACCACAGGGCGGGCGGCGTGTGACGTCACGCCTCCGCCCCTGTGTGACGTCATGCTCCGCCCCTCAATGCAAGCCTACGGGAGGGGGCGTGACAGCTATCCTCCCGTAGGCTTGCATTGAAAGGCGGAGGCGTGACGTCACACAGGGGCGGAGGCGGGACGTCACACGCCGCCCGCCCTGTGGTCGCCGGTAATCAGACCCGTAGCGAACACACTCCGGGGACTGATTACAAACGGGGTGCCGCGTGCATGATCCCAGGGGTCCCCAGCGGCGGGACTCCCGCGATCAGGCATCCTATCCCCTATCCTTTGGATAGGGGAAAAGATGTGTAAGCACCGGAGAACCCCTTTAAGTTTTTTTGATATTAGGAAACCTATATGAAACAGGACAGTTTAGAATTCACGACCATTTAGTGTGACACAAATTTGACAAGGGCATTGATAATGAATTTTGGAAACAGAGAGGGGTTAGTTATGTGGGGCAACTATTTCAACACAGGATGCTTAAAGAAGTACTGCAGCCTTTATACAACCTATCCCTTATCTGCAGAATAGGGGATAAGTGTATGATCGCGGGGACCCCTGCGATCTCCTGTACATGGCCCCGGCTCTTCCGCAGCTCTCCATGTGCAGGAGGCATGTCAGCCGCAGCATGAAACCGTGGCCACCACGCCCCCTCCATGTATCTGTATGGGAGAGAAGGAGATGCAGCATTCATCCCCGCCTCTCCGATAGAGCTGAATGAAGGGAGTGTATCTGTCGAACTCTTAGTGAGGTGCTGGCTCCACGTACGGAGATCCCAGTGTTCGGACCCCCTCCCTGCGATCAGACACTTATCCCCTATCCTGCGGATAGGGGATAAGTTGTCTATGGCTGCAGTACTCCTTTAAGACATTAGATTTACTAAAACAAGCGAATGGATTTAGGGAACATCAAACGTTGTGGTACCTACAAGTGTGTAAAACACATAAAAACACACAACATTTTGTTTTAGGATAGTCAGAGTCACATAATTTAAAAGAATGTATAAGAGATGAGCCGACACAGGGGAGAAATATAGAATGTTAAGGAAACCCCAGTTAGTTTCCAGAGGAAAATCAGAGGGAAATGGGAGCCGGAAATAGGGACAGTTCTTTAGGCCTCTTTGAGGTGCATCTTGAGGAACCTAGTTATCTGCTCAAGTTATAAGAAATATCAGTTCACTTAATATCAGCTATATTACTTCCCTCTTTTTATGGAAAATAAAGTGTAGGGATAGGTCTATTTGTCCTAAATGTAGTGAAGAATATGCAAAATTTAATTTGGAGCTGTACGAAGGTGGAAAGACTTTAGACAGAGGTCTTTCATATTGTACAACCTAAATTTGGGGTCCCAATGGAAGTATCAGCATAGAAAGCTATATTGGGTTACGTAGCTGAGTTTGGGAAATTGAGTTACTCATTAAAGGGGGTTATCCAGGAAAAAAAACTTTTTTTATATATATCAACTGGCTCCAGAAAGTTAAACAGATTTGTAAATTACTTCTATTAAAAAATCTTAATCCTTTCAGTACTTATGAGCTTCTGAAGTTTAGGTTGTTCTTTTCTGTCAAAGTAATCTCTGATGACACGTGTCTCAGGAAACGCCCAGTTTAGAAGAGGTTTGCTATGGGAATTTGCTTCTAAACTGGGCGTTTCCCGAGACACGTGTCATCAGAGATTACTTAGACAGAAAAGAACAACCTTAACTTCAGAAGCTCATAAGTACTGAAAGGATTAAGATTTTTTAATAGAAGTAATTTACAAATCTGTTTAACTTTCTGGAACCAGTTGATATATCAAAAAAAGTTTTTTCCTGGAATACCCCTTTAAGATTTTCTTTTTAGCAAAGCAAATGATTCTTAGGTTATGGATCAACAACTTCATCCCACAGGTCCAACCAGAGGAGTAGCTAAAGACATAGCAGAGGTAGCAGTCGCACCGGGGCCCTGGTGCCTAGGGGGCCCCAAAACACATTTGCCCCATAAGAGATGAGAATTTTAATTGGCATATGGGGCTCTGTTGCAGATTTTGAATCGGGGCCCAGAAGCTACAAGCTACGCCTCTGGGTCCAACAATGGTTAAAATTGATTTATATTGTCAAAAAAATATGAAAATTGGAGAGACAGGGGCTCAGAAAAAAGAATGAGGCACTTCCATAAGTCTCAGGGATTCTGGTAGAGCTTAGGCTGGGATCACATCACTTTTTCAGCCATACGGGACTGCATACGGCTGGGGGGAGCTAAAACCGGGCGCTCCCGTATCCCTGCCGCATGCCGTCCGTATGTAATTCATTTCAATGAGCTGACCGGAGTGAAGCGCTCCAGACCTAAAACCCGCCGGACCTAAAGTCCTCCGGTCGGCTCATTGAAATGAACTACATACAGGCGGCATACGGCAGGGATACGGAATCGCTCGGTTTTAGCTCCCCCCGTATGCGGTCCCGTATGGCTGAAAACGTGATGTGAAACCAGCCTTACTATTGTACATCACGTAAAGTATTGGTTTAAGAGGTGCCCTTTCTCCTCCTCAGTTTGTTACTTTTTTCTGTGCTTTATTTTTATATGCATTTATGAGATGTATGTCGCTATTTATATGAATATAATTTAAAAAAATCCTTGCGGCTCTGTGTAGGGCAGTGATCAGTGGAACAGCAGAAGGCCCTGCTGACTGCTGTTCTACCAATCAGTGCTTACATTGCAAGAGGAAAGAAAGGACCCTGCTCATCTTCCTCTTTTACTCATTTACTTCTGCGGTGTGGAAAAAAATGCTGTAAAATAAGACACCTCCTATAAGGGAAAGCATCTGATTGGCTCCAAGTTTTTTTATTCTAAAGTAGGACTATGACCCCAAACATTCAGCCACTGTCATTAAGAACTCTCTTCAGCATAAAGAAGAACACAGAGTCCGGAAAGTGAAAATATGGCCCCCACTGATCTCGACACCATCAAATCTGTCTGGGATTACATGAAGAGACAGGAGGACTTGAGCAAACCTACACTGTCAGATGTTCTTTGGTTCTCCAAGATGTTTAAGACAACCTCTCTGAAAAGTTCCTTTAAAAACTGCGTTCAAGTGTACGTAGAGATATTGATGCTGTTTTGAGGGCAAAAGGTGGTCACTGGACCTCCATTATGGCACTGCCTCTGTCTTTCTTGTGCTGCTGTGTGCTCCGCTGCTATGTTTATAGGGGTATTCCCGTTTTTTTTTTATTTGACTTTACTACAGGAGCTGTAAAGTAAGTCTAGTTCATAATATAGTGTCTGTACTTGTGCGTGATGGTGGTCTTGCAATTCCTAGGTGATCTTTGCCACAATGTTTATTTTTAACAGCATACAAAATGACTGTTGTTTTCCCAGGTTGCAGTGCGGCTCGAGACATTACATCACTAGTCAGGTGATGACAGGGAGCCTGTCTGCTTCAATGGCTTGAGCGACTGCTGAGTTGTAGGGAAATCATTCTGTAAGAATTGTAGGTTTGCAACAGCTGGTGGCACCCTGGTAAAAGAACACTGGTCTATTGTTTACAGCAAAGCATGGAAGGCAGCACACCTGTACTTCAATGGGTAGGGTGGCTGATGTGTGGGAGGGGAAATGTGACCTCACACTTACAAACAAGGTATTACGGGACTTATAGTTTGACAGAAGTATTTCCAACAGGAAATAGCCATGTCACAAAAGATAGCCTCAGCTTTATCTTAATCTCACAATTTAGCCATTTAGCCCCAAGACAAGCACGGATCCTTCCTAAGCATGGCTATTACTATCTGGCAGGCTATTACCTTCCTCTGGTCCACAAAGATCAAGTGAGTGCATCCTGGTGATGTTTGCTGTGCAATGGTGGAACCATCTTTGTGGACCTGAGGAAGGCGCATGTTAGTGCCGAAACTCGTTGTCCAAACATTTTCTATTCCAATAAATTCTTGTCCTGTGCAACTGTGGCTGTTGAGTCCCGTCCTTTACTAGCAGAAGCAGTCCACCCAATTCCCTCCTTTTTTCTGTCCATTTTGCATCCACATTTCTGTACCCTTGGAGATACGGAAAGGGGAAAGTGAGCCACACACTGCACGCATCGCACTCACCCAATACCCCTTACAGGGTCTTGCTTGCTTCGCTGGAACACCCCAGCGGACCACGGCAACACCCAAGACGAGGTGGTGGGTTGGGTCCATCTCGTCCTCATACTACCACCACAGAGAGCGCCCCTCTTTTTTTCGTTTCTGCCTTTGCACTACTATCTGGCAGGTAGATCCTAAATTCTCCTTATTGTGGATAGCCCCTTTAATACTTTCATATGTGAGACTGTTTTGCCTATCTATCTGTTTCTATTCCTATTATATTGCTGCTTCCTCACCTGCTTCTTTCGTACCATCCAGAGCAGATGTAGGTAATGAGTCTCTTGTCAGTGACATATCTTCCATGTTTTGTCCATAATTACATGTAATGAGTTCAGCCATGTTGTTCACTCTGCACACGTAGCCCTGACATGATGCCAGGCATAATTACCCTGTTAATTATAATGTCCTCGCTGTCATTACCAAATTATGACTTTCAGCAGAGGACCTCTCAGTCATCAGAGTAAAGGGAAATAACACAGAGATCAGTCGGATCCACAAGTCTCCTTAAAGTCAACCAGGGCCGCGTGGTCTCCTAGATACAGAGTGCATATATTTCAGAGAATCTGTACCTTGTAGTAGTGATATGTTATTAATTTATTTTTTTGAAGTCTCTAAAAGGCTGTCAAGTGTCTTTACATGAGCCCTACAATATTCCTGAAGTCTTAGGCTAGGCTATTTCCACTTAGTGACATTGTACGGAACCTGAGTTACTCCATGTTTTAAGCTGTTCATACAAATAAGAATATTGTGGTGTCCCAGCACCAAAGGAATTTCTTGTAGGCTACGGATCTCCACGGGCATGCCTGCTGCTCTTGTGATGGGCCCACTGTTCTATTGTTTACTGTGTTTATGCACTTTGCTGTATCTCATGTATTCTTGTATTACATATGTACTGTACCTTTGAGAAGGAGATGCTGAGTGACCAAGTGACCCCTGTTACCCAATGGGAACCCCCAAATTGTCCTGTATATAGTATAGGGGGGAGAAGTTGCTCGAGTCTAGTTCAGTCAGAGCTAAGCTCCATGTGAGCTACAATGTGTAAAGGAGTTTGAAGAAGCGTGAAGTAATTCCAAGGGAAGCCTAAACAGGAGTTGGTGAGTCATACCCTGGCGGTGTCAGTAATTGAACCTTAGCAGAATCCTAGTTAGCGTGGGGTATCTCTTAATCTTCTTTTTAAAGTATTTATTTAAGTTTTGTAGTTATTAATAACAAACACCGCCAACATGGAGAGATTAAATTAACATAAAGAACAGCACTCCCAAGAGGTCCCAGAGACCCACAGTAAACGGTAGTAAGGAGGCAGAGAACACCAAAAGGATCACCAATGTACAAAGAGGGCAACTCTAAGACCAACTAGAGGAGGCCCAACACGGACAGACAACCAGACACACAAGCAGACACACTTCCCGGCACCCCCCACCCCAGCCCCAACACTAACCAAATAGTAGCACCCCATATTGACTTACTGAGTCAGACCAATCGGCAGGTCAGCCGAAACCGCCAACAACAGCCAAGGGGTCCACACCTTATCAAATTTCTTAGAGAACTTGTGACTCACATAGAGGGCCTGGTACAACGGAACATATTTATTTACCAAGGTTATCCAACGAGACAGCGGGGGTGGGGGTGGACAAGTCATGACAACCACTTTACGGGCACAAAACAACAGGAAACGAATCAACAAACGTCTATGAGTACTAGAAATTAAGTCACTAATAACCCCCCAATAAGCACACCATAGGGCTAAACACAAAAGGAAATTCCAAGTGATCATCCAAAAATCCCATCCAAAAGGACAGGACACTCCCATACTGCATGCAAAAAGTTACCAACTTCCAAGGAGCATCTAAAGCACAGGTCAGACTGAGATAGTCCAAAACGCTTAAGCTTAGCAGGGGTATAATACAACCTCAATACATATCTAGATTGGATCAGCATATCTCTGCTGCTAACAGTTGCATAATAGGAGCCCTCCACCTCCTTCTACTGACTCTCGGACAGATCCAGGATATCAGCCACCCATTTAGGAAAAATTAGAGAGAAATGACCCCAGTGACTGGAGAAGGGCATAGGATTGGGTAAGAGGTTTAGAAAGATCCGTGGTGCCCAGGAGAAGCTCCACCTCAGAAAACACCGGGGAAAACATCAGGGAGCCAAACTGCGCCTAAACAGCCTGCCAGAGTTGAAAATACCAAAACAAGGCATTCCCAGGGATGCCATAGCGTTCCCTCATTTCCACGAAGGATAGGAAAACCTGATCCTCCCGGAACAGGTGGATCACAAATTTGACTCCATGAGCACCCCAAAAACTGGCCTCCTGTAACCCATGCAGGTGAGGCAAATGAACATTCCCCCACAAGGGTGCCCTAGGAGATACCAGAGGCTGTGGAAATTTACTCGACACCACGGACCATACTTTAGCTATAGTGATCAGAGGAATAGGAAAGGAAGAGCTAGAGTGATACATGTAGAGTGTATTGGTCAAAGCTTCATAAGACCCTATAAGTGCACCAGCCAGGGCTGTCGCCGAGTTCGACAAATCCAGATCGATCCACCATGCTGCATAGACATATTGGGAGGCAAGAAAATAATTATAAACATCAGGGGCAGCTAAGCCACCATGCCATTTGGGAGCCTGGAGAAGGTCCCAACCGAGTTTGGGAGGCTTTCCCTGCCAATAGAAGGATCCCAGAGCACCGCACAGCGCAACAAAATACTTCCTGGGGGGGATGACAAGGGACAAGTGAAAAAGATATAGAAATTTGGGGAGGAAAATCATTTTAAAGATATTGATCCTGCCAGCTAGGGAGAGAGGGAGTGCGGACCACGCGTGCAGTCGCTCCACAGTGGAGTGCAGTAGTGGCTCCAAAATTAAGAGGCATGTAGTCTAACAGGGACGGAGAAACCTCCACTCCCAGGTACCGAAAACGAGGACCCACCTGCACCCCAGATGAAAGCGCCATCAGGGAGGATTCAGCCCAGTTAACCTGCAAGCCCGAAATGGCACCAAATCGATCAAGTAAGTTCATAAGGGAAAATAGAGAACCCTCAGCATCCGCCATATATACCAGAGTATCATCAGCATAAAGGGAAACCTTTTCCACAATAGACCCCCTGGGAATACCACAGATATCCTGGTCCCTCCGAATAGCAGCCGCCAACGGCTTAATCGCCAGCGCAAATAAGAAGGGAGAGAGCGGACACCCTTGCCTCATCCCACAACCCAGAAAATGGAGCAGAAACTTCTAAGTTAGTGCGGATATGGGCCCTAGGATTATCATACAGCAGGCGAACCCATGCACAGAATCGGGGACCAAACCCAAACATCCCCAGCAGCTCCCAAAGATAAGGCCACAAAACAGAATCAAAAGCTTTATAAATATCTAGGCTAACTACCACATCTGTAGGAAAGCCCTTCTCCACCGCCGCTATGTTGAGCTGCAGACGCTTCACATTCACATGTCAGGATGAATGACAGCACCGACAACCCCATACAAACGAGTTGGCAGGACTCTAGCCAGGATCTTAATATCAACATTCAGAAGTAAAATAGGTCTATAGGGGCCAGGGAGCACTGGTTTAGGAAGTACAACAATGAGCGCTTCCCTCATAGAATCCGGAAGGGCATCAGCAATAGCAATGGAGTGAAACAATTTACAAAGAATAGGGGCCAGTTGCTCCTCATTCATCCTGTACCAATCACCTACCATCCCATCTAAACCCGGAGTCTTCCCACTAGGAAGATCCCTTATAGCCTGAGCCACCTCCTCAACTGTAAAGGGGGCATCCAATGCCTCCACCTGAGCACGACCAAGCAAGGGGAGAGACAAATCTTGCAGGAAGGAGAGAATCTCCCCTTGACAAGGCATAAAGGGGGCAACATAAAGAGAGGAATAAAATTCTTTGAAAACAGCATTTATCCCCTGAGGATCTGTCACTACCACCCCATCACTACCCAAAATGCAAGGGATAGAGACCGGCGGGCGAGTAGCCCTAGCTAAATACACCAACAGTTTACCATTCTTATCTCCAAATTCAAACAGGGGAGCCTCCCTATCCGCTAAGCTCAATTGAACTCTATCCTTCTTTACAACTAACAAAGATCTCTGAGCATTAGCCCATGCCCTCTCATTCTCAGGGGACGGATTCCTAACATACTCAGCCTCCAAAACCCCCATCTTCTGTAACAGGGTACTCTCCATGGCCGACCTAAGCCTCTGCTGATCCGCTACTCCTGCTATGAAAGCACCTCTAATCGTAGCTTTAAATGCATCCCACTGCACTAATGGGTCAGGATAATCAGTATTGTGTTCCCAGTATTCAGTGTGAGCTACCCCTAGAGCCTCCACAACTGCTTCAGCTTGTAGCCATCCAGGATGCATGTGCCATATGCGGGAAGGGGGGGTAGGGTCGAGGTGCAGTACTACCACTACATTACCACTATGGCAGAGTGGTCTGAGATCCCTCTAGAGGTGTAGGAAACATCTCTTACCGCCAGAAGAAGATCCTCAGACGCCAGAGCAAGGTCTATGCGAGAAAACGACCTATGGGCCGCAGAATAAAAGGAAGAGGATGCAATAGGGTATTTCTACCTCCAGAGCTCAGTGAGGCCCAACGCTAAAACGCCAGGTATTAAACGAAGAGTAGCCAGGATCAGCAGCGGTGGTGCGGTCGAGGACTGGATCAGGAACCACGTTGAAATCTCCTATAAAGAGGACAGGGTCAGAAGGAAAAGAAAGCAATTCATTAGCAATGAGCTCCAAATGAGACTTAAAAAGGGGGGGGGGGGGCACATACTCGGCCACAAGAACAAAGGAGACAGACCCCAGAGAGCAGTGTAAAATAACAAACCTTTCCAAATTGATCACAGGCAACCTGAGCTACAACCAACGGGAAGGTTTTGGTAATCAACACAGAGACCCCCCTAGCATATGTGGAGTATGTTGCATGGTAACCTCTCGCAATCCAGGCTCTTTTAAGGGACAGGACTTTCTGACCCGTAACATGAGTCTCTTGTAGGCAAGTAATGTGAGGAGACTGACTCTTAACAAAGTGGAGACACAGGGCCCTCTTGAACTTGGAATTGAGCCTCCTGATATTCCAACTAACCACCTTCAATGTCCCCATCTGGAGAAAGTACATTATTGAAAAACAGGAGAGGCTAGCTCAGGACCAGGGAGGGCTGAGCACCGGGACCACACACACCCCATTTGCCCAACGAACAGACGAAAACAAACAGAGCACATCTACAGAACATAAAAACAAATGCAACACAGCATAAACTAAACAACCCCACAAAGACCCTGTCTAACACTAAATGGGACATACTAACCAGTTAATCCCTAACACAGTGAAGACCTAGACCCAAAACGTAAACCACTACAGGTGCCAAAGACGCCGAGGAAGTCTAGTCCAATAAAACTCAATCCCTCCCACCGCCCCAGCAAGAACCAATGCGGCTGGTAACTAAAAACTAACCCAAGATAACCTAGGGGTACAGGAACCCTACACAACAACCTGACTCCCTAACCACTAGCTAAAAACTTTCATGAGGCAGGCCAGCACAGAACAGTTCAGTCCGGCGGTCTGGCAGGGGGGGCAGCATCAATCCAGTGGAGAGGTAAAGAACTTAGTGAAGGTCACATCCACCACTCGTAGGCGTGCAGGATACAGCATCGAGTAGCGATAACCTTTGGCTTGCAGCTTCGCCCGGATCTCCATGAACTGTACCCGCTGCTTGCAAAGTTCAACCGAGAAACCAGGGTAGAAGGACACTCTGCATCCACCACAAATAACTTTGCCTTTGACGCATACAGCCCTGAGGATGGCATCTCTAGCCTTGAAATGGAGAAACTTGGCTAGGAAGGGACTAGGAGGGCCACCAGGGGGAGGAGGCCGAGCCGGGACTCAGTGGGCCCGCTCAACAGAGAAGTAAGAAGAAAAAGTGACCGTTGGAAGAATCTCCCTCAGCCATGTTTCGAGGAAAAGCACAGGATCCTGCCCCTCTACTTTTTCGAGAAGGCCCAAAAGGTGGATATTGTTGCACCTCAGGCGGTTTTCCATGTCATCCAGATGACTCAGCAACCCAGTGATCTGTCGCTGCAGCGAGTCAAACCGCTTCGGGAGCAGGGTATCTTCCACCGTAGAGACTCTGTGCTCATGTGTCTCATGTCGTAGAATGACAAACTCTTGCCGCAGTTCATCAACCTTGGTCACCATGATGGACTGGTAGGATGTAAAAGCAGCCAGAAGTTCATAAAACCGCTGATCAAGGGCCACAGCATCATTCACAGGACGATCCGTAGACTGCTGCTGCGATGGAGACAGAGATCCCTCAAATAAAGACGGCGGAGGGTCAGGAGAATCCCCCCTTGGACAGTCCAGATCCCCGGAGAACTGGATCAGCACTTTCCCCGCTTGCTCATATACTTCAGCAGCCAACGGGGTTTGAGCACAAGGACCCAGGTGCAAGGGGCCCCCAGAGCAGGAGGACCCATCATCAGAGGAAGCGTCCTCATCAGAGGTCGGTCTCGGAACTTCAGCATTCAGTTAAGATTTCTTATGCCTCTGGCTTCCTCGGGGGCCACACGTGGTCAGTAGGGCCAGGCAGAGAGCAGGTAGAAAGTCACTAGGGCCCACTTCAGATCCTTTTTCTTCCCCATATTGCTTGAAAATGGTGCTCTGCTTAATAAAGTGGCACACCGACCTTTAGTAGTTTTTCCTTAAATTGGGCTCACCTGGCAATCTAATTAACACAGGTGTCCGAGATTGTTTTCAGTGATCAAAAGAGCCACAATGCCATCCATGAGTTAAACTGAAAAACAAAATATTGAATCTTTGGGACACTTAAAGGGGTACTACCGTGCTGACAACTTATCCCCTATCTAAAGGATAGGGGTTAATTGTTGCCTGACACAGTGACTCCACCAGCAGAATAATGAGTATAATATAAGATTTAAATCTTGATCTGCACAGGATGTGTCATGAAATGTAATCCCTGTTCCAAATTATTGTGCAAATTCTATTTAAAGGGGTACTACCGCGCTGATAACTTATCCCCTATCTAAAGGATAGGGGATAAGTTGCCTGATTGCGCGGGGTCCTGCCGCTGGGGACCCCCCACGATCCCGCACGCAGCACCCTGCTCTCATCTCGCCCCGGAGCGAACATCCGCTCCGGGTCTGATGACGGGGCTGGTGATTGTGACGTCACAGCTCCGCCCCTTGTGACATCACGCTCCGGGGCCTGATGAGAGCAGGGTGCTGCGTGCGGGATCGTGGGGGTCCCCAGCGGCAGGACCCCGCACAATTAGGCAACTTATCCCCTATCCTTTAGATAGGGGATAAGTTATCAGCCCGGTAGTATCCCTTTAAATAGAATTTGCATAATAATTTGGAACAGGGATTACATTTCATGACACATCCTGTGCAGATCCAGATTTAAATCTTATATTATACTCACTATTCTGCTGGTGGAGTCACTGTGTACACACATTACATTACGTTTTTGTCAGGTGACTTACCGCAAAAACCGGCACTACTATTGCTACACTACCAGTGGGACCAACACTGAACAGAACGTTAATGAAGAGTGAAAAAATGCCAGATTTTTTTTTTCAAAATTTCAGCGGCGCTGACGTCAGAGTGCCAGTTACGCCGCCTGTGCCAATTCGCACCTAAGTAGCATATACAGAAAATCAAAGATTTCGGACAAACGGGAGGGCGGATCCGGGCATGGTAGGCATCCAACTGATCATCGTCCCCTGCACTACCAGCCAGTACCGCTGGTTAGTGCGGGGGGAGCAAGCTGACAGTTTTACTTTAAAGGGGTACTCCAGTGGAAATTTTTTTTTTTTTCAAATCAACTGGTGCCAGAAAATTGAACAGATTTGTAACTTACTTCTATTTAGAAAAATCTTAATCCTCCAGTACTTATCAGCTACTGTCCAAAGTAGAAACAAATGCCCATAGCAAACCTCTCCTGCTCCGGACAGTTCCTGACATGAACAGAGGTGTCAGCAGAGAGCACTGTGGTCAGACATAAAAGAACAATACAATTTCCTCTGGAGTATACAGCAGCGAATAAGTACTGGAAGGATTAAGATTTTTTAATAGAAGTAATCTACAAATCTGTTTAACTCTCTGGCAACAGTTGATTTAAAAAATAAAATTGTTTTCCACCGGAGTACTCTTTTAACCCCTTAACGATGCAGGACATATATTTACGTCCTGCGCCAGCTCCAGCGATATGAAGCGAGATCGCGCCACAAGCCCGCATCATATCGCGTCTGTCCCGGCGCTCATCAACGGCCGGGACCCGCGGCTAATACCACACATCGCCGGTCGCGGCGATGTGCGGTATTAACCCTTTAGAAGCGGCGGTCAAAGCTGACCGCCGCTTCTAAAGTGAAAGTGAAAGTGACCCGGCTGCTCAGTCGGGCTGTTCGGGACCGCTGCGGTGAAATCGCGGTGTTCCGAACAGCTGACCGGACACCGGGAGGGCCCTTACCTGCCTCCTCGGTGTCCGATTGATGAATGACTGCTCCGTGCCTGAGATCCAGGCAGGAGCAGTCAAGCGCCGATAACGCTGATCACAGGCGTGTTAATACACGCCAGTGATCAGCATAGGAGATCAGTGTGTGCAGTGTTACAGGTCCCTATGGGACCTGTAACACTGCAAAAAAAATGTAAAAAAAAAGTGTTAATAAAGGTCATTTAACCCCTTCCCTAATAAAAGTTTGAATCACCCCCCTTTTCCCATAAAAAAAAATAAAACAGTGTAAAAAAATAAAATAAACATATGTGGTATCGCCGCGAGCGTAAATGTCCGAACTATAAAAATATATCATTAATTAAACCGCATGGTCAATGGCGTACGCGCAAAAAAATTCCAAAGTCCAAAAAAGCGTATTTTGGTCACTTTTTATACCATTAAAAAATGAATAAAAAGTGATCAAAAAGTCCGATCAAAACAAAAATCATACTGATAAAAACTTCAGATCACGGCACAAAAAATGAGTCCTCATACCGCCCTGTACGTGGAAAAATAAAAAAGTTATAGGGGTCAGAAGATGACATTTTTAAACGTATACATTTTCCTGCATGTAGTTATGATTTTTTCCAGAAGTCCGACAAAATCAAACCTATATAAGTAGGGTATCATTTTAACCGTATGGACCTACAGAATAATGATAAGGTGTAATTTTTACCGAAATATGCACTGCACAGAAACAGAAGCCCCCAAAATTTACAAAATGGTGTTTTTTTTTCGATTTTGTTGCACAATGATTTTTTTTTCCATTTCGCCGTGCATTTTTGGGTAAAATGACTAATGTCACTGCAAAGTAGAATTGGCGATGCAAAAAATAAGCCATAATATGGATTTTTAGGTGGAAAATTGAAAGGGTTATGATTTTTAAAAGGTAAAGAGGAAAAAACGAAAGTGCAAAAACGGAAAAACCCTGAGTCCTTAAGGGGTTAACTGCTTAGCTGAGCTCCTAAAATGCAGGGACATCAGATAACTTTATACAGTATGATGTAAAGACGATACTTACCTGAACCGGCTTTGTGCAGATACTAAACAGCAGGAAGTCATGGGAGATTTCAGCATGCAGTGCTGTCAAACAAAAGTCCACTAAATTCTAGATAACACATGGTATGATATGGTAATCTCTTACCCATTTATGAATATTTAAAAAATTTAAGAGAAACCAGCAGAACGCAGTGTATGGGTCAGGCCTGGTGGTACGAGAGGCGATTTTAATTGTGTTTTTGCATAGAACAGGAAAAGAGTTAATTCTGTTTTGTACACAAATCCCAGATAAAGAGAGAAATGCAGAGAGGAGGTAGAAGGGTCTATGCCGCAAAGAAAATAGAGATCGATTGGAGGTAGACCATTTCCCAGACAGACAATAAGAGTGGAAGAGAGCTCCCGGAATAAATGAGAGGTCACAATATTAACTCCTCACCTACCCCCCGGATTGCCAGCTGCTCGCCAATATTAGTAAATTAAACAAACTAATCGCCTCCCGCCCACATCAGTATGATATTATTAGAGTTCAATCAATGTTACGCTCCCCCAGGAGAACACATCCTGTCAGTACTTATCAGTCATTGAATGTGAGATGGACCCTAGGCAGAATGGTGCAGCGGCTGCAGAGCAAAACTTAGCTGCAAGACTGAAAAATTGTGCACACCAAAGATGTAACTCGTAGACAATATGGCATATCTTAGTTTATCAAGGGTGAAACTATGGTAAGACAGTGTATCTAAGCCAATCATGTGTGACACTGTCTGCTATGCTGGTATGTCTAAGCTTATAATGAATTATACTGCCTGCCTAGCCATATATCTTCGCCTCTCATGTGGTACTGTTTTCTGAGCCGCTGTACCTACAATAGTGTGATACTGTCTGTTAAATGGTCACTGTCAAGTATAAGCAAAGTAACAAACATTGTAATATATCTTATCAGAGAAAAAATACTTTTTTTCCCCACTTATCAGGTCACATACTGTGCATTGGGAGGGAAGATATTAAGAGGGAGATAGGAGGAGAACAGAGTAGAGAGACTGAAGCAAACATAAACTGCAAAGAGACACAAGAGCTTACAATGAGTATTGGTTTTCATCTGAAGTCTGGATTTACAGCTTACACTGCTCAATATGGCTCTATAGTGTCCTTTATGCTCAGTGTTCACTATGGACATTTAGGGAGGCAGGATCTCCTTTTCTGTATGGGCAGTGTATGGAAGCCATCGCTCATGGAAAACTGCAAATAAAAGATGGAGTTTGCAGAGCAAAAAAGCTATATAATGGCCCACACAGCATGGCTTATCTTAAAAAGTTATCAGAAGCGACAGGTATGCTTTAAGCTGCCATATCTAAGCCTGCCATGTGTGATATTTTGTGTTGAGCCGCTGTATTTAATCCTATTATATGTGATCCTGTCTGCTGAGCTCCTGTATCTAAGTTTATTATATGTGATACTGTGTGCTGAGTCTTTCTATCTAAACCTATCATGTAATGCTATCTGTTGAGCCACAGTAACTAAGCCAGTCATGTGTAATTTAGCCTACTTGGTTTCTGTATGTGTGTGTATATATATATATATATATATATATATATATATATATATAAAATTGTTATAAGGCGCACATCTTTACACAGTGAGAAACTGTTTTGGGATTGCATGAATTTACGTTTCCACTTGGCAGTGTGGTATCCCGGCACCAATGGCTGTCCTGTGGCTTTGGACTGCTTTGGGCAACCTTGCAGCACAAGTGTTGGGCCCACTGAAGGACTTCTTACCACATTAATTATGTTTGCACTTTATTCAGAAATGTATATTTTTTTTATAATTATCTTATTATTCTTACAGCTGTCACGCCCCCTCCCATAAACTTGCATTGAGGGGCGGAGTCTTGATGTCACAACGTTCCGGCCCCGTGATCGACAGTAATCAGACCTGGAGCGAACACGTTCCGGGGACTGATTTTAAACGGGGTGCGGCGTGCAAGATCACAGGGGTCCCCAGCAGCGGGACCCCCGCGATCAGGCATCTTATCCCCTATCCTTTGGACAGGGGATAAGATGTCTAAGCGCTGGAGTACCCCTTTAAGGTGTGTTGTGTGTGGAAGCCTCAAGGGAAGGCCCAGTTCAAATGTATTCAATCAGGCCATTCTGCAAGGATCACCTGCATGGAAGTTCATGCCCTGGCAGAGGAAGCTACAAGACCTTGACAGAACCCTACCTACCAGGATTAATCTACCTGTCTTTCAAATCTGTATCAATTCATTTGGTGAAAGCACCACAAATTCCAGCAAGGCAACAGGGCTCGCAAGGGGTTACGCTGCATCCTCTCACTCTGAACCATACTGTCAGTGTAATATCATCTGCACCCAGCTCAGTAAAGACAGTTATCCGTAACATGACGTTGGTTTGTTCCTTTACTCCCTGTGTCTAGCCCAGGAGAAGCTGTCTCCAACCTCGGACCGTGTATAGGATAACGGTGCCCCGGCATCAGGAAGTGATCAGGTATTTCTCCTAACACCCCGTGGCTACCACAGCAGTGCTCAGCTTTCCTCTAAGACTCACACATTGTTCACACATTGTAGAATGAAAAAAAAAAACAGCAGTAAAATAAGTACTGTATAAAAAGCGGCATTTTTTAAAATCTAGTAATGTGCTCTATTAAAGGAGAAGTCTCATGCTGGTATGTACAGGAAAATCTTATCCCTCATCCGCAGGATAGGGGATAAGTTTTAGATTGCTGGGGGTCCGAGCGCTGTTGCCCGCCGCAAGTGTGGTAGCCCTTGGGGGGTGTATGGTAGTGGTGGTATGGTATAGGTATAGAAGGGGTTAATGTTAACCCTAGAGTTCGTGACGCCAGGCTGAGGGCTGGTATGCTGAATCAATGTTCCGGCCTATAGCCGCCATTCCCAGTAACGATAGGTGCATAAAATAACTGAAGGTCCACAAAGAGATTGAACTTGAACTTGCGGACCTTCAGCTAGATATACAGTCTCTGAATTTAAGGAGAGATTTGCAGATTTGTCTGGATTTAGGGAAATTATTAGGTCCGGTGATGCTGCAGAGTGTCTGGGAATTGATACACTCTATAATTAGATTGTTCAGCCATCGCCGCAAGGCTTAGGCCTAACTCACTGCGATAATTGCTGCGCAGGTCTTGCTTGCTTGCTTGCCCAGGAACAAGAGAACAAGAGAGCTGTTGCTAGATTAGCAACCCAGGAACAAGAGAGCGAGAAGATGGCCGCCGCTCCCTTATATGGGCAGGGGGCGGGGCGAATCTGATTGGTCTGAACATCTGCCATTCACCATTACATGGTGTAATGGGATTGCTTACGTCACAGGGCCTCCAAAGGTCCTTAAGCCCAATACCATAGAGTTCACCTAGTCACATGACCCGCAGGTCCTGCAACGCTATGGAAACAAGTAATGAACCATTTATTTACAGATATATCACTATATTTACATTAACCTTATATAGACCACTGGTTTATTAGTAGAGAGGCGACAAGGGATTAAATAAGTGACAGGGATCCCTACGTCCTAGGGACTCTGGCTATGGGGACCCAAACATACACAGGTACCGTATATGATGCGGTACTGGGACACCACACAAGCATCTGTAGTGGCACGTCACGCCTCCTGCCCGAAGGAGGGGCCACCACGCCCCCTCCATATATCTATATGGGAGCGCTGAAGATTGCCGAATGGCTGTCCCATAGAGATGTGATGTCCCAGTACAGGTGCATGGTTCTGTACTACCTGTAGGCCCTGTCAGGTTGAGTCCCTCAGTGACCTGTGGGCTCCCCTGCAGGGTCTCCCCCTGATGTCTCCTTCTGTTTTATATGGTGTGTATGTCACTTTAATGCATAGACAGGATCCCTATGTAAAGATAGTATAAAGGACCTGTGGGAGGTCTCAAGGACCTGTGTTTAAGCCTGTCACACGTTATGTTATGCAGTCACATGATTTGTTGCCACATGTATTCTCAGAGAGCACCAGCTTAACCTATGACCCACAGCTTGACCAATGGGCTTTAGTCCAGCCCCCCACAATATAAAGGGGTGGCCATTACAGTTCAGTCTCTTGTACCATCACTCTTTTTGAGAATAAGTCTTTGCTGAGCACAGCAACTACCAGAGAACTAAGGGCAAGTGATTAGCATCTGGAAGGCCACAAAGCTACCGTCTCTCCAGTAAGTCTCAAGTCTATGTCTGCTGTCACTGAAACTAGTCAAGTCCTGCACATGGTCAAGTCAAGTCTAATTACAAGTCAAGTTTATTACAAGTATTGGTCCAGCAAGCTGCGAGGTCCTCTGGGTCCTGGCCACCTCTCTGGGAAATCTGGCCTCAGCTGTGAAGATAATTCAATCTGTCTTATACTCAGTAAAGCCTCCGTTTGACCATAACTAGTTGTGGACTCTTTATTCACCACTAGCCCGTGGGATAGCGGAGAATCCGGGTGTGTGGTGTTCCGGAACCCAAAAACCACACTGGCGCCATGGACACTAGAGGTTAATACCATCCGACCCCAGGGGTTAATAACATCAGATCCCACCAACCTTGGTTCACCACAGATATATATGGAGGGGGCTTGGTGGCCCCCACTTCGGACGGGGGCTGTGACACGCCATTCTGTGGAAGAGCCGGAAATCCAAACAGACGATTGCGGGGGGCGCTTGAACCCCCCCCCCCCCCATCTATAACTTATCCCCTATCGTGTGGATCAGGGATAAGTTTTTCTTGTACTTACCGGCATGAGACCTCTTCTTTAACGTCTATGGAAAAGCAGCCGTCAGTTCACACATTGTTATAAAGAATGGGAGTAATTCCAACTATTTTTGTACAATGTGTACACTGACTGCTGCTTTTTCCATAGACTTTAAAAGAACATATTAGATTTTTTTGAAATGCAGCCTTTTATACCTATTTTACTGCAGTTTTTTTGTGTTCATTTCACAATGTCTATGAGACATTACACAAGTAATGGAGAGACAAGTAGAAACGAACAGGCACAAAGCTCAGCTGAGCGCTTTCGATCCTTTCTTTTATGGATTTTTGGGGGTCGCAGTAGTTACACTTTTAGTAAGCACTTTTGTTTGCCCTTATGCATGCTCACCATCGCTAGTGGTAGAGTGCTATTTGTTTCATCCCAGCACAGCTGCATCTATTATTTTAATTTTGTCATGTGATTGCTAGTATGAGAAAAATTTACATGGCCAAGGCTAGGTTCAGACTGTGTTCAGAGATTCCGTCACAGGTATCCATTGGCACCCTTCTGAGAAAGGGATGCCAGCATATACAGTAGCGGAGAAGCAGATGCCATTCAAATGAATGGCCCAAACTGACTCATCTAGTGACTCAGTTCGGGCCATATACGCTATTTTAGCTGACTCAAAAGCAGCAGTCTGAGGCATTGTCCAGTCTGTTAAAAATTATATGGCTCCATACTAAGTTAGACATGACGTTATACACTTAGACCATTGAAATGAATGGCATCCTATGCTCTGCGCTACAGTATACAGAGACATCCCGTTTTTAGCAGGGTGCCGACAAATACATTTGACAGAACCCAACCCAACACCAGAAATACCGGAAAATCTATAGTATATTGCACACTAGCCCAGAAAGAAGACCGCAAGGTGGATACAACTTAAGTACAGTTGTAAGGTGCTGGTGGGCTTATACACAAGAGAGAGGCTGAAAGAATCCTGGATCAAGGAGAGCCATACGGACACCAGACAATCCAGCAGATCCTGCAGTAAGACCTCAAAGCCAACCAAAGCCCCCAGCAAATCACAAGTGCATCATGCGGACATCTTACCCACTTATGGACGCCACCCCAACGCTGTTTCTCATAAAGCTTCCTCCGTGAATGTATGGTAAGTATATAGATTCAGCTATTTATATATTCAAGTAGAAAAGAAAAGGCATAAAGATAAACACCTGTATGTAGTTGCTCCTGTGGTGCGGTGTCCAGGCGCAATTTTGGTATATACTGCGCATGTCAGGCGTACTGATGGTGCAGTGCGTCCACTACGTCATCATGCCGTGAATGCGCGAATCTGGACACTGCAAGCCACCAGGCGCATATAACGAGACCCGTGGAGATCGCGCGCATGCACATCTCACCTCGGGTTCACATGCCAGCCATGTTGAATAAGGGAAAGGCAGATGTATCAATGCTGCAAGGGGGTGTTATGCCCATATAAGACTTAAAGGGGTATTCCAGGCAAAACCTTTTTTTTTATATATATCAACTGGCTCCGGAAAGTTAAACAGATTTGTAAATTACTTCTATTAAAAAATCTTAATCCTTCCAATAGTTATTAGCTTCTGAAGTTTTCTGTCTAACTGCTCAATGATGATGTCACGTCCCGGGAGCTGTGCATGATGGGAGAATATCCCCATAGGAACTGCACAGCTCCCGGGACGTGAGTCATCAGAGAGCAGTTAGACAGAAAACAACAACTCAACTTCAGAAGATAATAACTATTGGAAGGATTAAGATTTTTTTAATAGAAGTAATTTACAAATCTGTTTAACTTTCTGGAGCCAGTTGATATATAAAAAAAAGTTTTGGCCTGGAATACCCCTTTAATGTGAACTACAGGATGACATCATCACCTACTAAAAAAAACCCTGCTAGCTAACCTACCTCTCCCAGCTCTATCTGTATGCTGCTGCTATCTCTATGGCACTGTGTCCCAACCAGAATGCCTCCAACTGTTGCAAACTACAACTCCCAGAATGCCCAGGCAGCCAAAGGCTGTCCGGGCATGCTGGGAGTTGTAATATTGCAACAGCTGGAGGCACTCTGGCTGGAAAACACTGCTCTATAACAGGCAAAGGCAACCTTCGGCACTGCAAAAGTTTTGGACTATATCTCCCATAATGCTTTGGCAGCATTTCGTCTGTGAAAGCATCATGGGAGATATGGTCCAAATCATCTCCAGTGCCTAAGGTTTCTGATGCCTGCTTTATTGGATCAGGATATATATAGTAGATATACACCTACTATATGTTACCTGTATACACCAAGACATTGTGTTTCTTGCTGTGTTTTTTGCTTTGCTGCAATTTTACTGCAATTCACAACAGAGAACGCAAAAATTCTGTATAAAACGTGTGAAAAATGCAGCAAGAATTTAATATGCAAACAGAGTGTTCCTATTTTTACTGCATAACTTACACTAGACATTTCTTCTTAAAGGTGTAAAATCTTCATGAAACACCTGAATTGTGATTATAGGTCAAGTCACTTTTGCCTCATGGCAATATTTGTCTAAAATAATACTTTGAATAAAAAAAACACAGCAGCTGCGGTGATCAAACACTATCCCCAAAGCCAAAGGATACATTGAAAATGTAGGCTACATTATTAAGTCATGGCAGTAATTCTGTTTGTATACAATATGTAGCCTGACCCACGATTGCCACTGCACTTAAAGGACATCTGCAGCGTGATAAACACTTATCCCCTATCCACAAGATAGGGGATAAGTGTTTGATCGCGGGGGGTCCGACCGCTGGGACCCCCTGTGATCTCCTGTACGGGGCCACGGCTGTCCCGTGCAGGGGGAGTACCGGCCGCAGCATGACGTTGCAGCCGGCACGCCTCCTCCATACATCTCTATGGGAGAGGCGGGGAGGCAGCATTCGTGCCTCCCCGTCTCCCCCATAGAACTGTATGGGGACGGGGAGAAGACGGGGCGTCACCGTCGACCTCTAGGTCGGCGCTACGCGCCTTAGCGCTCACCATGAGCGCTAATGGCGGCGCCCCGTTAGGGAGATCGCGGAGGTCCCAGCGGTCGGACCCCTCGCAATCAAACACATCCCCTATCCTGTGGATAGGGGATAAGTGTCATACCGCTGCAGTTGTCCTTTAACACAGGTGGGCACAAGACAAACTCAAGAACCTCTACATTATTCTTTAATACAAAACCAGGAGAAGAGAAAACAATGGAGTCCTTGTGGAAGCATAAAACGAACAGTTTATTGGTATACATTAAAAACCAAACACACATGTATGAGGAGGAAACAGTACATCAAAAATGCGGCATCAGTGGACACGCTGCACCGAAGATGTTAATCAAGGGGCAAGACACATACTGCTATGACATTAGTAATGGATGTGCATAAACATCGGCAAAAAAGTATATCTAGATACAAATAAGTATACATGCATAACATGCCATGTGCTAGCAGTCACATATAATAACTAAAAAGTACATGGTGTAATAATAAATAGCAGTACAAAAAAGACGAAGGTCAGCGTGCCGAAACGCTCGTTGGAGTGGCGTCATCTCACCCCCTGTATTCCAGTAGTGATCATTCGGTCCTGTGAGGGTATTGTCTTTTTTGTACTGCTATTTATTACACCATGTACTTTTTAGTTATTATATGTGACTGCTAGCACATGGCATGTTATGCATGTATACTTATTTGTATCTAGATATACTTTTTTGCCGATGTTTATGCACATCCATTACTAATGTCATAGCAGCATGTGTCTTGCCCCTTGATTAACATCTTCGGTGCAGCGTGTCCACTGATGCCGCATTTTTGATGTACTGTTTCCTCCTCATACATGTGTGTTTGGTTTTTAATGTATACCAATAAACTGTTTGTTTTATGCTTCCACAACGACTCCATTGTTTTCTCTTTTTCTGGTTTTGTGCTAAGTTAGGAGTTGCATGATTAATTTTGGGCATTACTTTTATAGGGGGTGTTACAGTAGTGTTATGTAGCATTACACACCTATTACCCTATCTTGTTTCTGTCTGGCTTTTTTTTTTTTTTTGGCTTATATTATTCTCTAATAGCTTACTATATTGCACCATAGAAGCTAAAGAAAAAAGAAGAAATTCATAGAGTGCTTTTTGAAGTGAAAAGTCAAGTACAGTATCTTAAATGCATGAAGTTCAAATATTTCCCACTCACCAAGTAATAGGTAAATGTTTACATCTTAAATTTTTTTGCCCCTCAGCCCACAGCAGTGTTCCCCCACATTAGGTAGACAGCATAGTTCCCCCACTTTAGGTATGCAGCAGTGTTCCCCCACATTAGGTAGACAGCATAGTTCCCCCACTTTAGGTATGCAGCAGTGTTCCCCCACATTAGGTAGACAGCATAGTTTCCCCACATTAGGTATGCAGGAGTGTTCCCCCACATTAGGTAGACAGCATAGTTTAAAACGGAAGACAGCATAGTTTCCCCACATAAGGTTAGACAGCACACTACTACCCCCCCCCCCCCCCACCCCCTGGCCTGACCGACCGACACACACTAACAGACATACACTTACAGACACACACTAACAGACACACACTAACAGACATACACTTACAGACACACACTAACAGACACACACTAACAGACACACACTAACAGACATACACTTACAGACACACACTAACAGACATACAATTACAGACACACACTAACAGACATACACTTACAGACACACACTAACAGACATACACTTACAGACACACACTAACAGACATACACTTACTATGATGTCTACTAACAGACATACACTTACAGACACACTCACCTGGCAGTCCCTGGTTTCTCCTTTCCTGCGGCGGCCGGGACTGACGTGTCACTTGCGTGATGTCCCCCGTCAGTCCCAGGCTCACTGTTTTAAAGGCCGCGGCGCCGCTTTAGAACAGTGAGCTTCAGGGCCGGCCCTAGTGGCCAATTGCCACAGAATGGGAAAGTGCTAAAGAAGTTTTCACCATTTAAAACTACAGCTCCCAGAATGACTTAAAGGGGTACTCTGGCGCTAAGACATCTTATCCCTTATCCAAAGGGACCCCCGTAATCTTCCACGCCGAACCCCGTTAGAATCAGCCCCCGGAGCGTGCTCGCTCTGGGTCTGATTACTAGCGATCACAGGGACGGAGGGGGTGTGACACACCTCTTCCATAGGCTTGCATTGAGGGGGCGGAGCCGTGGCATCACTATGCTCCGTCCCTGTGATCGCTAGTAACCTTTAAAGGGATACTCCACTGGAAAACATTTTCTTTTAAATCAACAGATGCCAGAAAGTTAAACAGATTTGTAAATTACTTCTATTTATTATTACCTAAAATGGACAGAGGTGTCAGCAGAGAGTATTGTAGTCAGACAGAAAAGAAATTCAAAAAGAAAAGAACTTTCTGTGGAGCATACAGAAGCTGATAAGTACTGGAAGGATTAAGATTTTTTTTAAATAGAATTAATTTACAAATCTGTTTAACTTTCTGGCACCAATTGATTAAAAAAAAATGTTTTCCAGAGGAGTACCCCTTTAAGCAGTGGTAAGGTTATACTGGGAGTTGTAGTTTCACTTATCATAACTGCAGAACTTACAAGTGACTACAGCTCTGATAGGACATAGTAAGGAGAATACACAATGATATCAGTGACTATAGGTGACGTCTTCTCTATAGTCTTTCCTTATCTAATTCAAATGGAACATACCGCCATGACTTGTTCCAGCTAAATCTTCTCTCTGCATAATGTGATGCCAAGATGACTCCTCACTATGTCAGCGGATTCTAATCCTCTATATGAAAACAATTATTATTATAAACCTGCCAGACACTGTATCCTCTAAATATAAGGCTAAGTTTCAACTTGGGTTTTTTTCTGGCAGTTTTGGGAAAATTGCAACTGCAGTTTTTGAGCCAAAGTCAGAAGTGGATCCATAAGGGAGGAGAAGTGTAAGTCCTTCCTTTATATGTCCTATTCCTTTTGAATACACTTCTGGCTTTGGCTCAAAAACTGCAGTGGCAGTATTCCAAAAACTGCCAGAAAAAAAACCAAGTGGAAACTTAGCCCAATACTACTATTCACTGCACTCTTTGAATGTAAACCTTCCACACACCGTACCCTCTGAATATAAATCTGCCACATACTGTACCCTCTAAATATAATACTGTCACACACTGTACCTTCTGAATATAATACTGTCACACACCGTACCCTCTGAATATAATACTATGACACACTGTACCCTCTGAATATAATACTACCACACACTGTACCCACTGAATATAATACTATGACACACTGTACCCTCTGAATATAATACTACCACACATTGTACCCAATGAATATAATACACACTGCACTCTCTGAGTATAAACCTGCCACACACCATACCCTCTAAATACAATACTACCATACACTGCGCTCTCTGAATATAATACTACCACACACTGTACCCTCTGAATATAAATCTGCCACATACTGTACCCTCTGAATATAAATCTGCCACATACTGTACCCACTGAATATAATTGGAGATGAGCGAACTTACAGTAAATTCGACTCGTCACGAACTTCTCGGCTCGGCAGTTGATGACTTTATCCTGCATAAATGAGTTCAGCTTTCAGGTGCTCCGGGTGGGCTGGAAAAAGTGGATACAGTCCTAGGAAAGAGTCTTCTAGGATTGTATCCACCTTTTCCAGCCCACGGGAGCACCTGAAAGCTGAACTAATTTATGCAGGATAAGTCATCAACTGCCGAGCCGAGAAGTTCGTGACAAGTCGAATTTACAGTAAGTTCGCTCATCTCAAAATATAATACTACCACACACTGTACGTTCTAATTATAATACTACCACACACTGTACCTTCTGAATATAATACCAACACACACTGCACTCTCTGAATATAAACCTGTCACACACCATACCCTCTAATTACAATACCATATACGGCACTCTCTGATGGATGATGTTGCTGTTGGATGATGAGGGTGCTACTGCCCCCCCTCCTGGCAGTAGCACACCCATCATCCATTGGCAGGATCATCCTCCTGGCAGTAGCACCAGAAGGATCTTCTGATGGGGGTGCTACTGCTGGGGGGCACCATCATCAGTTGGCAGCACCATCCTTCTGGCATCCTCCAGCATGTGGCTCTGCGACTTGTGTTGTTTTTGTCACAAGAATTGAATGCTCCTCCTCAGATGTATGTTTTCAGCACCTCTCTGTAGCAGTTGGCATAGATGTAGCTGTTAACACCTCACTTTGCCTAAGCTTTGCCCCTGACATGCCCCCCACCCCCACCCTGACAGCAAAAGGTTGAGAGATAACACAAAAACAGAAGGATTCTGCTCTATTCCGGGTGCAGTGTCCCTGCTATTAATGCAGAGCTATTCTGGGATGTCCCTTCCCTGACTGCTGATGATCTCTGCTCCTCGCGCCTGGATGCGCCTGTGAGTGAGGTCTGAGGCGTGTGTGCCCGTGTGTAGCAGCCTCGCCGGGGTAATTAATAAGATAAGGATGGAAATCTTTGTGCACGTTCCCAGACACAAATCGTCCTTCCCGGAGGGAGAGAGAGACAAGCAAGAAGGCGAAAAACTTCCTGCAAATAAATGGGAGGCCTGTCAGAGTCCCCATTGCATCTCTGCTCATCCAGATACATTGACGAGAAAATGGCGTAAACTAACAGTGAAAAAGTGAATGCGGAGCTGATCTGGGGAAATGATGATTAGTCTCCATAAGTTTAAATAAATACATAGGGAGAGATTCTCAAAATCTGCAGTAATTTCTGTTCCAGTGATATTCTTCACACCTTTTTTTCTTTCTCCTCACATTTTCAATGGTCTTTTGTGCTGCTTTGAAAACATTTTTTCGCGCCACTATAGTTTTTTTTCATGCCCCCAATTTTTTTGTTGTTGCAGCCATATTTGATTTTTGGGCTCCAAAATTTAAGAGTTTGGTGCCAAATTTTACAGGCCAGAAAATTCTGGCGGAAGCATCTCACAAAATATTCCATGGTTACTAGTGCACAGACGAACGATAACTGTATAAATAAAACATTTCTGAGCTTAAATGTGAGTGCAGGTGCAGTGACCAAGAAGAAAAAAAAAAAAAATATATATATATATACATTTATATATATATATATATTTTTTTTTAGAACATTTTTCCATGATTATTACATTTTTTTAATAATTACTTAACCCCTTAAGGACGCAGGACATATGGGTACGCCCTACGTTCTTCCGGTCCCCGCCCGGTGAGCGGGATGCCTGCTGATATCGTTTAGCAGGCATCCCGGCATATCGCCTATGGGGGTCCTGAGGTCCCCCATATCGGCGATCACCACACATCGCCGGTCAATTCAGACCGGCGATCTGCGGTGATTCCATGTAATACGGGTCTCCGGTGACCCGGAAAATAAGGGGGAACAGGAGTGTCCAAGACACCCACGATCCCCCTGAAGGGATAGGAGTGAGGTGGCAGGAGTGCCACCCCTCCTATCCCTGCTATTGGTCATCAGAACCGACCAACCAATAACAGATCGGGGGCTGGGGGGGGGGTTAAAGTTCGATTCCCCCATTCTGCCCATCCACAGTAGTGCGGGCAGAACGGGGGAACCGTCCTGTGACCAGCACTGGAGGTCACTTAACATCAGCGGAGGCGACGATCAGCGGCGGTGATCGGCAGGCGGCGATGACATGCAGCTGGCTACGGACTGCGGAAGCCGGTGAGTTGCCTAGCAACATCTGGAGGGCTACAGTTTGCGACCACTATACAGTGGTCTCTAAACGGTAACCCTCCAGATGTTGCAAAACTACAACTCCCAGCATGCCCAGACAGCTGTTTGAGAGTGAGAGCGCACCATGTACATTTGAGGCCTAAATTGGTGATTTGCACAGAGGTGGCTGATTTTACAGCGGTTCTGACATAAACGCAAAAAAAAGTGTTTGACGAATTTTCGTTAAAGTTGGATGGAAAAACAGATTTTTTTTTTTTTACTAAAATGCTGGTGTTACTCTAAATTTTTCATTTTCACAAGGGAAAATAGGGGAAAAAAAGCCCCCCAAAATTTGTAACCCCATTTCTTCTGAGTAAGAACATATCCCATATGTGGATGTAAAGAGGGAGCGCCATTGTACTTTGGCGAGAAAATTTGTCCGGAATTGAAGGTCGTGTGTGTCTACAAAGCCCCCATAGTGCAAGAACAATGGACCCCCCCCACATGTGACCCCATTTTGGAAACGACACCCCTCATGTAATGTAATAGGGGGTACAGTGAGAATTTACACCCCACAGGTGTCTGACAGATTTTTGGAACAGTGGTCCGTAGGGGTGTAGTTTCCAAAATGGGGTCACATATGGGGGGGGGGTCCACTGTTCTGGCACCACAGGGGGCTTTGTAAATGCACAAGGCCCCCGACTTCTATTCCAACCAAGTTCTCTCTCCAAAAGCTCAATGGCGCTCCCTCCCTTCGAGCATTGTAGTGCGCCAGCAGAGCACTTGATATCCACACATGGTGTATTTCCATACATTTTGGGGGGCATTTTCTCCTATCACCCCTTGTAAAAATGTAAAATTTGGGGAAAAAACAGCATTTTAGTGAAAACATTTTTTTTCTCATTTACGCATCCAACTTTAACGAAAAGTCGTCAAACACCTGTGGGGTGTTAAGGCTCAGTGTACCCCTTGTTATGTTCCTTGAGGGGTGTAGTTTCCAAAATAGTAGGCCAGGTGGGGTTTTTCTTGCTGTTCTGGCATCATAGGGGCTTCCTAAATGTGACATTCCCCCCAAAAACCATTTCAGCAAAATTTTCTTTCCAAAAGCCAAATGTGACTCCTCTTCTGAGCATTTTAGTGTGCACTTGACGTCCACACATGGGGTATTTCCATACTCAGAAGAGATGGGGTTACATATTTTGGGGGACATTTTCTCCTATTACTCCTTGAAAAAATGTAAAATTTGGGGAAACACCAGCATTTTAGTGAAAAAAAAAAATCATTAATTTACACATCCAACTTTAACGAAAAGTCGTCAAACACCTGTGGGGGTGTTAAGGGCCACAAGGGCCTGTGACAGGAGGCACTAACCATAGATTAATTTTATCAAAACATATTCTTAATAAAAAACTATTAATTGAAGCATGGTCTCAAATATTAATATTTCAATAACTTCATAATAATTTCAATATTTCAGTAACCCTGGTACTCTCCTTGAGGTATATGGTTACAATTTTTTCAGTCATCAATCACTTCAGGGCAAATTTTGGGAGGCCTATGTCCCTGGGCGGGAGGTCGCTATTGATGAGTCTCTAATCAGCTTTAAGGGGAGACTCAGCTTCCGGGAATACATCCCTACCAAGCGAGCGCGGTATGGCGTGAAGATGTATAAACTTTGCGAGAGTACCTCAGGGTATGCTTGCAAGTTTATGGTGTATAAGGGGAGGGGTTCCTGTATCGAACCCCCAGAATGTCCCTCCACTCTGGGTGTTAGCGGGAAAATCGTTTGGGGCCTTTTGCACCCATTGCTAGATAAAGGTTACCACCTTTACGTGGATAACTTTTATACTAGTATCCCTCTCTTCACATCCCTCGCCACCAGATCCACGGTTACTTGTGCGACAGTCCGGAAGAATCAAAGAGGCCTTCCGCCCCATCCCCTACATGCTCCTATCCCCCGGGGTGAGTCCTGTGCCTTTTCCCATGAGAACCTGTTGTTGGTCCGGTATAAGGACCAGAGGGATGTCCTAATGCTCACCACAATTCATGGGAAAGGCAGCACCCTTGTCCCTGTGCGAGGTACCGTGGGACCGGTCCTCAAGCCTGATTGTATTCTGGACTACAATCAGTATATGGGGGGAGTTGATCTCTCTGATCAAGTCCTCAAGCCATATGATACCGTGCGGAAAACACTGGTGTGGTGCAAAAAACTATTTTGTACTGTCCCAGTATGCTGGCAACACAAGGACATTCCTGCAGTTTCAAGAGGTAGTTCTAAAGGCCCTCATCTTTGGTGACCGTCAAAGAGCGGGTCAGAGCACCTCTGGAACTTCAGTGCCCCGGATTGTCCCCGACCAACACTTTCCAGGTGAGGTCCTCTACACTGGAAAGAAGGGACGATCCCAGAAAAAATGCAGTTTGTGTCACAAGAGGGTGATTTGGAAGGACACCACCACCCAGTATGACACTTGCCCCGATCATCCGGGCCTCTGCATTAAAAACTGCTTCAGGGAGTATCACACTTCCATGGAGCACTACATTTTTAATCCTTTTCCCTGATTTTAATTTCCCCAGAATTATACTCCAATGTACCAGTCCAGAGTACATTGGGGGACATTTACTAATCTAGTCTATTCTGGGTATGCTTATGGACCAGCGTATGTGGTAGTCTCCTGTCTATTGTGCTCCTAATTTATCAAAGGTCTCACAGCCCTTGATAAATTCTGTGCTCAGACTTCAGGGTCTACAGCTTAAACTGCATTTAGACCTGCTCCAACATGGTCTGACATTTCAGCGTATTTTGGGCAGATGCGACTTGTCGCACAAAAGTCGCACTTGATAAATTCAGCACCAATGCATTTTCCAATGCATTTCCGTCTAAAATAGACTTGCATGCATCATGTTCTAAAAATCCTCTAGAGCAAAAGTCGCAGAAAAGTCGCACATATTTAGACTGCGACTTTCTGTGAGACAAATTTAGACAGGAAAAACCAGTCTAAATCCTTTGATAAATCTCCCCCATTGTCTCCCAAATTTTAAAACCAAACAGCATTGGGTGTTTGCAGTTGCCTCAAATGCGCAGCGCTCTCTCCCAACCTGAGCAGGGTGCGCATTTGAGGTAATGCGGGGTAAATAAATTTAGCAAACACCCGTCTTTTCCAAATCTCCACTTCACCCCTATACACCTTCCCTAGGGGGTGTACTGTTTGTAATAGGCTCACATGTATTTTACAATTCGGAGTCACATGTTGGTTGTTCACAGAAAGATGAAGCAGAGCATAGGTTGAAAATAGCAATTTTCAAAAGCTACCCTTCATCCATTCCTGAAAAATAAATTTAGGAATCACCCGTGCATTCAAAATATCCTCTTTACCCCTATACTCATCCCTCAGGGTGGGTACTTTCTGTAATGGTGTCACATGTGGGTGTTTCATTTTTGTATTGTCTTCTGAATGTATGTAACCGTCACCTACTGATATGCCAAAGGCCACAAATACAAACAGACCTCTATGACTTCTGAGCCTTGTTGTGCGCCCGTCCAGCACGTTACCCCATATGTGGATGTATTTCCATAGTCAGGGGAAAAAGCCCTCCAAAATTTGTAACCCAATTTCTCTTATTACCCCTTGTGAAAATGTAAAAAATTGGGTAACTCCAGCATTTTAGTGTAAAAAAATCTAAATTTTCAATTTAGGGCCCACTGTTCAAAACACCTGTGAGGTGTAAGTACTCACTGTACCCCTTGTTACCTTCCTTGGGGGGTGTAGTTTCAAAATTGTGGTCACTTGCTGTTTTTTTTTATTTAGATTTTATGTCAGAACCTAAACCATTGCAGTGCAAAGCACAACTTTAGGCCTCAAATTTCATCGGTGCTGTCTCACTCCTAAGCCCTGTTTTGCACCCAAATAGTGCTTTACCGCCATATATGGGGTATATCCTTATTCTGGAGAAATTGGGCTACAAATTTTGTGGAGCTTTTTTTTCTCTTATTACTTGTGAAACTAAAAAAAGGTTGTTTAATACCATCATTTTAGTGTTAAAAATCAAATTTTTCAATTTAGGGCCCACTGTTCAAAAAATCTATGAGGTGTAAGTACACACTGTAACCCTTGTTACTTTCCTAGAGGGGTCTAGTTTCCAAACTGGTGTCACATCTGTGGGGTTTCTGCTGTTCTGGCATCATGGGAGGTTTGAAAATGCACATGACCCCCGACTTCAATTTCAGCAAAATTCTGTCTCCAAAAGTCCAATGGTGCTCCTTCTGATCTGAGACCTATAGTGCGCCAGCAGAGCACAAAACATCCACATATGCGGCATTTTCTTAATCGGAAGAACTTGATATTCAAATTTTGGGGTCCTTTTTCACCTATTACCCCTGTGAAAAAGAAAAATGTGGGGTAACACCATCATTTTAGTGTTAAAAATCTAATTTTCCATTTTCACATCCAAATTCAACGCAAAGTCGTCAAACACCTGTGAGGTGTTAAGGCTCACTGTACCCCTTGTTACGTTCCTTGAGGGTTGTAGTTTCCAAAACAGTATGCCATGTGGGGGTTATTTTGCTGTTCTGGCACAATGGGGGCTTCATAAATGCAACATGGCCCCAAAAACCATGACAGCTAAATTTGTTTTAAAAAATCCCACAGTTGCTCTTTCCCTCTTGAGCCATGTTGTGAGCCTGCAGAGCACTTTATGTCAACATATGAGGTATTTCCATACTTGGACTACAAATTTTGGGGGACTTTTTCACCTAATACCACTTTTAAAAATGAAAAAAAAAATGGGGCTACAAGAACATGTTAGTGTAAAAAATGCAGATTTAGATTTCCACTTTGCTACTATTCTTGTGAAACACCTAAAGGGTTAACAAACTTTCTGAATGTCATTTTGAATACTTTTATCGGTGTAGTTTCTATAATGGAGTCATTTATGGGGTATTTCTCACAGAAAGGCCCCTCAAATCCACTTCTAATTTAACTGGTCCCTGAAAAATTGAGATTTTGAAATTTCCGTGAAAATTTTGAAAATTGCTGCTATACTTTGAAGCCCTCTAATGTCTTCAAAAAGTAAAAACATGTCAACTTCTGATTCCAACATAAAGTAGACATATTGTATTTGTGAATCAATATAAAATGTATTTGGAATATCTATTTTCCTTACAAGCAGAGAATTTCAAAGTTAGAAAAATGCTAAATTTTCTAAATTTTCGTTAAATTTGGGGATTTTTCACCAAGAAAGGATGCAAGTAACGTCGAAAATGTAACACTGTGTTAAAGTAGAATATGTCACGAAAAAAACAATCTCGGAATCAGAATAAACAGTGAATGCATCCCAGAGTTATTAATGCATAAAGTGACAGTGGTCAGAATTGCAAAAAAGAGCTGAGTACTTATGGCGAAAAAGGGCTGAGTCTAAAAGGGGAATACCAAAGGATAGGGGATAAGATGTCAGATCACCGGGGTCCCGCTGCTGGGGACCCTGGGGATCGCAGCTGCAGCACCCCGCTATCATTACAGCACAGAGCGAGTTCGCTCTGCACGTAATGATGGGCGGTACAGGGGCCGGAGCATTGTTACGTCACAGCTCCACCCCTTGTGATGTCACGGCCCACCCCTTTCAATACAAGTCTATGGGAGGGGGCGTGGCGGTCGTCACGCCCCTCCCATAGACTTGCATTAAGGGGACGGGCCGTGATGTCACAAGCGGCGGTGCCATGACGTCACGCGGCTCCGTCCCCTGTATCGCCCGTCATTACGCACAGAGCGAACTCGCTCTGTGCTGTAATGATAGCGCGGTGCCGCAGCGGGGATCCCGGGGGTCCCCAGCAGCGGGACCGCGGCGATCTGACATCTTATCCCCTATCCTTTGGATAGGGGATAAAATGTCTAGGGGCAGAATACCCCTTTAAGGTGTTAATCTTTACTCTCTGATGTTGTGACACTTATTATTACAATGACCACTGGGGCTAGTGATTGGCTGCGGCATCCCATGCACAGTGAACAGTGATGTCACCAGGGCAATTCTGCCAGGGACTGAAGATCAGTGACAGAGAGGTGAGTATAATTTTTCTTTTACCAACCCCCGCCCCTCAGCAAATGTGAAAGGAAAACTTTTAATTTGAGAAGGTAAACCATAACCTCAACCACTACATTAAGTGCTGTCCATGACCTTATCTCCATGACAGCAAACAAGTGCAACTCGTTACATAGTCCTTAACCCCTTAAAGACCAGGCCATTTTACACCTTAGGACCACAGCGTTTTTTGAACATTTGACTACTGTCACTTTAAACATTAATAACTCTAGAATGCTTTTACTTATCATTCTGATTCAGAGATAGTTTTTTCGTGACATATTCTACTTTAACATGGTGGTAAATTTTTGTGGTAACTTGCATCCTTTCTTGGTGAAAAATCCCCAAATTTGATGAAAAAATAGAAAATTTAGCATTTTTCTAACTTTGAAGCTCTCTGCTTGTAAGGAAAATGGATATTCCAAATATTTTTTTTTTGATTCACATATACAATATGACTACTTTATGTTTGCATCATAAAATTGACAAGTTTTTACTTTTGGAAGACACCAGAGGGCTTCAAAGTTCAGCAGCAATTTTGAAATTTTTCACAAAATTTTTAAACTCACTATTTTTCAGGGACCAGTTCAGGTTTGAAGTGGATTTGAAGGGTCTTCATCTTAGAAATACCCCATAAAAGACCCCATTATAAAAACTGCACCCCCCAAAGTATTCAAAATGACATTCAGTCAGCATTTTAACCCTTTAAGTGTTTCACAGGAATAGCAGCAAAGTGAAGGAGAAAATTCACAATCTTCATTTTTTACACTTGCATGTTCTTGTAGACCCAATTTTTTTATTTTACAAGGGGTAAAAGGAAAAAAATTATATTTGTTTTTGTAGCCCAATTTCTCTCGAGTAAGCACATACCTCATATGTCTATGTAAAGTGTTCGGCGGGCGCAGTAGAGGGCTCAGAAGCGAAGGAGCGACAAGGGGATTTTGGAGAGTACGTTTTTCTGAAATGGTTTTTGGGAGGCATGTTGCATTTAGGAAGCCCTTATGGTGCCAGAACAGCAAAAAAAAAACAAAAAAACACATGGCATACCATTTTGGAAACTAGACCCCTTGAGGAACGTAACAAGGAATAAAGTGAGCCTTAATACCCCACAGGGGTTTCACGACTTTTGCACTAAAATGTGTGTTTCCTCACAAATTTCATATTTTTGTAAGGGTTAATAGCAGAAAATACCCCCCAAAATTTGTAACCCCATCTCTTCTGAGTAATGAGGTACCCCATAAGTGGACCTGAAGTGCACTACGGGCGAACTACAATGCTCAGAAGAGGAGTCATATTTGGCTTTTTGAGAGCAAATTTTGGTCGGGGGGCATGTCACATTTAGGAAGCCCCTATGGTGCCAGAACAGCAAAAAAACAAACACATGGCATACCATTTTGGAAACTAGACCCCTTGAGGAACGTAACACGGAATAAAGTGAGCCTTAATACCACACAGGGGTTTCACGACTTTTTGCATATGTAAAAAAAAAATGTGTGTTTCCCCCCAAATTTCAAATTTTTGCAAGGGTTAAAAGCAGAAAATACCCCCTAAAATTTGTACCCCATTTCTTCTGAGTATGGAAATACCCCATGTGTGGACGTCAAGTGCCCTGCGGTCGATCTACAATGCTCAGAAGAGGAGGAGCGCCATTGAGCTTTTAGAGAGAGAATTTGTTTGGAATGGAAGTCGGGGGCCATGTGCATTTACAAAGCCCCCCGTGGACCCCCCACAAGTGACCCCATTTTGGAAACTACACCCCTCACAGAATTTAATAAGGGGTGCAGTGAGTATTTACACCCCACTGGCATTTGACAGATCTTTGGAACAGTGGGCTGAGCAAATAAAAAATTTAATTTTTCATTTTCACGGACCACTGTTCCAAAAATCTGTCAGACACCTGTGGGGCATAAATGCTCACTGTACCCCTTATTACATCACGTGAGGGGTGTAGTTTCCAAAATGGGGTCACTTGTTGGGGGGTCCATTGTTGTGGCACTATGGGGGCTTTGTAAACACACGTGGCCTTCAATTCCGGACACATTTTCTCTTCAAAATCCCAATAGCGCTCCCTCTCTTCTGAGCATTGTAGTTCGCCCGCCGAGCACTTTACATCCACATTTGGGGTATTTTCTTACTCAGAAGAAATGGGGTTACAAATTTTGGGGGGCTTTTTTTCCTATTTTCCATTGTGAAAATGAAAAATTTAGGGTAACACCAGCATTTTAGGGAATAACATTTTTTTTCATTTTCCCATCCAACTTTAACGAAAATTTGTGGGGTGTTAAGGCTCTCTATACCACTTGCTACATTCCGTGAGAGGTGTAGTTTCCAAAATGGGGTCACATGTGGGTATTTATTTTTTTGCGTTTATGTCAGAACCGCTGTAAAATCATCCACCCCTGCGCAAATCACCAATTTAGGTTTCAAATGTACATAGTGCGCTCTCACTCTTGAGCCTTGTTATGCGCCCGCAGATCATTTTACGCCCACATCTGGGGTATTTCCGTACTCAGGAGAAATTGCGTTACAAATTTTGGGGGTCTTTTTTTCCTTTTACCTCTTGTGAAAATAAAAAGTAAAGGGCACCACCAGCATGTTAGTGTAAAAAAAATTTTTTTTTTTTTACACTAACAGGCTGGTGTAGACCCCAACTTTTCCTTTTCAAAAGGGGTAAAAGGAGAAAAAAATTTGTAGTGTAATTTCTCCCGAGTACGGAAATACGCCATATGTGGCCCTAAACTGTTTCCTTGAAATACGACAGGGTTCCGAAGTGAGAGAGCGCCATGCGCATTTGAGGACTAAATTAGGGATTGCAAAGGGGTGGACATAGGGGTAATCTACGCCAGTGATTCCAAAGCAAGGTGCCTCCAGCTGTTGCTAAACTCCCAGCATGCCTGGACAGTCAGTGGCTGTCCAGAAATGCTGGGAGTTGTTGTTTTGCAACAGCTGGAGGCTCCGTTTTGGAAACACTGCCGTACAATACGCTTTAAATTTTTATTGTGGGGGGGGGGGGGAGACAGTGTAAGGGGGTGTATATGTTGTGTTTTACCCTTTATTTTGTGTTAGTGTAGTGTAGTGTTTTTGGGGTCCATTCGCACTGACGGAGGTTTACAGTGAGTTCCCTGCTAGGAGTTTGCGCTGCGGCGAAAAATTTGCCGCAGCTCATACTTGAAGCAGAAAACTTACTGTAAGCCTGCCCTTGTGAATGTACCCTGTACGTTCACATGGGGGGGGGGGGGGGGGGGGGGGGCAAACCTCCAGCTGTTTCAAAACTACAACTCCCAGCATGAACTGACAGGCCATGCAGGCTGGGAGTTGTAGTTTTGCAACAGCTGGAGGCACACTGGTTGGAAAACCTTCAGTTAGGTTCTGTTATCTAACTCAATATTTTCCAACCAGTGTGCCTCCAGCTGTTGCAAAACTACAACTCCCAGCATGTACTGATCACCGAAGGGCATGCTGGGAGATGTAGTTATGCAACAGCGTGAGGAATTGCAACTACAACTCCCAGCATGCTGGGATTTGCAGTTTTGCAACATCTGAAGAGCTAGAGTATAGAGACCACTGCAAACTGTGGCCCTCCAGATGCTGCAAAACTACCAATCCCAGCTTGCCCAGACAGCAAACAGTTGTGTGGGCATGCTAGGAGTTGTAGTTTTGCAAGATCTGGAGGGCTACAGTTCAGAGACTACCATATAGTGGTCTCAAACCGTAGCCCTCCAGCTGTTGCAAAACTACAACTCCCAGCATGCCCAAACAGCTTTCTGGGCATGGTGGGAGTTGTAGTTTTGCAACATCTGGAGTGCTACAGTATAGAGATCACTATATAGTGGTCTTGGACTGCAGCCCTCCAGATGTTGCTAAGCAACTTACCGGCTTCCGTCGGATCCAGGGAGCCTGCTGCGCGACATCGCCACCTGCCGATCTCCGACACCGATCGTCGCCCGCAGCCTCCGCAGATCGGTAAGTGGACTCCGGCGCCGGTCCCCATCATTTCCCCGTTCTGCCCCGCCTATTGTGGGTGGGCAGGACGGGGAAAACGTAATTTAACCCCCCCCCGCCCCCGATCTGCTATTGGTGGTCGCGTCTGGACCACCAATAGCAGGGATAGGAGGGGTGGCATCCCTGCCACCTCATTCCTATCTCTTCAGGGGGATTGTGGGTGTCTTAGACACCCGCGATCCCCCTTATATTCCGGGTCACCATAGACCCGTAATGACCCGGAATCGCGCAAATCGCAAGTGTGAATTCACTTGCGATTTGCGCTGATCGCCGACATGGGGGGTCTGATGACCCCCCTGGGCATTCGCACGGGGTGACTGCTGATCGATATCAGCAGTCACCCCGGTCCAGTCCCCGCCTGGCGCGCGGCAGGAACCGAAATTCCCACGGGTGTATGCGTACGTCCTTGGTCCTTAACTACCAGGATGCTTAGACGTATGCATACGTCCATGGTCCTTAAGGGGTTAAAGGGGGTGGCAGAAAGTTAAACATTTGTAAATTACTTCTTTTAAAAAATCTTAATCATTCCTGTACTCATTAGCTGCCGAATACTACAGGGGAAATTCCTTTCTTTTTGGAATGCTCTCTGATGACATCACGAGCACAGTTCCCGCTGACGTTATTATTATTATATTTATTATTATTATATTTATTTATTTACTGTTGTCCTTAGTGGGATTTGAACCCAAGTCCCCAGCACTGCAAGGCAGAAGTGCTGACCACTGAGCCACCATGCTGCCCTTAGCATACATCTGCTATGCATGGTTGCTAAAATGGACAGAGATGTCAGCAGAGAGCACTGTGCTCGTGATGTCATCAGTGTTCCAAAAAGAAAGGAATTTCCTCTGTAGCATTCAGCAGCTAATAAGTACTGGAAGGATTAAGGTTTTTTAATAGAAGTAATTTACAAATATGTTTAACATTCTGCCACCAGTTAATTTAAAAGAAAAAAGGTTTTCACCGGAGTACCCCTTTAAGGTTGAAAAGAGACCAGTGTCCATGAAGTTCCACTGATAACCCTATTTGTCCCTACTGTGTAGATCCAGAAGAAGGCAAAAAAAAAAAAAAACCTCACAAGGCTGATACTAACTGATCCATATCAAGGTGGAAAAAAAATCCCTTCCTGACTCTAAATATGGCATCAGAATAAATCCCTGGATCAAAGTTATGTCTCTATAAATCTAGTATCCATAACCTGTAATGTTATTACTTTCCAGAAACATGTACAGGCTTCTTTTGAACTCTTGTGCTTGCATGTCCCGCCAAACTTTGACAGCTTTGTTGATGCTTTGTTGCAGTTCAGGATGCCAACGATATATATGCCCACCACATTAAGGTGCATTGCATCTATTATTATAAGAGCCTCTGTCGTCACCCTTTTGCTAACTCTATCCCTAGCCATGTCCAGCCTGTTTACCGAATAAGCATGGTGTGACTGTAACTAGGCAACCATCTCAACCTTACAGCCCAAAATCAGGGAACAATGACTACAGGCACAACATATCAAACTTGATGTCCTATATCAAGTCATGAGTGAAAAGAACTCCAAGGTCATTTCCCCCAGTGTGAAGCACTAAAATGTCCTGATCGCAGTCAAGCCTTGAATAAAAATGAAGCGCAGGCAGAGCCCTTCTCCAAAGGATACATCATTTACAAATCCAGCGCGCACACACCTTTTACTTGGAAACACCAAGTTGTCTGCCATCTGGTCGTGCCTAAGTATGCTTCAAGAGGTGATGAGAGAAACAGAAGATACTCATGTTAAACTCACGAACCTTACAACATACAGTAGCAAACATACAACCTAAATCTGCTAGATTCTGATCTGCTTGACCTTACTTTTGGATAAACCCCACTAGGGGGCCTATGTTTTGCTAGCTGTTTCCTGAACACTGACACTCTGTGCTAGGGCACCAACATCTTGGTAGCTAAATAGAAACACCCTTCTCAACCAGTCTTATAGTTAAAAATAGCTCATCACACTTAACCCCTTAAGGACCGGGGTTTTTTCCGTTTTTGCATTTTCGTTTTTTTGCTCCTTGCCTTTAAAAAATCATAACTCTTTCAATTTTGCACCTAAAAATCCATATGATGGCTTATTTTTTGCGCCACCAATTCTACTTTGTAATGACTTCAGTGATTTTGCCCAAAAATCTACGGTGAAACGGGAAAAAAAATCATTGTGCGACAAAATTGAAAAAAAAACGCTGTTTTGTAACTTTTGTGGGCTTCCGTTTCTACGTAGTACATTTTTCGGTAAAAATGACAACTGATATTTATTCTGTAGGTCCATACGATTAAAATGATATCCTACTTATATAGGTTTGATTTTGTCGGACTTCTGGAAAAAATCATAACTACATGCAGGAAAATTTATACGTTTAAAATTGTAATCTTCTGACCCCTATAACTTTTTTATTTTTCCGTGTATGGGTCGGTATGAGGGCTAATTTTTTGCGCCGTGATCTGAAGTTTTTAACGGTACCATGTTTGCATTGATAGGTCTTATTGATCGCTTTTTATTCATTTTTAAATGATATAAAAAGTGACCAAAAATGCACTATTTTGGACTTTGGAATTTTTTTGCGCGCACGCCATTGACCGAGCAGTTAATTAATGATATATTTTTATAATTCGGACATTTCCGCACGCGGTGATACCATATATGTTTATTTTTATTTACACTGTGTTTTTTTTTTATTGGAAAAGGGGGGTGATTCAAACTTTTAATAGGGGAGGAGTTAAATGATCTTTATTCACTTTTTTTTTTTCACTTTTTTTTTGCAGTGTTATAGGTCCCATAGGGACCTATAACACTACACACACTGATCTTCATCATTGATCACTGGTTTCTTATGAGAACGATTCTGCCGCAACGATCAACGATTCTGCAGCATTACTGCTCATGCCTGGATCTCAGGCACTGAGCAGTCATTCGGCGATCGGACAGCTAGGAGGCAGGAAGGGGCCCTCCCGCTGTCCTGTCAGCTGTTCGGGATGCCGCGATTAGCCGCGGCTATCCCAAACAGCCCGACTGAGCTAGCCGGGAACTTTCACTTTTAGCCGCGCGACTAAGCTCTGAGCGCGCGGCTAAAGGGTTAATAGCGCACGGCGCCGCGTTCGGCGCTGGGCACTATTAGAGGCGGGTCCCGGGTTCACTATGACGCCGGGCCCGCCGTGATATGACGCGGGTTACTGTGTAACCCCGCGTAATATCAGAAGAGCAGGACCAAGGACGTACCGGTACGTCCTTGGTCCTTAAGGGGTTAAAGGGGTATTCCTGCTTTATCCCCTTGGGGATCATAACCCTTTCAATTTTGCACCTACAGACCCAAATGATGTCTTATTTTTCCGCCACCAATTCTACTTTGTAATTATTCTGTAGGTCCATAAGATTAAAATGATACCCTACTTATATAGGTTGGATTTTGTCGTACTGCTGAAAAAAATCATAACTACATGCGGGAAAATTCTACGTTTAAAATTGGCAAATTCTGACCCTTACAACTTTTTAATTTTTCCGCGTATGGGGCGGTATGAGGGCTAATTTTTTGCGCCGTGATCTGAAGTTTTTATCGGTACCATTTTAGTTTTGATCGGACTTTTTGATTGCTTTTTATAAAAAATTTTATGGTATAAAAAGTGACCAAAAATTCGCTATTTGGGACTTTGGAATTTTTTTCGCATGTACACCATGACTGTGCGGTTTAATTAACTATATATTTTTATAGATCGGACATTTATGCACACGGCAATATCACATATGTTTATATTTATTTTTATTTACATTTTTTTTTTAAATGGGAAAAGGGAGGGGATTTGAACTTTTATTAGGTAAAGGCTTAAATCACATTTCTTAACTCTTTTAGACTTTTTTTAATGCAGTACATTGATTGCAAGCACTGTTCAATGCAAAGCCATAGCATTGCATTGATCAGTGTTATTGGCGGTCGATTGCTCAAGCCTGGATCTCAGGCTTAGAGCAATCTACCGCCGATCGTACGTGCCGGAGGCAGGTAACGGACCCTCCACTCATGTCCTAGCTGATCAGAACACCGCGGTTTCACTGCGGTGGTTCCGACCAGCCCGACCGAGCTGCCAGGAATGCTTTTTTTTTTTTTACAGTTTAGACGTGGCGATCAACTTTGAACGCCGCTTCTAAAGGGTTAATAGCATGCATCACCGCGATCAGTGATGCGCGCTATTAGCCCCAGGTTAGATGCCGGGACTGACCTGATATGACGCCGATACTGACCCTGCGTTATATCGCGGGAGCGGGCACGCCCTGAGTCCCCAAGAGGTTATACATCTTATCCCCTATCCAAAGGATAGGGAATTAGATGTATGATCGTAGGGGTCCCACTGCTGGGGAACCCGCGATCTCTGTGCAGCCCCCGACATTCTGTGCTGGGCACTGCCTCCAAGACGGGAATGTGACGTCGTGGCCACGCCCCCTAGTGACATCATGCCACACCCCCTCAATTCATGTCTATGGGAGGAGACGTGACGGCCATCACGCCCCCTCCCATAGACATGAACGGAGGGGGCGTGGCGTGAGATCCCTAGGGGAGTGGCCATGACATCATGTCCCCGTCTCGGAGGCAGCGCCCAGCACAGAATGCCGGGGGCTGCACCGAGATCGCAGGTGGTCCCCGGGGGATAAGAAGGTATAAAGCCGGAATACCCCTTTAACTGGACAAGTCCTGGACAAAAACAACAGACAAGAGATATCACCTTTTTATTTCTCTCAATTGTCAAGGAAAGAGTGCTGAGCGGCCTGGTATGCTTTCTTGCTTGTTCTCACCTCTCACCTTGACTGACGTACAGGGCTGGGACATGAGGGTGTGCGAGGAGGTGTGTTAGGTTGCTGGACTTGAGCAGCTTGGCATTGCATCCTCAACACTTGGCGGAGAAACTAAAAAGGTAACTTTACAAGTTTGCCAACCACAATTAGTTCCAAGAAAGGTGCAATTTCTTTCTAAACCCAAACAGCTATCTTATGGTGTCTGTAGTTGTTAGCACAAAAAAACAGAGGTGACAGAATGCCTTTAAACCAAAATGACAGACTTGACATGAGCCTAATATTCCTTTTGAAAAAGAATGCCCAATAAAAAATAAAAAAATACAGCAGTAATGACAGCAAGTCCCCAGTAAACTTGTCTGTAACTACGGCACCATAACCCCCAACCACTCCATCCATACTACTTCAGAACACATCCAAATCAATGTGCAAAGACAGCATGAAAACTGTCCAAATGTCAGACACCCTAGTAAAGAAACCCAACATTTCATTTCCACTAAAAAGGAGAAAACAAGTCAGCTATAGATTTCCTGATCCATGGCACACTTATTACATTCAACTATAAGTGACAGCAAAAATATTCACCATTAAACAGATGATTGACCACTTACGCCACTGCCTTATTGTTACAACAGAAATATGCCTTACTATTTTAAAACCTATACATCTACCGGACCTACAATGACAGGCCATTTCCAGAGAGCAAGCTTTCATGAAAAATCTGCCACTATACTTTCATCCAACAAATTTTCTGCAAACCAATTACCCTGGAAACATGCGCCATAACCAGATCAATGTTTGATTTGTCTAACCATATCTTTATCCATAGTGACCCCCATTGTATTGCCCCTAAAACATTGCCTAAACCACCAGATTCACCCTATGACTAGACAAGTGAAAAAATGCAGCAGATGATAAATTCCTACAGTTTCTGATGCAAATCAACAGCAAAATATGTGTCCCATAGACATGATGCAGAAGGCAAATTGTTGCTTGCCCAGGAGGAACTGCAGCTGCCTTAATCTGAGCTTGTAAGCTCTCTTCAGGTCAGATCATGCTCAAATCACCCATCTTCTCGGCTGGTAAGCATCATTCCATGGTGATTGAATACCATTTGACCTCCAGGAAGGAGGGCAACCCTTCTGCCTTGGCTATGGTCATCAGTATCCCAAAACAGCGGGAACTGTTGACTCTACAACACCAATGCACACAAAAAAATCATCCTGGTAAGGCTTCATAGACAGCAAGCCAGAATCCCCCAAACGGACTACTCTAAAGAGGTGATGAAGGTCTCAAAATAAAACCAGAAAGTAAAGCACCCATCAGCACATATAGCCCAACAAATGGAAACTATCCAGGTACACAGGTTAGAAAGAAATAGAAAGTGTTTTTATGTCTTTCTTACTCTTGTATGGCTTCACCTTAACTAAATAAAGTTTCATAAGGGAGCAGAAAAACATTTCCACATGCTCATTTTTCAATATATTTGTTTATTAGCTAACACTAATGCAGTTGAACTCACAAAAACATACACAACATTATGGAATTAGAAAGAAGAGAGGGTGAAAACATGTGTATAATGGACTTGCAGCTGTGTCGGGCAGAAACTGGAACAGCTGTGCTTAGGGGGGATCCTCAGTTGACTAGATCAGTCTTTTACTATCACAATGGTGCTCCATGGCTCTCTGGACTGTGCCTGTCATTAGCTGCTCTAGATGATGACAAGGGGGAAGGTTGAAACCCCTTTACCTCCCCCCTCTTTTCTTTGCTTCTTCAACACCCACCCCCAACCCCCATGGCTATACTTGTCCAGAGGTCTACTCTTTCTGGACTCTATTTAATTGGCTGCCATCCCATCCCATGATGCTAGAAAGGAGGGCCTGTTGCAATTGCTCCCTGTGCCAACAGTAGGGTGGAAAATAGAGAGAGCAGCAGAAGATTGCTCTTCATGCTGGAACACTGCTTTCTGGCCTCTCTGCTTGCAGAGGCCTGTGTGTACCTCATAGAAGAGGCTGAAGGGTCCACTCTGGGGCACTATCACCCACTTCCCAAGTTAAAGGGGTTACACCGGTGGAAAACACATTTTTTTTTTTAAATCGACTGGTGCAAAAAAGTTAAACAGATTCGTCAGGGGCCTGACGAAGCGCAAATGCGCGATACGGACCGTCGCCCACCGGCTGAGCCCACCCGCATGTATTCCCCCTTTCCACCTCCCTGCAACTTGTTCCCAGCCTTGAACATGAAATAAATCATTTCTGCACGACTTATCTGGTGTCCGAGGTGAGTGCTCCAATCCGCTTTTCTTCTCTGCTGTGACATGATCAAGTTCTGTTAATATTGTGAAGCACCACAGACGCACACAGATCATAGTGTAAGCTCCACGTCACCTGCCTGCCAACAGGTGAATCCTCTGAAGGACAGTGAATCTAGACAGTGCCAGGTCAATACTCCATATGCAGATTTGTAATTTACTTCTACTTAAAAATCTTAACCCCTTCAGGACGGAGCCCATTTTGGCCTTAAGGACCGGAGCGTTTTTTGCACATCTGACCACTGTCACTTTAAACATTAATAACTCTGGGATGCTTTTAGTTATCATTCTGATTCCGAGATTGTTTTTTCGTGACATATTCTACTTTAACATAGTGGTAAATTTTTGTCGATACTTGCATCCTTTCTTGGTGAAAAATCCGTAAATTTGATGAAAAATTTGAAAATTTTGCATTTTTCTAACTTTGAAGCTCTCTGCTTGTAAGGAAAATGGATATTACGAATACATTTTTTTTTTGGTTCACATATACAATATGTCTACTTTATGTTTGCATCATAAAATTGATAAGTTTTTACTTTTGGAAGACACCAGAGGGCTTCAACGATCAGCAGCAATTTTCCGATTTTTCACAAAATTTTCAAACTCAGTATTTTTCAGGGACCAGTTCAGGTTTGAAGTGGATTTGAAGGGTCTTCATATTAGAAATACCCCATAAATGACCCCATTATAAAAACTACACCCCCCAAAGTATTCAAAATGACATTCAGTCAGCATTTTAACCCTTTAGGTGTTTCACACGAATAGCAGCAAAGTGAAGGAGAAAATTCACAATCTTCATTTTTTACACTTACATGTTCTTGTAGACCCAATTTTTGAATTTTTACAAGGGGTAAAAGGACAAAATTTTTACTTGTATTTGTAGCCCAATTTCTCTCGAGTAAGCACATACCTCATATGTCTATGTAAAGTGTTCGGCGGGCGCAGTAGAGGGCTCAGAAGGGAAGGAGCGACAAGGGGATTTTGGAGAGTACGTTTTTCTGAAATGGTTTTTGGGGGGCATGTTACCTTTAGGAAGCCCTTATGGTGCCAGAACAGCAAAAAAAAACATATGGCATACCATTTTGGAAACTAGACCCCTCGGGGAATGTAATATGGGATAAAGTGAACCTTAATACCCCACAGGTGTTTCACGACTTTTGCAAATGTAAAAAAAATAAAAAAATTTTTACCTAAAATGCTTGTTTTCCCCAAAAATTTTAATTTTTAAAAAGGGTAATAGCAGAAAATACCCCTAAAAATTTGAAGTCCTATTTCTCCCGATTCAGAAAACACCCCATATGGGGGTGAAAAGTGCTCTGCTGGCGCACTACAGGTCTCGGAAGAGAAGGAGTCACATTTGGCTTTTTGAAAGCAAATTTTGCTCTGGGGGCATGCCGCATTTAGGAAGCCCCTATGGTGCCAGGACAGCAAAAAAAAAAACACATGGCATACCATTTTGGAAACTAGACCCCTCGGGGAACGTAACAAGGGGTTAAGTGACCCTTTATACCCCACAGGTGTTTCACGACTTTTGCTTATGTAAAAAAATATATTTTTTTTTACCTAAAATGCTTGTTTTCCCAAAAATTTTACATTTTTAAAAAGGGTAAAAGCAGAAAATACCCCCCAAAATTTTAAGCCCAATTTCTCCCGAGTACGGCGATACCCCATATGTGGCCCTAAACTGTTGCCTTGAAATACGACAGGGCTCCAAAGTGAGAGCGCCATGCGCATTTGAGGCCTAAATTAGGGACTTGCATAGGGGTGGACATAGGGGTATTCTACGCCAGTGATTCCCAAACAGGGTGCCTCCAGCTGTTGCAAAACTCCCAGCATGCCTGGACAGTCAACGGCTGTCCAACAATACTGGGAGTTGTTTTGCAACAGCGGGAGGCTCCGTTCTGGAAACAGTGGCGTACCAGACGTTTTTCATTTTTATTGGGGAGGGGAGGGGAGGGGGGCTGTGTAGGGGTATGTGTATATGTAGTGTTTTTTACTTTTTATTTTATTTTTTGTGTTAGTGTAGTTTAGTGTTTTTAGGGTACAGTCGCACGGGCGGGGGTTCACAGTAGTTTCTCGCTGGCAGTTTGAGCTGCAGCAGAAAGTTTGCGGCAGCTCAAACTTGCAGCCAGATACTTACTGTAATCCTCCGCCCATGTGAGTGTACCCTGTACGTTCACATTGGGGGGGACATCCAGCTGTTGCATAACTACAACTCCCAGCATGCCCTTTGGCTGTCGGTGACTGCTGAGAGTTGTAGTTTTGCAACAACTGTAGGCACACTGGTTATGTATCACTGAGTTTGTGACCTAACTCAGTGTTTCACAACCAGTGTGCCTCCAGCTGTTGCAAAACTACAACTCCCAGCATGTATGGTGCATGGTGTACGGTGACTGCTGAGAGTTGTAGTTTGCAACAGCTGGAGGCACACCGGTCGTGAAACACTGAGTTAGGTAAAAAAAAACTCTGAGTTTCACAACCAGTGTGCCTTCAGCTGTTGCAAAACTACAACTCTCAGCAGTCACCGACAGCCAACGGGCATGCTGGGAGTTGTAGTTATGCAACCAGTAGATGCACCACTACAACTCCCAGCATGCACTTTAGCTGTTTGTGCAAGCTGGGAGTTGTAGTTATACAACAGCTGAAGGTACACTTTTCCATAGAAAGAATGTGCCTCCAGCTGTTGCAAAACCATAAGTCCCAGCATGCCCATAAGGGAATGCTGGGAGTTGTGGTGGTCTGCCTCCTGATGTTGCATAACTACAGCTCCCAGCATGCCCTTTTTGCATGCTGGGAGCTGTTGCTAAGCAACAGCAGGAGGCTGTCACTCACCTCCAACGATCCAGACGCATGAGGTCAGTCCCGCCGCCGCCGCTGCTCCTGGGGCCCCGATCCCAACATTAACGCCGGGGATCGGGGTCCCCAGCACCCGGGGTGCACATCCCGCACCCGCTCACGTCCTCCGGAAGAGGGGCGGAGCAGGTACGGGAGTGACACCCGCAGCAGGCGCCCTGATTGGTCGGCCGGTAATCCGGCCGACGAATCAGGGCGATCGTGAGGTGGCACCAGTGCCACCTCACCCCTGCAGGCTCTGGCTGTTCGGGGCCGTCAGAGACGGCCCCGAACAGCCAGTAATTCCGGGTCATTGGGTCACTGGAGACCCGATTGACCCGGAATCGCGGCAGATCGCTGGACTGAATTGTCCAGCGATCTGCGGCGATCGCCGACATGGGGGGGCATAATGACCCCCCTGGGCGATATGCCGGGATGCCTGCTGAACGATTTCAGCAGGCATCCGGCTCCGGTCCCCAACCGGCTAGCGGTGGGGGCCGGAATTCCCACGGGCGTATGGATACGCCCTCGGTCCTTAAGGACTCGGGATGCAGGGCGTATCCATACGCCCTATGTCCTGAAGAGGTTAAAGGGGTACTCCGGTGGAAAACTCTTTTTTTTTCTTTAAATCAGCTGGTACCAGAAAGTTAAACAGATTTGTAAATTACTTCTATTAAAAAATCTTAATCCTTCCAGTACTTATTAGCTGCTGAATACAACAGAGGAAATGATTTTCTTTTTGGAACACAGAGTTCTCTGCTGACATCATGACCACAGTGCTCTCTGCTGACATCTCTGTCCATTTTAGGAACTGTCCAGAGCAGCATATGTGTGATGTCAGCAGAGAGCTCTGTGTTCCAAAAAGAAAAGAATTTCCTCTGTAGTATTCAGCAGCTAATAAGTACTGGAAGGATTAACCCCTTGGGGATGGAGCCCATTATGACCCTAAGGACGGGAGCATTTTTTGCAAATCTGACCACTGTCACTTTAAGCATTAATAACTCCGGGATGCTTTTACTTATAAATTTGATTCCAAGATTGTTTTTTCGGGACATATTCTACTTTATGGTAGTGGTAAATTTTTGTCGATACTTCCATCATTTCTTGGTGAAAAATTCAAAAATTTGATGACAAATTTGAAAATTTAGCATTTTTCTAACTTTGAAGCTCTCTGCTTGTAAGGAAAATAGACATTCCAAATAATTTTTTTTTATTCACATATACAATATGTCTACTTTATGTTTGCATCATAAAGTTGACATGTTTTTACTTTTGGAAGACATCAGAGGGCTTCAAAGTTCTGCAGAAATTTTCCAATTTTTCACAAAATTTTCAAAATTGGAATTTTTCAGGGACCAGTTCTGTTTTGAAGTGGATTTGAAGGGCCTTCAAATTAGAAATACCCCACAAATGACCCAATTATAAAAACTGCACCCCTCAAAGTATCCAAAATGACATTCAGTAAGTTTGTTAACCCTTTAGGTGTTTCACAGGAATAGCAGCAAAGTGAAGGAGAAAATTCAAAATCTTCATTTTTTTTTACACTCGTATGTTCTTGTAGACCCAGTTTTTTAATTTTTACAAGGGGTAATAGGAGAAAAAGCCCCCCAAAATTTGTAACCCAATTTCTCTCGAGTAAGAAAATACCTCATATGTGTATGTCAAGTGTTCGGCGGGTGCACTAGAGGACTCAGAATGGAAGGAGCGACAAGGGAATTTTGGAGAGTGAGTTTTTCTGAAATGGTTTTTGGGGAGCATGTCCCATTTAGGAAGCCCCTATGGTGCCAGGACAGCAAAAAAAAACACATCGCACACTATTATGGAAACTACACCCCTCAAGGAACGTAACAAGGTGTACGGTGAGCCTTAACACCCCACAGGTGTTTGACAACTTTTTGTTAAAGTCGGATGTGTAAATGAAAAAAAATTTGCCCCCCAAAATTTGTAACCCCATTTCTTCTGAGTATGGAAATACCCCATATTTGGACGTCAAGTGCACTGCGAGCGAACTACAATGCTCAGAAGAGAAGGAGCGTCATTGAGCTGTTTCAAAACTACAACTCCCAGCATGTACTGACAGACCGTGCATGCTGGGAGTTGTAGTTTTGCAACAGCTGGAGACACACTGGTTGGAAAACCTTCAGTTAGGTTCTGTTACCTAACTCAGTATTTTCCAACCAGTGTGCCTCCAGCTGTTGCAAAACTACAACTACCAGCATGCATGGTCTGTCAGTACATGCTGGGAGTTGTAGTTTTACAACAGCTGGAGGCACACTGGTTGGAAAACCTTCATTTAAGTTCTGTTACCTAACTCAGTATTTTCCAACCAGTGTGCCTCCAGCTGTTGCAAAACTACAACTCCCAGCATGTACTGATCACAGAAGGGCATGCTGGGAGATGTAGTTATGCAACAGCTGGAGGTACGCAACTACAACTCCCAGCATGCCGAGACAGCTGTTTGCTGTTTGGGCATGCTGGGATTTGCAGTTTTGCAACATCTGGAGGGCTACAGTTTATAGACCACTGCACAGTGATCTCCAAACTGTGACCCTCCAGATGTTGCAAAACTACAAATCCCAGCATGCCCAGACAGCAAACAGCTGTCTGGGCATGCTGGGAGTTGTAGTTTTGCAACATCTGGAGGGCTACAGTTTAGAGACCACTGTAGCCCTCCAGATGTTGCTAGGCAACTTACCGGCTTCCGTAGGATCCAGGGAGCCATCCTCTTCTGCCGCATGATGTCGCGCGCCCGGCGATCACAGTCGCTCGCTGCCTCCGGACAGGTAAGTGGATCTTCGGCGCTGGTCCCCTTCGGTTCCCCGTTCTGCCCCGCCTATTGTGGGTGGGCAGGACAGGGAAAACGAAAGTTAACCCCCCTGCTCCCGATCTGCTATTGGTGGTCGCGTCTAGACCACCAATAGCAGGGATACGAGGGGTGGCACCCACCTCACTCCTATCCCTTCAGGGGGATCGTAGGTGTCTTAGACAACCGCGATCCCCCTTATATTCAGGGTCTCCGGGTCACCATAGACCCGTAAGGACCCGTAATTGGCGCAAATCGCAAGTGTGAATTCACTTGCGATTTGCGGCGATCGCCGACATGGGGGGGTCTATTGACCCCCCTGGGCATTTGCATGTTGTGCCTGCTGATCGATATCAGCAGTCACCCCGGTCCAGTCCCCGCCCGGCGCGTGGCAGGGACCGAAATTCCCACAAGCGCAAAAGTACCAGGACGCAAGGGCGTATGCATACACCCTTCGTCCCCAACAGGTTAAAGGGGTTATCCAGGAAAAAAAAAAAATGTATATATCAACTGGCTCCAGAAAGTTTAACAGATTTGTAAATTACTTCCATTAAAAAATCTTAATCCTTTCAGTACTTATGAGCTTCTGAAGTTGAGTTGTTCATTTCTGTCTAAGTGCTCTCTGATGACACGTGTCTCGGGAACCGCCCAGTTTAGAAGAAAATCCCCATAGCAAACCTCTTCTAAACTGGGTGGTTCCCGAGACACGTGTCATCAGAGAGCACTTAGATAGAAAAAAAACAACTCAACACTTCAGAAGCTCATAAGTACTGAAAGGATTAAGATTTTTTAATAGAAGTAATTTTCATATCTGTTTAACTTTCTGGAGCCAGTTGATGTATAAAATAAGTTTTTTTCCTGGAATACCCCTTTAAGATTTTTTAATAGAAGTAATTTACAAATCTGTTTACATTTCTGGTACCAGTTGATTTAAAGAAAAAAAAGTTTTCCACTGGAGTACCCCTTTAATCCTTCCAGTAATTATTAGCTCCTGTATAATACAGAGGAAGGTGTGTAGGTCTTTTCTGTCTGACCACAGTCCTCTCTGCTGACACATCTGTCCATGTCAGGAACTGCCCAGAGCAGGAACAAATCCTGATAGTAAACCTATCCCGCTCAGTTCCTGAAATGGGCAGAGGGGTCAGCAGAGAGCAATGTGGTCAGACATAAAAGAACAACTCAATTTCCTGTGGAGAATACAGCAGCTGATAAGTACTGGAAGGATTAAGATTTTTTAATAAAAGTACTTTACAAATCTGTGTTATGACACGCTGGCCGTATTCCGTCCACCCCAGCCGGCGGGGCCAGGATTCGCATTGCAGGATGCGCCCACATGCGAATCCCAGCCCGTCACTCACCTCTGCTCTCTGCTGCTACCTCTCTGCTCTTATAGCCCCGGCTTGCGTGCCCTAGGAGGCGGAGCTCTAAGATTTTAAGGGGCAGTACGCCCTTAATTGTTTCCACCTGCACCTCAGTTATAAGTTTCTGTACCTCCCATCATTGCCTGACAGATCTTGTGCCTTAATGAAAGTATATTCTGTGTTGCTCTGCCATGTCCTGACCCTCAGCTCCGTGTCCAGACCCTGCTCCTGTGCCGCCTGCCAATTGACCACCTGCTACTTTATTGACCTTGCTCCACTGCCACCAGCCCTGACCTCCTCCTATCCAGACCACGTCTTGCCTATACCTCTTGTGCCTTGCATCACCTCAGCCACCTGTGTGGTCGAGTTGTGCCAGGGGTAGCGACCTGGGTGCCGCCTGCCACAGCAAGACATCCCGCTTTAAGGCAGGCTCTGGTGAAAACCAGTGGCACCTCAGACTCCGCTCCCTGGCACAGCCCACGTCATCTGCCACACAGGTCCAGCGGATCCACCACCTTCGTGAGTGTCATGCCAACTGCCTTCAGTCTTTACAGTACGATCCAACCATGGATCCCGCCTCAAGTTTCGGATCTTCCCTCCGCCATGGTTCTACAGTCGCAGCAGTTAGCCTGTCAGGTGCAACAACTGAGTCAATTGTCCACCATGATGCTACAGCTTCTTGCCATGCAGCAACAACAGCAGCAGCAGCCGCAACCTGCTCCAGTCTCTCCACCTGTTCCTGCAGCTCCTTCCGGATCCAAGTTTTGTTTACCCTTATCCATGAAGTATGATGGAGATCCAAAGTTGTGTAGAGGCTTCGTGACTCAGTGTTCCATGCATCTGGAGCTCATGGCAGATCAGTTACCGACAGAACTAGCTAAGGTGGCGTTTGTGGTCAGTCTTTTGTCCAGAGAAGCCCTGGCCTGGGCTACACTTCTCTGGGATCATAATGATCCAGTTTCTTCTAACCTGTTGGCCTTCCTTGCAGACGTCCGCAGTGTATTTGAAGAACCAGCACGAGCCTCCTCTGCCGAGACGGCTCTTCTGAACCTCTGCCAAGGGAATTCCTCCATTGGCGACTACGCGGTTCAATTCCGCACTCTTGCCTCTGAACTGGCTTGCAACAATGAGGCCTTGTGTGCTACATTTGAAAAAGGACTGTCCAGTAGAATTAAGGATGCTCTCGCTGCACGAGAAACTCCATCTACCCTGTGTGAACAAATCCATTTAGCCACTCGTATTGATGTGTGTTTTGCCGAGAGGCAGGAAGAATATTGTATGGAGAGAGAACCTGCCCAAACACAACAATCTCCTCACTTGGCACCCGTGTTCCAACGTCCACCTCTACAGTCTTCTTTGCCTCTTGCCGAAGATGCTATGCAAGTGGACCGCTCTCGCTTAACGCAGCTGGAAAGATCCCAACGATGCAATGAGAATTTGTGCCTATATTGTGCCAGTCCGGAGCACTTTCTCAAAGATTGTTCTATACGTCCACAGTGTCCTGGAAATGCTCGCACCTAGGACACGTACGAGAGGCGTCCCTAGGTGTGAATACTACCTCTCCTCGATTGACCATTTCTGTTCAAGTCTATACTTCTGCTAAGTCTTCATTCTTTGCTTCTGCATTTTTGGACTCTGGTACTGCTGGTGATTTAATTGATGCTTCCTTGGTCCATAAACATTATCTTCCTGTGACTCGGTTTGCTCAGCCCTTGTATATATCTGTTAATGGACAAAAGCTGGCCTGTAAGGTGCCATTCTGCACAGAGCCTCTCGTCGTGCAAGTAGGAGTCTTGCACAAGGAAAAAATTGAGTTCTATGTGCTTCCACATTGTACCTCGGAGCTTCTTTTCAGTCTTCAGTCTTTTCAGTCTTCAGTCAGGTGAAATCACATGCTGGGGACTGTTTTGCCAAAATCACTGTCTTGTGCCTCTCCAGTCTAAAGCTGTCTCTTCTCTTCCTCCTATGCCTGGTCGTCCTCTCCCATACCAAGATTATTATTTTGGAACCCGAGACGATAACCATACCCTCAGGATCAATCATTTTGCACAAAACAGAACCTTATTAAAAAGCAACATATGTAAATCCCCTTGAGCTGCTTCTCCCAGAATTACTAATCTACCTGTAAGGACTATCTGAGTTCTCAATCTATTATTAATTTGATGCCCTACCTCTTCCCAGTAATTGGTTATATCCCGACAATTCCATATTATGTGTATAAACTCCGCTTCATTCATCGCACATCTAGGACATGTTGAGCCTACATTGGGCCTCATCTAGGCCAGTTGTTTCGGGGATAGGTATGTATTATATACAATCCGTAATTGAGTAAAGCAAAAATTATTATTAATTGAGATATTAGGGATATTCCTCAAAATATTACTCCACTGAGACTCTGTGATCTCTCCCAGCCACTTTGCCCAAGTTGCGCTATATTTCAAATATATTTCCTTCTTATTTTCTTTCAATAATAACCCATATATTATAACCATTATTTTCTTACCATAAGTGTTCGTCTTTATTAACTCTAACACACCGTGATTCTGAATTAACAAATCATTCTTATATTCTATGCTCCGAAAAGCGTGATTCAATAAGAGAAATCTAAAATATTGGTTCCTCTTTAGTGCATATATGTCTACTAAAGTATCAAATGTGACCATCTTATCTCCCTCCACTATTTGTGAAACATATTTAACTCCCTGGTTAATCCAGAATCTGTCATCTTTCATCTTCATAAATTCTGCCAAATTGTGATTATACCATAGAGGTGTAAACTCTGTGCACCCCTTAATCCCTATAACTTTTTTAAGTAAAGCCCAACCCTTCAAAATCATCCTTCCGTATGAGAAAGAGGAATCTAGTGGCCGAATTTAAAAGTGATTTTAAACTTGTTTAAAATCACTTTTTTTAATTAAAGTATATTAGAGATATGTTGTAGTACTTAAGTACTACAACATATCATTTTTTGTACTTCATGGCAGTGCCCATTTAACTATAAGGGCCAGGTAATACAATTTGAAGTTCGGGGCCGCACAGCCTCCCTCCCCTGATTTAGCACACAGAGCTTCATATTTCAGTCTCGGTCTTTTCCTCCCCCAAATAAAACGATTTAATTTCCTATGGAACTGGTCAAACCAAAATTCTGGGATCCAGACTGGAGCCGAGTTTAACAGGAAAAGAAGCTGGGGCAAGATTATCATTTTTATAAAGGCTACCCTATCAGCCATAGAGAGGGGGAGTTTCCCCCATACCTGCATCCTTTTCTCCATTTTCTTTACTAAGGGGTTAAGGTTAACTTTGCGGGTTAGCTGTAATCTTGACTCCCAAGTATTCCAAACCCTGTTCCTCATTCACTATTCTAAGTGGAACATCCCCCTCCCTCAAACTGAACCAGATAGGCATAATATAAGATTTTGACCAGTTAATCTCTAGCCCTGCATATTTTCCAAACTTTGCGAAGGTTTCTATAATTCCTGGCAAAACCACTCTCGGGTCCTGTACAAAGAGAAGGAGATCGTCCGCATATAGAGAGAGTCTATGTTCCTCACTATATAACCTAAAGCCCTCTACCGTAGGCAGAGACTGAATGCCTGGTCTGCCTCTCCCATATCAAGATTATTCAGATGTATTCTGCCAAAAGAAGGCCGAGACCCTTCTACCACATCGTCCTTACGATTGCTCCATTGATTTACAGTCTGGAACTATGCCTCCACGGGGAATAACCTATCCATTATTTGTTCCTGAGACACAAGCCATGGCAAAATATATCCAAGAGAACCTTCAAAAGGGATTTATCCGCAAGTCCTCCTCTCCTGCCGGAGTAGATTTCTTCTTTGTGGGGAAGAAGGAGGGTTCTCTCCGTCCATGTATTGACTACAGGGGTCTTAACAAGATCACGATCAAAAATCGTTATCCACTTCCTTTGATCTCAGAACTTTTTGATCATCTATGGGGTGCCAAGGTCTTCTCTAAGTTGGATTTGCAGGGAGCATTTCATCTTATTCGTATCCGCGAGGGAGACAAATGGAAAACAGCCTTTAATACCCGTGATAGACATTTTGAGTATCTCGTGATGCCTTTGTCAATGATATCTTCCGAGATCTTCTCTACACCTGTGTTGTCGTATATCTTGATGACATCTTGATCTTCTCACCCAACTTAGAGGAGCATTGTTCACATGTTCGTCTGGTTCTTCAGCGCCTCCGGAAGAATCATCTTTACGCCAAACTGGAGAAATTGGAGAGGCCTAGTCTACCATTTCTCATTACATTGTTTCTCATCAAGGCCTTTAGATGGATCCTGATAAACTAACTGCGGTATTGGATTGGCCTCACCCTTCCGGCCTACGGGCCATTCAACGCTTTTTGGTATTTGCCAATTATTATCGTCAGTTTATCCCACATTTCTCTTACTTGGTTGCTCCGATTGTGGTCTTTAAAAAGAAGGACTCTAACCCCAAGACTTGGCCTACGGAGGCCGAACAGGCCTTCACTTGCTTAAAAAAAGCTTTTGCCTCTGCTCCCGTGCTTACAAGACCTGATCCAGAGAGACCCTTTGCCTCGGAGCTAGATGCTTCTTCCATAGGAGCCAGTGTTGTGCTATCTCAGAAAAACTCCGAAAGCAAGGTTGTAACCTGTGGATTCTTTTCCAAGACTTTCTCTCCGCCTACAGAGAGGAACTATTCTATTGGAGATCTAAAACTCCTTGCAATTAAGTTTGCCTTGGAAGAGTGGCAACATTTGTTAGAAGGTTCTTCTCATCCGGTCAGCATCTATTCTGACCATAAGAATCTCCTATATCTCCAGTCTGCTCAGCGATTGAACCAGGCTAGATCGTCTATTTTCTTTTCCAGATTTAATTTCTTCATTCATTTTCGTCCCGCTAACAAAAACGTCAGAGCCAATGCTCTTTCCAGGTCCTCCGATGTTGTAGGATTGGACTTTACACTAAGGCATATTATTCCTCCAGAGCATTTGGTTTCAGCTGCTGCTGCTGATCTACAGCAAGTTCCCCCTGGGAAATCCTTTGTGTCTGTTAAACTGAGACATAAAGTCCTGAATTGGGGACATTCTTCTTTGCTGGCTGGTCACCCTGGAATACGAAAGACCATTCAACTAATCTCCCGGCATTACTGGTGGCCACACCTTGAATGTGATGTCACTGATTTTGTCCGTTCTTGTGTCACCTGTGCCCGTGACAAAACTCCTCGGCAGAAACCTGCAGAACTCTTACAGCCTTTACCCTGGAAACTCCCTAGTCTCACATTGCTATGGACTTTATTACCGATCTGCCTCCCTCCTGTAATAACATGGTCATCTGGATGGTGGTTGATCAATTTTCCAAGATGGCTCATTTCATTCTTGCTACCAGGTCTTCCATCTGCTCCACAGCTGGCGAACACTTCCTTCAAAATATTTTTCGTCTTCATAGTCTTCTGAATCATATCGTCTCGGATCTTGGAGTGCAGTTTATTTCCAAGTTCTGGCATGCTCTCTGTTCCCATCTTGACATCAATTTGGACTTTTCCTCTGCCTACCACCCTCAGTCCAACGGACAGGTGGAGAGGGTAAATCAAATCCTGGAGACTTATCTTCGTCATTTTCTTTCTGCTCGTCAGTACGATTGGGTTGACCTTCTATCTTGGGCAGAATTTTCCTACAATCTTAAATGGGCACTGTGAGATACAAAAACGTTTGATATGTTGTGGTAAAGCATGCAAAACCAATAGGTTTTGCAATTGCTTTCATTAGAAAATAATTTTCAGTATTTCATACTGAAAAAGCCAGTCAAACAACTGCCCCCCCTGCCTGCTTGGACACATAATAGTCCTGCTGTGTCCATGCGTCATCACCCATGTCATGGACACATTTCCTTGATTGACAGCTGCGAGTGCAGGGCTCATAGTTGGAGGAAAAATCCTCCCACTGTCAGCTTGTGTCCTGCTACTGTCAGTGAGGACAAGCTGGGAGTTGTAGTTTTGCTAATGCTAGGGGAGATGTGAACAGACTGCATACTAAGGGAGGGGGCAGAGACCTGCACAGTGAGTCCACGCTCCCTCCCTTTGAGAGTGATTCAGACTTGTGAACTAAATTAAAATTGTAATAAAAAATAAATAAAGGTGCTAGACACATAAAAATTAGTTGCACTGAGTACTGAGTGGTACTGAGTGATATATATAAAAAAAAAATGTTGTTGGATCTGACCGGTAAGCTTCAAGGATTCTGAGTACACGAGGACTTCTCCATTTTTTATTGTTTATCGTCATCATTTTCGTACTCCTCTTACTTTTCCAGTTCCCTCTGGTGTGTCAGCTGTTGATGAACTTGTCCAAGACTTCTCTTCCATTTGGCAACAAACTCGGCAGTCTTTGTCTCAAGCCTCCTCACATATGAAAGCCCAGGCAGATAGGAAAAGAAGACCTCCTCCATCCTTTTCTTGGCTCAGTCCGTTCAAGGTGTTGTGAAAAATGAATCCAGTCTCCTATAAATTACTTCTATCTTTGTCTTCACGTATACCAAATTCTTTCCATGTGTCTCTCCTCAAACCTCTTGTGATCAACCATTACTCACAAAAGAATACCGTTCCTACACCCGTCTCTGGTTCTTCGGATGTTTATGAGGTCAAAGAAATTAAAGCCACTAAAACCGTGCGAGGGAGGCGATTATTTTCAGTTGACTGGAAGGGATTTGGTCCAGAGGAAAGATCTTGGGAGCCGGAGAAAAATATCGTGGACCGTGACTTACTCCGCAACTTTTTGTGTCCCAAAAAAAAGGGGAGACCAAAGTTAGGGGGTGTACTGTTATGTCGTGCGCTCCGGTCAGACATGCTTTCCTGTTCTGTCCACCCCAGCCGGCAGGGGCCGGGATTCGCATTGTGGGATGCGCCTGCATGTGAATCCCAGCCCATCACTCGCCTCCGCTCTCTGCTGCTCCCTCTCTGCTCTCAATGCCCCCGCCTCCTAGGGCACGTGCGTGTCGGAGCTCTAAGATTTAAAGGGCCAGTGCGCCCTTAATTATTGTTTCCACCTGCACCTCAGTTATAAGTTTCTGCACCTCCCATCATTCCCTGCCGGACCTTTGTTGCCTTGTGCCTTAGTGAAAGTATATTCTGTGTTGCTCTGCCATGTCCTGACTCTCAGCTCCGTGTCCAGACCCTGCTCCTGTGCTGCCTGCCAATTGACCTCCTGCTACGTTCCTGACCTCGCTCTACTGCCGCCAGCCCTGACCTCCTGCTATCCAGACCACGTCTTGCCTATCCCTCCTGTGCCTCACATCTCCTCAGCTGCCTGTGTGGTCGAGTCATGCCAGGGGTAGCAACCTGGTTGCCACCAGCCTCAGCAAGACCATCCCGTTTTTTGGCAGGCTCTGGTGAAAACCACTGGCACCTTAGTCTTCGCTTCCTGGCACGGCCCCCGTCATCTGCCACACAGGTCCAGCGGATCCACTACCTGAGTGTCCTGTCAACTGCCGTGAGTCTTTACAATCTGTTTAACTTTCTGGCACCAGTTGATAAGAAAAAAAATTGTTTTCCACCAGAGTACCCCTTTATGCTACTCATGCAGCAAAGTAACCACATACTGTGTTACAGCCTTCCTGAGGGAGAGCAAGCACACCTTAAGAAGATGGGACCAATGATGAGTAGGATGATGCTGCTGTTACCAGATCTAAGCTCCAAGCAGAACTGCTTTTCTCCTCCTACCACCTTCTACAAGGTACCATATCCTCACCCCTCACTCTCCTGACCGAGACAAGTCAGCCTTGCACCTTACAAATACTCTGCAAGCTAGAATTAATCCCTTTAGGTTTAGCTATGGCTGGGCCCGCACTATGTTTATCAGCCCCTTCTTGTAAATCAGTGCATACACTCTATTTGGATCCAACAGTGCCCATTTAAATTTGGCATACTTGCTCTCACACTCTCTAATACTTGTCACTGGAAGTTCAACATGGCACTTTATAGCATAGAACTCTCTAAGGATCTGAAAAAAAGAATTGTTGTTTTACATAAAAATGGTGGGCAAGACCATACAGCAGTTTCACAGGACAGGTTCTACATAGAGCAGGCCCTGCATGGTTGACCAAAGAAGTTAAATGGGTACTCCGGTGGAAAACCTTTTTTTTTTTTTAATCAACTGGTGCCAGAAAGTTAAACAGATTTGTAAATTACTTCTATTAAAAAATCTTAATCATTCCACTACTTATTAGCTACTAAATACTACAGAGGAAATCCTTTTCTTTTTGGAACAGAGAGCTCTCTGCTGAATCATGAGCACAGTGCTCTCTGCTGACATCTCTGTCCATTTAAGAACTGTCCAGAGTAGGAGAAAATCCCCATATCAAACATATGCTGCTCTAGACAGTTCCTAAAATGAACAGAGATGTCAGCAGAGAGCACTGTGCTCGTGATGTCAGCAGAGAGCTCTGTGAAAAGAAAATAATTTCCTCTTTAGTATTCAGCAGATAATAAGTACTGGAAGGATTAAAGGGGTACTCCGGTGGTCAACATGTTTTTCCGTTTTTGACTTACCCTATTTGTTTTGTTTCATCTCTATTCTTATTGTTTAGGCAACTCTATTTCCGTTCTTTGTTGTCTTTTTATCCCCCACTTTGTTTTCCTATCTTTGCTTCTATTTCCTGTTTCTTGCTGTGCTGAAAATTACAAATCCCAGAATGCCACATGCCTTGCTGGTTTGGGGCAGCTCCTTTTTTTGTTTTTGTTTGTTTGTTCTGCCCTTTACCCACCCTACTATTTTCCCGGGTTGGCCCCCTTATACATAGCACACTAATATAATCAGCCCTGGTTGGGATGCACTGTCATACACACAAAAGGGACTACAACTCCCAGCAAGTGTCATTCAGGAGGCTTCAGTCTGTGGTATAACACCAGCATGCTGCCTCTGTAGTCTCCTGGGGGTTGTAGTTCACCACACCTCTATAGGGCATACACCAGTTTTTCCCAACCAGGGTGCCTCCAGGTGTTGCAAAACTACTACCAGCATGCCCGGACAGCCAAAAGCTGTCCAGGCATGCTGGGAGTTGTAGTTTTGATACAGCTGAAGACACCCTGATTGGGAATCAATGCACTTTGTTTGTAATATACTAAATAGGCTAGGCCAGTGTTTACCAATCAGTGTGCCTCCAGCTGTTGCAAATTACAACTCCTAGCATGCCCAAAGACTGTCAGGGAATGCTGGGAGTTGTAGTTTTACAACATCCCCAGCCTGTGCACTTTGTTATCCTCCCCTTCACATAACATCTTCTCTGTCTTCTTTCAGTGCAGACCTGCGTCCTCAGAAGTATGCCCTCTCTCTCCCCCTGCTCTGGCTTCTTTCTCTCATGCACAACTGCATCCTCCAGGAGGGGGAGATGAGGGGGCGTGGCTTCTTTAGGGGCGCGGCTTATTTCTATCATGCAGTTCTGAAAGAACAGAGAAAAAAAAAAAACATGACATGTTGTCCACAGCCTAATCCTAACATGTGGACAACAGTAAGAGATCCAACACAGAACTACAGAACTTCCTGCCCCACAAACAGGTAAGAAAAAAAGACACATGCTACTCAAACATATAATACATGTCAATTGCAAAAAACATGAACATTAAAAGAAGATGCAATATAGCCAAAAATCTTAACCACCGGAGTACCCCTTTAAGATTTTTTAATAGAAGTAATTTACAAATCTGTTTAACTTTCTAGCACCAGTTGATTTAAAGAAAAAAAGTTTTTCACCGGAGTACCCCTTTAAGTGCACGTGCTTGAAGGGGTACTCCGGCGCTAAGCCATCTTATCCCCTATCCAAAGGATAGGGGATAAGATGCCTGATTGTGGGGGTCCCACCGCTGGGGCAGCACCCCGTTACAATCAGTCCCCGGAGCATGTTCGCTCAGGGTCTGATTACTGACCATCACAGGGCCAGAGCATTGTGATGTCATGGCTCCGCCCCCTTGTGACATCACACTCCGCCCCCCTCAATGCAAGCCTATGGGAGGGGACGTGACCTCCCATAGACTTGCACAGCGGGGGCAGGGGGTGACGTCACACGGGGGCGGAGTCATGACATCACGATACTCTGGCCCCGTGGTCGCCACCCGGCCGTTTGTGAGCTCCTTTGCATAGGGGATAAGATGTCTCTGGGCCGGAATATCCCTTTAAGGGCTTGCTGTAACTTATAGTCTTGACTGACTCTGACTTGACTAGGACTTGATTAGACAGGACTTGCATAGACTTGACTTGACTTGAATAGCCTTGACTTGAAAAGACTGGATTTAGGCTTAGACTCTTTGGGAGCTGACTAGCACTGACTAAAGCTACTTCCCAATAGGGAATCCAAATTAAGTGCTTATCACAAGGGTAGACTTTATCGGACAGATGTGGCCTGAGGAACTTCACACCATTATCCTTTGGACTGGAATAACATTCTGGTCAGCAGGATCATTGTGAAAAGTGCGTAGCCGCTCTTAGTCACTAATTCAGTATCTGGGTCTTGGGCCTGTTCCCATATGGTAAGTCACTAGTCAGACAGGAGAGATCTTGCCTCTCCTGTCTCACACTACACTGACTTTACTCTGACTAAACTAAACTCCTCCCTGTCTGATAAAACCTGGGTGGAGAAGGGCAGGAGGCCCTGATTGGTTGTATTGCTCATGTGGTTTCTAACCCATCCTCCTACAGAGATAACAATAACTCCTTACATGACATAAGAATGTAATTACATTAGTCAATGAAAGACAATAAAGACAGGTTTCAAAATACGTTTTACCATGGAGCTGTGGGCCAGAAGCGGACACATAAGGTGACATCCACCTGACAGGGCAGGTAGACAAGGGTGTTCCGCACCAATCTTTCACCTGCCTCTTGTTAATCTTTCATGATCCATTCTCATATTGTTGTTATATAATATATGTTTTTAATATCACTCACATTGTCTCTGGACATTGTACAAATGTCCCTTATATTGCACTATATAATTGCACAAGCACTTTAATGTATTTATTATGAATTTATTTGAATGATTTGTAATTGTTTTGATATATTTATACTGTATTTAGTATTTCCTATAAATACTTTGTTGTGGTCACTATTCACTTGCTTGAGAATGGTGTTGTGAGAACACCGAAACGTTGCAATTGCACTTTCTGTTCATGGTATAAACCACATTTTCTTGGATATCTCAGTGTGCTGCGGTCGCCTTCATTCCTGGATATATTTTTGGGCCCTGGGACCAGGGCCCCATAGATCTGCTTGCACCTATTACTGTGTACCTGGATGTGCTGCCTTCTGCTCTAAATATATAATTATATATAAGCAGGAGAATAAAGACACAGATAAAACATGAAATGCTATATTGCTAGAATTAAAATATTTTAATTGAGGTGCTTCGCTCACCATTTGTCCAAATAGTTTGGACCATCCCACCACGATAAGGTGACTTCATTGGGACAGACCCTACACTATGAATGTGCCTCTGTGCAGTCATTTACCAGGCTTGTAAGGTCTGAGACATCCAGCACCTTATAAGATGGGTGGGGTGCAGGAACCAACATGGAGTTAGCCACTCCCCCCCATATGTATAACACAAAAAAAGGATAAGTTGGCCAGCACATACTGATACCAAACTATTGCATGGACCTGGCATACAGGTGCATGCTGCTAGGCTAAATATACACAAGCAGGAGAATACAGCAGCACACTGCTGTGTGTGTATATATATATATATATATATATATATATATATATATATATACACACACACATTACACATTTTCTTTCTTTCCTACTAGTGAATCTTGCATCTTCTGATATTTTGTCTTTAGGCTTTGTGAAGCCTAGTGTGACATTTGATTACCAGCGGCCACAGATCTGTGAAATGTGCAACTCCAATCCGCATTTACCTGCTCACATTCCTTCCTGTATTACTGACATATTAGTTGCTGCCAGTCAGGCAGATAAAGGTCACTCCAGCCTTGCAGTCCTACTTACTGTCAGCACCCTGCGAGCCAATATCAAGAGAGATATATTGAAACCAGAGAGGAGGGGAGCACTGCACCATTGTGTGCGGCTATAACGGATAAGTCAGATATACTGTAACTTGCAGACAGTCCCTGGAAGATATAAAATTGAGACATAATAATTACACTAACATGTTATTGACATATTGAGAAGGGTGTCAATTATCAGTAAAAGGGTCGCTCCAAGTATGTGCACATCTTTGTGATTGCATCTGGAACCAGAAGCCTGAAGGCAGCCAAAAGCACCCTTTGTCTTATACAAGGAGACTTATAGTATAAAATACACTTAATAGTTGGTGAATCCTGTTACACATTTTGCATTGGATGGAAGAGCTTTAAGCTTCACTTCTGGTGGATACCTTTAATCTGGGCAGTGGGGTTAAAATATATGTAACAGAAGGGCCAAAAATGAGCCTCATTAAACTTGGGCTGTAGTGCAAGGATAGGTGAGGCTGCCCCACTATACATGTCAATTGTATCTTAGAGCCTTCTGGGCTCTAATGGAGAATTTTTATCTGCTCTTTACCAGATCACCCTAAAGATAACTATACACCTTAGACTAAAGTTAGCCAAACCCGCTCCTGCCAGTTAACTGTCTATAGCATATGGCGGCCTCCCGACTCTCCACTGACAGATAATGTAGTGGAGAAAACGTCTAGGGATGTTGGATTTTTGCCACCCAACCCTTATGTTCTAGGAGAGATAATCCACTGCCAAAGCTGTCTGGCTGCAGCTTACACCTCCCCATAGACAACACATGAACATTTGGCCATGCAGATGTAAAGGACCAGGAACTAGAAACAAAAATGTAAAGCATGAATATACTTTATTTGAATAATAATAACGGAATCGTGATCCAAAAGTGGAAACCATTATACAAGCTAGAGTCAGGAACCAAACACGAATAGTCCAACAAGTCAAGGTCAATAGTATGGAAAACAACATAGTCAGCGTACAAATACCAGTAGACAGAAGGTAGTCAGACAAAGCCAGGTTATACACAGGAACTCAGAAACAGAGGTGTGCACTTGATAGAACTAAACATAAGGGCAGGAAGGAAGTTAAACTAGCTGCTATAAACGGCCATAAGGGCTTGCTGATATCAAACAGGTGAGTTGCGACAGTGAAGGAGCAGAACAAGAAATTTGGTTATTCTCAGCTGATCAAGCCTAAGACTGAGAAGAAAAGATGGCAAATCCACAGCAGACTGTAAAAATACCCAGCAGTGCAGGAAAACTTTGACAATAAATCATCCTCAGAAATCCCCCAACTTCAGCAGGCAGGACCAGGTTTGAGGGGAACTGTGTGCAAAAAGTCTGGAGGGTGGTAGGGGCATGCACACATTAACTCTTCCAGTACCACTTCCTATCCAGTAGACCAAATATTGAAGTTTCACAAGGAACCTATGAGAGTTGAGTATAAGGAGGATGTTCATGGTTGTCAACGAGAAGAGGAGCCATAGTAGTGAAACAATTACAAACCAAAGATTTTCAGCAGTGACAACACATTGTGCATATGCATATTGGGGGGAAGGGCTAGGGCAGCGTTGGGGGAACCCATGGCACATGGGGCCTCTCTGCTGGCACGCCAGCCATAGGCTTGTTGTTACATACGTGCCTGATCTGAGCTCCAGTGCTGGCTCCGCTCCTTCCAGGCCTGGCCGCAGCCAATGAGAGGTTCAGCAGCACCGCAAGAGCTTATGCCTTCCAGAAGTAGCATGTACAACCAGTTCTGATTGTAGCACCACATGAATTGCTCCAAGGCCTCTTTATCCCTTTCTGCAGTCCCATTAGATTGCGTGTGGTACGCCAAAGAGACAAAGAGTTGGATACCCAGTTGCACAAAAGACCCTCTAGAATTTGGATGCAAACTGGCTACATCTTGCTTGTCTCAGGTTGATCACTGAGCCACAGACAAGTAAGTGAAGTTTTTATGGTCAGTAAGGATAAGAATAGAGTCCTTAGTACCTCAACCAGATGCTGCCGTTCTTTGGGAGCAGTGTAATTGTGATAAAAAGTATGCAATTTTTCAATATCACATAATAACTCACCAGTTGTCAAAGGATATCATGTCTATAGATAGACAAAATGATACACTATATACTATTCCAGTATATATGTAGCAGGAGAATAGTCACGTCGAGACTTCAGAGAAGTACCATATTTGTAGAGCTAGTAGTATCCAATCAGATAACAATATAGCCATGACATAATGTATACACCCACAAGTTAAATATATATTCAGCCAACCCACTAGAAGGAGATATATACTTTTAATAAACCATATTTGTATATTTACGGATAGTAGACACATGATCAATTAGGATAAACACGCCCACATTTATAAAGGACACACCTTCAATCATGATGGACACACCCATCATTTGAGCATAAGTTGCTCCCGAGAAAGCCAGGATTGACACAAATGATGATGAAATGTCCTGTACAGCCCTCCAGCACAAGGAGGATGACAGCTAGAGGAAGCTGACAGAGGCGGCAATCTTAAAAGGACATTTCATGATGGATCCACCATGCTGGATGAAGTTCTTAGGAAGAATCCCAGCTGGTGAGACAAGATTTATGGACATGCCTACATAACCCACCTACATTATTTACTTATGCTAAGGACTACCTTTATATGAAGATTTCTTGTTTTATGTACTGTCTGCCATGATGTCAAGAAGATTACAATTAATGTATGGGTTTTTTTTATACAAAGAGCTCACTCTCTCCATGGTCAGACCAGTTATAGTTTAGCGTTCCGTTTATATTTAACACATTGCTAGGGGTTCTTAGTCATCAATTTCATTGTTGTATTCTGCTGGACTTTGCATTTTACATAAGAAACTGCAGGGATGTAAGTGTCTCTCAAAAGTAGGACGTCATTGAGACAAAATGGTGCCAACTCCTGTCTCAAATGCAGTAACCTCCAGGATATTTGGCAGCTCGGGTTTAGAATGTACCAGGATGGGTGCCGCAGCAAATGCAGCCTTGAGAGACTCAAAAGCTTTAATGGCTTCAGGTAACCACTGATTGACCTTCCCTTCCTTTTTAGTCAAGGGAGGAGAAATTGCAGATGCATTTCAAAAATAATTGAGGAACTTGAGAAACGTTTGAATGGAGCAGAGACCTATGGACCGTGGCCACTCTAGTACCACAGACAGTTTCTCGGGGTCCATCACAAAGCCAGTTTCAGAAATGAAAAGGTAACCCGTTTAACTGGTAACCTGTATCCTCAAATTTTGTCACGAATGACACCCCCATGGTGGCTTTCCAAGAATTCACAATGTATCAGAAGGTCATCTAAGTACACCACTACACTGTTTCAATATGTCCCTTTGGACATCATTTATGGTAAACTGCAGGAGCATTATATAGGCCAAAGAGCATTACTAGGTATTTTTAATGCCCCCTCCTGTGGTTTTTCACTCATGGCCCTTCATGAAATCTTGCAGATCAAGTTTAGTGAACGCCTTAAACCAGTGGTTCTTAACCTTGTTGGAGGTACTGAACCCCACCAATTTCATATGCGCATTCACCGAACCCTTCTTTTTTTTTTTTTGTAAGTAGTTTTTATTCAACATTTTTTTTCGTCAATACAGAAATGAACAATGGATACATATACAGTTGGTAGTGCACATAAACTACATTATGCAATACAGGTTTATACAGCAGAAGTCAATGTATCCTAGAATAACCTCTTAACTAACCAGAAACAAAACAGAATTGGCGAGAATTGCATAAACAATTTCTAACGTATTTGAGCTCTAGAGCTCATGAGTTCCGCAAGGGGAAATATTTTGATTTGTAAATGTAACATTAACCACTGTTGTAGTCTAGGAGACTGTCTATCTAAAAGACGGTAAGTGAATGGTGTCGTAGCTCAGAGGTGAATGGTTATTGCCAGTGCTGCGACTTATATGTTAGAAGGCGGTGAACCATTGGCTTTTAGGCTATTTGTCTATCTCAGTTATCAATGCAGTGAGTCGAGGCAATCCATCTTTCCCATCTTTTCCTAAATAAGGGGAATCTCCCTGAACCCAAAGAGATTATTTTTTCATATGAGTAGGGGAGATTAAGCTTATTAATCAGTTCTTCTCTGGTAGGAGTGGATGGCAATTTCCAATGGCATATTATAAGCACTTTAGCTATAATACATATTATTCTAGATAATTCTTGACATGTTGATGGAAAATTTCCCATGTCCATGAATAACAAAACTGTTTGCGGTGTCCAAGGGAACCCATTTCCAAACACCTCCCTAATAAGTAGCCTGCATGTTTTCCAGAAGGGTCTGATCATTGGGCATGTCCAAAGGATATGAAAGAGGGTGCCCCTCTCCCCACATCCTCTCCAGCATGTCTGGGGTACATCTGTGTACATTTTAGATAATCGATCAGGGGTATAATACCATCTCAGTATTGTCTTATAGGCAGATTCTATGTGTGTGGAGCACTGAAAGGATTTATGTACGCGTTTAAATGCCCTTTGCCATTCTTCGGAGGAGAAAGAACGACCAATGTCCCTTTCCCATAGTCTGAGGGGGTACGATTTAGTAAATGTGGAAGCCTGGGAGAAGGTGATGTAAAGTAATTTTAGGCCTTTAGGAGGCGTAGACATCAATTTAAGTGCTGCTCCATCCATTTCAGAAGGCGCAGGTGAAAGGTGTTGCAGAAAGTGCCTAATTTGTAGGTATTTGTACAAGTCGTGTTTAGGAAGGCTATGGGAGGACTGTAGTGTCTGAAAGGTTTGTAGATCTGTGCCGTCGAGGAGGTGTTTGATATGCGTAAGGCCATCAGATATCCAATGATTCAAATCCAAATTAGGTATCAGTGATTGTAAGAGGGAGAGAGGCAAATCCCCCCTTTTGGCTTGTGCATATGTATGTGATTTGGAAATGTATAGGGACCAGGCACGAAGTGATGCCTTGACTAATGGGTTTTGAAAAGACGGAATAGTGATGTTCCAGTAAGGTAAGTATAAGAGATCTCTTAGTTGGTAAGGGGAAATTGTGAGACTTTCTATTCCTACCCATTGCAGGTTTGATTTGTTACACCACCAATGCCGTAACATAGATACCAAGGTAGCCACGTAATAACTCTTTATGTCTGGTACGCCAGGGCCTCCGGTGGTTCTTGTTTTAATCTTCAGTGTTGCCGATAACCGCGGATGTTTTCTTGCCCAGATGAAAAAAGAGGTAAGTTTTTTAGCAGATATGAAAAAGGAATTGGGAAGAGAGATAGGTAAGGTGCGAAACAAGTATAGGAAGCGTGGAAGAAGGAACATTTTTAATGTGGCTATACATCCAATCCATGATATTTCTGCTGTAGCTAGTCTGTCTGCTTCTTGGGTAATTGTCGTGTGGAGCGGCTGATAGTTATTGGCGTAAAGTGTACTATGTGGATATGAAAGGTGTATTCCCAGGTATTGTATGGAAGAAGCACACCATTCAAAAGGGTATGTTTGCTTTAAGGAGTCTAGAAGGGGGGGGGGGGATATGTTGATAGTTAGTGCCTGAGTTTTAGATTCATTCAAGTGATAGTAGGAAATGTCGTGAAAATGAGAGATAGTGGTCATAACAGATGGTAGGGAGATGACTGGTTGAGTAAGGGATAATATAACATCGTCTGCATAGAGCGAGATGACATGTTGTTTCCCTCCCAAGTCTACACCCCTAATATTACGGTGAGTTCTAAGTGCTTGTGCAAGGGGCTTCATTGATAGTATATAAATAAGTGGAGAGAGGGGGCACCCCTGGCATGATCCGTTTGTTATGAGGAAAGGGTCCGAAAGGGATCCCTTCGCCAGCACTTTAGCAGATGTACTGGAATAAAGAGAGGGGAGTGCTGAGAGTATCGGCCCCGTGGACCCCATATGCTTAAGAACCGAGAAGGCATACGACCACCGAAGGCGGTCAAACGCCTTCTCGGCATCCAGTGCTAGTATCAGTGCAGGGTTTTTTGTTTGTTCCAGATGGGCCAGGATGTTGAGTAGGCGTCGTGTATTATCGGAGGCCTGCCGGCCTGCCACGAACCCAGATTGGTTGGGGTCTATGAGAGACGGCAAGACAAGAGAAATCCTAGATGCCAATATTTTGCGAATATTTTAACGTCCTGATTTAGCAATGAAATTGGACGGAAGTTTTGTGGGCGGTCAGGTGATTTGCCTGGTTTCGGCAGGGTCGTAATTGTAGCTAATAGGTTTTCTTTAGGTAGCGATCCCGTCTCCTTCGTCCTCTGACAAAAGGCCGCTAAGCGGGGTGAGAGGATGGCATTGAATTTTTTATAAGAATTAATGAAACTGTTAGGGCCTGGGGTTTTATCAGGGGGCAAGGAGTGGATAATTTTACTGACCTCTTCCACCATGATGCTCTCATTTAGTTTCTCCAGTTGCTGAGGAGATAGAGAGGGGAGGTTCAGATTTGTAAGAAAAGTGTTAGTGATAGCGGGTAAGTTTGGAGGAGATGGAATAGAATGCTGAAGATTGTAAAGGTTCTCATAAAACTCCTTAAAGCTATTAGCTATATCAGTAGGGGTGTATTTTTTTCCGTTAGTTCGTGTGTGTAGCAGGTGTGGGATACGGCCTTGAGACATCGTTTTTTCAACCTATTGGCCTTAAGCTTGCCTGCTTTATTATTCTGCGAGTAATAGGTAGCTTGGAGCTTACGGTAGGATTTCTCGTATTTGTGCAACAAAAGTTGACGCAAGTCATGCCTATGGGCAGCGACTTGATGCGCCGTGGCTGGAGAGGGTTGTAATTGGTTGGCACTTTCCGCTAGACGCAGTTGTTGCAGGACCTCATTGAGTTTCTCCTCCCGTTGCTTTTTTAATATAGAACCATATTTTATACAGGAACCACAAATTACTGCTTTATGGCAGTTCCTCACTGTCACGGGGTCAGCCACAGAGCTACCATTAACCGCAAAATAATCGGTAATATCCCGTTCTAAATATTGGGAATACAGAGGAAGGGACCATAAGAAGGGATTACTACGCCATGAGTATGATGGAGGGGAGGAAACCTTATCTGAGAGATGCATGGTAATTGCAGCATGGTCTGACCATTTAATGGTTTCAATAGTGGTGTCAGTCACAGCAGTCAATAGAGATCTGTCGGTTAAGAACATGTCTATGCGTGAGTAAGTATTGTGTACCCCGGAAAGAAAAGTGTAACCCCTGTCACCGTCATGCTGTAAACGCCATATATCATATAAGTCAGATTCATGAAGTAAAGAAGATAGAGTGAAAGAGGGAAAGCAAGATATGGATGAAGAGTCTAGTTCTGGGTCTACAAAAGAGTTGAAATCTCCGCAGAGTATCAGCGAGCCCCAGGTGAGGTCTAGCGCTTTCTTCACAAGGCAGCGTAAAAATTCCGCTTGTCCCGTATTGGGAGCGTACAAAGATATTATGGTGAGTGGAGTGGCTTTGATGGTGCAACAAAGGATCACATACCTTCCACATGGATCTGAGATGTGATTTCGTAAGACAAAGGACACTGTGTTCTTAATTGCGATCATGACCCCTCTGGACTTTGAACTATGGTGAGAAAAAAAATAATGTGAGAAAGCAGGGTGGTTCATTCGAAATGCATCAGAGGAAAGTAAGTCCGTCTCTTGCACGCATAAAACGTCACATTTCAGCGATTGTGCCTCCTTCCAGAGATGTGACCTTTTATGTGGCGCATTCAAACCATTCACGTTTAAGCTGGCAATTGATATCACCATATTAACCAATCGAGAGCATCATAAGATAGTAGGTGTAGCTTGTATTCATAGAATAGACAGAACGCACCTCCCAGCCAGCGTGCGTCTGTCATGTGACTGTGGTCAATGCACAGGGGACTATTTTGGTTAATATAGCCAAGCATGAACAAACAAACAACATAAAATAACATACAAACAGAAACAAGGACTAAACATAAAGAGAAGGATGGCACAGTCTCATATGTGCCATTCCACAATGAGTGGGGGTTACAGTCCACTCTGAAGCCGGGCACAAAGTACTAGCGCCCGAGCCCATGGTCAGCAAAGATCATACGTCTGCTCTCTCAGGCGGTCGACCAGTCCTGTTGTACAGGTGTGGGACGGGTGTATCTCCCACGGTCCACTGGATGTGGCAGGGGAATGTTCTAAGAGTGTAGTAATTTTTCTCCATCAGTCAGGGTTCTGATCACATTGAGAGCGTTGTCTTTCCTGACAAGGAGGCGGGTGGGGAAATCCCATCTGTATTGTATTGCCTTTCTAAGTGCCGTGGTAATTGGCAACAGGGTTCTGCGTGCCTGCAGCGTTGCCGCTGATAAATTGGTGTAAATTGAGATTTTGTGGTAGGGGGCTGGCAAGCCCTTGCCGCGTCGGGCCATCTTCATCAATCTCTCTTTGATGTGAAAGAAGTGCACTCTGGCTAGAATGTCCCTCGGCACAGATTGCTCCAGGTGCTTTGGTCGGGGAATTCTGTGTGCTCTATCGATAATTAAATCCTGAGGTGAATAGTCTGGGAGGACAGAGTGAATGAGTTATTTTACGTAGTGGGGAATTTCTGCAGGTTCCGCAGTCTCAGGAACTCCGCGGATTTTAACATTATTACGGCGGCTCCGATCCTCCAAGTCGGCCACTTTAGCTTTCTTAAGAGTGCTGAGCTCATCTTCTGCTTCATAGTGCAGGGCAATAAATTCATTGTGGGATGAGGCGAACTCCCCAAACTTATGTTCCATATGATTAACTCTGTCCCCCAAATCCTGTACTGTAAGCTGCAATGGCCGCACCATCTGATGCATTTCTTGTAAGAAAGTAGTGCGCAATAAAATCAGCATATCTTTCATGGCCGTGTCTGTTAGTGACTGATTAGACACCGGTAGTGTTACCAGAGGGTCAGTATATGCCTCATTGCCGGCTGTAAAAGTAGTAAGCGGGCTTACCTCCGAGGCCGTAGCAGGAGCTGAGAACAAGAGGCTTCAGGGTGGAGGAAGTGAAGTTCGTCGGCGGGTTGGAGCGTCCCCCTGGAGATGAACTGACACTCCGGAGAGCCGGCGGCTACAGATGTGGGGATGCGGTCCGTGGCCTCATGTGTTTGAACGGCCGGGTCTGAGGATGATCTGCGGTGCCGCGATGTGAGCGGTGAGGCAGTGGATGCTGGCGAGTGAGGCGCTCGTGGAGAGCTGCGCAGGTCCGCATTGGAGTCCGCAGCGCCATCTTCCTGACAGGCCGTTCTCGGGGTGAAGCTGAATTTCGCCAGCGCCCCGTGGCGTTTCACTTATTTTTTTGTTGCCGGCAATGTTTAGGGGATGAGGGGTCCCCAGTAGTTCAGGGAGAGAGCAGGTAGTCGCTGGTTTTCAGTCGCTTCTGCGGGCTGAAGCACTGAGCTCTTTCAGCACACGTCCATGTGCCTTGGCAGCCAGGCCATGCCCCCACCGAACCCTTCTTAATTGGAAAAATAAAATAGATTTTTTCAAATTCAAAACATAGGTATATATTTAAGTATATATTTATACATAGGTGCACAAAATGAACAAAACCATTAAAAAACAAAGAACAAAACCATGAAAACATGATTTTCACACAAAAACAAAAACATAATAATGAATATTTACTGCAAATCATTGTGACTTCTGCTGTTGTCTTTCAGAGACCAGTTCAGAAATGCGCAGCTTTACCTTGGCAAGTGCCGCTCTCATGTCATTTTCGCAACAAAGACTGTTCCTTTTCTACATTTTATGTCCAGCATCCTTGAAAAGGATTGCTCGCAAAGATATGTTGTAAAAAACGGTATGAAAATCTCCAGAGCTTTCTTAGCAATAATAGGGTACGTTACCATTTGTTGACACCAAAACATTGAGAGCATTGTTGTTCTGAAGAGTTGCTGTTGAACCTGGCTCTGCTGAAGTTCAATGATTTCATCGATGTATTCATCATTGACATCTGTTGTCTCAACACTAAACGTGAACAACTGTCTCACCCATGCTGGATATGACTGTCAGAGGGACCTTCTGGTTGAGCCTGTTTAAGATGCTGCGGGAACAGAAGTGTGTCACGGGAGGCCGCAGCCGGAAGTGGTGCGTTCCTGCGTGGGACGCATGCAGGCGATCGCGTAGGAGCGGAGCCACAAAGGATAGGAGGCTTCCTTTACAGTAGGGTAAAACAGAACTCTGATATCTGTTAGGTGGGACATGATCACCTGCAGCCAATGATTAACAAGCGCGGCATGTCATCACGAATCATATGAGTCGGGTGTGTGTCTTGACCTCCGCCGAACCGACAAGACTGACTCACCGAACCCCCTGGGTTCGATCGAACCCAGGTTAAGAACCACTGCCTCAAACCCTTTTAGTGGTCAAAAAGCTCAGGAATAAGAGGGATAGTATAGGCATTCTTTGCTGTAATACTGTTGAGATTTCTGTTATCAATACAGGTTCTCAGTTTATCACACTTCTTTTTCACAAAAAAAGAAGCCAGTGCTGGCATGAGAGGAGGACTTGCAGATGAATCCCCGAGAATGCACATCTGCAACATATACTCCTCCATGGTCTTATATTCCACAACAGACAGAGAGGGTAAACTCGACCTCACAGAGAGGTATGGTACCAATCTGCAGCTCATTGGCACAGTCGTAAGGGCAGTAAGGCGGGAGCTTACCAGCCCGATCCTTATTGACAACATCTGCTTCCTCGAGAGCCCCATTTTTCCAACCCATCACTGCTGCCAGGGAATGAAATTCGATGGCATAGTCAGAGACCATAGGTGTATTCTGTTAAATGGACATAAGCTGTTTGTCAGTAAAGGTGGCTCAAGCAGGGACATCGAACACTGTTTTGAATGAGTGAACTTGGTGTAATTCTGCACAATAGGTTTCTGTGTTGCTCACAAGGGATTGGCCCAAGCTAGGGATTTGACTGACAGTAAGGATATAGCAATACTAACCTTGCTTTGGTATTGGTCAGTAGGAAAAGGCTGGTTTGGGTCACACCCATAGCGCTGGTGAAACAGAGCAGACCCAGTCATACCTTTGGCAGCAGGGGAATCAGAGGAGACAGCTGGAGCAGGAGTTGCAGAAGCAACAGCAACTAGAGAGGGCTCAGCCTTAGGTAGTTTTGGTGAAGGAGCCAGAGGCAAAGTACAAAACAAGAGCGTTTGGAAACACAAACTGGTATAAACATCGGTCCACGAGTTACCACGGTGACTAAGTAGATCTGGCAATTCGGTAATTCTCAGCTGAGCAAGCCTGAGACAGAGAAGGAAAGAAATCAGAGTCTAAAATTACTTATCCTTTCAGCCAAACCATGACAACCGAACATTTATGTGTATGCGGGGAACAGGAAAGATAACTGTCAGCAGAACAAATGTTTGGCTGACAGTTATTGAAAATGCATGGGCACCATTGCATGGCATGGCATGATTAATACCGTTATATTTCAATAGGTTGGACATTTCTGCACAGGGCTGCCACCAGAAATTTCGGGAGCTCTTACATAGCTCAAGGCCTGGGCCCGCTCCCAAGTGTGCCCCCAATTTTATTTTGATATATTTATACCGTATTTATTGGCGTATAACACGCACTTTTTAGGCAAAATTTTTTAGCCTAAAGTCTATGTGCGTGTTATACGCCGATACCGCCCCAGGAAAGGCAGGGGGAGAGAGGCCGTCGCTGCCCGCTTCTCTCCCCCTGCCTTCCCTGGGGTCTAGAGCCCTGCTGCCGGCCCTTCTCACCCCCTGGATATCGGCACCGCTGCCCGTTCTGTCCCCCTGACTATTGGTACCGGCGTCGATAGCCAGGGGGAGAGAAAGGGCAGCGGCACCCATTGCCGGCGCCGCTGCCCCGTTGCCTCCCCCCATCCCCGGTGGCATAATTACCTGGGTTGGGTCCGCGCTGCTGAAGGCCTCCGGCGTGCGTCCCCTTCGTCGTTGCTCTGCGCTGCACGGCGAGGCGCATGACGTCAGTGCGCCGCGCCGTGCATAGCAACAACGCAGGGGACGCACGCCGGAGGCCTGCAGCAGCGCGGACCCGACCCAGGTAATTATGCCACCGGGGATGGGGGGAGGCAAAGGGGCAGTGGCGCCGGCAATGGGTGCCGCTGCCCCTTCTCTCCCCCTGGCTGTCGGCGCCGCTTCTCTGCCCCTGGCTATCGGCGCCGGCAATGGGGCGCCGGTACCGATAGTCAGGGGGACAGAACGGGCAGCGGCGCCGATAGCCAGGGGGAGAGAAGGGCCGGCAGCAGGGCTCTAGACCCCAGGAAAGGAAGGGGGAGAGAAGCGGGCAGCGACGGCCTCTCTCCCCCTGCCTTTCCTGGGGATGTATCGGGGTATACACGCGCACACACGCACCCTCATTTTACCATGGATATTTGGGTAAAAAACTTTTTTTACCCAAATATCCTTGGTAAAATGAGGGTGCGTGTTATAGGCCGGTGCGTGGTATACCCCGATAAATACGGTAATTAGATTATGACAGAGTGTCGTCAGTAAAACGCTGTACTGCACAGAATTTCACTGCACTGCCCTCTTCTATAACCTAATATACCATATTCTGATACCTGGTATTCTGCCCCTGCAATTTTTTTTTTGCTCGCTTTTTTTTCCCTTCTCACATTCAAAGACCCATAACTTTTTTTATTTTCCCACTGACAAAGTTGTATTAGGGCTTATTTTATGCGGGACAAGTTGTACTATTCATGGAGCAATCATTTTTTTGGAGTTCACAATACCGTAAATCTGACATATTAACTTTACTCTATGGGTCAGTACAATTCCAATGATATCAAATTTAGATAATTGTTTTTTGTTTTATTGTAAAAAAATAATAACAATAATTGAAAACTTGCAAAAGAAAAAAAAAGAGTTTGTTTAATGCAATATTCTGACCTCTATAACTTTTTTATTTTTCCACCTTAAGTTCATCTTTTGCGCCACGAGCTGTAGTTTTTAACGGTACCACATTTACGTACACGTGACTTTTTTATCGCTTTTTTTTCTGGGACATGATGTGACCAAAAATCAGCAATTTTGGAGTTTTCACCCGGCAGGATCATAATTTAATAGTACAATTACGCACACGGCTGTATTAAATATGTTTATAATTATTATACTTTTTTTTTCTTCTGTGTTTTATTTAAAAAATAGGAAAAAGGAGGATGATTTACATTTTTATTAGGGGGGGATCATGTCCGCTCACCCGTCCCATGACGTACATGTATGTCATGGGTCGGGAATCACCTTTAAAATTTGCCAATATTCCCACATACTGACCATATAGATGAAGATACCAGCTGTATGCAAGCGCTTTTCAGGCTGTATAAGTAATTACAGTTGCATCGGGTGCCTCACAGGTGACATCTTCTTTGATTGCTGTCATTTATTTTAACTTTTTTTTATGTAGCCAGGACCACCATTAAGACTTCTCCTAGCAAATCTCCTAGAATCTGCAAAATCTACCAAACAAACATTATAGGCTCCCTTCTCCAGCACAATGCCCACCTCTTTACAAACACCCTTCGTATGGTTCCACACAGTAATAGTGGCCACTTTGTGCCCTTGTATAGTTGTAGGCCCCCATTGAGAAAGGGAAACCGAAATGATTATAGGGGTCGGGGCACAGACTGCTATCCCACATGGGTAAGAATCTTTTAGTCTGCATTATTCATCTATTCTTCTGATTTATGTCTGCATATGTGTATGATTTTGTACTGCTGCCTGGGATTGTATTGTAAGCATTTTATATGAGGGAGCACTGTTCACTCCTATTTAGGAGTCTCATTAATATGTGCAATAATCACTGTTATAGTAGTCTTTAAGTACTTTTACCATGGACACATTATTATAGCACATTTTAGGACATTGCAGGATTGCAGAGCATATTTTGTAAGCTATTACATGCACTTTATTTCTATTGATTTGGTAGCAAGGAGACTATACTATGTAGCAAGGACATCCACACATAGACTCAAAAGGGGGCTTTTAATGCACCTGCCCTATAATGCCCTTACTGATTGGGTTTTTTACAAACATTTTTGTGGTGGGTGTGATGAGGGCAGATGTTGTTACCCTAGGGGCAGATGGCATTAACCCCTTGTATTTGTGACACCAGGGCATGGTTTATCCTCGATACCACGCAAAGGTATATGGACCTACGCAACAGTACTTCGGGGAATCTGGAACTCTTGAATCTTCTGGAGCTCTTGGAACCTCTGAAGCTGCAGCTAACTCTTCCTCGACGAATTCAAGAGCGGGTTGTCACGATGCCGGCTGGCAGGTAGTGGATCCTCTGTGCCAGAGAGGGATTGGCGTGGACCGTGCTAGTGGATCGGTTCTAAGTCACTACTGGTTTTCACCAGAGCCCGCCGCAAAGCGGGATGGTCTTGCTGCGGCGGTAGTGACCAGGTCGTATCCACTAGCAACGGCTCAACCTCTCTGGCTGCTGAAGATAGGCGCGGTACAAGGGAGTAGACAGAAGCAAGGTCGGACGTAGCAGAAGGTCGGGGCAGGCAGCAAGGATCGTAGTCAGGGGCAACGGCAGGAGGTCTGGAACACAGGCTAGGAACACACAAGGAAACGCTTTCACTGGCACGATGGCAACAAGATCCGGCGAGGGAGTGAAGGGGAAGTGAGGTGATATAGGGAAGTGCACAGGTGATAACACTAATTGGAACCACTGCGCCAATCAGCGGCGCAGTGGCCCTTTAAATCGCAAAGACCCGGCGCGCGCGCGCCCTAGGGAGCGGGGCCGCGCGCGCCGGGACAGGACTGACGGAGAGCGAGTCAGGTACGGGAGCCGGGGTGCGCATCGCGAGCGGGCGCTACCCGCATCGCGAATCGCATCCCGGCTGGAGGCGGTATCGCAGCGCCCCGGGTCAGTGGAACTGACCGGAGCGCTGCAGTGAGGAGAGTGTAGCGAGCGCTCCGGGGAGGAGCGGGGACCCGGAGCGCTCGGCGTAACAGTACCCCCCCCCTTGGGTCTCCCCCTCTTCTTGGAGCCTGAGAACCTGAGGACCAGACTTTTGTCCAGGATATTGTCCTCAGGTTCCCAGGACCTCTCTTCTGGACCACAACCCTCCCAATCCACTAAAAAGAAGGTTTTCCCTCTGACCTTTTTTGATGCTAAAATCTCTTTGACGGAGAAGATGTCCGAGGAGCCGGAGACAGGAGTGGGAGGAACAGATTTGGGAGAGAAACGGTTAATGATAAGTGGTTTAAGAAGAGAAACGTGAAAGGCATTAGGAATACGAAGAGAAGGAGGAAGAAGAAGTTTGTAAGAGACAGGATTAATCTGGCGCAAAATTTTGAAAGGACCAAGATAGCGTGGTCCCAACTTATAGCTAGGGACACGGAAGCGGACATATTTAGCGGAGAGCCATACCTTGTCTCCAGGGGAAAAAATGGGAGGAGCTCTTCTTTTCTTATCCGCGAATTTCTTCATGCGTGAAGAAGCCTGTAAGAGAGAATTTTGGGTCTCTCTCCATATGATGGAAAGATCACGAGAAATTTCATCCACAGCGGGCAGACCAGAGGGCAAGGGGGTAGGGAGGGGAGGAAGAGGGTGACGGCCGTACACCACGAAAAATGGGGATTTGGAGGAAGATTCAGAGACTCTGAAATTATACGAGAATTCGGCCCAAGGTAGAAGATCTGCCCAGTCATCCTGGCGGGAGGAAACAAAATGTCGTAAATAATCACCCAAGACCTGGTTAATTCTTTCTACTTGTCCATTGGATTGAGGATGATATGCAGAAGAAAAATTTAATTTAATCTTGAGTTGTTTACAGAGAGCCCTCCAGAATTTAGACACGAATTGGACGCCTCTATCCGAGACGATCTGCGTAGGCAACCCGTGAAGACGAAAAATGTGTACAAAAAATTGTTTAGCCAACTGAGGCGCTGAAGGAAGACCAGGAAGAGGAATAAAATGTGCCATTTTGGAGAATCGATCAACGACCACCCAAATAACAGTGTTGCCACGGGATGGGGGTAAGTCAGTAATAAAATCCATACCAATCAGAGACCAAGGCTGTTCGGGGACAGGCAGAGGATGAAGAAAACCAGCGGGCTTCTGGCGAGGAGTCTTATCCCGGGCACAGATAGTGCAGGCTCGCACAAAGTCCACCACATCAGTCTCTAGAGTCGGCCACCAATAGAAGCGAGAGATGAGTTGCACAGATTTCTTGATGCCCGCATGACCTGCGAGATGGGAGGAGTGACCCCATTTGAGGATTCCGAGGCGTTGGCGTGGAGAAACAAAGGTCTTTCCTGGAGGAGTTTGCCTGATGGAGGCTGGAGAAGTGGAAATCAGGCAGTCAGGAGGAATGATGTGTTGAGGAGAGAGTTCAACTTCAGAAGCATCTGAGGAACGAGAGAGAGCATCGGCCCTAATGTTCTTATCGGCAGGCCGAAAGTGAATTTCAAAATTAAATCGGGCAAAGAACAGAGACCACCTGGCCTGACGAGGATTCAGCCGTTGGGCAGACTGGAGGTAGGAGAGGTTCTTGTGATCGGTGTAAATAATAACTGGAAATCTTGATCCCTCCAGCAGATGCCTCCATTCCTCAAGTGCTAATTTAATGGCTAGAAGCTCTCGATCCCCGATGGAGTAGTTCCTCTCCGCCGGAGAGAAGGTCCTAGAAAAAAAACCACAAGTAACAGCATGCCCGGAAGAGTTTTTTTGTAGAAGGACAGCTCCAGCTCCCACTGAGGAGGCATCAACCTCCAATAGGAAGGGTTTAGATGGGTCAGGTCTGGAGAGCACGGGAGCCGAAGAAAAGGCAGACTTGAGCCGTTTAAAGGCGTCTTCCGCTTGAGGAGGCCAAGACTTGGGATCGGCATTTTTTTGGTTAAAGCCACAATAGGAGCCACAACGGTAGAAAAATGTGGAATAAATTGCCTGTAATAATTGGCGAACCCCAAAAAACGTTGGATGGCACGGAGTCCGGAGGGGCGTGGCCAATCTAAGACGGCAGAGAGTTTGTCTGGATCCATTTGTAGTCCCTGGCCAGAGACCAAGTATCCTAGGAAAGGAAGAGATTGGCATTCAAACAGACATTTCTCTATTTTGGCATAGAGTTGATTGTCACGAAGTCTCTGAAGAACCATACGGACATGCTGGCGGTGTTCTTCTAGATTGGCAGAAAAAATCAGGATATCGTCCAGATATACAACAACACAGGAGTATAGGAGATCACGAAAAATTTCATTAACAAAGTCTTGGAAGACGGCAGGGGCGTTGCACAGGCCAAAGGGCATGACCAGATACTCAAAGTGTCCATCTCTGGTGTTAAATGCCGTTTTCCATTCATCCCCCTCTCTGATGCGGATGAGATTATAAGCACCTCTTAAGTCCAGTTTGGTAAAAATGTGGGCACCTTGGAGGCGATCAAAGAGTTCAGAGATGAGGGGTAGGGGGTAGCGGTTCTTAACCGTGATTTTATTAAGACCGCGGTAGTCAATGCAAGGACGTAGAGAGCCATCTTTTTTGGACACAAAGAAAAATCCGGCTCCGGCAGGAGAGGAGGATTTACGGATAAAGCCCTTTTTTAAATTTTCCTGGACGTATTCAGACATGGCAAGAGTCTCTGGGACGGACAGAGGATAGATTCTGCCCCGGGGTGGAGTAGTGCCCGGGAGGAGGTCAATAGGACAATCATAAGGCCTGTGAGGAGGTAGAGTCTCAGCTTGTTTTTTGCAAAAAACGTCCGCAAAGTCCATATAGGCCTTAGGGAGACCGGTTACAGGAGGAACCACAGAGTCACGGCAAGGGTTACTGGGAACCGGTTTTAGGCAGTCCTTGGAACAAGAGGGCCCCCAACTCCTGATCTCCCCAGTGGACCAATCCAGGGTTGGGGAATGGAGTTGAAGCCAGGGAAGTCCAAGGAGAATTTCAGAAGTGCAATTGGGGAGGACCAAAAGTTCAATCCTCTCGTGATGAGATCCGATGCACATTAGAAGGGGCTCCGTGCGGAAACGTATGGTACAGTCCAATCTTTCATTGTTTACACAATTGATGTAGAGGGGTCTGGCGAGACTGGTCACCGGGATGTTGAACCTGTTGACGAGAGAGGTCAAAATAAAATTTCCTGCAGATCCGGAGTCCAAGAAGGCCACAGCAGAGAAGGAGAAGGCAGAGGCAGACATCCGCACAGGCACAGTAAGACGTGGAGAAGCAGAGTAGACATCAAGGACTGTCTCACCTTTGTGCGGAGTCAGCGTACGTCTTTCCAGGCGGGGAGGACGGATAGGACAATCCTTCAGGAAGTGTTCGGTACTAGCACAGTACAGGCAGAGATTCTCCATGCGGCGTCGTGTCCTCTCTTGAGGTGTCAGGCGAGACCGGTCGACCTGCATAGCCTCCACGGCGGGAGGCACAGGAACAGATTGCAGGGGACCAGAGGAGAGAGGAGCCGGGGAGAAGAAACGCCTCGTGCGAACAGAGTCCATATCCTGGCGGAGCTCCTGACGCCTTTCGGAAAAACGCATGTCAATGCGAGTGGCTAGGTGAATGAGTTCATGTAGATTAGCAGGGATTTCTCGTGCGGCCAGAACATCTTTAATGTTGCTGGATAGGCCTTTTTTAAAGGTCGCGCAGAGTGCCTCATTATTCCAGGATAATTCTGAAGCAAGAGTACGGAATTGTACGGCATACTCGCCAACGGAAGAATTACCCTGGACCAGGTTCAACAGGGCAGTCTCAGCAGAAGAGGCTCGGGCAGGTTCCTCAAAGACACTTCGAATTTCCGAGAAGAAGGAGTGTACAGAGGCAGTGACGGGGTCATTGCGGTCCCAGAGCGGTGTGGCCCAAGACAGGGCTTTTCCAGACAGAAGGCTGACTACGAAAGCCACCTTAGACCTTTCAGTGGGGAACTGGTCCGACATCATCTCCAAGTGCAATGAACATTGGGAAAGAAAGCCACGGCAAAACTTAGAGTCCCCATCAAATTTATCCGGCAAGGATAGTCGTAGTCCAGAAGCGGCCACTCGCTGCGGAGGAGGTGCAGGAGCTGGCGGAGGAGATGATTGCTGGAGCTGTGGTAGTAACTGTTGTAGCATAACAGTCAGTTGAGACAGCTGTTGGCCTTGTTGCGCTATCTGTTGTGACTGCTGGGCGACCACCGTGGTGAGGTCAGCGACAACTGGCAGAGGAACTTCAGCGGGATCCATGGCCGGATCTACTGTCACGATGCCGGCTGGCAGGTAGTGGATCCTCTGTGCCAGAGAGGGATTGGCGTGGACCGTGCTAGTGGATCGGTTCTAAGTCACTACTGGTTTTCACCAGAGCCCGCCGCAAAGCGGGATGGTCTTGCTGCGGCGGTAGTGACCAGGTCGTATCCACTAGCAACGGCTCAACCTCTCTGGCTGCTGAAGATAGGCGCGGTACAAGGGAGTAGACAGAAGCAAGGTCGGACGTAGCAGAAGGTCGGGGCAGGCAGCAAGGATCGTAGTCAGGGGCAACGGCAGGAGGTCTGGAACACAGGCTAGGAACACACAAGGAAACGCTTTCACTGGCACGATGGCAACAAGATCCGGCGAGGGAGTGAAGGGGAAGTGAGGTGATATAGGGAAGTGCACAGGTGATAACACTAATTGGAACCACTGCGCCAATCAGCGGCGCAGTGGCCCTTTAAATCGCAAAGACCCGGCGCGCGCGCGCCCTAGGGAGCGGGGCCGCGCGCGCCGGGACAGGACTGACGGAGAGCGAGTCAGGTACGGGAGCCGGGGTGCGCATCGCGAGCGGGCGCTACCCGCATCGCGAATCGCATCCCGGCTGGAGGCGGTATCGCAGCGCCCCGGGTCAGTGGAACTGACCGGAGCGCTGCAGTGAGGAGAGTGTAGCGAGCGCTCCGGGGAGGAGCGGGGACCCGGAGCGCTCGGCGTAACACGGGTATTGGTCCAGCGCTGGCAGGACCCAGAGTTGCTGGTATCTGCGCTGGGGAGGCTGGAGACAGAGTTGGTACTCTGGAGACTGGCGTATAGGCCAGAGCCAATGGTGGCAAGGCTGGTACTGATGTAGAGACTAGCGTGGGTTGGTGCGACACAGAAGATTGCAGGCTGATTTGGAGAGAACATGTGAAAATCCATAGATGGGTGGATTCCCTCACCTGGAATGCACTCTCTCACAGGTCTGACAGCTGGAGGAGACGGTGCTGGGAGCACGGGTAAATCTTCTTTCAGACACAACTTGATTCGGTTTCGGTGATCAACTTGCGGCTCATACCCAGGCTTCTGTACTTGGTATACATCAGAGTCCGTATAGGGTATGGCCGTCACTGCATACTGTTCTGTCTCCCAGATAGAGTCTAACTTGTGGGTCCTTGGAAACTTCCACAGCCAGATTATGTTGCCCAATTGAAGCGGTTTGGCAGAGGCATGACGATTATAATCCTCCTGTTGTCTCTGCTGAGCCTCACCCATCTTCTTGCTGACAATTTCTTTGGCTTCCTGGATTCTCCTCTGGTGGTCAGAGAACCACTCCAGGGAGGCTTGCAGAGAGTCATTGAACGGGGCTTAGAGCCCAAATGTTCAGTCTTTAGGCAGCTGCCCATGTCTTCCCATGATCAAGTGGAAAGGGGTGTATCCCGTAGAACAATGGACTGTATTATTATAAATCTCCAACAGTTCAAGCAGCAGACGGGGCCACTCTTCTTGTCTTGACACAGAGGCTGCTCGCAACAGGTGGATAAAGGCTTGACTGATGCGCTCATAGAGCCCGTTCCCCTGGGGGTGATAAAGCAGTAGTCTGGAGTCTCTTACAGGCATGGAATTGACACAGCTCTTGGAAGAGTTGGGCCTCGAAGGCCGTTCCATGGTCTGTCAGGACAAACTCCGGACACCCAAGGGTTTGCACCCAATTGGAGTAGAACATCTGGGCCGCTGTCTTGGCTGTGAGGTCTTTAACGGGTATAACAACAACCCACTTAGAGTAGTGATCCACCATGTTGAGAGCATAAGTGTATCAGGACCGGGTAGCAGACAACTTGACATAGTCTTGCGCAACCAACTGGTTTTGCCTTTCACTCTGGATGGAATGGAGGGGTGCTCTTGCGTCCTTGCGCACATTCTTAGTGACGTTACAGACTGTACATTCACTGCACCATTTCTCAACGTCGCTCCGCATTCGGATCCAATAGAATCTTCGCCTGACAGTAGCTTTGGTCTTGTGGACTCTAAAGTTTCTCAACTGATCATGGAATGCATTTAGGACCATTACCGCGTCTTTTTGGGGAACCAGAATCTGATGAAGTTAATCACCAGAGACCGGATCCAAAGAATTTTGGTACAACAGTCTCTTGTACACAAACAGTCACTTCCTCTGTCGCCACAGACGTTTCAGCTTGTAGTCACACTAAGCCCGGTGTAGACGGGTTGGTACCTTTTTCGCCAGAAGGTAGTCCAACAGTGATTCGACTTTCGTCTTGAAGAGTCTTCCAGGTGTATAGGTCTTCTTTAACCTTTTCGGATCTGGGTTCAGGATGGTGGTCACAACATTCTGGTTCACAAACCGTTGGTAAAATGGGGGCATCTCCATGTCTTTCCACACGTCTTCGACAGGGGGGTTCTTTGCCGGGGTCCTCCTAGACAGTATGTTGGTATTGACATTCGACTTGCTGCTTCTGTACTTCATGGTGAAACTGTAATTGGATAATGTTGAACCCCAACACTGTTCGATGGCACCCAACTTGGCAGTGTTCAGGTGGGCCAACGGGTTATTATCCGTGTAGACAGTAAATGGCGTGGCAGCCATATAGTCTTTGAACTTTTCGGTCACGGCCCAAACCAGGGCAAGAAGTTCCAACTTGAATGAGCTGTAATTTGCATCATTCTTCTCTGCCCCTCGCAGGTTACGACTGGCATAAACAATCACTCTCTCTTGCCCCTCTTGGACAGGACAGTTCCCAGACCTTCAAAACTGGCATCAGTATATAGCCTTAACGGCTGACTGTAGTCTGGATACGCCAAGATGGGGGTTCTGTCAGCAGACGTTTAAGAGCTCGGAATGCTGTCTCTTGCTCTATGTCCCATTCAATAGGTAATCTTCCATTGTAGTTCTCCTTCGCCGTACCCAGTAAGAGTGCTGTGAGGGGTTCTGCGATCTGGGCAAAGTGGGTAATGAAGCAGCGATAGTAGCCTGCAAATCCCAGGAAGCTCCTGACATCTTTCACCGTGCGCGGGGTAGGCCAGTTCTTGAAAACTTCCACTTTTTTAGGATTGAGCTGGACTCCCCCTTTGCTGACAACATGAGCCAAGTAGTGAACCTGAGGTTTAAGCAGATGACATTTTGACAGCTTGATCTTCAGTCCATGTTTGATCAGATGACTGAGGTGTTCCTGGTAGGACTTTGAATACACAATGACATCGTCCAGGTACAATAGGATACTTAAAAAAATTCAGATGGCCCAGGCACCTTTCCATCAAAGGCTGGAACGTAGCAAGGGTGTTGCACAGCCCAACGGCATACTTTTAAACTCAAACAGTCCCATAGGCGTCACGAAGGCAGTCTTCTCCCGATCCTCCACGGCCATGGGCACATGCTAAAATCCACTGGTTTAGGGTGGAGAAGTAAGCAGCCGACCCGAGGGCAGTGAATGACTCCTCAATCCTTGGCAATGGATAAGCGTGTGTGTGACATTGTTCAATTTCCTGTAGTCGACACAGAAGTGGATGGTTCTGTCCTTTTTCTTGACTAGGACAAGTGGCGCCTCCCAGCGTCTCTGACTCTCTTGGATCATGTCTGCCTCTTTCATGTCGGCCAGCATCTTCTTGACAGTCTGATACATGTGTGGTGAGCCATGGAGTGTGATGTGGGGTGTAAGGGGCAGATGGTGTTGCCCAGGGGTAGATGGTATTAACCCCTTCATGTTCATGACGCCAGGGCTATGTAATCACTGCTAGTCCTAGGTTAGGCAGGGGCAAATAATAGTCCAAGGCCAGGTAAAGGTTAACAATAGCTTTTACTGAGGTAGACAGATGGTAAAGTCTATACCAGGGGTCTCAAACTCCCGGCCCGCGGGCCATTTGCGGCCCACAGAATGAAATTTTGTCCCCGCACCAGGTATGTGTAATTTGTATCGCCCGACGCCCAGGACATGCAGTTCCGGGCGCCGGGCAGGTGATTTCTTAAGGCAATTAGCCCTGCTTCACGCAAACAGCGCTAAATGCCGGAAGACTTCACACAAGACTTGATGGGGGTGCATCTCCGTCCCCTGTGTGTGTGTCTGGCCGGTTTTCATCTGCGTCCACCAGTGCACCCCCTCCCCCGGTCTTCATCTGTGTCCGCGATTAAAACCCCCGTACCCCGTTCAGTAGGGCCCATTACCTTCACTTACTCCCCCCCCCTCCAGTTGGCTGGTCCGAGTCTGAAGAGGGATATCGCGCATGTGACGTCCCTCCGCAGACCCGCTCAGCAGGACGTCAGTGATGTTGTCAGGCCGCAGACAGAGAGGAGAAGCTCTGCGCAGGACAGGTAAGTGTTTTTATATGTGTATGTGTTTGTGTCTACCTAATGTGGGGAATCTATGCTACCTAATGTGGGGAATCTATGCTACCCAATTGCTACCTAATGTGGGGAATCTATGCTACCTAATGTGGGGAAACTGCTACCTTCCTAATGTGGGGAAACTGCTGCCTACCTAATGCTTCCCCCCCCCCCAGCAGTAGCACCCCCATCATCCGTCAGCGCATGCTATTACCACAGGGGGGTAGAGGGAATGGGGGGGGGTGCTGCTGGTGGATGATGTTGGGGTGCTACTGCTGGTGGGGGGTGTTGCTGGTGGATGAGGAGGAGTGCATGATGGGGCATTATATGTGAGGGGCGCATGATGGGGGCATTATATGCGAGGGGCACATGCGGTCCAGCCTCACCCAGAAGCCAGGTGAGACCCTCTGAGCTTATGCTGTAGCCTTACAAAATGTCCTAGAGACTGTCCAGAGACTAGGTGGTATTACTCCTGAGCAGGGCAACAATGTACTAATGGACAGATTTATTGATGGGACTCACAACAAATGGGACGAAGCTCAACTTAGAATGTTTTTAGGGGTACAGTTTTTACAATGGGGTAATTTATGGGGTATTTCTAAAATGAAGGACCTTCAAATCCATTTCAAAACTGAACTGGTCCCTGAAAAATTCAGATTTAAAAAAAAAAAAATTTAAAACTGGAAAATCGCTACTGAACTTTGAAGCCCTCTGATGTCTTCCAAAAGTAAAAACATGTCAACTTTATGTTGCAAACATAAAGTAGATATATTGTATATGTGAATCAATATATAATTTATTTGGGATGTCCATTTTCCTTATAAGCAGAGAGTTTCAAAGTAAAAAAAAAAAAATGCAACATTTTCAAATTTTCCATAAAATTTTGGAATTTTTCACCAAGAAATGAATCAAGTATCGACAAAAATTTACCACTAACATAAAGTAGAATATATCACGAAAAAATAATCTCGAAATCAGAATCAAAAGTAAAAGTATCCCAGAGTTATTAATGCTTAAAGACACAGTGGTCAGATGTGCAAAAAAATGCCCAGGTCCTTAAAGGAAATCTGTCATCAGAATCACCCGCACTAAACCTGTTACACAGGCTTGTAGTGCGGGTGATCCTGATTAAAACGCTTCTTACCTGGTTAAAAATGGTTCAGTGGTTCTTCAGATATCTATATTTTTAGTTTTCTGTTATTCCCTGGCTTGGGACTCAGTGGGAGGTGTTATCATCTCGGACTCGGCTATACGTCATTCTAGCTGGGCAGAGCGATCGCACGGCTCATGAATTTTCATCAGCTTATCCTCGTAGTCTAACTCCTTTTTCTAGGTCTGGTCGGGAGGGCCGCGGATGCGCCGCGTTCCGTACACCCGGAAGCAGCGTTCTTCCCCCGGCTTTTCACTCATGCAGCCCGTCTTCTTACTTGTATTGAGCCGCAGCTCGAGTGAAGCCGGGAGGAAAACGCCGCTTCCGGGTGTACGGAACGCGGCGCATGCGCGGCCCTCCCCACCAGACCTAGAAAAAGGAGTTAGACTACAAGGATAAGTTCATGAATATTCATGAGCCAGGCGGCCGCTCTGCCCAGCTAGAAGGACGTATAGCTGAGTCCAAGATGATAACACCTGCCACTGAGTCCCAAGCCAGGGAATAACAGAAAACTAAAGATATAGATATCTGAAGAACAGCTGAACCATTTTTAACCAGGTAAGAAGCGTTTTAAGGGGAAAATGGGCTGGGTCCTTAACCCCTTAAGGACTCAGCGTTTTTCCATTTTTGCATTTTCATTTTTTCCTCATCACCTTCTAAAAATCATAACGCTTTCAATTTTGCACATAAAATTCCATATGGTGGCTTATTTTTTTGCGCCATCAATACTACTTTGCAGTGACATCAGTCATTTTACCCAAAAATCTACAGCGAAACGAAAAAAAAATTAATTGTGTGACAAAATAGAAGAAAAATTTTCATTTTGTAACTTTTGGGGGCTTCCGTTTCTACGCAGTGCATTTTTCGGTAAAAATTACACCTTATCTTTATTATGTCGGTCCATAAGGTTAAAATGATACCCTACTTATATAGGTTTGATTTAGTCGTACTTTTGAAAAAAAAATCATAACTGCATGCAGGAAAATGTATACATAAAAAATTCTCATTTTCTGACCCCTATAACTTTTTTATTTTTCCGCGTACGGGCTGGTATGAGGGCTAATTTTTTGCGCCGTGTTCTGAAATTTTTATTAGTATCATTTTTGTATTGATCAGACTTTTTGAATGCTTTTTATTAATTTCTTCATGATGTAAAAGGTGACCAAAAATACGCTATTTTGGACTTTGGAATTTTTTTGCGCGTACGCCATTGACCGTGCAATACCACATATGTTTATTTTTATTTTGATGTACACAGTTTTTTTTATGGGAAAAGTGGGGTGATTCAAACTTTTATGAGGGAAGAGGTTATTAACTTTTTTTTTTTTTTGCAGTTTTATAGCTCCCATAGGGGGCTATAACACTGCACACACTGCTCTTTTACCCTGATCCCTGCAAATCCAAAGCTTTGCATGGATCAGCGTAATAGGGGGTTGATTGCTCAAGCCTGTAGCTCAGGCTTGGAGCAATCAAACGCCGATCGGACGCGACGGAGCAAGGTAAGGGGGCCTCCGCTCACGTCCTAGCTGATCGGGACATTGCGATTTTATCGCGATAGTCCAAATCAGCCCGACTGAGCTGCCGTGAAGCTTTCACTTTCGTTTTTGACGGGGCGGTCAACTTTGATCTCCACGTCTGAAGGGTTAATAGCGCACGGCACAATGATCGGTGCCGCGCGCTATTAGCCCAAGGTCACGGCGATCATAAGCCACCGAGACCGACCTGGGACCGGGCGCAGGGCGAACAGGTACGCCCTGCGTTTTTAAGAGGTTAAGGGGTTAAAGCAACAAGACATTTTATAATACAGAGAAAAAAGAGCAAGTCCAGCTCACCACCTATACCGCCATGTCTCGGACACGTGTGGACCAGCACGTAACAGATAGGCAAAAGAGAAGAAGGATGTCCAGCACTAGGCATGCGGTAAAAACGACTGATTTATTATTTGTCTATAGGACACAAACATTGCGGCATGAACAAAAGTGACGCGTTTCAGCGGAACATGTCCGCCTTAGTCATACAAAAATACAACTGCTTTACGCCGTCCTTATACCTGTTGGAGGCCACACCCACACAGGTGAACAGAACTCAACCAGTGGGCGTCTCCTCCAAGGCAAGGGAAACAGAGTTTAACATAGGTGTAGATTCACACTTAAACAATACACATCATGTAAGATATACCTATATAGAGGGGCATTTACTAATCTTTTACTATGTAGTCTGGTTTTTACCCTGTTTTTTTCTACTTCACTTTTGACTATGTGCGACAAATTTACTAAATTGTTGCACAGCGTTAATAAATTTGGCACGCATAGGCAAAAGTGGGAAATTTACTTCATGTAGTAGAAAAAATAGTCTATTCCTTTTTCCTGCTGTCTGAATAGGTTTGGCTGCTAGGTTTCCTTCTGGATCTTTTGTTTTTGATTTTTTTTTTAGCTTTTTCACCACATCTAAATAATTCAATAACTAAATTGTAGTCATGGCTCAGAATAGTGGTAAACGGCGTTTAGTGTGTGTGTGTGTTTATTACATTTTTTTAACACTGTTTTTTCTCCCTAAATGTACTTACTTACTTTTTTTTTTTTTCGTTACCTCTTCTACAGATCCGTGTATCCTGTGGACTCCTTCGGATTCGGTGGACTACTTCGACGACCAGCGTTTTTCTTTGCTTGATGTTAATAAAATGGTTAACGAGGGCTTGTGGGGGAGTGTTTTTTTGTAATAAATTTTTTTTTAAACCTGTTGTGTTTGTTTGTTTTTTTACTTTACTAGACAGGCTTAGTAGTGGAAGCTGTCTTACAGACGGAGTCCATTACTAAGCCGGGCTTAGTGTTAGCCACAAAAACAGCTAGCGCTAACCCCCAATTATTACCCCGGTACCCAACGCCACAGGGGTGCCGGGAAGAGCCGGCACCAACAGGCCCGGAGCGTCAAAAATTGCGCTCCTGGGCCTAGGTGGTAACAGGCTGGCTTTATTTAGGCTGGGGAGGGCCAGTAATAATGGTCCTCGCCCACCCTGGTAATGTCAGGCTGTTATTGTTTGGTTGGTATTTGGCTGAGAATAAAAATAGGGGGAACCCTATGTGTTTTTTTTTAAATATTTAATTATTTATTTTAAAAAAAAAACGCATAGTGTCCCCCCTATTTTCATTCTCAGCCAAATACCAACCAAACAGTAACAGCCTGACGTTACCAGGGTGGGCGAGGACCAGTGTGGCGCTGGCAGGTGAGAGGGGGGGGGGATGTAAATCACTGCAGTGTCCCGGTAGCGCAGTGAGGGTAGCGGGGAGAAAGTATGTCGGAGCCCGGGCGGCAGTAGCTTTTCCTGCTCCATGTTGGAGCTGGAGTTAAATTGAGTCAATTTTTACAGCCGTTGCGACAGTTTATTGCGCAACTGCGACTGTCTCAGTTAATAAATACCTGACCACTGCAAGTCAAAAATGCAAACTAGCGTAAATCTAGCGGGAATTTTTTTTTCTAGCTCTTGCTAGAGAAAGTCGCACGAAAAATAGGGTAGGCGCAATTGCGACAATTTTGCGCCAAAAATAGTCAGAAAAAAATGACTAAACCCCTTAGTAAATGCCCCTCATAGAGAAAATGTCAAAAAGACCAATATACTATATATAAAATCATGTGTAAAAATTTTTTATCAAGGGCTCATGATAGGCAGTAGCTACTGTAATTAATTAGAAAAATAATTTAAATAATACTAGGACAATTATGTCCATAAAATGCTCTACACAGACAAAATAGCCCGGGATAACGGAGGTGTTGTTCGATAGTAACAGAGAAATAACTTCATACATAGCATATTATAGTATACAATAATAAAATATGTTACTAAAGATAACAACGAGAGCAAATATATTACGCTTACTCAAAAGAAACAGTATGTTATCTGAACAAATGTGGACTAACAATACTCAAACTATAGATGAATATAGATTATCACATAACAGACCAATATGAATATAAAGTGGAGACAAGGTAGAAGGGTCAAAAATCATAGATCATAAATAGACTTGGATTAGTTCCTGTCTCCTGTACAGTATGAACTGTTACAAAATAGCTCCCGACTATCAATCATATCTATAATGTAATGTGTATGTAACAAAGATTATTAAATAATCGACAATGAGTTCTATTCTTCTGTATCTCATTCCATAATGGTCTGTAGTGTTGAAATAATCACAATAATGACAAGTATTAGTAAGTACATGGATACAGGCAAAAGGGGATGGGTCTGAACAGGGGGCAGGAAAAGACCCAAATAACTAAACACTTAATAATGTAAAATAACATCCTGTCTCCTGTTCAGACCTGCCAGATACCTGGTACCCAACCACATGATCCAAAGACCTCACGGTCCAACAACTTTCGTCTATGGTCCCCCCTCTAACGGGAGCAAAAACTCTTTCGATGCCCTGTAGAGTGTAGAGTGAGGCTCTCATAGCTTCCATCGTGGTGGTCCGCACAATGTTTGCTCACCATCGACACGTGCCGGGAATTAAAGTGAGGGATATCCGAAAGATGTTTGCGGATTCTAGTTTTAAGGGGGTTGCCTGTGCAGCCTACATATTGTACCTCACATTCCCGGCACGTAACGAGGTAAACAACATGGGGAGTATTACAGTTTACAAACTGTTTCATTTTATATGTTTCGCCATTAGCTGTAGATTTAAATTCCTTATTGTTATACATGATGGTACAGCCTCTCTTTATTCCTTGCTATCTCAAAGCCTCTTTTAATATGCTCTGTCCTGTAGCCTCTCGCCTGCAGGCGAGAGGCTATGTTGGACACCTCACGTCTGAAGCCAGAATCCAAGGAACAATTACGTCTCACCCTAATCATCTCCCCCACTGGCAAATTTTTTGTCATTTGGGGAGGATGACAAGACAAGGCATAAAGGATAGAGTTGAGCGCAGTCTCTTTGCGATATGTAATGGTAGTAACTCTATTATAGATAGTATCGCCAAAGAGTGTAAGGTCGAGAAACGGTGTGGTATTCTTTTCACAGGTGACAGTAAATTTAAGACCCAGATCATTACAATTAAGGAAATCCTTAAATTCAGGTACAGCCGCCACACTCGAACACCATATGAATATGAGGTCGTCTATGTAACGGCTGTACCATTGAATACACGGGGAAAAGGAATTATGGGGGGCAAAAAGTGTCCCCCCTCTCCCACCAACACATATAAATGTTGGCGAGAGAGGGGGAGAATTTTGCCCCATCGAGGCCCCAATCACCTGCAAAAAGAATTTCCTGTCAAACATGAAAAAGTTGTGTGTTAGTAAATATTCAGTCACCTCCACAATATATGATCGCAAATCCTGAGGATACGTGGAATAAGTCTCCAAAAACCACTTCAAGGCGATTAACGTCCTGGAGTGGGGTATTACAGAATAAAGAGACGTAACATCAGCTGTAATCCACAAATACTGAGGCTGCCATACTATATGTTTCATCATGGCCAGTACATGGGTGGTATCCTTAATGATGCCAGGGCATCTTGCCAATCAAGGGTTGTAGAAGGCTATCCACCCATGCACACAACCTTTCATTTAAGGATGGTAATACAGGAATAGCGTTCGGCACAGCACTGCATAAATGTGGCTTATGGCAAGTTCATGTGCACCTGTGTTGGGGATGGCAACTGCAGTGGATCCGAACTGGGGTGCTCAATTCTTAGAAAACAGTCTATATGAATGCAGCGATGAAGAAGGTAAATGTCACTCACCAGTATCGTAGTAAAACAAACGTGTTTATTCCATAAAGTGCAGCATAGTTACAGGCAAGGCAAGGGAGGACTCGGACGCCGTCCACGTAGCGGTGATAGCTATTTCGTGCGCAAAGCGCACTTCCTCAGACCACACTTCCTTTCATTTAAGGATGATATTCCAGCGACGATAGGTCGCATCGGTGGAGGAAAAATGTTTTTATGTACTTTGGGTAGGGAGTGGAAGATGGCCACCTGAGGGTGTTCTATAAGAATGTAATCTTTCTCTTTCTCAGTAAGGTGGCCATACTCTACTCCCATCTCCACCAAAGCGCGCAATTTACGTGAAAAGAGGGCAGTGGGGTCCCCAGGCAGGGGCCTGTACGTATTCAAATCAGATAACATGGTCATATTCAGATTATAGTACAGACCCCTGTCGAGAACGACCACTGCACCCCCTTTGTCTGCTTGCCGAACGACTATGTCGTCTGCTTCCTCCAGAGCTCTCAGGGCTGTCCTCTCAGAAGCTGACAAGTTATGCTTATGTTTGACTATGGATTTAGAAAGCGAGACAAGTTCGCGTTCTACAGCCTCTTGCAAGGAATCAAGCACCAGAGTTCTGGACATGATTGGATAGAATGTAGGATTAACTATGTGAAAAGGTGGTACAGACGGACTATCATATTTGTCCTGTAATTGTTGAAGCTCCGAGAGTGTGCTGAGATCCCCAAAGGAGAATCCCAGAGCACCCGCGGATGCTGTATCATGACCATGGGGTAAATCAGGATCAGACATGACAGAATAATCAGTTTGCAAATCAGGTGTATTAGTAACATTAACATCATAGTCTGATTCAATAACATTTTCACCATAGTTAGAAAAGTCCCCAAAATCGTCCCGAACAATATGCAAAAAATGTTTCTTAATAGTAATATTTCGCACAAACTTGTTGACGTCAAGCATTGTCTTATATAAATTAAAACAAGTGCTTGGGGAAAAAGAGAGTCCCTTGGATAATAAAGAAAGTTCAGGCGAAGACAAGATCTTTGCGGACAAGTTGAATAAGTCCTCACCTCTTTTTCCTTTGTTTGGCGTCCCGCCGCTGACCTCCTGTGTTTCCTCCCCGCTCGGCGTTTTTTGATGACGTTGAGATAGATGCACGAGTACTCACTGAGCCAGATGACATAAACATAGAGGAGGAGGATGCGGTCGGAACACCAGCAGAAGAAATAGCAGATCCATCACATGCATCCGTTGCTGAATCGGCCAATTCCGCATCTGTTAAGGAAAAGCTAACCTTCTGAGTGGAGTTCTTATAGCGACGTCCTCGATTCTTTTTCAAAATGGATCTCGGAGTTGAGCGAGTGTTGACTTGAGGCCACTGGTATACTGTTTTAGTTTGATAGTCCTGCATAGCTCTAAAGAATTTTGTTTGTTTTATTTCAGTAATAGTAGTCTCAAGTTTTGCCAAGTTATCCTTAATTTTAGCATCATATTCTTCAAAGGTAGGGTGCATTTCATATTCCTTCAATGATAATTGTAACTTGGCAATACTCTCACTCGCTTCCAATAACGCTTTATCTTCATATGCAATGATTAAATTCATAAATCTAATAGATGAGTCCGTTAACAGGTTTTCCCAGTCAATTTTAAACTGCTCGCAGAATATAGTTGTCGGGAACTTTTTAATCCTCAGTCCTCAAGGGACCATAGAATTCTCAACATACTGTTTCAGTGTGGAAACATCCCACCAAATTTTCGTCTCATCCATGAAAGCTTGCTCTAATTCCTCCATCTGAATCTGTATGTCCAACACTGACTGTGTGGATGTGTCCTTCATATTAAACAGCAGCTGTAGTCATTCTGTCCGTGCCTGGCGGTCGTCATCGACTGGTTTGAGGCAAGTACTCATAGAGTGTGATAAGTCTTACCAGCTGACGAGGTGGGAGACCCGGGCAAGGGTCCAAACTATCCAGAGAAGAAAAAGAGCAAGTCCAGCTCACCACCTATACCGCCGTGTCTCGGACACGTGTGGACCAGCACGTAACAGATAGGTAAGTAATACATTACAATGCAGAACATATGTACAGGAGATGAAACAAGGGAGGCTGCCGGTCGAGGACGGGATATGAGGTCGGGATAGAAGGTCGAGATATGAGGTCAGGATATGAGGATGGGATATGAACACAGGATATGAGATAGAGATAGGAGGTCTGGATAGGAGGTTGAGATTTGAGGTCAGGATATGAGGACGGGATAGGAGGTTGGGATATGAGGTCGAGATATGAGGACGGCATATGAGGTCGGGATATGAGGTCGAGATATGAGGACGGCATATGAGGTCGAGATATAAGGATGGAATAGGAGGTTGGGATGTGATTATGGGATATGAGGTCAGGATATCAGGTCAGGATATGAGGACGGGATATGAGGACAGGATATGAGGTCAGGATATGAGGTTGAGATATGAGGGCGGGATATGACAACAATATATGGGGATAGGATATGAAGTCAAAAGGTTCCTCCTTTGTTGATTTTCCTCCCAACAAGGATGAGGAAGGGAAAATGCTGGGTACTCAGCTAGTCACTAATAAATGCGGCATTTATGGGATTAAATTACTGTCATCTGAGCTAGCTCTGATGCTGGACACTATGTTGGGAGCAGTGCAGATCTGAGCTTGACCCAAATCACTGTTAGATAGGCCAGGTCAGCAACACACAGGCAAAACAGTGCAAAATCAGTAGACAATGGGTTTTCCAGGAACAAGCTAGAGAGTCAAAGCCTAGAGGGTAGTTTAGTACAATATCAGAAGCAGAGTCAGGACAAGCAAGGGTAAAACCTAGATGGCTGCTAAGTACAAAGTCTGCAGGCAAAAGCAAAGTCAGGTTAAATCACTGTAAGCATTGGGAAATATCCCAAATCATGAATGTAAAGGGTGGGCCATTTATATGGATACACCTTAATAAAATGGGAATGGTTGGTGATATTAACTTCCTGTTTGTTTCATATTAGTATATGTGAGGGGGGAAACTTTTCAAGATGGGGTGTGACCATGGTGGCCATTTTGAAGTTGGCCATTTTGAATCCAACTTTCAATAGGAAGAGGGTCATGTGACACATCAAACTTATGGGGAATTTCACAAGAAAAACAATGATGTGCTTGGTTTTAACGTAACTTTATTCTTTCATGAGTTATTTACAAGTTTCTGACCACTTATAAAATGTGTTCAATGTGCTGCCCATTGTGTTAGATTGTCGATGCAACCCTCTTCTCCCACTCTTCACACACTGATAGCAACACTGCAGGAGAAATGCTAGCACAGGCTTCCAGTATCTGTAGTTTCAGATGCTGCACATCTTGTATCTTCACAGCATAGACAATTGCCTTCAGATGACCCCAAATATAAAAGTCTAAGGGGGTCAGATCGGGAGACCTTGGGGGCCATTCAACTGGCCCACGATGACCAATCCACTTTCCAGGAAACTGGTCATCTAGGAATGCTCGGGCCTGACACCCATAATGTGGTGGTGCTCCATCTTGCTGGAAAAACTCAGGGAACGTGCCAGCTTCAGTGGATAAAGAGGGAAACACATCATCATGTAGCAATTTCGCATATTCAGTGGCCTTGAGGTTTCCATTGATGAAGAATGGCCCCACTATCTTTGTACCCCATATACCACACCATACCATCAATTTTTGTGTTCCAACAGTCTTGGAGGGATCTATCCAATGTGGGTTAGTGTCAGACCAATAGCAGTGGTTTTGTTTGTTAACTTCACCATTCACATCAAAGTTTGCCTCATCACGGAACAAAATCTTCTGCGTAAACTGAGAGTCCTGTTCCAAATTTTTTTTGCCCATTCTGTAGCACTTGAAACTACAGATACTGGAAGCCTGTGCTAGCATTTCTCCTGCAGTGTTGCTATCAGTGTGTAAAGAGTGGGAGAAGAGGGTTGCATTGACAATCCAACACAATGGGCAGCACATTGAACACATTTTATAAGTGGTCAGAAACTTGTAAATAACTCATGAAAGAATAAAGTTACATTAAAACCAAGCACATCATTGTATTTCTTGTCACATGACCCTCTTCCTATTGAAAAAACAAAAGTTAGATTAAAAATGGCCGACTTCAAAATGGCCACCATGGTCACCACCCATCTTGAGAAGTTTCCCCCCTCACATATACTAATGTGCCCCAAACAGGAAGTTAATACCATTCCCATTTTTATTAAGGTCTATCCATATAAATGGCCCACCCTGTAGAACTAAGTAGCTGACCAGTTTGTATAGCCCACCGCTGGGAGTCCTTCAAAGCAGTCATCACAACAGCGAGAACTCTGCAGACCAGACCAAAGACAACACTGGAGCTGGGCTGGGTAAGTTTATTAAATAAAGCCAGCCTCTAAATATAGACACTGGACCCCAAAATAAATTCAAAACCCATATCAGACCAAGAAACCCAACTCTTTCTCACACACACGCCCACACTATTTCCATGCCCGCCCTCTCTCTTTCACAGACTGCTTTTCATGAGCTTGCCTCTTTTCCTCACAGATTGGTGTCCTTGCTACCTTCCCTTTCCCAAATGCTATTGACTTTTTGGAGCATTACTTATTTGTTATAACTATTGAGTTAACAAAGTAAGAGGGTAGCCTGGCAGGATGGAAAGCATATGTCTAATTTGGGTGGCCATAGGCCACCCATGAGCCCAGGGTCCCAGGCGGTCACCTAAAACAGATATAAGAACAATAATAATTATCTACCACTGCATGCAGTGTGGTGTCACTGCGTCGGATACGTAACAGATACTGTTCTTTGATGTCCACATTATGCTCACTGCCAAACTTGCGGATCTGCATCATTATAAGTGAGGCATTATTGTAAATATCTGCAGGTTTATACCCCTGCATCGTGAGTCCTCCAGTGTGTAAGTAAAGACAGAAAAATCCAGATAGCATATGTTCATTACTACATTATGATGGTTCCTACTGGATGCTCCCACAAAGTTGTTTCCTTTAATCAGCTATTGATCTGTGAACAGTCTCTGATTGTCTGAGCCTCTGCAATATCCCCTTCCCTGCATATATTCATCGATAGTGGCCATGCTGAATTAGCCAGAGACAATTCAATATCAGAGCAAACAGTTTACTTACATGGAACCCCTTGTCATTGCAGCAACCGTATCCAGCCTCTTTTCCCAGCAGCAGAAAAAGTCAGGAGCTAAAAACTGGATTGGAGTGTAGGAGGCCAGAATGAAAGGTAGTCTTGTAAGGAGCAAAGGAGAGACTGGAGGGGCAAGCTGTGCATAACTAGCTTGCCCCCTGACTGGTGAGCAGTTAAGGGGTTAAGAAATGTACAGGCAAGGTTTTTAGCCCCCTCCCCCGCCTGTAAAACTTGTGGGTAAATATAGTGGTATGTCCCATGGGTGGGGGGGGGGGGGGAGGAGTGCACCAATCAGGGGTTTAATAGTTTCCCGGGCTTTCAGGGGCCCTCCACTGGGTATTTATAGCTTTGGTGCCTCCCTTCCCCCCCCTCTCAACCCAGGACCCGGAGTTTTGCCCTCAGTCCCTCCCCTTTTTTGTATCTCTGTTTATTGTAAGTCACAGCTTGGCGGTAAGAAGACGGTGAAACCGGGGTCAACCCGGGGTAGACCTCCACACAGGACAGTGTGTGTGGCGGCACCTCTCGGGTTGGTAAGAAGCCAATCGGTGTCTTTGTTACAGTTAAATTGTTATTTATATAAGTAATTTTATAAATAAAGCTGTGGCCGATCCCCACCCACGGAAAAGTTGAATTGTTGTTGTGTCAGTTATTATTTAATTATTTATTGTAGTAAGGGGGAGGGGTAGTTATAGCCTGCTAGGAGCTAATTGGGTCTCAACAGTCTAGGCAGGCAAGCAGGTTTTACCAGCAGAAAAGGACAACAAGTAAGCACAAGAGTGTGTGGTAGTTAATTAGTTTAACTTTTTCCCTCTGAGAAATTCGGAATACCACCAACCGACAGGATAGACCCAGCAGGTGGGTTCACTCTTGAAACCTTAATGCTTAGCCCACCAATGTCTTAACCCCTTAAGGACCAGGCCATTTTACAACTTAGGACCAGAGTGTTTTTTGAACATCTGACCACTGTCACTTTAAACATTAATAACTCTGGAATGCTTTTAGTTATCATTCTGTTTCCGAGATTGTTATTTCATGACATATTCTACTTTACCATGGTGGTAAATTTTTGTCGATACTTGCATCCTTTCTTGGTGAAAAATCCCCAAATTTTATGAAAAAATAGAAAATTTTGCATTTTTCTAACTTTGAAGCTCTCTGCTTGTAAGGAAAATGGATATTCCAAATAATTTTTTTTTATTCACATTTCCAATATGTCTACTTTATGTTTGCATCATAAAGTTGACATGTTTTTACTTTTGGAAGACACCAGAGGGCTTCAAAGTTCAGCAGCAATTTTCCAATTTTTCGCAAAATTTTCTAACTCACTATTTTTCAGGGACCAGTTCAGGTTTGAAGTGGATTTGAAGGGTCTTCATATTAGAAATACCCCATAAAAGACCCCATTATAAAAACTGCACCCCCCAAAGTATTCAAAATGACATTCAGTCAGCGTTTTAACCCTTTAGGTGTTTCACAGGAACAGCAGCAAAGTGAAGGAGAAAAATCACAATCTTCATTTTTTACACTCGCATGTTCTTGTAGACCCAATTTTTGAATTTTTACAAGGGGTAAAAGGAGAAAATTTATACTTGTATTTGTAGCCAAATTTCTCTCGAGTAAGCACATACCTCATATGTCTATGTAAAGTGTTTGGCGGGTGCAGTAGAGGGCTCTGAAGCGAAGGAGCGACAAGGGGATTTTGGAGAGTACGTTTTTCTGAAATGGTTTTGGGGGGCATGTCGCATTTAGGAAGCCCCTATGGTGCCAGAACAGCAAAAAAAAAAACACATGGCATACCATTTTGGAAACTAGACCCCTTGAGGAACGTAACAAGTAATAAAGTGAGCCTTAATACCCCACAGGGGTTTCACGACTTTTGCATATGTAAAAAAAAAAAAAATTTCACTAAAATGTGTGTTTCCCCCCAAATTTCACATTTTTGCAAGGGTTAATAGCAGAAAATACCCCCCAAAATTTGTAACCCCACCTCTTCTGAGTACGGAGGTACCCCATAAGTTGACCTGAAGTGCACTATGGGCGAACTACAATGCTCAGAAGAGAAGGAGTCATATTTGGCCTTTTGAGAGCAAATTTTGCTCGGGGGGGGCATGTCGCATTTAGGAAGCCCCTATGGTGCCAGAACAGCAAAATAAAAACACATGGCATACCATTTTGGAAACTAGACCCCTTGAGGAACGTAACAAGGAATAAAGTGAGCCTTAATACCCCATAGGGGTTTCACGACTTTTGCATATGTAAAAAATGTTTTTGTTTTTCACTAAAATGTGTGATTCCCCCCAAATTTCAAATTTTTGCAAGGGTTAATAGCAGAAAATATCCCCCAAACTTTGTAACCCCATCTCTTCTGAGTATGGAGGTACCCCATAAGTTGACCTGAAGTGCACTACGGGCGAACTACAATGCTCAGAAGAGAAGGAGTCATATTTGGCTTTTTGAGAGCAAATTTTGCTCGGGGGGCATGTCCCATTTAGGAAGCCCCTATGGTGCCAGAACAGCAAAATAAAAACACATGGCATACCATTTTGGAAACTAGACCCCTTGAGGAACGTAACAAGGAATAAAGTGAGCCTTAATACCCCATAGGGGGTTTCACGACTTTTGCATATGTAAAAAAAAAAAAAAAATTTCACTAAAATGTGTGTTTCCCCCAAATTTCACATTTTTGCAAGGGTTAATAGCAGAAAATACCCCCCACAATTTGTAACCCCATCTCTTCTGAGTATGGAAGTACCCCATAAGTGGACATCAAATGCACTACGGGAGCGCTACAATGCTCAGAAGAGAAGGAGTCACATTTGCAAATTTTGCTGAAATGGGGGGGACATGTCGCATTTAGGAAGCCCCTATGGTGCCAGGACAGCAAAAAAAAAAAAAAAACACATGTCATAGTATTTTGGAAACTGCACCCCTCAAGGAACATAACAAGGGGTACAGAGAGCCTTAACACCTCACAGGTGTTTGATAAATATTCATGAAGTGGGATGTGAAAATGAAAATTTTTATTTTTTTACACTAAAATGCTGGGGTTACCCCAAATTTTTCATTTTCACAAGTGGTAAAAGGAGAAAATGTCATTGTAAATGTGTAAATACATTTCTTTGGAGTAAGGACATACCTCAAGTCTGGGCGTAAACAACGTGCACACCGGTCTCAGAGGTGCCGGAGATCAGTCAGGGTCCTTGAGCTTTGGCTTTCTCCTATGGAGCCAGAACAGTTGGACCCCCCTCAAGGGGCATTACATGGGGTAAATAACTGGGGTACACTAAGTAACTAAAATGGGGTACAGTGGGACATAAAATTATAAAACAGATGCTGCCTCAAATGCGCACCCCGCTCAGGTGTAGAGAGAGCGCTGCGCATTTGAGGCAACATAAAAAGTTCCCAATGATAGTGACTCAGTGACCCATGACCCATTTTTTATTTAAAAAAAAATACCCCTAGAGGTCCTATAATTTTTTTTTATTGGATTCAATTTTTTTTAGGGCAATTTAGTGGTTTTATGGGGTTAAAACTTGGAATGTACTCTGGACTTGGTACATTTGGGTCAAATTGTGGAAAATTAAAATGAAGAGGGAAAATTTAGAACTCCATGGAAGCGTGATACTCCCTGAAGCAATCCTTAATGCAGAGGCCCGGATTATCTGGGCAAGTGTCACATTGAGTGGTGGTGTCCTTCCGAATCACCCTCTTGTAACACACTCTGCATCTTTTCTGGGCTCGTCCCTTCTTTCCAGTGTGGGGGACCTCACCTGGAAAGTGTTGGCCTGGGACGATCCTGGCACCTATTACTTCAGTTCCTTGGGAAGTCCGGCCTGCTCTTTCCCGGTCGCCAAAGATCAGGACCTTTAGGACTTCTTCTTGGAACTGGAGGAATGTCACTGTGCTGCCAGCGTACTGGGACAGTACAAAAGAGTTGTACATGGCAACCTGTACCATGTAGACCGCAACTTTCTTGTACCATACCCGTGTTTTCTGCATGGCGTTATATGGCTTGAGGACTTGATCAGAAAGATCAACTCCCCCATATACCGATTGTAGTCCAGAATACAATCGGGCTTGAGGACCGGTGTTGTGGTACCTCGCACAGGGACAGGTGAGCTGCCGTTACCATGAATAGTGGTCAGCATAAGGACATCCCTCTTATCCTTATACTTGACCAGCAACAGGTTTTCATGGGCAAGGGCACGGGACTCACCCTTGGGAATAGGTGTCTTAACAAAATTTAGAGGGCGGCCTCTCTGGTTTTTCCGCACGGTCCCACAAGCGAACGTGGATCTGGCGGCAAGGGATGTGAACAGAGGGATGCTGGTATAAAAGTTGTCCACGTACACGTGGTAACCCTTATCCAGCAATGGGTGCACAAGCTCCCAAACGATTTTCCCGCTAACACCCAGAGTGGGGGAACAATCTGGGGGTTCAATATGGGAATCTCATCCCTCATACACTATAAACTTGAGAGTGTACCAGGAGGTACTCTCACAAAGATTATAGAGCTTCACGCCATACCGCGCCCGCTTCGAGGGAATATACTGGCGGAGGATGAGTCTCCCCTTAAAAAAGAGACTCATCAACCGAGAGCTCCCTGAGGGGTACATAGGCCTCCAAAAATTTGGCCCCTAAGTGATCGATGACCGGCCTCACTTTGTAAAGCCGGTCATGGGCGGGATCACCTCGGGGTGGACATGCCTCATTATCTGCATAATGCAGGCATTTCCAAATGGCTTCGAACCGCCTCCGTGTCATGACCATACTGTAAAGCGGGGTCTGGTATAGGATGTCCCCGCTCCAGTACTGTCTGACACTGGGCTTTTTGACCAGGCCCATATGCAGCAAGAGGCCCCAAAATTTCCTCATTTCTGCTGCATTAATGGCGCACCATTCATTGGACCTGGCCAAAAAAGAATCAGGGGGGTGGGCGATGAACTGCCTGGCGTACAGATTCATCTGCTCCACCATGTGATTGACAAAACTGTCACTGAAAAAATAACTGAAATAGTCAATTTCAGTGAATCCAGAATTGTCAATCCGGATTTTGGTGTCGCCAACAAACTCCGGAACCCGTGGCTGATAACCCTCTGGGGGTCTCTAGACAGGTTCACCGGAAGGGGCTCCGGTAAACTTGTCTGGGGGGTCGGACTCCTAGTACGAGCGGCATCACCACTCGCACTAGTGCCGGCCACTGGGCCATTATCATGGGGGTGCGTGGCCTCGCCTGGCGGCGTCTCTGCCACCGTGCAGGGGGCTCATCATCACTACTAGATGATGAGGAGGACGATGAAGAACACAGAAATGTTGGATCTTTCCCTGGGCTGTATGCTTTCCCTGATCTATGGGGGCTTCTTTTCTTCTCTGGTGGCTCCAATCTCGGCAGAGGGGGGGGTCTCCGGCTTCCTCCAGCAGCTCTGACTGCAGACTGAACTCAGCCAGCCGCGGGAGCTGCAGGAGGATGCTGTTAACTCCTCCCCTGCTGGCTGCTATTGGCTGGACGATCGTCCAGCCAATAGCAGCGATCCTGAGGGGGTGGCGAAATCGCCACCTCCCCATAGATACAGTGGGTGATAGGGGGTGTATCATACACCCCTGATCACCTTGTATCTCCGGGTCAGTGGGTCACACATGACCCGCATCGCCGGAATAGCCACATGTGTGAATTCTAAGGACCCCCCTGGGCATTTGCACGGGATGCCTGCTGAATGATTTCAGCAGGCATCCCGATCCGATCCCCGCCCGGCGCACGGCAGGGACCAGAACTGCCCATGACGTAACTGTACGTCCTTGGTCCTTAAGACCCAGGGTGTTGGGACGTAACATTACGTCATGGGTCCTGTAGGGGTTAAAACAGCCCTGCCATGAGCTTCCCGTATAAAGCCCATGTATTGGATGCAGTCAGGATCCATACTTCCTATTCATGTTCCTATCCTATACAATCCATCAATACACAGAAATATGGAGAATGGATGCAGCCGCCCATTAACAAGTTGCATTGTCTCATTGTTAATGAATGGAATCAGTCTGATTAGTGCAGTCAGGTAGAAAATTACGCAGGAGGGGGATGTGCAGTGTGTAGTCACCTGCATGGTTTTTCTTTATTTAATACCAGCAATATAAGGATAATATAATAAGGATAAGACAACCCCAGAACAAATACTCTACTAAGGTAAATGAATTTCACAGTTCAGGGTACCCTGCAGAGGACCCCACTTTAACGGCCTGAGAGGATAACTCTTTATCAAGTAGGTCTTTTGTAAAGGATAGACAGGTGATCTTTTGATTTCAATTGCTGCTCTACAATATCCCAAAACCCTACCCCCCATAAAACCATCATAGGGACACCTGCAATCTTGTACTCACACCTAAAAAAAAAAGGGGGTGGGGGGGTTTCCAGCCCTGGTGACATGACAGCAGTGGTCATATTTGGCAGCATGTGATAAAAAGGCAACCGCCTTGCAACATATACTATTGAGACATTTAAAAAAACTTATTTTTAACATTTAACTGGGCGTGGACTCAGCATTGCTTTCATCTTAAGATAGTTTGTGCCAATTTGTTTTTCTTTTCTTTTTTTGTAAAAAAAAACAAAACTGGACTGTTTGATTGTAAGGTGCTATAGGAGCATAAAGGAATGAAAAAACAGCAGCACAGCAAAGAAGGGGTTAAGCTCTGAACTGCTGCTGTTGCTGAGGATGACAAGCTAAAAGCATGTAGTAGAGCAGAGTTAACATTTAGGCAGCAGCACTGTACAGTAGTAAGAACCCAAGGGACAATGGTCAGAAATGTGAGGGAAGATTTGGCTAAGCTTGCATGCTCACAGTCCAGATTCTCTCCTAGACACAATACTAGGTAAGCCCCACCCCACTTCCTTTGTTGTGTCTTGATCTCTCTCAATAGAGACAGACTAATCCTAACAACAGGCAGTGGACAGCTGATTGCAGGGAAGTGAGACAACTAGTAAAACCTTTTTTTTCTAGGGTAAGCTGTTATTTTCTGGTATATTAAGCCATTTACAGTGTTAGAAATAGCATCTTAAATGTAGGGAAGTTGAAATGACAATCAAAGATGCTCTCTTGTCCCCTAAAAATTGTCAAAATTTCTATCCGTTAGGGCACCCGCTTCTGTTGAATTTGCAGACCAATGCCTGTTGTTAGGCTCAGTCAAGTAGGCTCAGGCTAGTAACACAGACTAGCTCAAGCTAGTAACCAAGACAAACAGGAAGTGAGGCAGAGGTTAGCTAGTGCTATATTCGGGAGAGAGCCCAGACTGTATGTATGCAAGCCATGCCCATGTAATAACAAGACATTTCTAGCTCACCTGAGCCTGTGCATGAGACTTGTAACACCTCCCTAGCAGCAAGTAGGAAAGTCAGTTCAGCCCTTGTTCAGAATTAAAACTCCATATTTATTTGTAGAAAATTGCAATTAAAATATCAATCCAGTAGAAAATGGAAAAAAAAAAACGTTTGCAGTCTGCAAGATTGATGCGTTTCTGGTTACTCTAGCCCTTAGTCACGATCTAAGGACAAGTCATGATTATAATCATAACGCTATGCCCATACTTCTTAACTTTTTGGACTTCCAACGAGGGACACATTGTTTATTGTGTAAAAGTTTTACATGCATTTCTACATTCATGGGGCTTTTAAATACAGTTAGAGACCAGACAAGTTTCTGGAGCAATATAAAAGTTTATCAATACAAATCTATTTCCCATAAAGGACAAAAGTAGGGACCATCCATCCAAAAGAGGATATGTAAGCCTGCCCACTTCCTTCAGAGGGTCCACACTGTGCCTAAAAGTTAAATCAAGGCTTTCTTCTTAACTCTGACCACTCATTAAGTTCTTGGCAGCTGTCCCTGCTTAGCTTGTCATCATGACCATTAACAACAGGTCATCGCATAGAACAGGACTGTTTTCTTGCAACCCTTTCCTTGCTGTAATCCCCTCTTCCTTTTAGATTGTCACCATAAGCAGCTGCAGTTTGTTCTTAGATTTTAGCTGCTTTCATGATTTAACCAATGCATTGCTATGATGCTGTTGCTGTCTTCTTTTCTGCCTCAATAGCACCTTGCAAACCCAGTACATTAATCCCTTCCACACACTATGTCATGATGACATAGCAGAGAGGAATAGATATTGTCGTTTCATTGTCCAGGGAAATAAGGGAAAGGAAATCTAGGTGTAGATTAATAATAACAATAGTGATAGCCCAAAAACGTCACCACACTGAAGGGTTTCTGTAACCAAACTGAGGTGACCCAGTACAGAACATACTAATCTGCCTGCCCTGTCAGGTAGATATTGCCTCAGGTAACTGTTTCGGCCCACAACTCCAGGAAACTTGTTATTTAATTTTGTATTTATTGTTCTATGTTTTATGCCAATGTATGCTGTTTAAAGTGTGCTTTGCCTTTAAGGGAGAGGTTGCAAAGGTGTCATGTGATCACTGTGGCCAATCAGAGTCGTAGGCCCTAAACCCGCTGGTCTGTCTAGAAAGGGAGGAGTCAGTTAGTGTGAGTGCAGTCAGAACAATGTGAGCATCTTTGCAGCATACCTGCCCCATACTTCTAATGGGGATAGGTTTAAAGGGGTACTCCGTTGGAAAACTTTTTTTTAATCAAAACTGGTGCCAGAAAGTTAAACAGATTTGTAAATTACTTCTATTTAAAAAATAGTAATCCGGGGGGCGTGTCCTGCTATGGTACGAGCAAGACGCTGAGGTACAGAGCTCCGTCACCCAGGCCGTCATATTGGGGGATATCGCCACTATAAATGGTCGGCAGGAGATCAGGAAAGAGGGGACACTCCACCAAGACACCCAAGCACACAGGGACCCCGATCCGGAACTTCTTCGGCCCGCTGAGAGACCTGCAGGAGCCACCGCGGAAGATGCCGGCCCAGTCCAAGATGGCGCGGGACCAGCAGGGCTCTACTACTCCCGCCCACTCCCCTCCTGCCACGAGGCAATGCACAGCGGGGACCGGAGCGGCGCCGCATGGGACCCCGCTCCCGGCACTTCTGGACTTACCGACCAGAGCCCCTCGCAGCTCCATACAGCCTCCGCTGCCATCGGGAACTGTGGAAACCGGGCTCCGGGTAACTCGGCAGCTGCCGGAAGAGACGAGTGGAGATGCGCAATGTACTTCACAAACGCACCTCATGGACTGCCCCACAGAGGATGCCTGCGGGCAGCCGGGGACCCACGCTGGAGCTGCGCCCCGAACATCTTGGACGGAGGTGAGTGCTGGAGGGGTCCTGAGCACGCCACCACCCCGGGCCCTGTCTCTTATGCCCTCTACTGCCATGGAGGGATGCAGGGCTCCCTCTCCATTCCCTAGCATCCCCTCCATATTTAGAAGCCAAGAGGGACCCCCCTCTCCATCCTCCCCTCTCAACCCTCCAGAAGAAGAAGGGGCGCATGATCTGCCTACCCAGGATGACCCCCACTTTCGCCAGGGATCTCCCACTGCATCCCCAGCCTGGCTGTCGCCCTCCCTGGCCCATGATCTGACTGCCATGACTGAGGGCCTGGCCTCTGAGGGGCCTCCACAGAGGGGTCAGGGTGTGCAGGGCCAGGGGTCTCGTCAAGTGCCTGCTGGCTCCCCGGAGTACATGAATATTGCTTCCACCCTCCCACCACCTGCCCAAGCCGTGGCTCTCCTTAAGGGGCACCCCGAATTACAAGCGCTGCTGGCACTGCTACCCACGAAAGCTGATATGTCTGCGTTGGCTTCAGATCTCAAATTTGCCTGGCGCCAGGACTTGCAACCTGTTAAACGCGATGTAGCCGACATGCAGGGTAGGATTAGAGCTCTGGAGGACTTTAAAGACTCTGTTACTGTCTCACTAAAGGACATGCAAACTGCTCTGAATGCTCAAACTTCCACACACCACGCCTTTGCGGATCACTTAGACGACATTGAGAACAGAAACCGGAGAAATAATGTTCGTATACGGGGCCTTCCTGAGGCCACCAGAACGCCTGACCTGCTTGCCACGGTTACCGGGATTTTCAACCTGATACTGGGACACCCACCAACTACTCATATTGAAATTGACAGAGTCCATCGGGCTCTTAGGGCTCCCAGCACGGACCCTTCTCGACCGCGAGACGTTATCTGCCGTATCCACAAATACACAATAAAGGAGCAGCTCATGCAGAAAGTGCGCCTACAAGGGGACATAGACTTTGATGGAGCTATCCTACAAATTTATCCTGACCTGTCCCGCCGCACACTGAGGCAGAGGGCTCTACTACGCCCGTTGCTGAGACACCTGCAGGAACGTAACATCCCGTATAGATGGGGATTCCCGTTTGCCTTATATGCCACCTCTGGAAACCAGACAGCCTCCTTACGTCACCCGGGTGACCTCTCATCCTTCCTGACTGCATTGGGACTCCCACCTTTGGCGCTACCTGAATGGATCGCCTACCTGAGGGACCCTTATGCCCCCCCCCCAACCCTGAGACCTTCACAACGCCCCCAGAACCGGCGCCTGGCTGATGGGGAGCCGCTCCCTCAGAGACGCCGGCCTACCAGATCGGAGTCGAGGGGAATGGAACTGTGATTAAATGGAACTGTGATTAAGTTTCGCATCAACGACCAATACTGTCTCCGAACCTGCTTTTGACCACTTGTATACCCTCCAGTGGGCCACCTGATTTTCTGCCGGCCCTATCAATGACTATACTCATGTTATAATCTAGCTCCCACCCACTCTCCCTTCCCCCCCCCTTCCTCTCAACCACCTCTTCCTAACCCCCCCCCTCCCTCTCTACCACCTACTCCTTCCCCCCGCCCTCTTCACCATCCCCTCTCCCCCCCCACTCCTTCCCCTTCTTGCCCCCTCCCCTACACCTTTCCCCCTGCCCCCTCCTCCATTTCCCCTCCCCCCCCACACCCCCACCTCCCCATCAGTAGCATTTCTCCCACGAGCTGCTGCTGCTCCCCCCTTATCTTGAGTTTAGACGGTGGTATCACAAACTGCCGCCGCCTTTGTTTAGCAGTTGTAGAGGCCTGGGATTGACGGACCCCAGTTCTAGTTATTTTCTGATTTCGTTGAGCGTTTTTGGAACTTGCTCTGATACTTTCACATCGTACCCTTCCCCCCACTAGGGTAGGTGTAGTTTACATACACCAGATACGCAGACGTCTAGTGCTGCAGGTAGATTTATTTGCAAGTACACTTGCTTTTTCTTTTACAGATCTTGTATTTTTATTTATTTTTCCTTCTCCTAACTTTCTCTATTTCCCTTGTGTGTCTTTTTGCCCCCCGATCTAGGACTTGGGACTTGCCGCTGACCCCTGCACTCCGAACCCCCTCCTCCGGACTCAGTGACTACTAGCATCATGTCGGACGTTAAGGTAACCACTTTAAATGTCCAGGGTTTTAATACCCCGGAAAAGAGGTCCCAAATTTTATACCACTTACACAAAAACCGCACAAAAATTTTGTGTCTCCAGGAGACTCACTTTAAGACAGGCCATATGCCAGATCGCCTGGGTCGATACTTCACCACCTGGTTCCATAGTGCAAACTCTGAGTCTTGTTCGAAGGGGGTTTCGATTGGTTTCCATCGTTCCCTACCCTTCTCGGTCCTGGACGTCAGAACCGACCCTGAAGCCAGATTTCTGTTTGTTAAGGGGACGGTTTTGGAGGAGGTGGTGACTGTAGCGACGATTTATGACCCTAACTCTCTGCAAACCTCATTCCTCACACGTACGCTAGAGGAATTGTCCTCATTCACACAGGGCATGTTGATATTGGGGGGCGACTTGAATTTAGCTATACAACCCCTGCTGGACGCTTCCGCGCAGCGCTCTGCTGTCTCTTATAGACAACTTAGTACACTCAGGAAACTTTTGCACTCCATGCAGCTGTGCGATGTGTGGAGGCTCCAGCACGCCACTGACCGAGACTATACGTACTACTCTAGCCCCCACAACATTTACAGCCGACTAGACTACATATTCCTCCCTCACTTTTACTTACCCAGAGTGACATCGTCTCAAATTGGGAACTTGTTCCTATCTGACCACGCACCGGTCCACTGCACAATATTCTTCCCCACCCTCACCAGACCGCAATATAACTGGAGATTAAACGAATCTTTACTTCTTGATACGCTCTGTCTATCCGATCTCAAAACCACCATAGCACATTTCAGAACTGATCACGTTTCTGATGATACGCCACTCCCCACCCAATGGGAAGCACTTAAATGTGTGTTGCGGGGTGTGCTGATCAGACATGGCTCCCGCCTCAAAAAGGAGAGATCGGAGAGACTGCGGCGTCTTCTAGAAACATTGTCTTCCCTGGAGGCACAACACAAGCGGTCCCTACAGGAATCCTCTTTACGTGCCCTCATCAAAACCCGCCACGACATCTGTACCCTCCTTAACGATGGTTACAAATACTACCGACAACACTGCTCGAAGACTTTCTATGAGTGGGGAAACAAACCCGGGAGATTCCTGGCCAGGGCACTGAGAGACAAGAGAGCTGCGCTCTATATCCCGTCAATCACCACGTCCCAGACTGGGAGGTCCTTCCTTACGAAGGATATCCTTGCCGCATTTGAGTCTTACTATACCAATCTCTATAATCTCCCATCGCCCGCCGACACCCTAACATCGACCTCACCCCACCTCTCCCTGACTGACTATATTACCGATACAGCCCTCCCCAGACTGTCTGAGGAGGACGTTGAGCTCTTGGAGGCCCCGTTTGGAGAGGAGGAGCTGGCCACGGTGATTAAGAACCAGTCATCGGGGAAAAGCCCCGGTCCGGATGGATTCACAGCCAAGTTTTACAAGTCCCTGAGGGATGACCTGCTCCCCCTCCTGCACGGGGCGTTCAATGCTATCTCCCTCAATTCTAATTTCCCGCGAGACGCCCTGAATGCCCATATTACAGTGATACCTAAGGAGGGCAAGGACCCCAATTTATGTGCCAGCTACCGCCCCATCTCCTTGTTGAACGTTGACACCAAACTATTTGCCAAGCTGTTGGCGAATCGCCTGACCACTGTTCTTGGTCCCCTAGTCCACCCTGACCAATCTGGCTTTGTTAAATCGAGGGAAACCAGGGACAATACTGTCAGAGCATACTCTATCATACACCAGGCCAAGACATCTAGCCAATCATTAATGTTGCTGTCACTTGACGCCGAAAAGGCATTTGACAGGGTGGACTGGGGGTTCATGAATGCTGTCCTCGTGCAGATAGGACTGGGCCCTTCAATGCTGGGACGAATCTTGGCCCTATATAATAGCCCCCAGACGAGGGTGCGAATTAACGGCTCCCTTTCATCTCCCATTCCAATCCGGAACGGTACGAGACAGGGGTGCCCTCTCTCCCCCTTGCTTTATGTTCTGTGCATGGAACACCTGCTGATTGCCCTAAGATCGAACCCTGCGATTACTGGGTTTCGACAGGGGGTGGAGAGTCACACCTGCTCTGCGTTCGCGGATGATCTGCTCCTTTACGTCGCGGACCCTCTGGTCTCCCTGCCAGCTATATTGCAGACCATAGAGACGTACTCTCACTTTAGTAACCATAAAATCAACCTGGCCAAAAGTGTTGCCCTCAATGTGACCCTCCCTGAGGAGTTAGTGACTCGACTTAAGGAAGCCCACCCCTTCCGATGGTCCTCCACATCCATTACCTATCTGGGTGTCCAGGTGCCCGCGAATCTATCGGACTGTTATGCCCTTAACTTTCAGCCTTTGCTGTCTACGATTGAGGGGGACTTACGGAGATGGACGAGGGATACCTTTTCGTGGTTGGGTAGAGCGAACATCCTTAAAATGAATGTTCTCCCGAGACTCCTCTACCTATTCCAAACTGTGCCTGTCACCCTCCCCCCCGCATTCTTTAAAAAGATAAACAAGCTGTTTAGGGACTTTATCTGGGCAAACAGGCCATCAAGGATAGCCAGGCAAGTTTTAATGAGAAGTAAGCAGGCGGGGGGCCTGGCGGTCCCGGACAGTCAGGCCTATTACGTTGCAGCCACTCTGGTGAGATTCCTAGACCTCTTTCACGGTCACGCGTCCAAGAGATGGGTGGGATCCGAGTTGGGGACTGGCAAACAACTGGCCGCCTTCCCCTGGTTGCCCCCAGATGCCCTGTCCTGGGAATCCATCCGCACTCTGCCCTGGGTGTTGAGGGAGATGGTCACGACCTATAGGCGCTATATAACGAAGACTGAGCTAATTGTACCAGGTGGACCCCTGACCCCGGTCGCTGGCAACCCCCTCTTCACTCCTGGTTTACACCGTACTGACTTTTTAGGGATGACAGGACGAGGGTTCCTCCCGATTAACACTTTCTTGGACGGCACGAGACTGAAACCCTATGAGACACTGGTCCCTGAACGCTCCCGTACACCGCTAGTCCAGATGCAATACCTACAATTAGATCATTTTATCCGGACCATGGGACAGACACTGTTCCTGGCAAGACCTCTCTCGCCTTTGGAACAGATGTGCGTCTCTGACTCTGCGCCCCTCAGGCCTGTATCACAAATTTATCGCTTACTTATGGATAGGGCTGAGCAATCGCCTCCAAGGTATGTGGGGGCGTGGGAGTCGGAGCTACGCACGACCTTTGCTCCCTCGGACTGGACGACTGCTTTTACCATGTGTCACCGACTGTCAGTATCATGTAGGGCGCAGGAGACTAACTTTAAATTACTATCCCGGTGGTACAGGGTTCCTTCTACTCTGCACCGCATGTACCCCACTGTACCGGACTTATGTTGGCGTTGCGGCGCACCGGGTGGAACAATGACCCATATTTGGTGGTCGTGCCCCTCACTGACCCGTTTCTGGGAGGTGGTGGTTGCCCGCATCGCCTCCATTACTGGTGTGACTTACATGAACCACCCAAAAGCCCTCCTACTTTCCATACTACCCACCACTAGGAGAACCCCCTCTAGGGCACTGGCACACTTCCTCCTCATGGCTGCGAGAACTGTCATACCCAGACATTGGAAAGACCCTTGCCCCCCGACCATTTCTGAATGGTACAGGGAGATACTCTTCTTGTGCCGTATGGAGGAACTGATGGCAGACTCCTCGGGTAGGCAAGAGAAATACACTACGATTTGGCTTCCCTGGCTCACTTTTGTTAACTCACCCTTCTACGCGGCGGATGATGGTATCTGAGGGGGGTGAGGTAGCCCTCTCGTGGACCGGGACCGGAGTGTTGGGGTGGTGGCTGCGCCCTTACGTAGAGATTCAAGTGAGTACCCGAGTTCTGATGTTTCTCCTCCCTCCTCTTCCAACCCTCCATACTTCTCCCCTTGTCGTCTTCCCCAGCTCTTTCCCTTTGCCCCTTTACTTTATTTTATTTAAATTTTTTTTTTTCTCTTTCTCTTTTTTCTCTGTTTTCTCGTATCACTGACCTTTATCTCTTCCTAAACACATAAGGATATAGAGACATGTTTATTGACAGTTTAACTACTTGTTTGTTCTAGTGCAACCTGTTAGTATCCACGACATTGTATATTGCCCCCAGATGACATTCCTTTCCTATTGATACTTTGTACCAGATGTTCATTGCCTTATCTTTTTCATGCTGTTTTTCCTATTGATTCGACTGATGAAGATTCTCATTGAGTACTCTAACAATGCTCTTTGCTACTGTTTGTTTACTGCTCAATTAATAAAATTCTTCTGAATGAAAAAAAAAAAAAAAAATAGTAATCCTTCCAGTACTTATTAGCTGCTGAATACTACAGAGGAAATTATTTTCTTTTTGGAACACAGTGCTCTCTGTTGACATCACGAGCACAGTGCTCTCTGCTGACATCTCTGTCCATTTTAGCGACTGTCCAGAGCAGTATATGTTTGCTATGGGGATTTTCTCCTACTCTGGACAGTTCCTAAAATTGGCAGAGATGTCAGCAGAGAGCACTGTGCTCGTGATTCAGCAAAGAGCTCTGTGTTCAAAAAAGAAAATAATTTCCTCTTTAGTATTCAGCAGCTAATAAAAACTGGAAGGATTAATATTTTTTAAATAGAAGTAATTTACAAATCTTTTTAACTTTCTGGCACCAGTTGATCAAAAAAAAAAAGTTTTCCACGGGAGTACCCCTTTAAAGTCGAGTCTGTGAGGTGTTGAGTAAAGGAGTTCTAGTTGGGGTCCAGAAGGAGAAGGAGCTAAGTCTGGTGCTGGGCAAGGAGGAGAGAGGAGAGGTCAGTGCAGCATCCAAGTCACAGAAGTCAGTGGAGTGTGGGTAGAAGTCAGGTGTTGAGCAGCTACACAAAATGCAAGCATCCTGCCGTCCAGGCCAAGCCAGTCACAGTCAAAGTTGTGGGGAGATGTGCCTGAGAGCCAAAACAGATCTGTGGATGCATCGTGAAGTCCTACAAATCTGTGTTAGTTGTCTCATAAGTAGTGTTGCTCGCGAATATTCGCAATTCGAATTTTATTCGCGAATATCGCATTTTCGCGAATTCGCGAATATTCGCGAATATAGCGCTATATATTCGTAATTACGAATATTCGTTTTTTTATTTATTTATTTATTTATTTATTTTTTTCTTTTTTTTTTCTTTCACAGTACACATTACAGTGATCATCCCTTTCTTCTTCCAGCTTGTGTGGTGTAAAGAAGGCTCTAATACTACTGTGTGAGACTGGTGTGCGAATTTTCGCATATGCGAAAATTTGCATATATGAATTTTGGTATATGCGAATTTTCACTTATGCTAATTTTGTAAATACAAATTTTCACACATGATAATTTTCGCATGCGCAAATTTTGCGCGTATGCGAAAATAAAATGAGAATACTACGAATATGCGAATATTCGCGAATATATGACGAATATTCGTCCATATATTCGCGAATATTCGCGAATTCGAATATGGCCTATGCCGCTCAACACTACTCATAAGTCAGTCTAAAGTCCAGCTAAGCCAAGGTAAGTCATCACAGCTTCACCATAACTACAAGTCCCAGTGATCTAAAGTGACTATGTCTGCAACTGTTATTGCACTACCAAGCTTTGCTATTATACTGCATGGACTGTAACATCTGTCTGCAAGAATGTTCAGTAAAATTGTTTCAGTAACCCTGCATCTGTGGTCTTTATTGCCCTAGCGCTTGGCCCAGGAAGCTGCTTATCCTTGAAGTGTGGAGGTTAACACTACCCTGGTGTCACAAACTCTTTTGCAGTGACAACACCCTGTGAATACACTCGTCACGCCATCCCATTAGCACAGTTTTTTTTTATTTTTTAAAGCACAGGTTGCAGTTTCTTAGTTGTAACTAATTCTAGTAAAGCTGACAGCCTTTTGTTGACTTCATTATTGATTCCAAAGGTCTTGTCAACATACTTTACAGACTCATAAACAGTAAATATGCTTGGTATTACTGAGTAAATAGTTATCTTACCCATTTCTAATGTTGCTTGTCACCAGCTTTCCCAGGAACAGAGGTTTTATTATTAATTTTCTTTTAACTTTATTTATTTATCAATTATACAATAAATATTATGCATATTATCTCCATACATTAAAAATTTTCTTTTTCTTATTTACTCTATTTTCTATAATTTTCTTTATACATTCCGGTGTATCAATAATCACCGGTCCCTTCTCTACCGTGCTCCAAAAATATGCCCTCCATCCTTATATACTCAAACCAGGTTCCCATCCCAATTCCCCTTCTATCAATCTGTCCCCAGTCTATACATTTTCCATTCTTGCAAACCTCTTTTACTAAATTAAACCCTAACCCCTGAATTGTTTTCAACTCTACTTTCCTCAAAACATTGTTGAATCTTATATTTTCCCATATTTGGGCTATATCCAACATTCTAATTTTATACGGGTCCTTTTCCTGCCCCATATGAGAGAATTGAAAACAGCTGTAATTTTTCTAAATAAATGTTTATCATACCATATAGATTCTGCTCCGAACACATACAGGATCTTAGGAAGGAGAATGGTTTTAATCAGCGCAATCTCATCTGCCCTTGAAATTCTCCGTTCCCCCCAAATTTTATTTTTTATTTCCATTTTTTCAATCAGGGGTTTTGTATTCCACTTATGATATTCATTCACTTTCCTTGAGATCTGAATTCCTAGATACCTAACTGTTCATTTCTCCTAACACTCTAATCCCCAAATCCGGGATCGTTACCTCTATTCCTAAGGGCAGCAGATTAGACTTCTTCCAGTTTATTCCCAGTCCGGAGTATCCTCCATATTCCTCAATAATTTCCATTAACTTTGGAATTGACATTATGGGGTTTTCCCAAAAAAAAACAATATATCGTCCGCATATAACATTTATTGAAAATTTTTGTAAAATAATTAGGAACCTAAAGTTTTAAAAAATTTTTTGCCTGACTGCTTGGCTCTTTTGCTGTGAATAGAGAATCTCAGAGCGATAATAGTTTATAACACCTGACTCTGTTGGGGACAGGTGTTGCAGATATTTTCCTGCATAACCCCCATAACTATGGCGCTAGCAGGTAGATTGGTTGCAACATATACCCTGACACAAAGCTGCAGAGTTGTTATTAAAGAGACACAAATCCTGAGTCTCTGACTGAGAACACCATAAAACCAAGTGTCATTTCTGTGCTGCCTCCAATAATCAGTTCCCCCTGCGGGCAAATCTTTCTCTGTGTGATTTCACGGACAACTGCACCAGAAATGACCCCCCCACCACCAACATCACCACCTTCTATGTTCAGAAAAAGCGCAGGCTCCCTCTCTGCAGAGCACCTACATTATGAATTACATTTATACAGTCGTACCTAAGGGGGATAAGAAGTGGCTTCATACATTGTCATCTGATAATGGAAGATTCTAGAATTTCCCTGTAAGTTACATTCTGTGTGACCTCAATCTCTTTTATCACATGTATGACTACTCTATGATTTGCCCATTGCAATAGTGTTTCCATTTTGCATCCTGATGCAATTTAGCAAAATGCCAAATTCAAGCTCTCTGTAGTGGCCCCAGGTACCATGTGCATTGTACTCTTCACCTTCAGGACTCCAGTAGTGGGCTGGTATAAGCTAATGCCCTCAATGCACTAAGGATAAAAACCAGAGCGAGCATTCAGACTCAGAGAGACAATCTGCTCATAAGTGATAAGCCTATTTGGCTGTGTTTGTGGGAGGGGCGGTGAATATTCTACACACCCCCCCGTCACACGGGTGCGTGCCTGTGGGTGGGAGGGGCATTGCATTTAACGCACACCCCTCGTCACTCAGGGTGTGCGTTGCGTTTGGCGAGACGCAGACCTCTCAGGTACGTGACCTTTCAGGAGTTGTGGAGTTCGGGGCACAGATTTTCCGATGTCATAAGCGTTCCTGGTGTATAGTGGCGGTGGCCGGCTATGCGGTTCGTTTCATTTTGCATTATGGGGATCAGGCTGTTAATCTTGGGGGCCTTAGTGATGTTTTCTGCACTTACCGGTCCAGCAGCAGCTTCAGGTTCCCGGGTAAAGGGGGACTGCGGAGCCCGGCGGGTCCATCGGCTTTCACATGGCTGCCTGCAGTACAGGCACACCGTCACCAGGTGGCGCTGCATGAGTATGGTGTCCCAGCATAAGATTGTTATGTGTGAGTATGCAGCATGTCCCGGCGTTGTTGGCGGGTAGGTTACGTTACAAAGCCCGGCAAGCGCCTCTGGGAGTCAGGCCGCTACCAGTGCAGGGTTGCTGTCATTAGGTGGCGCTGCGCGTGCATGGTGTTTTGGCAGGGGAGTTGTCTCAATAAAACAAAAATAAAAGAAATATAGATATATGTATATGTAATAAAAAAAAAAAAAAAAACATATATATATAATTAAAAAAAAGGGGGGGAGGGGTTAAGTGGCATCTGCAGTTTTGGGTTAGTGGGTGTCCAGAGAGGTGGATGTTGCATTGCCCTGGTCTGGTATAGAGATACTGGCCTAGGGCAGGTCTTAGTGCCGTGCTCAGTAGGTCTTATACGGTACATTCACTCGTTATATCGTACATTATGCGTACATAGCTATAGTTTTCGTTCACAGTCATTCCGTCTTAGGTGTAGTACGTTCAGTCTTAGTTGTATACAGTACTTACATTGGTGTTGGCATGTGCAGCAGGTATGTTTGTGGTGTTGTATAAAAGTTATACTATCATGGTGTTTGCAGCTATAGTGTTGTATACAGAACATACGGACAGTTAAGGTATATGCTCCAGATGGTTACAACAGTACAGTAGTTATTGATTGCAGTGCAGTTGGTCATTTATAGATGTTTATCTACGTAGCATAACTATAACAGGCACAAGGTATTTTTCATGGTAGCAGTTACTGGGTGTAAGTTTCATTTAGTTCGTACGTTATACTGTTACAGTGCATTTACCTTTGTAGACATATTATAGTAATACAGGGCATGTATGGTCGTAGCATTGGGGCTCACATTCTTACTTTAGTGATTATATGTCTGTTGCGGTCATTGCGTACGCATTCGTGCATAGCATTGATAGTGTCTAATCTTGTTAGCTTGTCTGTGGGTACAAGTATTGAGTCTACTATAGAGCTTATGATTATATAGGTGATTTATTCGGTTTATACTCTTATGACTTCTATATTTCTATACGCTAGGGGATTCATTGTGCATACTTGCATCACATTCATTCTGTTTACACGCTCATAGTGTTATACTGTGCATATGCTTTTCAGCGTGTCGTACTGTTCACACACTCAGGTCAGTCATTACTGTCCATACACTCTTAAAGGGGTATTCCGGCCCAAAACATCTTAGCCCCTATCCAAAGGATAGGGGATAAGATGTCTGATAGCAGGGGGCCCGCCGCTGGGACCCCCCGCGATCTCCCTGCAGCAGCCCGCATTCTATGCTTGGCTGCATCTGCTTTTTCTGAAAGCTCCGGGCTTCCGAGACGGGGACATGACGTCACGCCAAGCCCCCTCCATTAATTTCTATGGGAGAGGGCATTGCGGCCGTTACGCGCCCTCCCATAGAAATTAATGGAGGGGGCGTGGCGTGACGTCACCATCTCGGAAGCCCGGAGCTTTCAGAAAAAGGAGATGCAGCCACGCATAGAATGCGGGCTGCTGCAGGGAGATTGTGGGGGGTCCCAGCGGCAGGCCCCCTGTGATCAGACATCTTATCCCCTATCTTTTAGATAGGGGATACGATGTTTTTGGCCGGAATACCCCTTTAACATTCATACTGTGCATACGTTATGGCATGTATTCTTTTCATACGCTAATGGAATTTATACTATTCATTCGATCAGGGCTGCTATTCTGGTCATATGCTTGTGGGGTCATACTGCTTTAGGCTCATTACATTCATATTTTTCATACGCTCATGGCATCACAAGTTCATGGTATTGATACTGTTCATTAGCCCACTTGATTTATATTGTTCACAGGCTCATGGTAATGGTAATTACATGCTCGTGTCATTGATACTGTTCATACGCTCTTGGTAGTTACATGGGGCAGGTAATTTGGTATTTACACAATTCCAATGCTCAGGATATGCATTTCAAATACTGGTAGTATGCTATACTTTTCATACATGCGTGGCATTTCCACTGTCCACAAGCTTTTAAAGCCCTCATGCGCTTGGCAATTACACAGATCTTACTCTCACGGCCCTTGTTCTGTTTCACAGTATTGTTCACACGGTCGTAGTATTATACTTTTAATACTGTCTCAATGGTTACTGGTCAGATGCTCATGCCATTGGTATGGTCACATTTGTGGCAGTCAGACGGTCTTACAAGCAAGGTATTCACACTGTTCTTATGTTCTCGTTGTTTCATACATGCATAGCAGTCATGCGGTACGTACACTCGTGGCTTTATGCTGCACATACGCTTGTGCGTTGGTCCCACGCGCTCAGGGCATTCCTATTGTGCATGACACTATACAGTTTATACGCCCACGATATTGCGCTTGGTTTACCATGATACCGCCTACTTCGACAGGGGGGTCAAATTACTTTTGTAGTTTCTGACATATATTCATTGCAACAGCATCACGACGCATAGGTGGCGTATATCCCTCATACCTGCATGCCTGCAGAGGCATTCAGTGCATAGTTGTTACTGACACGTTTCAGAGTGACAACATCAAGACATGTGGCGTTTGCAGACCCGTTATACCTGCCACGTCTGCAGGGGGATGCACTGCGCAATCGTTGTTGTTGATACGTAGTCAGAGCAGCAACATCTTGACACTTAGGTGGTGGTGTATCCTTTGTGATACATTGCATAGTCGTTAGTAATTACATATCTTCAGGGTAACTTTATCATGATACATAGGTGGTTGTTTTCCTTTTGTACCTACAATGCCTGCAGGGGCTTGCACCATGCAGTTGTTGTTACTGACGCATCTTCAGAGTGTAAATTTTACAAGATATAGGTGGTGGGATACCCATTATACCTGCCACACCTGCAGGGGGATCCATTTCTTAGTTGTTCTTACTGACACGTTTTCAGAGCTACAACATCATGGCACATAGGCAGGGGTATACCCATTATACCTGCCACGTCTGCAGAAGGATCCATTGCATAAAGTTGTTACTGACGCGTTTTCAGAGCAACAACATCACGACACATAGGCAGTGATACACCCTTTATACCTGCCACGTTTGCAGGGGGATCCATTGCTTATTTGTTGTTACTGACACGTCTTCAGAGCAACAACACAATAACACATAGGCTGTGGTATACCCGTGAGGGTGGTAGTCCCTGCTTACCTGCCATCCCTGAAGTGGTATATACGGTGTAATTGTTGCCACTAACCCGCTTTTGAGTTATAGTGTCATATTTATAAAAAAAAAAAAAAAGATCAATGGTCATGCCAGACCTGTCAGGTGTTGGGCGCGTGGCTTGAGTAGGAAACTGTCATGTTGGCAGATGCGGTGTTCGCAAACGGAGCTTTCACATCTACAGGCATGGAGATTTAATAGACACATTGTAGAGATTTAGACATGGTGGTTCGAGAATAGAAATACAGGTTCGAGGGCTGTGCAAGGCACTATTCACTGTCACAGACATGATCCATATGAAGCTACCTTTCAATCACGGCAGGACCTCACCACGGAGTTCAGTTTAGAGGTAGAAGTGCGGCAGTTCAAGTTGGGTCAAGGTTTTCGGATGTAGGCGATGGCAGGTCAGCCCTCGCAGGTGAATAGGCACTTGTGTACGCATAGTCTTGGCCACCAGCGGGTACAATGGTAATGTGAGGTACGTCTGCCCGCAGCTGGCCAATTCTTTGGAGTACAGTTGGAGAGTAGTTCATGGTATGACTGTACAGTTCGGCTAGTCTTTAGGCATGTTTTCTGAGTTTAGTTCTGGGTACATGTGAACGTGCATATTATGGTCAAGGTCTGTCAAATGAGATTTAGGCATCTTATTAATTCATCCTGCTGGGTCAGGTGTTTTACCCTTTAAAGGCCTACTTTCGGTAGCGGCTTTGGGAACCGGTTCAGCCACTGTCGTTAGGTTTAACTTTCAGGGAGGTGTTTAGGACGTTTGTGACGTGAATACAAGGGGAAGTTGCTCAGTCCACGGCATAGTTCCTTTCGCACACAGGTCGTTGATTACCACTTGGGGAGGTATTCATTGGCTATTAGCAGGTCACTCTTTCGCATAGGAGCAGCGTCCGCAGCATCACGACACAAGGTTTTCTCTGCACGTTATTAGAAGTTAGGTAGATGGGAGTCAGGCTGCTATGCTAAGTATGTTCCAAATATTCACAATGAGATGGCTGATGTCTTTAGACTCTTGGTATGGTTCTTACATTAAATTATTTTATTACTGCACTCACTGTTTGTGCCCTCTAAAGACTAACCCTCGGTCGCGGGTTTCTGGCACAGTTCAACCGCATTGTTATATAGTATTACGCATATGTGTTATTAGTTTCTTTACAGGAACCACGGAAGAAGTATTATTCTACCTGGGTAGGTAAGTATTGTCGGTCACGTGTGGAGCCGTGACCACAACTATGTTTATTTATTACCTGTGGTGTATGGAGATCTTTATGTCTGTATTTATAGATTTTGTAGGAAAGAATAACATTCAGCATTTTTTGTAATAAAAATAATAACTGGAAATAATCATTATGAAGACAAGAGCAGAATTTTTGCCTTTTGTACAAAGTCTGCTACCAACATTGTTTTCCGCCCCAGCCTATCTGAATTGCTTTATGGATGGTCTACTGGATATTTTATTTTTTTGCTACAAAGAATTCATACATTCATGGCAGGATTTGTTGCATATGAGATAAAAATGTCCAACATGTTCCAGGATATGGTTTACATTGAATTCTTAGGCCATAGCCATAGACTTGATCTCATGGCCCCAGCTACTCAGGCCGCTTGCACGATACCAATGCATTCAATGCTGTGCTATATTTATAGATCACAAAGCTTGATATCACACTTTCTGGGTGTAGCTGTGTGGGAACCACCAGAGGAACACTATTTCTGGGTAATGATGAGGGTAGTAGGCTTTAGACCTAATGATTATGTCACATAGCTCAGGGATGTTAATTTTCCTTTTTGTGTCTCATACACCTTTTTAAATAAAGCTGTTCCCATGTACAAAGCTCACTTGTCCAACAAGAAGCCAAATAAAGATCCAGTAGAATGACCCTAGTACAGCTCATCCGTTCTGAACAATATTGCCCTTTTGAAAGGTTTTAAGACAAAGTTGAAGATGAATCCTTTTAGTGGGACTGCTAGCTAGCAAGGTAGGTATCCAGGTAGCTAAGTAGGCACATCGCCTGGTAGGTAGCTAGCTATAGGCCCAGTACCCCTGTATCTGGAAGCCCTTATACCCTGCAGTGTGCTCACATCCCATGCACACAATGCCCAGGCCCAACTACACCATGAACTGCGCTCCAGCATTAACCTATTCAGCTCCTGCAGATCATTGCTGCAACCTAAGCTCTCGGAAGGCTCCAGTCCTTCCCTCCATGGGCCACTTTCCCATTTTACTGCCTAGGTCCAGAAATCAAATGCTGCCCCCTGGCTATAAAATTACACCAACCAAAATGCCCCATATACATAATTTTATATCATTAAAGGGGTATTCTGGCCTTGGACATCTTATCCCCTATCCAAAGGATAGGGGATAAGATGTCTGATCGCAAGGGTCCCGTCGCTGGGGACCACCGCTATCTCCATGCAGCCCCAGGCATTCTGTGCGGGGCGCTGCTCTTGAGACTGAGATGTGATCTCACGGCCACACACCCTCATGACGTCACACCATGCCTCCTTCCATTCATGTCTATGGGAGGGGGCGTAGCGGATGTCCAGCGGTGGGACAGACATCTTATACCCTATCTTTTGAATGTCTAAGGCCGGAATAGCCCTTTAAGTGGAGTGACAACAGTCAGGGTCCACGTACCAAATAAAGCAAGGTCTCCACCCCTAGCCCAACCCCTGTCCCCTATTTTACCCAAACAAGTCCTCAAAAAAAAAAAAAAAATATATATATATATATATATATATGTATACAGTCATGGCCTTAAATGTAGGCACCCCTGAAATTTTCAAGGAAATGAAGTATTTCTTTCAGAAAAAGATTGCAGTAACACATGTTTTTCTATACACATGTTTATTCCCTTTGTGTGTTTTGGAACTAAACCTAAAAAGGGAGGAAAAAAAAGCAAATTGGACATAATGTCACACCAAACTCCAAAAATGGTCTGGACAAAATTATTGCCACCCTTTCAAAATTGTGGAAAAATCAGATTGTTTCAAGCATGTAATGCTCCTTTAAACTTACCTGGGGCAAGTAACAGGTGTGTGCAATATGAAAATCCCACCTGAAAGCAGATAAAAAGGAGAGAAGTTCACTTAGTCTTTGCATTGTGTGTCTGTGTGTGCCACACTAAGCATGAACAACAGAAAGAGGAGAAGAGAACTGTCTGAGGACTTGAGAAGCATAATTGTGGAAAAATATCAACAATCTCAAGGTTACAAGTCCATCTCCAGAGATCTAGATTTGCCTTTGTCCACAGCGCACAACATTATCAAGAAGTTTGAAACCCATGGCACTGTAGGTAATCTTCCTGGGCGTGGACAGAAGAGAAAAATTGATGAAAGGTGTCAACGCAGGATAGTCTGGATGGTGGATAAGCAGCCCCAAACAAGTTCCAAAGGTATTCAAGCTCTCCTGCAGGCTCAGGGAGCATCAGTGTCAGGGCGAACTAACCGTCAACATTGAAATTAAATTAAATGCTATGGCAGGAGACCCAAGAGGACCCCACTGCTGACACAGAGACATTAAAAAAGCAAGACTACATTTAGCCAAAAAGAACTTGAGTAAGCCAAAATCCTTCTGGGGAAAAGTCTTGTGGACAGATGAGACCAAGATAGAGCTTTTTGGTAGAGCACATCGTTTTACTTTTTACCAAAATGGAATGAGGCCTACAAAAATCACAGTACCTCCAGTGAAATATGGTGGAGGTACAATGATGTTTTGGGGTTGTTTTGCTGTCTCTGGCACTGGGCGCTGGGAAATCTGAGGATTACCAACAGATTTTGGGTCGCACTGTACAGCCCAGTGTCAGAAAGCTGGGTTTGCTTCCGAGATCTTGGGTCTTCCAGCAGGACAATGACTCCAAACATACGTCAGAAAGCACCCAGAAATGGATGGCAACAAAGCCCTGGAGAGTTCTGAAGTGGCCAGCAATGAGTCCAGATTTAAATCCCATTGATCACCTGTGGAAAGATCTTAACCCCTTAACAACGCAGGATGTAAATGTACGTCCTGGTTTGGTGGTACTTAACGCACAGGACGTACATTTACGTCCTATGCATAACCGCGAGCATCGGAGCGATGATCGGGTCATGCGCGGCAGGTCCCAGCTGCTGATAGCAGCCAGTGGTAATGGCGGACATCCGCAATCGCGTGGATGACCGCCATTAACCCCTCAGATGCCGTGATCAATAGTGTTGAGCGGCATAGGCCATATTCGAATTCGCGAATATTCGCGAATATATGGACGAATATTCGTCATATATTCGCGAATATTCGCATATTCGTTATATTCTCGTTTTATTTTCGCGTGTGCGAAAATACGCGTATGCGAAAATTAGCGTATGCTAATTTTCGCATATGCGAAAATTAGCATATGCTAATTTTCGCATATGCGAATTTTCGCACGCCAGTCTCACACAGTAGTATTCGAGCCTTCTTTACACCACACAAGCTGGAAGCAGAGAGGGATGATCACTGTGATGTGTACTGTGAAGAAAAAAAACAAAAAAAAAAACGAATATTCGTAATTACGAATATACAGCGCTATATTCGCGAAATTCGCGAATTCGCGAATATGCGATATTCGCGAATAATATTCGAATTGCGAATATTCGCGAGCAACACTAGTGATCAATACAGATCACGGCATCTGCAGAGCTGTAATCACTAAAATGGATGATCGGATCGCCCGCAGCGCTGCCGCGGCGACCCGATCATCCAGAATGGCACACGGAGGTCCACTCACCTACCTCCGCTACCTTCCACGGGTCTTCTGCTCTGGTCTGAGATCGAGCAGACCAGAGCAGAAGTTGACCAATAACACTGATCAGTGCTATTGTTACACCGAGCGCTCCGGGTCCCTGCTCCTCCCGGAGCGTTCATGGCGTTCTTCAGCGTGGAGCGCTGCTCTGTTATCACCGGCGGGGATGCGATCCGCGTAGTGGGACGCGCCCGCCCACGGGTCGCATCCCAATTTTCTCACCTGCCCCTTCCTCCTGCTGTCCTGTCCCGGCCTCCTGCTGTCCTGTCACCGCTCTCTAGGGCGCGCGCGCTCCGGCTCTCTGAAATTTAAAGGGCCAGTGCACCATCAATTGGTGCCTGGCCCAATCAGTACCAATCACTTCCCACATTATAAAACCCACTTCCCCTTCCTGTCCTTGCCGGATCTTGTTGCCTTGTGCCAGTGAAAGCGTTCCCGTGTGTCCATTGCCTGTGTATCCAGACCCTTGCCGTTGCCCTTGACTACGAACCGTCGCCACCTGCCCTGACCTTCTGCTATGTCTGACCTTGCCTTTTGCCTAGTCCTTGTGTACCGCGCCTGACTCAGCAGTCAGTGAGGTTGAGTCATTATTGGGTTATTGGGGGTTACCTGCCGCAGCAAGTCCATCCCGCCTTGCGGCGTGCTCTGGTGAAAACCAGTAACCCCTTAGATTCCGTTCCCCTGGTACGGCCCACGCCATCACCTCACTGACATAGAGGATCCACTACCTGAGTCATCCCTGCATACCACTCCGGACCCTGACAGTAGATCCGGCCATGGATCCTGCTGAGGTCCTGCTGCCCAGTGTCGCTGACCTAACCTCCGTGCTCGCCCAGCAATCTCAGCAGATCGCGCTACAAGGACAACAGCTGACTCAGTTGACTGTTATGCTACAACAGCTTCTGCCTCAACAACAGCAACCATCTCCGCCGCCAGATCCTGCTTCACCTCCGCAGCGAGTGGCCGCTCCCAGACTCCGCCTGTCCCCACCTGACAAGTTTGATGGGGACTCTAAACTGTGCCGTGGGTTCCTGTCCCAGTGTTCCCTACACCTGGAGATGTCAGACCAATTTCCTACAGAACGGTCTAAGGTGGCATTCGTGGTCAGCCTGCTGTCTGGAAAGGCCTTGTCCTGGGCCACACCGCTTTGGGACCGCAACAATCCTGCCACTGTTACTATCAAGTCCTTCTTCTCAGAAGTACGCAGTGTCTTTGAGGAGCCTGCCCGGGCTTCCTCAGCAGAGACAGCCCTATTGAATCTTGTCCAAGGGAGTTCTTCAGTGGGCAAATACGCCATTCAGTTCCGCACCCTCGCCTCTGAGCTATCCTGGAATAATGAGGCCCTCTGCGCGACCTTCAAGAAATGCTTATCCAGTCACATCAAAGATGTTCTGGCCGCACGAGAAATTCCTGCTACCCTGTCTGAACTCATCCCTTTGGCCACCCGCATCGACATGCGTTTCACTGAAAGACATCAGGAGCTTCGTCAGGAAAAGGATCTTGTTCGCACCAGGTGGTTTCCTCCCCTGGCACCTCTCTTCCAGCGTCCTTTGCAATCTGTTCCTGTGCCTCCTGCCGAGGAGGCTATGCAAGTGGATCGGTCTCGCCTGACCCAACAAGAGAGGACTCGCCGTAGGAATGAAAACCTGTGCCTGTACTGTGCTAGTACCGAACATTTCCTACAGGACTGTCCTATTCGTCCTCCGCGTCAGGGAAACGCTCGCACCTAGTTAACGTAGGAGAGGCGTTGCTACGTGTGAATTCTTCCTCTCCACGACTGACTATACCTGTGCGGATTGCCATACCCGCTAATACTAATACTTCCTTCTCCGCTGTGGCCTTCTTGGACTCTGGTTCAGCAGGAAGTTTCATTGAAGCCTCCCTAATCAACAGATTCAATATTCCAGTTACCCGTCTTGTCAAACCTCTCTTCATTTCATCCGTCAATGGAGAGAGGCTGGTCTGCACCGTGCGTTACCGCACTCAACCGCTGCTCATGAGTGTTGGAGTTCACCATCATGAACATATTGAATTTTTTGTGCTGCCCAACTGTACTTCAGAAATTCTTCTGGGCTTGCCCTGGCTCCAACGTCACTCGCCTAGCCTCAACTGGGCCACCGGGGACATTAAGAGTTGGGGATCTTCTTGCCACAAGAGATGTCTCCACCCAGTTCCTTCCTTCCAAGTCTCCATTGCTACTCCATTGCCAGGTCTTCCTAAGGCCTATCAGGACTATTCTGACGTCTTTTGTAAAAAGCAAGCAGAGGTCTTACCTCCTCATAGACCCTATGACTTCCCTATCGACTTGCTCCCTGGTACCACACCGCCCCGTGGTAGGATTTACTCACTTTCTGCCCTGGAAACACAAGACATGACAGAGTACATTCAGGAAAACCTCAAAAGAGGTTTTATCCGGAAATCTTCTCCAGCTGGAGCTGGATTTTTCTTTGTTGCCAAAAAAGATGGATCTCTACGCCCCTGTATTGACTACCGCGGTCTTAATAAAATTACAGTAAAAAATCGCTCTCCTCTGCCTCTCATCTCCGAACTCTTTGACCGACTGCGTGGAGCTAAGATTTTCACCAAACTTGATCTAAGGGGCGCATATAACCTCATCCGTATTCGAGCAGGTGATGAATGGAAAACCGTCTTCAATACTAGAGATGGTCACTTTGAATACCTTGTCATGCCCTTTGGACTTTGCAATGCCCCAGAAGTCTTTCAGGACTTTGTTAATGAGATTTTTCGAGACATGCTGTATTCCTGTGTGGTAGTCTATCTTGATGACATCCTCATTTTTTCCTCCAACCTAGAGGAACATCGCCTTCATGTCCGTCAAGTGCTTAAGCAAATACGCCAAAATCCTCTTTACGCCAAAATTGAGAAATGTTTATTTGAACGCAGCAGTCTCCCCTTCCTGGGATACATTGTAACCGGTCAAGGTCTTCAAATGGACCCTGATAAGCTATCTGCGGTAGTAGATTGGCCTCGTCCCACTGGCCTACGAGCTATCCAAAGATTTCTCGGATTTGCAAATTATTATCGTTAATTTATTCCCCACTTCTCCACCATCGTTGCTCCTATCGTAGCACTGACTAAGAAAAATGCTAATCTAAAATCCTGGCCGCCACAGGCGGAGGAAGCCTTTAACCACCTCAAAGCCGCCTTCTCCTCTGCTCCAGTCTTGTCCAGACCAGATCCTCACAAGCCTTTCTTCCTCGAGGTTGACACCTCCTCAGTTGGAGCCGGAGCTGTTCTCCTACAACAATCCGCTAATGGAAAAAAAAATATCACTTGCGGATTTTTCTCCAAAACCTTTTCTCCTCCTGAAAAAAAACTATTCCATAGGAGATCGCGAGCTATTGGCTATTAAGTTGGCACTTGAGGAGTGGAGACATCTTCTGGAAGGATCCTTTCATCCCATCACCATCTATACAGATCACAAAAATTTGTCTTATCTTCAATCCGCCTAGCGGCTAAATCCTCGCCAGGCTAGATGGTCATTGTTTTTTGCTCGTTTCAACTTTCAAATCCATTTTCGTCCCGCAGACAAGAATGTCAGGGCTGATGCTCTATCACGTACCACCGATGCCTCAGAAGCCGAGACCCTTCCTCAGCACATCATCCCTCCTGAGTGTCTGATCTCTTCTGCTCCTGCTTCTCTGGTGCCTATTCCTCCAGGAAAAACTTATGTTCCTCCACGTCTTTGCCTCCGGATCCTCAAATGGGGCCATTCCTCCCTTCTGGCTGGTCACGCTGGAATCAAAAAATCTATACAGTTGATTGCCAGACACTATTGGTGGTCCTGCCTGGAAAAGGATGTGACCGATTTCGTACGAGCCTGTACAGTGTGTGCACGTGACAAGACCCCACGCCAGAAGCTTGCAGATCTTCTCCTTCCTCTTCCGGTGCCTTAACAACCTTGGTCCCACATAGCCATGGACTTCATCACTGACCTTCCTTTATCCCATGGCAACACTGTCATCTGGGTGGTCGTTGATCGTTTTTCCAAAATGGCTCATTTTATTCCGCTTCCTGGCCTTCCTTCTGCGTCACAGTTAGCGAAGCAATTTTTTCTGCAGATTTTTTGTCTTCACGGGCTTCCCACGCATATCGTCTCGGATAGAAGCGTTCAATTTGTGTCAAAATGTTGGAGAGCTCTCTGTAATCAATTAAAGATCAAATTACATTTCTCTTCCTCCTATCACCCCCAATTCAATGGACAAGTGGAAAGAGTGAACCAGATTCTTGGTGACTACTTGCGACATTTTGTCTCCTCCCGCCAAGATGATTGGGTTGACCTTCTGCCCTGGGCTGAATTCTCGTACAATTTCAAAAATTCTGAATCTTCCGCCAAATCTCCATTTTTTGTGGTGTACGGCCGTCACCCGCTGCCCGCCCTCCCCATTCCCACTTCTTCTGGAGTTCCTGCCATGGATGAATTAACCTGGGACTTCTCCTCTATCTGGAAGGAGACTCAAAAGTCGCTCTTACTGGCCTCTTCTCGTATGGAGAGACATGCGGATAAAAAGAGAAGAACTCCTCCTGTGTTTGTCCCTGGTGACAAAGTGTGTCTCTCTGCCAAATACATACGGTTTCGTGTCCCTAGCTACAAGTTGGGTCCTCGTTACCTCGGGCCATTTAAAATAAAAAAAACAAATCAATTCTGTCTCCTACAAGCTCCACCTTCCTTCTTCTCTTCGTATTCCTAACTCTTTCCATGTATCTCTTCTCAAACCTCTTATACTTAACCGTTATTCTCCCAAGGTCACTGTTCCTGCTCCTGTTTCTGGCTCCTCTGATGTTTTCTCTGTCAAAGAGATCCTCGCTTCCAAGATCGTCCGAGATCAAAGGCGAATGACCAGGGAGTCAGGAGTTTGTCTGGCGCAGAGAGGAACCATCAGACAGCCAAGTAAAATCAATGGATTTATTAGATGCAACGCGTTTCGCTGCGCATGCGCAGCTTCATCAGGCATGACAAAGGGAGGCTGGTAACAGGTATATATACCTCCAGGAATTAACCATTAGAGTGCTTTTTGAAAAGAATTGTTACATAGAGTTACATATCCATATGACAATATATAAAAAAGATACATAAATACATATAAACAAAAATCACAAAAATAGTAATAAGACAGCAATATGAAAGCACAATGCAATCCTATAAATATATATATAAATATATATAACATGATTATAATTATCGCATGTGATGTGAATATGACACCAAAACGACTCAAGAAATCGCTCCGCTAAATCGCCGGTGCGACACTCAACAACACAAGTTGGATATTATTTCAAAAAATATATATGGTATAAAGAGTCATGTCAATTGGTTCAAGAGATAGAAAAATTATTATTTAATTGTATATCGCTACCTTATTAAAAAATAATAAAATAAAATAATAAAAAATAAATGACAGTGCGATAAACCAAACCGCAACTGATCAGAGGGGAATGTATGAACACTACTTAGAGAATAAGATAAACTCAATTAACTAATGCGGTATTGAATATAGCAACCGGCGAAAACGCAGGGTGTGGATATTCGTACAAGAATCCGGATTAACAAACAATAAATGAATTAAAAATACAAAAATGTTTATATGTAAAAAAGAAGAAGAAAGGAAAATCAACAAAACTTAGATAATAAAACATAAAAAATGAATAAATAAATACACCGTGGGGCGCTCCAGGGTGAACAGTACAGAAGGAGCAAGGAAAAATCAAGGTATGATGTTTTCAAAATTAATCCATATGGAACGATGGGAAATTTTTAAATCCCAAATTATCAAATTATTTAACTGTATCAATACATTCATTAAAACCTTGAGGGTGCAAAGTATGTAGTTTGTGAATCCAAAAGGATTCGCGATTATTAAGTCTTTGTATTCTATTAGGTAAATGAATGGGGATAGTTTCTAAAATAATTAATTTTAGAGTTTCAGTGTTTTTTTGATGATAGAGAGTGAAATGACGGGAAAGACTATGCAACAAAAAACCATGTTTTATGTTCCATCTGTGTTTGTTCATCCTGGAGCGCACCGTTTGTGTGGTACGGCCAACATATTGGCGATCGCAACCACAGGTTAATAAATAAATAGCAAAAGTGGTGTCGCAATTTAATGAATCCTTAATTTTGAATGTTTGTTGTGTAAAAAAGGAAGAAAAGGTATCAGTTTGGATAATCCATTCACAACAGAGGCAGCGACTTTTTTTACAAGGAAAAAAATATGGTTTAATAGAACAGGAATTCTGTGGTATACGATATTCGGAAAATCTGCTAGGGGCTAATAAATTGCTGAGATTTTTGGAACGTCTGTAGGTGACATTAGGGACTGGGGGAATTAATTGGTTTAAAATTTTATCATTTTGGATAATGGGCCAATTTTTAGTTAATATTTTTCTAATATTAGATGCCTCAATATTGAAATTCGTAACAAAATTGTATCTAAAGGGGTTAAGAAGCTGATTAGAGCTGGATTTTTTAGAAATAGATGTAACCAAATCAGATTGTTTTTTATCTTTCACCTTCAGATATGCCTTAGTAAGAAGCGATTTGGGATAGCCTTTTTGTATAAAGCGTTGTTTTAAAACCTCAGCTTGAGAGATAAAATCTGAATCAGAGGTGCAATTTCTACGAATTCGTAAATATTGGCCAAAAGGCACCCCTCTTAACCAGCTTGGATAATGTGCACTGTCGAACTGTAAAAAACTGTTAATATCGACAGATTTGAAAAAAGTCTTCGTCGAAATAGTGCCATCGACTGTTTTATGGATGTCAAGGTCTAAAAATTGGATGGAATTTTCTGCATAATGCATAGTAAATTTAATACCCCATGTGTTAGTGTTCAACTCTTGGACAAAGAGGTCAGCTTCATGTTTGGTACCTACCCAGATCAAAAAAAGGTCGTCTATATAACGACGAAAGAAAAAAACGGACTTAAAGAACAGGGACTGTGCCATGACAAGGGACTCGAATCGCCCCATGAACAAATTAGCGTAACTAGGGGCGAATCGAGTCCCCATGGCACAGCCCCTACTCTGCCGATAAATGGTATGATTGAATTCGAAAACATTATTAAGAAGAATAAATCTAATGGACTCCAGTAAAAATTCTGACTGGCTGGGGTTAAGTGAAGGGTCCTCTTGTAAAAAATGTTTAATTGCCGGAACACCTAAATCAGTGGAGATGTTAGAATAAAGGGAGCACACATCTAGGGTAAGAAAACTATAATAGGGGGGTAGGGATAGGGCATGTAATTGCGAAATAAGTTGAGCTGAATCTCTCAAATAAGATGGTAATTGTAAAACAAAAGGTTGAAGGAATAGATCTATAAAGTGGGAAAGGTTTGCAGTAATCGAACCAATACCTGAAATAATAGGTCTACCAGGGGGATTGGTTAAACATTTATGTAATTTGGGTAAATAATAAAAAATAGGTAAATTATAATTTTTAATATTGAGAAATGTGTGCTCCCTTTTATCCAACAATTGTTTTTCTGTAGCTCCACCTATAAGCAAACAATATTGTGAAAAAATATGAGGGGAAGGGTCATAAGAAAGCGGAGTATAATATTCAAGGTCTGATAAAATTCTAAGGGCTTCATTTTTATAATCAGCCCTATTCAAAACAGCAACCCCCCCACCTTTATCTGCAGGGCGAACAATAATAGATTTATTGTTCTGTATGGATTTAATTGCAATTCTCTCAGCAGAAGTTAAATTATCATTTTCCTTAAAAATAACAGATTTATCACATAAATTTGAAAAATCTTGCATGACCATATGATAAAAAGTCTCAAGATGGCTGCCACGATTGTGTAGAGGATAAAACGAAGATTTGAGTTTTACTGGTACATGACGAGCTGGAGTCATGTCAACTAGTGTGGTAACAGGAATTGAAATATTATCAATATTAGAATTACAAACTCCCGAATTCGAAATTTGGGGAGTATTAGTAGATTGATGGTCCGATCTGTTCTGGATAAAGAAATGACGGCTCAATGTTAATCTACGAATAAAATCGTTTAGATCTAAAAATAACTGAAAATCGTTCGGACGTGCAGCAGGACAAAAAGACAGTCCTTTCGCGAGTAAATTCGTTTCATTTTCGGAAAGTATATAGTTAGATAGATTAAAAATTTTTATAGTTTCTTTTTTTGTTATTAATTTTTCTGTCTTTGAGATAATTGTAGAGGTGGGTTGGCGTTTTCTCTGACCTCCTCTGCAACCTCTGGGTTTTCCTTTCTTTTTATAGACTGTGTTCGATTTGATGTCTTTATGAGGGGGTAATACTGGGTGATCGTGCGTAAGCGTACATCCAAATTGGCATTGCACGCTAGAGTGGCATCTGTAGTGAGAGGGCAATTGTAAAAAGAAGATGAGGAGGTGGAAACAGGAGTAGAATTCCCTGGGGTGTCAAGCGTGTCATATTGTGAGCTATCAGTGAGTGTGGAACTCATGTCAGACATAGAACCCTCGTGCACCGTGAGAAGGGAGGGATAAATGGAGCAGTCGAGAGAATTACAAGGCTGCCCAACAGAAAGACCCCCCACCGCCCCGGAACCCGAGTTCAACCCATGACAAGGATCCAAAAAAGTGAGAGGAGGAAGCAAAGGACAGACCATATTAGGTGCTGGTCTGTCTAGTGATGAAAGAGTATTAGTGGTAGTGTTATTAAACATATTAGTGTTAGAATTGGTAGAGGTAATACATGTGCTGGTAATAATTTTTTGATTACAACTGGTATTGGTATTAGCGGTAGGCATAAAAGATTTATTCGCTGATGGTTTGGTTTCAGAAGTAATATGATTTTTCTTGTTGTTAGAATTTTTTGAATTAGAGTATTGGGAATTATTACGAGCTGAATTTACTATAGTTCTACTATGTTCGAATTTTTTGTCAGTACCCAGGGGAGTGACAGACGATGTTTTAAGAACAGAATTAATTGGGTTTTCCTGTTTTTTAGAGGATAAAGTGTTATTAGACATTTGTTTCTGAGGATTATATCTTGGCCATTTATGTATTTGGCCACACATATAATCCTGTTTGTCACGATTAAACTTATGTACTTTTTTATTTATGGTTTCTATCTCCAATTTTTGTAATCTATTAGATAGAAGTCCTTCAAGTTTATGATATTCAGAATAACCCGAAAAGGTTGCCAGAGCATTTTTAATGGACCTAGCTTTGTCCCGATAATGAAGGACTAATGTATTTCTTTTGTCCAGGAGACGAGTGACAAGTCCCCTAGAACAATTTTCCGTAAATTCATCCCACTCTTTAGTAAAAAGAGGATCATCAGGAAAAGAGGATTCAAAGGGTAATCTCAGACCCCTCGGGGTAAAACTATCATTAAGATATCTTTGTAAAAATAAAACATCTAAATTATGCTGCAATTCAGACTTGCAACAACTTTCGTAATCATTAAAAAGAGCCGTCAGTTTACTTAGATCGTCCTCTGTGAGGGCTCCCGGAACAAAGCCACCAGGTGGTTCAGGGTTAATTTTTACCGCACCTAAGAGTTGGCTGATCAGGGAGTTCCTGACATGGTCACGATCAGGGAAATACTCCATGTCCGAGCAAGGAGAGCAGTAGAAAAAAATGTGTATATATAAAAATAATAATGGATGAAATAAATAAGATAACAGGATAAATTGAATTAAATAACCAAAAATAAAAAATAAAAAATAAAAATAATAATAATAAAATAAAATATAAAATGAACAAAAACAAAAACAAAAACAGAGAAATAAATAATGCAATAAGAAAATACAAATCAAAAATAATAAGTCCTACTAATCGAAAAGTCCAGAGCGATAGGTGATCCCAGCAAGGGGTCAGTATCCACAATGGTGTGAGGAGGATCCCGTGAGAGCAGCACTTCTAGGAATGATTCTTGTGGAATCCACACCGCGGTCAGCCGATGTGAGTGAAATCTAGAGAAAGGAAGGAAGGCGCCTCATGTGCGGGATCAGTAGATCTTGCAGGTGGGGGTAGGGGAAGGTAATTCCCAAGCCGCTTACCAAAGTTGGTTGTGCGCCCACACACAACAAGGTTAGAAGCAGAAGAGATATGAAGGCAGGTCCACTGCAGCCCTCCTGGATAGGTATGGAATCAAAGGCGAATGACCAGGGAGTCAGGAGTTTGTCTGGCGCAGAGAGGAACCATCAGACAGCCAAGTAAAATCAATGGATTTATTAGATGCAACGCGTTTCGCTGCGCATGCGCAGCTTCATCAGGCATGACAAAGGGAGGCTGGTAACAGGTATATATACCTCCAGGAATTAACCATTAGAGTGCTTTTTGAAAAGAATTGTTACATAGAGTTACATATCCATATGACAATATATAAAAAAGATACATAAATACATATAAACAAAAATCACAAAAATAGTAATAAGACAGCAATATGAAAGCACAATGCAATCCTATAAATATATATATAAATATATATAACATGATTATAATTATCGCATGTGATGTGAATATGACACCAAAACGACTCAAGAAATCGCTCCGCTAAATCGCCGGTGCGACACTCAACAACACAAGTTGGATATTATTTCAAAAAATATATATGGTATAAAGAGTCATGTCAATTGGTTCAAGAGATAGAAAAATTATTATTTAATTGTATATCGCTACCTTATTAAAAAATAATAAAATAAAATAATAAAAAATAAATGACAGTGCGATAAACCAAACCGCAACTGATCAGAGGGGAATGTATGAACACTACTTAGAGAATAAGATAAACTCAATTAACTAATGCGGTATGGAATATAGCAACCGGCGAAAACACAGGGTGTGGATATTCGTACAAGAATCCGGATTAACAAACAATAAATGAATTAAAAATACAAAAATGTTTATATGTAAAAAAGAAGAAGAAAGGAAAATCAACAAAACTTAGATAATAAAACATAAAAAATGAATAAATAAATACACCGTGGGGCGCTCCAGGGTGAACAGTACAGAAGGAGCAAGGAAAAATCAAGGTATGATGTTTTCAAAATTAATCCATATGGAACGATGGGAAATTTTTAAATCCCAAATTATCAAATTATTTAACTGTATCAAGATCGTCCGAGGTAAAAGATTTTTTTTAATTGATTGGGAGAATTGTGGTCCAGAAGAGAGGTCCTGGGAACCTGAGGCCAACATTCTGGACAAAGAGCTTGTCCGCAGATTCCTGGGCTCCAAAAAGAGGGGGAGACCAAATGGAGGGGGTACTGTTACGCCGAGCGCTCTGGGTCCCTGCTCCTCCCCGGAGCGCTCGCGGCGTTCTTCAGCATGCAGCACCCCGGTCAGACCCGCTGACCGGGAGCGCTGCTCTGTTATCACCGGCGGGGATGCGATCCGCGTAGAGGGACGCGCCTGCCCGCGGGTCGCATCCCAATCTTCTCACCTGCCCCGTCCTCCTGCTGTCCTGTCCCGGCGCGCACGGCCCCCCTCTCTAGGGCGCGCGCGCGCCGGCTCTCTGAAATTTAAAGGGCCAGTGCACCATTAATTGGTGCCTGGCCCAATCAGTACCAATCACTTCCCACATTATAAAAACCCACTTCCCCTTCCTGTCCTTGCCGGATCTTGTTGCCTTGTACCAGTGAAAGCGTTCCCGTGTGTCCATTGCCTGTGTATCCAGACCCTTGCCGTTGCCCTTGACTACGAACCGTCGCCGCCTGCCCTGACCTTCTGCTACGTCTGACCTTGCCTTTTGCCTAGTCCTTGTGTACCGCGCCTAACTCAGCAGTCAGTGAGGTTGAGTCATTATTGGGTTATTGGGGGTTACCTGCCGCAGCAAGTCCATCCCGCCTTGCGGCGGGCTCTGGTGAACACCAGTAACCCCTTAGATTCTGTTCCCCTGGTACGGCCCACGCCATCACCTCACTGACATAGAGGATCCACTACTTGAGTCATCCCTGCATACCACTCCGGACCCTGACAGCCATGCCCTATGCATAGCACTATGCAGTATTAGCAATCGAAGAATTGCTATAAATAGTCCCAAATGGGGACTATTAAATTGTTAAAATAAAAGTAAAAAGTGTAAAGTAAAAGTAAAAAAAAGTAAAAAAAAAAAGTGAAAAATCCCTTCCCCCCCAAAAATGTAAATTGTCCCATTTTCCCCATTTCAACCCCAAAAAGTGTAAAATTTTTTTTTTTTTAGAAACATATTTGGCATCGCGCGTGCAGAAATATCTGAAACTATTAAAATTTGTAGTCCCTCCTAAATACATCATTAACTAGGTAAATCGATCTCTTCCCCAGTAGGTAAATATGTGGGTAGGTAGGCAAATAGTTGGTTAAGTTGTTAGCTGGGTAAGTAGGTATTCACGTAGCTATTTATGTAGGAAGGTTATGTGCTAGGTAGGTAGGTAGGTAGCTAGGTTGTTAGCTATATTGGTAGGCCTACACATTAGGTGCCTGTCACAGGTGCTTGCCCAGCACAGGTGCTTGCTCATGGGGATCTAGAACATTTGCCCTGGATCCCGAGGCGAGTCAGTGTTGCTTTCAGCTGTATGCGCACATGTGATTACAGTTAAAAGCTGCAAGTCAATGTAAACCACTGGACCCGTAGCCTACATTGACTGGAGAGCGTGACCTACGCCCCGACACAGTGCAGGGGCGATGATGTCACTCATCGGTGCCTGCACTGTGGAGAATGAAATAGGCGGCCCAGCTGTTCTAGAGATCACTGCATGAGTTTTTTGTTGTTTTAACCTGCATAGCTACTTGGCTACATACCTAACTACCTACCTAGCTACTTGACTACATACCTGCTACCTATGTACCCATCTACCTGGCTACCTACATATCTAGCCACCTGGATACATATATAGCAACCTACCTACTTACATACCTAGCTACTTGGCTACCTACCTACTTACCTACCTATACAAACAAGAAAATTATATCAGCACACTGCTAGCACTAAGATATATGTAAAATATAAAATGTTTTACATTGCAATACTGCTATAGGGAAAAATAGAGGTTCTTAGCTTACCATTTGGCCAAATAGTGTTTACCATCCCACCACAATAAGGTGACCTCATTTGGGACAGACCCTACACTATAGATATGCCTCTCTTGGGCTACCACTAAGCCTACAGTTTCTGTGCATGTAAGATCCATCTATTCCCTACTTAAAAACACTGCAAAAAAGTATTGCAATGTAAAATGTGTTATAGTTCCCATACATCTTAGCGCTAGCAGTATGCTGCTGTAATTTTCTTGCTTGTGTTTGTAGTTCAGCCACAGCAGCGTGCATGTGTTTACTTACAAATATAATAGTTGTGTAGGATGTGGTGACCAATTTTTGCTTTTTACTTACCTACCTAGATACTGTCACGATTCGGCTAGCTCGATGTGGATCCTCTGTGTCAGCGAGGGATTGGCGTGGACCGTGTCGGTGGAACGGTTCTAAGATGCTACTGGTATTCACCAGAGCCCGCCGCAAAGCGGGATGGTCTTGCTGTGGCGGTAGCAACCAGGTCGTATCCACCGGCAACGGCTCAACCTCGCTGACTGCTGAGAAGGCGTGGGACAGAAGGACTAGACAGAGGCAAGGTCAGACGTAGCAGAAGGTCGGGGCAGGCGGCAAGGTTCGTAGTCAAATGGAATAGCAGAAGGTCTGGAACACAGGCTTTGGACAACACTAAACGCTTACACTGGCACAAGGCAACAAGATCCGGCAAGGAAGTGCAGGGGAAGTGAGGTAATATAGCCAGGGAGCAGGTGGAAGCTAATTAGGCTAATTGGGCCAGGCACCAATCATTGGTGCACTGGCCCTTTAAATCTTAGAGAGCTGGCGCGCGCGCGCCCTAAGGAGTGGAGCCGTGCGCGCCAGGACATGACAGCCGGGGGCCGGGACAGGTGAGTGACTTGGGATGCGATTCGCGAGCGGGCGCGTCCCGCTATGCGAATCGCATCCCCGCCGGCAATGTCAGTGCAGCGCTCCCGGTCAGCGGGTCTGACCGGGGCACTGCAGAGATAGGAACGCCGCGAGCGCTCCGGGTAGGAGCAGGAACCCGGAGTGCTCGGCGTACCCCCCCCCCCTTACCCTCTCCCCCTTTTTTTGTCCGGCAATTGCTTCACGTGAGACGAGGACACAGGGAGCGATTGTAGGGTTTCCTCAAAGGCAGGCAGTTCAGCAGGAGTGGGAATTGGGAGGGAGGGCAGAGGGTGGATCTTGGCATGGGGCAGAGTGTCACCAGGACGGGGGCTATGAGGAGGCACGGCACAGTCCTGATAGGCCTTGGGGAGACCAGGCACAGGAGGAGACACTGGGGCCCGACAGACGGGACTGGGAGCAGAGGTGAGGCATTTCTTACGGCAAGCAGAACCCCAATTCTTGATCTCCCCGGTGGTCCAGTCAAGGGTGGGAGAATGATGCTGGAGCCATGGCAGACCGAGGAGGACTTCAGAGGTACAGTTGGGAAGGACGAACAATTCAATCTTTTCGTGATGGGGTCCAATGCACATTAAGAGAGGTTCTGTGCGGTAACGCACAGTACAGTCCAACTTCACTCCGTTGACTGAAGAAATGTAGAGCGGCTTGACGAGACGGGTCACCGGGATGCAGAACTTATTCACCAAAGAGTCCAGAATAAAATTTCCAGAAGCACCAGAGTCCAAGCAGGCCACGGCTGAGAGGGAGGAGTTGGCAAAAGGAGAAATCCGCACAGGCACAGTGAGACGTGGGGAAGCAGACTTCGTACCAAGAGACGCCACACCCACGTGAGCTGGGTGCGTGCGTGCGTTTCCCAGACGTGGAGGACGAATAGGGCAATCCACCAAGAAATGTTCGGCACTAGCGCAGTACAGACAAAGATTTTTTTCCCTACGGCGAGTCCTCTCTTCCTGGGTCAGGCGAGACCGATCCACTTGCATAGCCTCCTCGGCGGGAGGCACAGGGGTAGATTGCAAAGGATACTGTGGGAGAGGTGCCCAGAGATCAAGGTCTTTTTCCTGGCGGAGCTCCTGGTGTCTCTCAGAAAAACGCATGTCAATGCGGTTGGCCAAATGGATAAGTTCTTGCAGGTTGGCAGGAATCTCTCGTGCGGCCAGCACATCCTTGATGTTACTGGATAGGCCTTTTTTAAAGGTCGCGCAGAGAGCCTCGTTATTCCAAGATAATTCGGAAGCGAGAGTACGAAATTGGATGGCGTACTCGCCTACTGAAGAATTACCCTGGACCAGGTTCAGCAGGGCAGTCTCGGCAGAAGAAGCTCGGGCTGGTTCCTCGAAGACACTACTGACTTCAGCGAAGAAGGACTGGACTGTGGCTGTGGCAGGATCATTGCGGTGATTGCAGGGGGAGAGAAATATATAAGTGCTAATAAAACATAGCTTTTAATATATCGTATAAAACACACTGATTAAACAAAGTGATGTATAGATAAGTGACAGGGCAACTTGTCAGCTCTGTGACTTAATTTGCCCTGTCACTTATCTATACATCACTTTGTTTAATCAGTGTGTTTTATACGATATATTAAAAGCTATGTTTTATTAGCACTTATATATTTCTCTCCCCCCTGCAATCATTTGTATAATTCTTGGGAGTTGTCTATACTAGGTAGTGGACACCATTACCTGTCCACAAGATTATTAGGATCATTGCGGTCCCAGAGTGGTGTGGCCCAAGACAAGGCCTTTCCAGAAAGAAGACTCACTACGAACGCCACCTTAGACCGTTCTGTGGGAAATTGGTCCGACAACATCTCCATATGTAGGGAACATTGAGACAAAAAGCCACGGCAGAGTCTAGAGTCCCCATCAAATTTGTCCGGCAGGGACAAGCGGAGGCTGGGAGCTGCCACTCGCTGCGGAGGAGGTGCAGGAGCTGGCGGAGGAGATGGTTGCTGCTGTAGCAGTGGCAGAAGTTGCTGTAACGTGGCGGTCAACTGCGACAGCAGCTGTCCTTGTTGGGCGATTTGCTGCGATTGCTGAGCGACCACCGTGGATAGGTCAGCGAGACTTGGCAGCGGCACCTCAGCGGGATCCATGGCCGGATCTACTGTCACGATTCGGCTAGCTGGATGTGGATCCTCTGTGTCAGCGAGGGATTGGCGTGGATCGTGTCGGTGGACCGGTTCTAAGATGCTACTGGTATTCACCAGAGCCCGCCGCAAAGCGGAATGGTCTTGCTGCGGCGGTAGCAACCAGGTTGTATCCACCGGCAACGGCTCAACCTCGCTGACTGCTGAGAAGGCGTGGGACAGAAGGACTAGACAGAGGCAAGGTCAGACGTAGCAGAAGGTCGGGGCAGGCGGCAAGGTTCGTAGTCAAATGGAATAGCAGAAGGTCTGGAACACAGGCTTTGGACAACACTAAACGCTTACACTGGCACAAGGCAACAAGATCCGGCAAGGAAGTGCAGGGGAAGTGAGGTAATATAGCCAGGGAGCAGGTGGAAGCTAATTAGGCTAATTGGGCCAGGCACCAATCATTGGTGCACTGGCCCTTTAAATCTTAGAGAGCTGGCGCGCGCGCTCCCTAAGGAGCGGAGCCGCGCGCGCCAGGACATGACAGCCGGGGGCCGGGACAGGTGAGTGACTTGGGATGTGATTCGCGAGCGGGCGCGTCCCGCTATGCAAATCGCATCCCTGCCGACAATGTCAGTGCAGCGCTCCCGGTCAGCGGGTCTGACCGGGGCGCTGCAGAGAGAGGAACATGCTCCGGGGAGGAGCAGGGACCCGGAGCGCTCGGCGTAACAGCTACCTGGCTACCTACCTAGAAAGCTACCTAACTACTTGACTACCTAAAAACTTGATTACTTGATACTTGACTACCTACCTAGCTACCTACCTAGCAAATTGCCTTCCTACCTACCTACATACTTCCTTACCTAACTACCTGGCTACCTACTTCTCTACCTAGATAGCCACCTAACTGGATACCTACTTACCTGGCTATCTATGTTCATGGCTACCTACTTAGCTACCTACTTAGCTACATACCAACATATTTCTCTACTGGAGGGAGGGGGATCAATCTACCTACCTAAGGATGTATTTTCCTATTGGGAGAGCTAACCTATCGGAGGACATACCTACCTATATAGAGGACTACCTAATAAGAGAACCTACTACTGTGGGACATACTGGACATAATGGAAAACTATCTACCTTCTGTGGGGGAAATACCTACTTAATGGGGGACTTACCAACCAAACCACTTTTGCTGTGCGGGACACCAAGTTAGGCATTATTACAGTTTTGGGGCCTACAGATGGAGTGGTTGTGTAGAGGTGGGGAGGGCAGTGGGAAAATGCAGAGTCTAAGATGTTTGTCATAGAAGATTATGAACAAAAGACTTTTGGCTGGAACAATTCAACATGGCAGCCTGAGCCAGATGGAGAATAAAAGGAAAGAGGATGACTCCAATCAGTGAAGACGTCAATTGTGAGCCATTAAATTTAAGTTGCTGCAGAGGTGTTGGGGGGGGGGGGTTGGGTTTGGAGATATTGCTGGGGCAGGAGGGGTGCTGAAACAGCACCTCGCCAGGGACACGAAGGGCTCAAGGTATGCCTTTGTTTATTTGTCAAGGTGGCAACATGAATTCATGAGTTTGGGCCACTGTCTGAGGTTACTGAAGAATCAGTGTGCTCAAAAGTGTAAAAGAGAAGTACCAACAATGTGCCATCACTCAGTAGGATCCCACCCTACCTGAATTACCATTCCTGAGGCACTTGTGCATCTTTGGCTTTTTAATTTGCTCTGAATTAGAGAGGCATGGGTCGCCTTCTGGATAACTGAATCAGATGACTGGACAGAACCTGATTTAACCCCTTAAGGATTCAGTCCATTTTGGTCCTTTTAAAATCTATAACTATTTTCTTTTTCCACCTACAGACCCATATGAGGGCTTGTTTTTTGCCTAACCAGTTGTACTTTGTAATGATACCTTTCATTTTACCATAAAATGAACCGCGATACCAAAACATTATTATTTGACTTTATTCTGTAGGTCAATGGAATTAAAATAATACTCAATTTATATATTTTTTCAAATTATTATGCTTTAAAATAATGCAAGCTTTTTTTTTTAAACAAAATTGGTATGCATAAATTTGTCCTTTTCTGACCCCTATAACTTTTTTTTTATTTTTCTGTATATGAGGATGTATGAGGGCTCATTTTTTGCTCTGTGATCTGTATTTTTTGTCCTGATGGGACTTTTTGGTCCCTTTTTATTAATTTATTTTTTTACGTTTACGCAGTTTACTGTGTGGGATCATGAACATTATCTTTTAGTAGTTTGGACATTTTTGCATATGGCGATAACAAATGATAATTATTTTTTTGTGTAAAATGGCAAAATAAGGGTGATTTTATTTTTTTATTTGGAAAGGGGTTTTTATACAATTTCAGAGACTTAAAAAAAAACACATAATTCTACACTTTTTAAGTCCCCATAGGATTTTTTCATGAAATCATCATAGCATTATACAGTGTAATCGGCGATCCACTGATATAGCCTGGTCAAGCTAGAATACATCATTTTAGCTCACAGAACCCCCGTGATCACGTGGAGTGGGTTCTGTGAGCTCCACTGAGCTACCGGCAACTTCCACTTTTGTTTTAGACACAGTGATTGGCATTGATCACGGTGTCTAAAGGGTTGAATGCATAAGCAGAGAGTGTCTGGTTACTGATGGTAGCCTATGGTAGCAGCTTCTTCAAAGCCACTTAATGCATGAGGGCGTGCAGGTACACCCTGGTGCCTTGACCAGGCCATTTTACACCTTAGGACCAGAGCGTTTTTTGAACATCTGACCACTGTCACTTTAAACATTAATAACTCTGGAATGCTTTTAGTTATCATTCTGATTCCGAGATAGTATTTTCGTGACATATTCTACTTTAACATAGTGGTAAAATTTTGTGGAAACTTGCATCCTATCATGGTGAAAAATTTTGCATTTTTCGAACTTTGAAGTTCTCTGCTTGTAAGTAAAATGGATATTCCAAATAATTTTTTTTTTGGATCACATATACAATATGTCTACTTTATGTTTGCATCATAAAATTGACGAGTTTTTACTTTTGAAAGACACCAGAGGGCTTCAAAGTTCAGCAGCAATTTTCCAATTTTTCACAAAATTTTCAAACTCACTATTTTTCAGGGACCAGTTCCAGTTTGAAGTGGAATTGAAGGGTCTTCATATTAGAAATACCCCACAAATGATCCCATTATAAAAACTGCACCCGCCCCCCCCCTAAAGTATTCAAAATGACATTCAGTCAGCATTTTAACCCTTTAGGTGTTTCACAGGAATAGCAGCAAAGTGAAGCAGAAAATTCACAATCTTCATTTTTTACACTCGCATGTTCTTGTAGACCCAATTTTTTTAATTTTTACAAGGGGTAAAAGGAGAAAATGTATACTTATATATGTAGCCCAATTTCTCTCGAGTAAGCACATACAGCATATGTCTATGTAAAGTGTTCGGCGGGCGCAGTAGAGGGCTCAGAAGCGAAGGAGCGACAAGGGGATTTTGGAGAGTATGTTTTTCTGAAATGGTTTTTGGGGGGCATGTTGCATTTAGGAAGCCCCTATGGTGCCAGAACAGCAAAAAAAAACACATGCCATACCATTTTGGAAACTAGACCCCCTTGAGGAATGTAACAAGGAATTAAGTGAGCCGTAATACCCCACAGGTGTTTCACGACTTTTGCATATGTAAAAAAAAAAAATAATAATTTCCACTAAAATGTGTGTTTCCCCCCAAATTTCACATTTTTGCAAGGGTTAATAGCAGAAAAGACCCCCCCAAAATTTGTAAACCCATCTCTTCTGAGTATGGAGGTACCCCATAAGTTGACCTGAAGCACACTGCGGGCGATCTACAATACTCAGAAGAGAAGGAGTCATATTTGGCTTTTTGAGAGCAAATTTTGCTCAGGGGGCATGTCGCATTTAGGAAGCCCCTATGGTGCCAGGACAGCAAAACCCCCCACATGGCATCACATTTTGGAAACTAGACCCCTTGGTAAACATAACAAGGGGTAAAGTGAACCTTAATACCCCACAGGGGTTTCACGACTTTGGCATATGTAAAAAAAAAAAAAATTTACTGAAAATGCTTGGTTTCTCAAAAATTTTACATTTTTACAAAGGGTTAAAGCAGAAATTTCCCCCCAAAATTTGAAGCCCAATTTCTCCCGATTCAGAAAACACCCCATATGGGGGTGAAAAGTGCTCTGCTGGTTTACTACAGGTCTCAGAAGAGAAGGAGTCACATTTTGGCTTTTTGGAAGCAAATTTTGCTCTGGGGGCATGCCGCATTTAGGAAGCCCCTATGGTGCCAGGACAGCAAAAAAAAAAAAAAAACACATGGCATCACATTTTGGAAACTAGACCCCTTGGGGAACGTAACAAGGGGTAAAGTGAACCTTAATACTCCACAGGGGTTTCACCACTTTGGCATATGTAAAAAAAACAATTTCACTAAATTGTGTGTTTCCCCCCAAATTTCAAATTTTTGCAAGGGTTAATAGCAGAAAAGACCCCCCAAAATTTGTAACCCCATCTCTTCTGAGTATGGAGGTACCCCATAAGTGGACGTCAAGAGCACTGCAGGGGCGCCACAATGCTCAGAAGAGAAGGAGTCACATTTGCAAACTATGCTGAAATGGGGATATGTCGCATTTGGAAGCCCCTATGGTGCCAGGACAGCAAAATAACCCCCACATGGCATACCATTTTGGAAACTAGACCCCTTGAGGAATGTAACAAGGGGTACAGTGAGCATTTACCTCCCACTGGTGTCTGTCAGATCTTTGGAACATTGGGCTATACAAAATTTTTTATTTGCACAGCCCACTGTTCCAAAGATCTGTCAGACACCAGTGGGGTGTAAATTCTCACTGCATCCCTCATTACATTCCGTGAGGGGTGCAGTTTCCGAAATGGGGTTTTGTTTTTTTTGCGTTTGTCAAAACCGCTGTAACAATCAGCCACCCTTGTGCAAATCACCTCAAATGTACATGGTGCGCTTTCCCTTCTGGGCCTTGTTGTGCACCCCCAGAGCACTTTGCGCCCACATATGGGGTATCTCCGTACTCAGGAGAAATTGCATTACAAATTTTGTGGGGCTTTTTTTCCCTTTAACCTCTTGTCAAAATGAAAAGTATAGGGCAACACCAGCATGTTAGTGTAAAAAAATAATTTTTTTACACTAACATGCTGGTGTAGACCCCAACTTCACCTTTTCATAAAGGGTGAAAGGAGAAAAAGCCCCCCAAAATTTGTAAGGCAATTTCTCCCGAGTACGGTGATACCCCATATGTGGCCCTAAACTGTTGCCTTGAAATACGACAAGGCTCCAAAGTGAGAGCGCCATGTGCATTTGAGGCCTGAATTAGGGATTTGCATAGGGGTGGACATAGGGGTATTCTACGCCAGTGATTCCCAAACAGGGTGCCTCCAGCTGTTGCAAAACTCCCAGCATGCTTGGACAGTCAACGGCTGTCCGGCAATATTGGGAGTTGTTGTTTTGCAACAGCTGGAGGCTCCATTTTTGAAACAGTGGCGTACCAGACGTTTTTCATTTTTATTAGGGAGGGGAGGGGGCTGTGTAGGGGTATGTGTATATGTAGTGTTTTTTACTTTTTATTTTGTGTTAGTGTAGTGTAGTGTAGTGTTTTTAGGGTGCAGTCACACGGGCGGGGGATTACAGCGAGTTTCCCGCTGCGAGTTTGAGCTGCCGCGCAAAATTTGCTGCATCGCTAACTTGCAGCCTAATACTCACTGTAAGCCCCCTGCCCATGTGAATGTACCCTGTACATTGACGGGGCGGGGGGGGGGGGGACCTCCAGTTGTTGCAAAACTACAACTCCCAGCATGCACAGTCTATCAGTGCATGCTGGTAGTTATAGTTTTGCAACAGCTGGAGGCACACGGGTTGGGAAACACTGAGTTAGGAAACAGACAATGTTTCCCAACCAGTGTGCCTCCAGTTGTTACAAAACCACTACTCCCAAACATTCTCAGGCATGCTGGAAGTAGTAGTTCGGTGACATCTTTAGAACCAGATGTTGCCGAACTACAACTCCCAGCATGATTGGAGTTGTAGTTTTGCAACATCTGGAGGACTACAGTTTGCAGACAACTAATACAGTGGTTCCCAATCTGTGCCCTTCCAGATGTTGCAAAACTACAACTCCCAGTATGCCAAAACTGTCCAGGCATGCTGGGAGTTGTAGTTCTGCAACATCTGAAGGGCCAGATGTTACAGAACTACAACTCCCAGCATGCCTGGACAGTAAGGGCATGCTGAGGATGTGTAGTTTTGCAACATCTGGAAGGGCACAGTGATCTCCAAACTGTGGACCTCCAGATGTTGCAAAACTGCAACTCCCAGCATGCCCAGACGCCAAGGGCTGTCTGGGCATGCACGGAGTTGTAGTATACAGGGTCCCATTACAGCAATGCATGTCGCTTTATGGCGATGTGCATTGCTGTAAAGGGCCCGGTCGCGGCTGAAGAGGAACGCGCCTGTCGCCGCCTTCATCATCGCCGGGATCCGGGTCTTCAGGGACGAGGGCCCCAGCACTCCCCCGTCCCCCGCCACGTCCTCCGGTCTTCCTCCTATCCTCTCCGGACTTCCAGGGGCCGGGCAGGGAAGGAAGTAACCGCCCCCCCCCCCCCCCCCCCCTGCAATTGGTCGGTTAGCTAATCGACGGATCGCAGGGGATAGGAGGAGGTGGCAGGCTTGCCACCTCGCTCCTATACTCCAGCATAGTCCTGGCTGTGTGTGACAACCGGGACCATGCAAAATTACCGGGCGGTCGGGTCCCAGAGACCCGATCAGCCCGGTATCGCTGCAAATCGCTTGCGCGATTTCGTCGGCCATTTGCGGCGAGCGCCGACAAGGGGGGCCGACATGGCCCTTGTTGGCGTTTGCCCTGGATCCCTGCTGAAGGATTTCGCTTTGGCGAGCGGCAGAGACCGGAGAAACACCAGGACGTTCTGGAACGTCCTTGGTCCTTAAAGCCCAAGCTGTGGGGACGTTCCAGAACGTCCTTGGTCCTTAACTGGTTAAGTACCAGGACACAAGGGCGTACCTGTACGCCCTGCGCCCTTAAACGGTTAAAGGGAATTTTTTCAGTTAAGTACAGTGGTCCCTCAACATACGATGGTAATTCGTTCCAAACGACCCATCGTTTGTCGAATCCATCGTATGTTGAGGGATTTGTGCAATGTAAAGTATGGGAAGTTACACTCACCTGTCCCCGCTGCTCCGGACCGTGTCCTCACCGCTCCCGATGCTGTCCCAGGGGCTCCCGATGCTGTCCCGCTGCTCCGGCGTCTTCTTCGGGATCCTCCGGCTTTTTCCGCATCTTCTCCGGTGTCCGGGCCTCGCTTTCTGGTGACGTTATTATGTTGTGGCGCCAGGACGGCGTGTGCAACAATGTAATAACGACGCCGGAAAGGCCCGGACCCCGGAGAAGATGCAGAAAACGCCGGAGGATTGCAAAGTGGACCCGGAGGAGCGGGGATACGTAAGTGAACCTGTCCGGGATGCTTAAACTGCTATCCGACAGCAGCTTAAGCATTTTGCGCTGTCTGATAGCAGTTAATGCGATGCCCCCGACATATAAAAGCATCGTATGTTGATGCTGACATCAATATGCGATGGCATCTGAGAGGCCATCGTATGTCGATTTTATCATATGTCGGGGCCATCGTAGGTCGGGGGGTTACTGTATAACATTAGATAGTTTTTAGGGTATAAAGGCAAAGTGTACCTTTCCTGGGGCTGATGGTGTTTTCACCTTTTTATCTCCAAGACAAGGGTTAACTCCTCCTTATTTCCGATCACCGCAGCTCGCCGGGCGGTGATCGGACCGGGATGACTGCTGATCTATCAGCAGGCATCCCGTGGCAATGCCTAGGGGGGTCCTGAGACGCCCCCATGTTGGCGATCGCAGAAAATCGCAGGTCAATTCAGACCTGCGATTTGCCGCAATCCGGACAAATCGGGTCACTGGTGACCCGATCTCCCAGAAAATAAGCATGATCAGAGCTGTGAGAGACAGCTCCGACCAGCCTAAAGGATAGGAGCGAGGTGGCAGTTTTGCCACCCCTCCTATCCCCTGCCATTGGTAGGTCAGGCTGACCACAAATGGCAGGAGGGGGGCGGGGGTTTAGAGTTAATTTCCCCGCTCTGCCCACCGATCGAAGTTGGGGCAGAGTGGGGGGGAACACGGGCGGAGAGGGGGGAGCATGGCCCAGCTTACCCGGACCTTCGGAGGCGGCGGAGGCGGTGGAGGCGGCATCCCGAAGCAGCAATGCAGCAGGAGGAGCGGCAGCCGGAAAGTGCGGCAGAGAAGGCTGCAGTGAAGATCGCGATAAGTGATCTTCACTGTGGCCTTCTAAAAGCTGCAAAACTACAACTCCCAGCATGCCCAGACAGCCAAAGGCTGTCTGGGCATGCTGGGAGTTGTAGTTTTGCAACATCTGGAGGGTCACAGTTTGGAGACCACTGTGTAGTGGTCTCTAAACTGTGGTCCTCCAGATGTTGCAAAAGTACAACTTTCAGCATGCACTAACTGTCTGGGCATGTTGGGAGTTGTAGTTTTGCAACATCTGAAGTGGCACAGTTTGGAGACCACTATATGGTGGTCTCCAAACTGTAGCCCTCCAGATGTTGCAAAACTACAATTTCCAGTCAGAGATGCTGGGCATGTAGTTCAGTAGTACAGGGTACATCCACACAGGCGGGTTTACATTGGGTTTCCTTCAAGGAGACTGTATGGACAAACCTTCTAACCGGATCTTAAATCTAATAATTCTCCCACTCTGAAATAAAAACACTGACACTCATGAACCTTTTTAAGTGGGCTGGGTGGTGGTCACAGCTCATTTATTTAAATATATATAACTCTGTTAAATAAATATAACACTGCATAGCAGTAACCATGAAATACACAACTTTATTGCCGAAGTACTGCTTCAGCCGAAGCAGTATGCCCCACTGTCTCCACAGCGCGCATGTCCTGCCTTCGGCACCTTAACACTCCCAAAATGATCTTCCTTCACGCCACCGTGTACTCCTACACGGAGCTCCGACCCCCACTCAACACAAAAAGGGCCTGTTCAACGCCATCTTGAAGACCAGAAAGGAAGATGTCCAGCCCAATATCGTTGAGGTGGACACCATCGCTGATCATAAACCTTCGATTATCCCCTTCAAGCTCCCTGTGCCTGACCACCACTCCGCCCTTCGACCGAACAAACCTCGCCATCCTGGAGTTAACTAAACGGCGGGATCGCTCAATAGCCTCCGCATCCCTGGCCCCCTGCCATGTAACCCGTGGAACAATCTCCGACCAAACCAGAACCATCTCGGAGAGAAAACACCCGAGCCACTCCACATCTGCTTTCATAATGGTTATCAACTCGGGGACCCTAGTGAAACACAGGTCGTTGCCACCCGCGTGGACAACCAAGACAACTCCCGATCTCAGCCTACCGGACAGATCCACCGTCTCCGAAAGCACCTGAGGCCATCTCATTCCCGGAATTCCCCTCCATTGGGCATCGACCTGATGAAATCCCAACGATCTCCCTCCAGGACGACAGGACGCCCGCTGTGCCGCCAGATGAACATAGGAGTGGCCCAGGAACACAACCGTAGCAACCGGAGGATCTAAAAGGAAAATCAGGTTAAAGCAACAATTCTGGGCGCACATAACCAGCATAGCAATCCGAGCGCCAACGCCCAATACGCTGAATATCAGATACGGACAATCCTGCCCTGGACGCTTCAGTAGCCGCCCCAATCCGAAAAGAATGCGTTCCGAATTCAGAAGGGGGGGCCCCCGCATACTGCAGACACCGCTTGAACAATGACTGAAATTGAAAACGGGATAAAGCCGAACCATCGGCATGAGAGAAAAAATGTCTACCAGAAACACGAAGCAACAAATAGGCAGAGACAGCCGCAACGGGCAAGCCGGGCCATCAACCGACTGCAGGCAAATCCAAGCCCCTATACTCACTTGATCGGTCTTAGACTGGCGAATACGTAGCTGTAGGACACCGTTTGAGCAGACCACGTCCTCGAAAAACAACCCACCAGGACCCTGCTTAGAGGAAGGAACCAACTCCCCAACCCGCAGGGCCCCAAAAAAAGCGGAGTATAAAGAGTATAAAGTGGATTCAAAAACAGAAAAACAGCAACACACCGAGGCCTGTACAAGAGAGACAAGCAAAAGATAAGAAACCGGGCGCCGCTGTTCCCTGCGTACATAGGTACGCTGCCATCCCTTCAGGTATTGCTGAATCAAAAAACGTTTAGTAACATCTTCCCATCCCAGCAAACGAAAATAAAAACTAACCCACGCCAGCCTGCGCCGCGCCACTAAAGCAGAAAAATTTGCAGCGCGCAATGACAACAAGTAGTCCACAGTTACCTCCAATCTCGAATCAGAGCACCCAGATACATTACGCCCAGACACCAAAAGACACCACTCCTTCCACACCTTACCATGTCCGGACCACGTAGAGGCCGCCATCGATGATTCCAGCAGTGGCATCAATCTCCTGTCACTAGGCCCCAGACCAATGGCGGGCACGGTCAACCCTCCGGCTCTGCCGTCGGGCACAACCTCCTGATGTCCTGGAACTGAAAGCGAGACAAAGAATCAGCAATAACATTATCAACACCCGGGACATGCCGAGCCTGGAACCAAATATTGAATTCCAAACAACGAAGAACCAAGTGACGTAAAAGAGACAAAACAGGAAGAGAAGAGGAAGACAAGCCATTAATGCAATACACCACACTCGCGTTGTCCGTCCAGAAACAAACCCTTTGGTTACTGAAACGACTACCCCACAGCTCAACAGCCACAATGATAGGAAAAAGTTCCAACAACGCCAAATTTCGACACCAACCCCTCTCTTCCCAATCCGGTGGCCACGCCTCCGCGCACCACTCACCAGCAAAAAAGGCTCCAAAACCAACAGACCCCGCAGCATCCGTGAAAAGCTGAAGTTCACCGCTGAAAACCTCCTCCGCCTGCCAACAAGTATGGCCATTGTAACACCGCAGGAACTCTCGCCACACCAACAAATCAGACCTCAGACATCGAGAGATACGGATCCGGTGACCAGGCAGGGCAACTCCCCTGGTCGCCAAAGACAGGCGCCTGGAAAAAACTCTGCCCATCGGCATTACCCGACAGGTAAAAACCAAGTGCCCCAAAAGCACCTGCATCTGCCGAAGAGTAACCTTCTTTGCCTCACAGAAACATTCAACCCATTGTAACATAATCTCCAACTTGGCCGAAGGCAAACGAAAAACCATGGCCACAGAATCAATCTCTATACCCAAGAAAGACATAACCGTGGCCGGACCTTCCGTCTTTTCCGCAGACAGCGGAGCGCCAAAACGCTGCATCAAAAAACGAAAAGTATCCAACAGGAAACCACATCTGGGAGAACCCGCAGGGGCAACAAACAAAAAGTCGTCCAAATAGTGAATCACCGATGAACAGCCCGTCTCAAAACGTACCACCCATTCCAAGAATGTGCTAAACATCTCGAAATAGTGACATGAGATAGAACAACCCATGGGCAAACAAACATCATAATAGAAATCACCATCCATACCACAACCCAACAAATGAAAACACTCCGGATGTACAGGGAGTAAGCGAAAAGCCGATTCAATATCAGACTTCGCCATCAAGGCCGCAGGCCCCGCTCCACGCACCAGGGCCACCGCCCGGTCAAAAGACACATATGAAACCGAGGAGTCCTCCTTCGGAATCCCATCATTTACAGATGAACCCTTAGGGTAGGACAAATGATGGATAAGTCGGAATTTTCCTGCCTCTTTCTTAGGTACCACACCCAATGGGGAAACTCTGAACATTGCCAGTGGAGGGTGGCGATACGGGCCCATAAAGCGCCCCAGGGCCACTTCCTTTTCAATTTTTTCCCTCAACACATCCGGGCGCTCCCTGGCCGATTTCAAATTGTCGGGGTACTCCCCAACATCAGAACCCAAAACAAAGGATAAAAAAACCCTCAGAAAAACCATCCTTCAAAACTTGAGCACACTCCCTATTGGGGTACTGCTCTAACCACGGGGACATCGTGGACACGTTCACCGGCGTCCTTCCCCTCACCAGCAGCTGCGGGACGCCCCGGGTGCCCGTGGACAACGCATTGCAGCGTGGCCACCTCCGCAAGCGGAGCATTCGTGCTTGTATTTGCACAGGTTGAGGAACTTGCAGTGTCCTTCATTAAATAGCCAGCATGCGCCGGGACGCCGCACGGCCACTGACCCTAATGTCCCCGCTGGGCCAGCGGCCCCAGACTGAAAGGGGGATGCCTTCTGGGCCATCATCAAGCGCAACCAAACATCAGTTGCCTTCACACCCCAACCAACCTCCTGCGTCAAAGCCAGGCGACGACAAAATTCTGAGACTTGTAAGCATTATATACTGAGTCCATATAAATAAAAAGCTCCGAACACCGTTTAGGATGCTTCTCACCCATTATGCAACCCAAAACAGCAAAAGCCTGCACCCAATTCCCCATAGTCTTAGCTACCTTAGGCTTAACAGGAAAAGACTTTTCGGGCTGAGGCCTACGCTCCCTGTCTATGGTGTGCTGATCCACCCACACCAAAGACCACACGTCAACATACTGGTTCCCCCAAATCTTTTCTTTCACAGCCAAGTCAACATGGGATCCCAGGGGACTAACGCCACAAAAGAATGCCTCCTTGTGTACCCCTGCCCGTACCGGGGAAACCTTCCTAACCACAGGAGCAGGACTAGCCTGCGAACCTTCCAACCTGGCCAAAACCGCTTTAAGAGTAGGCAAAAGATCAGAACCCGCATCGCCCCAAACCCCAGCAAAGTTGAACTCACCCGTCTGCGCAGGAACAACAGTCGGAGTAGATGAAGGTCCACTCTAAGGAACCGGAGCAGGGTCCACACGCTCCACCGGTGCAGGTGCATCCACAGCGCTGGGTCGATCAGCTCCACGAGAAGACCTCCGAGCAGGCTTGGACTTGTGTCGCCTGCCCGAATGCCTATGAGACCTCCTGTCCGGGCTGACGGAGCTCCAAGAACTCTTCCCCGAGGAGGAGGGCGAACGCCAGCGGGATGAACGGGACCTGCGTGACCTGTCCCTGTTCCTAGACTCCCGGCGACAATGTCTCCTACACCCATGATGTGACACGGCAGTTCTGCTCCTGCGCGAGCGGCCAGAACCCCGGGAGGACGATCGGGACCGACGCCCACGGGACCGACTCACAGACCCATAACCATCACGGTCACGCGGTGGCTGGCTGACTATAGGTGCCGGCAATTGTGCAGCAGCAACCACAGGAGGGGGGGTGGGGGCCGGTTTGTCAAGGAGCTGGGGGCACTGGACAACTGTAGTGCAGGGGTTAAAAACGTAGACTGAGAGATAGGAGGCAGCATCCGCTGCCCTTCCCCCACATTCTCTACAGCATCTTCAAATAATGGCTCACTACCCACATCTATAGAATCTAGTGCAGCAGGCAGCAAGGGGGCATTTGCAGGGAGACCAGCAGAGCCGCTGCCTGCCATGGGTATTACAATGGGACCCGGGAAAACAGGGGGGGTACCAGGCACCTCATCAGCTGATGAGGATGCCTGTGAGTTATGGGAGGCCTGTGTACCCATTACCTGGTGTATAACTGAAGAGCTAGACTCAGCACTGGCTAACGCTGAGAAAGCGCGCCGGGAAGTGCTGGGAGCCGAAACAGGAAGGGGCGGAGCTACCGCCCAACACCTCGCCGGACCAACGCTGCCAGCGGAGGCCCGGGATCCAGGTACCGTGCGCGTGGCCTCCCTACCCCGTCGTGCGCCGCCAGGAAGGTGAGGGGGACTGGGACTAAGCCGGGAGGGGGGACGCCTCTGTCTAGAAGTACGTCGGCCCCGCGGGGCCGCCGCCGGAGCCGACAACGCAGTGACAGGGGCTGCCAGATGGGAGCTAACAGGAGCCGGGGCACGCACCGCAGCAGCGTCCCCGAGCTCCGCTAAAATGCGAGGGATAAGGGAGGCATCAGCCAGCACCCGCTCCCGGAACCCACACCAAAACTGCTCGTCAGCCATCACAGGGGATGCTCTCACCTTGGATGCTGGAACACAAGAGGGAGAGCTGCGGGCAGGACAGCCCAGTAAATACCCCTGGGCGTACACCCCCTGAAAACCCCTCCCCAAGGTGCTGGAGTGAGAGGGTTACTGTCTGCTTCCTTCTTCTTAACCCTTTCGTCCCCACAGTCAGGGCTACCTATGCCTATACGGCTAGGTAACCTACAAACTTACTGTGAACCCCTGCCTGTGTGAATGTACCCTAAAAACACTACACTACACTAACAAATAATAGAAAGTAAAGCACTAAACATACACCCCCTTACACGTCGCCCCCCCCCAAATAAAAATGAAAAACGTCTCATACGGCAGCAGTGTTTCCTAAACGGCGCCTCCAGCTGTTGCAAAACCACAACTCTCAGTGTTGCCGGACAGCCATAGACTGTCCTGGCAGGCTGGGAGTCTTGCAACAGCTGGAGGCACCTTGTTTGGGAAACACTGCTGTAGGGTTTTGGTGGAGACAAGCCCCATCCTTGTAACCGGGTCCACCCCTATTGCAAATTCCTAATTTAGGCCTTAAATGCGCATGGTCCTCTCCCACTTCAGAGCCCTGTCGTATTTCAAGGCAATAGTTTTGGGCCACATATGGGTATCTCCGTACTCGGGAGAAATTGCGTTACAAATTTTGGGGGGATTTTTCTCCCATTACCCCTTGTAGAAATGGTAAATTTGGGAAAAAAAACTGCACTTTAGTGAAAAAATTTTTTTTTCATTTACACATCCGAATTTTACGAAAAGTCGTCAAACACCTGTGGGGTGTTAAGGCTCACCGGACCCCTTGTTACATGCCTTGAGGGGTGTAGTTTCCAAAATAGTATGCCATGTGTTTTTTTTTTGCTGTTCTGGCACCATAGGGGCTTCCTAAATGTGACATGCCCCCAAGAACCATTTCAGCAAAATTCACTCTTCAAAATCCCATTGTCGCTCCTTCCCTTCTGAGCCTTCTACTGCGCCCGCCGAACACTTAAGATACACATATGAGGTATTTCCTTACTCGAGAGAAATTGGGTTACAAATTTTGGGGGGCTTTTTCTCCTATTACCCCTTGAAAATTTTCAAAAACTGGGTCTACAAGAACATGCGAGTGTAAAAAATGAAGATTTTGAATTTTCTCCTTCACTTTGCTGCTATTCCTGTGAAACACCTAAAGGGTTAACAAACTTAATGAATGTCATTTTGAATACTTTGGGGGGGGGGGGGAATTTTTATAATGGGGTAATTTCTGGGGTATTTCTAATATGAAGGCCCTTCAAATCCACTTCAAAACTGAGCTGGTCCCTGAAAAATTCTGATTTTGAACATTTTGTGAAAAATTGGAAAATTGCTGCTGAACTTTGAAGCCCTCTGATGTCTTCCAAAAGTAAAAACATGTCAACTTTATGATGCCAACATAAAGTTGACATCTTGAGGGACATTTATCAATGTTTGCTTATGTATTCCTTTTTTTTAGTAATTTTTTCTTTACTTATGTGTGTCTTATTTATCAACTGGTTTCAGCATGTTTTCTTTCACGTAAGCAATTTTTCCTTTTTTACTTTGGTAGTAGCTTTTTCTGCTCCATGTTTGAGCTGGAGTAAATTTAGTCAATTTTTTACCTTGTTGCGACCTTTTTTTTGCGCAGTTGCGACTGTCGCAGTTAATAAATACAAGACTACCCGTAGTCAATTTTAAAATTATTACTACATAGTTAAGTTTTGGAAAACTTGCTTTTCTCGCTTTCCAGTCAAAATATCGCATGAAAAATCGCGTAGTCGCAGGTGCGACATTTTTGCGACATTTTTAGTAAAGAAAAATTAACTTAATCGCTTGATAAATGCCTGTCCTTGTATTTGTGAATAAGTATATAATTTATTTGGAATGTCTGTTTTCCTTACAAGCAGAGAGCTTTTCATCAAATTTTGGAATTTTTCACCAAGAAATTATGCAAGTATCGACAAAATTTTACCACTAACATAAAGTAGAATATGTCACGAAAAAACAATCTCAGAATCAGAATGAAAATTAAAAGCATCCCAGAGTTATTAATGCTTAAAGTGACAGTGGTCAGATCTGCAAAAAATGCTCCCGTCCTTAGGGTTATAATGGGCTCCGTCCCCAAGGAGGTGGAGATGAGCTTCTCAAGTGCAACAGCCTAGCAGACCTCCTGGCTTACCCTCTGCCCCACCCCCCCACCACCCCCCCCCCCCCCTTGACTGAGTATGCAGTCCTGTTTATCTCTTAACCCCTTAAGGACACAGGACATTTTATTTTTGCATTTTCATTTTTTCCTCCTTGCATTCTAAAAATTATAATTCTTTTATATTTCCCTCCACAGACCCATATGAGGGCTTGTCTTTTGCGCGACCAATTGTTCTTTGTAATGACATCACTCATTTTACCATAAAATGTATGGCAAAACAAACAAAAAAAATTTTTGTGTGGGAAAAATTGAAATGAAAACTGCAATTTTGCACATTTTGGAAGGTTTTGCTTTTACGCTGTACACTTTACAGTATAATTAACATGTTTTCTTTATTCTATGGGTCAATACAATTAAAATGATACCCATGATTACATACTTTTCTATTACTGTACTGCTTTTAAAAAAACAAACTGTACTGCTTTTAAAAAAACAAACTTTTTTTTACGTACGTTTTTTTTTACGTACGTTTAAAATTGCCCTATTTTGAACACCTATAATGTTCAAATTTTTTCATATATGGGGATGTATGAGGGCTGTGATCTGTAGTTTATATCAGTACCACATTTGCGTATATTTGATTAATTTTTTTTAATTTTTTTAATATATATATATAATGTGACAAAAAAGCAGCAATTTTGGACTTTTTTTTTATGCTTACAGCATTCACCATACGGAATCATTATCATTATATTTTGATATTTTGGACATTTACGCATGCGACAATACCGAATATGTTTATTAAGTATTATTTTTTACGCTTTTTGGGGTAAAATGGGATTTTCTAATTTTTTAAACAACTTTTTTTTTCCTTTTTTTTTTCCTTTTTTTTTTTCCTTTCCCCCCCCCCCCTATTTTTACACTTTTTATGTCCCCACAGGAAACTATTTATGACAATCATTTGATTGCTAATACTGTTCAATGTGCTATGTAGAGGGCATAGCACTGATCAGTATTATCGTTGATCTTCTTCTCTGTCTGCTCGTTTATGGATGCAGCGCCACCGGCGATCCGATCATCAATTTTAATGACCGCACTGCCACAGATGCCGTGATCTGTATTGATCATGGCATTTGAGAGGTTAATGTCAGACATCAGCGATTGCGGATGTCCCCCATTACTGGCGGGTCCCTGGCTGCTGATAGCAGCTGGAATCTGCCACGCATGATGCGAGCACGGCAATAGGTACCAGGGCACCAGGACATAAATTTACGTCCTATGTCGTTAAGGAGTTAAGAAAGGGCTTGAAGTGGAGGACAAGTGAAAAGGCATTCCAGGATATGGCAATTGAGCAGCTCGGCACTCCCTCCCTGACACTTGACTAAGAAATTAAATGGGGATTTTATACATTTGGCAGCCACCACTAACTGTGGTCAGCAGCATCCATGCTCCCCACAGCCTGCCCAGTAGTTACCCTTATTGTCTTGACAACAGCCCTGTACATTTCAGGGCTCTTGGTCAGTGAGTGACCCATATGAGGGCTTATTTTTTGCGCAACCAATTGTGCTTTGTAATGACATCACTCATTTTACAATAAAATGTATGGCAAAACCTAAAAATATTATTTTTGTGGGGAAATTGATAAGAAAACAGCAATTTTGCAAATTTAGAAGGTTTTGTTTTCATGCTCTACACTTTACAATATAAATTACATGTTTTCATTATTCTGTGGGTCAATACTATTAAAATGATACCTATGAATGTTACACCTTGTAATATACACTCCGGTCACTCCCCCTGGCCGTGAGTGCACTGTCTTCCTCTCCCCTGCTGCCGTCGGGGCTAAGATACGCATTGCGGGATGCGCCCGCATGCAAATCCCAGCCTGTCACCTACCACGCTCCTTTGCTGCTTCCTCAGCCTCTCAGTGTCCCCGTCTCCTATGGCGCGCGCGTGCCGGAGCTCTGAAATTTAAATGGCCAGTACGCCCATAATTATGTGTAACACCTGACACTATTCTATAAGTCCCTGCACCTCTCACTCTTCCCTGACGGATCTTCAGTGCCTTAGATTATGAGTTCCATACTGTCTGTTTGCCTTGCCCGTGTTATGACCCTTCCGCTACATTATTTGACTATGCATGTATGGGGGAAAATCCATATTGTGCAGCCAAAAAAATTTGGTAGTCGGTATGAACCGGTATACCGCCCAGCCCTAGATATACTTATGGGAAAGAGGGGGGGGGGGTGTAGCTCTGCATATACCTATGGGAAAGAGGGGGGTGTAGCTCTGCATATACCTATGGGGAAGAGGGGGTGGGGGGTTTAGCTCTGCATATACCTATGGGAAAGAGGGGGGTGTAACTCTGCATATACCTATGGGAAAGAGGGGGGGTGTAGCGTAGCTCTGCATATACCTATGGGAAAGAGAGGGGGGTGTAACTCTGCATATACCTATGGGAAAGAGGGGGGGGTGTAACTCTGCATATACCTATGGGAAAGAGGGGGTTACCTAGCTACCTACCTACCTGCCCTTTTACTGTGCAGGACACCAAGGAGGGCATTATTACAGTTTGTGGGCCTATAGATGGGAAGATTGTGTAGAGAAGGGGAGGGCACTGAAAATATGCAGAGTCTGACATGTTTTTCCTGCAGATGTTAAGAGATCCACATGGCGGTCTTATCCGGACGGAGAAGAAAAGGAAAGAGGACGCCGCGGATCAGAAAAGACGTAATTGTGAGTCCCAAAATGTAACCGTAATCACTTATATGGTATACACATCCTGTGTACAGCTGATATCTACCGCCATATGGTCCTGTATATAATCACTTATATCATATACAGATCCTTTATAGTATACTGGTCTGTATATAGTGGTTTTATACAGTATGGCGGTATTATCCAGTTATTGTGTGGTGGTATATATTTACTCCTTGTATACCAGTATTATTGGTTATAGAAATTTACCTACGTTAAAGTGTTTATTACATATATAAATTTTAGTTTATTGTGTGTGGGAACAGGAGTGTGGCAGAAGATTGACGAGATGCAGGGGCCCTTGCTTTTTTTTTGGTCCGGGGGCCCCGAGTGTTGCCAGTCCGCTCCTGGGGGGAGGGGGTGTAATTAAGGGGGGGTGCAAAACAAAGGGTCCGCCCCGGGTGCCAAATGCTCTAGGTACGCCCCTGCTCCTGCTCCTTCCATTTACACCATCCTGCCCCTCCTTCCTTCCCCCCCTGTGCTTCCATTCCCCTATCTGCGCTTCCATTAACCAACCTGCTTCTTTCATTCACCCCATCCTGCCCCTCATTCCATTACCCTCCCTGCTTCCATTAACCCCCCCCCCCCGCTTCCATTAACCCCCCTGCTTCCAGTAACCCCCTCCCCCTGCTTCCATTAACCCCCCCCCCCCCTCCTGCTCATTCCATTCACCCCATCCTGCCCCTCTTTCCATTCTCTCCCCCTGGGCTTCCATTACACACACACATACCCATTTCCATTAAACACCCCCCCCCCTCTTTCATTACAATCCCCCCCCCCCCCCTGCTTACATTAACCCCCTGCTCCTATAATTTAGGTAGATAGATATATACAAGGAAGATTGCAGCACTCTAGGTTCAGGGGAAAAAACTTAGAGTGATTTTATTCCATCCAAAATGCGACGTTTCGGTCGCCACATGCGGCCTTTTTCAAGCATGACAACATAGTGAATGTGCAACATATATATAGGGGTGGTACAGAAAAGTGCAATCAATGACAATTAATATAAAAAGCATCATAATGTGAATACAGTAAAACTCCCATGCAGCAAAAGGGAGACGGTGACGTAATCATAATAAGGTGCATCATATAAGGTACACATGGATTTGTACAGTAAAGTGACAACAGTGCTATATGCGTACAAAACATAATTAGTATCAGGTGTATTAAAAACATAATTATACCTAGGATGAAGTTCGCACTCACCAAAATGGAAAAACAGCATCCCGGCACACTAACGAGGGCACTGCGTCCCACGTGGGCTGTCGCACAATACAGGACAATACACATCAGGAGAGCCAATGAGTGCATGTAGCGTCATGTCAAAGCGTCCATACCCAACCGCACGCGCATTGGGAAAAAGAAAGTCACGGACACCATCTTGGTGTAGGGCAAGTGCATTGGTACCGAGTGCAGGAAAAGGGCAAAGCAATGTTCATATAGAAGCCCCAGCCGCAGCAAGTCCCTCTGTGTGAATGGCAGCCACAAAGTCAGCCCAGGGCACCACAGGGAACCGGCGTTGTCCCAGGCAACTGTCACTCCGATCCGGACCGTGGGCAGTGTAGCCGTCCATAGATCGCTCGTTGGGGGGTGGGCCATCACACAACTCCGGGGCAGTGGCCGTTCCGGGCTCTATTATATTCAAAGAAACCGCACTGGAACCGCACTAGAATCGCACAGGTGTGAACATGAACATAAAACATTGGTCTCTCCATGTTGATGTCCTGAATAAAAAAATCTTAATAAATGAATTGAAACTTTTGGTGGTGTCGTCCTTCATCTGTGCATAGATCTATAGGGGAAAAGGGGAGAAATTTCAGTAATATAATCAATAGTGTAACATAATTAAAAGCTTTACAATAAAAGCACATTGCACATAATTACAAAATTATATAGCAACCGTAAGAGGGCTAGCTGGACAATAAATAGATGAGTATTGCTAAATCATGTCAAAATATCTGGAGTGACATTACACTCCACGTTGAGCCCCTTCGGGCGCAACGTTTGGAGCTCAAATATCCACCGAAGCTCACGTTTTTTAAGAAGGGCAATACGATTGCCACCTCTTTTGGGCATAATCACATGGTCACATTTAGTACCTGCACACATAGTACCTTTGATAACCCACTTCAATGCTCTGCCAATTACTTTTCAGTACTCTAGATTACTAACCTAAATGTACTACCTCAAGTTTCTCTAGTACATACATCAAAATAAATATCTCACTTAAGAAAACACTTAGGAATTGTAGCATATTGATACCCAATTCCTGCCACCGTTAGGTACACTTCTTCTTCTCTTCCATTGCGTGTGTGAGATGCTCTGCCTGGCCAGTAGGTGCTCTTGCTAATACAGAATTAAACATGTAATTCTAAGAATAACCTAGTTAGGTTGTTTTGAAAGTACTCTAGGGGTAAGTAGCGTGTAGTCGATAGACCCTAGCAGCCACCCTTACTGTGACCTAGCTTCCGGCTGGCCAGTATAACCTTATGTGTACTTACAGGTAACTTATTGTTGGCAAAAAGATAAAAAATGTGAGATAATAAAATTGTCTAGTCAGCTTGACGCTAAAAGTATATAGAGCTGAACTAATGTCTAGATAGTCTCATGTATAGAGAGTTAAACTAATGTTCAGTTTAGCCTCCAAGAATGTGTAGAGAGCTAATAAAAGTGTCTTAGGAGCTAGCAACTATATGTCAGATAGCTGCCTAATTGTCTAATAAGCTTAGAATGTATAGTAAGTTTAATGAAAATGTCTAAGAAGCTAGAAACTAAAGGATAGATAGCTTCGTTAATGTCTAGATAGCATTCATGTCTAGATAGCACCAATGTCTAGATAGATTTCTAATTGTCTAGTTCAGATACTAACCAAAGATATGTGACCAAAGTAGCTTTTCAATTCGAAAAGTAAATTGCGTTTGGTGCTTAACACTTTAGTACAACCTCCTATCAAATAAATGCACCCGAGGTAAAAATATAAATAAAATAACAAGCTTTATTAAACATATATAGTAATTAAATAAAAGACATAAAGAATGAGAATCAGCAATAGCCAGAAAATGTGTGCAATGATCTAATAAAGACTATTCTCTTAAAAGTTTGCCATTACCAGTTAAACACATACAGCAGAGGAAACACTGCCACATTAAGCACACATGGAGAAGGCAAACACAAAATGAATGATAATAATAAGAGAAGGGAGACAACGTGTACAAGTGATCTGTTGGTGCACTGTCGGAGCCTGAAAGAACTAGAGACAAAAGTGTATTGGTATGAGACCTGAAGAAATCAACAGGTACATCCATAGCAACATCACTGCACTAGAAAGGTACACCAGCCCATGGAAGGGAAGAGAAGGTAAACAAGCTGCCACAGTGCATCCGGAGTCACCACGTTATACTCACAGAAGAGATCACACACAACCCCTACGCCGTTTCGCTACCCGCTTCGTCAGCCTTGCGGCAACGGCTGATATATTCAGGATCGCAAGTGTATCAATCCCTAAGCACTCTGCAGGATCACCGGACCTTATCTATCCCCTAAATCTGGACGGATCTGCAATAATTACCCTAAATTTATTTCAAGGTCCGCAACAATTGTCAGTCATTGAGGAATATGGAGACTGTTTGATTGAGACTGTTACTACTCTGTGGATGTACCGCAAGCTGTTAAGTAAAGTTTATGCAAGTTCAGATTCAACTACCTTGTGGACCTTCAGTCTTTATTCTTATGCACCTATCGTTACTGGGAAGGGTGGCGATAGGCCAGAGGATCATCTCAGCATACTAGCCCTCAGCCTGGCGTCACAAACTATAGGGTTAACATTAACCTACCGAAACAATACCCCCATTACCAACACACCCCAAGGGCTACCACATGTATACACGTCCATGTGCTGTTAAGGCGGTATAACGCGGGCTCCCAACTCGAGCCCGCGTCATACCGGCCCCCAGCTGATTCTTGTAGCTGGGGGCCGACGTTAACAGCCGACATGCGGCCATCGCCGTGGCCGGCCATTAACTCTTTAGATCACCGATGTCAAACCTGACAGCGGCGTCTTAAGTTGCATTTATTCCATCCCTAGCTTGAGGGCTTTATCAATCGAACGCAGAGCACACTGACCAATGTGGTTTTATACAACCACATTGATCTGTATGAGGAATCAAATGATTCCTCCTAAAAGTCCCCTAAGGGGACTAAGCGTGAAAAAAACACACACACCCCTTCCTTATTAAAAGTTTAAATCATCCCCCTTTTCCCAAATTCCATACAAAAATATATAAACATAATAAAAATAAACATATGTGGTATCGCCGTGTGCATAAATGTCTGAACCATAAAAATATAGTTAATTAAACCGCACGGTCCAAAATAGCGTATTTTTGGTCACTTTTTATACCATAAAAAGGAGTAAAAAGCGATCAAAAAGTCCAATCAAAACAAAAATGGTACCGAATAAAGCTTCATATCACGGTGCAAAAAAAGAGCCCTCATACTAACCTGTATGCTTAAAAATAAAAAGGTTATAGGGGTCAGAAAGGACAATTTTTTATGTACCGTATTTATCGGCACATAACACACACTTTTAAAACTTAAATTTAAGGCAAAAAGCCTACCTGCGTGTTATACGCCGATAAGTCTTCTGGTCACTGATTTAAAGCAGCCGCAGCAGCGTCTGCTTGTTAAGTATTAACAGCACGGCCGCGGCCACTTTAAATCAGTGAACAGCGGTGTCTCCTCCCCGCTCTGTCACTTGTTTTCTCCCGCACTATCCACAGGTACTGGTGTGGTGGATAGTGCGGGAGACGGTGATTAAAATGAGCCCTACCTTGCCCGTATCTGAGCTACCTTTTAATCAGCGTCTCCCACACAATCCACCAGTACCTGTGGATCGTGCGGGAGACAAGTGAGTTTTACTTTTCATTTTCCCTCCCTCCCCCCTCCCTCATCATTCCCCCTTTCCCTGCTTTTTATAATTTTATTTTTCTTACCTGTTTGCGCTTCGGCAGGTAAGGTCAGGCGGAGGGTCTTGCGGGGTCAGTGAAGCAGATGAGTTACGTCCTCTGCCGGCTTCTCTGTGCGGCATCACTTAATTTCCTGTAGTCGCCGCCGAAAAGGGACATCCGTGATGCCGCACAGAGAAGCCGGGAGAGGACGTAACTCATCTGCTTCACTGACCCCGCAAGACAGTCGAAGCGCAGACAAGTAAGGAAAGGGGAAGAGTGGTCTTCAACCTGCGGACCTCCAAATGTTGCAAAACTACAACTCCCAGCATGCCCGGACAGCAATGATGGGGGACATGATGAGACAGGGGGAAATGATGGTGGGGGAGGCACTAAATCCTTAATGTCTGTATGGCTAGTGGTGGTCTATGACAGGGAGAAATGATGCAACATGGGGGGATGATGAGACATTGGAGGTGGCGATGAGGGGGGTAAATGTGGCACAGGGACTGATAAAAGGGAAGGAATCATGTGGCACTGGAGGGGACAGGACCAAACTGAGGTACAGAAGAAAACGAAGTTGGGGGGATGATGTGGCATTTAGTCCAAGTCATTTATTTACCTTTTTTTTTTAACTTAAATTTCCCTGTTAAAATGGGGGTGCGTGTTATACACCAGTGCGTGTTATGTGCTGATAAATACGGTATTAATTTTCTTGCGTGTAGTTATGATTTTTTCCAAAAGTACGAAAAAATCAAACCTATATAAGTAGGGTATCATTTTAATCGTATGGACCTACAGAATAAAGATAAAGTTTCATGTTTGCCGAAAAATGTACTGCGTAGAAATGGAAACCCACAAAATTTACAAAATGGTGCTTTTTCTTAAATTTTGTTGCACAATGATTTTTTTTTCCCATTTCACCGTAGATTTTTGGGTAAAATGACTAATGGCATTACAAAGTAGAATTAGTGGCACAAAAAATAAGCACTCATATGGATTTTGATGTGCGAAATTGAAAGGGTTATGATTTTTAAAAGGTGAGGAGGAAAAAGCAAAAGTGCAAAAACAGAAAAATGCTTGGTCCTTAAGGGGTTAAAATTGCCCTATTTTGACCACCTATAACTTTCTAATTTTTCCATATATTTTTACCTTTCATTCTGATTCTGAGATTGTTTTTTCGTGACATATTCTAGAAAATGTAGCATTTTTCTAACTTTGAAGCTCTCTGCTTGTAAGGAAAATAGACATTCCAAATAAATTATATTTTGATTCACAAATATAATATGTCTACTTTATGTTTGCATCATAAAGTTGACAGGTTTTTACTTTTGGAAGACATCAGAGGGCTTCAAAGTTCAGTAGCAATTTTCGAATTTTTCACAAAATTTTCTAAATCGTAATTTTTCTTGGACCAGTTCAGGTTTGAAGTGGATTTGAAGGGCCTTCTTATTAGAAAAACCTCATAAATGACCCCATTATAAAAACTGCACCCCTCAAAGTATTCAAAATGACATTCAGTAAGTGTGTTAACCCTTTAGGTGTTTCACAGGAATAACAGCGAAGCAAAGGAGAAAATTCAAAATCTTCATTTTTTACACTCGCATGTTCTTGTACACCCAGTTTTTCAATTTTTACAAGAGGTAAAAGGAGACAAATACGCTCAAAATTTGTAACCCAATTTCTCTCGAGTAAGGAAATCTCATATGTGTATGTCAAGTGTTTGGCGGGCGCTGTAGAGGGCTCAGAAGGGAAGGAGCGACAATGGGATTTTGGAGAGTGAGTTTTTCTGAAATGGTTTTTAGGGGGCCTGTCACATTTAGGAAGCACCTATGGTGCCAGGACAGCAGAAAGCCCACACATGGCATACAATTTTGGAAACTACACCCCTCAAGGCACGTAACAAGGGGTCCAGTGAGCCTTAACACCCCACAGGTGCACTAAAGTGCAGCTGAGCAAATGAAAAATTAAATTTTTCATTTTCACGGACCACTGTTCCAAAAATCTGTCAGACACCTGTGGGGCGTAAATGCTCACTGTACCCCTTATTACATTACATGAGTGGTGTAGTTTCCAAAATGGGGTCACATGTGGGAGGGGTCCATTGTTTTGGCACTATGGGGGCTTTGTAAACACACGTGGCCTTCAATTCCAGACAAATTTTCTCTTCAAAATCCCAATGGTGCTCCTTCTCTTCTGAGCATTGTAGTTCGCCCGCAGAGCACTTTACATCCACATATGGGGTATTTATATACTCAGAAGAAATGGGTTACAAATTTTGGGGGGCTTTTTTTCCTATTTTTCCTTGTGAAAATGAAAAATTTTTGGTAACATCAGCCTTTTATTTTTTTTCCCATCCAACTTTAATGAAAATTTGTGAAACACCTCTGGGGTGTTAAAGTTCACTATACCCCTTGTTACATTCCGTGAGTAGTTTCCAAAATGGGGTCACATGTGGGTATTTATTTTTTTGCGTTTATGTCAGAACCGCTGTAAAATCAGCCACCCCTGTGCAAATCATCAATTTAGGCCTCAATTGTGTTACAAATTTTGGGGGTCTTTTTTTTCCTTTTACCTCTTGTGAAAATAAAAAGTAAAGGGCAACACCAGCATGTTGGTGTAACATTTTTTTTTAACACTAACAGGCTGGTGTAGACCCCAACTTTTCCTTTTCATAAGGGGCAAAAGGAGAAAAAGCCCCTCAAAATTTGTAGTGCAATTTCTCCCGGGTACGGAAATACCCCATAAGTGGCACTAAACTGTTTCCTTGTAATACGACAGGGCTCCGAAGTGAGAGAGCGCCATGCGCATTTGAGGACTAAATTCGGGATTGCATAGGGGTGGACATAGGGGTATTCTACGCCAGTGATTCCCAACAAACAGGGTGCCTCCAGCTGTTGCTAAACTCCCAGCATGCCTGGACAGTCAGTGGCTGTCCGGAAATGCTGGGAGTTGTTGTTTTGCAACAGCTGGAGGCTCCGTTTTGGAAACACTGCTGTACAATACGTTTTTTATTGGGGGGAGGAACAGTGTAAGGGGGTGTATATGTAGTGTTTTACCCTTTATTATGTGTTAGTGTAGTGTAGTGTTTCTAGGGTACATTCGCACTGGCGGAGGTTTACAGTGAGCTTACCGCTATGAGTTTGCGCTACGGCGAAAAATTTGCAGCAGCTCATACTTGAAGCAGGAAACTTACTGTAAACTTGCCCATGTGAATGTACCCTGTACATTCACATGGGGGAGCAAAATTCCAGCTGTTTAAAAATTACAACTCCCAGCATGCACTGACAGACAGTGCATGCTGGGAGTTGTACTTTTGCAACAGCTGGAGGCACACTGGTTGGAAAACCTTCAGTTAGGTTCTGTTACCTAACTCTGTATTTTCCAACCAGTATGCCTCCAGCTGTTGCAAAACTACAACTCCCAGCATGTACTGATCGCCGAAGTGCATGCTGGGAGATGTAGTTTTGCAACAGCTGGAGGTACGCAACTACAACTCCCAGCATGTCGAGACAGCTGTTTGCAGTTTGGGCATGCTGGGATTTGCAGTTTTGCAACATCTGGAGGGCTACAGTTTAGAAACCACTGCACAGTGATCTCTAAACTGTGGCCCTCCAGATGTTGCAAAACTACAAATCCCAGCAAGCCCAGACAGCAAACTGCTATATGGGCATGCTGGGAGTTGTAGTTTTGCAAGATCTAGAGGGCCACAGTTCACTGCACAGTGATCTCCATACTGTAGCCCTCCAGCTGTTGCAAAACTACAATTCCCAGCATGACAGCTGTCTGGGCATGCTGGGAGTTGTAGTTTTGCAACATCTGGGGGGCAACAGTGTAGTTGCTAGGCAACTTACCGGCTTCCGTTGGATCCAGGGAGCCAGCCGCACGACATGCCGCCCGCCGATCTCCGACACCGATCGTCGCCCGCAGCCTTGCCCACAGGGTAAGTGGACTTCGTCGCCGGTCCTCTTTGGTTTCCCCGTCCTGCCCCGCCTATTGTGGGTGGGCAGAGCGGGGAAAACAAAAGTTATCCCCCCCCCTGACCTGCTATTGGATGTCGCTTCTAGATGCCCAATATCAGGGATAGGAGGGGTAGCACCCCTGCCACCTCACTCCTATTCCTTCAGGGGGATCGTGGGTGTCTTGGACCACCGCGATCCCCCTTATTTTCCGGAATAGCCGCAAATCGCAAGTGTGAATTCACATGGCAGTCACCCCGGTCTGGTCCCCGCCGCGCACCCTTGGTCCTTAAGTACCAGGGAGCAAAGTCGTACCTGTACGCCCTTGGTCCTTAACAGGTTAAGGACCAGACCAATTTTATTTTTGCATTTTCGTATTTTCCTCCTTGCCTTCTAAAAATCATAACTCTCTTATATTTCCATCCACAGACCCATATGAGGGCTTGTTTTTTGCATCACCAATTGTACTTTGTAATTACATCACTTATTTTAGAAATATTATTTATGTGGGAAAATTGAAAAGAAAACCGCAATTTAGCATATTTTGTAAGGTTTTGTTTTCACGCTGTACACTTTACGGTAAAAATGACTAGTGTTGAGCGGCATAGGCCATATTCGAATTCGTGAATATTCGCGAATATATGGACGAATATTCGTCATATATTCGCGAATATTCGCATATTCGTTATAATCCTCGTTTTATTTTCGCGCATGCGAAAATACGCGCATACGAAAATTAGCTTATATGGAAATTCGCATATGCGAACATTAGCATATGCTACTTTTCGCATATGCGAATTTTCGCACGTCAGTCTCACACAGTAGTATTACAGCCTTCTTTACACCACACAAGCTGGAAGCAGAGAGGGATGATCACTGTGATGTGTACTGTGAAGAAAAAAAAAAAAAAAAAAACGAATATTCGTAATTACGAATATATAGCGCTATATTCGCGAAATTCGCGAATTTGCGAATATGCGATATTCGCGAATAATATTCGAATTGCGAATATTCGCGAGCAACACTAGAAATGACATGTTGTCTTTATTCTGTGGGTCAATATGATTAAAATGATACCCATGATATATGCTTTTCTATAATTGTACCGCTTAAAAACAAATCTCAAACCATTTTAACAAAATTAGTATGTTTGAAATTGCCCTATTTTGACCACCCATAACTTTCTAATTTTTCCGTATACGGGGCGATATGATGGCTCATTTTTTGCGCCATGATCTGTAGTTTTTATCAGTACCACTTTTGCTTAGGTTTTACTTTTTACTAGCTGAGTACCCGGCGTTGCCCGTTTTTTCCTTCCTAATCCTTGTTGGGGAGGAAAATAAACAAAGGAGGAGGCTTTTGACTTCATATCCCGTCCTCATATATTGTTGTCATATCCCAACCCCATATCCTGTCCTCATATCCTGAACTCCTATCCCGTCATCATATCCCAACCTCATATCCCATCCTCACATCTCGTCCTCATATTCCGGCCTCCTATCCCGAACTCTTATCCCAACCTCCTATCCTGTCCTCCTATCCCGACCTCCTATCCCGACCTCCTATCCCGACCTCCTATCCCATCCTCCTATCCCGTCCTCCTATTCCGACCTCCTATCTCGACCTCCTATCCCCTCCTCCTATCTTGACCTCCTATCCCAACCTCCGAACCCGTCCACCTATCCCGACCTCCTATCCCGACCTCCTATCCCGACCTCCTATCTCGACCTCCTATCTCGACCTCCTATCCCGACCTCCTATCTCAACCCCCTATCCCGTCCTCCTATCCAGTGGCGTAGGGTGGGTTGTCAGCACCCGGGGCAAGGCAAGTAATTTACGCCCCCTAACCCGTGGATTTTAGCACTCGAGTGTCTTCCACTAGATTCGTTAAAGAAACCCTTACCCCCTAAGCACATGTATTGTTTGTTATGCAAATACTTATGTAATTAAAGTAAAATGCATCTAAATACAAGTTTATTTTCAAACACTTTATTGAGTGCGAACATGCATTACACATTCTCCACATTTTCAGCAGCAATACAAATCTACAAATGTAGTAACCTAGCATGGGCCATGCTATTATATGTCGTCTCACAACCATCATAAACGACAAAAAATATCAGGAACAAAAACTAAACATCAAAATGGAACCATACCCTGGAGATGATCCAAGGCACATGACTTTGGGTATTATAAGTAAGCGGCAAATGTCCGGGGGGCATTATATGTGCATTATATGTGTTACGCCGAGCGCTCTGGGTCCCCACTCCTCCCCGGACCGCTCACAGCATTCTCCTGTTCGCAGCGCCCCGGTCAGACCCGCTGACCGGGTGCGCTGCGATAATGCCCCCAGCCGGGATGCGATTCGCGATGCGGGACGCGCCCGCTCGCGTTGCGCATCCCGACCCGCTTACCAGACTCGCTCCCCGTCTGTGCTGCCCCGGCGTGCGCGGCCCGCTCCCTAGGGCGCGCGCGCGCGCCGGGTCTTTGCGATTTAAAGGGCCGGTGCGCCACTGATTGGCGCATGGGTTTTAATTAGTGTCTTCATCTGTGCACTTCCCTATATCACCTCACTTCCCCTGCACTTCCTTGCCGGATCTTGTTGCCATTGTGCCAGTGAAAGCGTTCCTTGTGTGTTCCTAGCCTGTGTTCCAGACCTCTTGCTGTTGCCCCTGACTAGGATCCTTGCTGCCTTCCCTGACCTTCTGCTACGTCCGACCCTGCTCTTGTCTAATCCCTTGTACCGCGCCTATCTCAGCAGTCAGAGAGGTTGAGCCGTTGCCGGTGGATACGACCTGGTTGCTACTGCCACTGCAAGTCCATCCCGCTCTGCGGCGGGCTCTGGTGAAAACCAGTAGCAACTTAGAACCGGTCCACCGACACGGTCCACGCCAATCCCTCTCTGACACAGAGGATCCACCTCCAGCCTGCCGAATCCTGGCAGTAGATCCGGCCATGGATCCCGCTGAGGTCCCGCTGCCGGTTGTCGCTGACCTTACCACGGTGGTCGCCCAGCAGTCGCAACAGATAGCGCAACAAGGCCACCAGCTGTCTCAACTGACTGTGATGCTACAGCAGCTTCTACCACAGCTTCAGCTACCAGCCTCCGTTTATCATTGCCGACCAAGTTTGATGGGGACTCTAAACTTTGCCGTGGTTTTCTCTCGCAATGTTCCCTGCATTTGGAGATGATGTCGGACCAATTTCCAACTGAAAGGTCAAAGGTGGCTTTCGTGGTCAGCCTTCTGTCTGGGAAAGCCCTGTCATGGGCCACACCGCTCTGGGACCGCAATGATCCTGTCACTGCCTCAGTACACTCTTTCTTCACGGAGATTCGAAGTGTCTTCGAGGAACCAGCCCGAGCCTCTTCTGCCGAGACTGCCCTGCTGAACCTGGTCCAGGGTAATTCTTCTGTGGGCGAGTACGCCATCCAATTCCGTACTCTCGCCTCCGAATTGTCCTGGAATAACGAGGCCCTCTGCGCGACCTTCAAAAAAGGCCTATCCAGTAACATCAAAGATGTGCTGGCCGCACGAGAAAACCCTGCTAACCTGCATGAACTTATTCATCTGGCCACCCGCATTGACATGCGTTTTTCCGAAAGGCGTCAGGAGCTCCGCCAGGATATGGACTTTGTTCGCACGAGGCGGTTTCTCTCCCCGGCTCCTCTCTTCTCTGGTCCGCTGCAATCTGTTCCTGTGCCTTCCGCCGTGGAGGCTATGCAAGTAGATCGGTCTCGCCTGACATGCCGCCGCATTGAGAACCTATGCCTGTACTGTGCCAATACCAAACACTTCTTGAAAGATTGTCCTATCCGACCTCCACGCCAGGAAAGACGCACTCCGACTCCGCACAAAGGTGAGACAGCTCTAGGTGTGAACTCTGCTTCTCCACGTCTTACTGTGCCTGTGCGGATTTCTTCTTCTACCTTCTCCTTCTCAGCTGTAGCCTTCTTGGATTCCGGATCTGCAGGAAATTTTATTTTGGCCTCTTTCGTTAACAGGTTCAACATCCCAGTGACCAGTCTCGCCAGACCCCTCTACATGGCCTCTGTTAATGGTGAAAGATTGGACTGTACTGTGCGTTACCGCACGGAACCCCTCTTAATGTGCATTGGACCCCATCATGAAAAGATTGAATTTCTGATCCTCTCTAACTGCACTTCTGAAATTCTTCTTGGACTACCTTGGCTTCAACGCCACTCCCCTACCCTCGATTGGACCTCCGGGGAAATCAAGAACTGGGGTACTACTTGCCACAAAAAATGTCTTATGTCTGCTCCCAGTCCTGTCAGTCAAAACCCTATGGCTCCTCCGATACCTGGTCTCCCCAAGGCCTATCTGGACTATGCTTGTTAGGATTCGGCAGGCTGGAGGTGGATCCTCTGTGTCAGAGAGGGATTGGCGTGGACCGTGCCGGCGGACCGGTTCTAAGTTGCTACTGGTATTCACCAGAGCCCGCCGCAAAGCGGGATGGTCTTGCAGCGGTGGTAGCAACCAGGTCGTATCCACCGGCAACGGCTCAACCTCTCTGACTGCTGAGATAGGCGTGGTACAAGGGATTAGGCAAGAGCAAGGTCGGACGTAGCAGAAGGTCAGGGCAGGCAGCAAGGATCGTAGTCAGGGGTAACAGCAAGAGGTCAGGAACACTGGAAATGGCAAACACAGTGATAGCTTTCTCAAGGCACAATGGCAACAAGATCCGGCAAGGAAGTGCAGGGGAAGTGAGGTTATATGGACAGGGGGCAGGTGGAAGCTAATCAGACTGATTGGGCCAGGCACCAATCATTGGTGCACTGGCCCTTTAAATCTTAGAGAGCCGGCGCGCGCGTCCTAGGGAGCGGGACCGCGCGCGCCGGGACAGCACAAACGAGGAACGAGTCTGGTAAGCGGGCCGGGAATGCGAATCGCGAGCGGGCGCGTCCTGCATCGCGGATCGCATCACGGCTAGGGACATTATCGCAGCGCTCCCGGTCAGCGGGTCTGACCGGGGCGCTGCGAACAGGCCTTATGACTGTCCTATTGATCTCCTCCCTGGTACTACTCCACCCTGGGGCAGAATCTATCCCCTGTCTGCTCCGGAAACACAAGCTATGACGGAGTACATCCAAGAAAATTTAAAAAGGGGATTTATCCGCAAGTCTTCCTCCCCTGCTGGATTCTTCTTCGTCTCCAAAAAAGACGGCTCCTTACGATCATGCATTGATTACCGCGGTCTTAATAAAATCACTATAAAAAAACGCTATCCCCTACCTCTTATCTCAAAACTCTTTGACGTGGCGCCAACATGTTTACCAAATTGGATTTAAGAGGTGCATATAATCTCATCCGCATTAGGGAGGGGGACGAGTGGAAGACCGCGTTTAACACCAGAGATGGACACTTTGAATATTTGGTTATGCCTTTTGGGCTTTGCAACGCCCCTGCCGTCTTCCAGGACTTTGTAAATGAAATTTTTCGTGATCTATTATATACCTGTGTTGTGGTCTACCTGGACGATATTTTGATTTTTTCTTCCAACCTAGAAGAACACCGCCGGCATGTCCGCATGGTTCTTCAGAGACTTCGGGACAATCAGTTATATGCCAAAATGGAAAAATGTCAATCTCTTCCCTTCCTAGGATATTTAGTCTCTGGCCAGGGACTCCAAATGGACCCGGACAAACTATCAGCCGTATTGGATTGGCCACGCCGCTCCGGACTCCGAGCTATCCAATGTTTCTTGGGGTTCGCCAATTACTACAGACAGTTTATTCCACATTTTTCCACTATTGTGGCCCCAATTGTGGCCCTAACCAAGAAAAACGCCAACCCTAAGTCCTGGCCTCCTCAAGCGGAAGAGGCGTTCAACCATCTCAAAACTGCCTTTTCTTCTGCTCCCGTACTCTCCAGACCTGATCCATCTAAACCCTTCTCACTGGAGGTAGACGCCTCCTTGGTGGGAGCTGGAGCTGTACTCCTACAGAAAAATTCTTCCGGACATGCTGTTACTTGTGGTTTCTTTTCTAGGACCTTTTCTCTGGCGGAGAAAAACTACTCCATTGGTGATCGAGAACTACTGGCCATAAAACTGTCTCTCGAGGAATGGTGGCACCTGCTGGAGGGGTCCAAATACTCAGTTATTATATACATCGATCACAAGAATCTCTCTTATCTTCAGTCTGCCCAACGGTTGAACCCTCGCCAGGCTAGGTGGTCGTTGTTCTTTGCCCGTTTTAACTTTGAGATTCATTTTCGCCCCGCTGACAAGAACATTAGGGCTGACGCTCTCTCTCGTTTCTCGGATGCCTCTGAAATGGAAGCCTCCCTGCAACACATTATTCCTCCTGACTGTCTGATCTCCGCTTCTCCAGCTTCCATCAGACAAACTCCTCCAGGAAAGACCTTCGTCCCTCCACGCCAGCGCCTCAGGATTCTCAGGTGGGGACACTCCTCACACCTCGCCGGCCATGCTGGCATCAAGAAATCCGTCCAGCTCATCTCTCGTTTTTATTGGTGGCCTACCCTGGAAACAGATGTTGCTGATTTTGTTCGGGCTTGCACAGTCTGTGCCCGGGACAAGACTCCTCGCCAGAAGCCTGCCGGTCTCCTCCATCCTCTGCCTGTTCCTGAGCGACCATGGTCTCAGATTGCTATGGACTTTATTACAGACTTACCATTATCCCATGGCAACACAGTTATTTGGGTGGTCGTTGATCGTTTTTCTAAGATGGCACATTTTATTCCTCTTCCAGGTCTTCCTTCTGTGCCTCAGTTGGCAAAACAATTTTTTGTGCACATTTTTCGCCTTCACAAGCTTCCTACACATATCGTCTCGGATAGAGGCGTTCAATTTGTGTCGAAATTCTGGAGGGCCCTCTGTAATCAGCTTAAAATCAAATTAAACTTCTCATCTTCTTATCATCCCCAATCCAATGGGCAAGTGGAAAGAGTTAATCAGGTTCTTGGTGACTATTTGCGACATTTTGTTTCCTCCCACCAGGATGACTGGGCCGATCTCCTACCATGGGCCGAATTCTCGTACAATTTCAAAGTCTCTGAGTCTTCCGCTAAATCCCCATTCTTTGTGGTGTACGGCCGTCACCCTCTTCCCCCCCTCCCCACTCCCACGCCTTCTGGTTTGCCCGCTGTTGATGAGGTGACTCGGGACTTCTCCACCATCTGGAAAGAGACTCAAAAATCTCTCATACAGGCCTCATTCCGGATGAAGAAACATGCCGACAAAAAAAGAAGAACTCCTCCTGTCTTTTCTCCTGGAGACAAAGTGTGGCTCTCCACCAAGTATGTCCGCTTTCGTGTCCCCAGTTATAAACTGGGACCACGTTATCTTGGTCCTTTTAGAGTCAAATGCCAAATCAACCCTGTCTCCTACAAACTCCTTCTTCCTCCTTCTCTCCGTATTCCTAATGCTTTTCATGTCTCTCTCCTTAAACCACTCATCCTTAACCGCTTCTCTCCCAAGGTTGTTGCTCCTACTCCTGTCTCCGGGTCCTCTGACATCTTCTCGGTTAAAGAAATTCTGGCATCCAAGACGGTCAGAGGTAAAAAAAATTGTAGATTCTTGTAGATTGGGAGAATTGCGGCCCGGAGGAGAGGTCATGGGAACCCGAGGACAACATCCTTGACAAGGACCTTATCCACAAGTTCTCGGGTTCTAAAAAGAGGAGGAGACCCAAGGGGGGGGGGGTACTGTTACGCCGAGCGCTCCGGGTCCCCGCTCCTCCCCGGAGCGCTCACAGCGTTCTCCTGTTCGCAGCGCTCCGGTCAGACTCGCTGCGATAATGCCCCCAGCCGGGATGCGATTTGCGATGCGGGACGCGCCTGCTCGCGGTGCGCATCCCGACCCGCTTACCAGACTCGCTCCCCGTCTGTGGTGCCCCGGCGTGCGCGGCCCCGCTCCCTAGGGCGCGCGCGCGCCGGTTCTTTGCGATTTAAAGGGCCGGTGCGCCACTGATTGGCGCATGGGTTTTAATTAGTGTCTTCACCTGTGCACTTCCCTATATCACCTCACTTCCCCTGCACTTCCTTGCCGGATCTTGTTGCCATTGTGCCAGTGAAAGCGTTCCTTGTGTGTTCCTAGCCTGTGTTCCTAGCCTGTGTTCCAGACCTCTTGCCGTTGCCCCTGACTACGATCCTTGCTGCCTGCCCTGACCTTGTGCTACGTCCGACCCTGCTCTTGTCTAATCCCTTGTACCGCGCCTATCTCAGCAGTCAGAGAGGTTGAGCCGTTGCCGGTGGATATGACCTGGTTGCTACTGCCGCTGCAAGTCCATCCCGCTTTGCGGTGGGCTCTGGTGAAAACCAGTAGCAACTTAGAACCGGTCCACCGACACGGTCCACGCCAATCCCTCTCTGACACAGTGGATCCACCTCCAGCCTGCCGAATCCTGACTATATGGGCACATGACAGGGGGCCCCTGTCATGTGCCCCCACATATATTGCCCCCTGACATGTGCCCCTCACATATAATGCCCCCTGTCATGTGCCCCCACATATAATGCCCCCCTGACATGTGACCCTGACTTATAATGTCCCCTGTCCTGTGCCCCTCACATATAATGCCCCATGTCCTGTGCCCCTCACATATAATGCCCCCCTGACATGTGCCCCTCACATATAATGCCCCCTGAAGGGGCAGGACAGGGGGCATTATATGTGAAGGGCACATGTCAGGGGGGACATTATATGTGAGGGGCACAGGGCATGGGGTATTATATATGAGGGGCACATGACAGGGGGGGTTCCTGTCATGTGCCCCCACATATAATGCCCCCTGACATGTGCCCCTTACTCATCATTTGCCCCTCTCACTTATAATTTGCTCCCCCCTCCCCTTTCTCACGCCCGTCACCTTTCTCCCATGCTGCGGCTGCTCCATTCCTGCAGTCAGTGAGAGCCGCGGGTACGTGATCTCCGGGCGCCGGCGCAATGATGTGATGTCATCGCGCCGGCCTGCTGTGATTGGCTCTTACTGACTGCAGGAATGGAGCAGCCGCGGCGTGTGATAGCAAGGTGACGGGCGTGAGAAAGGGGTGGTGGAGCGGGACAGCCGACAGCTCCCGCTCCACCATGCGATAGTTCAGGAAGAGGGGCAACAACTTCGGGGGGGGGGGGGGGGGGCAATTTCCCCATTGCCCCCCCCCCGCTGGATCCGCCACTGCCTCCACAGTGGGCGGTGACCTGGCGGATCGGATTCGCACAGCCAGCACTGCAGAGAGAGTGAGTGAGCCAGGCAGGGGCAGAGAGCTGCGAGTGCGAGCGCGCCCCCACAGATGTTGCGCCCGGTGTGGCCGCCCCCCCCCCTGCACCTCCCACGCTACGTCTCTGCTCCTATCTCCACCTCTTATCCCGACCTCCTATCCCGACTTCCTATCTCAACCTCCTATCCCGTCCTCCTATCCCGTCCTCCTATTTAGACCTCCTATCCCGACCTCCTATCCCGACCTCCTATCCATTCCTCCTATCTCCACCTCATATCCGGTCCTCATATCCCGACCTCCTAACTCGACCTCCTATCCCGACCATCCCGTCCTCCTATCTTGACCTCCTATCTTGACCTCCTATCTCGACCTTCCATCCCGTCCTCATATTCGACCTGTAATATGGGTACCAGGTATTGAAATATCTCCAGCCGTACGGAAGTTATGTGAGAACATACATTTCCCATTGATTTGCATGGGACTTTAACCCCTTAAGGACTCAGCCCTTTTTCACCTTAAGGACTCGGCCATTTTTTGCAATTCTGATCACTGTCACTTTAAACATTAATAACTCTAGAATGCTTTTAGTTATCATTCTGATTCCGAGATTGTTTTTTCGTAACATATTCTACTTTAACATAGTGGTAAAATTTTGTGGTAACTTGCATCCTTTCTTGGTGAAAAATCCCAAAATTTGATGAAAAATTTGAAAATTTAGCATTTTTCTAACTTTGAAGCTCTCTGCTTGTAAAGAAAATGGATATTCCAAATAAAAAAAAAATGTGTTCACATATACAATATGTCTACTTTATGTTTGCATCATAAAATTGACGTGATTTTACTTTTGGAAGACACCAGAGGGCTTCAAAGTTCAGCAGCAATTTTCCAATTTTTCACAAAATTTTTAAACTCTCTTTTTTTCAGGGACCAGTTCAGATTTGAAGTGGATTTGAAGGGTCTTCATATTAGAAATACCCCACAAATTACCCCATTATAAAAACTGCACCCCCCAAAGTATTCAAAATGACATTCAGTCAGCATTTTAACCCTTTAGGTGTTTAACAGGAATAGCAGCAAAGTGAAGGAGAAAATTCACAATCTTCATTTTTTACACTCGCATGTTCTTGTAGACCCAATTTTTGAATTTTTGCAAGGGTTAAAAAGGAGAAAATTTTAACTCGTACTTGAAACCCAATTTCTCTCGAGTAAGCACATACCCCTATGTCTATGTTAATTGTTCGGCGGGCGCAGTAGTGGGCTCAGAAGGGAAGGAGCGACAAATGGTTTTTGGGGGGCATGTCACCTTTAGGAAGCCCCTATGGTGCCAGAACAGCAAAACAAAAACACATGGCATACCATTTTGGAAACTAGACCCCTCGGGGAACATAACAAGGGGTAAAGTGAACCTTAATACCCCACAGGGGTTTCACAACTTTTGCATATGTAAAAAAAAAAAAAACATTTTACCTAAAATGCTTGGTTTCCCAAAAAATTCACATTTTTACAAATTGTTAAAGCAGAAAATACCCCCCAAAATTTGAAGCCCAATTTCTCCCGATTCAGAAAACACCCCATATGGGGGTGAAAAGTGCTCTGCTGGCGCACTACAGGTCTCAGAAGAGAAGGAGTCACATTTAGCTTTTTGAAAGCAAATTTTGCTCTGGGGACATGCCGCATTTAGGAAGCCCCTATGGTGCCAGAACAGCAAAAAAAAAAAAAACCACATAGCATACCATTTTGGAAACTAGACCCCTCGGGGAAAGTAACAAGGGGTTAAGTGAACCTTAATACCCCACAGGTGTTTCACGACTTTTGCATATGTAAAAAAAAAAAAATTTTTTTACCTAAAATGCTTTTCCCAAATATTTTACATTTTTAAAAAGGGTAAAAGCAGAAAATACCCCCCCAAATTTGTAGCACAATTTCTCCCAAGTACGGCGATACCCCATATGTGACCCTTGCCTTGAAATACGACAGGGCTCCAAAGTGAGAGCGCCATGCGCATTTGAGGCCTAAATTAGGGACTTGCATAGGGGTGGACATAGGGGTATTCTACGCCAGTGATTCCCAAACAGGGTGCCTCCAGCTGTTGTAAAACTCCCAGCATGCCTGGACAGTCAGTGGCTGTCTGGTAATACTGGGAGTAGTTGTTTTGCAACAGCTGGAGGCTCCGTTTTGGAAACAGTGGCGTACCAGACGTTTTTCATTTTTATTGGGGAGGGGGGCTGTGTAGGGGTATGTATATATGTAGTGTTTTTTACTTTTTATTTTATTTTGTGTTAGTGTAGTGTAGTATTTTTAGGGTACAAATGCACGGGCGGGGGTTCACAGTAGTTTCTCGCTGGCAGTTTGAGCTGCGGCAGAAAATTTGCCGCAGCTCAGACTTGCAGCCGGATATTTACTGTAAATCTCCGCCCATGTGAGTGTACCCTGTATGTTCACATTGGGGGGGGGGGGGGACGACATCCAGCTGTTGCAAAACTACAACTCCCAGCATGTACGGTCTATCAGTGCATGCTGGGAGTTGTAGTTTTTCAACAGCTGGAGGCACACTGGTTGTGAAACACCGAGTTTGGTAACAAACTCAGTGTTTTGCAACCAGCGTGCCTTCAGCTGTTGCAAAAGCTACAACCCCCAGCATGTACGGACAGCGGAAGGGCATGCTGGGTCTTGTAGTTATGCAACAGCTGGAGACACACTGGTTTGCTATTTAACTCAGTGTGCCTTCAGCTGTTGCAAAACTACAACTCTCAGCAGTCACCAACAGCCAACGGGCATGCTGGGAGTTGTAGTTATGCAACCAGCAGTTGCACCACTACAACTCCCAGCATGCACTTTAGCTGTTTGTGCAAGCTGGGAGTTGTAGTTACACAACAGCTGAAGGTACACTTTTCCATAGAAAAAATGTGCCTCCACCTGTTGCAAAACTATAAGTCCCAGCATGCCCATAAGGGCATGCTGGGAGTTGTGGTGGTCTTCCTCCTGCTGTTGCATAACTACAGCTCCCAGCATGCCCTTTTTGCATGCTGGGAGCTGTTGCTAAGCAACAGCAGGAGGCTGTCACTCACCTCCAATGATCCACGCCGCATCAGGTCAGTCCCTCGTCATCGCCGCCGCTGCTGCTCCTGGGGCCCCCGATCCCAACATTGACGGGGATTGGGGTCCCCAGCTCCCGGGGTCCACGTCCCGCACCCGCTCACGTGCTCAGGAAGAGGGGCGGAGCGGGTTGCGGGAGTGACATCCCCAGCAGGCGCCCTGATTGGTCGGCCGGCCGACAAATCAGGGCGATCGTGAGGTGGCACCAGTGCCACCTCACCCCTGCTGGCTACGGCTGTTCGGGGCCGTCTCTGACGGCCCCGAACAGCCTGTAATTCAGGGTCACTGGAGACCCGATTGACCCGGAATCTGCCACAGATCGCTGGACTGAATTGTCCAGCGATCTGCGGCCATCGCCGACATGGGGGGTCATCATGACCCCCCTGGGCGATATGCCGCGATGCCTGCTGAACGATTTCAGCAGGCATCGGGCACCGGCTCCCCTCCGGCTAGCGGCGGGGGGCCGGGAATGGACAGGACATACTCAAACGTCCTGAGTCCTTAAGGGGTTAAACAAAACCCCGACCCTCACAAATGGGGGTAGTTAAGGGTTAAATTAACTATCCTATATTTTAAGTGGACGTATAAGTAACATGTGACCAAGTATAATCGAAATATCTCCAGGCGTTTGGAAATTATGCAGTAACATATATTTCCCGTAGACTTGTATGGGACTTTAAACATAAACCCCGCCCCTGGCAAATGGAGGTAAGTAAGGGTTAAATCACCTAGCCTATGTTTGTTGTTGACATATAAGTAACATGTGTGCCAAGTTTCATGTTAATATATTTAGCCGTTTGGAAGTTTTTGTGGAACATACATACACACACACGTTGAGTTTTATATATATAGATTCATTTTTTATAAAAATAGAATTGGAATGTGATGAGACAAAAAAGCAGCCATTTTGAACTTTTTTTTACGTTTACGACGTTCACTGTACGGGATCACTACATTATATTTTGATAGTTCAAACATTTACGCACGTGCCAATTCCAAAAATACGTTTATTTATTTGTTTTTAAGCTTTTTGGGGTAAAATGGGAAAAAGGGGCCATTTACATTTTTATTGTGGAAGGGGCTTTTTTACTTTTTGTTTTTGTTTTTTTTACACTTTTTATGTCAAACAATAACATCAGCTTTACTACAAGGTGACTGGTGTTAGAACTAAATCTTTCAAAAGCTGCAGAATTTCAGTCTACAAATGATTTTTTATTTCTCTTTCGTGGTATGTTTTATGGTAGAATGAAGGATGCCTTTAAAATGTACAATTAGTTGAACCAGAAAGAAAATAAAAGAGTTATGGCTCTTAGAAGATGAGGAGTTACAAACATGGCCAAAATTGGTGACAGGGAAAAGATGACACTTCCTAGTTCCATATCACCAGAAAACTTTTGTTAGATTTTAGCTCTGGAGCCCAAACCCAACATGACTGATCCTTCTGCTTCCATCATCTGCCAATGGACGATAACTTGGAGGCCTTCATGTTCATACGACAGTAGGCCAATCTACCCAAAATGAGTGGGTTCGGCCAATCTCTCACATGTATGCCCGGTTTTTTGGAAGGCTTATGTTTTGCGTCTGAGACTTTTGTATATTTCCCATGTCTATAAAATGTTGTTGCTTCATCTTGTACGTCTAGACAGTTTTTGGTTCTGTTCTGATTGGCGCTCTACTCCACACTCACAGTATTTATGTCTCTCCTCTGAACGCCGGGAGCCCTGGCACATAATGACCTCATTTCCCGATGCAGGGCTGGCGCTGCTCCTCGTCTTCTGCTGTGTCAGGCCTATAAAATGAACATTGCTGCTGAACGGCTCACCTGCTGGAATGTGACAGACGCCTCATTGCTTCATTATCATCTGGATAGAGGAAAACAAGTTCCTCCCAACCCCTGACACCCTATTACATATTATAGAAAAATTAAAATTAAAACATTTGCATCAATAAAGCCTTAAGTGGTCTTCTGTCCAGGTGATAGGAATTCTTTTCAGTTTCTACATCTGGTTGTGGAAAAGCTGGGTGGCAAACAATATTGCTGGTATGACTGATTTTCTAGAGCACTGGTAATACAGCCTTGATGATTCACATTATATAATACTAAGGCCCTAGATATGCTTCCTGCATACATGAAAAAGATATATTATACATGACATTGTGCAGATCATGCAGATAAGGGACAAAGAGAAGCCATCAGTATATATATCCATGCATATAAAATGTCACTGTGTCCTGCTGCTGTACATCCCCCTCTTTGGTGCCTGCTGTAAAACATTATTGCATTTCATTTAGGCTGACCACTTTTCCTTGAGACAAAAAATGGAACATTGAGATAGCAAAAACAGGAAAGGGTTATGTAATGTTCCGTATTTTTTTTCTGTGATTGTTAGTGAGTGTGAGGGTAGAGGTTAGTTAGTGGGAAAATATGAGATTTTGTGCTAACATACTATAGTTAGGGGTTAAAATAAAGAAATAAAAATAAATGAAAAAGACTCAGTCTTTCCCCCCAACAGACATACTTCCCTCAATGGGCCAGCTATACTGCCCCGCTGCTTTGGTGCTCCATTGTTCCTATAATCGGGACCTACAGCTATGGCTGGGCTATAGCTGGAGGCCCCTGGACTGAAGTGAAGTGGAGCACTGAAGCTGACACGAGTGGTAGTTTAGTTACTCTTAAAGGAGTAGTGCAGTGAAATATAACTTTTCTCCTATCCAAAGGATAGGGGATGAGTTATAGATTGCCCGGCGGTCCAACTCCTCCGACCCGGGATCTCTTGAACGAGGCCCCGGCAGTCTGCCGGAATTAGCCGTTCCGACCCCCGCAGGAAGCCGCGGCCGACATGCTCCCTCCATGTGTCTCTATGGGATACATGGAGGGGGCGTGTCGGTCACTGCTCCATCCAGACTGCCAGGGCCCCGTTCATGAGATCGCGGGGGGTCCAGCGGTTGGACCCCCCCCCCGCAATTTATAACTTATCACCTATCCTTTGTATAGGGGATCAATTATATTTAACTACAGAACTCCTTTAACCTAAATTCGGTGGGGGGCACAACCTATTTAATCAAAGATATATATACCTCACAGAGTGGTGCCCTACTGTAACAACCAAACTGTACAAATTTGAAGAAAAAAAGGATGCTCTATATATAGTGCACACCTTGGTATTGATTACAAAAAAGGCTTCATTCAAATAAAATAACAAGTACAAACAAATCAGCCCCTCTAAAAAAAATATTTGAAAGGCTCAGAATTTGAGCTCACTCCACAACCTGAAGGAGCCATGGAATACTCCCAAGTAGTAGTTGTCAAGCAAATATAATGCAAACTATAATGGCCACTGGTCCAACATACAGCAGATGAAATAAGTATTGAACACGTCACCATTGTTCTCCCTAAACACTTCCAAAGGTGCTATTGAAAGAAGTTGGTAGATGTTAATAGCAATCCAAGTAATCAAAAAATACAGAAACTAAAACAAATAACAAAGTTATGTGTAATAATATGAAATGACACAGGGAAAAATGATTGAGCACTTGAAGAAAGAGAGGTGCAAAAAGGTGTGGAAAGTCAAGACAATGCTGATATCTATTAGTAATTAAAAAGCAACCCAGCCCCCTGTTAGTGCAAATTAATATCAGTTGGTTCAGTCCCAAGTGATGGCCTATAAAAGGTTTCATTGCCAAGGTGTCACATAAGATGCATCTCACAATGGATAAAAGCAAAGAGCTGTCTCAAGACCTTTGCAACTTAATTATTGCAAAACATAACAATGTCGTTGGTTACTGTTGCATTTCTAAGCTTCTGAATCTTCCAGTTAGCACCACTGGGGCTGTAATTGTTCTGGAAAATAGATATAAAATGAAGATCATTCTTCTAAGATGGTGATTGCATCCCCTTTTGGCACAGAGAGAATATGATGCAATGCTTAAGTAAAGTAGTCTGCTAACCAAGGATATATCTTATGTGTACACAATACAATAAAACAGAGAACCATTTTGACTCAGTCCTGTGTCAATGTGATTTTTCTCTGTGCACGTATTATATCAGTTGGCTCAGGACATCAACCTAGAGCGGTCACTTGGAACACAAAACATAATATAGAATTTGAAAGACAATAATTTCCCCAAAATTTGCCTCAACCAGGTACTCCTCACAAGATTTCTTACAGGAGAATAAAAAGAATAATCAGAAAAATTGTCTAAGAGTTAAGGGTGAAAGCTTCAAAAAGACCAGAAATCAGCAGGTACCATTGTTTTAAAGAAAACAGTTAGTAATGTACTCCGCCACCTTGGCCTGTATGCACGCTCACCATTCAAGACTCCATTGCTGAATATAAAGCATGTTGAATCTTGTTTATAGTTTGCTGCAAAATATTTGGAAAAGACAGTGAAAAACTGAGAGAATATAAATGTGGGCAGATGAGAGAAAACATTAACAGTTTGGATGCCATAATACACACCATGTTTGGAGGAGAAATGGCACAGCCCATCAACCTAAAACACCATACCAACAGTGAAGTTTGGAGGTGGGAACATCATGGTGTTGGGCTGCTTTTCAGCAAATGAAGGAAGGATAAATGGGCAAATTTGCAGAGAAATTCATGACAAGAATCTAGTGCAATCTACCAAGATGATGAAGAGGCTTTTGTACAAAGTCTTAAATAATTATCAGTAAGCATGTTCAATACTTTTTCCCTGTGTCATTTAATACTATTATGCATAACTTAATTTATGAACGTTTTTTCTATGTATAAATTACTTGGATTACTACTAATATTTGTCATGTCTGGGCCTACTTACTTACCCGCCCTAGGCAGTGGGTCCATGACCACAGTGCTGGTCCCTTCCTATGTAAGTGATGGCAGTCACAGTCAACACAAACTACGAAAAACAGACACAGGTCGGGAACAGACAGAAAACAAACTAACAGTAAACAACCTAAACACGCACACACACTAATACGTAGTCGATTAGCCAAGTCCAAGCCAAGAGGGAGCAAAGGACAATAACTGAGTTACAAAGGAAAGTCAAAAAGTTGAGCCAAGAGTCACAGAAAACCAGAATAAACAGTGGAGTAAGAGGTTGCTAGGTCAGTTCAAGAACTATCACAAGCAGGGAATGACTTGAAAATGCCCCTTATATATGCCTTAGGTGAAATAAGGAGGATTCTCACACCAGTCTCACACACACACAATACATTCAGTCTCAGACACACACACAATACCTCCAGTCTTACACACACAATACCTCCAGTCTCTCTCTCACACACACACACACACACATACACACACATACACACACACACACACAATACCTCCAGTCTCACACGCACACACACACAATACCTCCAGTCTCACACACACACACAATACCTCCAGTCACACATATACAATACCTCCAGTCTCACACACACACACACACACACACACACACAATACCTCCAGTCTCACACACACACGCAATACCTCCAGTCTCACACACACTCATTACATCCAGTCTCTCTCTCTCTCTCACACACACACACACACAATATCTCCAGTCTCTCAAACACACAATACACACAATACCTCCAGTCTCATATACAAAATACCTCCAGTCTCACACACACACACACAATACCTCCAGTCACACACACACTACCTCTAGTCTCTTTCTCTCTCACACACACACACACAATGACTCCAGCAGTCCCACACGCAATGTCTCCAGCATCCCCCAAAATGCCTCCAACCTCTCTCCCACACACACAATGTCTCCAGCCTCTCCTACACACACACACACACACAATTGGCTCAGGCCTCTTACCTACCTACTTACCCCTAATGCCTCTAGCCAACCAACCACTCACCCCTTTTGCCTTTAGTCACCAACATTGCTTCCAGCTACCCACATTGCCTTCTGCCTCTCACGTTGTTTCCGGCCACCCACATTGCCTCCTAGCCACCCACATTGCCTTCTGCCTCCCAGCCACCCACATTGCATCCAGCCAACCCCATTGCCTTCTACATTGCTTCCAGCCACCCACCCACATTGCCTCCTGCCACCCACATTGCCTCCTACGTTGCTTCCAGCCACCCACCCACATTGCCTTCTGCCACTCACATTTCCTCCTACGTTGCTTCCAGCCAGCCACCCGCATTGCCTCCCACGTTGCTTCCATACATCTACATTGCCTCCTGCCACCCAAATTGCCTCCAACATTGCTTCCAGCCACCCACCCACATTGCCTTCTGCCATCCACATTGCCTCACAGCTACCCACCCACAATGCCTCCTGCCTCCCAGTGCTATTGCCTCCATTAACCCCCCCCTAGCTATTGCAATGTCACCCACATTGCCTCCTACCCACCTGCATTGCCTCACAGCTACCCACCCACATTGCCTCCTGTCTCCCACTGCTATTGCCTCCATTCACCCCCCCACCCCTCGCTATCGCCTCCATTTACCCCTCCTACCCCTCGCTTTCACCTCCATTCTCCCCCCACCCCTGGCTATCGTCTCCATTCACCCCCACCCCTCGCTATCATCTCCATTCACCCCCCATCCCTCTCTATCACCTCCATTCACCCCTTGCTATTGTTTCCATTCATGCGCCGCAACCCGTCTTGCTTCTATTCACCCCCCACAACCCCTTTTGCTTCCATTCACCCCCCCACAACCCTTCTTGCTTCCATTCATCCTCTCACAACTCTTCTTGCCTCCATTCACCCCACCCCCACAACCCTTTTTGCTTCCATTCACTCCCCCCACAACCCTTCTTGCTTCCATTCACTCCCCCCACAACTCTTCTTGCTTCCATTCACCCCCCACAACCCTTCTTGCTTCTAGTAACTGCCCCACAATCCTTCTTGCTTCCATTCACCGCCCAGCAACCCTTCTTGCTTCCATTACCCCCCCACAACCATTCTTGCTTCCATTCACCCCTACCTGCTTTAATTCACTCCCACTGCGCTATTTTCCCTATTAAGCCCTGCTGCGCTATTTTCATTATTGTCGCTGGTGCATCTCTGCAGTGTGGGCTGCAAGGAAGCATCCAACCTCGTCACTGCAGTGAAATGGACGCTTTCCGCCTGGCACCTGTATGCCGGGCGGCTTCTCTTTGGCGGAAGCATTCAGCGCATGACACTGATGCTTCTGCCAAGAAGGTAATTGTAATTTAATAAAAAAAAATAATAATAATTATTCCCACAGCTCCCGTTTGGGAATCACTGGTGTATACCTGTTACGCCGAGCGCTCCGGGTCCCTGCTCCTCCCCGGAGCGCTCGCGGCGTTCCTCTCTCTGCAGCGCCCCGGTCAGACCCACTGACATTGCCGGCGGGGATGCGATTCGCATAGCGGGACGCGCCCGCTCGCGAATTGCATCCCAAGTCACTTACCTGTCCCGGCCCCCGGCTGTCATGTCCTGGCGCGCGCGGCTCCGCCCCTTAGGGCGCGCGCGCCAGCTCTCTAAGATTTAAAGGGCCAGTGCACCAATGATTGGTGCCTGGCCCAATTAGCTTAATTAGCTTCCACCTGCTCCCTGGCTATAATACCTCACTTCCCCTGCACTCCCCTGCCGGATCTTGTTGCCTTGTGCCAGTGAAAGCGTTTAGTGTTGTCCAAAGCCTGTGTTTCCAGATCTTCTGCTATCCACATTGACTACGAACCTTGCCGCCTGCCCCGACCTTCTGCTACGTCTGACCTTGCCTCTGCCTAGTCCTTCTGTCCCACGCCTTCTCAGCAGTCAGCGAGGTTGAGCCGTTGCCAGTGGATACGACCTGGTTGCTACCGCCGCAGCAAGACCATCCCGCTTTGCGGCGGGCTCTGGTGAATACCAGTAGGATCTTAGAACCGGTCCACCGACATGGTCCACGCCAATCCCTCGCTGACACAGAGGATCCACATCCAGCTAGCCGAATCGTGACAATACCCATGTTTTGTCATTATAATTAAAGACCACAGACACCCAAACCTGTGTTTTAAATGTGGAATCACTAAGCCCACTAGTCAACACCAGTGATAAAACTTATTTAGACTAGTATTCAATACATAAGCCCATATACAATTAAGTGCATAAGAATATATAAGCCCATACACAGTTAGGTACACAATATGTAAGTATACAGTGATCTTGCAGAAGATTTGTTCTTAATATGATGGATAGTAATTTAAAGGGGTATTATGGGATTTTTTTATTTGATTGTGCTACAGGGGCTGTAAAGTTAGTGTAGTTCATAATATAGTGTCTGTACATGTGTTTTATGGTTGGTCTTAGCCCGCATGTTTATTTTTAGCTGAATAAGAAATTAGTGTTTTCTCGAGCCTTCCCCAGGTTGCAGTGTGGCCCGAGACAATGCATACCTAATAGGGTATTGAAAGGGAGCGTGTCTGTGCTGCAGAGGGGGAGGTGGCTGATGTGTGGGAGGGAGATAAATATCCTCCTACCTAAAAAACAAGGGATCCTGTGGATTGTAGTTGGAGGAAGGCCACAGAAACAGGAAGATAGAGAGGGGGGACTTAGTGAAGTACCTGGAGGTGGAGCAGAGGGGGGGGGGTAGAATAGTTAATAGGGATAGGCTTCATAGGAAGAAAAAACATACACCATTGAATTGCATGATAACTAATGCCAGAAGTCTGTCCAATAAAACTGATGAACTGGAGGGGTTGATGTCTGAGATAAATTATGACATAGTGGGTATAACAGAGACTTGGTTGGATGATACCTGTAACTGGGCGGTCAACATACAGGTTTATAGTCTATTCAGGAAGGATCGGACAATACAGAAAGGGGGAGGAGTTTATCTGTATGTGAAATCAAGTCTGAAGGCCGCACTGCGGGAGGATATATGGGAGGGGGACGATAATGTGGAGGCATTATGGGTAGAAATATATGGAGATAAAAAAAAAATTCTGATAGGGGTTTGTAATAAGCCACCAAACATAATGGAAGAGGCAGAAGATCAATTACTGAGGCAAATAAACAAAGCAGCAAATCAAAATGATGTGGTAATAATGGGGGACTTTAACTATCCTGATATAAACTGGGAGACTGAGTCCTGTGAATCTCATAAAGGAAACAGATTTCTGACTATAACTAAAGACAATTATCTGTCCCAAATGGTGCAGAGCCCGACCAGAGGGGCACCCTACTAGACTTAATATTAACCAACAGACCTGACAGAGTAACTAATGTGCAGGTAAAAGGACACCTGGAAAATAGTGATCATAATATAATACATTATAACTTGTTCTTCAATAAGTGAATCTCTCGAGGGGCCACAAAAACAATGAACTTTAGGAAGGCAAAGTTTGATGAGCTCAGAGAAGCCCTTAACAATATAAAATGGGATATTGTCCTCAAAAACAGGAATACTGACACTAAATGGGAGACTTTTAAATATATATTAAATTATCACTGTAATAAATATATACCTTATGGGAATAAAAGAGTCAGAAATAAAAGAAAACCAATATGAATTAATAAAAACATTAAAGGGGCAATAAATGACACAAAAAAGCATTTAAAATACTAAAACAGGACAGCAGTGAAGAAGCATTAAAAAGCTATAGAGAAAAATATAAAATATGTAAAAAAAAACAAATAAAAGCCGCAAAAATAAATACAGAAAGACTCATTGCCAAAGAGAATAAAACTAACCCCAAAACGTTCTTTAACTATATTAATAGCAAAAAGGTCAAAAATGAAAGTGTTGGTCCCTTAAAAAATAATGAGGAAGAAATTATAAACAGGGATCAGGAAAAAGCTAATATATTAAACAAATTCTTCTCCATTGTATTCACCAAGGAAAATGAAATGCCAGGTGAAATACAGTGTGATAAGGTAAAATCCCCAGTACAGGTCACCTGTCTAACCCAGGAAGAAGTACAGTGCCGCCTACAAAAAATCAAAACAGACAAATCACCAGGACCGGATGGCATTCACCCCCCGTGTTCTAAAGGAATAAGTAATGTTATAGACAGACCCCTATTAATATTCCGGGACTCTATAGCAACAGGGACTGTTCCCCTGGACTGGCGCATAGCAAATGTGGTACCAATATTTAAAAAGGGAACAAAAGGTGACCCCGAGAATTATAGACCTGTTAGTTTAACCTCTATTGCATGTAAATTGTTTGAGGGTTTTCTAAGAGATGCTATTTTGGAATAACTTGATACAAATAAATGTATGACCCCCATATCAGCATGGCTTTATGAGGGATCGGTCCTGTCAAACTAACCTGATCAGCTTCTATGAGGAGGTGAGTTCCAGACTGGACCAGGGGGAATCTCTGGATGTCGTATATCTGGATTTTTCCAAAGCATTTGATATGGTGCCACATAAAAGGTTGGTGCATAAAATGAGAAGGATCGGGCTGGGGGACAATGTGTAAGTTTGTAAGTAACTGGCTCAGTGATTGGAAACAGAGGGTGGTTATTAATGGTACTTATTCTGATTGGGTGACTGTTACTAGTGGGGTACCACAGGGGTCCGTCTTGGGTCCTGTTCTGTTTAATATATTTATTAATGACCTTGTAGAGGGGTTGAATAGTAAAGTAACAATCTTTGTAGATGATACTAAACTCTGTAAAGCGGTAAACACAATAGAGGACAGTGCACTGTTACAACTGGATCTGGATAGGTTAGAGGTTTGGGCTGGGAAGTGGCAAATGAGGTTCAACACTGATAAATGTAAGGTAATACAAATGGGGAGGAAAAATCCGGGCTGATATTATGTATTAAATGGGAGTACACTTGGGACGACTGACATAGAAAAGGACTTAGGAGTCTTAGTTAACTGTAAATTTAGCTGTAGTGACCAGTGTCGGGCAGCTGCTGCCAAGGCTAATAAAATCATGGGGTGCATCAATAGGGGCATAGATGCCCACGACAAAGAAATTATTCTACCGCTGTACAAATCACTAGTGTTGCTCGCGAATATTCGCAATGCGAATTTTATTCGCGAATATCGCATATTCGCGAATTCGCGAATATTCGCGAATATAGCGCTATATATTCGTAATTACGAATATTCGTTTTTTTATTTTTTTTTATTTTTTAAACATTTTTTTCACAGTACACAATCACAGTGATCACCTTTCTCTGCTTCCAGCTTGTGTGGTGTAAAGAAGGCTCTAATACTACTGTGTGAGACTGGTGTGCAATTTTTCGCATATGCGAAAATATGCATATGCTAATTTCCGCATATGCGAATTTTCCCTTATGTTAATTTTGTTATATACTAATTTTCGCATATGTTAATCTTCGCATACGCGAATATTTCGCATATGTGAAAATAAAATGAAAATATTACAAATATGCGAATATTCGCGAATATATGACGAATATTCGTCCATATATCCGCGAATATTCGTGAATTCGAATATGGCCTATGCCGCTCAACACTACAAATCACTAGTCAGACCACACATGGAATACTGTGTACAAGAAAGATATAGTGGAGCTGGAGAGGGTTCAAAGATGGGCAACCAGGGTAATACGGGGAATGGGAGGACTACAGTACACAGAAAGATTATCAGAATTAGGGTTATTTAGTTTAGAAAAAAGAAGGCTTAGGGGCTACCTATTAACTATGTATAAATATATCAGCGGGCCATACAGAGATCTCTCCCATGATCTATTTATACCCAGGACTGTATCTATAACAAGGGAGCATCCTCTACATCTAGAGGAAAGAAGGTTTCTACACCAGCACAGACGGGGGTTCTTTACTGTAAGAGCAGTGAGACTGTGGAATTCTCTGCCTGAGGAGGGGGTCATGGTGATCTCTGTAAAAGAGTTCAAAACATGTCTGGATGCATTTTTGGAGAGTAATAACATTGCTGGTTACGTATACTAGATTTATAGGGACAGAAGGTTGATCCAGGGATTTATTCTGATGCCATATTTGGAGTCGGGAAGGAATTTTTACCTCTAGTATGAGGTTTTTTTTGCCTTCCTCTGGATCAACTCAGTAGGGACTCAGTAGGGATATAGGTTGAACTTGATGGACTCTGGTCTTTTTTCAACCTCATTAACTATGTTACTATGTTACTATGTTAGGAAATAGGCAGTTCACACAAACAAGCCAGCAGCATGATGGAGGACAAAGGACACAATTATTACCATCAACACAAGCACAGATCCTTGGTAAGCATGTCCATTTCGGGCTGACAGGTAATTGGTAAAGTCACCTTATTTTGAATAACCCCTTTAAAGGAAATCTGTCACCAGTTTCACATGCACTAACCTGTTGGAACCGACAGATAGTGCAGACGACACTGATGACAATGGTACTTACCTTGTCCCATTCCATGCCGGGGATCTCCGGTAATCTTCTCCGTTAAGCTTCAGCTCTGGCCTGGCTTGGGGCACGGCCGTCCTTAATGACATCACCGCTGCTGTTTTCTAGCAGCGAGACCCAGCAAAAAGCAGCAGCGGTGATGTCACTAAGCTCCAACTGTGCTCCAAGAAGGGTCGGAGCTGAAGCTTAACGGAGAAGATTACCGGAGATCCCCGCCACGGAACAGGACAAAGTAAGTACCATTATCATCATTGTCACCTGCACTGTCAGTACCAACAGGTTAGTGCAGGTGACACTGGTGACAGATTTCCTTTAAAGTGCCAATGTACATATCCTCTTGTATACATCCAAATGTACTTGTTGACACTACAGTGTCCACACAAATTGCATAGGCATACAATTTAAAAGAGAGAAGTGCCACATGCACTCTACCTCCTCTCACCCCAACCTGCAAGGCCAATACATTAAAAACTTTCAGTAGAATAAAAAAATATGCATAAAAAGTAAAGTGACAAGGTAGGAATTTTGTGATACTCTAGGCATAATAATGGAACTCCACAATTGAATACGTACAGTCATGGCCGTAAATGTTGACACCCATGAAAGTTTTCTAGAAAATAAAGTATTTCTCACAGAAAAGGATTGCAGTAACACGTTTTGCTATACATATGTTTATTCCCTTTGTGTGTATTGGAACTAAACCAAACCAAAGGGAGGAAAAAAAGCAAATTGGACATAATGTCACACCAAACTCCAAAAATGGGCTAGACAGAATGATTGGCATCTTTTCAAAATTGTGGAAAAATAAGAACGTTTCAAGCATGTGATGCTCCTTTAAACTCTCCTGGGGCAAGTAACAAGTGTGGCCAATATAAAACAAATCACACCTGAAAGCATATAAAAAGGAGAGAAGTTCACTTAGTCTTTGCATTGTGTGTGCCACACTAAGCATTAACCCTTTAGACGCGGCGTTCAAAGTTGATCGCGGTGTCTAAAGTGAAAGCTAATAAATGCCGGTTAGCTCAGTGGGCTGTTTGGGACCTCTGTGGCGAAATCGCGGTTTCCCGAACAGCTGGAGGACACACCGAATGACTGCTCAGTGTCTGAGATCCAGGCATGAGCAGTCAAGCGGCAGAAACACTGATCAATGCTATGGCATAGCATTGAACAGTATGAGAGATCAATGTACTGCATGTTATAGTCCCCTATGGGGGCTATAACATTGCAAAGAAAAAAAAAGTTAATAAAGATCATTTAACCCCTTCCCTAATAAAAGTTTGAATCCCCCCCCCCCTTTTCCCATAAAAAAAAATAAAAAAAACTGTGTAAATAAAAATAAAATAAACATATGTGGTATCGCCGGGTGCGGAAGTGTCTGAATTATAAAAATATATCATTAATTAAACCACACGGTCAACGGCGTACATGCAAAAAAAAATCCAAATCCAAAACAGCGTATTTTTGGACACTTTTTATATCATGAAAAAATTAATAAAAGGCGATCAAAAAGTCCAATCAATACAAAAATGGTACCGCTAAAAACCAGATCACGGCACAAAAACTGAGCCCTCATACCACCCCATAATAAAAACGTTATAGGGGTCAGAATATGACAATTTTAAACATATTGTTACGTTATGCACCTGGCCGCACATGCTGGCCATGAGCGCATGGTCCCGTTACCTGCTGCTGCTGGCAGGCTGGGATTCACATTGTGGGACGCACCCGCATGCGAATCCCAGTCCATCACTCACCGGGTGCTTCTCCTGCCAAAGCCTCTGCCTCTCTGCTCCGGCGCGTGTGTCCCCGTCCCCTAGGGCACGTGCCCCGGAGCTTTAAGATTTAAAGGGCCAGTGCGCCCATTAGTGTAGTACACATGTGGCTCATTGATAAATTCCACCTCCTCCACACTTCCCTGCCGGATCTTTGTTGCCTTATGCCTGAGAGAAAGCATTCCTGAGAGCTGCCTTGCCGTATATCTGATCCTTTGCTCTGTGACCTGACCTTGCTCCTATGCCGCCTGCCTACTGACCTCCTGCAACGTCCTGACTACACTACTGTGCCGCCTGCCCTGACCTTCTGCTATCCTGACTAAGATCTGCCTTATCCCTCCTGTGTCTCGCATCTCCTCAGCCGCCTGTGTGGTCGAGCCCTGCCAGGGGTAGCAACCTGGGTGCCGCCTGCGGCAGCAAGTCCATCCTGCTTTGCAGCGGGCTCTGGTGAAAACACGTGGCACCTTAGACACTGCTCCCTGGTACTGTCCAAGTCATCTGCCACACAGGTTCAGCGGATCCACATCCAACGGTGTTCCTGTCTTCTGAAACATGAGTGTTACGCATATAATATTTCATTAATGTAGTTATGATTTTTTCCAGAAGTACGGCAAAATCAAACCTATATAAGTAGGGTATACTTTTAATCATATGGACATACAGATTAAAGATAAGGTGTCATTTTTACCGAAAAATTTACTGCGTAGAAACGGAAGCCCCCAAAAGTTACAAAATTGTTTTTTTTCTTAAATTTTGTCGCACAATGATTTTTCTTTTCCATTTGTGTGGATTTTTGGGTAAAATTACTCATGTCATTACAAAAAAACAAAAGTGCTAAAACGGAAAAACCCTGTGTCATGAAGAGGTTTAATGAAATAAAACGCTATGGCAGGAGACCCAGGAGGACCCCACTGCTGACACAGAGATATAAAAAAGCAAGACTACATTTTGCCAAAATGAACTTGAGTAAGCCAAAATCCTTCTGGGAAAAAGTCTTGTGGACAGATGAGACCAAGATAGAGCTTTTTGGTAAAGCACATCATTCTACTGTTTACTGAAAATGGAATGAGGCCTAAAAAGAAAAGTGGCAAAAGAAGCAAGGAAAGTTGGCACTACCTTATATCCCCGGCGAGAGGCGATGCGATCCTGGCAACAGCTGCAGGTCCCCCGGTGGTGCTCAGCTTATGAGTCGGGAAAGCCAATGAATGCACTTGAAGAACGGAACAAGCGGCAAATCTCCGGTGGGTGCAAACAGGAATCTTTATTCTTACAATATCATACAGATACTTCTTAAAATCGGGAGAAACAGAGACTTCAGAACTTCATGCAGTGAGTACAGGTAACAACGTCGTTTCACACACCTCGTGTGCTTCTACAGAACTGCCCACTTCTTGCTGAGCAGCACTCAAATAGCTCATTCCAGTGACGTCAGCAGGATAGGTGAGTTACATAGACCTCTAACTATAGAAGAGATACTAAAAACAACATATGAAAACGTTTTACAAAAAAATGCTAAAATCAATTTTATCATTAAGTCCTAACATGTCTTGGGCTCTTGTTTTCAGTATAATATATGCATTTCTTTGTAGCAGCTTCTTGTGCCTATCTTTGCCGTTGCTACTAGTAACGTTCTCTAAGCCACAGAATTGCAGGTTGGAAATATCGCTATTGTGATGTGTTCTGATGTGTTGAATGAATTTTGGTGAGCCCTTTCCAGACCTGACGGACCAGACATGCTCTCTGAACCTTGTGAAAAGTGGTCTGATTGTGCTGCCTATATAAAAAAAAATCCACAACTGCATTGCATACTGTAAACAACAAATTTCGATCTACAAATGAAATTGTAGATTTTGAAATTTACCCCACCTAGTGAAATATTTTTACACGGAAGAAAATGCGAACACCAATTGCAAGAGCCGCATTTGTGATTACCGCCAGGTCTGGATTGGGTCAACCAGTTGTCAGACTTAGAACTTGAAAATTTACTTCTAATTAGTTCATTTTTTAAACTCCTACTTCTACGAAAAGTAATGGTGGGTCTGTTTAAGCTAATTTGGCCCAAACTTGGGTCCTTTTCGATCAAAGGACAATTTTTTTAAATAACTTTTTTAATGGTATCTGCCATTGGGGTGAATTTAAATGAAAAACAGAGGCGTTCCTTCTCCTCCTTGGAGGCTGTTTTAGGGTAGCTTGAATCTCTTTTGCAAGACAAATCCCGGGGAGGGGATGTAAAGGTCTGAACGGGACCAAGGTCTTGTGATTTTTTACTTTTCCTTTTTTCTCCAAGGAGGAGATCAGAACGACTCTGATTTCTGGCTCGTGACAGAGCCTCGAGAAGGAGTTCTTCTGGATAGCCTCTACATTTTAAACGTTCCAGTAGCTCAAATGCCTGCACCATGAAAGTATCATCACTGCTATTAATGTGTCTCAACCTGAGAAATTGGCTATAAGGCAAAGCCTTTTTCGTGTGAGCAGGATGATAACTCCCAAGGTGCAACAGAGTATTGGATGCGGTAGGTTTCCTAAAGCCTTTTGTGATTATTTGTCCTTCTTCTACACAGACTTGCACATACAGAAACTCTAATCAAGAGCTATCTATTTTGTGTGTAAACCCCATGTTAAAGTCATTCGGGGTGTTCAGATATGTGGCAAAATCTTCAAACTGCTGGACGGTTCCGGTCCAAAGAATTAAGATGTCGTCCACATAGCTGAAAAAACACTGCAAATATTTTATATATAAATTGGACGGGGAAAAAACGAATTACTGTTCGAAGGCTGCCAGATAAAGGTTGGCGAAAGTGCACGCGACAGGCGTGCCTGTCACGATGCCGGCTGGCAGGTAGTGGATCCTCTGTGCCAGAGAGGGATTGGCGTGGACCGTGCTAGTGGACCGGTTCTAAGCCACTACTGGTTTTCACCAGAGCCCGCCGCAAAGCGGGATGGTCTTGCTGCGGCGGTAGTGACCAGGTCGTATCCACTAGCAACGGCTCACCTCTCTGGCTGCTGAAGATAGGCGCGGTACAAGGGAGTAGACAGAAGCAAGGTCGGACGTAGCAGAAGGTCGGGGCAGGCAGCAAGGATCGTAGTCAGGGGCAACGGCAGAAGGTCTGGAAACACAGGCAAGGAACACACAAGGAACGCTTTCACTGGCACTAAGGCAACAAGATCCGGCAAGGGAGTGCAGGGGAAGTGAGGTGATATAGGGAAGTGCACAGGTGAACACACTAATTGGAACCACTGCGCCAATCAGCGGCGCAGTGGCCCTTTAAATCGCAGAGACCCGGCGCGCGCGCGCCCTAGGGAGCGGGGCCGCGCGCGCCGGGACAGAACAGACGGAGAGCGAGTCAGGTAGGGGAGCCGGGGTGCGCATCGCGAGCGGGCGCTACCCGCATCGCGAATCGCATCCCGGCTGGCAGCGGAATCGCAGCGCCCCGGGTCAGAGGACGTGACCGGAGCGCTGCCGCGGGGAGAGTGAAGCGAGCGCTCCGGGGAGGAGCGGGGACCCGGAGCGCTCGGCGTAACAGTACCCCCCCCCTTGGGTCTCCCCCTCTTCTTAGAGCCTGAGAACCTGAGGAGCAGACTTTTGTCTAGGATGTTGTCCTCAGGTTCCCAGGATCTCTCTTCAGGACCACAACCCTCCCAGTCCACTAAAAAAAAATTTTTCCCTCTGACCTTTTTGGCAGCTAAAATTTCTTTGACCGAGAAGATGTCCGAGGAGCCGGAAACAGGAGTGGGAGGAACAGATTTGGGAGAAAAACGGTTGAGGATGAGTGGTTTGAGAAGAGAGACGTGAAAGGCATTAGGGATACGAAGAGAGGGAGGAAGAAGAAGTTTATAAGAGACAGGATTAATTTGACACAAAATTTTGAAAGGACCAAGATAGCGTGGTCCCAACTTGTAGCTAGGGACACGGAAGCGGACATATTTAGCGGAGAGCCATACCTTGTCTCCAGGGGAAAAAACGGGGGGAGCTCTTCTTTTCTTATCCGCGAACTTCTTCATGCGTGATGAAGCCTGTAAGAGAGATTTTTGGGTCTCTCTCCATATGATGGAAAGGTCACGAGAAATTTCATCCACAGCGGGCAGACCAGAGGGCAAGGGAGTAGGGAGGGGGGGAAGAGGGTGACGGCCGTACACCACGAAAAATGGGGATTTGGAGGAAGACTCAGAGACCCTGAAGTTATACGAGAATTCGGCCCATGGGAGGAGATCTGCCCATTCATCCTGGCGGGAGGAAACAAAATGTCGCAAATAATCACCCAAGATCTGGTTAATCCTTTCTACTTGTCCATTGGACTGGGGATGATATGCAGAAGAAAAATTTAATTTAATCTTGAGTTGTTTACAGAGAGCCCTCCAGAATTTAGACACGAATTGGACGCCTCTATCCGAGACAATCTGCGTAGGCAACCCGTGAAGACGAAAAATGTGTACAAAAAATTGTTTAGCCAACTGAGGCGCAGAAGGAAGACCAGGAAGAGGGATGAAATGTGCCATTTTGGAGAATCGATCAACAACCACCCAAATAACAGTGTTGCCACGGGAAGGGGGTAAATCAGTAATAAAATCCATACCAATCAGAGACCAAGGCTGTTCGGGGACAGGCAGAGGATGAAGAAAACCAGCGGGCTTCTGGCGAGGAGTCTTATCCCGGGCACAGATAGTGCAGGCTCGCACAAAGTCCACAACATCCGTCTCCAGAGTCGGCCACCAATAGAAGCGGGAGATGAGTTGCACAGATTTCTTGATACCCGCATGACCTGCGAGATGGGAGGAGTGACCCCATTTGAGGATTCCGAGGCGTTGGCGAGGAGAAACAAAGGTCTTTCCTGGAGGAGTCTGCCTGATGGAGGCAGGAGAAGTGGAGATCAGGCAGTCAGGTGGAATGATGTGTTGCGGAGAGAGTTCAACTTCTGAGGCATCCGAGGAACGAGAGAGAGCATCGGCCCTAATGTTCTTATCGGCAGGACGAAAGTGAATCTCAAAATTAAATCGGGCAAAGAACAGAGACCACCGGGCCTGGCGAGGATTCAGCCGTTGGGCAGACTGGAGGTAGGAGAGGTTCTTGTGGTCGGTGTAGATAATAACAGGAGAACTTGATCCCTCCAGCAGATGCCTCCATTCCTCAAGTGCTAATTTAATGGCTAGAAGCTCTCGATCCCCGATGGAGTAGTTCCTCTCCGCTGGAGAGAAGGTCCTAGAGAAAAAACCACAAGTGACAGCATGCCCGGAAGAATTTTTTTGTAGAAGAACAGCTCCAGCTCCCACAGAGGAGGCATCAACCTCCAATAGGAAGGGTTTGGAAGGGTCAGGTCTGGAGAGGACGGGAGCCGAAGAAAAGGCAGACTTGAGTCGTTTAAAGGCGTCTTCTGCTTGAGGAGGCCAGGACTTGGGATCAGCATTTTTTTTGGTTAAAGCCACGATAGGAGCCACAATGGTAGAAAAATGTGGAATAAATTGCCTGTAATAATTGGCGAACCCCAAAAAGCGTTGGATAGCACGGAGTCCGGAGGGGCGTGGCCAATCTAAGACGGCAGAGAGTTTGTCTGGATCCATCTGTAGTCCCTGGCCAGAGACCAAATATCCTAGAAAAGGAAGAGATTGGCATTCAAACAGACATTTCTCAATTTTGGCATAGAGTTGGTTGTCACGAAGTCTCTGAAGAACCATACGGACATGCTGGCGGTGTTCTTCTAGATTGGCAGAAAAAATTAGGATATCGTCCAGATATACAACAACACAGGAGTATAACAGATCACGAAAAATTTCATTGACAAAGTCTTGGAAGACGGCAGGGGCGTTGCACAGTCCAAAGGGCATGACCAGATACTCAAAGTGTCCATCTCTGGTGTTAAATGCCGTTTTCCACTCGTCCCCCTCTCTGATGCGGATGAGGTTATAGGCGCCTCTTAAGTCCAATTTAGTGAAGATGTGGGCACCTTGGAGGCGATCAAAGAGTTCAGAGATGAGGGGTAAGGGGTAGCGGTTCTTAACCGTGATTTTATTAAGACCGCGGTAGTCAATGCACGGACGTAGGGAGCCATCTTTTTTGGACACAAAGAAAAATCCGGCTCCGGCAGGAGAGGAGGATTTACGGATAAAGCCCTTTTTTAGATTCTCCTGGACGTATTCGGACATGGCAAGAGTCTCTGGGGCAGAGAGAGGATAAATTCTGCCCCGGGGTGGAGTAGTGCCCGGGAGGAGGTCGATAGGGCAATCATAAGGCCTGTGAGGAGGTAGAGTCTCAGCTTGTTTTTTGCAGAAAACATCCGCGAAGTCCATATAGGCCTTAGGGAGACCGGTTACTGGAGGAACCACAGAGTTACGGCAAGGGTTACTGGGAACCGGTTTTAGACAGTTCTTGGAACAAGAGGACCCCCAACACTTGATCTCCCCAGTGGACCAATCCAGGGTAGGGGAATGAAGTTGAAGCCAGGGAAGTCCAAGGAGAATTTCCGAGGTGCAATTGGGGAGGACCAAAAGTTCAATCCTCTCATGATGAGATCCGATGCTCATAAGAAGGGGCTCCGTGCGGAAACGTATGGTACAGTCCAATCTTTCATTATTTACACAATTGATGTAGAGGGGTCTGGCGAGACTGGTCACCGGGATGTTGAACTTGTTGACGAGAGAGGCCAAAATAAAATTTCCTGCAGATCCAGAGTCCAAGAAGGCCACTGTAGAGAAGGAGAAGGCAGAGGCAGACATCCGCACAGGCACAGTAAGACGTGGAGAAGCAGAGTAGACATCAAGGACTGTCTCACCTTTGTGCGGAGTCAGCGTACGTCTTTCCAGGCGGGGAGGACGGATAGGACAATCTCTCAGGAAGTGTTCGGTACTAGCACAGTACAGGCAGAGGTTCTCCATACGGCGTCGTGTCCTCTCTTGAGGTGTCAGGCGAGACCGGTCGACCTGCATAGCCTCCACGGCGGGAGGCACAGGAACAGATTGCAGGGGACCAGAGGAGAGAGGAGCCGAGGAGAAGAAACGCCTCGTGCGAACAGAGTCCATATCTTGGCGGAGTTCCTGACGCCTTTCGGAAAAACGCATGTCAATGCGAGTGGCTAGGTGAATAAGTTCATGTAGATTAGCAGGAATTTCTCGTGCGGCCAGAACATCTTTAATGTTGCTGGATAGGCCTTTTTTGAAGGTCGCGCAGAGGGCCTCATTATTCCAGGACAATTCTGAAGCAAGAGTACGGAATTGTACGGCATACTCGCCAACGGAAGAATTACCCTGGACCAGGTTCAACAGGGCAGTCTCAGCAGAAGAGGCTCGGGCAGGTTCCTCAAAGACACTTCGGATTTCCGAGAAGAAGGAGTGTACAGAGGCAGTGACGGGGTCATTGCGGTCCCAGAGCGGTGTGGCCCATGACAGGGCTTTTCCGGACAGAAGGCTGACTACGAAAGCCACCTTAGACCTTTCAGTGGGAAACAGGTCCGACATCATCTCCAGATGCAGGGAACATTGGGAAAGAAAGCCACGGCAAAACTTAGAGTCCCCATCAAATTTATCCGGCAAGGATAAGCGTATCCCTGGAGCGGCCACTCGCTGCGGAGGAGGTGCAGGAGCTGGTGGAGGAGATGACTGCTGAAGCTGTGGTAGTAACTGTTGTAGCATAACGGTCAGTTGAGACAGCTGTTGGCCTTGTTGCGCTATCTGTTGTGACTGCTGGGCGACCACCGTGGTGAGGTCAGCGACAACTGGCAGAGGAACTTCAGCGGGATCCATGGCCGGATCTACTGTCACGATGCCGGCTGGCAGGTAGTGGATCCTCTGTGCCAGAGAGGGATTGGCGTGGACCGTGCTAGTGGACCGGTTCTAAGCCACTACTGGTTTTCACCAGAGCCCGCCGCAAAGCGGGATGGTCTTGCTGCGGCGGTAGTGACCAGGTCGTATCCACTAGCAACGGCTCACCTCTCTGGCTGCTGAAGATAGGCGCGGTACAAGGGAGTAGACAGAAGCAAGGTCGGACGTAGCAGAAGGTCGGGGCAGGCAGCAAGGATCGTAGTCAGGGGCAACGGCAGAAGGTCTGGAAACACAGGCAAGGAACACACAAGGAACGCTTTCACTGGCACTAAGGCAACAAGATCCGGCAAGGGAGTGCAGGGGAAGTGAGGTGATATAGGGAAGTGCACAGGTGAACACACTAATTGGAACCACTGCGCCAATCAGCGGCGCAGTGGCCCTTTAAATCGCAGAGACCCGGCGCGCGCGCGCCCTAGGGAGCGGGGCCGCGCGCGCCGGGACAGAACAGACGGAGAGCGAGTCAGGTAGGGGAGCCGGGGTGCGCATCGCGAGCGGGCGCTACCCGCATCGCGAATCGCATCCCGGCTGGCAGCGGAATCGCAGCGCCCCGGGTCAGAGGACGTGACCGGAGCGCTGCCGCGGGGAGAGTGAAGCGAGCGCTCCGGGGAGGAGCGGGGACCCGGAGCGCTCGGCGTAACAGTGCCCATCACCGTCCCATTTATCTGGGCATACCAAGTGTCATCGAAAAAGAAAGCATTATGACTAAAAATGAAAAGTAGGGCATCACTAATAAAAGTAATGAAATCCTTGTCCTTATCTGTTTTTGATAATAGCTCTTTAATGCAATCTGTGCCCTTTGCCTGAGGTATTCAGACTTTCCACATCAACAGATGCGAGTAGAAAGCCTTCCTGCCAGTGTAATCCTTCTACAAAGAAAAGGACACAGTACCTACAGTGAAATATAGTGGAGGTTCAATTATGTTTTGGGATTGTTTTGCAGCCTCTGGCACTGGGTGCCTTGAATGTGTGCAAGGCATCATGAAATCTGAGGATTACCAACAGATTTTTGGTCGCACTGTACAGCCCAGTGTCAGAAAGCTGGGTTTGTGTCCGAGATCTTGGGTCTTCCAGCAGGACAATGACCCCAAACATACCTCAAAAATCACCGATAAATGGATGGCAACAAATCGCTGGATAGTTCTGAAGTGGCCAGCAATGAGTCCAGATCTAAATCCCATTGAACACTTATGGAAAGATCTTAAAATTGCTGTTTGGAAAAAGTGCCCTTCCAATAAGAGAGACCTGGAGCAGTTTGCAAAGGAAGAGTGGTCCAACATTCCGGCTGAGAGGTGTAAGAAGCTTATTGATGGTTATAGGAAGCGACTGATTTCAGTTATTTTTTTTCAAAGGGCGTGCAACCAAATATTAAGTTAAGGGTGCCAATAATTTTGTCCAGCCCATTTTTGGAGTTTGGTGTGACATTATGTCTAATTTGCTTTTTATCCTCCCTTTTTAGGTTTAGTTCCAATACACACAAAGGGAATAAACGTGTTGTGACAGTGGGGCAAGGAAAGGGTGTATTTCCCTAGCTGACCCTGGAAAAACCTCCACCTGTGGCCTAATTAATGAGGCAGCAGAAAGGGGAAGTGTGTTTAAAAGGAAGTCAAACAGAATAATCTGGGCTAAACCTAGAAGACAGCAAGGTGGCTGAGAGAGAGGTAGAGTTCCTGCTGAGGCTGTGAGTGGCCCCAAATAGTGGTGTGGACAAGACACACAGCAAGAGGTTGCAAACGCTGTGTGTGAACAGTGGGTAGAAGGTTGCAGGAGGCATAAGTTTAACTGGCCGGGAAAAGACCACCAGTTGATGCTGGATTGTTTAGTTAGTGACTGGATGGTCCAGGGTTTTGTTTTGTTCCTGTGTTATGTTTTTATTTATCCTGCAACTTGTCTAATAAAGCTAACGAGGGGCCGGACTTGCATAAAGTACTGTTGTTTGCCGGTTTATTGAAGTGGAAACATGTCCTGTGGCTGTGTCAAAAACAATCCCAGAGCTATCCCCAGGGAGAAATCCTTACAATGTGTATAGTGTTACTATACTATACTATAATACATGTGTAGCTGAAATCCTTTTCTGTGAGGAATACTTCATTTTCATGACAGTAGGTTTCTGCAAATCAGACAATATTCCGGAGGCAGTTCTGGAAGTCCAACAATATCCCATATTCAGGCAAGCTGTGTAGTTAAGTGATACATCACAAGTAGCAGCAGCCACTATTTACTGACTTAAAGGGGCTGAAGGGTTGGCTGCCACTTAAAGGGGTATTATGGGATTTTTTTAAATTTGACTATGATACAGGGGCTGTAAGGTTAGTGTAGTTCATAACATAGGGTATGTACCTGTGTTTCATGATGGCCTTGCAATTCTTCTGTGATTTTTGTCCAAAGTTTATTTATTTATTTTTAATTTGTTTTATTGAAAAGGTAACAACCGTCAGCCATGCAGTCACAGACAAAGTCAAATAATACCTACACAAAATAAGTAGTACAGTGTCATGACTACAATAGGGAGTAATGGTATACAATCAAAGCAGCATATCATAGAAATAGGACTGTATCAGCTGAAACATAATAAAAGAGTAAAAGAAACATAAACAGAGAAACATATACACTGTTCAGAAAATTAAAGGGAACACACTAAGATAACACATCCTAGATCCGAATGAATGAACTAGTCGTATTAAATACTTTTGTCTTTACATAGTTGAATGTGCTGACAACAAAATCACACAAAAATTATCAATGGAAATCTAATTTATCAACCCATGGAGGTCTGGATATGGAGTCACACTTAAAATCATAGTGGAAAACCACACTACAGGCTGATCCAACTTTGATGTACTGTCCTTAACCCCTTAAGGACCGGAGGTTTTTCCGTTTTTGCATTTTCGTTTTTTGCTCCTTGCCTTTAAAAAATCATAACTCTTTCAAATTTATACCTAAAAATCCATATGATGGCTTATTTTTTGCGCCACCAATTCTACTTGGTAATGACGTCAGTCATTTTTCCCAAAAATCTATGGTGAAGCGGGAAAAAAAATCATTGTGCGACAAAATTTAAAAAAAAACGCTGTTTTGTAACTTTTGGGGGCTTCCGTTTCTACGTAGTACATTTTTCGGTAAAAATGACACCTGATATGTATTCTGTAGGTCCATACGATTAAAATGATACCCTACTTATATAGGTTTGATTTTGTCGGACTTCTGGAAAAAATCATAACTACATGCAGGAAAATTAATACGTTTAAAATTGTCATCTTCTGACCCCTATAACTTTTTTATTTTTCCGTGTATGGGGCGGTATGAGGGCTAATTTTTTGCGCCGTGATCTGAAGTTTTTAACGGTACCATTTTTGCATTGATAGGACTTATTGATCGCTTTTTATTCATTTTTTCATGATATAAAAAGTGACCAAAAATGCACTATTTTGGACTTTGGAATTTTTTTGCGCGCACGCCATTGACTGTGCGGTTTAATTAACGATATATTTTTATAATTCGGACATTTCCGCACGCGGCGATACCATTTATGTTTATTTTTATTTTTATTTACACTGTGTTTTTTCTTTTATGGGAAAAGGGGGGTGATTCAAACTTTTAATAGGGAAGGGGTTAAATGATGTTTATTCACTTTTTTTTTGCACTTTTTTTTTGCAGTGTTATAGGTCCCATAGGGACCTATAACACTGCACACACTGATCTTTTACATTGATCACTGGTTTCTCATAAGAAACCAGTGATCGATGATTCTGCCGCATGACTGCTCATGCCTGGATCTCAGGCACTGAGCTGTCATTCGGCGATCGGACAGCGAGGAGGCAGGTGGGGGCCCTCCCGCTGTCCTGTCAGCTGTTCGGGATGCCGCGATTTCACCGCGGCTATCCCGAACAGCCCATTGAGCTAGCCGGCATGCTTTCGGTTTCACTTTAGACGCGGCGTTCAACTTTGAACGCCGCGTCTAAAGGGTTAATAGCGCGCGGCACAGCGATCAATGCCGCGCGCTATTAGCCACGGGTCCCGGCCGTTGTTAGAGGCCGGGCCCGACCCGCTATGACGCGGGGCCACGCCGTGGCCCCGCGTTATAGATCGGGAGTGGACACATGACGTTCCAGTACGTCATGTGTCCTTAAGGGGTTAAAACAAGTCAAAATGAGGCTCAGTAGTGTGTGTGGCCACCACATGCCTGTATGACCTCCTTACAATGCCTAAGCATGCTCCTGATGAGGTGGCGGTCTCCTGAGGGATGTCCTCCCAGACCTGGACTAAAGCATCCGCCAACTCCTGGACAGTCTGTGGTGCAATGTGGCGTTGGTGGATGGAGCGATACATGATGTCCCAGACATGCTCAATCGGATTCAGGTCAGGGGAAGGGCGGGCCAGTCCATAGCATCAATTCCTTCCTCTTGCAGGAACTGCAGTGCTGACACACTCCAGCCACATGAGGTCTAGCATTGTCTTGCATTAGGAGAAACTCAGGACCAACAGCATATGATCTCACAAGGGGTCTGAGGATCTCATCTCGGTACCTAATGGCAGTCAGGCTACCTCTGGCAAGCACATGGAGGGCTGTGCAGCCCCCCAAAGAAATGCCACCCAACAGCATTACCGACCCACCACCAAACCAGTCATGCTGGAGGATGTTGCAGGCAGCAGAGCGTTCTCCACAGCGTCGCCAGATTCTGTCACGTTTGTCACATGTGCTCAGTGTGAACCTGCTTTCATCTGTGAAGAGCACAGGGTGCCAGTGGTGAATTTGCCAATCTTGGTCTTCTCTGGTAAATGCTAAATGTCCTGCACGGTTTTGGGCTGTAAGTACAACCCCAACCTGGGGACGTCGGGCCTTATACTACCCTTATGAAGTATGTTTCTGACCGTTTGAGTGGACACATGCACATTTGTGGCCTGCTGGAGGTTATTTTGCAGGGTTCTGGCGGTGCTCCTCCTGCTCCTCCTTGCACAAAGGCGGAGGTACCGGTCCTGCTGCTGGGTTGTTGCCCTTCTACGGCCTCCTTCACGTCTCCTGATGTAATGGCCTGTCTCTTGGTAGCCCCTCCATGCCCTGGACACTATGCTGACAGACACAGTAAACCTTCTTGCCACAGCTCACATTGATGTGCCATCCTGGATGAGATGCACTACCTGAACCAAAGAATGAAAGCACCGCCAGCATTCAAAAGTGATCAAAACATCAGCCAGGAAGCATAGGAACTGAGAAGTGGTCTGTGGTCACCACCTGCTGAACCACTCCTGTATTGGGCGTGTCTTGCTAATTGCCTATAATTTCCACCTGTTGTCTGTTCCATTTGCACAACAGCATGTGAAATTGATCAGTGTTGCTTCCTGAGTGGACAGTGTGATTTCACAGAAGTGTGATTGACTTGCAGTCACATTGTGTTAAGTGTTCCCTTAATTTTTTTGTGTGCAGTGTAAGTAGCTATGCCATATGAGCCAGTAAACAATAGCTGATTCATAAAGCTGTCAAAGCTCCAGCATCACACCACACCATACAAAGAATTAACACATTGGCACCATGAATAACGGACAGGCACTGCCATACAGTCATGGCCGTAAATGTTGGCACCCCTGAAATTTTTCTAGAAAATGAAGTATTTCACACAGAAAGGGGTTGCAGTAACACATGTTTTGCTATACACATGTTTATTCCCTTTGTGTGTATTGGAACTAAACCAAAAAATGGAGGAAAAAAGCTAATTGGACATAATGTCACACCAATCTCCAAAAATGGGCTGGACAAAATTATTGGCACCCTTAACTTAATATTTGGTTGCAAATCCTTTGGAAAAAAATAACTGAAATCAGTCACTTCCTATAACCATCCATAAGCTTCTTACACCTCTCAGCTGGAATGTTGGACCACTCTTCATTTGCAAACTGCTCCAGGTCTCTCTTATTGGAAGGCGCCTTTTTTCCAACAGGTGTTCAATGGTATTTAGATCTGGACTCATTACTAGTGTTGAGCGGCATAGGCCATATTCGAATTCGCGAATATTCGCGAATATATGGACGAATATTCGTCATATATTCGTGAATATTCGCATATTCGTTATATTCTCGTTTTATTTTCGCATATGCGAAAATTAACATATGTGAATATTAGTATACGCTAAATTTTGCATATGCGAAAAGTAGCATATGCTAATTTTCGCATATGCGAATTTTCGCACGCCAGTCTCACACAGTAGTATTACAGCCTTCTTTACACCACACAAGCTGGAAGCAGAGAGGGGTGATCACTGTGATGTGTACTGTGAAGAAAAAAAAAAAAAAAACGAATATTCGTAATTACGAATATATAGCGCTATATTCGCGAAATTCGCGAATTCGCGAATATGCGATATTCGCGAATAATATTCGAATTGCGAATATTCGTGAGCAACACTACTCATTACTGGCCACTTCTGACCTCTCCAGCGCTTTGTTGCCATCCATTTCTGAGGGCTTTTTGACATATGTTTGGGGTCATTGTCCTGCTGGAAGACCCAAGATCTCGGACATAAACCCAGCTTTCTGACACTGGGCTGTACAGTGCGACCCAAAACAGTTGGTGATCCTCAGAATTCATGATGCCTTGCACACATTTATAGAGATATTCCGGTGGAAAACTTTTTTTTTTTTTTTAATCAACTGGTGCCAGAAAGTTAAAGTACTTCTATTAAAATATTTTAATCCTTCCAGTACTTATCAGCTGCTGTATACTACAGAGGAAATTCTTTTCTTTTTGGACTTATTTTTTGTCTGCTCTCTGCTGACACCTCTGTCCATGTCAGGAACTGTCCAGAGCAGGAGAAAGTCCCCATAGCAAACATATGCTGCTCAGGACAGTTCCTAAAATGGACAGAGATGTCAGCAGAGAGCACTGTGGACAGACAGAAAAGAAATCCAAGAAGAAAAGAATTTCCTCTGTAGGATGCATCAGCTAATAAGTACTGGAAGGATTTTTAAATAGAAGTAATTTACAAATTTGTTTAACTTTTTGGCACCAGTTGATTTAAGAAAAAAAAATGTTTTCCACCGGAGTACCCCTTTAACCTGTTGGGGACCACAGGCGTATGGGTACGCTCTTGCGCCCTGGTACTTAAGGAACAAGAGTGTACCTGTACGCCCGTGGGAATTTCGATCCCCACCGCTAGCCGGACGGGGATCGGACCTGAGACCCCCCCATGTTGGTGATCGCCGCAAATCGCTGATCAGTTCAGATTGGCGATTTGCAGCGATTCCGGGCTGATCTAGTCTCTGATGACCTGATAGCTTGTAAAATGGGGATGATCGAAGCTGTCAGAGACAGCTCCGACCATCCTGAAGGATAGGAGTGAGGTGGAAGAGGTGCCGCCTCCTCCTATCCCCTGCGATTGGCCAATCAGGGCTGACCGGCGAATCGCAGGGCAGGGGTGAAAGTTAATTTCCCCCGCTCTGCCGCCCCTGAATTTCGGGGCAGAGCGGGGGAAAGATGGCGGTGATGGTGCGGTGGCAATTACCTCCGGCACGGGGACCAGGACCAGCACAGAAATGTAACACCTTAACACCCCATACATGCGGTGCACGGAGCGAACTTTGCTCTTTGCCGGATGACTGGTAATGCGGGGCGGAGGCTTGTGACATCATGGGCACACTTGTCCCCTCAATCCCCCCGTCAATGCAAGCTTGTGGGAGGGGGCGTGACGTCCGTCATGCCCCATCCCATAGACTTGCATTGAGTGGGTGTGGCTGTGATGTCACGAGAGGGGCGTGCCCGTGATGTCACGAGCCTCCGGCACTGCACCCGTCGCTCTAAATGAATGCCGGGTGCAGCAGGGAGATCGCAAGGGTCCTCAGCAGCGGAGTATCCTTTGAATAGGGGATAAGATGTCTAGGGGCAGAGTACACCTTTAAGGACTCAGGGTCTTTTCATTATTTTTTGCATTTTTATTTTTTCCTCCTCGCCTTCTAAAAATCATACCGCTATCAATTTTCCACCCACAGACCCATATGAGGGCTTGTTTTTTACTTTTTTACTTTGTAATGACACCAATCATTTCACCACAAAATCTACGGAAAAACCCCCAAAAAATATTTGTGGTGCAAAATGAAAAAAATAAAATGCTATTTCGTAACTTCCGATTCTTTGCAATGCACTTTTTGGTAAAAAATGACACACTATCTTTATTCTGAAGGTCCATATGGTTACAATAATACCCAAATTATGTAGGTTTTATTTTGTTTTACATCTTTTAAAAAACTCATTACTATTTATATGGAAATTTGTATGTGTAAAATTGTCCTCTTCTGATCCCTATAACTTTTTAATTTTTTTCATATACGGGAACATGTGATGGCTAATTTTTTGCACTGTAGTTTTTATTGGTAGCATTTTCATAATTTTTTTAAAGGTATAAAAAGTGACCAAAAATACGCAATTCTGCACTTTGGTATTTTTCTTACGTATACGTCATTGAACGTGCGGTTTAAGTAACATAATATTTTAATAATTTGGACAATTACATAAGTGGCAATACCACACATGTTTATTTTTTGTTTTTGTTTACATATTTTTATTTTTTTTTTAAATAGGAAAAAATAGGTGATTCAAACTTGTTTTAGGAAAGGGGTTAAAGGGGTTATCCACCATAAGGTGATTTTAGTACGTACCTGCCAGACAATAATGGACATGCCTAAGAAGGATCACTACTTTTGGGGCTAAATGTTGTGAGATTACCATAAAGCTGAAGCTATCTTTTTGTGAACTGGCTATTTCCTGTTGAAGTTTGTTTCCTCAAACTACAAATCCCGTAATTCCTTGTTTGTAATTGTGAGGTCACTTTTCTCTCCCTCCCACACATCAGCTACCCCACCCATTCAAACACACCTGTGCTCCCTACAATGCAATAGACCAGTGTTTTCTGACCAGGGTGCCTCCAGCTGTTACAAAACTACAATTCCCTGCAGAATGATCTCTCTCCCACCCAGCGGTCGTTCTACCCATGAAGCAAAGATAGGCTCCCTCTGATCACCTGACTAGTGATGTAATGTCTCAGGCAACACTGCAACCTAGGAAAACATAAGATGACACTCCTTTTGTATGCTGTAATACCATATTATGAACTACACTAACCTTACAGCACCTGTTGCATAGTCAAATTGCATACACTGAACTGCCATAGCAATGAATTGATCAATGTTATCGGTGCTCCATTGCTCCAGCATGCCATGGCTGACTGGAGCATAGGAGAAGGCAGGTAAGGGCACGCCCACCAGCCTCTTAGCTGAATGGAACACCAAATCTTCACTGTTGTGGTCCCAATCAGCTCTGCTGAGCAGCCGGGATTGTTTTTCTTTACATTTGAAACGCCATAACCAACTTTGATCGTGGGATCTAGGGGGTTAATGCCGGGCATCACTGCGATAGGTGATGTCCAACAGTAGCCATGGGTTCCGGCGGGTGATAACCGCTAGGACCATCCTGCTATGATGCACGCTCAGCTCCTGAACGCAGGTCAAAGAAAGGGAGTGGGCGCAGGGTGTGCATGTATGCCCAGCGTCCTAAAGGGGGTAAATTTTGTCCCGTTTTGATTAGTTGGGGTCCCAGTGTTGGGATCAGGAGAACAAGCAGGGATAAGCGTGTGGTAGTGAACTATGTGTGGTGTCCTGGTATCGCATCCTATCCAGTACCTGTGTGTATAGGTACCCATAGCCAGAGTCCCTAGGACGTGGGGTCCTTATTGTCTAGTCTGCCCCTGGTCGCCTCTCATCTAGGTATTAGTTATCTAGTAATTATTTAGGATTTATATATAAAGGATTGTATAAATGTATATAATTCTTTTATTACCTGTACGGAGCGTAGCAGGACCTGCGGGTCACGTGATCAGGTAAACTCTATGGTTTTTGCTTAAAGACCTTTGGAGGTCCCTGTGACGTATTTAACCCATCGTTCTTTGTGACGGTGAGTGACAGATATTCGGACCAAACAGAACAACCCCGCCCCTGCCCATATAAGGGAGCGGCGGCTATTGTTATTTTTTTTTTCCCTTGTGGGCTGTTGACAGGGAAGGATCTGTGCTGCTGTCATCAGTGAATTTAGGCCCTAGCCTTGTGGCGACGGCTGATCTCTTCTAAACCGTGAGTGTATCAATCCCTAAGCACTCTGCAAGATCACCGGACCTTATCTATCCCCTAAATCCGGACGAATCTTCAAAATTAACCCTAAATTCAGAGACTTATAATGCAATTCAAGGTCCGCAACAACTGTCAGTCACTGAACTATATAGAGACTGTTTGAATGAGACTGTTATTGTGCATTGGATGTACCGCAAGCATTTAAGTAAAGTTATCCAAGTTCAAGTTCAACTACTTTGTGGACCTTCAGTCATTTTATGCATGCACCTATCGTTACTGGGAAGGGCGGCAATAGGCCGGAGAATTACCTCAGCATACTAGCCCTCAGCCTGGCATCACGAACTATAGGGTTAACCTTAACCCCTCATCTACCGAAACAACACCCCAACTACCATACACCCCCCAAGGGCTACCACATATACTTCCTGGCTCCCAGCAATCTTCGTCTCCTCTGCTTCATTATAAGTCTATGGGGAAGTGAGACAAAGTTCAAGAGTCAGTAAAGTAAAGCAGAGCAGTGGAATAGGGGTTAGCACTGTTTCTTTTCAGCACTGGGGTCCTAAGTTAAAATTTCACCAAGGAGAATATTTGTGACAAGTTTATATGTTCTCTGTGTGTTTTAATTACAGGTATTTTTTTTTTTTCATAATGATATGAAGGATAGAGAAAGGGCAGCCAATTGTATGTATTAAAATATAATCTCATGTCCTGCTCCTGCACAATCCACTTCACTGCTCCTTGGTACATATTTTATAGAATTATGCAAGTTATGCTAGAACATATTATTACATGATGACCCATTGAGCTTATTGGACTGAAAGTAGTCAGCTAGTAAATATGTGTGTAGTATATACTTGGCACTCACCTTGGAAGATGCTGCAACCATTCTCAGCTGGATTGGGCATTTGTGCAGGGAAACATTGAGACCCCAGCCCCATGAGGTCATGAATGGCTAATTGGGGGGCTGCCAGGCACTAGCACCCCTGTCAATCAGCTGTTTGGTGTCCCACACTGCACAGCAACTGGGGCCAGAAGCCCTGCACTGCTCATTGTATAAAGACATAGAAGATTTATCAAGCTCCGTGCTATATATTTTTTTTGCCTAAAAAGGTTGCACGTACTTGCAACTTTTCCATACATGCTGAGACTTTTTTATTTTTGCTTATTCCAAAGCAGATTTCACAAAAAAATTTGTAGAGAAAGTATGGTGCAGTTTCCCATAAGAACCAATCAGACAGCTTTTTTCATTTTTTAGAGGCCCTTGTACAAATAAAAGAAGCGCTCTGATTGGTTGCTATGGGCAACTGCACCATTCTTTGTCTAAACAGGTTTTGATAAATCTCCCCCAGTGTTCTTTGTGTTCTTTTCTGTGTATGCCTCATTTTTGTGTCTGAGAACATAGAGCTGATGTGACTTGCCAAAAAGCTCTAGTTATATTTTTTTTGTCCAAAGACCTTTCTTTCGGAAGCTTTGGGGCTTGTCATTATGAATTTTATTAACCCCTTAAGGACCGAGGGTATTTCCGTTTTTGCATTTTCGTTTTTTCCTCCTTGCATTTAAAAAATCATAACTCTTTCAATTTTGCACCTAAAAATCCATATGAGGGCTTATTTTTTGCGCCACCAATTCTACTTTGTAATGACATCAGTAATTTTGCCCAAAAATCTACAGCGAAACAGAAAAAAAATCATTGAGAGAAAAAATGTAAAAAAAAAACGTTGTTTTGTAAATTTTGGGGCCTTCCGTTTCTACGTAGTAAATTTTTCGGTAAAAATGACACCTTATCTTTGTTCTGTAGGTCCATATGATTAAAATGATACCCTACTTATATAGGTTTGATTTTGTCGTACTTCTGGAAAAAATCATAACTACATGGAGGAAAATTAATACGTTTAAAATTGTCATCTTCTGACCCCTTTAACTTTTTTATTTTTGCGCATATGGGGCGGTATGAGGGCTCATTTTTTGCGCCATGATCTGAAGTTTTTAGCGGTTCCATTTTTGCATTGATAGGACTTTTTGATCGCTTTTTATTCATTTTTTCATGATATAAAAAATGACCAAAAATGCACTATTTTGGACTTTGGAATTTTTTTGCGCGTACGCCATTGACCTGCGGTTTAATTAACAATATATTTTTATAATTCTGACATTTCCGCACGCGGCAAATGGGGGTGATTCAAACTTTTTATAGGGAAGGGGTTAAATGATCTTTATTCACTTTTTTTTTCACTTTTTTTTGCAGTGTTATAGCTCCCATAGGGACCTATAACACTGCACACACTGATCTTTTACATTGATCACTGGTTTCCCATAGGAAACCAGTGATCGTTGATTCTGCTGCTTAACTGCTCATGCCTGGATCTCAGGCACTGAGCAGTCATTCGGCAATCGGACAGCGAGGAGGCTGTCCTGGAAGCTGTTCAGGATGCCGCGATTTCGCCGCGGCTATCCCGAACAGCCCACTGAGCTAACCGGCATACTTTCACTTTAGACGCAGCAGTCAACTTTGAACGCCGCGTCTAAAGGGTTAATAGCGCGCGGCACCGCGATCAATGCCGCGCGCTATTAGCCACGGGTCCGGGCCGTTGTTAGAGGCCGGGCCCGACACGCTATGACGCGGCCCCATGTTATAGATCGGGAGCGAACACATGACGTTCCAGTACGTCATGTGTCCTTAAGGAGTTAAATTCCAGTCTCACTTTTCATGATTTCCTTTCAACAGTAGAGTCCTCCTTGGTCGTCTTCCATTAAAGCGTACCTGTCAGATCCCACAAAACTGTTTGTTAGGCTGGGTTCACACCTCGTTTTGTACTTGTTTTGTACTTTTGTACTTGTTTTGTACTTACGGTTCCTATCACCCTCAATCCAACTGGGCCTTGGGCCGAGTTCTCGTACAATTTCAAAAATTCTGAGTCCTCCTCCAAATCTCCATTTTTTGTGGTGTACGGCCGTCACCCGCTGCATCCCCTCCCCATTCCCACTTCATCTGGAGTGCCTGCCGTGGATGATTTAACCCAGGACTTTTCCTCTATCTGGAAGGAAACTCAAAAGTCGCTCCTATTGGCCTCTTCTCGCATGAAGAGACATGCAGATAAAAAGAGAAGAACTCCCCGTCTTTGCCCCTGGTGACAAAGTGTGGCTCTCCGCCAAATACATACGGTTTCGTGTCCCCAGTTACAAGCTGGGTCCTCGTTACCTCGGGCCATTTAAAATTAAAAACCAAATCAATCCTGTCTCCTACAAGCTCCATCTTCCTTCTTCTCTTCGTATTCCTAACTCTTTCCATGTTTTTCTGCTCAAACCTCTCATACTTAACCGCTTTTCTCCCAAGGTCACTGTTCCTGCTCCTGTCTCTGGCTCCTCGGATGTCTATTCTGTCAAGGAAATCCTCGCCTCCAAGATCATCCGAGGTAAAAAAAATTTTTTGGTTGATTGGGAGAACTGTGGCCCTGAAGAAAGGTCTTGGGAACCCGAGGCCAATATCTTGGACAAGGAGCTCATTTATAAATTTTTGGGTTCCAAAAAGAGGGGGAGACTTAAGGGGGGGGTACTGTAACGCCGAGCGCTCCGGGTCCCGCTGCATCCCTGGAGCGCTCACGGCGTCTCCCTGCTTCCAGCGCTCCGGTCAGCGCCACTGACCACGGGCGCTGCTCCACTCCCACTGGTGGGGACGTGATCCGTGGGACGGAATGTGCCTGCTCACGGACCGCGTCCCAGGTCTCTTACCCACCACGTCCTCCTTCACTGTCCTCCCAGCATGCGGCCCCGCTCTCTAGGGCGTGCGCGCGTCAGCTCTATGAAATTTAAAGGGCCAGTACACCACTAATTGGTGCCTGGCACAATCAGTTCAAAACATATAAAAACCCACTTCCCCTTCCTGTCCTTGCCGGATCTTGTTGCCCTAGTGCCCTGAGAAAGCGTTTTGTGTATCCCTAGCCTGTGTATCCAGACCCTTGCCGTTGCCCCTGACTACTAACCTTTACCACCTGCCTTGACCTCTTGCTACGTTCGACCTTGCCTCAATCTTGTCCTTGTGTACTACGCCTATCTCAGCTGTTAGTGAGGTTGAGTCGCTATCGGGGGATACGACCTGGGAGTTACCGCCGCATCAAGTCCATCCCGCTTTGCGGCGGGCTCTGGTGAAAACCAGTAACTTCTTAGAACCATTCCCCTGGTACGGCCCACGTCATCGCCTCACTAGCACAGAGGATCCACTACCTGCATACCAGTACGGTTCCTGACAAAAGGAAGAAGCGGATCCAGCTCGTCAGATGCTAAAATGACAGGATTTATTCCAAAATATCGACACTCATCAGAACAGCTAGATGGAAGTGACGTGTTTCAAGCGCAGGTGCGCTCTTAGTCATGTATGACTAAAAGCACACCTGCACTTGAAATGCGTCACTTCCGTCATTTTAGCATCTGACGAGCTGGATCCGCTTCTTCCTTTTTACATTGACATGTTGGTGCTGTCCTACACCTGTGATCCGTGCTTTTGTCGTCTCGTACAGGGTGAGCTGGATGCACTGCTTTTCTAAAGGAAAGGGTAACTACAATTTTGTCCATGTCTGTAGTAGTTGTGAGAGCTAAGTTCCAATTGAAGTGAATAGGAGTTGTGTTGCAGTTGCCTGGCCCCACCACTATACAATAAAAATGAAGGGCTTCTGGCCCCTTTCACTGTGTAATGATGAGTGCCGAACAGATGATTGATGGGGGTGCTGAAACCCCATTTATAACAGCCTGAGACCAGTTTGAGACATAGTACTCTCCAGCTAGAAACTGTTTCTTTAAAACTTTCCTTGCTTAGGGTGCGTTCACACGTGCATATTTTCTGCTGCAGATTTGCTTTAAGCAGATTTTGCTACCCATTGAAGTCAATTGGCAGCAAAATCTGCAGCAGCAAATCCGCAGAAAAAATATGCACATGCGAACGTAGCCTTAGACTAGGTTTCCCCATAGGTTTTTTTCAAGTGTTTTCTGGATATCTGCCACTGCAGTCTTTGAGGCTAAGGGCCTGTTCACACTGAGGAATTCACAAGGAATTTACTTGAGTAATTCCTCATGAATTCTCCGCTTAAAAAAAATACATCTCTTCTTCCCATAGACCTTAATGTATTTTGCCCTTTCTCGTTTACACTGCGGAAATTCCGCTCGCGGAATTCTGCTGCGGAATTCCTTTCTGCTTGAAAAAAGAGCATGTTCATTCTTCAAGCGGAATCCACAAGCAGCATCCCATAGAGCGCAATTGTAAAAAAAAAATTCCACCCGACACTGTTTTCGCGCAGAATTTGCGTGAAAATTCTGCGTAAAAAAAAGGGAAATTCTAATTGGTGGTTGTCGTCCAGCAAAAAAAGTTTCCTTCTATATTTCCGCATCAATTCTGTGCAAATTCCACATGGAAAAAAAATTGAAATTTAAGCGAGAATTCCTCGCCAATTCCTCAGTGTGAACGGGGCCTAAGCCGGAAGAGTATTCAATTGGAATAGAAAATACAAAAGAAGGACTTATACTTTATCACTGGATCCACTTTTGACTTTGTTTAAAAAATTGCAGTGGAAGATATCCAGAAAACATTAGAAAAAAACTGTGTGGAAACCTAGCCTTATACAGACTCTGACCTCTCCTTTAACCTCTTAAGGACCCAGCCATTTTACATCTTAGGACCCGGCCATTTTTTGAACATCTGACCACTGTCACTTTAAACATTAATAACTCTGGAATGCTTTTAGTTATCATTCTGATTCCGAGATTGTTTTTTCGTGACATATTCTACTTTAACATAGTGGTAAAAAAAATTTGTAACTTGCATCCTTTCTTGGTGAAAAATTAGAAAATTTTATGAAAAATTTGAAAATTTTGCATTTTTCTAACTTTGAAGCTCTCTGTTTTGTAAGGAAAATGGATATTCAAAATGTTTACATTTTTTTTCACATATACAATATGTCTACTTTATGTTTGCATCATAAAATTGACAAGTTTTTACTTTTGGAAGACACCAGAGGGCTTCAAAGTTGAGCAGCAATTTTCCAATTTTTCACAAAATTTCCAAACTCACTATTTTTCAGGGACCAGTTCAGGTTTGAAGTGGATTTGAAGGGTCTTCATCTTAGAAAAACACCACAAATGACCCCATTATAAAAACTGCACCCCCCAAAGTATACAAAATGATATTCAGTCAGCCTTTTAACCCTTTAGGTGTTTCACAGGAATAGCAGGAAAGTGAAGGAGAGAATTCACAATCTTCATTTTTTACACTTGCATGTTCTTGTAGACCCAATTTTTGAATTTTTATGAGGGGTAAAAGGAGAAAATGTATACTTATATTTGTAGCCCAATTTCTCTCGAGTAAGCACATACCTCATATGTCTATGTAAAGTGTTCGGTGGGCGCAATAGAGGGCTCAGAACCGAAGGAGTGACATGGGGATTTTGGAGAGTACGTTTTTCTGAAATGGTTTTTGGGGGGCATGTTGCATTTAGGAAGCCCCTATGGTGCCAGAACAGCAAAAAAAGTGAGCCTTAATACCCCACAGGGGTTTCACGACTTTTGCATATGTAAAAAAATAAAATAAAATTTCACTAAAATGTGTGTTTCCCCCCAAATTTCACATTTTTGCAAGGGTTAATAGCAGAAAATACCCCCCAAAATTTGTAACCCCATCTCTTCTGAGTATGGAGGTACCCCATAAGTTGACCTGAAATGCACTACGGGCGAACTACAATGCTCAGAAGAGAAGGAGTCATATTTGGCTTTTTGAGAGCAAATTTTGCTCGGGGGCATGTCCCATATAGGAAGCCCCTATGGTGCCAGGACATCAAAAAATACCCACATGGCATACCATTTTGGAAACTAGACCCCTTGAGGAACGTAACAAGGAATAAAGTGAGCCTTAATACCCCACACGGGTTTCACGACTTTTGCATACGTAAAAAAAAAATATTAAATTTCATTAAAATGGGTGTTTCCCCCAAAATTTCACATTTTTGCAAGGGTTAATAGCAGAAAATACCCCCCAAAATTTGAAACCCCATCTCTTCTGAGTATGGAGGTACCCCATAAGTTGACCTGAAGTGCACTACGAGCGAACTACAATGCTCAGAAGAGAAGCAGTCATATTTGGCTTTTTGAGAGCAAATTTTGCTTGTGGGGCATGTCGCATTTAGGAAGCCCCTATGGTGCCAGGACAGCAAAATAACCCCCACATGACATACCATTTTGGAAACTAGACCCCTTGAGGAACGTAACAAGGGGTACAGTGAGCATTTACCCCCATTGGTGTTTGTCAGATCTTTGGAACAGTGGTCTGTACAACATTTTTAATTTGCACAGCCCACTGTTCCAAAGATCTGTCAGACACCTGTGGGGTGTAAATTCTCACTGCACCCCTCATTACATTCCATGAGGGGTGTAGTTTCCGAAATGGGGTCACATGTGGGGTTTAGTTTTTTTTGCGTTTGTCAAAACCGCTGTAACAATCAGCCACCCCTGTGCAAATCACCTCAAATGTACATGGTGCACTCTCCCTTCTGGGCCTTGTTGTGCGCCCCCAGAGCACTTTGCGCCCACATATGGGGTATCTCCGTAGTCGGGAGAAATTGCGTTACAAATTTTGGGGGGCTTTTTTCCCTTTTACCTCTTGTCAAAATGAAAAGTATGGGGCAACACCAGCATGTTAGTGTAAAAAATTTATTTTTTTACACTAACATGCTGGTGTAGACCCCAACTTCACATTTTCATAAGGGGTAAAAGGAGAAAAAGCCCCCCAAAATTTGTTAGGCAATTTCTCCCGAGTACGGCGATACCCCATATGTGTCCCAAAACTGTTGCCTTGAAATACGACAGGGCTCCAAAGTGAGAGCGCCATGCGCATTTGAGGCCTAAATTAGGGATTTGCATAGGGGTGGATATAGGGGTATTCTACGCCAGTGATTCCCAAACAGGGTGCCTCCAGCTGTTGCAAAACTCCCAGCATGCTTGGACAGTCAACAGCTGTCCGGCAATACTGGGAGTTGTAGTTTTGCAACAGCTGGAGGCTCCATTTTGGAAACAGTGGCGTACCAGACGTTTTTCATTTTTATTGGGGAGGGAGGGGGGCTGTGTAGGGGTATGTGTATATGTAGTGTTTTTTACTTTTTATTTTATTTTGTGTTAGTGTAGTGTAGTGTTTTTAGGGTACAGTCACACGGGCGGGGGGTTACAGCAAGTTTGAGCTGCCGCGCAAAATTTGCTGCATCGCAAACTTGCAGCCTGATACTCACTGTAAGCCCCCTGCCCATGTGAATGTACCCTGTACATTCACAGGGGGGAGAGGACCTCCAGCTGTTACAAAACTACAACTCCCAGCATGCACAGTCTATCAGTGCATGCTGGTAGTTATAGTTTTGCCACAGCTGGAGGCACACGGGTTGGGAAACACTGAGTAAGGAAACAGACAATGTTTCCCAACCAGTGTGCCTCCAGTTGTTGCAAAACCACAACTCTCAGCATTCTCAGGCATGCTGGGAGTAGTAGTTCGGCAACATCTTTAGAGCCAGATGTTGCCGAACTACAACTCCCAGCATGCTTGGAGATGTAGTTTTGCAACATCTGGAGGACTACAGTTTGTAGACCACTAATACAGTGGTTCCCAATCTGTGCCCTTCCAGATGTTGCAAAACTACAACTCCCAGTATGCCAAAACTGTCCAGGCATGCTGGGAGTTGTAGTTCTGCAACATCTGAAGGGCCAGATGTTACAGAACTACAACTCCCAGCATGCCTGGACAGTAAGGGCATGCTGAGGATGTGTAGTTTTGCAACATCTGGAAGGGCACAGTGGTCCCAAACTGTGGACCTCCAGATGTTGCAAAACTGCAACTCCCAGCATGCCCAGATGCCAAGGGCTGTCTGGGCATGCTGTGAGTTGTAGTTTACAGGGTCCCATTACAGCAATGCATGTCGCTTTACGGCGACGTGCATTGCTGTAAAGGGCCCGACCGCGGCTGAAGATCTACTCACCTGTCGCCGCTGCCGCCATCTTCCTCGCCGGGATCCGGGTCTTCAGGGACGAGGTAAGTACCGGGGCCGGTCCCCAGCACTCCCCCGTCCCCCGCCGCATCCTCCGGTCTTCCTCCCGTCCTCTCCGGACTTTCAGGGGCCGGGCAGGACGGGAGGAAGTAACCGCCCCCCCTCCTGCGATTGGTCGGTTAACTAACCGACGGATCGCAGGGTATAGGAGGAGGTGGCTGGCTTGCTACCTCGCTCCTATACGTTAGCATGGTCCTGGCTGTCTGTGACAGCCGGGATCATGCGAAATTACCGGGCAGTCGGGTCCCAGAGACCCGATCAGCCCGGTATCGCTGCAGATCGCAAGGGCGATTTCCCTACATGGCCCCCCTCGGCGTTTGCCCTGGATGCCTGCTGAAGGATTTCAGCAGGCATCCAGTTCCGATCTCTGCCCGGCGCGCGGCAGAGACCGGAAAACGCCAGGGCGTATGGATACGCCCTGGGTCCTTAAGGCCCAGGGTGTGAGGGTGTATCCATACGCCCTGGGTCCTTAAGAGGTTAACCGAACACTATTTGTTATATGCATTAACTGTTTCAATACTGTAAGACTAAAAGCTATTTTTTCTTGCATCCTGGTTTTTGTCACCTGCATCCTTTACATGTTTTTCCTGAATGTATAGTTACTAAGGGGGACATTTATCATCGTTGCTTTTGTAAGCGAGTTCTGTAGGCATTTTTTATTTGCTTTAGTTTTGCTTATGTATGGCACATTTATCATACTATCACAGAATACCATTTTTTGAATACCATTTTTTTTAGGACACGTAAGCAAAAAACAATAAATGGCTTCAGAACACCACTTATGTGTGTGTGTTTGTTACATTTTTTTTTTACCACTTTTTTCCCCTAAATGTACTAACTCATTTTTATAAATTTTTTTACTTCTCATTTCAGATCCATGTATCCTGTGGATTACTTTAGATTCAGAGAACTACGGTGACCCGGGTTTTTTGTTTTGTTTAATGTTAATAAAATGGTTAACGAGGGCTTTTGGGGGAGTGTTTTTTTGGAATAAAGTTTTTTTTAAACGTGTTGCTTTTTTAAAATTTACTTTACAGGCTTAGTAGTGGAGGCCGTCTTATAAAGGGAGTCCATTACTAAGCCGGGCTTAGTGTTAGCCACAAAAACAGCTAGGGCTAACCCCCAATTATTACCCCGATACCCACAGCCCCAGGGGTGCTGGGAAGAGACGGTACCAACAGGCCCGGTGAGTCAAAATTGGCGCTCCTGGGCCTAGGTGGTAACAAGCTGGCGTTATTTAGCCTGGGGAGGGCCAATAACAATTGTACACCCCCACCCTGGTAACGTCAGGCTGTTTCTGCTTGGTTGGTATTTGGCTGAGAATAAAAATAGGGGAGACCTTATGCTTTTTTTTTTTTTTGCAGAAATAATTAAAGTGGTATTCCAGGGAAAAACTTTTTTTATATATATATATATAAACTGGCTCCAGAAAGTTAAACAGATTTGTAAATTACTTCTATTAAAAAATCTTAATCCTTTCAGTACTTATGACCTTCTGAAGTTAAGGTTGTTCTTTTCTGTCTAAGTCCTCTCTGATGACACCTGTCTCGGGAAACGCCCAGTTTAGAAGCAAATCCCCATAGCAAACCTAAAAAAAATTTATTCCAAAAAACCCTCCCCCAAAAGCCCTTGTTAACCATTTTATTAACATTAAACAGAAAGATTTTAAAAAACGGTCCACCGAAGTAGTCCATAGGATACACGGATCAGAAAAAAAAAGAAAAAAAAAAGAAAAATAGGTTAATACATTTATTGTCATCCGCCCGCCCATCTCCCATGCCGCACGACTACAACTCCCAGCATGCCCTTACAGTAAGGACATGCTGGAAGTTGTAGTCATGTCGTGCGGGCGAGTGACAAGACCGTCACCTACCCCTGCTGCATGACTACAACTCCCAGCATGCCCTTACAGTAAGGGCATGCTGGGAGTTTTAGTTGTGCAGCAGAAGGCAGGTGACAAGCTTGTCACCCGCCCCACAACTACAACTCCTAGCATGTCCTTACAGTAAGGGCATGCTGGGAGTTGTAGTCGTGCAAGCCAGGGAAGCGGGGGGTAATGTTCTCCGCACCCTGGCTGGCGGTGATCAGAAAATCACTGTTATTTCATATTTCCCGTAGTGTCCTGTGTCACGGGACCCGGCGAGAGATTTGAAATGACAGTAAACTCTGTAGCGCAATAGCAAAGGGAGCCCAGGCTGACATAACACTGTAGCCGCCCGGGACTCCCGCAGCTGGGCCGGGTGATGTGAAGGAGCCATCTGTGCAATCCCTCAGCGTGTACCGCAGCGCTGAGGGATGGCAGGGACAGCTCCTGTACATCTTCCGGCCCATTTTGCAGGAGTCCCGGGCAGCTGCAGAGTGATGCCAGCCCGGGCAACTTTTAACATATAATGGAGGTGCAGAGTTTTAGTCCCTACTGTAAGATGAAATATCCTGCCGAGTCCTGTGATTGGCTGCTCGGTGCCAGCAAATCACGGAACCCAGCGGGGAATGTGAAATGACATTAGTGACTCCTAAAACTCTGCGGTGTCAAAGTATGTTAAAGGAGCGCAGGCTGGCATCACTCTGCAGCCACTCGGGCTCCATCTGATTCTATCCCTGCTACCCTCACTAAATGACGGGGGCACAAATTTACATCCTCCCCTTGTCTCCTACCCGCCCACGCCGCACATCTCCCACCCGCTACCTGCTACAAAACTACAACTCCCAGCATGCCCTCACTGTAAGGGCATGCTGGGAGTTGTAGTCCTGCAACAGGTAGCAGACAGATGGGAGCTGTGCGGCGTGGGCGAGCGGGAGACAGGGTGGGGATGTAAATCAGTGTGATCCCTGATCAAGTAGTTATAAAAGCAGAAACATAAGCAAGGTTCAAACTGGTGTAGATTCCTGGAGCTTTTTAATCAGATGCGCCAGATGCGACATTCGCAGTTGATAAATCAGGGTGCACTGGAAAGTGAAAAGTGAAAACACGTCTACTTGAGCAAGATGTCAAGATGAGCAGTGGGATGGAAACAAAGAGAAAGTCGCAAAGAAGCAGAGTTGCGCCAAAGTTGTGCCAAATATACAGGAAAATAAGCTCTAAAAACTTTGATAAATCTGGGTCTAAATGTTTAGTCCATCAACCAGTACCCAACAGAATACATTAGCATCTCTTTTTAACCAGTTGCTGACGTACACCCTGAACATAAAAGGAAAATGTGATGTGAACGTAACCTAAGAAGATTTTTTTCCCTATCTTGTTTAATCAAAGCTGTCCTGTTTAACTAGAGCACTTCCCTATATGAAGGTTTTTATACACCTTATACAGTGATCCCTCAACTTACAATGGCCTCAACATACAATAGTTTCAACATGCAATGGTCTTTTCTGGACCATTGTAACTTGAAACCAGACTCAACATACAATGCTACGGACAGTTCAGAATTGTCACAGTAGTGAAACTTGTCAATGGCTGGAAGAAATGACCAATCAGCATTACTGGTAAAACACCTGTATTACTGAAGTGCATGCACTGACTGACTGTCTGGTAACGTCTCCCTACAGTACAGGTATTACATGTTCTGTACTACTCTTTACCTGTTCCAGGGTTAGCTGCTCCTATGGACACCAGGTAAGGGTGGGATCCATTTTTCTTTTTTGGGACACTGTGTGTACTGTAAAGGACCTTGGAGAAGCTCCTGTTCTCTACATAGACAGTGATTTACAGCTGCCAGCAGCTCTTTCTTATATAGTTCATAAGGTTGAAAAAAGACCGGAGTCCATCAAGTTCAACCTATATCCCTAATGAGTCCCTACTGAGTTGATCCAGATGAAGGAAAAAAAACCTCATACTAAAGGTAAAAAATTCCTTCCCGACTCCAAATATAGCAGTCAGAATAAATCTCTGGATGAACGTTCTGTCCCTATAAATCTAGTATACATAACCAGCGATGTTATTACTCTCCAAAAATGCACCCAGCCCCTTTCTAACTCTTTTACAGAGTTCACCATGACCACCTCCTCGGGGAGAGAATTCCATAGTCTCACTGCTCTTACAGTAAAGAACCCCGTCTGTGCTGGTGTAGAAACCTTCTTTCCTCTAGACGTAGAGGATGCCCCCTTGTTATAGATACAGTCCTGGGTATAAATAGATCATGGGAGAGATCTCTGTACGGTCCCTGATATATTTATACCTAGTTATTAAGTCTCCCCTAAACCTTCTTTTTTCTAAACTAAATAACCCTAATTCTGATAATCTTTCTGAGTACTGCAGTCCTCCCATTCACCGTATTACCCTGGTTGCCCATCTTTGAACCCTCTCCAGCTCCACTATATCTTTCTTGTACACTGGTGCCCAGTACTATACACAGTATTCTATGTGTGGTCTGACCAGTGATTTGTACAGCGGTAGAATTATTTCCTTGTCGTGGGCATTTATGCCCCTATTCATGCACCCCATGATTTTATTTGCCTTGGCAGAAGCTGCCCGACACTGGTCACTACAGCTAAATTTACTATTAACTAAGACTTCTAAGTCCTTTTCACGTCAGTCTCCCCAAGTGTTCTCCCATTTAATACATAATCCCAGCCCGGATTTTTGCTCCCCATGTGCATTACCTTACATTTATCAGTGTTTAACCTCATCTGCCACTTCCCAGCCCAAACCTCCAACCTATCCAGATCCATTTGTAACAGTGCACTGTCCTCTATAGTGTTTACCGCTTTATAAAGTTTAGTATCATCTGCAAAGATTGCTACTTGACCTTTGAACCCCTCTACAATAATGAATATATTAAACAGGACAGGACCCAAGACGGACCCCTGTGGTACCCCACTAGTAACAGTCACCCCATCAGAATAAGTACCATTAATAACCACCCTGTGTTTCCTATCACTGAGCCAGTTACTTACCTACTTACACACATTCTCCCCAGCCCAATCATTCTCATTTTTTGCACCAACCTTTTATGTGGAACCGTATCAAATGCTTTGGAAAAATCCAGATATACGACATCCAGCGATCTGTTTGGACACAAACTAGTCCTGCTGTGTCCATGCATCATCACGTATGTCATGGACACACTTCCTTGATTGACAGCTGTGAGTGCAGGGCTCAGAGCTAGAGGAAAAATCCTCCCACTGTCAGCTTGTTTCCTGCTACTGTCAGTGAAAACAAGCTGGGAGTTGTAGTTTTGCTAATGCTTGGGGAGATGTGAGCAGACAGTATACTGAGGGAGGGGGCGGACACCTGCACAGTGAGGCCATGTCCCCTCTCTTTGAGAGGAATTCAGACTAGTGAGCTAAACTAAAAGTGTAATAAAAAAATCAATAAAGGTGCTAGACACATAAAAATGTACATGGTCAGGATTAGGTACTGAGTGATATATTTAAAAAAAACATTTTGTGTTAGATCTGACGGGTACGCCTTAAAGAACGTTTTGGGGTTAGTTTTGCTCTCCTTGGCAATGAGTCTTTCTGTCTCTATTTTTGCGGCTTTTATCTGTTTTTTTTTTTAGATATTTGACATTTTTCTCTATAGCTATTTTAGTAGTTTAAATGCTTTATTTTTGTCATGTATTGCCCCCTTAACATTTTTATTCATCCCTACTGGTTTTCTTTTATTCCTGACCCTTTTATTCCCATAAGTGAGAATTTAAAATATTCTTAAAATTCTTAACAGTATTCTTGTTTTTGAGAACATTATCCCATTTTATATTGTTAAAGGGGTACTCCGCCCCTAGCATCTTATCCCCTATCCAAAGGATAGGGGATAAGATGTCAGATCGCGGGGGTCCCGCCACTGGGGACCCCCAGGATCTCTGTTGCAGGGCCCCTCTATCATTACTGACCGGCGATACAGGGACCGGAGCATCGTGATGACACACCTCCGCCCCCTCCCATAGACTTGTATTGAGGGGAGAGGCCGTGACGTCACGATGCCCTGGCCCCTGAATATAGAGCGAGTTTGCTCTGTGCAGTTATGATAGCGGGGCGCTGCAGCAGAGATCCAGGGGGTCCCCAGTGGCGGGACCCCCACGATCTGACATCTCATCCCCTATCCTTTGGCTATACAGGGCAGGGGGGCTCAGATTATACAGGGAGCTTTGGTTATACAGGGGAAAAGAGCTCTGGCCAAACAAAACTCTGACTATAAAGTAGAGTTCTGACCATACAGATTATACAGAACAGGAGAGCTTTGACTATACAGGGCAGGAGAGCTCAGACTATACGACAGTGACAGCAGACAAAGATGACTTGACTTACTGATTTGTGGCTGCAATTTAGGTAAGAGGCCTCCAGATGTGCTGGACACTGGCTCTGAGACTTCTGGACTAGACTTGACCTTAGGATCTAAGAGAGTGATTGTAGTACCTCCTAGGGATCGACCGATGTCGGTTTTCTAGGGCCGATACTGATACCGATAATCGGTGGAGGTTAGGGCCGATAGCCGATAACTTATACCGATATTCCGGTATAAGTTATCGGCTATTTAGGTAGGTAATTGCCGATACCGATAATGCCCATAATCGTGATTATCGGCCGATAATATTGGCCAAACCGATAATCGGACGATCCCTAGTACCTCCCCCTCTTATGAAGGGGGGCTGAGCAAGGAGCCCATAGGTTAGCTGCGGGTCATCTGGTCACCTGGTGCTCTCTGGGTAACAAAACATATGACTTAAACATGTGACAAACATTATCAGGTGACTATCAATCATGTGATCATATAAAGGGTCCTTTAGACTAAATATATAACCTATACACATTATGGGGGAACATTGCAGGAGAGCCCTAAGGATGTACAGGGACTCAACCAGACCGGACTGTAGGAGCATATTTTGTACTGGGACATCTCATCTGTATTAGTTATCTACTTATTTTTGTTTAATTCTCGTCCTATTTTTGTATGACATTTTGGGGCTTCAGAACCAATTACCAGGTTTCCATAGAGTTACGGTCTCAACATACAATGGTTGTCCTGGAAGCAATTAATATTGTAACTTGAGGGACCACTGTACTAAAGTTGACAGAACCCGCCACTGTCGCTGGGTTTGGCTAAATGTTTAAATGGGCACTGTCACCAACTTTTTTTTTTGATATGTTGTAGTACTTATGTACTACAACATATCTCTAATATAGTTTCATTATTATTATTTTTTTTATATATCAGTGTGTATTTTATGTTTGAAAACCGGCCACTAGGGGTCTCCCTCCTAGTGGCCGGCTGCAGCCTGGCATGACGTCACGCCTGAATTCGGACCGATGCCGGTTGGGCAATCGGTCCTAATTCATTCAAGCTGCGCTCGCCCCCTGCCTGTCAATCAGACAGGCGGGAGCGAGCGCTGAGAACAGAAGATGCGCATTGGCTCCCTGGCCTCACAAACCGGCCCCGCCTCCCGGCATATATGCGTTGCTGCTGCGGGTTGCGCGGCAGAATTCAGGGGGGGGGGTGTATTTGCACAGGGTTCCTCCAGTTCTTTCACCACTACAACTCCCAGCATGCCCTGACGGCCAACAGGGCAAGCTGGGAGTTGTAGTGGTGAAACAGCTGGAGGCACCCTGTATAGATGAACTAAGGGTGGAAGTGTCGGCCCCTGCAGGTATCAGTGACGTTGTGCCTGCTGGGGAAGTCTGCCTGGTAGTGTGCATACTACCAGGCAGTCAAAAAGGCCTTTTTAATATAGTAAAAAAAAAAAAGTAAAGGCAGGGAGGGGGTTAGGGATAGATGGGCAATAGGCAGGGACAGAAAAATAAAAAAAAGGATGGTGGGAGCTACTCTTTAAAGAGTACCTTTCACCAAATAAAACTTTTAATATAGTGTTCCTTGTGTACTTAGCAGACATTTTTCCAGTCACTTATTTTAAAAATTATCAACATAAATAATGTAATAAAATGTTATGGAAAAAGCAGCCACTAGGTGGCTCTGTTCTGTTCCCTGCCACAATTAATACAGTGAGTTTGGTCTCCTCCCGGCCTGGCAGGAGTTCAAGCTCAGGAAGTTAACCTGAGTTAGTTTAGAACTGTTTATTTGGTGACAGGTACTCTTTAAGGTGTATGGCGGCCTCCTGACTCTCCACTGATATATTATGTTGGTCAAGAGAAGTGTCAAACTAGCAGAATTGTAGCAGCATGACACTTTTATTCATGGAGGGATGAGTTGACACCAGAGCTGCCTGGCAATAACTTACCCCTCCCCATAAAGGACACATGACACTCGGCCACATGAACACTCGGCTGTGCCAAACATTTATGTTTATGTGGAAGTGGCGAGAGTTGACCAAACGGACGTGTATGGCCACTTTTACTATAATCTCATTGGGGGAGATTTATCAAAACCTGTCCAGAGGAAAAGCTGCTGAGCTGCCCATTGGTTGCTATGGGAAACTAAGCAACTTTTCCTCTGGACAAGTTTTAATAAATCTCCCCCATTGTGTCCTGCTGCCCATCCTCTTCTAGCGTCCTTGTTAAAGAATATACAGGAATGGCAATACATCACCGCTCACCATAGATTTTTCTGAAGGATTAGGTTTACAAACACAAAATAATATCTTAATAATACCAACATACTGTTATGAATTGAAAACTAAGCAGACTAATCACTAGTAACACTACTATACAAGAGATAAATAATTGCACCACACATGACCATTAGTGTACCACCACACAGTGACTTGATAAAACCCAGTATACACAGATCAATATCACCAATAAAAAAAACACTATACTGTACATAGGACAAATAATTCCACCACACCATAAAAATTAATATTATTACCACATAGTGACTAGATAATACCACCATACTGATACTAAATAAAAACCAGTATAAACAGGCCATTATCCCCTACTATACAAGATATAAATATGTGGCCACACCATGACTACTACCATTACCACCACACAGTGACAATAAAATACAAACATACTGATACTGAACAAAAACCACTGCACACAAATGAATATCCCCCCCCCCCCCCCCAATACAGTGCCTATTTAGTGGTAGATACCAGCTGTGCACAGTCTTTGCAGACTAGTGATTACAGTGCAATTACATTGAGTGACTCCGTGGTGGCATCTTCTTAGAGTCGTTCTTTTTTTTTCTTTATGTTCTTTCTGCCTCAGACCACCATGAAGACTTCATCCAACCATGACTTGTCTCTGCAGAATCTGCCAGAAAAAATTCTCAGTGCTCGTTCACAACATCACGGTCAATATCTTGCCAATCATGCCGTTATGATCTTCCATTCAGGACTCTTGTTAACGGATCTGAATGGATTCCACTGATTTCAATGGGTTCTTTTTAGCATGGGTAGATAAGTGGGTTGGGGAGGAGTAGGAAGGTCCCACCCATTAAAGGGGTACTCAGCCCCTAAACTTCTTATCCCCTATCCAAAGGATAGGGGATAGGAAGTCTGATTGCAAGGGTTCCCGCCGTTGGGACCCATCACAATCTCTGGCGCTGCACCCCAGTAATCCGCTGCTGCAAGAAGCGATCTTCACTGCATGATGAATTATGGGTGACCACATCCATCATTCCCCCTTTTTTCATGTCTATGGGAGAGGGTGTGCCGCACACAGAGAGCATTCTAAACTATAAGTTAAAAACACTGGGGTGCCAGCATGGAGATCGCAGGAGGTCCCAGCGGCTGGACCCCCTGCGATAAGGCTTCCTATCCCCTATCCTTTGAATGGGAGATAAGATGACTAGGGGTGGAGTACCCCTTTAATTAGTTAGATTGCTCCAGTAGGTACACAGGTTCTTTCAGGTAGTTTTCCCCATTAAGGAGGTGCCACCTTAGATAGGTCCCCATTTAGATAGTTGCTCCTAAAAGTAGTTAGTAGCTCCTGCCCTGTATAGTCAGAGTTCTCCTGTCTTGTGTAACCAGAGCTTTCCTTTTCTGTAAATCGAAGCTTTCCTGACCTGTACAGTCAAAGCTTTTCTGTCCTGCATTGCCAGATCTCTCCTGTCTTCTATAGCCAAAGCTCTCCTGTCAGTCAGAGTTCTCCTGTATATTCAGAACTCTCTGGTTTTGTATATGTGGTGTCCCGGCAACGGATTGCATCCGCTGCCTTGTGGTGAGGTCCCCAAAGTCAGAGTCCCTAGGTGTAGGTGGGATCTTCATCCTTAGTTAGCACCTTGTCACCCCTTTTGTAATTAAAATTATTTAAATGTAATGTGTATATATTTGTATAATAAGTGTACTTGCCTAGTTAGTGTCGCAGGACCTGCGGGTCACGTGATGCGTTCCAAAGACTCTACGGTTTCTGTGTATAGGACCTTTGGAGGAAGTCAGGTGTTCACCCATCAGGCTATGTAACGGTGAGTAACAGCTGACCATGGACCAATCCTGCCCATATAAGGGCGCGGCGGACATAACTCGCTGTTACGCCTAGCGCTCCGGGTCCCCGCTCCTCCCCGGAGCGCTCACGGCGTCTCTCTCCCTGCAGCGCCCCGGTCAGTCCCGCTGACCGGGAGCGCTGCACTGACATGGCCGTCGGGGATGCGATTCGCACAGCGGGACGCGCCCGCTCGCGAATCGCATCCCAAGTCACTTACCCGTCCCGGGCCCCTCCTGTCATGTGCTGGCGCGCGCGGCTCCGCTCTCTAGGGCGCGCGCGCGCGCCAGCTCTCTGAGACTTAAAGGGCCAGTGCACCAATGATTGGTGCCTGGCCCAATTAGCTTAATTGGCTTCCATCTGCTCCCAGGCTATATCTGCTCACTGCCCCTGCACTCCCTTGCCGGATCTTGTTGCCTTGTGCCAGTGAAAGCGTTTAGTGTTGTCCAAAGCCTGTGTTACCTGAACTCCTGCTATCCATCTTGACTACGAACCTTGCCGCCTGCCCCGACCTTCTGCTACGTCTGACCTTGCCTCTGCCTAGTCCTTCTGTCCCACGCCTTCTCAGCAGTCAGCGAGGTTGAGCCGTTGCTAGTGGATACGACCTGGTTGCTACTGTCGCAGCAAGACCATCCCGCTTTGCGGCGGGCTCTGGTGAACACCAGTAGCCTCTTAGAACCGGTCCACCAGCACGGTCCACGCCGATCCCTCGCTGACACAGAGGATCCACTACCTGTAAGTCGAATCGTGACAGTAGATCCGGCCATGGATCCCGCTGAGGTGCCGCTGCCAAGTCTCGCTGACCTTACCACGGTGGTCGCTCAGCAATCGCAGCAAATTGCCCAACAAGGACAGCAGCTGTCGCAGTTGACCGCCACGTTACAGCAACTTCTGCCTCTGCTACAGCAGCAACCATCTCCTCCGCCAGCTCCTGCACCTCCTCCGCAGCGAGTGGCCGCTCCTAGCCTCCGCTTGTCCCTGCCGGACAAATTTGATGGGGACTCTAGACTCTGCCGTGGATTTTTGTCTCAATGTTCCCTGCATATGGAGATGTTGTCGGACTTGTTTCCTACAGACCGCTCTGGGACCGCAATGATCCTGCCACAGCCACAGTCCAGTCCTTCTTCGCTGAAGTCCGGAGTGTCTTCGAGGAACCAGCCCGAGCTTCTTCTGCCGAGACTGCCCTGCTGAACCTGGTCCAGGGTAATTCTTCAGTGGGCGAGTACGCCATCCAATTTCGTACTCTTGCTTCCGAATTATCATGGAATAATGAGGCTCTCTGCGCGACCTTTAAAAAAGGCCTATCCAGTAGCATCAAGGATGTGCTGGCCGCACGAGAGATTCCTGCCAACCTGCAAGAACTTATCCATTTGGCCACCCGCATTGACATGCGTTTTTCTGAGAGACATCAGGAGCTCCGCCAGGAAAAAGACTTAGATCTCTGGGCACCTCTCCCATAGCATCCTTTGCAGTCTACGCCTGGGCCTCCCGCCGAGGAGGCCATGCAAGTGGATCGGTCTCGCCTGACCCAGGAAGAGAGGAATCGCCGTAGGGAAGAAAATCTTTGTCTGTACTGTGCCAGTACCGAGCATTTCTTGGTGGATTGCCCTATTCGTCCTCCACGTCTGGGAAACGCACGCACGCACCCAGCTCACGTGGGTGTGGCGTCTCTTGGTTCAAAGTCTGCTTCTCCACGTCTCACGGTGCCCGTGCGGATTTCTCCTTCAGCCAACTCCTCCCTCTCAGCCGTGGCCTGCTTGGACTCTGGTGCCTCTGGGAATTTGATTTTGGAGTCTTTGGTGAATAAATTCTGCATCCCGGTGACCCGTCTCGTCAAGCCGCTCTACATTTCCGCGGTCAACGGAGTCAGATTGGATTGCACCGTGCGTTACCGCACAAAACCCCTCTTAATGTGCATTGGACCCCACCACGAAAGGATTGAGTTTTTCGTCCTTCCCAACTGTACCTCTGAGGTCCTCCTCGGTCTGCCATGGCTCCGGCTTCATTCTCCCACCCTTGACTGGACCACCGGGGAGATCAAGAACTGGGACTCTGCTTGCCACAAGAGATGCCTCTCCCCCCCTCCCAGTCCCGTCAGGCAAGCCTCAGTGCCTCCTCATGGCCCCCGTCCTTGTGTCACCCTGCCCCGTGCCAAGCTTCACCCTCTGCCCTCCCTCCCCATTCCCACTCCTGCTGTACTGCCTGCCTTTGAGGAAACCCTCCATTCACTCCCGGTGTCCCCGTCCCAGGTAAAGCAGTTGTCGGACAAAAAAAGGGGGAGACCTAAGGGGGGGGGTACTGTTACGCCTAGCGCTCCGGGTCCCCGCTCCTCCCTGGAGCGCTCACGGCGTCTCTCTCCCTGCAGCGCCCCAGTCAGTCCCGCTGACCGGGAGCGCTGCACTGACATGGCCGTCGGGGATGCGATTCGCACAGCGGGACGCGCCCGCTCGCGAATCGCATCCCAAGTCACTTACCCGTCCCGGGCCCCTCCTGTCATGTGCTGGCGCGCGCGGCTCCGCTCTCTAGGGCGCGCGCGCGGCAGCTCTCTGAGACTTAAAGGGCCAGTGCACCAATGATTGGTGCCTGGCCCAATTAGCTTAATTGGCTTCCATCTGCTCCCAGGCTATATCTGCTCACTGCCCCTGCACTCCCTTGCCGGATCTTGTTGCCTTGTGCCAGTGAAAGCGTTTAGTGTTGTCCAAAGCCTGTGTTACCTGAACTCCTGCTATCCATCTTGACTACGAACCTTGCCGCCTGCCCCGACCTTCTGCTACGTCTGACCTTGCCTCTGCCTAGTCCTTCTGTCCCACGCCTTCTCAGCAGTCAGCGAGGTTGAGCCGTTGCTAGTGGATACGACCTGGTTGCTACTGCCGCAGCAAGACCATCCCGCTTTGCGGCGGGCTCTGGTGAACACCAGTAGCCTCTTAGAACCGGTCCACCAGCACGGTCCACGCCAATCCCTCGCTGACACAGAGGATCCACTACCTGTAAGCCGAATCGTGACACTCGCTCTCTTGTTCCTGGGCTGTTGACAGGGAAGGATCTGTGCTGCTGTCATCAGTGAGTTTAGGCCCGAGCCTTGCGGCGACGGCTGATCTTTTCTAAACTGTGAGTGTAATCAATTCCTATGCACTCTGCAAGATCACCGGACCATATCTAACCCCATCTAACCCCTACGGATATTTGCAAATTACCCGAAATTCTGAGACTTATATAAAAAGTCAAGGTCCGCAACAACTGTCAGTCACTGAGGTGTATGGAGACTGTATTAATGAGACTGTTACTGTTCATTGGATGTACCGCAAGTCTTTAACCCCTTAAGGACATAGGGCGTATCCATACGCCCCCGTTTCCAAGTCCTTAAGGACCGAGGGCGTATGGATACGCCCTGAGCATCTCCGGCCCCCGCCGCTAGCCGGAGGGGAGCCGGGGCCGGATGCCTGCTGAAATCGTTCAGCAGGCATCCCGGCATATCGCCCAGGGGTGTCATTATGTCCCCCCATGTCGGCGATTGCCGCAGATCGCTGGACAATTCAGTCCAGCGATCTGCGGCGGACTCCGGGTCAATCGGGTCTCCAGTGACCCGATGACCCGGAATTACTGGCTGATCGGGGCCGTCAGAGACGGCCCCGAACAGCCAGAGCCTGCAGGGGTGAGGTGGCACTGGTGCCACCTCACGATCGCCCTGATTCGTCGGCCGGTTTTCCGGCCGACCGATCAGGGCGCCTGCTGCGGGTGTCACTCCCGCAACCCGCTCCGCCCCTCTTCCGGAGGACGTGAGCGGGTGCGGGACGTGCACCCCGGGTGCTGGGGACCCCGATCCCCGGCGTCCCTGTTGGGATCGGGGCCCCAGGAGCGACGGCGGCGGCGAGGGACTGACCTGTGCGGCGGCATCGCGGAGCAGCAGCAGGAGGTGAGTGACAGCCTCCTGCTGTTGCTTAGCAACAGCTCCCAGCATGCAAAAAGGGCATGCTGGGAGCTGTAGTTATGCAACAGCAGGAGGCAGACCACCACAACTCCCAGCATGCCCTTATGGGCATGCTGGGACTTGTAGTTTTGCAACAGCTGGAGGCACATTCTTTCTATGGAAAAGTGTACCTTCAGCAGTTGTATAACTACAACTCCCAGCTTGCAAAATCAGCTAAAGTGCATGCTGGGAGTTGTAGTGGTGCATCTGGTGGTTGCATAACTACAACTCTCAGCATGCCCGTTGGCTGTCGGTGACTGCTGAGAGTTGTAGTTTTGCAACAGCTGAAGGCACACTGAGTTAAGTAGCAAACCAGTGTGTCTCCAGCTGTTGCATAACTACAATCCCCAGCATCCCCAGCCAATGTAGTATGCCTCCGGCTGTTGCATAACTACAAGACCCAGCATGCCCTTCCGCTGTCCGTACATGCTGGGGGTTGTAGCTTTTGCAACAGCTGAAGGCACACTGGTTGCAAAACACTGAGTTTGTTACCAAACTCGGTGTTTCACAACCTGTGTCTCTAGCTATTGCAAAACTACAACTCCCAGCATGCACTTATAGACCGTACATGCTGGGAGTTGTAGTTTTGCAACAGCTGGATGTTTCTCCCCCCCCAATGTGAACGTACAGGGTACACTCACATGGCCGGAGGATTACAGTAAGTATCCGGCTGCAAGTTTGAGCTGCGGCAAATTTTCTGCTACAGCTCAAGCTGCCAGCGAGAAACTACTGTGAACCCCCGCCCGTGCGACTGTACCCTAAACACACTACACTACACTAACAAAAAATAAAATAAAAAGTAAAAAACACTACATATACACATTCCCCTACACAGCCCCCCTCCCCAATAAAAATGAAAAAACGTCTGGTACACCACTGTTTCCAAAACGGAGCCTCCAGCGGTTGCAAAACTACAACTCCCAGCATGCACTGATAGATCGTACATGCTGGGAGTTGTAGTTTTGCAACAGCTGGATGTTCCCCCCCCCCCCCCAATGTGAACGTACAGGGTACACTCACATGGGCGGAGGATTACAGTAAGTATCTGGCTGCAAGTTTGAGCTGCGGCAAATTTTCTGCTACAGCTCAAGCTGCCAGCGAGAAACTACTGTGAACCCCCGCCCGTGCGACTGTACCCTAAACACACTACACTACACTAACAAAAAATAAAATAAAAAGTAAAAAACACTACATATACACATTCCCCTACACAGCCCCCCTCCCCAATAAAAATGAAAAAACGTCTGGTACGCCACTGTTTCCAAAACGGAGCCTCCAGCGGTTGCAAAACTACAACTCCCAGCATGCACTGATAGATCGTACATGCTGGGAGTTGTAGTTTTGCAACAGCTGGATGTTCCCCCCCCCCCCCCCAATGTGAACGTACAGGGTACACTCACATGGGCGGAGGATTACAGTAAGTATCTGGCTGCAAGTTTGAGCTGCGGCAAATTTTCTGCTACAGCTCAAGCTGCCAGCGAGAAACTACTGTGAACCCCCGCCCGTGCGACTGTACCCTAAAAACACTACACTACGCTAACAAAAAATAAATAAAAAGTAAAAAACACTACATATACACATTCCCCTACACAGCCCCCCTCCCCTCCCCAATAAAAATGAAAAACGTCTGGTACGCCACTGTTTCCAGAACGGAGCCTCCAGCTGTGGCAAAACGACTACTCCCAGTATTGCCAGATAGCCACTGACTGTCTAGGCATGCTGTGAGTTTTACAACAGCTGGAGGCCCCCTGTTTGGGAATCACTGGCGTAGAATACCCCTATGTCCACCCCTATGCAAGTCCCTAATTTAGGCCTCAAATGCGCATGGCGCTCTCACTTTGGAGCCCTGTCGTATTTCAAGGCAACAGTTTAGGGCCACATATGGGGTATCGCCGTACTCGGAAGAAATTGGGCTTCAAATTTTGGGGGGTATTTTCTGCTATTACCCTTTTTAAAAATGTAACATTTTTGGGAAAACAAGCATTTTAGGTAAAAAAAAAAATTTTTTTTTTACATATGCAAAAGTCATGAAACACCTGTGGGGTATAAAGGTTCACTTAACCCCTTGTTACGTTCCCCGAGGGGTCTAGTTTCCAAAATGGTATGCCATGTGTTTTTTTTTTTTGCTGTCCTGGCACCATAGGGGCTTCCTAAATGCGGCATGCCCCCAGAGCAAAATTTGCTTTCAAAAAGCCAAATGTGACTCCTTCTCTTCTGAGACCTGTAGTGCGCCAGCAGAGCACTTTTCACCCCCATATGGGGTGTTTTCTGAATCGGGAGAAATTGGGCTTCAAATTTTGGGGGGTGTTTTCTGCTATTACCCTTTTTAAAAATGTAAAAAGTTTGGGAAACCAAGCATATTAGGTAAAAAAAAAAAATTTTTTCACATATGCAAAAGTCGTGAAACACCTGTAGGGTATTAAGGTTCACATTACCCCTTGTTACGTTCCCCGAGGGGTCTAGTTTCCAAAATGGTATGCCATGTGTTTTTTTTTTTTTTTGCTGTTCTGGCACCATAGGGGCTTCCTAAATGCGGCATGCCCCCAGAGCAAAATTTGCTTTCAAAAAGCCAAATGTGACTCCTTCTCTTCTGAGACCTGTAGTGCGCCAGCAGAGCAATTTTCACCCCCATATGGGGTGTTTTCTGAATCGGGAGAAATTGGGTTTCAGATTTTGGGGGGTATTTTCTGCTATTACCCTTTTTAAAAATGTAAAATTTTTGGGAAACCAAGCATTTTAGGTAAATTTTTTTTAATTTTTTTTACATATGCAAAAGTCGTGAAACACCTGTGGGGTATTAAGGTTCACTTTACCCCTTGTTACGTTCCCTGAGGGGTCTAGTTTCCAAAATGGTATGTCATGTGTTGTTTTTTTTGCTGTCCTGGCACCATAGGGGCTTCCTAAAGGTGACATGCCCCCCAAAAACCATTTGTCGCTCCTTCCCTTCTGAGCCCTCTACTGCGCCCGACGAACAATTAACATAGACATATGAGGTATGTGCTTACTTGAGAGAAATTGGGTTTCAAATACAAGTAAAAATTTTCTCCTTTTTACCCCTTGCAAAAATTCAAAAATTGGGTCTACAAGAACATGCGAGAGTAAAAAATGAAGATTTTGAATTTTCTCCTTCACTTTGCTGCTATTCCTGTGAAACACCTAAAGGGTTAATACACTTACTGAATGTCATTTTGAATACTTTGTGGGGTGTCGTTTTTATAATGGGGTCTTTTATGGGGTATTTCTAATATGAAGACCCTTCAAATCCACTTCAAAACTAAACTGGTCCATGAAAAATAGCGAGTTTGAAAATTTTGTGAAAAATTTCAAAATTGCTGCTGAACTTTGAAGCCCTCTGGTGTCTTCCAAAAGTAAAAACTCATACATTTTATGATGCAAACATAAAGTAGACATATTGTATATGTGAACTCAAAAAAAAATTATTTTGAATATCCATTTTCCTTACAAGCAGAGAGCTTCAAAGTTAGAAAAATGCAAAATTTTAATTTTTTTCATGAAATTTGGGGATTTTTCACCAAGAAAGGATGCAAGTTACCATAAAATTTTACCACTAAGTTAAAGTAGAATATGTCACGAAAAAACAATCTCGGAATCAGAATGATAACTAAAAGCATTCCAGAGTTATTAATGTTTAAATTGACAGTGGTCAGAATTGCAAAAAACGCTCCAGTCCTTAAGGTGAAAAAGGGCTCGGTCCTTAAGGGGTTAAATAAAGTTTATCCAAGTTCAAGTTCAACTACCTTGTGGACCATCAGTCATTATATGCATGCACCTATCGTTACTGGGAAGGGCGGCGATAGGCCGGAGAATTACCTCAGCATACTAGCCCTCAGTCTGGCGTCACGAGTGACAGGGTTAACCTTAACCCCTGATATACTGAAGCAACACCCTGACTACACTACCCTTACCCCAGAGGCCTACCACAAAGCCTTTTTGGCATCGCACGAACAGGATTCGGGTGTGTGTCTACTACAGTCGCCATTAGTGAAAGTGTACTCCCCCCCAGAAAACAAACTTTATTCATGTACTGTAAACTGTGTTGTTGTGTACGGGAGCGATGTCCGTGGTGCACCATGCAAGGGGGCCATGAGAAAAGTAAGGGGGGAGGCAAAAATGGATCTGCAACTAAGATGTGTAAACTGCGCAATGAGTTATGCTGCGATCCTCTGGTCTGGTCAGCACAGGCGGAGCTGAACTGCTGCCGGAAAAGTGCGCGAAGAAGGCCCGTGCTGCGCCACGCCCCGCCCCTGGGCGTGGCTTCAAGTTGCTGTGTCACAGCCGAAAGGGAACTTGGAGATACAGGAGTCGTGTCTGGAGGGATCGGAAGTCGGTGCTGCACCGATGACGTCCTTCCTGCTGCCACCATTTTAGGGAAGCCCACTATAAAAGACACCAGGCAGAGCAACCTCTTCAGTCTGCACAAAGAGCCGGAGAGTACAGACATGGCGGAGAGCAGCATTCCACGTGGTGAAGATGGCAAAATGGGTCCGGAACAACGAAAAGTCGTGGCAGTCGCAGCCCGATTGTCCAGAGACCTCCAGCAGAGAGCGCAGGGACACCTGGAGGTGCAATGCCGGTGAGATTGTCCCCTCACCACAGGACTTGGGGCTCGTGGGCCGAGATCCCATCGGAGGAGTCTACAGTGAGTACCCCGCCAGAGGCGGCCTATTCTTCCTGCTCCAGCCCTGAAGCTAAAGTTCCTCTATCTGATTTGCCAAGTGCACGACCGTGCTCACCAAAATTGCCGCAGTGGGTGTTTGGAGATGAGCCGGAGCTGATCGAATATATGCACAAGGTACTTCAGCCAATACCTGGGAAGCCGCTCCCACAAATTCCAGCTGCACAAAGAGAAATGGCCCGTCAAGAAGCTGAGCTGGCCCAATTGATGGAAAAGTTAAAGGCCCGACACAAAGAACTGTATGCCCCTAAGCACGTGATTTGCCTTATGAAGAAAAAGTGCGGTATCAAGAAAATACCAAAGAAATGGAGGCATTGTACATACGCAAATGGGATCATCCCCGAGAAGGGGAGGAGCTTCTAGAATGACGAAGAGCAATGTGGCCAAGTTCGACAAGGTCAGCGGTAATGGGACACTTCTTGACTGCCCCACTGGGCAGACCATCCTCGTAAACCGATGAGCAGTACAGAGGCCATATCTTCATAAAAAGTTCTACTCCTTGGAGGTGGGTGAAATTGTGGAGTACACCCCCCGGCCAGAGCCTGCGTGGAGAATGGGCTGCTGCGGTCACAAGACCAACTGCCCCAACATAGCTTCCTTTCAAGTATTTCCCGTCAACTGATTAGGAGTCTGACCCCTTCAACTTGAGGCCAAAATGGTCCGCTCCTAAAACCTCCATCAATGTACCCAAGGAGGAGGAGCCTCAACAGCAAAGATCATCTTCTGTGTACAGCAAAGAGTCAAGTTCATCATCTTCTGTGTTCCACCAAGTGCCAAGTCCTGCTCAAGTTCAAGAAGTAAGCCCAAATTGTGGGCACCAAAGACCGTACCTAGACCCTCTCGGATCAATGAGAGTTTGTCTGTTTCAGAGGTACCAACGCATGTACCTAGGCTCTCTCGGAGCAATGAGAGTTTGCCTCCTGCAAAGATACCAACGTATGTACCAAGGCCCTCTTCTGACATGGAGAGTTTGCCTGCTTCCAGGGTACAGACAAAAGGGTCAGGGGTCCATCCTAGTTTGGAGATGGTGCTCAAGCCCTATTGCCCCACTTACATTCCGGCTAGTAAGTCTAATTCTACCATCAACCAATCCACCCACACCAATGTGGTGTGGCAAAGCTATGTCAATTCTATACCTGCCCCTGATGTTGGGTGGTATGGGGGAACCAGGAGAGACACAACAAGAGTAAAGAAGAATATTATCTGAAGAGACTTCAAGGTAATGTCAGATTGTTCCTTGTGTCAACCACTTTTATTTTGCAGCAACCAAGTTCAAGAATTGTGCCTAGCAGGACTGTGCTAAGATGTTTTTCAGTTTAAAGTTCAGCAACGTAACCACTAAGCTTGTGCCTGACTATTAAGTCAAGAGGCTCCTAGCCAGTAGGAGATTCATTAAGGACTGTACCCGGCTGAGTTGTGGTTAAAGGGGTACTCCGGTGAAAACCTTTTTTCTTTTAAATCAACTGGTGCCAGAAAGTTAAACATATTTGTAAATTACTTCTATTAAAAAAATCTTAATCCTTCCAGTACTTATTAGCTGCTGAATGCTACAGAGGAAATTCCTTTCTTTTTTGAACACTGATGACATCACGAGCACAGTGCTCTCTGCTGACATCTCTGTCCATTTTAGCAACCGTGCATTGCAAATGTATGCTAAGGGCAGCATGGTGGCTTAGTGGTTAGCACTGCTACCTTGCAGTGCTGGGGCTTTGGGTTCAAATCCCCCTGAGGGCAATAATAAATAAAGACTTGTTATTATTATAATAACGTCAGCAAAGAGCGCTGTGCTCGTGATGTCATCAGAGAGCATTCCAAAAAGAAAAGAATTTCCTCTGTAGTATTCAGCAGCTAATAAGTACAGGAAGGATTAAGATTTTTTAATAGAAGTGATTTACAAATCTGTTTAACCTTCCGGAGCCAGTTGATTTAGAAGAAAAAAGTTTTTCACCGGAGTACCCCTTTAAGGCCGTGTTTACTTTTCTCTTTAATTGAACTCTTAGTGTAGGTGGACTGCTGATCCTTACATGTCTGTTTTATGTATATACTAGCAGCTTCATAAGAACTCTTATGCTAAATGTTGCACTTATCAGGTGAATGCGCCTGAACCCTGTTGGAGTGTTCATAATTGTGTAAGTCTGTATAGTAAATATGTTTATGGTTCTTGTACACAGGAAGGTATCCTCGTGTCTGTGTACATAAAAAACAGGTAAAGGTTGTACATAGAAAAATAACCTAGTGTATATGTACATAAAGAAGTAGGTAAGAGTTGTACACAAAAAAAATGTCAATGTGTTGCACGTGTACACTCAACACTAAAAGCGTAAATGATTCTTGTACATACAAATGTATAAAAAGTTTTAAAGGTGTTTGGTAGTTGCTAAATAGGTGACACCCCGGCTCCTCCGAGGGTAGTATTATTGCTGTCGCCAATCGCTAGCACCTGTCTCAACAAAAATATTAGGGAAGATTACCCTTAAAATAGTACTTGCACACATAGTACTCTAGATTACTCACTTAAATGTACTACTTCAATCTATTTCAGTACATACACAAAAATAAAATATATCTCACTTAAGGAAACACTTTAGGGATTGTAGCCTATTGTAATTCAATTCCTGCCACTGTTAGGCACACTTCTCTTCTCTTTCTTTGCGTGTGTGAGATGCTCTACCTGGCCAGTAGGTGCTCTTGCGAGCTAACAAATGAAACACGTAATTCTAAAAGTAACCTAGGTAGGTTATGTGAAGTGCTCTAGGGGTGAGTAGCGTGTAGCCGATAGACCCTAGCAGCCAATCTTACTGTGACCTAGCTTCCGGCTAGCCAGTATACCTTATATGTACTAACAGAAAACTCATTGTTGGCGAATAAAATGTGTGAGATAATAAAATTGCTTTGTCAGCTTGAAACTAAAGGTATAAAGGGCTGTGCTAATGTTTAGTTAGCCTCATAAAGATGTATAGAGAGCTAATAAAATGTCTTAGGAAATAGAAACTAAATGTTAGGTAGCTGCCTAATTATCTAGTAAGCTTTAAAATGTATAGTAAGCTTAATAAAAATGTTTTAGAAGCTAGAAACTAAAGGTTTAGATAGCTTCATAATTGCTTAGATAACTTTATAAGTGTCTTAGAAGACTTCTTAAATGTCTAGTAGGATTACTAGTCTACAAAATGTTTAAAATGCCTAGAAAATGTCTGGTAGGTTTAAAAGTACCTAATGTGTATAAAAGTTTGTCAGGATATAGATTCTGTCTAGTTAGTGATCCTGCTTAAGTCTGTCCTAGTTCCTCTGACTTAGGGGACAGACGTCGGGGTCGACTAATTTTAAGTAAGGGGGTTTGTGGTGTCCCGGCACCGGATTGCATCCGCTGCCTTGTGGTGAGGTCCCCAAAGTCAGAGTCCCTAGGTGTAGGTGGGGTCCTCATCCTTAGTTAGCCCTAGTCACCCCTTTTGTAATTAAAAATATTTAAATGTAATGTGTATTTATTTGTATAATAAGTGTACTTGCCTAGTTAGTGTCACAGGACCTGCGGGTCACGTGATGCTTTCCAAAGACTCTATGGTTTCTGTGTATAGGACCTTTGGAGGAAGTTAGGTGTTCACCCATCAGGCTATGTAACGGTGAGTGACAGCTGACCATGGACCAATCCAAAAAATGCCCCGCCCCTGCCCATTTAAGGGCACGGCGGCCATAGCTCGCTCTCTTGTTCCTAGGCTGTTGACAGGGAAGGGTCTGCGCTGCTGTCATCAGTGAGTTTAGGCCCGAGCCTTGCGGCGACGGCTGATCTAAACTGTGAGTGTAATCAATCCCTACGCACTCTGCAAGATCACCGGACCATATCTAACCCCTAAATCCAGACGGATTTTTGCAAATTACCCTAAATTCTGTGACTTATATAAAAAGTCAAGGTCCGCAACAATTGTCAGTCACTGAAGTGTATGAAGACTGTATTAATGAGACTGTTACTGTTCATTGGATGTGCAGCAAGTTACTTAAAGTAAAGTTTATCCAAGTTTAACCCCTTCAGGACCAAGCCCATCTTGGCCTTAAGGACCGGAGCGTTTTTTGCACATCTGACCACTGTCACTTTAAACATTAATAACTCTGAAATGCTTTTAGTTATCATTCTGATTCCGAGATTGTTTTTTCGTGACATATTCTACTTTAACATAGTGATAAATTTTTGTGGTAACTTGCATCCTTTCTTGGTGGAAAATCCATAAATTTGATGAAAAATTTGAAAATTTTGCATTTTTCTAACTTTGAAGCTTTCTGCTTGTAAGGAAAATGGATATCATGAATACATTTTTTTTTATTCACATATACAATTTGTCTACTTTATGTTTGCATCATAAAATTGACAAGTTTTTACTTTTGGAAGACACCAGAGGGCTTCAAAGTTCAGCAGCAATTTTCAACAAAATTTTCTAACTCGATATTTTCCAGGGACCAGTTCAGTTTTTTGTGGATTTGAAGGGTCTTCATTTTAGAAATACCCCATAAATGACCCCATTATAAAAACTACACCCCCCAAAGTATTCAAAATGACATTCAGTCAGTGTTTTAACCCTTTAGGTGTTTCACAGGAATAGCAGCAAAGTGAAGGAGAAAATTCATTTTTTACACTCGCATGTTCTTGTAGACCCAATTTTTGAATTTTTGCAAGGGGTAAAAGGAGAAATTTTTTACTTGTATTTGTAGCCCAATTTCTCTCGAGTAAGCACATATGTCATATGTCTATGTAAAGTGTTCGGCGGGCGCAGTAGAGGGCTCAGTAGGGAAGGAGCGACAAGGGGATTTTGGAGAGTACGTTTTTCTGAAATGGTTTTTGGGGGGCATGTTGCATTTAGGAAGCCCCTATGGTGCCAGAACAGCAAAAAAAAAAACACATGGCATACCATTTTGGAAACTAGACCCCTCGGGGAACGTAACAAGGGGTTAAGTGAACCTTTATACCCCACAGGTGTTTCACGACTTTTGCATATGTAAAAATAAAAATATTTTTTTTACCTAAAATGCTTGTTTTCCCAAAAATTTTACATTTTTAAAAAGGGTAAAAGCAGAAAATACCCCCCAAAATTTGTAACACAATTTCTCCCGAGTACCCCATATACCCGATGGCGATACCCCATATGTGACCCTAAACTGTTGCCTTGAAATACGACAGGGCTCCAAAGTGAGAGCGCCATGCGCATTTGAGGCCTAAATTAGGAATTTGCATAGGGGTGGACATAGGGGAATTCTACGCCAGTGATTCCCAAACAGGGTGCCTCCAGCTGTTGCAAAACTCCCAGCATGCCTGGACAGTCAACGACTGTCCGACAATATTGGGAGTTGTTGTTTTGCAACAGCTGGAGGCTCCGTTTTGGAAACAGTGGCGTACCAGACATTTTTCATTTTTATTGGGGAGGGGAGGGGGGCTGTGTAGGGGTATGTGTATATGTAGTGTTTTTACTTTTTATTTTATTTTTTGTTAGTGTAGTGTTTTTAGGGTACAGTCACACGGGCGGGGGTTCACAGTAGTTTCTCGCTGGCAGTTTGAGCTGCGGCAGAAAATTTGCCGCAGCTCAAACTTGCAGCCGGATACTTACTGTAAACCTCCGCCCATGTGAGTGTACCCTGTACGTTCACATTGGGGGGGAGAAACATCCAGCTGTTGCAAAACTACAACTCCCAGCATGCGCTTACAGACTGTACATGCTGAGAGTTTTAGTTTTGCAACAGCTGTAGGCACACTGGTTATGTATCACTGAGTTTGTGACCTAACTCAGTGTTTCACAACCAGTGTGCCTCCAGCTGTTGCAAAACTACAACACCCAGCATGTACGGTGCATGGTGTACGATGACTGCTGAGAGTTGTAGTTTGCAACAGCTGGAGGCACACCGGTCGTGAAACACTGAGTTAGGTAAAAAAAAACTCTGAGTTTCACAACCATTGTGCCTTCAGCTGTTGCAAAACTACAACTCTCAGCAGTCACCGACAGCCAACAGGCATGCTGGGAGTTGTAGTTATGCAACCAGCAGATGCACCACTACAACTCCCAGTATGCACTTTAGCTGTTTGGGCCAGCTGGGAGTTGTAGTTATACAACAGCTGAAGGTACACTTTAACATAGAAAAAATGTGCCTCCAGCTGTTGCAAAACCATAAGTCCCAGCATGCCCATAAGGAAATGCTGGGAGTTGTGGTTGTCTGCCTCCTGCTGTTGCATAACTACAGCTCGCAGCATGCCCTTTTTGCATGCTGGGAGCTGTTGCTAAGCAACAGCAGGAGGCTGTCACTTACCTCCTGCTGCTGCTCCGGGACACAGGTCAGTCCCTCGCCGCGGCCGCTCCTGGGGCCCCGATCCCAACATTGACGCCGGGGATCAGGGGCCCCAGCTCCCGGGGTCCACGTCCCGCACCCGATCAGAGGGGCGGATCGGGTTGCGGGAGTGACACCCGCAGCAGGCGCCCTGATTGGTCGGCCGGCAAACCGGCCGACGAATCAGGGCGATCGTGAGGTGGCACCAGTGCCACCTCACCCCTGCAGGCTATGGCTGTTCGGGGCCGTCTCTGACGGCCCCGATCAGCCAGTAATTCCGGGTCACCGGGTCACTGGAGACCCGATTGACCCGGAATCGCCGCAGATCGCTGGACTGAATTGTCCAGCGATCTGCGGCCATCGCCCACATGGGGGGGCCTAATGACCCCCCTGGGCAATATGCCGGGATGCTTGCTGAACGATTGCTTGCTGAACGGCTAGCGGTGGGGACCGGAATTCCCACGGGCGTATGGATACGCCCTCGGTCCTTAAAGGGGTAGTCCAGTGGTGAAAAACTTATCCCCTATCCTAAGGATAGGGGATAAGTTTGAGATCGCGGGGGGTCCGACCGCTGGGGCCCCCTGCGATCTCTCTGTACGGGGCCCCGGCTCTCCGCCGAGATAGCGGGTGTCGACCCCCGCACGAAGCGGCGGCCGACACGCCCCCTCAATACATCTCTATGGCAGAGCCGGAGATTGCCGAAAGCAGCGCTTCGGCTCTGCCATAGAGTTGTATTGAGGGGGCGTGTCGGCTGCCGCCTCGTGCGGAGGTCGACACGCCCCCTTCCCGCCGGCTGTCGGGGCTCCATACAGGAGATCTCGGGGGGCCCCAACGGTCGGACCCCCCGCGATCTGCAACTTATCCCCTATCCTTAGGATAGGGGATAAGTTGCTCACCACTGAATCACCACTGGACTACTCCTTTAAGGACTCGGAATGCAGGGCGTATCCATACGCCCTATGTCCTGAAGAGGTTAAGTTCAACTACCTTGTGGACCTTCAGTCATTATATACATGCACCTATCGTTACTGAGAAGGGCGGCGATAGGCCGGAGAATTACCTCAGCATACTAGCCCTCAGCCTGGCGTCACGAGTGACAGGGTTAACCTTAACCCCTGATATACTGAAGCAACACCCTGACTACACTACCCCTACCCCAGAGGCCTACCACATATAGTCAGAGCGCTCCAGTATGACCAGAGCTCTCCTGTATGACCAGAGCTCTTCTGTCGTGTACAGTCAGAGCCTTCCTGTTCTGTATAGTCATAGTTCTCCTGTATGGTCAGAGCTTTCCTTTCCTGCATTGTCAGAGTGCTCCAGTCCTGTATGTAGTCAGAGCTCTGTGTTATAGCCAAGTCCTCCTGTCCTGCACTGTCTGAACTCTCCTGTCCTGTATAGTTAGTTATTCTACCCTGTATAGTTAGAGCTCCCCTGCCCTATTTAGTCAGAGATCTCCTGTCCTGTATATCCAAAGCTCTCCTGATCTGTATAGCCAGAGTCTCCTGTATAGTAAGAGCTCTCCTGTAATGTTGAGTCAGAGCTCTCCTGTCCTGTATAGTCAGAGCTCTCCTGCCTGTACAGTGGCCCCTCAACATACGATGGTAATTTGTTCCAAACGACCCATTGTTTGTCGAATCCATCGTATGTTGAGGGATTTGTGCAATGTAAAGTATAGGAAGTTATACTCACCTGTCCCTGCCGCTCCGGATCGTGTCCTCACCGCTCTCGATGCTGTCCCAGGGGCTTCCGATGCTGTTCCGCTGCTCCTGCGTCTTCTTCGGGATCCTCCGGCTTTTTCCGCATCTTCTCCGGTGCCCGGGCCTCGCTTTCTGTTGACGTTATTTCGTTGCGGCGCCGGGACAGCGTGTGCAGCAACGTAATAACGACGCCGGAAAGCGAGGCCCGGACCCCGGAGAAGATGCAGGAAACGCCGGAGGATCGCGAAGTGGACCCGGAGCAGCGGGGATACGTAAGTGAACCTGTCCGGGTTGCTTAAACTGCTATCCGACAGCAGCTTAAGCATTTTGGGCTGTCGGATAGCAGTTAATGCGATGGCCCCGACATATAAAAGCATCGCATGTCGATGCTGACATCTCTGAGAGGCCATCGTATGTCGATTTTATCATATGTCGGGGCCATCGCATGTCGGGGGGTTACTGTATAGTCAAATGTGATGTCCCACTACAGGATATGCTCCTACAGTCCTGTCAGCTTGAGTCCCTGTATGTCCTCAGGGCTCTCCTGCAATGTTCACCCATAATGTGTATAGGTTTTCTATTAAGTGTAAAGGACCTTTGATATGGTCACATGATTGTTAGTCACCTGATAATGTTTGTCACATGTTGTCATATGTTTTGTTACCCAGAGAGCACCAGGTGACTAGTGTTGAGCGGCATAGGCCATATTCGAATTCGCGAATATTCGCGAATATATGGACGAATATTCGTCATATATTCGCGAATATTCGCATATTCGTTATATTCTCCGATATATTTTCGCATATGCGAACATTCGCATATGCGAAAATTAACATATGTGAATATTATCACATACAAAATTAACATACGCGCAAATTCGCATACGCGAAAATTCGCATATGCTAATTTTCGCATATGCGAATTTTCGCGCGCCAGTCTCACACAGTAGTATTACAGCCTTCTTTACACCACACAAGCTGGAAGCAGAGAGGGGTGATCACTGTGATGTGTACTGTGAAGAAAAAGAAAAAAAAACGAATATTCGTAATTACGAATATATAGCGCTATATTCGCGAAATTCGCGAATTCGCGAATATGCGATATTCGCGAATAATATTCGAATTGCGAATATTCGTGAGCAACACTACAGGTGACCAGATGACCCACAGCTAGCCTATGGGCTCCTTGCTCAGCTCCCCTTTATAAAAGGGGGAGGTACTACAATCTCGCTCTTTTCACCACACTTTCTGCTGAGGTCAAGTCCAGTCCAGACATCTCAGAGCCAGTGTCCAGCACATCTGGAGGCCTCAAGCCTAAATTGCAGCCACAAGTCAGTAAGTCAAGTCATCTTTGTCTGCTGTCACTGTCGTATAGTCTGAGCTCTCCTGTCCTGTATAATCTGTATGGTCAGAACTCTACTTTATAGTCAGAGTTATGTTTGGCCAGAGCTCTTTTCCCCTGTATAACCAAAGCTCCCTATATAATCTGAGCTCCCCTGCCCTTTATAGCCAGAGACCCTGTATAGTCAAAGTTCTGTCCTGTATAGTCAGAGCATTAACCTCTTCAGAATGCAGGGTGTATGGATACGCCCTGCATTCCGAGTCCTTAAGGACGCAGGGCATATCCATACGCCCGTGGGAATTCCGGTCCCCACCGCTAGCCGGTTGGGGACCGGAGCCGGATGCCTGCTGAAATCGTTCAGCAGGCATCCCGGCATATTGCCCAGGGGGGTCATTATGCAGTCCAGCGATCTGCGGCGATTCCGGGTCAATCGGGTCTCCAGTGACCCGGTGACCCGGAATTACTGGCTGAGCCAGCAGGGGTGAGGTGGCACTGGTGCCACCTCACGATCACCCTGATTCGTCGGCCGGTTTACCGGCCGACCAATCAGGGCGCTTGCTGCGGGTGTCACTCCCGCAACCAGCTCCGCCCCTCTTCCGGAGGAATGTGAGCGGGTGCGGGAAGAAGCCCCCGGGTGCTGAGGACCCCGATCCCCGGCGTCCCTGTTGGGATCGGGGCCCCAGGAGTGGCGGCGAGGGACTGTCCTGCAGCGGAGCAGCAGCAGGAGGTGAGTGACAGCCTCCTGCTGTTGCTTAGCAACAGCTCCCAGCATGCAAAAAGGGCATGCTGGGAGCTGTAGTTATGTAACAGCAGGAGACAGTTAGGCAGGAGACACTGAGTAAGGATAAACTGCCTACAGCTGTTGCAAAACTAAAACTCTCAGCATGTACAGTCTGTCAGCGCATGCTGGGAGTAGTAGTTTTGCAACAGCTGGATGTGTCCCCCCCCCCCCCCCAATGTGAACGTACAGGGTACACTCACATGGGCGGAGGTTTACAGTAAGTATCCGGCTGCAAGTTTGAGCTGCGGCAAATTTTCTGCCGCAGCTCAAACTGCCAGCGAGAAACTACTGTGAACCCCCGCCCGTGCGACTGTACTACACTAACACAAAATAAAATAAAAAGTAAAAAACACTACATATACACATACCCCTACACAGCCCCCACCCCTCCCCAATAAAAATAAAAAGCGTCTGGTACGCCACGGTTTCCAAAACGGAGCCTCCAGCTGTTGCAAAACAACTACTCCCAGTATTACCAGACAGCCACTGACTGTCCAGACATGCTGGGAGTTTTACAACAGCTGGAGGCCCCCTGTTTGGGAATCACTGGCGTAGAATACCCCTATGTCCACCCCTATGCAATCCCTAATTTAGGCCTCAAATGCGCATGGCGCTCTCACTTATGAGCCCTGTCGTATTTCACGGCAACGGTTTAGGGTCACATATGGGGTATCGCCGTACTCGGGAGAAATTGTGTTACAAATTTTGGGGGGTATTTTCTGCTTTTACCTTTTAAAAAATGTAAAACTTTTGGGAAACCAAGCATTTTAGGTAAAAAAAAATTTTTTTTTTTACATATGAAAAAGTCGTGAATCACCTGTGGGGTATTAAGATTTACTTTACCCCTTGTTACGTTCCCCGAGGGGTCTAGTTTCCAAAATGGTATGCCATGTGTTTTTTTTTGCTGTTCTGGCACCATAGGGGCTTCCTAAAGGTAACATGCCCCCAAAAACCATTTGTCGCTCCTTCCCTTCTGAGCCCTCTACTGCGCCCGCCGAACAATTAACATAGACATATGAGGTATGTGCTTACTCAAGTAAAATTGGGTTTCAAATACAAGTAAAAATTTTCTCCTTTTTACCCCTTGCAAAAATAAAAAAATTGGGTCTACAAGAACATGCTAGTGTAAAAAATGAAGATTTTGAATTTTCTCCTTCACTTTGCTGCTATTCCTGTGAAACCCCTGAAGGGTTAAAACGCTGACTGAATGTCATTTTGAATACTTTGGGGGGTGCAGTTTTTATAATGGGGTAATTTATGGGGTATTTCTAATATGAAGACCCTTCAAATCCACTTCAAACCAGAACTGGTCCCTGAAAAAAAGCGAGTTTCAAAATTTTGTGAAAAAATTGGAAAATTGCTGCTGAACTTTGAAGCCCTCTGGTGTCTTCCAAAAGTAAAAACTCATCAATTTTATGATGCAAACATAAAGTAGACATATTGTATATGTGAATAAAAAAAAATGATTTGTAATATCCATTTTCCTTACAAGCAGAAAGCTTCAAAGTTAGAAAAATGCCAAATTTTCAAATTTTTCATCAAATTTTGGGATTTATCACCAAGAAAGGATGCATCTCGGAATCAGAATGATCAGTAAAAGCATTCCAGAGTTATTAATGTTTAAAGTGACAGTGGTAAGATTTGCAAAAAATGGCCGAGTCCTTAAGGTGAAAAAGGGCTCAGTCCTTAAGGGGTTAATGTCCTGGATAACCAAAGCTCTCCTGTCCTGTATAGTCAAAGCTCTTCTAATCTATATAGCCAGAGCTCTCCTGTCCTGAATAGTCAGAGTTCTCCTGTCCTGTGTAGTCATGGCCCTCCTGTTCTACACTGCTCAAAAAAACATAAAGGGAACACTTAAACAACACAATATAACTCCAAGTCAATCACACTTCTATGAAATCACACTGTCCACTCAGGAAGCAACACTGATTGACAATCAATTTCACATGCTGTTGTGCAAATGGAACAGCATGTGAAATTGGAACTGTTGTGCAAATGGACAACAGGTGGAAATGATAGGCAATTAGCAAAACACCCCAATAAAGGAATGGTTCTGCAGGTGGTGACCACAGACCACTTCTCAGTTCCTATGCATCCTGGCTGGTGTTTTGGTCACTTTTGAATGCTGGCAGTGCTTTCACTCTAGTGGTAGCATGAGATGGAGTCTATAACCCACACAAGTGGCTCAGGTAGTGCAGCTCATCCAGGATGGCACATCAATGCGAGCTGTGGCAAGAAGGTTTGCTGTGTCTGTCAGCGTAGTGTCCAGAGCATGGAGGTGCTACCAGGAGACAGGCCAGTACATCAGGAGATGTGGAGGATGCCGTAGGAGGGCAACAACCCAGCAGCAGGACCACTACCTCCGCCTTTGTGCAAGGAGGAACAGGAGTAGAACTGCCAGAGTCCTGCAAAATGACCTCCAGCAGGCCACAAATGTGCATGTGCCCACTCAAGCGGTCAGAAACAGACTCCATGAGGGTTGTATGAGGGCCCAACGTCCACAGGTTGGTGTTGTGCTTACAGCCCAACACCGTGCAGGACGTTTGGCATTTGCCGGAGAACACCAAGATTGGCAAATTCGCCACTGGCGCCCTGTGCTCTTCACAGAGGAAAGCAGGTTCACATTAAGCACATGTGACAGACGTGACAGAGTCTGGAGACGCCGTGTAGAACGTTCTGCTGCCTGCAACATCTTCCAACATGACCGGTTTGGCAGTGGGTCAGTAATGGTGTGGGGTGGCATTTCTTTGGGGGGGGACGCACAGCCCTCCATGTGCTTGCCAGAGGTAGCCTGACTGCCATTAGGTACCGAGATGAGATCCTCAGACCCCTTGTGAGACCATATGCTGGTGCGGTTGGCCCTGGGTTCCTCCTAATGCAAGACAATGCTAGACCTCATGTGGCTGGAGTGTGTCAGTAGTTCCTGCAAGAGGAAGACATTGATGCTATGGACTGGCCCGCCCATTCCCCAGGCCTGAATACGATTGAGCACATCTGGGACATCATGTATCGCTCCATCCACCAACGCCACGTTGCACCACAGACTGTCCAGGAGTTGGCGGATGCTTTAGTCCAGGTCTGGGAGGACACCTCTCAGGAGACCATCCACCACCTCATCAGGAGCATGTCCAGGCATTGTAGGGAGGTCATATGGGCACGTGGAGGCCACACACACTACTGAGCCTCATTTTGACTTGTTTTAAGGACATTACATCAAAATTGTAGCCTGTAGTGTGGTTTTCCTTATCCAGATAAATTTGATTTCCATTTTTGTGTAATTTTTGTGTGATTTTGTTGTCAGCACATTCAACTATGTAAACAGGAATGTATTTCATACAATTAGTTCATTCATTCAGATCTAGGATGTGTTATCTTAGTGTTCCCTTTATTTTTTTGAGCAGTGTATATAGTCACACTTCTCCTGTATAGTGTTACGATTCGGCAGGCTGGAGGTGGATCCTCTGTGTCAGCGAGGGATTGGCGTGGACCGTGTCGGTGGACCGGTTCTAAGTTGCTACAGGTTTTCACCAGAGACCGCCCGGGATGGTCTTGCTGCGGCGGTAGCAACCAGGTCGTATCCACCGGCAACGGCTCAACCTTGCTGACTGCTGAGAAGGCGTGGGACAGAAGGACTAGACAGAGGCAAAGTAAGACGTAGCAGAAGGTCGGGGCAGGCGGCAAGGTTCGTAGTCAATGTGGATAGCAGAAGATCTGGAACACAGGCTTTGGACAACACTAAACGCTTTCACTGGCACAAGGCAACAAGATCCGGCCAGGAAGTGCAGGGGAAGTGAGGTAATATAGACAGGGAGCAGGTGGAAGCTAATTAGGCTGATTGGGCCAGGCACCAATCATTGGTGCACTGGCCCTTTAAATCTTAGAGAGCTGGCGCGCGCGCCCTAGAGAGCGGAGCCGCGCGTGTCAGAACATGACAGCCGGGGACCGGGACGGGTAAGTGACTTGGGATGCAATTCGCGAGCGGGCGCGTCCCGCTATGCGAATCGCATCCCCGCCGGCAATGTCAGTGCAGCGCTCCCGGTCAGCGGGAAGGAGCAGGGACCCGGAGCGCTCGGCGTAACATATAGTCTGAGCTCTTCTGTCCTGTATAGTCATAGCTCTTCTGTATAGCCAAAGCTCTCCTGCCCTGTATAGCCAGAGCAACCTGTACAGTCAGAGTTCCCCTGTCCTGTATAGGACGCTGCCTATGCACAGCAAACACATACAGGACGCACTCACTTGATCTCTGTGGACCTGAGGAAGACGCTTGTTAGCGCCAAAATGCGTTGTCCTATCATTTTCTATTCAATAAATCCTTTTGTCCTGTGCAACCGCGGCTGCTGAGTCCTGAAGTGAGTTGCATACTGCCAAGATCCCACTCCCCGCAGAGGTTTTCAGTTTTGCTCTGCTGGAATCTCCCGGCGGACCATGACAAAACCAAAGACGGGGTGGCGAGTTGGGCCCCTTCGTTCCTCCTATTATCAACCAGAGAGCGCCCTTTTAGTTTTTTTTACCTCTGCCCCTGTCCTGTATAGTCAGAGCTCTTCTGTATAATCAGACTTCTCCTGTTCTGTATAGTCAGAGCCCCTGTTTCGTATAGTCAGAGCTCTCCTTCCTTGTATAGTCAAAAGGGGAGATTTATCAAAATCTGTGTAGATCTGTGTGAGAAAGAGTGGTGCAGTTGCCCATAGCAACCAATCATATTGTTTATTTTATTTTTAAAGAGGCCTGTGAAAAATGAAAAAAACAATCCGATTGGTTGCTATGGGCAACTGCACCACTCTTCATCTACACAGGATTTGATAAATCACCTCCAAAGTCCTGTTCTGTATGGACAGAGCTCTCATGTCCTGTATAATCAGAGTTCTCCTGTATAGTCAGAGCCCTCCTGTCTTGTATATACAGAGCTCTCCTGTCCTGTATAGTCAGAGTTCTCCTGTATAATCATGGCTCTCCTGTCCTGTATAGTCAGAGTTCTCCTGTATAATCAGAGCCCTTGTTTCCTGTATATACAGAGCTCTCCTGTCTTGTATATACAGAGCTCTCCTGTCTTGTATGTACAGAGCTCTCCTGTCCTGTATAGTCAGAGTTCTCCTGTATATACAGAGCTCTCCTGTCCTGTATTGTCAGTTATCCTGTATAATCATGGCTCTCCTGTCCTGTATAGTCAGAGTTCTCCTGTATAATCAGAGCTCTTGTTTCCTGTATATACAGAGCTCTCCTGTCTTGTATATACAGAGCTCTCCTGTCTTGTATGTACAGAGCTCTCCTGTCCTGTATAGTCAGAGTTCTCCTGTATAATCAGGGCTCTCCTGTCCTGTGTATACAGAGCTCTCCTGTCCTGTATAGTCAGAGTTCTCCTGTATAATCAGGGCTATCCTGTCCTGTATATACAGAGCCCTCCTGTCCTGTATATACAGAGCTCTCCTGTCATGTATAGTCAGAGTTTTCCTGTATAATCAGGGCTTTTGTGTCCTGTATATAGAGAGCTCTCCTGTCCTGTGTATCCTGTCCTATATAGCCACAGATCCCCCAAATAACCAAAGCTCCATGTATAAGGAAAGTTGGCAGTCTCTGTGAATACAAGTGCCCATACACAGAAGAGCAAACTTGGCAGAGCTTCGTGTCTATATTATCTGTATGAGAGTGTGCCAACTCTACCCTGACAGAACATATCCAGGGATAAGAAAGTATTGGGCATGTTAAATTTGAACACCAGAGGTTTTGGTTACTAAAGGCGATAGGCATCACTGTAGGTTTCTGGCAGCAGCTTTTCACCCCCTTCCCATAAGGAAAACATTGACACAAAGGTGAGCGTGCATGTGTATAGTATTATAGGGTGACTGGAGAAATAGCTGCCAGCCGAATGAATGTGAAGCCGACAGCTCTTGAAGGTGTATGTCGCCCTTAAGCAGGGTAGCGTCTCTTTTGGGTGGGTAGTTTGTGAGTAATATGGTGTTTGCTGTCTGTCTATTAGAGTATGCAGTCTCTCTAATAAAAATGGGTTGTTTTTGTGGTAGATAGTTTCTATATGTAGCAAAGGCAGTCTCTAGCTAGGATGGGCAGTCTCTGCGGGGTAGGTATTCTGTTTTTACGTGGGCCGTCTATCACAATCTCGAGGGTTGGCAGCCTCTGTGTACATTGGGTGGGAGGTCTCTCTGTAATGGGTAGTCTCTGTGTATGTGTAGTAGGCTGTCTCTATCTCTGCGAGGGGGGCAGTGTATCTTTTAAAGCGTAGACTCAATCCCTGGGGTGGTCAGTGTCTGTGAGATGTGCAGTCTCTTTTCAGGGTGGGCTGTCTTTAGACCTGTGTGTGTGTGGTGGGCAGTCTCTCTTTCTAGATTGGGCAGTCTTTCACTGTGAGGCAGGCGGTATCTGTGTATGTGAGATGGGCAGTCCCTCACTGTTAGGTGGGCAGTCTTTGGGTGTAATGTCTATGAGCGGGCAGTCTCTCTTTGAGGCGGGCAGTCTCTGGGTATGTGAAGTGGGCAGTCTCTTCCTCCGTGTGATGGGTAGTCTCTCTCTCTCTCTCTGTGAGGGGGCAGTCTGTCTGTAACGGGCAGTATCTGGTTATGTGAGGTGGGCAGTCTCTCCCAGTGAGGGGGGCAGTCTCTGGGTATGTGAAGTAGGCAGTCTCTCTCTGTGAGGGGGCAGTCTCTTCCTCTGTGTGGTGGGTAGTCTCTCTCTTTCTGTGGTGGGCAGTCTCAGATATAGGGCTGTCTCTGGGCACTGCCTCCCTCCCCCGGTCCCCGGCAGTGTAGAGCTCAGCTCCAGCCTCAGCATCTCTCGTCTCCGGGCTCCGCAGGATGGTGCTGATCTGCCCGCTGCTCCCGGCCCTGTGCCTGCTTCACGCCGGCCTCACCCTGCTCCCCGGGGCCGGAGGCTACAGCTTCCCGCAGCAGCACACGTGAGTACCGGGCAGTGCTCCCTATGTTTTCTATGTATTCCTGAACGTCCCCCGATCAGCGGCTGTGCCCCTCAACCGGCACTGTGCTTCCTCCGACGCCGGAGATCACAGCGGCTGATGCTATCGTAATACATTGTATCCATCGTGTATCCCCCGCGTTGTGACCCCCAGGAGCCCCCATTGGCGTGCACCCTGCCTCAGGTGTCCTGTGTTGCCCCCTCACCTATGTAACCTGTCATAGCTGAACCCCAAAATGGCATCTTTTTAAGTATCGCAGACACCCAGTTCCCAGCATCTGTGACACCCTCTGAGAACCTGTGACCTGACACCCCCTCCCCAACATGTAACTTGACAGTACCCTAAAAACCTGTCACCTGACACCCCCTCCCCAACATGTAACTTGACAGTCCCCTAAAAACCTGTCACCTGACACCCCCTCCCCAACATGTAACTTGACAGTCCCCTAAAAACCTGTCACCTGACACCTCCTTCTCCAGCACCTGTGACCTTACACTCCATTCTCTATCACCTGTGACCTGACACCTCCTTCTTCAGCACCTGTGACCTTTCACTCCATTCTCTATCACCTGTGACCTGACACCTCCTTCTCCAGAACCTGTGACCTTACACTCCATTCTCTATCACCTGTGACCTGACACCTCCTTCTTCAGCACCTGTGACCTTACACTCCATTCTCTATCACCTGTGACCTGACACCTCCTTCTCCAGAACCTGTGACCTTACACTCCATTCTCTATCACCTGTGACCTGACACCTCCTTCTCCAAAACCTGTGACCTTTCACTCCATTCTCTATCACCTTTAACCTGAGACCTCCTTCTCCAGAACCTGTGACCTTACACTCCATTCTCTATCACCTTTGACCTGACACCTCCTTCTACAGAATCTGTCCTGACACCACCTCCAGAACCTGTGACCTGAGACCCCCTTCTCCAGTACATGTGACCTGACACCCCCTTCTCCAGTACATGTGACCTGACACCCCCTTCTCCAGCACCTGTGGCCTGACACCTCCTTCTCCAGAATCTGTGACCTGACACCTCCTTCTCCAGTACATGTGATCTGACACCTCCTTCTCCAGCACCTGTGGCCTGACACCTCCTTCTCCAGCACCTGTGGCCTGACACCTCCTTCTCCAGAACCTGTGACCTAACACCTCCTTCTCCAGCACCTGTGACCTGACACCCACATCTCCAGTACATGTAACCTGACACCTCCTTCTCCAGCACCTGTGACCTGACACCTCCTTCTCTAGCACCTGTGACCTGACACCTCCTTCTCCAGCACGTGTGACCTGACACCCACATCTCCAGTACATGTAACCTGACAACTCCTTCTCCAGCACTTGTGACCTGACACCACCTTCCCAGCACCTTCGACCTCACACCCCATTTTCTGTCACTATGTTCTGACACCCCTTTCTCCAACACCTGTGATTTGACACCTGCTCCCCTTTCTGCAGTATCTGTGACCTGATACCCCTTTTTCAAGCACCTGTGACCTGACACCTCCTTCTCCAGCACTTGTGACCTGACACCACCTTCCCAGCACCTTCGACCTCACACCCCATTTTCTGTCACTATGTTCTGACACCCCTTTCTCCAACACCTGTGATTTGACACCTGCTCCCCTTTCTGCAGTATCTGTGACCTGATACCCCTTTCTCAAGCACCTGTGACCTGACACCCCCTTCTTCAGCATCTGTGAGCATACTCACCCTTTTCCTTCTCCAGCACATGTGACCTGACTCCCCTTATCCACCACCTATACTCTTACACCCCCTTCTTGAGCACCTGTGACCTGGCACCCCTTTCTCCAGCACCTGCGATTTGACACCTGACACCCACATCTCCAGTACATGTAACCTGATACCCCTTTCACCAGCATCTGTGATCGGACACCCTCTTTTCAGCACTTGAGACCTGACACACCCTTCTCTTTCTCCTGTGACCTGACACCCCTGCCCCACTATCCTCCCCTAGGCAGTTGTAAACCTGCAGTGGCATCTCTGGCACAATACCTACCACTTCACCTGTGTTTACCACTTTTAATAGTCCTACTCGTAGGACATGACCATGCAGCTTCTGCCCCAACGTTTCCTAAAAGCAATAACTACCTCTAGGATACCAGCTTCTGGTTCACATTACTTATCCGCCCTAGAGTCCTCTGCTCCTGCTCCACAGACCCTGCACATGCGACCACCCCCCAACATAACTCCCCTTATTTTATTCTTCTCCTTGTGACTCTGCCCCACTCTCCCTAACCTTGTAATTCCATATAGTGCCACCATCTGTGCATTGTGTTAACCCTTAATCTTTATTTTCTACATTTCCTCTCTACTACACAGATATTTTTCTGAGACTCCAAACTAAATACTTAACTCAAGTGACTGTCCACCCAAATATTATAGGTGCCAACAACATGATATGTGGGCGCTGGTTGGACACCAATGTATTACACCTTCATAATATTGTTGTAGGCCCACTGGCCCTGGCCTTTGTTCTTCTTGCTTTACTCAGGGTCAGTAGGGGTACAGTGACTTATCCCTCTTTTTTTACTTTTACTCTCCTCTTTCCCTGGTTGAACTTGATAGACATATATATATATATATATATATATATATATATATATAGAGCCATGTGACTGTACCAGCACTTGTGTTTTGTCTTCCTTATCTTTGTGATCCCAGTGCTTGCCCCCATCTTGCTGTACCCTATATATAGGAATTGGTGGAGGCTGTATACCTACAATATGGGATATATATACCTACAGTATGGGATATAGCCCTGAGTGCCGTCCTCCCCAGTGCCCAGTACCCCACGTTTCCTCCTCCAGGGTCCTTGTTCTGAGCTTATGTTGTCTTGGGGTCATTCCTAGAATTTGGAGGGGAGGGGTTTCAGGGCCTCTGGTTGGCGGCAATGATGGTTATTAATTATATGGTATAAATGGAGCCAATCTAAATTTGTTATCAAACACTTTGAAGTTGTGATATCATTTTATAGTGGGAAGACTCTTTGAGTAAAGATAATGTTGCAGATGTTACCTGCAGTCCTACAGTATGTAACACTACAGTACACACATTGATAACTCTCTTAGCTCAGGTGATATAGTAGTTACCTGCAGTCCTACAGTATGTAACACTACAGTACACACATTGATAACTCTCTTAGCTCAGGTGATATAGTAGTTACCTGCAGTCCTACAGTATGTAACACTACAGTACACACATTGATAACTCTCTTAGCTCAGGTAATATAGTAGTTACCTGCAGTCCTACAGTATGTAACACTACAGTACACACATTGATAACTCTCTTAGCTCAGGTGATATAGTAGTTACCTGCAGTCCTACAGTATGTAACACTACAGTACACACATTGATAACTCTCTTAGCTCAGGTGATATAGTAGTTACCTGCAGTCCTACAGTATGTAACACTACAGTACACACATTGATAACTCTCTTAGCTCAGGTGATATAGTAGTTACCTGCAGTCCTACAGTATGTAACACTACAGTACACACATTGATAACTCTCTTAGCTCAGGTGATATAGTAGTTACCTGCAGTCCTACAGTATGTAACACTACAGTACACACATTGATAACTCTCTTAGCTCAGGTAATATAGTAGTTACCTGCAGTCCTACAGTATGTAACACTACAGTACACACATTGATAACTCTCTTAGCTCATGTGATATAGTAGTTACCTGCAGTCCTACAGTATGTAACACTACAGTACACACATTGATAACTCTCTTAGCTCAGGTAATATAGTAGTTACCTGCAGTCCTACAGTATGTAACACTACAGTACACACATTGATAACTCTCTTAGCTCAGGTAATATAGTAGTTACCTGCAGTCCTACAGTATGTAACACTACAGTACACACATTTATAACTCTCTTAGCTCAGGTGATATAGTAGTTACCTGCAGTCCTACAGTATGTAACACTACAGTACACACATTGATAACTCTCTTAGCTCAGGTGATATAGTAGTTACCTTCATTCCTACAGTATGTAACACTACAGTACACACATTGATAACTCTCTTAGCTCAGGTGATATAGTAGTTACCTGCAGTCCTACAGTATGTAACACTACAGTACACACATTGATAACTCTCTTAGCTCAGGTGATATAGTAGTTACCTGCAGTCCTACATTATGTAACACTACAGTACACATATTGATAACTCTCTTAGCTCAGGTAATATAGTAGTTACCTGCAGTCCTACAGTATGTAACACTACAGTACACACATTGATAACTCTCTTAGCTCAGGTGATATAGTAGTTACCTGCAGTCCTACAGTATGTAACACTACAGTACACACATTGATAACTCTCTTAGCTCAGGTAATATAGTAGTTACCTTCAGTCCTACAGTATGTAACACTACAGTACACACATTGATAACTCTCTTAGCTCAGGTAATATAGTAGTTACCTTCAGTCCTACAGTATGTAACACTACAGTACACACATTGATAACTCTCTTAGCTCAGGTGATATAGTAGTTACCTTCAGTCCTACAGTATGTAACACTACAGTACACACATTGATAACTCTCTTAGCTCAGGTAATATAGTAGTTACCTTCAGTCCTACAGTATGTAACACTACAGTACACACATTGATAACTCTCTTAGCTCAGGTGATATAGTAGTTACCTGCAGTCCTACAGTATGTAACACTACAGTACACACATTGATAACTCTCTTAGCTCAGGTAATATAGTAGTTACCTTCAGTCCTACAGTATGTAACACTACAGTACACACATTGATAACTCTCTTAGCTCAGGTGATATAGTAGTTACCTGCAGTCCTACAGTATGTAACACTACAGTACACACATTGATAACTCTCTTAGCTCAGGTAATATAGTAGTTACCTTCAGTCCTACAGTATGTAACACTACAGTACACACATTGATAACTCTCTTAGCTCAGGTGATATAGTAGTTACCTGCAGTCCTACAGTATGTAACACTACAGTACACACATTGATAACTCTCTTAGCTCAGGTGATATAGTAGTTACCTGCAGTCCTACAGTATGTAACACTACAGTACACACATTGATAACTCTCTTAGCTCAGGTGATATAGTAGTTACCTGCAGTCCTACATTATGTAACACTACAGTACACACATTGATAACTCTCTTAGCTCAGGTGATATAGTAGTTACCTGCAGTCCTACAGTATGTAACACTACAGTACACACATTGATAACTCTCTTAGCTCAGGTAATATAGTAGTTACCTGCAGTCCTACAGTATGTAACACTACAGTACACACATTGATAACTCTCTTAGCTCATGTGATATAGTAGTTACCTGCAGTCCTACAGTATGTAACACTACAGTACACACATTGATAACTCTCTTAGCTCAGGTAATATAGTAGTTACCTGCAGTCCTACAGTATGTAACACTACAGTACACACATTGATAACTCTCTTAGCTCAGGTAATATAGTAGTTACCTGCAGTCCTACAGTATGTAACACTACAGTACACACATTTATAACTCTCTTAGCTCAGGTGATATAGTAGTTACCTGCAGTCCTACAGTATGTAACACTACAGTACACACATTGATAACTCTCTTAGCTCAGGTGATATAGTAGTTACCTTCATTCCTACAGTATGTAACACTACAGTACACACATTGATAACTCTCTTAGCTCAGGTGATATAGTAGTTACCTGCAGTCCTACAGTATGTAACACTACAGTACACACATTGATAACTCTCTTAGCTCAGGTGATATAGTAGTTACCTGCAGTCCTACATTATGTAACACTACAGTACACATATTGATAACTCTCTTAGCTCAGGTAATATAGTAGTTACCTGCAGTCCTACAGTATGTAACACTACAGTACACACATTGATAACTCTCTTAGCTCAGGTGATATAGTAGTTACCTGCAGTCCTACAGTATGTAACACTACAGTACACACATTGATAACTCTCTTAGCTCAGGTAATATAGTAGTTACCTTCAGTCCTACAGTATGTAACACTACAGTACACACATTGATAACTCTCTTAGCTCAGGTAATATAGTAGTTACCTTCAGTCCTACAGTATGTAACACTACAGTACACACATTGATAACTCTCTTAGCTCAGGTGATATAGTAGTTACCTTCAGTCCTACAGTATGTAACACTACAGTACACACATTGATAACTCTCTTAGCTCAGGTAATATAGTAGTTACCTTCAGTCCTACAGTATGTAACACTACAGTACACACATTGATAACTCTCTTAGCTCAGGTGATATAGTAGTTACCTGCAGTCCTACAGTATGTAACACTACAGTACACACATTGATAACTCTCTTAGCTCAGGTAATATAGTAGTTACCTTCAGTCCTACAGTATGTAACACTACAGTACACACATTGATAACTCTCTTAGCTCAGGTGATATAGTAGTTACCTGCAGTCCTACAGTATGTAACACTACAGTACACACATTGATAACTCTCTTAGCTCAGGTAATATAGTAGTTACCTTCAGTCCTACAGTATGTAACACTACAGTACACACATTGATAACTCTCTTAGCTCAGGTGATATAGTAGTTACCTGCAGTCCTACAGTATGTAACACTACAGTACACACATTGATAACTCTCTTAGCTCAGGTGATATAGTAGTTACCTGCAGTCCTACAGTATGTAACACTACAGTACACACATTGATAACTCTCTTAGCTCAGGTGATATAGTAGTTACCTGCAGTCCTACATTATGTAACACTACAGTACACACATTGATAACTCTCTTAGCTCAGGTAATATAGTAGTTACCTGCAGTCCTACATTATGTAACACTACAGTACACACATTGATAACTCTCTTAGCTCAGGTAATATAGTAGTTACCTTCAGTCCTACAGTATGTAACACTACAGTACACACATTGATAACTCTCTTAGCTCAGGTGATATAGTAGTTACCTGCAGTCCTACATTATGTAACACTACAGTACACACATTGATAACTCTCTTAGCTCAGGTAATATAGTAGTTACCTGCAGTCCTACATTATGTAACACTACAGTACACACATTGATAACTCTCTTAGCTCAGGTGATATAGTAGTTACCTGCAGTCCTACAGTATGTAACACTACAGTACACACATTGATAACTCTCTTAGCTCAGGTGATATAGTAGTTACCTGCAGTCCTACAGTATGTAACACTACAGTACACACATTGATAACTCTCTTAGCTCAGGTGATATAGTAGTTACCTGCAGTCCTACATTATGTAACACTACAGTACACACATTGATAACTCTCTTAGCTCAGGTGATATAGTAGTTACCTGCAGTCCTACATTATGTAACACTATAGTACACACATTGATAACTCTCTTAGCTCAGGTGATATAGTAGTTACCTGCAGTCCTACATTATGTAACACTATAGTACACACATTGATAACTCTCTTAGCTCAGGTGATATAGTAGTTACCTGCAGTCCTACAGTATGTAACACTACAGTCCACACATTGATAACTCTCTTAGCTCAGGTAATATAGTAGTTACCTGCAGTCCTACAGTATGTAACACTACAGTACACACATTGATAACTCTCTTAGCTCAGGTAATATAGTAGTTACCTTCAGTCCTACAGTATGTAACACTACAGTACACACATTGATAACTCTCTTAGCTCAGGTAATATAGTAGTTACCTTCAGTCCTACAGTATGTAACACTACAGTACACACATTGATAACTCTCTTAGCTCAGGTAATATAGTAGTTACCTGCAGTCCTACAGTATGTAACACTATAGTACACACATTGATAACTCTCTTAGCTCAGGTGATATAGTAGTTACCTGCAGTCCTACAGTATGTAACACTACAGTACACACATTGATAACTCTCTTAGCTCAGGTAATATAGTAGTTACCTTCAGTCCTACAGTATGTAACACTACAGTACACACATTGATAACTCTCTTAGCTCAGGTAATATAGTAGTTACCTTCAGTCCTACAGTATGTAACACTACAGTACACACATTGATAACTCTCTTAGCTCAGGTAATATAGTAGTTACCTGCAGTCCTACAGTATGTAACACTATAGTACACACATTGATAACTCTCTTAGCTCAGGTGATATAGTAGTTACCTGCAGTCCTACAGTATGTAACACTACAGTACACACATTGATAACTCTCTTAGCTCAGGTGATATAGTAGTTACCTGCAGTCCTACATTATGTAACACTACAGTAAACATATTGATAACTCTCTTAGCTCAGGTAATATAGTAGTTACCTGCAGTCCTACGTCACATCACCAATGTTATTTATAACTTTATTGCTACAGATACAGTTAAGTAGTAGATGGTACCTGCGGTCCTATGTAACACCAGTGAGAACGCTTTGAGCTGTATTGGACCTGACTCTACTACATTGACAAGTTTAGCTCTGCTACATCAGTTTGGTTGCTTTGAACACATATAGTATTTTCACTTGAAGTCTTTTCTTTGCAGCTATTACATTTTAAAGCTGAAGCAGATAATGCTGTGGGGAAGGGGGGTACGGCATTATTATGGAAGATGGTGCAGGTAGCAATGCTTTGCGTCTGTACTGGTGCGATAGACTCTGCATACACTCTGAGTTATATAACACCTCAAGTTCTCATTTCCAGGCTGCTATATTTCCTCGGCTAATAGGGAGACAGGTGTTTTCAGGAGCCGATAAAACATTGTCCTTCTGGGACACAGCAGCCGAATCCTCCGGAGGGAAAGGGGCTCATCCCCAGCTGGACGCAGCGGCTCTGTGCATCGGGGTTGGAAAGACGTGTGCAGCAATGGCGGCTAATTACAAAAAAAAAACCTCCTAACACTACAAAGGGAAATATTAAAGTCAATTAAGATAATTATCGTCAGGCGCTCTCTGGAGGATTGAGACTCCTGCAAAATGTGATAATGGAAGTTTAAGAGAGAGAAGGGGGGGGGGAGACCGAGCAAGAGAGTGCTGCTGGGAGAGACAGGGGGGAAGTGAGTGCAGAGTGAGGGAGAGGGGGGGAAAGAGTGCAGGGAGAGTGAAGGAGAGATGGGAAAGAGATAGCATAAGGAGAGGGGGAGAGAGTGCATGGAGAATGCAGATTGAAGGACAAAGGGAGAAGAGAGAGTACAAGGAGAAGGAGAGAGTGCAGAGCGAAGGAGAGAGTGCAGAGCAAAGGAGAGAGAGGGAAAGAGTGCAGTGAGAATGCGGAGTGAAGGAGAGAGGAAAAGAGTGCAGAGTGAAGAAGAGCAGGAAAAAAGAGCGAAGAAGAGAGGGGAAAGAGTGTAGGGAGAGGTGGAGAGATGGAAGGAGAGAGGGGAAAGAGTGTAGGGAGAGGTGGAGAGTGCAGATGGAAGGAGAGAGGCGGTATAAGGGGATGCAAGGAGCATAGAAGAGTGCAGGGAGAAGGAAGGAAAGGGAAAGAGTGCAAGGAGAGGAGGAATGTGCATAGTGAAGGAGAGGGAGAAGAGAGTGCCGTGAGAGAGGGACATTGCATAATAAAGGATAGAGGGTAAGAGAATACACAGAGGGAAAAAGTGTAGAGTGAAGTACAAGGGAAGAGAGAGAGTACATGGAGAGGGAGAGTGCAGAGTAATGGAGGAGGAAGGAGAGTGGAGAGAGTGCAGAATGAAGAAGGAGGGTAAGAGCTAGTGCAGAGAGTTGGGGAGAGTGCAGAGAATGCAGAGAGAAAGAAAGAAGAAAGAGGTGGAGACTGCAGGAAGAGAGATATCTGAAGAGAGTGCAGGAAGAGATTAAGAGTGCAGGGGAAGAGTGTGAGATAGTCTAGTAAGAGGGTACAAAAGGGAAGGCAGTGCAGGAAGAGAAAAGGAAAGCAGAAAAGAAAGAAAATGCAGAGAGGATTAGAGTGCAGAAAGAGACATAAAGTAAAGAGTACAGGTAAGAGAGTGAAAAAATATATAGTGCAGGTGGAGGAAGAAAGAAAGAGAGTAGTATGTGAGAGCTAAGAAAGAGTGCAAGAGAGTGCAGAGGTAGGTATAAGATGTGGATGTACAGGAGGAAACGTACCTGGAGTACTGTGAGTACTAGTACTAGTGAGTTATCTCTATGTTGCTGGAGGTATATGGGCATAGCCAGTTATGGAACGGTTGTCCAGTACTTGTAGGCAGGAATGGACCTAGTGAAAAGGGGCCTCTGTCTTAAATATGGATGTGTGCCCCCATCTGAGGTCCTGCCTGCACATGAAACTTGGGAAAGGTTTCTTTTTTAATAAAATCAGTCAAGTCCACATAGATTTGTAAGTTACTTGGCATCCAGAGTTGGTGGCTACTCTGCAGTCTGACCGCTGTACTGGTAACCTTCCCATTCCCACCATTTGGATGAGAGACTGGTACATTTCAGTAAGGGCTGTGCCCCCTGCTGCTGATTCTATAGTGTACAGGCTTCTGGATTCTGTATAGAAAAGGTCACAGACTTTATAGACTGGTGATACTGTAAGATGCCATATTGTGGTGGTGGCACCGTTCAGTGGTGGTGCATTGATATGGAAAGTTGATCTGGTTTAATCATTAGGAGCTAATGTCATGGCTGAGATATAAGGTCCTGGGAACCACTGTTGCCATTATTTTGTGGGGTTTTTATAGGCTGTGTATGGTTTCATAGGCTGTTTACAGGCCATGTAACTTTGTGTGGTTCATACATGGTAAACTGCATAGTAACCCCACACCAGATGAGAAAAAAAGACCACAAACAGCTGGTATAAACCACAGTGTAAGTACATGTACGTTCCACCTTTTATGAATGCTCTGGTTATAAGGGCTGACAAACTGGGCAGCAGCCTAGGGCCATTGAAATACCCAATCCATATTTTGGCAGTGGATGGTGGTATTATTTATGCATGGCATCTTCAGTGTGTTAGATGTAATAGGGCCCTGTGTGAGCTGATGACACTAAGCCTGATGATGTCACTATGTGTTGTGCTGCACTGACAGCTGTGATAACAGTCACTAGGAGGGGGTAATGTGGCTGCACAGAATAACCGAGCTGAGTCTGCACTGACCTTATGTGGAGTCTTTTACAGTAAGTCTGAGCCAGATATAGATGTTGTGCCTCCTCCTTACTCCAGTCCTGATACTGGCACTGCCTTCAGCATTCATAGATGGTGAACACAGAAAAATCTGATGGGACAAACAGGGTTTCTGGGATCTTATGTAAAGATTGATTGTGGAGGGAGGGTCTTTATTTTAGTTTTCAAGAGCATAAAGCCCATCTTTTCCTAGTCCTGCTTACATTTGATGGTTTGGTGCAGGCAAAAGCTATCAGGCTGGAGTACAGGACAGGAAAGAGGTTGGGGCTGATGTATTTAAAGGGGTACTCTGGCGGAAATTATTATTTTTTTAAATCAACTGGTGCCAGAAAGTTAAACAGATGTGTAAATTACTTCTATTAAAAAATCTTCATCCTTCCAGTACTTTTCAGCTGCTGTATGCTACAGAGGAAGTTCTTTTCATTTTGAAATTTCCTTTCTGTCTGTCCACAGTGCTCTCTGCTGACACCTCTGTCCATGTCACGAACTGTCCAGAGCAGGAGAGGTTTGCTATGGGGATTTGCTCCTACTCTATACAATTCCTGACATGGACAGAGATGTCAGCAGAGAGCACTGTACAGAAAGGAAATTCAAAAAGAAAATGTATGTTCTGTGGAGCATACAGCAGCTGATAAGTACTGGTACTTTTATTAGAAGTAATTTACAAATCTGTTTAATTTAGTGGCACCAGTTGATTTAAAAAAAAAAAAATTCCACTGGAGTACCCCTTTAAGGCACCAAGGATTACCTACAGTGATACCTTGCAACAACCTCTAAGCCGTGTGAGCAGGACTAGGTCAGGACCAGTCTTCTTCTCTAAATGTAAACAAGAATGTTCCCATTCACTGACAGTAAGCTGAGATCTTGAAAATGGCAAGGAATCCAATGACAGAAGCTTTATGGAGATAAGAAGGGACCAGTGGTGAAATGATAAATTGATTCTGAGGAAAGCAAAACATAAGTTAACAGGAATAAAATAAGGCATTCCAGCTGTTTGGGGCATCTTTGGGTGGGACAGGCTTATCTGTTTACTCTTGCCTGTGGCTTGGCATTCACTAACCACACGTGTCTATGGTTGGCTATAGGGAGAGGTTTCAAGTGGTTCCTTAATACTTTGTCTTAGTGGGGTATACTGTGTACAGTTATTCGTTGTCCAATGAGCTATACTGGTTGCTGGTGAACAGTTTACTGCGATGGCTGAGGATGTTGAACTCTGGGCAGATCTCATGGTCACCAGGGGTATTGACATCTCCTGTCTGTCCACCTTGATCCCATTATTACACATAGTGACTGGGTGGCCTTTCAACCACAAAACTTTAGACCCGACTGCAAATTAAGCCACCAATGGTGATGGGCAGTACGATGAGAATGGTATTGTCAGCGGCTCCAAATGCGTTGGTGGTAGCTTCAAGAGGCAGCATCAGGGAACTGGGTAAAAGTGGTCTGAGGGCCTCAGAGGTGCAGCCATGTGACCCTCCATATTATGTGGATAAACCTCAGGTGAGGGACAGGGGTTGCTCATACATTCTCTATATACAGGTGTCTTTCTGTGGGACATTTGGTGACATTACTAGTAAAGTTGCTTCCATACACTGGGGGAGGTGTAATTCTATATTGAGCCGCCATTGCACAGGATTTAGGGATGGCTGAGGGGAAGAGGTTTCTCATTCTTATGCAGGTCTTGTGTCTTGCCCATAACACTTATCCTTGGCCCCAGGGTACAGGGGACTCAGTCTTAGATATATGTCTTGAGCCGGCAATTTGATCCTTAATTCGGGGTAGATGGCGGCGGCGGTTCTGCAATCCGGAGATGATATGTGTACTTCTGAGCTGGAATGTTACTCTCCCGTAATAAAGCCCTTCACAAATAGGCGGCTTTCTCCTCACATTGTTCCCCCGGCAAATTGTTTCTCTCTTGTGCCCGGGCTGAAGGTTTAATGACATTACTGGGGCAGCGTCGCGGTGACATTAACGGGGGACGGGAGGGAGCAATGTTTTTATGGATTGCAGATGCATTTGGCGATTGTGTGTGTGACTTACACTGACAGGCAGCACATTTAAACATCACAAGTAATAATAGGGCAGACTGGTCCATCACCCCCCTCTCTCCCCCATCACCTGAGCTCAAGGAAAGGTGGAGGGGCGGGGGGGGGGGGGGGGGGGGACGGTGCAGGGGCACAATCTCCGACACAGCCAAAAGCTACAACCTTCTGTTCTGCATCCCAGTAATTTTCTCGACTGCGGTAGATATCCCGACCCCTGCGAGATAAGAGTAGGCTGGAGCAATATTTGTGCCAATTAAAAATTGCCCTGTAAGTAGCGGCCTTAAAACATTCCTTTCTGAGAGATAACAAAGGGCTTTTGTATCACAAAAATAGGAAATGGCCTCCATTATATGCTGCTTCTAATTCTCTTGTTTTTTCCTTCCATCCTATTGTTAACCTTATCGGTGCCAGAGGCCAGTACCAGGGCTTAACAGAAGATATACAACCAGGAACAGATGCTGTGAACGATGCAGCAGAGCTGAAGTTGCTGTTTACATTGTTGAGTTGGTTTTGGTACTGTAGTGTGATGGCACAGTACAGATAAGGCAATAGTATTACCTGCAGTCCTATGTAACGTGACAGATAACTCACATGATCATTCTAGGCACAGATAGTGTAGCAGATGCGACCTGAAGTCCTATGTAAGGCTGGATTAGCACCACCTTTTTGTAATTCAGTTCCCGTATACGTTTTCAATACGGAACCGTATGCATTGACTCTCCATCGAAAACTGTATGCCAAACGATGCATCCGGTTGTGTCCGTTTTGCACCCTGTACGGTTTTGTCAGTTTTTTCCCGTACCCAAAACCATAGCCTACCACGGTTTTTGGTCCGGGTGAAAAACCGTATTGAAACCGTATAGGTTTTTTTTTTAACATGGGAGTCAATGGGAACCGTAGAGAATCGTATGTGCGTACTGTTCCAGCTGGTTTGCACCATATGTTTTTTGACTTTGCACATGCGCAGCGCACACCGAAAGTTTTTTTTCTTGGAATTTCAATCAAACAAGTGTAACTTTATTCATAATGGAGTGAAAAGTTGAAAACGTATACATTTTTTTTCTTAAAAAAACTGATGCAACCGGACATAATTTTTCAAACCATATACAGTGGTCCCTCAACATACGATGGTAATCCTTTCCAAATGGACCATCGTTTGTTGAAACCATCGTATGTTGAGGGATCCGTGCAATGTAAAATATAGGACAGTGGTCTACAACCTTCGGACCTCCAGATGTTGCAAAACTACAACACTCAGCATGCCCGGAAAGCCAACGGCTGTCTGGGCATGCTGGGAGTTGTAGTTTTGCAACATCTGGAGTTCTGCAGGTTGAAGACCACTGGTATTGGAGGTTATACTCGCGTGTCCCCGCCGCTCCGAACTGTCACCGCTGCCCTGGATGTCGCCTTCCATTGCTGTCCCCGACGCTCCGGCAAGGCCTCTGCTTCCCCGGCATCCTCGCTCTCTGTCGCCGCCATCACGTCGCTACGCACGCCGCTCCTATTGGATGTCAAGACGGCGCGCGCAGCGACGTGATGACGGCGATGGAGAGCGCCGGCGATGCAGGGGATCCCGAAGAGGACGCGCCGGAGCCCCGAGGACAGGTAAGTGATCGTCAGCGGACCACACGGGGCACTGTAAACGGCTATCCGGCGGTGGCTGAAGCAGTCTGCGCTGCCGGATAGCCGTTTATGCGATGGCCCCGACATACAAAAGCATCGTATGTTGATGCTGCCTTCAACATGCGATGGCCTCTGTTGAAATTATCGTATGTCTGGGCCATCGTAGGTCGGGGGGTCACTGTACAGTTTAAAATTTGTACACACGTTTTGATACAGTTTAGTCAGGTTTTGAGGAATCCATTTTTCATAAAAAACCTGATACGGGAACTGTATTGCAAAAACGTGGTGTGAACCCAGCCTAATACCTCAGCTAATATAGTAATAATTCTCCTAGTACAGGTAATGTAGTAGCTGATATATCCAGTCCTATCCAACACCACAGATAACACAGTGACAATACACTACTGCACAGATAATGCAGTAGTGTTGTCAGCAGTCCTATATAGCACCACATAACACATTGCAACATTACTTTTGCACTATATGTGACTTCTCAAGTGTCATAGAAATGTATCCTGTATCACAAAAAAAATCAAGCCAGCACTGCTCACCTACTTCCACTGTCCAGTCCTCAGTAGGGCTTATTATACAAGAAAACATGGAAAGCCTCCAAATTAATGAGGCAACAGATAGATACATAGAAAAAGAGAATCCAACTTCTGGGCAAAATACTCTAAAATCTTTAATGCTTTATTAATCCATTTTAAAAAGCCAGTATCTCACCGACACATTTCAGATGCATGCAAGCACCCTTAACCATGGATATGGGCTCCGACGGGTATCTGAAACACGTTGCTGGCTTTTTAAAATGGATTAATAAAGCATCAAAGCTCATAGAATAGTGTCTGGTGCCTTAATGTAGTGTTAATGGGAGATGTAAAATAAAAGCAGGAAACCAATACACTCCTACTAGGTTAAGGATGGTTAGAGGAAGAAAAAGAAAAAAGAGGAAAAATAAATAAAAAAGGGATATAGAGAGATGTGTCCAGTTTAAATTTATTAAACGATAAACATGTTATTGTACGCTATGGTGTCTTCTGCAAGCATGTAGTGGAGCAACACTTAGGCATTCTTCCCAGGCTCAGAGTCATAGGTATCGAGAGAGTGCGCCCGCCCTATAGGGGGTGACTGGAGTCGGGCTGTGTTCAGACGGGAAGCGTTCTGGATCCTTTGTCTGGAGATGCGCTTCCCGTCTGGACTCAATTACAGACAGGATTTGTCATATATTTATTAAATAGGGGCGTTTTTCCTATGGTTTAAACTAGGGATCGACCGATTATCGGTTTGGCCGATATTATCGGCCGATATTCACGATTTTGGGCGTTATCGGTAATTATCTTGCTGATAATCCAATAATGCCCCCCGCACCGCCTCCACCGCACCCGCCACCCCCACCACCGACCCACCGCGCCGCACCTCCCCACCGTGTCGCACCCCCACCGCACCGCCCCGGCCCCATTGCCTCCCCCATCCCCGGTTTTATAATTACCTGTTCCCGGGGGCCGGGGTCCACGCTACTTCTGGCTCCTGCTGCGTCCTGCGTTACGCTGTGCGCAATGACGAGTGACGTGACTGCACATGACGCCACGTACGCGCCGTCAGTGTGCACAGTGACAGCTCAGGAGGACGCCACCGAAGCCAGATGTAGAGTGGACCCCGGGCCCCGGGAACAGATAATTATAAAACCGGGGATGGGGGAGGCAATGGGACCAGGGCGGTGCGGTGGGGGGTGTGACGCGGCGCGGTGCGGTGGTCGTGATAGGACTCAGGAGGACCCCCGGACAGGCAGGGGGAGAGAAGCGAGTGGCGGCGGCGGCCTATGGCACCGCAAAAGCCGCTGCAGTTCATTGATTTAAAGCAATGATCTGCAGCAGTGTCGCGGAGGGGATAAATAGCCGATAACTTATACCGGAATATCGGTATAAGTTATCGGCTATCGGCCCTAACCTCCACAGATTATCGGTATCGGCCCTAAAAAGATCGATATTGGTCGATCCCTAGTTTAAACTTGTTATGCATAAATATTGATATGCACTATGAATATTGCAAATTTTATATTGTGTTTAATGTTGTCTTGAGTTGCCACTTTTATTCTTAATGTCTATTCTAAGATTTATGTACTGATATATAATAGGGGCACCATGTGTCTGTCTGTGGTTTTGCATACTTAGGGTTCCATTTACCTGTTACGATGTTAGATACATATACACATTTGTCATAATTGCACTTCCTTTTCTCTGGGAAACGCCTATTGTTGGGCGGTCTCGAGCTCAGGAAGTAGTCATACCTGGTATAGGGTATATATAGCTGGTCATTTTAGAAATGAGTTGCCATGACTAAGACTTATTAATAGGTCGAAACGCGTTGGTGCATTTTGTTAGTGTTGTTATACATATTTTTTGTTCTTGTATGCTGTATTTGGATTTTAACATGATTTGAATTAAAACCTGGAATTTTAATCCGAGTTGGGAGCCGGATATCCTATTTCCTTGTCTTCTGCAGGGCCCTTCCATCAGACCGATCACAGATAAAATTAGAATAAGAATAAAATACACTAAAATAAAACTAAATAATTTAAAATGTTCATGCAGTAGATATTCCCCTATTGGCAAATTAGGAGGGCTATAATGTCAGATTGTAGTTTCTTCACCATAAATAGTGTAATGTGAAGTAGTAGAATATTGTCCTCTCTGTAATATAGTAGCGTGATACAGATGGAATATCAGGTTTTTCACAATGTGATAGCGACCCTTATGTTAATGGCTTGGACAGCGCCGTGCCGTAATATGAACCGTAGGTGAGACTGGTGCGTACTCGGTAAGAGCGCTCTGTAATGCTGTGATGCCCCTATTTGTTGCCCACTCTACCCTGATAGCACAGGGCGAACATTTTCACATTAGCCCTGTTCTATCAGGGTAGAGTGGGCAACAAATAGGGATATCACAGCGCTACAGAGTGCTCTATTCTTATTCTAATTTTATCTGTGATCTGTCTGATGCAAGGGCCCTCCAGAAGACACCATAGTGTACAATAACATATTGTTTATCGTTTAATACATTTAAACTGGACACATCTCTCTATATGCCTTTTTTTTTATTTATTTTTCCTCTTTTTCTTCCTCTAACCATCCTTAGCCTAGTAGGACTGTATTGGTATCTTGGTTTTATTTAGCAGTTTTTTGGCACATTGGGTAATGTGTATCGCAGTATCCTCCGCTTAGGCATTCCGTTTTATGTGGAGCCTCTTTTTTAATGTGAGATGTGTTTTATGGTAACCAGCTCTGCTACATCTGTATACAATATCACTAGAAGAATCAGAGACGGACTACAACCCCCACATGATTGGACTTCCTATAGCTGCTTTAGTCTTCATCATTGTGTCGCACAGTTTTTGTACAGTGGGCAGGGATTGAGTGGGTAATTGTCAGGTGTCTTTATTAGTCAGAAAGAGCATTTTATTACCAGATTAAGTGGCCCCTGCTCAGGAGCCGTGGACAGCCAGTGCTGCGGTCAGGAGAGATAAAGCAGGAGGCTGGCGCAGGATTCAGGCCGACATACGCTTTAGTGGGCTATTAAATGGGAAGCAGATCCAGTTTATGGCTTGGATGCAGGAGGGGCGCAGGTGGGGGAGGGCTCCACGGGTACAATTTCATTTCTCTTTTATCTCTTTAGCCTGCTGAATTATAATGGCCTGTACAGCTGAACAACACGCTCTGCGCCATGCATATTAACATCATAGCGCCGACCTGGTAGTACAACTGCGCTGTTTGATCTCCATAGCGGCACTGTCACCATAACACATAACTCGTATAACTAAAGAAATTGGCTCAGGTTGTTATATATTGGAGGCTAAGGTGGGGTGACATTGTACACTAGATTTTTGGAGTGTTGTGATGTTGTAGACTAGATTTTCATAGTGGGTTGATGTTGTATAGTTTTTGTTTAGGGTGGAGTCCTTTTGCATAGTTGATGTTTATGGTGGGTTGACATGTACACTAGAGGCTCAGGATAAAGTGACATACACTAGAGGCTCAGAAGGAAGTGATTTACACTAGTGGCTCAGGGTGCAGTGGCGTTATACACTAGAGGCTCAGGGTAGAGTGACGTTGTAAACTGGAGGCTCAGGGTGCAGTGACGTTGTACGCTAGAGGCTCGGGGTACAGTGACGTTGTACGCTAGAGGCTCGGGTGCAGTGACATTGCACACTGCAGGATGGAGTGACTGTGTACAAACAACACCCAAGATGCAGTGCAGTTGTACACTAAAGGTGGTCTATAAAGTGACAGCTGCCCTTCTATCATAGGGACTATATGAGGTGGCCTAGACCGTGGCATATGGTCCATATTTGCTTTCAGTACTTTACACTTGGTAGATCACATATTGTGATTTGCTGATAGTCTGGCTTTGGCAGTCGACTGATCTTGGGGAATGTTTGCAATATGACCCATCTCTGCTGGCATACATTTGGCAGTGTGATCTGGAGAGTAGAGGACAAGCATTGCCGGAGTCTAATGGAGATTCCCATTAAAGCTGCAAGCATTGTCCTGATAGTGATGAGGTGATACGTTATCTTTCTAGGTGCCCAATGGATGAACAGGGTCAGGCTGCAGAGTGGCAGCAAGTGTTCCATGTTAATTGAATGCAGTGCGGCTCCCTCTTAGCATTCCTGCCACCTGTGCTGCACAAGCCAGAGAAAAACAAGACACGGACAGAATGCAGAGAGTGACTGTCTACTTCACTCCATAGTGGCTGCTACCTTATCTCTCCTGACCTTGTCTTTGCACATTGTGAGTCCTGAGACATTCCAAGATGCTAGTCTCAAGATTTTTTTATCAGATGGACCCCCTTCCCTGAAATATTGCTTCCAGTGGAAAAAAGGTCTCTTACTTCATGAGTACGGCCTGTTATTAAGGCAGACTAGCTAGATCTTACAGTATGTTGTGCCTTTTTAAGATGCTCCACAAGGATTGGGGTGTGGCCCTTAGGTTCCTAATCCCCCTGCAGAAACCAGGACACAGATGGGTCATTTCATGCTTTTGGATGAAGTGATCACTTTTCTGCTGGTTCTAGGGGTTAGGGAAGATCCTGAGGGTTTCTTTCCTTTCCAGAAAGGGCCACTGATTATATACCACAGTGCATCGCAGAAAAACGTGCTATCTACAGACACTGAACCAGCAGGGAACAGATCCTGCAACCTGAGAGCTAGAAGAAAGCTTGCAGAGCTGTGAAGACATGATGTAAGGTATGGAATAGTATGTGTGTATATATATATATATATATATATATATAATGTATTTTGCTATTCCAGATTTCTGTGAAAAGCCTACTGTAGGGCATGTTCTGTGCAGAATCTGGACCAGTAAGGGGCAGCAGTTTGGTCTTGCAAAATGACATTGTTTGTGGAGTATGTTTGCTTAAATGGGCACTCTCATTAAAACAAATTTTTGCTGTTGCTTATGGTATATAAAAAATATTTCTAATGTACTTTGTTTAAAAAAATTAAGTTTTCTATGTTTTATTTGTGTTAAAATAAAATCTGCCACTAGGTGTCTCCTTACCTGTCCAGAGCACATTTCCCCCTATCTTTTGCACAGACATTGGACTCCTGCTGGCCTGGCAGAAGTCCAAAATCAGGAAATGCAGTATGGAGTGCTGAGGGGGGAGGGGGGGTGCAGCCTTAGCCAATCATAGCTTATCTCACACTAAACTGCTATGGGCTGTGTGTAGCCGAGTGAGGGAGGAAGTTCTCCCCTGTATGGCTTCAGATGATGTTACACCTGCTGGGGTACACCCCTTCCCGGTCTGTGAATCTGTCTGAGACTGAGCAGGAAATACAAAGCAATATCAAGTTAGGAAACTAGAAACTAGGGGTGATTTAGTATGATGGGGACAGTGAACTGGGAGGATTATTAAATTCAACAAGATCATGACAGTTACTCCTTAATGTATCAGGAAATCTCCTGGGACGTAAAGTAAATGTGGTTTCTGTTCAGGTTTAGTATACCACATAGTTTATTTATTAAATTTTTTAAACATGTATGAGTAGAAATTTTAAAGCGTACCCATCAGAACCAACAAAAAACATTTTTTTAAAATATATCACTCAGTACCTAATCCTGACCATGTACATCTAATTTTTTATGTGTCCAGCACCTTTATTTTATTATTACATTTTTAATTTAGCTCACTAGTCTGAATTCCTCTCAAAGGGAGGGGGTGTTGCCACACTGTGCAGGTCTCCGCCCCCTCCCTCAGTATGCTGTCTACTCACATCTCCCCTAGCATTAGCAAAACTACAACTCTTAGCTTGTCCTCACTGACAGTAGCGGGACACAAGCTGACAGTGGGAGGATTCTTCCTCCATCTGTGAGCCCTGCGCTCACAGCTGTCAATCAAGGAAGTGTGTCCATTATGTAGGTGATGAAGCATGGACACAGCAGGACTAGTATGTGTCCAAGGAGGGGCCGTTCTTTGACTGGCTTTTTCAGTATGAGATACTGAAAATGTTCTAATGAAAGCAATTGCAAAACCTATTGGTTGCATGCTTTACAACATATCAAAAGTTTCGGCCAGATTTAGAATATAGGCAGACATTGTCTGTGATGGAAGAGAACATTATCTGTGAGGGAGAACATAGTCTGTGATGGGGAAGAACATGAACATTGTCTGTGATGGGGGAGAACATTAATAGGAATTAGATAAATAATTGTCAATTTAGTCCGATCTGAGAGGAAAGAAACAGAAAAATACTGTAATAACAACCAGATGGAGCCCAGCCACAACCAATGTAAACTAAAACCTTTCCCTGCAGCGCCCCTGGAGACAGAAATGCATATTGCTCTTCTGTAAACATTTCATTCTCAGTATTGAATTGTATTCCAGGATTTGCTTGTCTTCAGGTGAAACTGAGGATCTTGCAAAGATTCTCAGATGTTTTTCTAGGTCTATATGTTATATAGTTTAAATATCATGTTATGAATTGATTACATTGCTCAAAAAAAATAAAGGGAACACTAAGATAACACATCCTAGATCTGAATGAATGAACTAATCATATGAAATACTTTCGTCTTTACATAGTTGAATTTGCTGACAACAAAATCACACAGAAATTATCAATCAAAATCAAATTTATCAACCCATGGAGGTCTGGATAAGGAGTCACGCCCAAAATCAAAGTTGAAAACCACACTACAGGCTGATCCAACTTTGATGTAATGTCCTTAAAACAAGTCAAAATGAGGCTCAGTAGTGTGTGTGGCCTCCACGTGCCCTTATGACCTCCCTACAATGCCTGGGCATGCTCCTGATGAGGTAGGGGATGGTCTCCTGAGGGATGTCCTCCCAGACCTGGAGTAAAGCATCCGCCAACTCCTGGACCGTCTGTGGTGCAATGTGGCATTGGTTGATGGAGCGAGACATGATGTCTCAGATGTGCTCAATCGGATTCCGGTCTGGGGAACGGGCGGGCCAGTCCATAACATCAATGCCTTCCTCTTGCATTAACTGCTGACACACTCCAGCATTGCCTTGCATTAGGAGGAACCCAGAGCCAAACGCACCAGCATATGGTCTCACAAGGGGTCTGAGGATCTCATCTCGGTACCTAATGGTAGTCAGGCTACCTCTGGCAAGCACATGGAGGGCTGCGTGGCCCCACCAAAGAAATGCCACCCCACACTATTACTGACCCACTGCCAAACCGGTCATGCTGGAGGATGTTGCAGGCAGCAGAACGTTCTCCACGGCATCTCCAGACTCTGTCACGTCTGTCACATCCTGCATGGTGTTGGGCTGTAAGCACAACCCCCACCTGTGGACGTCAGGCCCTCATACCATCCTCATGGAGTCTGTTTCTGACCGTTTGAGTGCACGTGCACATTTGTGGCCTGCTGGAGGTCATTTTGCAGGACTCTGGCAGTGCTCCTCCTTGCAAAAAGGCAGAGGTAGCGGTCCTGCTGCTGGGTTGTTGGCCTCCTCCATGCTGACAGACACAGCAAACCTTCTTGCCACAGATGGCATTGATGTGCCATCCTGGATGAGCTGCACAACCTGAGCCACTTGTGTGGGGTGTAGACTCCGTCTCATTCTACCACTAGAGTAAAAGCACTGCCAGCATTCAAAAGTGACCAAAACATCAGCCAGGAAGCATAGGAACTGAGAAGTGGTCTGTGGTCACCACCTGCAGAACCACTACTTTATTGGATGTGTCTTGCTAATTGCCTATAATTTCCACCTGTTGTCTGTTCCATTTGCACAAAAGCATGTGAAATTGATTGTCAATCATTGTTGCTTCCTGAGTGGACAGTGTGATTTCACAGAAGTGTGATTGACTTGGAGTTACATTGTGTTGTTTAAGTATTCCCTTTATTTTTTTTATTTTTTTTTAGCAGTGTACTTATCATTATAAAAGAACTTATTTTCTTCTTCTTTTGTTTTTTTTCCAATTTTATGACTTTGGAAAAAAAAAGGAAAAAACATGTTTTTCAGTGTTTTTTGCCCAGGTCACTATGTGGCATCCATCTGTGGTATATGTCAGGGAGTCTCCTCATGTTTCCCTCTGCTGGATCCTGAAAAAACACACTGTAAAAAAAGTGGATGGGGCAGAATACAGATTTGGGACTGTCCTCATTACAATTTTGCTATCCATCAAGCTCATACCTTTAAATATCTACATATGTATTGAAACCAATTGTTAGACCCATAAACTTGTGCAGTATGTGTAGTATACCATGTTTTTCTGTCCTTCATGAAAAACATATACATTTTCCAACACTGGAGTCAAAAGGAATTATATGGAAATGTAAGGTTCATTGTATCTAGTTTTTATTTTCAGGCATGCGCAGCAACAGAATCTGAAAGTTTACAAACTTTTTAAAAAATTTTTTTAAATTGACTAAACGGGAAAATTACACATGTTTTTACATAATAAATAAAAAATAAATAGGAAGATATAACTAAACAGTTAACATATATTAACATTGTTTTAGCCATAAAGTTGTTTACATAGTTACATATTCTTGTATACGTTATGTGTTAGATTCACATACATGTTAAAGGGGTACTCCGCCCCGAGACGTCTTATCCCCTATGCAAAGGATAGGGGATAAGATGTCAGATCGCGGGGGTCCCGCTGCTGGGGACCCCCGGGATCTCGGCTGCAGCACCCACCTCAACGGCTTCCGGCAACGCTGGAGGCTTCGGACCCCAACCACACGAACGGAAGAGCGTGACTTCACGACTCCGCCCCCGTGTGACGTCATGCCCGCCCCTCAATGCAAGTCTATGGGAGGGGGTGTGACGGCTGGAGGGGACGTGAGCAGCCTCTTTGAATACAAAAGGAGTGTAAGATGTGATAAGTAAAGGATTTGCAAAGTCACTCAATGTTATATTGAGATATTGGGGGAGATTTATCAATCAGCCTGAAACCCTACTTGTCTGTTTTTTCCCACAGTAACCAATCACAGCTCAACTTTCCTATCTTAACAAGCTCTTGTAAAGTTGAGCTGTGATTGGTTGCTGTAGGAAAAAAACTGACAATTAGGGTCTCCTTTCTCACCACACATGTATGAATATACCATGAACGTTTATTCATCCAACCATCTGTACCCCATTCATTCCTTAAAGACAGTGCCCACTGGACAAATGGCTGTGCATGTGTGGTCATTCTTCATTCAAACCAGTAGGCGATCTGGAAACCGATTCCTTTACAACTGTGTGTATGATATGGGTGTGGATGACATAACCTTATCTTCATGTGCCATGTGATGTAAAGGTGTCACTACTGTATGTACATCACAGAGCAGCATCCCATAGATAAGATCTACACCCTGCCCCTTTACAGCCCTATATCAGATAATTCCCCCTATAGCTCCCCCTCCAATCACAGACTTCGCATCCGGAGAATTAGCCGCTGCTAATAATCCTTCGTCTCGGACTCTTGTGCTTTTTGTGGTCGCTTTTCTTGGCTGCTATCTCCTGGATCTTAAAGAGGACCTCATTTCATAACAAGGTCCTTGATTTCCTTTTCAGCTCAGAAGTAGGTTAATTTCGGAACACTGCGTCTCAGCTTTATCTCAGCCTCTGCAGAACTTTCTTCGCACTCTTGTCATTCTCTCCCTCCCTCCACCTCTGCTTTTCCCTCTTGACAAATGGAGCTGCGGACAGATGAAAGCTATGTTCACTCTGCTGTCCTGGTCCATAAACCACTAATCAGGTTCACAAGATCACTATCACATGCTGCAAACGCTGCGCTCCCCCCTCATCCTGCACTCCCCCCTCTGTGATATGAGCTGAGAGGTCATACATGGGTTAATGGAAACCTGGCTTAAGCCAAGAGCAGACTGGCAGTCTCTGTACCCTGAGGATTGTTCAAGAAATGTGGGCACTGAGTACAAACCCTCTGTACAACACCTCACTGGCATATAGTTAGGATTATACAGGCCATGTATTAAGTGCTATATACATATACAGTTATGTTCCATGTAGATGGCAGAGGGCAGCCAACAGAAACAAACAGTTTACTGACCGCAGGAACCATCCCCAGGTCACATGTAGTGATATTATATAGGATAGTACTTATATAGTGTGGACATCACTCCCATCATGCCTCAGAATGTAGCACAGGTTCCATTTTCTCCTCTGCTCAGTGTCGGCCCTGTTGAGGCCTGTGTGCAAAACTACTGTACTGTCCACTTTGTAAAAGAACATAACTACAATAATATATAAAGGAATATAAATATATAGAGTCATTTAAAATGGATGGTGCAGAATTATAGCTTATATTCATAACCTCATAAGAGCTCATAACACAGACCTATTAACATGAAAAGACACAATAATTTTCCAAGTTTCAACAATACGCTACAAACATTTAAACCTAAACCAGCTACCATTGGTGACATGGTTGATGTGTAGGTGCTGGTCCAATTCTAACCAGACACATGCCAGCATGTCCTCTGATATGGACTCTACTGTTTCCACGATGCCTAGTCTCAGGCCATTCAGACCCTGTGGCTGGGGGGGGGGGGGGTCAGAAAGAAGTTGCAGGGTGTTAGATCTGGGGATGGTGCAGGCCGGCACAACATTGGTGAATTATCTCTGGCGCTGCCATTCCAGCATTCCAGTACAGTTTAATTCAGATATTGGTGAACCTCCAAATGGAAATGTATAGGGTCACCATCCTGCAGATAGCCTATGTTTGCCACATCTTCCTCTATGGCTTAAGGCAGTGACAGTATCCTTGGCTGAAAAGAAGGGACTGTAGCCTTTGTGCCTGCTCATTGCACGGAACATTTAATAAGGGGACATGGTTTTTCAGAGCCCCAAATTCTAATGTTGTGGCCTTTGACCTTCCCACTAAGGTGAAAGGTAGGCTCATCGCTGAACACCGGCCTGTCAGCGAATTTGTCCTCTAATTGGTCCTGCAAGTCAATGCAAAAGTCACAGCATTTTAGACTGTCATCTGGTTTGATGATGATGTAATCTGGGCTACCTAGACATCTGCTGTGTCGACAATAGAAATTGCTTTGAACATTTGTAACGTATAGATAAAACTCATGTTCATGTTAATAAATTTGTGTCATGATCTCTTGGTTATGAATACCAAGGCTATCATTTTGCACCATCCTTTTTTAATCACTCTCTATATATACCCCTCTATAAAAGAGCTATTATAGATTGCAAGCTCTTGTGAACAGGGTCTTTACCTCCAGTTTAAATTGTTGAAAAGTTTCTTACACTTATGTCGGATGTACCATCTGAACTATGAAGTGCTGTAGAATATATTGCTGATAAATAATATCATTCTGCCTATGTACAAGAATACAAAACATTCATGTAGAAGAATATGGCTACTATAATTTTGTCCTCTATGTACAAGAGTATAACTACAAAATACTGCCCCTATATACAAGGATATGGATACTATAATACTGCCTCCTATGTACAAGATTAGAACTACTATAATACTGCCTACTATGTACAGGAATATAACTTCTATAATACTGCTTCCTATGTGCAAGAATATAACTACTGTAATACTACCCCCTTATGTACAATATTATAACTACTAGGGATCGACCGATATCGATTTTTTTAGGGCTGATACCAATAATCTGTGGCCTTTCAGACCGATAGCCGATAATTTATACTGATATTCCGGTATAAGTTATCGGCTATCTCTCCGCTCCCCCGGCCCGAAGAAGCGGCTGCAGATCATTGATTTAAAGCGGGTGCTTTAAATCAATGAACTGCAGCGGCTTTTGCGGGGCCAGAGACCACCGCCGACAACCGCTTCTCTCCCCCTGCCTGTCCTGGGGTCCCCTATCCTCTGGCCAGAGACCGCCGCCGCCCGCTTCTCTCCCCCTGCCGGTCCTTAGTCCAACCATCGCCGCTGCCCCATTGTCTTCCCCATCCCCGGTTTCATAATTACCTGTTCCCGGGGTCCGCGCTACTTCTGGCTCTGGCGGCGTCCTGAGCTGTCAGTGTGCGCACTGACGGCGACGTCGCGTTGAGGACATTGTTGCGCAGTGCACAGCGCAACACTGGACAGCGCAGGAGCCAGAAGTAGCACGGACCCCGGGCCCCAGGAACAGGTAATTATAAAACCGGGGATGGGGGAGGCAATGGAGCAGCGGCTGTGGGATGGGGGGTGCGGTGGGGGGGGTCCATGCGGTGTGCGGGGCATTATCGGATTATCGGCAAGGTAATTGCAGATACAGATAACGTCCTAAATCGTGAATATCGGCCGATAATATCGGCCAAACTGATAATCGGTCGATCCCTAATAACTACTATATGTATAACAATATAACTTTTATAATACTGCCCCATATGTGCAAGAATATAACTAATATAATACTGCCCCCTATCTAAAAAATATTTCTACTGTAATATGGCCTCTATGTACAAGAATAAAATTACTACAATACTGGCGCATATGTCCAAGAATATTACTATGCTAATACTGCTTTATACAGTGCTTTGCAAAATTATTCACCTATATTGGTGATTTTCCCTGTAATTAAAAGGAATTTTATTTATATTTGGTGTAACCTAGTAAACAGTGCACATTGTTACAGAGAAGTGAAAAATACCTTGTTTAATAAATAGATGTAATAGATTTACGTAATTGTCACATATGGGCAAGAAAAAAGTGAAATCCTGCACTCACAGCCTTTGTCCCTTCCTATTGCATGTCCGCCATAAATGAAGCATTCTACCTTGATATTGCTCTGTATTTTCTGCTCAGTCAGATTCACAGACTGGGAAGGGGCTACACACAGCCCATAGCAGTTCAGTGTGTGAGATGAGCTATGACTGGCTAAGGCTGCACACACCCCCTCAGCACTACAGACTGCATTTGGGACTTATGCTAGGCCAGCAGGAGTCCAAAGTCTGTGCAAGACTGAAGTAAACAAGGAGATGCGCTCTCTCGTCCGTAGTAGGGAAGCAGTTGGACGATAAAATACCCACTGCACCCAAAGTAATGTGATGTCTCGCTGGGGATATCAGCAACAACAGCATCTCACTTGGGAAGGGTGCGGGGTGAAGGGCGGTAAGGGCAGTTGTGCAGCTCGAATCCCCTATCCGTATCCACAAGGGTACGGAAACAATGGAGGCAGGAGAAAAATCGAACAAGAAAAAGAATAAGAAAAGGGGGTTTGGAACGAGCGCTACTGCTGTTAGGGAAAGAATTCAGGATGCCACGGTAGCACAGGACAGTTTATTGAAGTTCAAGTAAAAGGACAACGTGTTTTGGCACTAGCAGGTGCCTTCCTCAGGTCCACAAAACAATTAATAGCGTCCTGTAGCCTGTGTAGTGCCACCCTAGCACTACACCTGCTAGTGCCGAAACACGTTGTCCTTTTACTTGAACTTCAATAAACTGTCCTGTGCTACCGTGGCGTCCTGAATTCTTTCCCTAACAGCAGTAGCGCTCGTTCCAAACCCCAAAGTCTGTGCAATAGATGGGGGGAAATGTGCTCTGGACAAGTAGGGAGACACCTAGTTGCAACTTTTGTTTTTTTTACACAAAACATAGAAAACTTTATTTTTTTTAAACAAAGAAATATTTTATTTTATTAGAAATATTTTATTTACCATAAGGAGTGCAATTGCAAAAATTTGTTTTAATGACAGTGCCCATTTAAATACCCTGGCCTAGCAGGGTGTGGATGAAATATGATATCTGAATGAAAGAGCAGAGGGATAGTTTAAAGGGGTACTCCGGCACTTAGACATCTTATCCCCTATCCAAAGGATAGGGGATAAGATGCCTGATCGCGGTGGTCCCGCCGCTGGGGACCCCCGTGATCTTGCACGCCGCACCACGTTTAAAATCAGTCCCCGAAGCGTGTTCAATCCGGGTCTGATTACTGCCGATCACGGGGCCGGAGCGTTGTGACATCAAGGCTCCGCACCATGTGATGTCATGCTCTGCCCCCTCAATGCAAGCCTATGGGAGGGGGCGTGACAGCTCACGTCATCTCAGGCTGGTTTCTTGAACATGACAATGAGTTCGCTGTACTTCAATGGTCTCCTCAGTCGCCAGATCTCAGTCCAATAGAACACCTGTTTTGAAATGGGAGAGTCACATCAGGGATGTGCAACCGATCAGTCTGCAGCAACTGTGTGATAATAATAATACAGAATACAAAATACAATAATATAGCTACTATAATACTATATAATTTAGAGTTTTGCCCAGTGTTTTCTCCCTTCTTTACATTGTTTTACAATAAGAGTCAGTTGTGGTTGAGGCTCCGTGCTGATACTGCTCTTCAGGAATATAAGCATCTGTGTTGGAGAACACTGGCACAGTTCATACGTTGGCAGTCACCGTGGTCACTAGGCCCCAGTCCATGTACCGAGTATACAATTAGTGCAGGACATTATTGCAGCAAATATCCCGGTCATAAGAGATAAGGGATGATAATGGAAAGGGCTGCTCCTTTCGTCCTGTTACACCTTGTGAACACAATTTATTTCAACCTCAGAATCAGCATCTGATACTAGAAATTATCTTAGTTGAAAGCGATAAATATATCACAAATTGTTTTAAAGGGACCTTGTCACATTGACAATGCAGATTATCTTTTTGATCATTAAAGGGGTACTCCCACCCTAGACATCTTATCTATCCTTTGGATAGGGGATAAGATGTCTGATCACGGGGGTCCCGCCGCTGGGTACCCTCGCATTATTGCTTGCGGTACCCACCTGTGTTCTCACCAGAACCGCTGGAGGGTCTGACTCCGGGAACGGAAGTCCGTGACGTCAGGATTCCGCCCCCGTATGACGTAATGCCCGTCCCCTCAATGCAAGTCTATGGGAGGGGGCGTGGGTGCTGCAAGCAATAATGCGGGGGTCCCCAGCAGCGGGACCCCCGAGATTAGACATCTTATCCCCTATCCTTTGGATATGGGATAAGATGTCTAGGGTGGGAGTACCCCTTTAATGCATAGCTTTCTGCAAAAAGTTCCAGGGTAACTTGTGATTTATTCATGTAAATCTCTGCTTATTCTGTACAAAGTAGTCAAGTGGGTGGTCCTACTTAGTAAATGACACTCATATGCAGACAGTTGTCAATCAGTGAATAGGACCGCCCACATGACTACTTGGCCCAGAATTAGCAGAGCTATACATGAATGAATGACAAGTTACCCTGGAACTTTTCCCACAAAATGACGGTGTGTGTGTATGTATATATATATGCACTTATAGACTCATGGCCGTAAATGTTTGCACCCCTGATATTTTTTAAGAAAATGAAGCATTTCTCACAGAAAAGGATTGCAGTAACACATGTTTTGCTATACACATGTTTATTCCCTTTGTGTGTATTGGAACTAAACCAAAAAAGGGAGGAAAAAAAGCTAATTGGACATAATGTCACACCAAACTCCAAAAATGGCCAGGACAAAATTATTGGCACCCTTAATTTAATATTTGGTTGCACACCCTTAGGAAAAAAAAAAACTGAAATCGGTCGCTTCCTATAACCATCGATAAGCTTCTTACACCTCTCAGCCGGAATGTTGGACCACTCTTCCTGTGCAAACTGCTCCAGGTCTCTCTTATTGGAAGGGCGCTTTTTCCCAACAACAATTTTAAGATCTCTCCACAGGTGTTCAGTGGGATTTAGATCTGGACTCATTGCTGGCCACTTCAGAACTCTCCAGCGCTTTGTTGCCATCCATTTCTTGGTGCTTTTTGATGTATGTTTGGGGTCATTGTCTTGCTGGAAGATTCAAGATCTGGGACGCAAACCCAGCTTTCTGACACTGGGCTGTACAGTGCAACCCAAAATTCGTTGGTGATCCTCAGATTTTATGATGCCTTGCACACATTCAAGACACCCAGTGCCAGAGGCAGCAAAACAACCCCAAAACATAATTGAACCTCCCCCATATTTCACTATAGGTACTGTGTTATTTTCTTTGTAGGCCTCATTCTGTTTTCGGTAAACAGTAGAATGATGTGCTTTACCAAAAAGCTCTATCTTGGCCTCATCTGTCCACGAGTCGTTTTCCCAGAAGGATTTTGGCTTACTCAAGTTCATTTTGGCAAAATGTAGTCTTGCTTTTTTATGTCTCTGTGTCAGCAGTGGGGTCCTCCTGGGTCACCTGACACCTTTCATATATTTTTCTCTTCTGTCCATGCCCAGGGAGATTAGCTACACCGCCATGGGTTGCAAACTTCTTGATAATGTTGCGCACTGTGGACAAAGGCAAATATGGATCTCTGGAGATGGACTTGTAACCTTGAGATTGTTGATATTTTTCCTCAGACAGTCCTCATAAGTCCTCAGACAGTTCTCCTTTCCTCTTTCTGTAGTCCATACTTAGTGTGGCACACACAGACACACAATGCAAAGACTAAGTGAACTTCTCTCCTTTTTATCTGCTTTCAGGTGGGATTTTTATATTGCCCACACCTGTTACTTGCCCGAGTAGCATCATATGCTTGAAACAATCTTATGTATCCACAATTTTGAAAGGGTGCTAATAATTTTGTCCTGGCCATTTTTGGAGTTTGGTGTAACATTATGTCCAATTTGATTTTTTTCCTCCCTTTTTTGGTTTAGTTCCAATACACACAACAAAGAGAATAAACATGTGTATAGCAAAACTACTGCAATCCTTTTCTGTGAGAAATACTTAATTTTCTTGAAAAATTTCAAGGGTGCCAACATTTACGGCCATGACTGTAAAAATATATAAATATGTATGTGTGTGTGTGTGTGTGTGTGTGTGTATATATATATATATATATATATATATATATATATATATTTATTTATTTATTTTATACTATGCTCCTCATGCAGATTGGGCCATGTTCACATCATAATTTGTGCCTCCAAGAGACAGGATATGTTGACGCAATTGGCTGTCAGTGTATCTGTGCTTAGGTTGGCACATGCTCCATTTAATTCAGTGACCTGAATGGTAGTTTGCAAGTGACTAGGTTGGTGTTATTTTCTGAATGTATAAGAGTTTCGGCTTGGACTGAAAAGAGTGATGCGATGCACTTTTCAGTTTAAGCCAAAAGTCCTATACACTCTGAAAATAACCTGTATGTAGTCCCTAGATGATTATGTTTGGGTCATTGAAATGATTGGGGCCTGTGCCAACCTGAGCATAGAGACATTGGCAGCGGATTTTGAGACTTTGCTGACATATCCATGCCTCGGTGGCCGGACATCAATTTTTAGATTAGTTTTACACCAAATGCTCAGGTTGCAGGACCTTCCGTTTAACTGCTCACTTCTTTTTGGTTTAGTGTCTGTACTGCACATCCCCTGCTGTACTGCATTGTGAGAGATGCAGTGGGTATGCTATGTACCAGTGGTGCACCGAAACCAATAATTTAGGCTGTGCTTGGCTGAAAACAGAAACTGAAAAAACATTGCCCCACCACTTTAAAAAAAGAAAAGAAAAACGTTTTAGAGGATTATTTTTGTAATTGCAGAACATTAAGCTGTTTCAGGGCATGCTGGGAGTTGTAATACTTGGTGTGGGTCAGCTGCAGAGCCATAGACTGTCTGAAAGTTGCAGCTGGTAACTTACTGCAACTTCCAGCATGACCTGACACAGCTCTATAGCTGACCCAAACCAAACCTACAACTCACAGCATATTGCACTATAACGTATGCTCTAATGCTGTATAGTGCAACATTCTGGGAGTTGTAGTTCTTGGTTTGGGTCATGGACTGTGTCAGGGCATTCTGGCAGTTGCAGTTAGTTACAACTACAGCTTACTACAATTCCCAGCATGCCCTGACAGTTTATGGCTCTGCTGCTGATCCAGATCTCTATGCACTGTTTACACTGGGGAGAGAGGCCTAGACCTGGTGGGGAGTGCAGGACAGCCCGAGGCTGCACTAGGCCGTGGTGCTCTCCGGACTCAGTGTCAACGTCCTGGGCCCTGGACAGTGATCATCTGGACCCCCGGGCTGTAATGTTGGGCCAGTGACAGGAGGGGGAGACCTTGTCCTGCCAGGCTCCTCCTTCAACTGACACAAAGATACGCCCACTACTATAAGCCATAGTATCAGTATTTTCTTTTCGGCAAAATGCCGAAAGCACCATTTTCTGCCTATAAGTTCTGACTGCTGGAAATTCGGTGCATCACGTCTATGAATTATGAACATTTTTGCCAAAATGCAGTGTGTTAGAAGTGCATTCTGTGGTTCCAGCTAAGGTGTGTGTCAATGTGCACAGATATGACAGATTCATGTAGCCAAATTGTGGGTGCTGCTCTGGATATAATTGGAATATGAGTATGTTATGTTTCATCTATAGAATAAAAGAAAAACAGTGAAAATATTAGGGGAGATATATCATAATCTGTTCAGAGGAAAAGTGATGCAGTTGCTGATAGCAACCAATAGAGACCTACCGTATATACTCGAGTATAAGCCGAGTTTTCCCCCCCCTCGGCTTATACTCGAGTAAACTCTCCGCCTGTCAATTCCTTCTCAGTGGTCCTCAACCTACGGACCTCCAGATGTTGCAAAACTACAACTCCAAACTACAACTGCTGGGAGTTGTAGTTTTGCAACATCTGGAGGTCTGCAGGTTGAAGACCACTGGAAGGAATGACAGGCGATGATGATGAAGGGGGGGATGATGACGAGGGGGATGATGATGATGACGGGGGTGTTAATGATGGGGGTCTGGATGATGATGGGGGGGATGATGTATGTTACGCCGAGCGCTCCGGGTCCCCGCTCCTCCCCGGAGCGCTCGCTACACTCTCGCTACTGCAGCGCCCCGGTCAGATCCACTGACCGGGTGAGCTGCGATACCGCCTCCAGCCGGGATGCGATTCGCGATGCGGGTGGTGCCCGCTCGCGATGCGCACCCCGGCTCCCGTACCTGACTTGCTCTCCGTCGGTCCTGTCCCGGCGCGCGCGGCCCCGCTCCCTAGGGCGCACGCGCGCCGGGTCTCTGCGATTTAAAGGGCCACTGCGCCGCTGATTGGCGCAGTGGTTCTAATCAGTGTGTTCACCTGTGCACTCCCTATGTATACCTCACTTCCCCTGCACTCCCTCGCCGGATCTTGTTGCCATCGTGCCAGTGAAAGCGTTCCTTGTGTGTTCCTAGCCTGTGTTCCAGACCTCCTGCCGTTGCCCCTGACTACGATCCTTGCTGCCTGCCCCGACCTTCTGCTACGTCCGACCTTGCTTTTGTCTACTCCCTTGTACCGCGCCTATCTTCAGCAGTCAGAGAGGTTGAGCCGTTGCTAGTGGATACGACCTGGTTACTACCGCCGCAGCAAGACCATCCCGCTTTGCGGCGGGCTCTGGTGAACACCAGTAGTGACTTAGAACCGGTCCACTAGCACGGTCCACGCCAATCCCTCTCTGGCACAGAGGATCCACCTCCTGCCAGCCGGCATCGTGACAGTAGATCCGGCCATGGATCCCGCTGAAGTTCCTCTGCCAGTTGTCGCCGACCTCACCACGGTGGTCGCCCAGCAGTCACAACAGATAGCGCAACAAGGCCACCAGCTGTCTCAACTGACCGTGATGCTACAGCAGCTACTACCACAGCTTCAGCAATCATCTCCTCCGCCAGCTCCTGCACCTCCTCCGCAGCGAGTGGCCGCTTCAGGCCTACGACTATCCTTGCCGGATAAATTTGATGGGGACTCTAAGTTTTGCCGTGGCTTTCTTTCACAATGCTCCCTGCACTTGGAGATGATGTCGGACCACTTTCCTACTGAAAGGTCTAAGGTGGCTTTCGTAGTCAGTCTTCTGTCTGGAAAAGCTCTGTCATGGGCCACACCGCTCTGGGACCGCAATGACCCCGTCACTGCCTCTGTACACTCCTTCTTCTCGGAAATTCGAAGTGTCTTTGAGGAACCTGCCCGAGCCTCTTCTGCTGAGACTGCCCTGCTGAACCTGGTCCAGGGTAATTCTTCCGTTGGCGAGTACCCCGTACAATTCCGTACTCTTGCTTCAGAACTATCCTGGAATAATGAGGCCCTCTGCGCGACCTTTAAAAAAGGCCTATCCAGCAACATTAAAGATGTTCTGGCCGCACGAGAAATCCCTGCTAATCTACATGAACTCATCCATCTAGCCACTCGCATTGACATGCGTTTTTCCGAAAGGCGTCAAGAGCTCCGCCAGGATTTGGACTTTGTTCGCACAAGGCGTTTTTTCTCCCCGGCTCCTCTCTCCTCTGGTCCTCTGCAATCCGTTCCTGTGCCTCCCGCCGTGGAGGCTATGCAAGTTGACCGGTCTCGCCTGACACCTCAAGAGAGGACACGACGCCGCATGGAGAATCTCTGCCTGTACTGTGCCGGTACCGAACACTTCCTGAAGGATTGTCCTATCCGTCCTCCTCGCCTGGAAAGACGTACGCTGACTCCGCACAAAGGTGAGACAGTCCTTGATGTCAACTCTGCTTCTCCACGTCTTACTGTGCCTGTGCGGATATCTGCCTCTACCTTCTCCTTCTCTACTATGGCCTTCTTGGATTCCGGATCTGCAGGAAATTTTATTTTGGCCTCTCTCATCAACAGGTTCAACATTCTGGTGACCAGTCTCACCAGACCCCTCTACATCAATTGTGTTAACAATGAAAGATTGGACTGTACCATACGTTACCGCACGGAGCCCCTCCTAATGTGCATCGGACCTCATCACGAAAAAATTGAGTTTTTGGTCCTCCCTAATTGCACTTCCGAAATTCTCCTTGGACTACCATGGCTTCAACACCATTCCCCAACCCTGGATTGGTCCACAGGGGAGATCAAGAGCTGGGGTACCTCTTGTTTCAAGGACTGCCTTAAACCGGTTCCCAGTACTCCCTGCCGTGACCCTGTGGTTCCCCCTGTAACCGGCCTCCCTAAGGCCTATATGGACTTTGCTGACGTATTTTGCAAAAAACAAGCTGAGACTCTACCTCCTCACAGGCCTTATGACTGTCCTATTGACCTCCTCCCGGGCACTACTCCACCCCGGGGCAGAATTTATCCTCTCTCCGCCCCAGAGACTCTTGCTATGTCTGAGTACATCCAGGAAAATTTAAAAAAGGGCTTTATCCGCAAATCTTCCTCTCCTGCCGGAGCTGGATTTTTCTTTGTGTCCAAATGAGATGGCTCCCTACGTCCTTGCATTGACTACCGCGGTCTTAATAAAATCACGGTAAAAAACCGCTACCCCCTACCTCTTATCTCTGAACTCTTTGATCGCCTCCAAGGTGCCCACATCTTTACCAAACTGGACTTAAGAGGTGCTTATAATCTCATCCGCATCAGGGAGGGGGATGAATGGAAAACGGCATTTAACACTAGAGATGGACACTTTGAGTATCTGGTCATGCCCTTTGGCCTGTGCAACGCCCCTGCCGTCTTCCAAGACTTTGTTAATGAAATTTTTCGTGATCTCTTATATTCCTGTGTTGTTGTGTATCTGGACGATATTCTGATTTTTTCTGCCAACCTAGAAGAACACCGCCAGCATGTCCGCATGGTTCTTCAGAGACTTCGTGACAATCAACTTTATGCCAAAATGGAGAAATGTCTGTTTGAATGTCAATCTCTTCCTTTCCTAGGATACTTGGTCTCTGGCCAGGGACTACAAATGGACCCAGATAAACTCTCTGCCATCTTAGATTGGCCATGCCCCTCCGGACTCCGTGCTATCCAACGTTTTTTGGGGTTCGCCAATTATTACAGACAATTTATTCCACATTTTTCCACCATTGTGGCTCCTATCGTGGCTTTAACCAAAAAGAATGCCAATCCTAAGTCATGGCCTCCTCAAGCGGAAGACGCATTTAATCGGCTCAAGTCTGCCTTTTCTTCTGCTCCCGTGCTCTCCAGACCTGACCCATCTAAACCCTTCCTATTGGAGGTTGATGCCTCCTCAGTAGGAGCTGGAGCGGTTCTTCTACAAAAAAATTCTTCCGGGCATGCTGTTACTTGTGGTTTTTTTTCTAGGACCTTCTCTCCGGCGGAGAGGAACTACTCCATCGGGGATCGAGAGCTTCTGGCCATTAAATTAGCACTTGAGGAATGGAGGCATCTGCTGGAGGGATCTAAATTTCCAGTTATTATTTACACCGATCACAAGAATCTCTCCTATCTCCAGTCTGCCCAACGGCTGAATCCTCGCCAGGCCAGGTGGTCTCTGTTCTTTGCCCGGTTTAATTTTGAAATTCACTTTCGCCCTGCCGATAAGAACATTAGGGCCGATGCTCTCTCGTTCCTCGGATGCCTCGGAAGTAGAGCTCTCTCCGCAACACATCATTCCTCCTGACTGCCTGATCTCCACTTCTCCAGCCTCCATCAGGCAAACTCCTCCTGGGAAGACCTTCGTCTCTCCACGCCAACGCCTCGGAATCCTCAAATGGGGTCACTCCTCCCATCTCGCAGGCCATGCGGGCATCAAGAAATCTGTGCAACTCATCTCTCGTTTCTATTGGTGGCCGACTCTGGAGACGGATGTTGCTGATTTTGTGCGGGCCTGCACTGTCTGTGCCCGGGATAAGACTCCTCGCCAGAAGCCCGCTGGTCTTCTTCATCCTCTGCCTGTCCCCGAGCAGCCTTGGTCTCTGATTGGTATGGACTTTATTACAGACTTACCCCCATCCCGTGGCAACACTGTTGTTTGGGTGGTCGTTGATCGATTTTCCAAGATGGCACATTTTATTCCTCTTCCTGGTCTTCCTTCAGCGCCTCAGTTGGCAAAACAATTTTTTGTACACATTTTTCGTCTTCACGGGTTGCCCACGCAGATCGTCTCGGATAGAGGCGTCCAATTCGTGTCAAAATTCTGGAGGGCTCTCTGTAAACAACTCAAGATCAAATTAAACTTTTCTTCTGCTTATCATCCTCAATCCAATGGGCAAGTAGAAAGAATTAACCAGGTCCTGGGTGATTGTTTACGGCATTTTGTTTCCTCCCGCCAGGATGACTGGGCAGATCTTCTACCATGGGCCGAATTCTCGTACAACTTCAGAGTCTCTGAATCTTCTTCCAAATCCCCATTTTTCGTGGTGTACGGCCGTCACCCTCTTCCCCCCCTCCCTACTCCCTTGCCCTCTGGTTTGCCCGCTGTGGATGAAATAACTCGTGATCTTTCCACCATATGGAAAGAGACCCAAAATTCTCTCTTACAGGCTTCATCACGCATGAAGAAGTTTGCTGATAAGAAAAGAAGAGCTCCCCCCATTTTTTCTCCCGGAGACAAGGTATGGCTCTCCGCTAAATATGTCCGCTTCCGTGTTCCCAGCTACAAATTGGGACCACGCTATCTTGGTCCTTTCAAAGTTTTGTGCCAGATTAATCCTGTCTCTTACAAACTTCTTCTTCCTCCTTCTCTTCGTATTCCTAATGCCTTTCACGTTTCTCTTCTTAAATCACTCATCATCAACCGTTTCTCTCCCAAACTCGTTTCTCCCTCTCCTGTTTCCGGCTCTTCGGACATCTTCTCTGTAAAGGAGATATTGGCCTCCAAGAAAGTCAGAGGGAAAACCTTTTTTTTGGTCGATTGGGAGGGCTGTGGTCCTGAGGAGAGATCCTGGGAACCTGAGGACAATATCCTAGACAAAAGTCTGGTCCTCAGGTTCTCAGGCTCCAAGAAGAGGGGGAGACCCAAGGGGGGGGGTACTGTTACGCCGAGCGCTCCGGGTCCCCGCTCCTCCCCGGAGCGCTCGCTACACTCTCGCTACTGCAGCGCCCCGGTCAGATCCACTGACCGGGTGCGCTGCGATACCGCCTCCAGCCGGGATGCGATTCGCGATGCGGGTGGCGCCCGCTCGCGATGCGCACCCCGGCTCCCGTACCTGACTCGCTCTCCGTCGGTCCTGTCCCGGCGCGCGCGGCCCCGCTCCCTAGGGCGCGCGCGCGCCGGGTCTCTGCGATTTAAAGGGCCACTGCGCCGCTGATTGGCGCAGTGGTTCTAATCAGTGTGTTCACCTGTGCACTCCCTATGTATACCTCACTTCCCCTGCACTCCCTCGCCGGATCTTGTTGCCATCGTGCCAGTGAAAGCGTTCCTTGTGTGTTCCTAGCCTGTGTTCCAGACCTCCTGCCGTTGCCCCTGACTACGATCCTTGCTGCCTGCCCCGACCTTCTGCTACGTCCGACCTTGCTTTTGTCTACTCCCTTGTACCGCGCCTATCTTCAGCAGTCAGAGAGGTTGAGCCGTTGCTAGTGGATACGACCTGGTTACTACCGCCGCAGCAAGACCATCCCTCTTTGCGGCGGGCTCTGGTGAACACCAGTAGTGACTTAGAACCGGTCCACTAGCACGGTCCACGCCAATCCCTCTCTGGCACAGAGGATCCACCTCCTGCCAGCCGGCATCGTGACAATGTATTTCCCACCCTAGGCTTATAGTCGAGTCAATAATTTTCCTGGGTTTTTGGGGTGAAATTAGGGGCCTCGGCTTATATTCGGGTCGGCTTATACTCGAGTATATACGTTATTTAAAAATAAAATAAGCAATCTGGTTGCTATGGCCAACTGCTCCATTTGTCCTTGAACAGGTTTTGATAAAGCTCCCCCAATTTAATATTTATAGGAGTAATAAATTCTTACCTGTCACCATTATGACGTATACATGGTTTTTGTAGCAGATCCTTATGCATACTGCCTTTAAAAAATATCCCCCCCATTATTGAATGTTTGTCATAATAATACCCAAAATGAAGATAACATTGTGGATGAATTATTGATCAATTTATTTAAACAGAAAAGTTCAGAATTGCTGCTAAACCCTTCCTAAATGACACAGTCCTAAACAGAAAGAAGCCCGGCACAGCTACTCCGTAATCCAGTAATCCGCTAAGCTCTGCTCAATATTAGACCCTTACGGTGCTCACATTATAAGAATGTAAATGCAGGTCCCAAAGAGATGGCAAAGAAATGGAGCACTCACCAGGTTATTCAGGGTCATCAAGCTTCTTTTATTTCATGGAGCTTGGCAGCATCCAAACATGTAAGGGAGAGCGGACAAAACAAGGTAGGTGGGGGAGAGGGTTGGGCGACGGTCCGTATTCGCGCACGTAGCGCTTCGTCAGGCCCCTAAGGGGCCTGACGAAGCGCTACGTGTGCGAATACGGACCGTCGCCCAACCCTCTCCCCCACCTGAGGTGCCTGAGGAAGCGCTACGTGCGCGAATACGGACCGTCGCCCAACCCTCTCCCCCACCTGAGGTGCCTGAGGAAGCGCTACGTGCGCGAATACGGACCGGCGCCCAACCCTCTCCCCCACCTACCTTGTTTTGCCCACTCTCCCTTACATGTTTGGATGCTGCCAAGCTCCATGAAATAAAATAAGCTTGATGCCTCCGAATGACCTGGTGAGTGCTCCATTTCTTTGCCATCTGTTTGGGACCTGCCTTCCTAAATTACGTCTTCATGAAGAAATGTGTTGCCTTCTTCCATGCTGAACTTTTCTCATGTAAACTGCACGTCTGAGGCCCTCCGGCACACAATATGATATCCCATATGACCACTTATGTCCCTCCAAACATGTGCAACAGAAGGGTCAAAGACTGTGTGTAGTGATTTGTTTTCACATCACAGATCGTTCAATGTGACGTAGACAATAATAGGGGATGTCTGGGAGGATGTTGAGGTTTTTGCACATGGATATCTAACCCAATTTGCTGTTACTCAGGGAATATCGTGTTTCCCGGTGTTCGCCGTCCATCATCCTTTATATGACAGGATCAATGTGCGCAGAATTTGTGTTTTCTGGGCTTATTGAACGATTATATTCAGATAAACTGCAGGAATCTGGGATTTATGTACAAGATAAATATTGTGCAACCACAGAGTCCAATGTGGGGGAGGGAGACATTTATAGAGAAAGGACAACAGGGACTTTGTGAGGTTGTGATCTTATAGAAATAAGAGATAAATATGGGCCTAGGCCTGTCCTTGTATCCTGAATTGAAGGGGACAACCTCTCTGTGCATGGCGGGGGGTTATGTACTATTTAGAATGCAACTGATACCACTTAGCAAACATTTTCAACCTCAGTCACAGCTATTTCCATATGAGACCCTCCCTTGCTATCTCCAGTCACCAGTCCGCATTTCCAGCTGTCACTTTACACAGCCTTCATAGAGTTGCTGAGGCCCCAGTCACACCCGGCATTTCCCCCCCAAGATGCATAAATATTGAGTAAAAAAGTCCTTTCCTGCAAGGCTATGTTCACACCTTCAGGATTTAGGTGCAAATTCCAGATCTAAATCCTGACAGATGCCACTGACCTTCTGCTGGTAATGTTGGTGAGTGGGATATTTTATACCCAGTTCACATGCTCTGAAAAGCCTCAAAATCACCATAATGAGTCATGAGTTGTCTGATCCACGTGTGGATCCGCTGCCACAGATTTCTGCCACAGGCTCTTTGAAAAATCCATGTGAACTTATCCTAAAAATTTCTAAAATTATTTTCAGCCATTTTCTAGTATCTATTTTTGGGAAGTCAGGCAGAAGGGTTGCAGTTAGGGGGTTGTACAGAGGTTGCGAAGTTACAGCAATTCGATTCGTCACGAACATCGCAGCTCGTCCCTCTCTCTCATTGATTGTTGCTTGGCTTTCCCTGACTCCAGAATGGCACATGTACCTATTATTCATCAGTTACCTGTTCTCATAAAGGATTATCTGCTTTTTAGCACTATAGAAGAGCTGGGTACAGTACAGTATAGTTGCAGTTACAGCACCCACATGGCCTGTGTACCTATAGCTATACAGTGATAGTTAAAGGGATTTTCTGGTGAAAAACTTTTTTTTTTTTTTTTATCAACTGGTGCCAGAAAGTTAAACAGATTTGTAAATTACTTCTATAAAAAAAATCTTAATCCTTCCTGTACTTATTAGCTGCTGAATACTACAGTGGAAATTCTTTTCTGTTTAAAACACAGAGCTGTCAGCTGACATCATGAGCACTGTGGTCTCTGCTGACATCTCTGTCCATTTTAGGAACTGTCCAGGGTAAAAGGAAATCCCCATAGCAAACATATGCTGTTCTGGACAGTTCATAAAATGGACAGAGATGTCAGCAGAGAGCACTGTGCTTGTGATGTCAGCAGACAGTTCTGTGTTTCAAAAAGAAAATAATTTCCGCTGTGGTATTCAGCAGCTAATAAGTCCTGGAAGGATTAAGATTTTTTAATTGAAGTAATTTACAAATCTGAAAAAAGTAGAAAAAGGCCAGCACGGCTGAATGAAATCTTCAAAGCTTTATTCACGAATCCTCGTTAAAAACCTTCATGGTGGCAGAAAGACACGGACATATACAAAAATAGAAATATTGCACATGGAAAAACAGTCCCGAACAAGGCTGACGCGTTTCAGGTTGCTATACCCTTACTCATAGCTATGAGTAAGGGTATAGCAACCTGAAACGCGTCAGCCTTGTTCGGGACTGTTTTTCCATGTGCAATATTTCTATTTTTGTATATGTCCGTGTCTTTCTGCCACCATGAAGGTTTTTAACGAGGATTCGTGAATAAAGCTTTGAAGATTTCATTCAGCCGTGCTGGCCTTTTTCTACTTTTTTCTACTTTGGTTGGAGGTAGCCGTGCACGCCCCAGGTGAGCTGAGACTCTTTCCTTTTTTTAATTTACAAATCTGTTTAACTTTCTGGCACCGGTTGATTTAAAAAAAAAAAAGTTTTTCACCGGAGTACCCCTTTAACTTGCTCCTTTGAAAGCTGAGCCATCTTGAAGGACTCTAGGAAAGCTGGGTAACAACCCTTGAGAGAGATGTAATGGCAGCCATATTCCTCTCACCCAGCTCTAACCTCTGCCGAAATTTTTATGTTATCTCAATGTTTCATTCTGTGACACTTTATCTGACGAATTTAGTATAAAACAATCAGATTGATCGAATAATGGGCTGAGTGCTGTAGCTGCTGCAAAGTGGTAGGGAAGGGGTTACACTCCCCGCGGCCCTGTGGCAGTTCATAGCTTATTGATTGGGTATTAAGTTATGTAGCGGTGGGATGTTGACACAAGCAGCTGTTAATGGTCTGCGGCGGATCCTTGTCTGTCTGATTGTGACACCCACCAGTGCATTAACCATTTCCTAGGAAGCTGCCAACAGTGGATCGTTCTCTCTCACCATGCAGGGCTCCATATATGTAAAGCAGGCAGTTCTATATTTGCAGGCAGCACGCATCGCTTTATTTATTTATAACATACGGCGCCATACATCACTGTGACACTCTGGGCTTTCTATACATTCGTTGTGTCTCTATGGCGTTTGCCAAGAGGTAGATTTGATCCATCTTGTATTCTCTACTTCGGTCTGGTGCTGGACGAAGCTTATTATAATGATTATTCTCGGCTTCACTGCGTGGCTCTTTTTTTTTTTTTAGCTGTTGCTTTGTTTTCCATTATGCGTTGCCCTTTCTGAGCGGTGACACTTTCGGAATGTGGAGTGGCAGCAGCCAGGATGGGCACAGAGAGGTTTCTGGATGTGGATTCTGTTTTTAATGATGTCGCCTTCTAGAACTTTGCTTTCTATACCTAAGGGTTATGGTATGCAAATTTATCTACTAGATTCCAAACTAATTTCAGAATTTTGCTAAATTACATTTTTCTTTACCTATTTATGGCAAGATGCCATCTGTTAATGATGGTTAATAAGGGGCATTACACTCCAGAGGTAACCTAATACTGTGTGCCCTGTTAGAATACATGCGTTTGTAGAGGTTTGGGTCTTGTGCTGGTCATTCTTAGGTTTCAATAAGGGTTACATTGCACAGCTCTACCTCTGCCCAATATGAGCCCCTATCTTCTAGATCAGTGCTAATTTAATGGGAATCTGTCTTAAGAATTTACTATATAGAACGCGTGGCAACCCCCCCTTAGTGTGAGTGACAGCCCGGGCATGGCCCACGTCATCGCTCTGCTCCATCTGCCTAGGGAGCAGAGCGGTGATGAGGGCTATCAATCACGCTGAGGGGGCGTGACTACAGCCAGAGCAGACAGGACTAGGTGAGTATACCTCCCAACCCAGGGGACTACTTACGGGGCCGGTGGGGGACACTTCCTAACATCATATTATCACCATTCCTGTGGGCAGGAAAATTGTCACGTATTATATATATTATTAAAATCTCATGACAGGTTACCTTTAATGAGCCCATGACACAGATTAGTTATTCGGTGGGCAGGGCTGCAGGAATGATTCCTGGGCCGTTCGTGCGGCACTTTTTACTTCTGTCATTTGTTGGGCACATATCACCTATTACACAGAGAGATGTACAGCTAACAAACAAGGATTTTTCCGCTGGTTACATCCAAGATATCAGACAAAAATGAGCGAAGGGCCCTAGTTGTGTAATTTTTTATGAAAAGTTGATCTAATCGAAGTGGTCCCTGTCATAAGTTTATCAGTATGGGGGCATGGCAGAGACTTTAATCAGATATAAAAAGTTTTTGTATGTTGTGCATCTTGGTAAAATATTAACCTTTCTAATATACTTCATAAGAAAATGTTATTTCCTTTTTATAGAAATTATGGCTTGTAAAATCATGGCTTTGTCCAAGCTGACACACAGACATGGACAAAGTCCAGTAAGTGAGGGTGGGCTAGCACTCCTCTGTGCTCTCTCCTCTGTCTGATTGAAGGGACAGGAGAGAGCACAGAGGAGTGCTATCAGACAGGAGCACAGAGGAGTGCTATCAGACAGGGGCACAGAGGAGTGCTATCAGACAGGAGCACAGAGGAGTGCCATCAGAGAGGAGAGAGCACAGAGGAGTGCTATCAGACAGGAGCACAGAGGAGTGCTATCAGACAGGAGCACAGAGGAGTGCCATCAGAGAGGAGAGAACACAGAGGAGTACTATCAGACAGGAGCACAGTACTATCAGACAGGAGCACAGTACTATCAGACAGGAGCACAGAGGAGTACTATCTGACAGGAGAGAGCATAGAGGAGTACTATCGGACAGGAGAGAGCACAGAGGAGTGCTATCAGACAGGAGAGAGCACAGAGGAGTGTTATCGGACAGGAGAGAGCACAGAGGAGTACTATCAGACAGGAGAGAGCATAGTGGAGTACTACCATACAGGGAAGAGCACAGATGAGTCCCATCAGACAGGAGAGAGCACAGAGGAGTGCTATCAGACAGGTATCAGCACAGAGGAGTACTATAAGACAGGAGAGAGCACAGAGGAGTACTATCAGACAGGCATGAGCACAGAGGACTAGTATCAGACAGGCATGAGCACAGAGGAGTACTATCAGACAGGCATGAGCACAGAGGAGTGCTATCAGACAGGAAAGATCACAGAGGAGTCCTATAAGACAGGAGAGAGCACAGATGAGTACTATCAGACATAGAGCACAGAGGAGTACTTTCAGACAGAAGAGAGCACAGGAGTACTTTCAGACAGGAGAGAGCACAGAGGAGTACTATCAGACAGGAGAGAGCACAGAGGAGTCCTATCAGACAGGAGAGAGCACAGAGGAGTCCTATCAGACAGGAGAGGGCACAGAGGAGTGCTATCAGACAGGCATGAGCACAGAGGAGTACTATCAGACAGGATAGTGCACAGAGGAGTGCTATCAGACAGGAGAGAGTACAGAGGAGTCCTATCAGACAGGAGAGAGTACAGAGGAGTGCTATCAGACAGGAGTGAGCACAGAGGAGTCCTATCAGACAGGAGAGAGCACAGAGGAGTGCTATCAGACAGGCATGAGCACAGAGGAGTACTATCAGACAGGATAGTGCACAGAGGAGTGCTATCAGACAGGAGAGAGTACAGAGGAGTCCTATCAGACAGAAGAGAGCACAGAGGAGTCCTATCAAACAGGATAGTGCACAGAGGAGTGCTTTCAGACAGGATAGTGCACAGAGGAGTCCTATCAGACAGGAGAGAGCACAGAGGAGTCCTATTAGACAGGAGAGAGCACATCGGAGTCCTATTGGACAGGAGAGAGCACAAAGGAGTACTACCATACAGGTGAGAGAACAGAGGAGTCCTATCAGACAGAAGAGAGCACAGAGGAGTGCTATCAGACAGGAGAGGGCACAGAGGAGTACTATCAGACAGAAGAGAGCACAGAGGAGTGCTAGCCCAGGCTCACTCACTGGATTTTGTCCATGCCTGTGCTTTAGCTTGGACAAAGCCATGCTTTTATAAGATCCTCTCATGAAGTATATTAGAAAGGTTAATGTTTTGCCAAGATGTACAACATATACATTTTTTTGAATCTGACAGTGCCCATTTAAAGTAAACCAGAAGTGGGTTAAAAAAAAAAAAAATCTCTAATAAGATCCCTAATAGTTTTTCTGTGTCTGTTCTACTCCTGCTGATCTCATATAGGTTTAGTAATCCTGATCTCTTCTCAGTCTTTCCAATATAGGGTATCTCTGTGTTGGTTCCACTCCGGATTTTGGCTAAAAATACAGACCAAATACTGCCAAAGTAATACATGTGAACCCAGGCTATTATTGTTTCCTTATCCTTAAAATGTTTGATTGGTGGGGGTCACAACACTTGTGCACATGGGCGGCTATACCAAATATTGCATCTCTTCTCTTTTGTCTCATGGTCGCAGAAGTGCTGCTGTCCCTTCATTGTACTCATCAGCGGTTGTCCTAGAGGTCATACTCTTCCAATCAAACATTAAAGGGGTACTCCGGTGGAAAACAAGTTTTTTCAAATCTACTGGTGCCAGAAAGTTAAACGGATTAGTAAATTACTTATATTAAAAAATCTAAATCCTTCCACTACTTATCAGCTGCTGTATACTACAGAGGAAGTTAAGTTGTTCTTTTCTGTCTGACCACAGTGCTCTCTGCTGACACCTCTGTCCATGTCAGGAACTGTCCAGAGCAGGAGAGGTTTGCTATAAGGATTTGCTCCTGCTCTGGACAGTTCCTGAAACGGACAGAGGTGTCAGCAGAGAGCAATGTGGTCAGACTGAAAAGAACAACTCAACTTCCTCTGTAGTATACATCAGTTGATAAGTACTGGGATGGATTAATATTTTTTTAATAGAAGTAATTTACAAATCTGTTTATCTGTTTGGAGCCAGTTGATATGAAAAATATAGTTTTCCACCAGAGTACCCCTTTAAGGTTAGGTTCACGCTAAGGAAGCTCCGGACGGAAATGTTCCCTCCTCAGATTCCAGCACTGAAATTCTGTAGTGTGCACTGTGCAGCGGAATCCCATTGCTAGCAATGGGATTTACTGCAGAGGAATTTCTGACTGAAATTGCTAAGAGGAATTCCGATGTAAATTCCATAATATGAACCTAGCCTAATACTGTCAAGAAATATTGTTCAACTTCTACCATTTTCCGTGGAATTCCATATACCATTTATCATGGCGCAAAAAAATGAGCCCTCAAATATCCCTGTATATGGAAAAAGGAAAAAGTCATAGGGGTCAGAAGATGACAATTTTACACATACTAATTTTGGTGCATGTAGTTATAATTGTTTTTAAGTAGTAAAATAAAACTTATATAAGTTATGTATCCGTGCGACCGTATGGACCTACAGAATAAAGATAAGATGTCATTTTTACCAAAAAGTGCACTGGGTAGAATCGGAAGCCCCCAAAAGTTACAAAATGGTGTTTCTTTTTCCAGTTTTGCCCCACAAATATAATTTTTTCTGGTTTCGCCATAAATTTTGTGGTGAAGTAATTGATGTCATCACAAAGTACAATTGGGGGTGCAAAAAATAATCCCTCATATGAGTCTGTAGGTGCAAAATTGAAAGGTAGGTGCAAAATTGAAACCCTGCATCCTTAGGAGTTAATTTTGTGGAATTCTGCTGCGGAATCCCAGTCAATGGGGCTTTGAATTTCAGCAGAATTTTGTGTGTTTAGAGAACACAGAATGCAGTCGAGTGCAATTCTGCAGTTCCCTTCAGCAAGCTTTGCTGAAAAAATTTGTGCAAAATTGCGTAAATGTCGCCATGTGAAAATAGCCTTTATATGCCCATATTTTGCTGCAGTTTTGCCGCTGCATATTTTGCTACTCATTGAAGTCAACTTGAGGGTGCATTCACACACTAGTAACTAGCAACGGGTTTCCCGCTGAAGGAAACCCACTGCGAGTTTCGCTACCATTCATTTGAATGGGTCCGCGGACAGTCCGCAATTCTGACACTTTTGCGGACTGTCTGTGGACCCATTTAAATCAACGGTAGCGTAACTCGCAGCGGGATTCCCGAAGCGGGCAACCCCCCACTGCTAGTAATAGCATGTAAACGCACCCTTAGGCTTAGTTTCCACCTGTTTTTTTTTTTTTTGCAGTTTTTGGAATACTGCCACTGCAGTTTTTGAGCCAAAGCCAGAAGTGTATTCAAAAGGAATTAAAAATATAAAGGACCGACTTATACTATCTCCTACCTTATGGATCCACTTCTGACTTTGGCTTAAAAACTGCAGTGGCAGTTTTCCAAAAACTGTCAGAAAAAAAACCAAGTGGAAACTAAGCCTTAGCAAAATTAGTTGCAGAAAATCTGCAGCAAAATACACAGCAAAAGACATGTATCATTATTTGTGTATGGTAGAAGCAGTTTACCCCTTTTGCTGAATTTTAAATTATGTGCAGAAGCGCTAAATTTATCAATCAAGCCCAATGAGTTTCATAAATTTTGGGCAAATATAGTCATCTCCTCATACCTCCACTCTTTGAAAAAATGAAATCGATGATTTAGAGCATCTTGCTACGTGCAGTCCAAGATGGCTTATATTTGCATTAAAAATATGATCATTGTGCAAGATTTCTGCGGGTAAATGAAATGTACGCAGTTAATAAATTCATGCGTACTGAATATGTCACTCCAAGGTTCACCGAAACATACACATCTGGAGGAAATGCTCCACTAGAGTGTACGCAAAAAAAGATGCAAAAAAACAGCTCGCACAAAATTTTGCAAAAAAATGTAAACACAAAACTGGGGTAAATCTTTGATACATGTCCCCCTAAGAGTACCGTATATACTTGAGTATAAGCCGACCCGAATATAAGCCGAGGCCCCTAATTTTACCCCAAAAACCAAGGAAAAGTTATTGACTCGACTATAAGCCTAGGGTGGGAAATACATCATCCCCCATGTAATCATCCAGACCCCCGCCATCATCCCCCCCTTCATCATCACCGCCTGTCAATCCCTTCATCAGTGGTCTTCAACCTGCGGACCTCCAGATGTTGCAAAACTACAACTCCCAGCATGCTCGGACAGCCATTGGCTGTCCGGGCATGCTGGGTGTTGTAGTTTTGAAACCTCTGGAGGTCCGCAGGTTGAAGACCACTGCAGCCTTCGTCATCATCCAGCCCCCTCCCCCTTTTGTTTTGTACTCATCTCCCCTCGGGGTAAATTAGGGTGAGATGGTCCGGGCCATCTATGCTGCAGGAACCGTCCGGTGGGGATGGTTAGTCGTTGCGGGCTGTCCATTTTCACCGGGGGGGGGGCCTCTTCTCTGCGCTTCGGGCCCGGACTAGTGACGTTGCCTTGATGACGACGCACAGGGACGTTGCGCATGAAGCGTGGAGAAGAGGTCCCCCCGGTGAAAATGGACAGCCCACAACGACTAACCATCCCCACCGGATGGTCCCTGCAGCATAGATGGCCCGGACCAGCTCACCCTAATTTCCCGCCGAGGGGAGGTGAGTACAAAACAAAAGGGGGGGGGGGGGCTGCAACCTGCAGACCTCCAGAGGTTTCAAAACTACAACACCCAGCATGCCCGGACAGCCGATGGCTGTCCGAGCATTCTGGATGTTGTAGTTTTGAATCCTCTGGAGGTCTGCAGGTTGAAGACCACTGATGAAGTGATTGACAGGCGGATAGTTCACTCAAGTATAAACCGAGGGGGGCGTTTTCAGCACGAAAAATCGTGCTGAAAAGCTCGGCTTATACTCGAGTATATACGGTATGTTCACACAGGTGGATTTTCTGCAGCAGATTTTTCACTGCAGATTTCATTGCTGCCCATTGACATCAATGGGACCTGCTGCAGATTCTCAGCTGTGAAAAATCCGCCGTAGGTTACCTACAGAAAATCAGTCCATTTGAATGTACCCTGATCACACAAATCATCAAAGGAAGAAAAGGTAAAATAAAATGTTCAACAATATGAAAAAATGTATGGGAAAATCCTTTCCCCATACTTTACTTAAAAAATAGAAACAAAAAATGTTTTACTTTTGGTATTGCCACTGCTGTAAAAGCTATTAAAATAATGGCTTGAATGGATGAAATATGGCACCTATTGTTGTGTGCGCAAGGAGAAAGAAGTTGTCATGCTAGGACATTTAACCTTTTGGGAAAGCTGTCATTGGCTTTGCTGGTTGTCATCCAGATTTTTTGAAGCTAAGAAATATCCAAATAAAATTCTCAAATATATGACAGAATAGGATGATCATTTATATATGTGATACTAGGCAGAAATTTCATGTTGTGGGCAGAGGATGGGGATGCTGAAGTTCAGCCAAGACGTGGTATCTGCCATGATGTTCTATATTTAGCTTATTTAGAGGATGCTGTTGCCTCTGGCATATAGGGCTCTAGAGGTGCCCAATGTCCCATCATCTCCTTTATCCAATTGGAGACTGGATAAAGAGCGGAACTGCTGGGTGGAAGAATCACACAGGAAGAGGTCACAGCGTCTGTTTCAGATGAGCTGTGTCCTCTCAGCCGGACACCAAAGCAGTGAAGTAGCGTACAGAATCTTGGCGCCTGTAGTCAGCTTGGACACTAGCTGTAATATCAAGTACTGCGCCACAATGTCACCATAAAGGGAGAGACATTGATGCAGAGAATACAGCTGGCAGACGAAGGACAGAGCAAAGGCATTCTTGAGACCCACATGCTTTATACTTCAGTCACATCTATTCCATCTATTACTGCTGACAACCATCCTCTATATCATGTCTGAGAGGTTGTCACAGCCCCGCCCCCATTACTGACATCACTGGATATAATTACATTGTGATCAGACATGAGACCACACATCTTATACTACAGTCACATCTATTCCATCTATTACTGCTGACAACCATCCTCTATATCATGTCTGAGAGGTTCTCACAGCCCCGCCCCCATTACTGACATCACTGGATATAATTACATTGTGATCAGACATGAGATCACACACCTTATACTACAGTCACATCTATTCCATCTATTACTGCTGACAACCATCCTCTATATCATGTCTGAGAGGTTGTCACAGCCCCGCCCCCATTACTGACATCACTGGATATAATTACATTGTGATCAGACATGAGACCACACACCTTATACTACAGTCACATCTATTCCATCTATTACTGCTGACAACCATCCTCTATATCATGTCTGAGAGGTTGTCACAGCCCCGCCCCCATTACTGACATCACTGGATATAATTACATTGTGATCAGACATGAGACCACACACCTTATACTACAGTCACATCTATTCCATCTATTACTGCTGACAACCATCCTCTATATCATGTCTGAGAGGTTGTCACAGCCCCGCCCCCATTACTGACATCACTGGATATAATTACATTGTGATCAGACATGAGACCAAACACACCTTATACTACAGTCACATCTATTCCATCTATTACTGCTGACAACCATCTATATCATGTCTGAGAGATATCACAGCCCCGCCCCCATTACTGACATCACTGGATATAATTACATTGTGATCAGACATGAGATCCACACACCTTATACTATAGTCACATCTATTCCATCTATTACTGCTGACAACCATCCTCTATATCATGTCTGAGAGGTTGTCACAGCCCCGCCCCCATTACTGACATCACTAGATATAATTACATTGTGATCAGACATGAGACCACACACCTTATACTACAGTCACATCTATTCCATCTATTACTGCTGACAACCATCCTCTATATCATGTCTGAGAGGTTGTCACAGCCCCGCCCCCATTACTGACATCACTGGATATAATTTCATTGTGATCAGACATGAGACCACACACCTTATACTACAGTCACATCTATTCCCTCTATTACTGCTGACAACCATCCTCTATATCATGTCTGAGAGGTTGTCACAGCCCCGCCCCCATTACTGACATCACTGGATATAATTACATTGTGATCAGACATGAGACCACACACCTTATACTACAGTCACATCTATTCCCTCTATTACTGCTGACAACCATCCTCTATATCATGTCTGAGAGGTTGTCACAGCCCCGCCCCCATTACTGACATCACTGGATATAATTACATTGTGATCAGACATGAGATCCACACATCTTATACTACAGTCACATCTATTCCATCTATTACTGCTGACAACCATCCTCTATATCATGTCTGAGAGGTTGTCACAGCCCCGCCCCCATTACTGACATCACTGGATATAATTACATTGTGATCAGATATGAGACCACACACCTTATACTACAGTCACATTTATTCCATCTATTACTGCTGACAACCATCCTCTATATCATGTCTGAGAGGTTGTCACAGCCCCGCCCCCATTACTGACATCACTGGATATAATTACATTGTGATCAGACATGAGATCCACACACCTTATACTACAGTCACATCTATTCCATCTATTACTGCTGACAACCATCCTCTATATCATGTCTGAGAGGTGTCACAGCCCCGCCCCCATGACTGACATCACTGGATATAATTACATTGTGATCAGACATGAGATCCACACACCTTATACTACAGTCACATCTATTCCATCTATTACTGCTGACAACCATCCTCTATATCATGTCTGAGAGGTTGTCACAGCCCTGCCCCCATTACTGACATCACTGGATATAATTACATTGTGATCAGACATGAGACCACACACCTTATACTACAGTCACATCTATTCCATCTATTACTGCTGACAACCATCTATATCATGTCTGAGAGGTTGTCACAGCCCCGCCCCCATTACTGACATCACTGGATATAATTACATTGTGATCAGACATGAGACCACACACCTTATACTACAGTCACATCTATTCCATCTATTACTGCTGACAACCATCCTCTATATCATGTCTGAGAGGTTGTCACAGCCCCGCCCCCATTACTGACATCACTGGATATAATTACATTGTGATCAGACATGAGACCACACATCTTATACTACAGTCACATCTATTCCATCTATTACTGCTGACAACCATCCTCTATATCATGTCTGAGAGGTTGTCACAGCCCCGCCCCCATTACTGACATCACTGGATATAATTATATTGTGATCAGACATGAGATCCACACCTTATACTACAGTCACATCTATTCCATCTATTACTGCTGACAACCATCCTCTATATCATGTCTGAGAGGTGTCACAGCCCCGCCCCCATTACTGACATCATTGGATATAATTACATTGTGATCAGACATGAGATCCACACACCTTATACTACAGTCACATCTATTCCATCTATTACTACTGACAACCATCCTCTATATCATGTCTGAGAGGTTGTCACAGCCCCGCCCCCATTACTGACATCACTGGATATAATTACATTGTGATCAGACATGAGATCACACACCTTATACTACAGTCACATCTATTCCATCTATTACTGCTGACAACCATCCTCTATATCATGTCTGAGAGGTTGTCACAGCCCCGCCCCCATTACTGACATCATTGGATATATTAAAGTTTTCATTCTCTAAACCAAGCATGTCAAACTCAAAAGCTAACATAGGCCAAAAAAAAGGTTTAAAGGGGTATTCCAGGCAAACCCTTTTTTTTATATCTATCAACTGGCTACGGAAAGTTAAACAGATTTGTAAATTACTTCTATTAAAAAATCTTAATCCTTCCAATAGTTATTAGCTTTTGAAGTTTTCTGTCTAACTGCTCAATGATGATGTCACGTGGCGGGAGCTGTGCATGATGGGAGAATATCCCCATAGGAACTGCACAGCTCCCGGGACGTGAGTCATCAGAGAGCAGTTGGGCAGAAAACAACAACTCAACTTCAGAAGCTAATAACTATTGGAAGGATTAAGATTTTTTAATAGAAGTAATTTACAAATCTGTTTAACTTTCCGGAGCCAGTTGATATATAAAAAAAAGTTTTGGCCTGGAATTCCCCTTTAAGTTTATGTGGGCCGCATCCAAAAAAGGGTGTAGTAACGCCGGCCCTTGAATTCTGGGAGCGTGACGTGAGCGAACATCTATACGAGGCCCCCACATTAGGTTGGCAGTATAGTTCCCCCACATTAGGTTGTAGTTCCCCCACATTAGGTTGGCAGTGCAATTCCCCCACATTAGGTTGTAGTTCCCCCACATTAGGTTGGCAGTATAGTTCCCCCACGTTAGGTTGGCAGTATAGTTCCCCCCCCCCATGAGGTTGGCAGTATAGTTCCCCCCCCATTAGGTTGGCAGTATAGCCCCCCCCCCATTTGGTTGGCAGTATAGTTCCCCCCATTAGGTTGGCAGTATAGCTCCCCCCCATTAGGTTGGCAGTATAGTTCCCCCACATTAGATTGGCAGTATAGTTCCCCCACATTAGGCTAGCAGTGTTCCCCCACATTAGGTGCAGTGTAGTTCCCCCACATTAGGTGCAATACAGTTCCCCCACATTAGGTGCAGTGTAGTTCCCCCACATTAGGTGCAATACAGTTCCCCCACATTAGGTGCAGTACATTTCCCCCCCACATTAGGTGCAGTACATTTCCCCCCACATTAGGTGCAGTACATTTCCCCCCACATTAGGTGCAGTACAGTTCCCCCCACATTAGGTGCAGTACAGTTCCCCCCACATTAGGTGCAGTACAGTTCCCCCCACATTAGGTGCAGTACAGTTCCTCCCACATTAGGTGCAGTACAGTTCCTCCCACATTAGGTGCAGTACAGTTCCCCCACATTAGGTGCAGTACAGTTCCCCCACATTAGGTGCAGTACAGTTCCCCCCACATTAGGTGCAGTACAGTTCCCCCACATTAGGTGCAGTACAGTTCCCCCACATTAGGTGCAGTATAGTTCCCCCACATTAGGTGCAGTATAGTTCCCCCGCATTAGGTGCAGTATAGTTCCCCCCACATTAGGTTGGTAGTATAGTTCCCCACATTAGGTGCAGTACAGTTCCCCCCACATTAGGTTGTAGTTCTCCCACATTAGGTGCAGTGTAGTTCCCCCACATAAGGTGCAGTATAGTTCCCCCACATTAGGTGCAGTATAGTTCCCCCACATTAGGTTGGCAGTATAGTTCCCCCACATTAGGTGCAGTATAGTTCCCCCACATTAGGTGCAGTATAGTTCCCCACATTAGGGGCAGTACAGATCCCCCCACATTAGGTTGTAGTTCCCCCACATTAGCTGCAGTATAGTTCCCCCACATTAGGTGCAGTATATGGCTGGAGGCTGTATGCCTGTGTACTGCCCCACTTCAGTGCTCTGACCACCACTCCTCCGGTACGGCCATAGCAGTAGGTTCCGGGACCAGAGGAGCGGTGGTTTGAGCACCGAAGCTGACGTGCCGATGGTCACTTACCATGCTGGCCAGCGCGCGTCTTCCACCTCCATGTTCCGCTCCTCAGTGCCTCCGTTGCTATGGGTGCATGCACGGGACGTCGTCAGGGCAGCCCCTGAATCTTTGAACTTAACGCGGGGCCGCTGAGAGTTGATGGGGGCATCCCTGTGTCCCAAAAACATCTTTCGGGACACAGGGATGTCCGGGCCGCAAATATATTCATTGTGGGCCGCATGTTTGACTCCAGTGCTCTAAACTGTGCTAAAAAAAATTAAAATGTTGAGAAATTTGCATAAAATAAATATATATGTGTGCTGAACAACCATACCTTTAAAGCCCACCTGTACTTTGTAAAAAAAAACAACAACAAAAAAAAACTTTGTTAGATTAACCCATAGAAGTGGTGGCAAGGTGAACTAAATTATCTCACTGCTGGTATTAAGTTGAGAAGCTCTTTCCATGGTGCACAGCTATTTCTTAATATTTATTTATCTATTTCTTACTTTACCAAAAATTACTTCTTGCTCCAGAAATTTTATCACCACACTGGTCAAAGAATCTATTCAGTGCTCTTTCTCTAGCACTGTGCCATAGCATAGCAGAAAGGAGTGCATGCTGTTCTGTCATTGGCCAGAGAAGTCAGAGAAAGGAAGCAACTGTGTAGGTACAACTGGCAAACAGCCCAGCTCTGGTACCACCCCCTGAAATGAAGAGAATGAGAGATAACTGAGTACCATGGTGGGGACTCTCAGAGGCTCAGTAATAACAGTGAGAACACTAAATTCACCATATCACCACTCGAAAGGATTAACATAACCAAACCTTGTGGGCTTTTAATAATCTTTTGAAAAGAAAAATTGTTTTCCAGCACATTCCTAAGATGAAATCTGGGTAATTTGGAGGCAAAGTCAACACCTTGAACTCTTTATCATGCTCATCATCCAATTGTTGAACAGTATTTTCATGGTGGCAGGGCAAGTTATGTTGCTGTTAGAGGTCACTGCCATAAAGGAGTGTGCTTGGTCTGCAGCAATGTTTAGGGGTATGGTATGTGTAAAAGTATCATCCACATGAATGCCGGCACCCAGGATCTCCCAGCAGAACATCAATATTTCATCCGTTAATTTTTTTTCTATAGTGCATCCTGGTGCCATCTCTTCTCTAGGTAAGTGGTGCCTATGTAGCTGACTGTCCACATGAAAACAATATTCCTTAGACCAGCCCACCTTCTTCTATTGCTGTATGGTTTAGTTCTTACGCTCACATGCCCAATGTAGGCTCCAAATAGGAGGACAGAAGTCAGTATTGGCACTCATTGATATCTTTCTGATAGTAGTAGTAACATTATTTGTTCTACAGTAGCTCATCTGTGGAATCGGACCAGTCAGGCTAATTCAGGAGCTTCACTTGTTGCCTAACATATCCCACCTCCTGACAGGTGCCTCCATCATGGTCACTGCTCATTAACCTAATTTATATAGAATAAGGCAGGAAAAATAACAATTAGTCGCACACTCAACTTGCCCATTCCAGTGCTGGCACTCTATACCACCCTTATATACCCTGACAATGTGCTCTACCTGCTCTGCTGTGGAATTGAAATGTCATCAGCAGAGCGGGGAGAGCACATCACCAGGGTAAGGAAACACAAGAAGTTGTGTAGGCTGCAGTTTACTTTTTAACTAAATTAGAATACTCCTTTAATGTTGTGGCTCATCAGTGTATATGTATTTTTATATGTCTACATTCAGTGTAAGTGCAGGTAAACTAGGGGATGCTGGAAGTGCGGTTGCCATGGTGAAGGGAAGGAGCAATTGGGACTTGGCAGGGTCGCCGCTGGTTCTCCATACGCACGTGCGCTTTGTCAGGCTCCCATTTTGTCGTTATCCTGTGATAATGAATGCCGGAGGACGCCTAGGATGTGAAATTACCTGGAGTTGTGCAGACAGAGTAGACACAGAATTCTAGTGGTGCCTTATTGCGTGCAAAAAGCCGCCACCATCCGCAGCCCTGAGCCATTTCCTGTCTTCTGATAGGCAGACCTTGGGGGGTTGTTGACTGTGTAATGGTATTGTAGTCATAGCAGCTGCACACATATACATATAGGACAGAGTTGGGTTCTATTTTGTCTTTTGAAAGCCGTTATTCTGGATTAAATATGGCCACTATTTTCCCAAAAATTATGCCACACCCTCCCTTTGGTTATGTGTCTTAATGCTGCTTATCTTCATTGAATTGAATGCAATATCATGCACAACCTGTGGAAATATGTGGTGCTGCTTTTTGAAGAAATTAGCTCTGTTTTTCTAATCTTGAATAGGCCATTCAACAATGCTATGATCCCCAAATAAAATATGTATCCCTCACATTACTAGTGTAATCCCATATTTGATATTACTGCCAAATCCATCACATCACTGCAGATTTATCAATCAGCACACATTACTTGTGTAACCCACTATTGCATATCTTTAATGTATCCATGACTTTATATTAGAGTTGTATTTATCACATTACAGTATTGGTGTATTGATAGCCATACTTTAGGAATGTATCCTTCCCCACATATAACTGGTGTATCCAGCACCTCACATTACTGGTGTATCCATCAACACATATTACTGGTGTATTCTTTACTACATATTACTGGTGTATCCTTCACCTCACATTACTGGTATATCCATCAACACATATTACTGGTGTATTCTTTACTACATACTACTGGTGTATTCTTCACTACATATTACTGGTGTATTCTTCACTGCATATTACTGGTGTATTCTTTACTACATATTACTGGTGTATTCTTTACTACATATTACTGGTGTATTCTTTACTACATATTACTGGTGTATTCTTCACTACATATTACTGGTGTATTCTTTACTACATATTACTGGTGTATTCTTTACTACATATTACTGGTGTATTCTTTACTACATATTACTGGTGTATTCTTCACTACATACTACTGGTGTATTCTTTACTACATATTACTGGTGTATTCTTCACTACATACTACTGGTGTATTCTTTACTACATATTACTGGTGTATTCTTCACTACATATTACTGGTGTATTCTTTACTACATACTACTGGTGTATTCTTTACTACATATTACTGGTGTATTCTTTACTACATATTACTGGTGTATCCTTCACCTCATATTACTGGTGTATCCGTCACCTCACATTACTGGTGTATCCGTCACCTCACATTACTGGTGTATCCTTTACCACGTGTTACTGGGGTATCCATCACCTCACATTACTGGTGTATCCTTGTAAAACAAAAATAGAGAAAATGAAACACAGCCGCCCATCCACAATTTGTATTTTGATCTACAGGGTGGGCCATTTATATGGATACACCTTAATAAAATGGGACTAGTTGGTGATATTAACTTCCTGTTTGTGGCACATTAGTATATGTGAGGGGGGGGGGGGGGGACTTTTCAAGATGGGTGGTGACCATGGTGGCCATTTTGAAGTCGGCCATTTTGAATCCAACTTTTGTTTTTTCAATAGGAAGAGAGTCATGTGACACATCAAACTTATTGGGAATTTCACACGAAAAACAATGATGTGCTTGGTTTTAACATAACTTTATTCTTTCATGAGTTATTTACAAGTTTCTGACCACTTATAAAATGTGTTCAATGTGCTGCCCATTGTGTTGGATTGTTAATGTAACCCTCTTCTCCCACTCTTCACACACTGATAGCAACACCGCAGGAGAAATGCTAGCACAGGCTTCCAGTATCCGTAGTTTCAGGTGCTGCACATCTCGTATCTTCACAGCATAGACAATTGCCTTCAGAGGACCCCAAAGATAAAAGTCTAAGGGGGTCAGATCGGGAGACCTTGGGGGCCATTCAACTGGCCCATGACGGCCGATCCACTTTCCAGGAAACTGTTCATCTAGGAATGCTCGGACCTGACACCCATAATGTGGTGGTGCACCATCTTGCTGGAAAAACTCAGGGAACGTGCCAGCTTCAGTGCATAAAGAGGGAAACACATCATCATGTAGCAATTTCGCATATCCAGTGGCCTTGAGGTTTCCATTGATGAAGAATGGCCCCACTATCTTTGTACCCCATATACCACATTATACCATCAATTTTTGTGTTCCAACAGTCTTGTATCTATCCAATGTGGGTTAGTGTCAGACCAATAGCGGTGGTTTTATTTGTTAATTTCACCATTCACATAAAAGTTTGCCTCATCACTGAACAAAATCTTCTGTGTAAACTGAGGGTCCTGTTCCAATTTTTGTTTTGCCCATTCTGCAACAACTGAAACTACGGATACTGGAAGCCTGTGCTAGCATTTCTCCTGCGGTGTTGCCATCAGTGTGTGAAGAGTGGGAGAAGAGGGTTGCATTGACAATCCAACACAATGGGCAGCACATTGAACACATTTTATAAGTGGTCAGAAATTTGTAAATCACTCATGAAAGAATAAAGTTACGTTAAAACCAAGCACATCATTGTTTTTCTTGTGAAATTCCCAATAAGTTTGATGTGTCACATGACCCTCTTCCTATTGAAAAAACAAAAGTTGGATTCAAAATGGCCGAATTCAGAATGGCCGCCATGGTCACCACCCATCTTGAAAAGTTTCCCCCCCTCACATATACTAATGTGCCACAAACAGAAAGTTAATATCACCAACCATTCCCATTTTATCAAGGTGTATCCATATAAATGGCCCACCCTCTACTTACTTCTCAGCATAAATTCAAACACTAACAGGTTGTTAGTATAAATTTTGATCAAAAAGTAAAAGCCCGCTCGCCACGTCAAGGCCACCTTTTTAGAGTGGGTCCCTAACCCATCATTGGCGTAGCGCCGGGCGGCGGCAACCACCACCGCAACACCATGCTTCCATGGGGAGCGACCCAGTGGCTAAGCAGCCCCACTGTTGCCCGTTCAAGCCCTTGGCTCCAGGCCTCACCACCACACAGACAAAGCATCACATTAACAATGACGTCCGCAGTGTGCAGCCACACCAATGTGAACACCTACCAAGTGCTCCCAGCCAGAGGGCTGGGAAAATGCTAGGAGGAAACCCTTAATCAGTCTCCTGGTGTATCCTTCACCACATATTACTGGTGTATCCATCACCTCACATTACTGGTATATCCATCACCACATATTACTGGTGTATCCTTCACTACATATTACTGGTGTATCCTTCACTACATATTACTGGTGTATCCTTCACTACATATTACTGGTGTATCCTTCACCTCACATTACTGGTGTATACATCACCTCACATTACTGGTGTATCCTTCACCTCACATTACTAGTGTATCCTTCACCTCACATTACTGGTGTATCTATCACCTCTCATTACTGGTGTATCCATCACCTCACATTACTGGTATATCCTTTACCACATATTACTGGTGTATCCTTTACCTCACATTACTGGTGTATCCATCACCTCACATTACTGGTGTATCCATCACCTCACATTACTGGTGTATCCATCACCTCACATTACTGGTGTATCCTTGACCACATATTACTGGTGTATCCTTTACCACATATTACTGGTGTATTCATCACCTCACATTACTGGTGTATCCATCACCTCACATTACTGGTGTATCCTTGACCACATATTACTGGTGTATCCTTTACCACATATTACTGGTGTATCCATCACCTCACATTACTGGTGTATCCTTTACCACATATTACTGGTGTATCCATCACCTCACATTACTGGTGTATCCATCACCTCACATTACTGGTGTATCCATCACCTCACATTACTGTTGTATCCATCACCTCACATTACTGGTTTATCCATCACCTCACATTACTGGTGTATCCATCACCTCACATTACTGGTGTATCCATCACCTCACATTACTGGTGTATCCATCACCTCACATTACTGTTGTATCCATCACCTCACATTACTGGTTTATCCATCACCTCACATTACTGGTGTATCCATCACCTCACATTACTGGTGTATCCATCACCTCACATTACTGGTGTATCCATCACCTCACATTACTGGTGTATCCTTCACCTCACATTACTGGTGTATCCTTCACTGTGTATATTACTGGTGTATCCTTCACCTCACATTACTGGTGTATCCATCACCTCACATTACTGGTGTATCCTTCACCTCACATTACTGGTGTATCCATCACCTCACATTACTGGTATATCCTTTACCACATATTACTGGTGTATCCTTCACCTCACATTACTGGTGTATCCATCACCTCACATTACTGGTGTATCCATCACCTCACATTACTGGTGTATCCATCACCTCACATTACTGGTGTATCCTTTACCACATATTACTGGTGTATCCATCACCTCACATTACTGGTGTATCCTTTACCACATATTACTGGTGTATCCATCACCTCACATTACTGGTGTATCCATCACCTCACATTACTGGTGTATCCATCACCTCACATTACTGTTGTATCCATCACCTCACATTACTGGTGTATCCTTCACCTTACATTACTGGTGTATCCTTTACCACATATTACTGGTGTATCCATCACCTCACATTACTGGTGTATCCATCACCTCACATTACTGGTGTATCCATCACCTCACATTACTGTTGTATCCATCACCTCACATTACTGGTTTATCCATCACCTCACATTACTGGTGTATCCATCACCTCACATTACTGGTGTATCCATCACCTCACATTACTGGTGTATCCATCACCTCACATTACTGTTGTATCCATCACCTCACATTACTGGTTTATCCATCACCTCACATTACTGGTGTATCCATCACCTCACATTACTGGTGTATCCATCACCTCACATTACTGGTGTATCCATCACCTCACATTACTGGTGTATCCTTCACCTCACATTACTGGTGTATCCTTCACTGTGTATATTACTGGTGTATCCTTCACCTCACATTACTGGTGTATCCATCACCTCACATTACTGGTGTATCCTTCACCTCACATTACTGGTGTATCCATCACCTCACATTACTGGTGTATCCATCACCTCACATTACTGGTGTATCCTTGACCACATATTACTGGTGTATCCTTTACCTCACATTACTGGTGTATCCATCACCTCACATTACTGGTTTATCCTTCACTGCGTATATTACTGGTGTATCCTTCACCTCACATTACTGGTGTATCCTTCACTGCGTATATTACTGGTGTATCCATCACCTCACATTACTGGTGTATCCTTAACCACATATATTACTGGTGTATCCTTCACCACATATTGCTGGTGTATCCTTCACCTCACATTACTGGTGTATCCTTCACCACATATTGCTGGTGTATCCTTCACCACATATTACTGGTGTATCCTTCACCTCACATTACTGGTGTATCCATCACCTCACATTACTGGTGTATCCTTCACCACATATTTTACTGGTGTATCCTTCACCTCACATTACTGGTGTATCCATCACCTCACATTACTGGTGTATCCATCACCTCACATTACTGGTGTATCCTTCTCCACATATTACTGGTGTATCCTTCACCACATATTACTGGTGTATCCTTCACCACATATTACTGGTGTATCCTTCACCACATATTACTGGTGTATCCTTCACCACATATTACTGGTGTATCCTTCACCACATATTACTGGTGTATCCATCACCTCACATTACTGGTGTATCCTTTACCACTTATTACTGGTGTATCCTTCACCACATATTACTGGTGTATCCTTCACCACATATTACTGGTGTATCCTTCACCACATATTACTGGTGTATCCTTCACCTTACATTACTGGTGTATCCTTTACCACATATTACTGGTGTATCCTTCACCACATATTACTGGTGTATCCTTCACCACATATTACTGGTGTATCCTTCACCACATATTACTGGTGTATCCATCACCTCACATTACTGGTGTATCCTTCACCACATATTACTGGTGTATCCTTCACCTCACATTACTGGTGTATCCATCACCTCACATTACTGGTGTATCCTTCACCACATATTACTGGTGTATCCTTCACCTCACATTACTGGTGTATCTATCACCTCTCATTACTGGTGTATCCATCACCACATATTACTGGTGTATCCTTCACCACATATTACTGGTGTATCCTTCACCTCACATTACTGGTGTATCTATCACCTCTCATTACTGGTGTATCCATCACCACATATTACTGGTGTATCCATTACCTCACATTACTGGTGTAATCCCCCGATCTCATATGACTTGAGTATCCAGGGAGGGTGGCCTATTCCTGTCTGATTGTGCCTCCGTAGCCTTGATTGGATTTCATAGCTTTTTGTTTTTTTTCCCCCACATTCTGTACAATAAGAAGGGAAGAGACCCTGACAGGAATTTAGTATGAGAAAAATTCCAAAGGCCATTAAACTGGGTAATTTATATGGCTGCCGATTGTGCGCCTGGGGAAATATATTTCACAGGTAATTTCCAATCTGTCGGCCTGTGAAGGAAGCCATTATTCTAACTAAAAAAGAGATCATGATATCATGAGAGCCATTAACCCTTTCAGGGTCGCCACCTCCCAGCACACGCCTGGTTAACAAGGATGCCGCTGCTCTGCGTGGCCTGGAATGATCGCATATCTGTGATGGCTAGAGGGTCTGACAACTGGGTAGTGATAGGATGAATGCAGAGCTGCTGTCATATCATTACAAATCTGAATGGTTCATGATGGGAGTCATGGTTCACCAGCGAGGATACATATCAAGAGGCTGCAAATTTCCTGTAAAAGTTCCACTCTGTTGCCGGGTAAACTGGGTGACAACCCTGACTTACCATACTGGTTGTCACCCAGTTTTTCAAGACTTCTGTTTTTCACTCTACAATGAGAAAGTTTGCCATTCAGGATTCTGGGGGACAAGCTGTAGGACAACACCTTTAGGAACTGTAAAGTTGGTTGTTACCTATGGCTGCAAGTGTTTGCTGCAACCCTCTCTATTGACAGTAATAAAATAGTGAAACAGATGCATGAGTGCTGTAACATGCTGGAACTATTAGTCCTACAGCAATCTGCTTGTCTTACTCTTATATCTGAATTATCCTTGTTTGTTCTTCATGGTGATTTCTAAGGGTTAACCCTATTACACAGTCCCTCCGCTGAGTGATGGAGACACGATGGGGACACTGCCCTGTGGCGCGGATGCCGCCATTACATGCTGATAATACCCTATTGATTGAGCCGGATGTCCTAGTTTACATTGATAAAGAAGGCACATGGGGGACAGGTCCTGTGCTTAGTGTTTAATGACGGTTACTGCCGCCACCATTAATAGCACTTCATTATTAGCCGCGCGTTACGGCTCGCACCGGTACAGTCATTTATCACTGCCGCTCGCGTTGCTACGTGATAGACGAGTTTTATGTTTTATTGATTATTATGTAAAAATATCAAATGCTGTAAATGGAGAGATGCAGATCTGTCACCTGATTGGCTAAATACCACCCACACTCTCCTATAAATAATACAAAATCTTTCGGCTATTTTCTTTTTGACTTTTCTTTAGAGCGTCTTATTCTTAGACAGTGTAAGCTTTGATAAATCTGGCAAATTCCTAGGCTATATTCACACACTGTTTTTTAAGCCTAATTTTGAGCCATAAACTGCTAAAAAAAAAAAAAAGAGGACCAGAAGCCAAAAACTGCTGAAAAACTGTGTGTAAATGGAAAAATAGCTGAAAATAAGGCTTGTGTAACAGTGTGTAAATATATAACAAGCCTAAGGGCTTGTTCACAGCCTGCGGAGAGCCCGCCTCTTTCAAACTTGTAGTGGGAAACCCGCTGCAAGTTTGAAACAAGATCTACTTGTGTGAACTAGCCCTTAGGCTAGGGACACACGTTGCAGGTAAACTGAAGATTTTCTACAAAAGTGGATCCAGCTAGAAGAGGAAAAATAAAGGAATACTTCTCCCTTTCAACTGTATCCACTTCTGCCTTCGCACATTTTCTTCTGCTGAAAATCTGCAGTGTATCTGCAACGTGTTCCTACCCTTACACTGGCTAATCTAAGTGGCCCAGACAGTTTTTGCACCAATATTCTGATGCATTTTTTTGCTGCTCTGTGTTGCATCTTAACCCCTTAAGGACCAGGCCATTTTACACCTTAAGGACTCGGAAACGGGGGCGTAGGAGTACGTCCATTGTCCTTAAGGGGTTAATCCTCGCCCTTTAACCAATGCAAAGCCCCTTTTACAGAAGCCACATGTCTTGTTTGGGTGACACAGAAAAGTGTCTACAACTCATAATAAATGTGGTGTGAGTTATGTAACAGTTCTTTGGCACAAAATGTGACAGACTTCTAGTGAGTTTGCAATATTTAATCTTCCCCATTGTGTTTCAGTTCAATATCATTATCTGCTTACTGTCAGTGAATGGCAGGGCATGTACGTCAACAAGTCACTCTGCTTTGACCAGGGTATTTAGACACAGACCAGGTCAGAAACTGACCTTGTACCCTGGGTGAAGCAAAGCCCAACTATGCCATTCACTGACAACAAGTAGAGATCTTGGAAACAGCGAGTTCAAACACCGAACACAAAAAAGCAAAACTTTATACAATGGCAAAGCATTATAAAACTGTAAGACACCTTTACATTTTGCCTTATGCTTATTTCTGACTTGCCCTCATCTTCTTTATCCTTTCTCCTCTCTTGCAGGATGCAGTACTGGGCCACACGGCTGGAGCGGGAGTTTCACCAAGTTATGAGGAACTTTGCTGGTGCTCAGCAGTTACAGGGGGTGAGTACTACTGATCCAACTTGTCAGCTCAGCCACTAACTAGAAGTCATATTTGTACCAGATTTCAAATGCCAATCTGGCCTCTTTCCCTTCTTTAAATGGGCGCTGTCAGATACAAAAACTTTTGATATGTTGTAAAGCATGTGTAACCAATAGGTTTTGCAATTGCCTTCATTAGAAAATTTTCAGCATTTCATACTGAAAAAGCGGGTCAAAGAACTGCCCCCCTGCCTGCTTGGACACATACTAGACTTGCTGTGTCCATGCATCATCACCTATGTCATGGACACACTTCCTTGATTGACAGCTGTGAGCGTAGGGCTCACACAGATGGAGGAAAAATCCTCCCACTGTCAGCTTGTGTCCCGCTACTGTCAGTGAGGACATGCTGGGAGTTGTAGTTTTGCTAATGCTAGGGGAGATGTGAGCAGACAGCATACTGAGGGAGGGGGCGGAGACCTGCACAGTGAGGCCACGCCCCCTCCCTTTGAGAGGAATTCAGACTAGTGAACTAAATTAAAAGTGTAATAAAAAAATTAATAAAGGTGGTAGACACATAAAAATTACATGTACATGGTCAGGATTAGGTGCTAGCGCTTTAATTTGTCTCTAGTTTCTGGACAGTGGTCCGGATATGAATATATGGAACTGTCTCATGTCCTGTGAATATGACTCCTCTCCCTGTTACTACTAGGGGCTGTTCCTCACTGGTCTGGGGTAGACACCCTTGATTCCTCCATACAGTACTTCACTGCCATTAAAATGATGCATACGACACTTTCACTTCTCCACTATGCCCCCTTCTGGTGCAGGGGTAACGCTGCTGTTTAGCTGTCTGACTGAAGTGGAAAAGAGAGCTCTTCTATCAGACTTGAAGGTTTTAGTTGTTTCTGTGAAAGCTGGGTGGTAACCATTTTGGCTACCATTACAGTTTATTCTGTTACTCAGCTTTCACACACTCCTGAACTGGCTTGCTTTTATTTTTATTTTTCATTGCATTTCCAGCCATATTTGCTATTCAGGGGTTTGGGAAAGCTGGATGACTCTCTTTTCTAGTCTCTCTTTCTCCTAGCAGCACCCACCTCTCCACATCTATTAGAAACATATGTTGTGGCTTTTAATGCATTTGCATAATGAGGCCGCCTCTCATGAATAATGCATGTGCGTCCTGCCTGCGGTGGCCTCCTCCGGATAGTGTCACACTGTCACTGATACATTGTTTATTATTTTAATTAAGAGCAGTGTCTTAATGTCGCATCAGGAGGAGCTGGCCTGGCGCTATCTCGCAGTATCTGCTGTGAGCACCGGCAGACGCATCTCTTTTATCTCTTCGATGGCTGGATATAGTTATTTCGGAAATGTTGTGCTTGCTAGATCGATGTTCTTTATCTAGCACCATGTCCAAAAAGCAACCATTGCAGGGGACTTCAAGTCTCTGCAGCTTTTATGCCCCAGATTGCCGCCTTTCATGCATGCAACATCCTCAAAAATACCTGTATGGCTGAGTTTACATGTTTTTGGTCAGTGTTTTTAGCTAAACCAGGAGTACATAAAACAAAGAAAAAGGTGCAAACTTTCCATTTTATTTTATTTTTTGTAAGTTGTTTGTATTCCTAGTTTTAGTTAAAATACCGACCAAAATAAGCTCCAAAATGACAACCAAATACTGACTTAAAAAAAATATGTGAATCCAGCAATCAGTATCTAGTAAAGCAAAAAGACAACCTAGTGTATATGGCTCCAGTATACCACTGCAGAGATTGACAACTAACTTTTCCTAGATTTTCTTCAGATGTTTTGGAAAGGATATGTAGATGAAGTTGCTTCAATGCAGGGATATGTTTGCAGCAAATAATAAGTTATATTATGGGGGTTTAAGATCCGCATATGCAGGACTCACTCTAGCAAGGCCTTATATAGAGAACCTTAGAGGTTATTTTAGCTGCCACTGAACAGCTGGGGGGGGGGGGGGGGGGGGTCAGAGGTCAATGCTGGCTGCGTTCTGCAGAGAAATCAGGGAACATTATGTGTGGCTGGAAGAGGCCATTTTGGGAGAGGTTAAATGATAGCAGCACTTACGCAGAGTAATGCAGCCATTTAGCCGTATTAAATCATGCAGGGTGGAATAATTTAAATGCTTCCCTCATATTCCCCCTCCTCCTTTCCAGCTTTGTGATTCGGAGAGCCGATTCCAGCTATTGATGGTGCTCTTAGCGTCGTATACGGCATCCCACAAACACCCGGTGCACACTCCACTAATGACATGCAAATGAGATGCTAATGTGTCTACAATAACTTATGTGGAGCGGCGTCTGACAAATGAATGTGGCTGGGACCTGTCCCCCCGGGTGGTGATTAATGTGCGCCCGGCGCTGCTAGCGGATTTTTTTTGGCAATCTGCGCCGTACTTTGGGCTGCGAGCTTCCTCAAGACAGTGGCGGATTTTAATTGGATTTCTTGTCACTGGAGGTGACACTTGTGGGTGACAGAGGCCAGGGAGGAGACGGCCGCCTAATCCTGGTTTTAGCATTAAATCACTCATTGTGCATCGTCCCCGGGGCCATCGTCCTCCGCTCTGATGGGCAAGTGACAAGGCTCCGGGTGACCAGAGACAAACTGGTGGACTGAGACCGCAGGAAATCGCCCTACCTGCTGTAGTACAGATATCCATGGACGAGCTGGCGCAAACCACCATACTGGAATTTTATGGTTTTTAATGGAGAATATGAGGACTGTCATGTGCAGCAGATCTGTAAGAAATCAGGAATTCTACTCAGAGAGAAACAGATTTATCCATCCAGTCCAGTTAACCAATTCTAGAAGCAATTTATGGACCACTGAGTTGACATTTTCTTAGTTCCATTTACCAACTTTTTAGCAAAAACTATTGTAGAAATGAATCAATTTGTCTATTCAGCCACTGTATGTTTAATTATAATGGAGATAAATATAACTACTATAATATTGCTCCATATGTGCAAGACTATAACTATTCTAGCAGTACCTTATATGTACAAAAAACAGAACTACTATAATGCTGCCACAAAGGCTTGGTTGAAGCTATGGAATCTCCGGCCGGAGAAATGCTTGTGGAACTCTGCCCATGCACCAATCCTTTACCAAATTAGGTATCGGGGATAGGTAAGTATCATTAACATCAGTGTCACCCGCATTACCAACCTGTACCAACAGGTTAGATTTATCAAAACTTGTATAGAGGAAAAGTAGAGCAGTTGCCCAAAGCAACCAATCAGATTTCATATATTATTTTTTAGATATTTTTAGATTTTAAAATAAAGGAAGTTATCTGATTGGTTGCTATGGGCAATTGCACCACCTTTTCTCTACACAGGTTTTAATAAATCTCTCCCAGTGTACTTTATGTTAGTAGTACATTTTGGTTGATACCTTCAGCATTAAAGGGGTACTCCTACCCTAGACATCTTATCCCCTATCCAAAGGATAGGGGATAAGATGTCTGATCGCCGGGGTCTCGCCGCTGCGGACCCCGCATTATTGCATGCGGCACCCACCTGTTTCTTCACCGAAACCACTGGAGGGTCTGAGTTGCGACTACGGGTACGGAAGTCCGTGATGTCAGGACTCCGCCCCCGTGTGACGTCACGCCCGTCCCCTCAATGCAAGTCTATGGGAGTGGGACGGCCGTGATGTCACACGGGGGCGGAGTCCTGATGTCACGGACTTCCGTAGTTGTGACTCAGACCCTCCAGCGGTTCCAGTGAAAAAACAGGTGGGTGCCGCATACAATAATGCGGGGGTCCCCAGCGCCGAGAACCCCGCGTTCAGACATCTTATCCCCTATCCTTTGGTTTGGTCACCGGAATTAACCCAAAGTGGAGGTGAAATTTAAGGAATGCAAAAATGTTTTCCCAATTCCTTTTTTTAATCAATTTTTTTTTGTAACATATCAAGTATTACCAGAAAGATTTTTTATTTATTACCGATTCTGTTGACTTTACAAATATTCCATGTGTGTCCCTAGTGTGCTGCTTAACTCACAAAGGAGCCTCAGAAATAAAGGTCTCAAAACATAGCAAACGCACCCCCCCCCCACTTCAAGGAATTTATCTTGAGGTGTAGTATGCTTATGTTTCAAAATGTATTACAATTATGCAGTAAAAGTGAAAAAATTAAATACTGCTGCTCTATTTACAAATGTGCATTGAGGACCCTCAATCATGTGATCATTCGGGGTCACACTCTCCCGGTTCCCACTGTACACTTATCATCTTTTCTGTGGGTATGCTATAAATTGTAATCTTGGGATAACCATGTAAGAAATTATGTTTGTGCCACTATATGCCATAACATTTTATTTCTTGCCGGGCTTAACCCCTTTAACCCTTAGATGACACGCCCAGTACATGTACGATGTAGCCACCTTAATTTACAGAACTGTACATGCACAGCCCAGTGTGCAGTAAGGCTATGAATTATGCTCGCTTCATATACAGTAACAGCACCTATCAGCATCCGGCACTTACAGTCAATGACGGACATCAGCGATCACGCTCATGTCAGTCATTAAAGGAAAATGGCCATCTGTTCACCCACACTAAACCCAATACCCTGGTTTATAGTGTAGGTAAACAGGAGACCGATGAGGGGTTTATGGGTTAAATACTTACCTACACTCCGGAGAGCTATCCCTCCGAAGATCTTCTTCCATCTTCAGTGAATTGCGCGCTGTAGGAGGGCCCGCCGGTTCAATATGAATATTCATTGCCACGAGTCATGTTTAAGCGCTGCGCTGACTGAGCGCTCACTTGACCCATGACAACTAATATTTCAAATTGAACCGGTGGGCCCGCCTCCAGTGCGCAATTCACGGAGGATGGAAGAAGATCTTCGGAGGGACAGATCTGCGGAGTGAAGGTACGTATTTAACCCATTAACCCCTCATCGGTCTCCTGTTCTTCCACACTATTACCCAGTGTATTGAGTGTTGGTTAACAGATGACCATTTTCCTTTAACCTCCTAAATCATGGCATTTAATAGGTTTCTGGCAGGAGCTACATGTAAAAGTGGTACCAATAAAAACTGCAGCTCACAGCACAGCACAAAAAATTAGCAGCCAAACAACCCCATTGACAAAAAAAACTAAAAGGGTGTTTTAAGTATACTTTAGTATTTTGTTAAAAACTTTGTAATTACAGTATATTGACCCCCAGAACAAAGATAATATGTCAGTTTTACTGTAAAGTGAATTTTGTAAAAATGAAAAACCCCAAAAGAAGCAAAAATATGTTGTGGGTTTTTCATCAATTTCACCCCACAAATAATACCTTTTTGTTTTGCAGTACATTTTATAGTAAAAGGAAAGGTGGTATTGCAAAGTACAAAATTAGAACTACTGTAATACTTTATAAGAAAATTACTATAACACTGCTTCCTACGTATGCCTTCTGTGTGTAGGAATAAAACTATGATAATACTGTCCTCGATGTACAAGAAAATAGTTACTATAAGGCTGGAATTCCATGCTAGTACAATTTCCTGTGTCTGACGTTTTTTTCTGGCGTTTTTGCATTTGAGTTGAAATTGCATTTTTGGCCCCATTGGCGTTTTTTTCTAAATGTGTTGGGTACAAAAAAAAAAAAAGGATGCAGTAGGGATGGGAAAAAATGTATTTAAGGAAATTTATATTTTTTATAATGAACTTTTAATTCATTTTTAATAAAGTGTGTGTGAGTTTCACTTTTTTTTTTCTCTATATATTTTTTTACATTTTTTAGGTAGTACAACTACTCCCAGCATGGAACAGACTGTTCCATGATGGGAGTAGTAGTACCTGTACTAATAGACAGATCGCCCTGGGTGTCCTGACATCCGATGCGATCGTCCATAATATAGCAGAGATGTGGAGCGGCTCTATACAGCGCTCGCATCTCTGCTCTGTACTCCGGCCGCCAGTGTTGTGAATAGAACATCACTCATTCATATTTTCCGCCCAGAATGGTGATTGGCCGGATGGTTGCAGCCAATCACAGCTCTCAGAGGGAAATATGAATGAGTGATGTTCTATTCATATCACTGGCCGGAATATAGTGCAGAGATGCAGAACACAGGAGAAAGCCGCTCCGTATCTCTGCAATAGATAGGACGATCACAGCGGATGTCAGGAGTGATATCCGCTGTGATCTGTCCTTAACTGCAGGTACTACTTCTCCCATCATGGAGCACACTCTGCTTCATGTTGGGAGTTGTAGTACCTGCAGTTAAGGAAAGATCACAGCGGATGTCACTCCTGACACCCCCTGCGATCCTCCTGTGTAATGTATAGATGCGGCCGGCTGCTCTTCTATGGTCCCCTGCACTGACGTATATATACACCTATTCATATTTCCCACAGAGAGTTGTGATTGGCTGGAACCATCAGGCCAATCACAGCTCTATATGAATAGGTGTATATATGCGGCAGTGCAGGGGACCATAGAAGAGCGGCCGTCCGCATCTATACATTATACAGAAGAAGCCGGCTTCTTACATGACAGTGGGCTCAGCCTATCACCGGCCGAGGCGGAACATCGCTGCGGCCGGTGATAGGCTGACGGCTGTCCGACGTTCCCGTTCCCAGGAAACAAGTGAGGCCGGTACCGGACCAAGGGGAGGTGAGTTAAAGTTTATTTTGTTTATTTTTTGCAGCCTGTGCATAGGGATACCGCACAGTATAGAGCATTGGTCTCCAACCTGCGGACCTCCAGATGTTGCAAAACTAAAATTCCCAGCATGCCAGGACAGCCGTTGGCTGTCCAGGCATGCTGGGAGTTGTAGTTTTGCAACATCTGGAGGTCCGCAGGTTGGAGACCACTGGTATAGAGTGTCAGCGCCGGCGGCCGCAACACGAGGAGGGCAGCGCATGCGGGTGACATGTGAGTATTTACCCTGATGGGGACAGCGCAGAGCTAATAATTAATTGGGGGGGGGGGGGGCAGAACAGTGCTCGCAGGTCACATAGAATTAGTTCCCTGATGTGGGGACAGCGCAGCGCTGGGCTGATTCATTCATTCCCGAGGGGGAGGTGCCAAACCGGTATTGCGGTATGGGTTCCAATTCATATCGTGCAGCACAAAAATTTTGGTATTCCGTATGAAGCGGTATACCGCCCAGCCCTAATGCAAACCATCTGCCATAGATTTCAGTGGGAGAAATCAGTGGAAAAGACTGTGTGATTCTGCTTTGAGCGTCCATTGAAATCAATGGAACATTAGATAAAAATCTTGAAACTCACGTAAAAAAAACAGCTGTAGATTTGACACTGTTTTTGATGTGTTTATTTTCAGCACGGATTTTGGCTGTGCGAACATGCCCTAATACTGTCCACTATGTACAAGGATATTATTAACATAATACTGTTCCTAATGGATAATAGAGAATGTGGGCCTGCAAAGAGATTACTACTTCTTTCCTTTGTGTACTTTCCGCTATTGCTTTTGTTGGTCCTCCCTGTAGATGATCATCTCTGGGGTGTACATTATGCTGTTCGTCACACAGTCAGTCTTTGTGCCTACGGTTAGCGTCCACCTCGCAGTTGCTGTGCTCCGTGTTTGTTCCCTCTGTCATGTTGCGGGGCTGTGTGTGTGTAAACTGTCCAGATGTTGTCAGTTCTCTCGTAACTCCGCGGTTCTGAGTGGACACGCCATTAATCAGGCGTCTCCCCGCTGTGATTGGCTGATAAGCTTTACCTTGTGGACAGATTGAGGCATTTGGTGATAAAACAGAATTTAATTGCGCACTGTATCTCGTCACGTCTTACCCTGATACCGAGCACAGTTTTAGGGTTAAATGCTTCAGGACGTCAGAGGTTTGCACATGTGGGGGGCAATGTAGTTTAATAATTGGTGGAATTTCACAGTGTTGGTACAAGAAGCTGATTCTGATATGCAGATCAGTAATAAGGATGATAAGAAAATCATAAATGTATTTCCGTCTATGAGACACCGCATTTCCGAGCAGTCCTAGCTCCCACTATATTGTTCAAATGTGTGGCCGGACATTTCATGCCTTCTACACGGGCTGTCATTCCACACATTTTACACCATGTGAACATGGCCTCAGGCAGGACTGGTGCAAGGATTTTTGCCACACTAGGCGAAAGCTAATTCTGCCGCCCCTTGACTCCACCTATTGGTCCTGCCCTTTGAAAAGCCACACATTACTACTGGGGTGACACACTGTAACAAACCTCCTCCTCATGTAATCTCCTTACTACTGGGGACACACACTGTAACAAACCTCCTCCTCATGTAATCTCCTTACTACTGGGGTGACACACTGTAACAATCTCCTCATGTAATCTCCTTACTACTGTGGTGACACACTGTAACAAATCTCTTTACTACTGGGATGACACACTGTAACAAACATACATAATCGTGCTCTTACACATGCTGTAAGAATCCACCCACAAACCCCATCGACTGTCAGTAGTGCCATCATTGTCCTCTATAGCCCAAGCAGTGGCGGAGATGGAGTGGTGATGTCATGAGGCAGGGGACATCAGCGAGCATGCTTGTCTGCCTCTGAGGAGCTTGTTACCGCTGAAAGCAGTACTCCCACGAGGTGGACAGACGTGATCACTCAGGAGAGGCGAGGGGGTTGGGATGGATTTATGGAGGCACACACAATGTCAGGATGCTGGACAGACCTGACCTGCGTGTCTGCCTTGGAACTGGCACTGCGCTCCTCCAGCAGGCTGAAGAATGTGGGGGGGGGGGGGGGGGTGTATTTGATTAGTGGGTGCAATGGTGCTGCTGGCTGGGCGGGTGCTTTTGGATGCTAGCTGGCTACTAAATTTCTTACAGCTGGCAGAGCGGCTCCCACATCAAGAGGGCGCTCTAGGCGGCTGCCTATTTTGCCTATAGGCAGAACTGGCCTTGGCCTCAGGCTAAGTTTTGCAAAAACATACATTTTTTTTTTTTTGTAACGCAGAGGCCAGAGTTTGGCTCATTAGGGATATTTGAAAGCCAGACCCACTTGCCATTTTTTCCTTGGTGGTTTAATAGGCCAGTTTTTTGTGCAATTTTTTTACAGGTCAAAAACACCAGAACAAGTAGAAACTTAGCCTATGTGAAATGTACATCTTAAGGATGTCCTTATACCGATACAGGTATCGATATCGGGACCGATACTGGACATTTGCATGAGTACTTGTCCCCGATACCTGATCCGATACCTGCTGGCAGGAGTCCCGCCGGCAGGTATCCTGGAGGTGCTGTAAGCCGCCTGCACTCTCTGCTCCTGAGCTATGCAGTGCGCTCACAGCAGCTGAGTGTACATCATAGCCGGGACCCGCATTAACCCTTTAGACACCACAATCAAAGTTGAGGAGTTGTAGTTTTGCAACGGCTGAAGGCACCCTGGTTGGCAAACACTGGTCTAGACTGTGCACCATTGTATCAAACACAATTATGTCTGTATTTTTTCCATTCACCGGCACAAAGCAGAGATCTTGAAAATCAAAATCCCAAGAATCAAAAAGTCAAAGAAACAAATAAACAAAGTTTGTTCCGGTGTTTATAGAAAAGTTTCTGGTGACAATGATGAGGGTTTTCGATCTGTATTTGTTGACTGCTGTGTTCAGGTTCAGGGCGGTGATCTTCTGGTCAGGAATGGGTCACGAGCACTAGTTCCTTTAGTCTCATACTCACCGATGCTGGAATTTTCACAGTATGAGAGTGAAATGAGACGGAATAAATGGACAATGAAGTGATAATTGGGGTTGGGGAAGGTGAACAAGCAAATAGGCCAAATAGATTCTGTGCCCCCAGTCATATGCGCTTGACCTGTGCCATCAGCAATGCAGCTCACAGTGCTATTCAGCGTGAAGGTGCAGATCCGTTCCTTCCTCTCACGTGACTTGCAGGTGGGCAGCTATATTTATCCAGCAGCTACTAATTTAGGGCCCATAAATAGCAGATCTTAGATTAGTGCCAGGCATGCAAAATCCCAGCGACCACTTCATTGCTGGAGCCCGAGGAAGCCTGCTTGTTATTCCCTGCAGGCAGAGAGTCAGGGTGACAGCCTCCCTAGCAACTGACTGTGCCGCTCTATAGAATGACACCCAAGCAAGTTATTGCAGTCACAGATGATAAAGTGAGGAACAGATGTCATGTATGAAGAAGCCATGTGACTGTAGGGGCTATAGTTTCTTGAAGGCTCCATCCACGTAATTCTTTCTCACTGGGGACTTTTAACCAGTTTTAACCCTCCCCAAATGTCGCATTGTTGATAGTAACTCCTGGGTGACACATATCGGCAATGGAGTTTTATAGAAATCTGGAATTATATTTACCAGTGAATTTATGCAAGAAAACCAACAGCACTATTAAAATCCCATTGCATATGCTTTTTTTTGCTTTAACTTTTTTTTATCAAATTTTTTTACCATTATGGTTATAGAAAGCAGTGGTTTGTTTTAGCATCTTAAAGAGTACCTGTCACCAAACTAAACTTTTTATATATTGTTCCTTATGTAATTAAAAGACACTTTACTATTTACTTGCTGTTAAAATTCTCAACCTTTATATGTTTTTAATGTGATAAAAAAAAAAAAAAAAACACAGCCACTAGGTGGCCCTGTTCTGTTCCCTGCGCAAGTGAAACAGTTAGTTTGGTCTCCTCCTGGCCTGGCAGGAGACCAAACTCAGGAAGTGCTTGCAGAGCAGGTGAGGCACAGCTCTCGCAGGCTTCAGTGATGTCGTGCCTGATGGGGAACGCCCACTTTATCCTTCCGGGTGCTGACACAATGTGAGCAAGGGGAAAGGTATGATACAGAGCTTTTTAAGGCTCAGAATTTTTTTTTTAGTTTTTAAGGGCAGGAGGGGAGTTAGGAGTAGTTAGGGAATATAATCTGAGATAGTTTAGAAAATATAATTTGACAACAAGTACTCTTTAAGATCAAATGGAAGGCATAAAGGGCGTAAAGTGCTTCTCATACATTTTTTGAGGAAACAATGGGAGCAATTTTACCTTAGTAGCTGGGAAAAGACAACATGCCAGGAGTTGTATACACTAATTTACACAAATGTCCAAGGTTGCAACTTTTTCTCTGTCTATCGCAGTCACTTTACCATTGCTTTAATATACCAAAAATTTTGCACTTCATGACATTTGTGACTCGAGACGGGGGAGCTGCCTGAAACCAACCAGTGAACCCACCCTGTAGATCCTCTGCTCCTTTCAGCCTTTGTAAGTCTGTGTTCAGGTCAGGGTTGTCCATCTAAGGCTCATGGTCCGCATGATGTGCTCCAAATTTTTTTTTAGGAGGCTCCCAGCATCCCAAAACTCATCATGATAATTAGGCTATAAACTAGAGCAAGTGCACAGCGGATGAGGATGCCGTAGAGTGCCATATCCTGGTGCAAGCTGTCTCCAATCTGCCCCTATTGCCTGATCCATATTCCCAAGATTCAGCTCCATGATTCCTTACAGTCAGACTCCACTGCTGTGTAAGGGTTGAGCTGTAAGTAACAACCTCCTGCTGAGCAGCGCCGCCCACTGGCTAATTCTTTTATTACCATATGTTTTGCTCCTTTTCTGGTTGTAAGTACTATTTGACCTAAGTTTCTCTTGTAAATATACCATAGAAATATACCAGAGGTTTTTGTAACCATGTAATGAACACTTACCACCATTATTCAGTGTCCTCTGTTTTATCCCAGTTTAGCCACACTCATAGATTTCTTTCTACAACTGGGTCATGTGACCACCAGTTTGACAACCGAAAATTAGATGTTCTAATGTATAGGCAGGATGTCAGTCTATCCTATTTTACTGACCTGCTGTGTACTACAGGATTACATAATTATCTATCAGATGTTCTGTGTCTCTTGTCTATCATTTGCTGCAATTACAGTCATGGCCGTAAATGTTGGCACCCCTGAAATTTTTCAAGAAAATGAAGTCTTTCTCACAGAAAAGGATTGCAGTAACACATGCTTTGCTATACACATGTTTATTCCCTTTGTGTGTATTGTAACTAAACCAAAAAAAAGGAGGGAAAAAAATTAGGGATCAACCGATATCAATTATTTAGGGCCGATACCGATAATCTGTGGACTTTAAGGCCGATAGCCGATAAATTAAACTGATATTCCGGTATAAATTATTAAAGCAGGCGCTTTAAATCAATGAACTGCATTGGCTTTTGCTTGGCCAGAGACCGCCACCCGCTTCTCTCTCCCTGCCTAACCTGGGGTCCTCCTGAGTCCAACCACCGCCGCTGACCCCCCCCCTGCCTATCCTCTGGCCAGAGACCGCCGCCGCCCACTTCTCTCCCCCTGCCAGTCCTTAGTCCAACCACCGCCGCTGCCCCATTGCCTCCCCCATCCCCGGTTTTATAATTACCTGTTCCCGGGGTCCGCTCTACGGCGGCCTGAGCTGTCACTGTGCGCACTGACGGTGACGTCGCGTTGAGCAGCGCACAGCGTAACGCAGGACACCGCAGGAGCCAGAAGTAGTGCGGGGATGGGGGAGGCAGCGGCAGCGGTCTCTGGCCGGGGCAGTGCAGTGGGGGGTGCGGTGCTGGCGGCGGGGCATTATCGGATTATCGGCAAGGTAATTGCCGATACCGATAACGTCCAAAATCGTGAATATCGGCCGATAATATCGGCCAATCCGATAATCGGTCGATCCCTAAAAAAAAATCTAATTGGACATAATGTCACACCAAACTCCAAAAATGGGCTGGACAAAATTATTGGCACCCTTAACTTAATATTCGGTTGGACACTCTTTGGAAAAAATAACTAAAATCAGTTGCTTCCTATAACCATCAATAAGCTTCTTACACCTCTCAGCCGGAATGTTGGACCACTCTTCCTTTGCAAACTGCTCCAGGTCTCTGTTATTGGAAGGGCGCCTTTTCCCAATAGCAATTTTAAGATCTCTCCACAGGTGTTTAATGGGATTTAGATCTTGACTCATTGCTGGCCACTTCAGAGCTCTCCAGGGCTTTGTTGCAATCCATTTCTGGGTGCTTTTTGACATATGTTTGGGGTCATTGTCATGGTGGAAGACCTGGGACGCAAACTCAGCTTTCTGACACTGGGCTGTACAGTGCAACCCAAAATCCGTTGGTGATCCTCAGATTTCATGATGTCTTGCACTCATTCAAGGTACCCAGTGCCAGAGGCAGCAAATCAACCACAAAACATCATTGAACCTCCACCATATTTCACTATAGGTACTGTGTTCTTTTCTTTGTAGGCCTCATTCCGTTTTCGGTAAACAGTAGAATGATGTGCTTTACCAAAAAGCTCTATCTTGGTCTCATCTGTCCACAAGATGTTTTCCCAGAAGGATTTTGGCTTACTCAAGTTCAGTCTTGCAAAATGTAGTCTTGCTTTTTTATGTCCCTGTGTCAGCAATGGGGTCTTCCTGGGTCTCCTGCCATAGCATTTCATTTCATTTAAATGTCGACGGATAGTTCGCGCTGACACTGATGCTCCCTGAGTCTGCAGGACAGCTTAAATATCTTTGGAACTTGTTTGGGGCTGCTTATCTACCTTCCGGACTATCCTGTGTTGACACCTTTCATCAATTTTTCTCTTCCGTCCACGCCCAGGGAGTTGCAAACTTCTTGATAATCTTGCGTACTGTGGACAAAGGCAAATCTAGATCTCTGGAGATGGACTTGTAACCTTGAGATTGTTGATATTTTTTGGTTCTCAAGTCCTCAGACAGTTTTCTTCTCCTCTATCTGTTGTGCATGCTTAGTGTGGCACCCGCAGACACACAATGCAAATACTAAGTGAACCTCTCTCCTTTTTATCTGCTTTCAGGTGGGATTTTTATATTGCCCACACCTCTTACTTGCCCCAGGTGAGTTTAAAGGAGCATCACATGCTTGAAACAATCTTATTTTTCCACAATTTTGTCCAGCCCATTTTTAGAGTTTGGTATGACATTATGTCCAATTTGCTTTTTTTCCTCCCTTTTTTGGTTTAGTTCCAATACACACAAAGGGAATAAACATGTGTATAGCAAAACATGTGTTACTGCAATCCTTTTCTGTGAGAAATACTTAATTTTCTAGAAAAATTTCAGGGGTGCCAACATTTACGGCCATGACTGTAAGCAGGTGCTTTGATGAGACTCTACCTCCTTTCCCTCTGAAAAGCCAGAGGTATTATGGGAAGTATAGGTAACATTAGTAAACCAAAAGCAGTATGAGCTGTCAACTTTGTGCATCCAACTAGAGAGGAAAAAAAAAAGCACTTAATGTGCACAGCTTTTTTTTTATGAAAGAATATCACAGAAGAGGATTGCTATGGAGTGCACTCGCTTTTGGTCTTTGAGCATGTAGGGCATCACAACAATAAAAGCCTTGTATTAGTGTACTTTGCTTGTAGCCATTGCTGTCACTCTCCTGGCTAATTGATCTAACATCAATTTGGTATTTCCAAAGAGTGGGGAACAAATGAAATAGGCACATATAGCAAGGGCATTTTTCTTTCTTGTAGGCAGTCCAGACAATCTGCACAGAGAGAAGCCAACGCTTGCTATTTGTACCAGATTCTTCTGCTCCTCACTGTTTTACATGGTACTCCACTGGCCAGTGTTCAGAACATTTAGTTCCGAACACTTTGTGCGCGCTGCTGGGGTTGGCCACGCCCCCTTGTGCCGTTAGGTCACGCCCCTCAATGCAAGTCTATGGGGGGCCCCTCATTGATTTGTAGAGGCAGCTGAAACTCGATCCTTCTGTGTGCCAATCCTGAGATGTATCCTCAGGGGCAGAAAAGGAGCCTCATTAGTGGAAAAAGTGTTTTTCTTTAGTAAGATATAGTCGAAGGTTTCCTTTATTCGAACCTATGGAATTTTGTTGATATGACAGTGACAATTTAAAGGTTCATTATACAGTGGTCCCTCAACATACGATGGTAATCCGTTCCAAACGGACCATCGTTTGTTGAAACCATCGCATGTTGAGGGATTCGTGCAATGTAAAGTATAGGACAGTGGTCTACAACCTGCGGACCTCCAGATGTTGCAAAACTACAACACCCAGCATGCCCGGACAGCCAACGGCTGTCCGGGCATGCTGGGTGTTGTAGTTTTGCAACATCTGGAGGTCCGCAGGTTGTAGACCACTGTTAAAGGAAGTTGTGCTCACCTGTCACCGCTGCCCTGGATGTCGCCGTCCATCGCTGTCGTCGTGTCCCCGACGCTCCGGCAAGGCCTCTGCTTCCCCGGCATCCGCGCTCTCCGTTGCCGCTATCACGTCGCTACGCACGCCGCTCCTATTGGATAACGGGACGGCGTGCGCAGCGACGTGATGACGATGATGGAGAGCGCCGAGGATGCAGGGAATCCCGAAGAGGACGCGCCGGAGCCCCGAGGACAGGTAAGATACATCACCGGAGCACACGGGGCACAGTAAACGGCTATCCGGTGGCAGCTGAAGCAGTCTGCGCTGCCGGACAGCCGTTTATGCGATGGCCCGACATAAAAAAGCATCGTATGTTGATGCTGCCTTCAACATGCGATGGCCTCTGAGAGGCCATCGTATCTTGAAATGATCGTATGTCGGGGTCATCGTAGGTCGGGGGGTCACTGTACTTATTTGTACAAGGATGGCCCTGTCACCCATTTCTTTATTACACAGTCATGACTATTTTTGAAGGTACAGAGTTGCCATGTGTACATACTATAGGATGCAGAAGGTATGTTTAAATGGTGCCTCTCATCAAATAAACTTTTGATATATTTTAGATTAATGAATGTTGAATAACTTTCCAATAGCATGTTAATGAAAAATATGCTTCTTTCTATTGTATTTTTCCCGATCAGTCCTGTCCGCAAGCATTTCTGACTCATGCTGGAGTCCTAAACACTCAGAGTTGCCAGCCTGCTTTGTTCACAGCCAAACAGGCTGTGAACAAAGCAGGCTGGCAGCTCTGAGTGTTCTCCTTTGTGAACAAAGCAGACTGGCAGCTCGTAGTGTTTAGGACCCCAGCATGAGTCTGAAATGCTTGCTGCCAGGACTGGCAGTGAGACCCCTAGTGGTCATTTCTTCAAAGTGGAAAATTAAATAGAAAGAAGCATATGCAATTGTAAAGTTATTCTGCATACATTAATCTATAATATATCAAAAGTTTTTTTGATGAGAGGTACCCTTTAATCTGAGACTTCATCTTATCCTTGCCTGAGAAGCTTGCTATCATTGGTAGAATGCATGGTGATGTCCCTGCTACTTTAGGCCTCTGGGTAAAATCCTCCGTGCAGAATTGTTATTTGTTTCTTCCGTGCCATCAGATGCCATCATCTAAAAGGCCATTTTAGCCAGGATTAAGAAATAGAACATTTGCCACTCCAGGTATTGCCCCACTGACCTTTGGCGGGTAGAAGAGATAAAGATAAGGGAATTTGCCCAGCTGTGTTTAAGCTGGCCACAGCTCGCTGCAAATATTTAGCATTATTTATGTAATCTCGTGTGCAAGGAGGCTTGTCATTTGACTGCAAAATCTCCATCCTGCTCGACAGTAGCAGCGACGGCCATGTTTTGTTTTGTTTTTTACCTTTTTTTTAATCTCTGTGCCATGATGGTTTGTGATCCCGCTTCTGTGGCGGCAGCTCGCTGTGTTTATAATGCAGAGTGGGTACTTATTACACAGCCATAAAATTGCATTGTTTTCGATCTCGTTAGCGGTGAATGCGAGCGCGCTATTTTATTTTCTTCTAGGTCTCTTAATACGAAGAGATGAATCTGAGCCTCCCTGTCGCCGCGGTTGCACGGATCAGGGTTGAAGGCGTCTGCTGCTCACTGGGCTCGCACGTCGCCTGTCTCTAGGAGAGGAGGTGGGCGGCTGCTGACAGTCGTAGGAATGAGGAGATTTTTCCTCCTTCTGCAGAGTGTTACTATAAAGAGACAGCAGCGTGTGGCAGGAGCGTGCCAGCCGGGAGGGGGGGCACGTAATTAGGCAGCAGATTAGTGGCACCTAGGTTAATACACTCATCATTAATGCAGACACTTAACAGACTAGAAAGCCATGAGATTGACTGCATCGGGTCTCACCTTCCTCCTATCAGGTTATATTCAAGGTTTATTGCGTTTCATGATTTCCAGTCACTGGTTATATTGACATCACCATTCCTCAGTTACTGGATGAGTAAAATCTAAGATATTTGAAATATGTCAACCATCTACGTCAGGATGGTGCCTAGACTACGTAGCCTGGAAGGAGTTTTATCTTGTGCTAAGTGTCATAGCGGGGAGGGGAATTGACAACTTCTCCAAATAATTCCAATAAAATGAATCCGACTTTGTCGTACGTTTTCTTTGAAGTCTTACATGTGACCCCTCACCTCAAGGGATACATAATAGGTACAGCAATTTTAATACAATTAAATGGTAGCAACCATATTTACAAAATTCTCATATTCCATAATCCTACGCGTTTCTCCCATATGTTTTAGATGGGTTCATCAGGGGTGGAGGAGAAGTAGAAACATATCACAAATAATATTGTAGCTTGTGATGGGTGAAGGCCACATTGGCCTCCTGTTATTGGACAAATGTTGTTCTGGTGACACAGGGTATATAGCGGGATCAGTATCCGCTCCTCCTTTGTTCGGTGTAATGAGGTTCAGTCACAGCATGTGAAATATTGATCACTGTTAATTATTTAGTGCGAGAAGAGGGAGAGAAAAGGAAACCACCGAGCAGGAGAAAGATCCAGCGACTGATATCAGGACACATCATAAGGAGCCACACACACATCTCTTTTATGTGGTTTCACTAAATCTGAGCTTGGAGAAGCCAGCAAACAATTTGGTGTCTGTTTGGTACATTTTGGAACAGCAATATTTTTTTCTTTTTCTTGTTTCAGGATTAAACAAAAAACAAAAAACAGTAAGGTCTTCTATAAAAGAAAGACATCCAGGGTCAATGGAAGACAATACGAACTATGTCAATTAATTCCCCATAGACTTAAAGGGGTATTCCAGGCAAAAACTTTTTTATATATATCAACTGGCTCCAGAAAGTTAAACAGATTTGTAAATTACTTCTATTAAAAAATCTTAATCCTTTCAGTACTTATGAGCTTCTGAAGTTAAGTTTGTTCTTTTCTGTCTAAGTCCTCTCTGATGACACCTGTCTCGGGAAACGCCCAGTTTAGAAGCAAATCCCCATAGCAAACCTCTTCTAAACTGGGCGTTTCCCGAGACAGGTCATCGGAGAGCACTTAGACAGAAAAGAACAACATTCTGAACCTCATAAGTACTGAAAGGATTAAGATTTTTTTAATAGAAGTAATTTACAAATCTGTTTAACTTTCTGGAGCCAGTTGATATATATAAATTTTTTTTTTGCCTGGAATACCCCTTTAATTGGCTTTTTTAGTAGGTTGTTACAGTTGTATCCAGTCTACACAATCCCCTGTGAGATAAAGGCATCAGTAATGCAGATCTCTCTTCTGTGTTGACAGATTGTTACAATGTAAAATTTTACCTCCAGGTTCTTTACCTTAGAGCAGTGTTTCCCAACCAGGGTGCCTCCAGCTGTTGCAAAACTACAACTCCCAGCATGCCCGGACAGCCGAAGGCTGTCCGGGCATGCTGGGAATTGTAGTTTTGCAGCAGCTGGAGGCACCCTGGTTGGGAAACACTGCCTTAGAGTATGGTCTAGAGCAGACATAGGCAACCTTGGGCACTGCAGATGTTTTGAACTACATCTCCCATGATGCTCTTACAGCCAAAATGCTGACAAAACATCATGGGAGATGTAGTCCAGAACATCTGCAGTGCCCATACATCCCACACCTGATTACTTTTGGTAATGGTTTATTTTGGTGTACACATTTTTTTTTTCTCTTTCCTACTGTGTCTTTTAGAAATACACTTGTGTGGAGAGGAAGGAGTGGTGTTTTTAAAGGGGTACTCCCGTGGAAAACTTTTTTTTTTTACATCAACTATTGCCAGAAAGTTAAACAGATTTGTAAATTACTTCTATTAAAACATCTTAATCCTTCCAGTACTTATTAGCTGCTTGTCACGATGCCGGCTGGCAGGAGGTGGATCCTCTGTGCCAGAGAGGGATTGGCGTGGACCGTGCTAGTGGACCGGTTCTAAGTCTCTACTGGTATTCACCAGAGCCCGCCGCAAAGCGGGATGGTCTTGCTGCGGCGGTAGTGACCAGGTCGTATCCACTAGCAACGGCTCAACCTCTCTGACTGCTGAAGATAGGCGCGGTACAAGGGAGTAGACAGAAGCAAGGTCGGACGTAGCAGAAGGTCGGGGCAGGCAGCAAGGATCGTAGTCAGGGGCAACGGCAGGAGGTCTGGAACACAGGCTAGGAACACACAAGGAAACGCTTTCACTGGCACAATGGCAACAAGATCCGGCGAGGGAGTGCAGGGGAAGTGAGGTATACATAGGGAGTGCACAGGTGAACACACTAATTAGAACCACTTGCGCCAATCAGCGGCGCAGTGGCCCTTTAAATCGCAGAGACCCGGCGCGCGCGCGCCCTAGGGAGCGGGGCCGCGCGCGCCGGGACAGGACCGACGGAGAGCGAGTCAGGTACGGGAGCCGGGGTGCGCATCGCGAGCGGGCGCCACCCGCATCGCGAATCGCATCCCGGCTGGAGGCGGTATCGCAGCGCACCGGGTCAGTGGATCTGACCGGAGCGCTGCAGTAGCGAGAGTGTAGCGAGCGCTCCGGGGAGGAGCGGGGACCCGGAGCGCTCGGCGTAACAGTACCCCCCCCCTTGGGTCTCCCCCTCTTCTTAGAGCCTGAGAACCTGAGGAGCAGACTTTTGTCTAGGATATTGTCCTCAGGTTCCCAGGATCTCTCTTCAGGACCACAGCCCTCCCAATCGACCAAAAAAAAGGTTTTCCCTCTGACCTTCTTGGATGCCAGAATCTCTTTTACGGAGAAGATGTCCGAGGAGCCGGAAACAGGAGTGGGAGAAACAAGTTTGGGAGAGAAACGGTTGATGATGAGTGGTTTAAGAAGAGAAACGTGAAAGGCATTAGGAATACGAAGAGAAGGAGGAAGAAGAAGTTTGTAAGAGACAGGATTAATCTGGCACAAAATTTTGAAAGGACCAAGATAGCGTGGTCCCAATTTGTAGCTAGGAACACGGAAGCGGACATATTTAGCGGAGAGCCATACCTTGTCTCCTGGAGAAAAAATGGGGGGAGCTCTTCTTTTCTTATCAGCAAACTTCTTCATGCGTGATGAAGCCTGTAAGAGAGAATTTTGGGTCTCTTTCCATATGGTGGAAAGATCACGAGTTATTTCATCCACAGCGGGCAAACCAGAGGGCAAGGGAGTAGGGAGGGGGGGAAGAGGGTGACGGCCGTACACCACGAAAAATGGGGATTTGGAAGAAGATTCAGAGACTCTGAAGTTATACGAGAATTCGGCCCATGGTAGAAGATCTGCCCAGTCATCCTGGCGGGAGGAAACAAAATGCCGTAAATAATCACCCAGGACCTGGTTAATTCTTTCTACTTGCCCATTGGATTGAGGATGATAAGCAGAAGAAAAGTTTAATTTAATCTTGAGTTGTTTACAGAGAGCCCTCCAGAATTTTGACACAAATTGGACGCCTCTATCCGAGACGATCTGCGTGGGCAACCCGTGAAGACGAAAAATGTGTACAAAAAATTGTTTTGCCAACTGAGGCGCTGAAGGGAGACCAGGAAGAGGGATGAAATGTGCCATCTTGGAGAATCGATCAACGACCACCCAAACAACAGTGTTGCCACGGGATGGGGGTAAGTCTGTAATAAAGTCCATACCAATCAGAGACCAAGGCTGTTCGGGGACAGGCAGAGGATGAAGAAGACCAGCGGGCTTCTGGCGAGGAGTCTTATCCCGGGCACAGACAGTGCAGGCCCGCACAAAATCAACAACATCCGTCTCCAGAGTCGGCCACCAATAGAAACGAGAGATGAGTTGCACGGATTTCTTGATGCCCGCATGGCCTGCGAGATGGGAGGAGTGACCCCATTTGAGGATTCCGAGGCGTTGGCGTGGAGTGACAAAGGTCTTCCCTGGAGGAGTTTGCCTGATGGAGGCTGGAGAAGTGGAGATCAGGCAGTCAGGAGGAATGATGTGTTGCGGAGAGAGCTCTACTTCCGAGGCATCCGAGGAACGAGAGAGAGCATCGGCCCTAATGTTCTTATCGGCAGGCCGAAAGTGAATTTCAAAATTAAATCGGGCAAAGAACAGAGACCACCTGGCCTGGCGAGGATTCAGCCGTTGGGCAGACTGGAGATAGGAGAGATTCTTGTGATCAGTGTAAATAATAACTGGAAATCTTGATCCCTCCAGCAGATGCCTCCATTCCTCAAGTGCTAATTTAATGGCTAGTAGCTCTCGATCCCCGATGGAGTAGTTCCTCTCCGCCGGAGAGAAGGTACTAGAAAAAAAAACACAAGTAACAGCATGCCCGGAAGAATTTTTTTGTAGAAGGACCGCTCCCGCTCCTACTGAGGAGGCATCTACCTCCAATAGGAAGGGTTTAGATGGGTCAGGTCTGGAGAGCACGGGAGCAGAAGAAAAGGCAGACTTGAGCTGTTTAAAGGCGTCTTCCGCTTGAGGAGGCCATGACTTAGGATTGGCATTCTTTTTGGTTAAAGCCACGATAGGAGCCACAATGGTGGAAAAATGTGGAATAAATTGTCTGTAATAATTGGCGAACCCCAAAAAACGTTGGATAGCACGGAGTCCGGAGGGGCGTGGCCAATCTAAGACGGCAGAGAGTTTGTCTGGATCCATTTGTAGTCCCTGGCCAGAGACCAAGTATCCTAGGAAAGGAAGAGATTGACATTCAAACAGACATTTCTCCATCTTGGCATAAAGTTGATTGTCACGAAGTCTCTGAAGAACCATGCGGACATGCTGGCGGTGTTCTTCTAGGTTGGCAGAAAAAATCAGGATATCGTCCAGATACACAACAACACAGGAATATAAGAGATCACGAAAAATTTCATTAACAAAGTCTTGGAAGACGGCAGGGGCGTTGCACAGGCCAAAGGGCATGACCAGATACTCAAAGTGTCCATCTCTAGTGTTAAATGCCGTTTTCCATTCATCCCCCTCTCTGATGCGGATGAGATTATAAGGACCTCTTAAGTCCAGTTTGGTAAAGATGTGGGCACCTTGGAGGCGATCAAAGAGTTCAGAGATAAGAGGTAGAGGGTAGCGGTTCTTTACCGTGATTTTATTAAGACCGCGGTAGTCAATGCAAGGACGTAGGGAGCCATCTTTTTTGGACACAAAGAAAAATCCGGCTCCGGCAGGAGAGGAGGATTTGCGGATAAAGCCCTTTTTTAAATTTTCCTGGATGTACTCAGACATAGCAAGAGTCTCTGGGGCGGAGAGAGGATAAATTCTGCCCCGGGGTGGAGTAGTGCCCGGGAGGAGGTCAATAGGACAGTCATAAGGCCTGTGAGGAGGTAGAGTCTCAGCTTGTTTTTTGCAAAATACATCCGCAAAGTCCATATAGGCCTTAGGGAGACCGGTTACAGGGGAAACCACAGGGTCACGGCAAGAAGTACTGGGAACCGGTTTAAGGCAGTCCTTGAAACAAGAGGTACCCCAACTCTTGATCTCCCCAGTGGACCAATCCAGGGTTGGGGAATGGTGTTGAAGCCAGGGTAGTCCAAGGAGAATTTCGGAAGTACAATTGGGGAGGACCAAAAACTCAATTTTTTCGTGATGAGGTCCGATGCACATTAGGAGGGGCTCCGTGCGGAAACATAGTTAGTACGGTCGAAAAAAGACATATGTCCATCAAGTTCAACCAGGGAAACGTATGGTACAGTCCAATCTTTCATTGTTAACACAATTGATGTAGAGGGGTCTGGCGAGACTGGTCACCGGGATGTTGAACCTGTTGATGAGAGAGGCCAAAATAAAATTTCCTGCAGATCCGGAATCCAAGAAGGCCATAGTAGAGAAGGAGAAGGTAGAGGCAGATATCCGCACAGGCACAGTAAGACGTGGAGAAGCAGAGTTGACATCAAGGACTGTCTCATCTTTGTGCGGAGTCAGCGTACGTCTTTCCAGGCGGGGAGGACGGATAGGACAATCCTTCAGGAAGTGTTCGGTACCGGCACAGTACAGGCAGAGATTCTCCATGCGGCGTCGTGTCCTCTCTTGAGGTGTCAGACGAGACCGGTCGACCTGCATAGCCTCCACGGCGGGAGGCACAGGAACGGATTGCAGGGGACCAGAGGAGAGAGGAGCCGGGGAGAAAAAACGCCTCGTGCGAACAAAGTCCATATCCTGGCGGAGCTCCTGACGCCTTTCGGAAAAACGCATGTCAATGCGAGTGGCTAGATGAATGAGTTCATGTAGGTTAGCAGGGATTTCTCGTGCGGCCAGAACATCTTTAATGTTGCTGGATAGGCCTTTTTTAAAGGTCGCGCAGAGGGCCTCATTATTCCAGGATAGTTCTGAAGCAAGAGTACGGAATTGTACGGCGTACTCGCCAACGGAAGAATTACCCTGGACCAGGTTCAACAGGGCAGTCTCAGCAGAAGAGGCTCGGGCAGGTTCCTCAAAGACACTTCGAATTTCCGAGAAGAAGGAGTGTACAGAGGCAGTGACGGGGTCATTGCGGTCCCAGAGCGGTGTGGCCCATGACAGAGCTTTTCCAGACAGAAGGCTGACTACGAAAGCCACCTTAGACCTTTCAGTAGGAAACTGGTCCGACATCATCTCCAAGTGCAGGGAACATTGAGAAAGAAAGCCACGGCAAAATTTAGAGTCCCCATCAAATTTATCCGGCAAGGATAGTCGTAGGCCTGAAGCGGCCACTCGCTGCGGAGGAGGTGCAGGAGCTGGCGGAGGAGATGATTGCTGAAGCTGTGGTAGTAGCTGCTGTAGCATCACGGTCAGTTGAGACAGCTGGTGGCCTTGTTGCGCTATCTGTTGTGACTGCTGGGCGACCACCGTGGTGAGGTCGGCGACAACTGGCAGAGGAACTTCAGCGGGATCCATGGCCGGATCTACTGTCACGATGCCGGCTGGCAGGAGGTGGATCCTCTGTGCCAGAGAGGGATTGGCGTGGACCGTGCTAGTGGACCGGTTCTAAGTCTCTACTGGTATTCACCAGAGCCCGCCGCAAAGCGGGATGGTCTTGCTGCGGCGGTAGTGACCATGTCGTATCCACTAGCAACGGCTCAACCTCTCTGACTGCTGAAGATAGGCGCGGTACAAGGGAGTAGACAGAAGCAAGGTCGGACGTAGCAGAAGGTCGGGGCAGGCAGCAAGGATCGTAGTCAGGGGCAACGGCAGGAGGTCTGGAACACAGGCTAGGAACACACAAGGAAACGCTTTCACTGGCACAATAGCAACAAGATCCGGCGAGGGAGTGCAGGGGAAGTGAGGTATACATAGGGAGTGCACAGGTGAACACACTAACTAGAACCACTTGCGCCAATCAGCGGCGCAGTGGCCCTTTAAATCGCAGAGACCCGGCGCGCGCGCGCCCTAGGGAGCGGGGCCGCGCGCGCCGGGACAGGACCGACGGAGAGCGAGTCAGGTACGGGAGCCGGGGTGCGCATCGCGAGCGGGCGCCACCCGCATCGCGAATCGCATCCCGGCTGGAGGCGGTATCGCAGCGCACCGGGTCAGTGGATCTGACCGGAGCGCTGCAGTAGCGAGAGTGTAGCGAGCGCTCCGGGGAGGAGCGGGGACCCGGAGCGCTCGGCGTAACACTGCTGAATACTAAAGAGGACATTTTTTTTCCACAGAGCTCTCTGCTGACATCACGAGCACAGTGCTCTCTGTTGACATCTCTATCCATTTTGGGAAGTGTCCAGAGCAGCATATGTTTGATATGGGGATTTTCTCCTACTCTAGAAAGTTCTTAAAATGGACGGATGGTTCCAGCCAATCACAACTCTCTGTGGGAAATATGAATAGGTGTATATATACGTCAGTGCAGGGAACCATAGAAGAGCGGCCGGCCGCATCTATACATTATACTGGAGGATCACAGTGGGTGTCAGGAGTGACATCCGCTGTTATCTTTCCTTAACTGCAGCTACTACTGCTCCCAACATGGAACAGATTGTGCTCCATGTTGGGAGTAGTAGTACCTTCAATTAAGGACAGATCACAGCGGGTGTCACTCCTGACACCCGCTGCGATAGTCCTATCTATTGCAGAGATGTGGAGCGGCTCTATACAGCGCTTGCATCTCTGCACTGTACTCCAGCCATTGATATGAATAGAACATCACTCATTCATATTTCCCTCTGAGAGCTGTGATTGGCTGTAATCACTGGCCGGAGTATAGTGCAGAGATGCGAGTGCTGTATAGAGCCACTCTGCATTTCTGCTATATTATGGATGATTGCATCGGGTGTCACGACTGACACCCGGGGTGATATGTCTATTAATACAGGTACTACTACTCCCATCATGGAACAGTGTGTTCCGTGCTGGGAGTAGTAGTACTACCTAAAAAATTTAATTAAAAAAATATAGAGAAAAAAAAGTGAAACACACACACTTTATTAAAAATTGATTCAAATTTCATTATAAAAAAATATAAATTTTGTTAATTTTTTTTTTTTTTTTTTAAACTACTGCATCGACAAAGAGGCCAAAAATGCAATTTCCACTCAAATGCAAAAAACGCCAAACACAGGAAAATGCTGTGGCGTTTATTCTGGCGTTTTTTTCTGCCATTTTTTTCGGAGCACGAAAAAAAAAAGTAGAAACTTAGCTTCCATGTAGAGTCACACATGGCACATCCGTGGAGGATGTGGCCAGCAGTCACAGAGCGGCTGCAGAGTGAGCTCCCAGCTTCGGCCAGGTAGCTCTGTGGGTCTGCTCATAGCAGCGAATTTCCCATTGGCAGTCACAAGCAAACACACAGAGCTACCCGGGCCGGCAGAGAGAGCGCTCTGTGACTGCTGGCGGCACATCTGCATCGTAGAATACGCTGCGCGTGCACCGTCTGTGACCCTACACTTAGTGTTTTTCTTGTCCCAAATCAAGGGGAGGCCATCTCAGGGAGCCCTTAGGTTTGTAGAGGTTTTCAGTTTGATGTAAACAATGGATGTTTCTATTTGTTTACAGCAAGCAAAGATCTTGAAAATGGGGAAATATTGAAGCATATAGGGGGAGATTTATCAAAACCTGTATATAGGAAGAGCGGTGTAATTGCCCATAGCAACCAATCAGATGGCTACTTTCATTTTTGGAAGAGACCTGTGAAAAATGAAAGAAGCAATCTGATTGGTTGCTATGGGCAACTGCTCCACTCTTCCTCTACACAGGTTTTGATAAATCTCCCCCATAGTCCATTAGGAACCTACAGAAAAATTTTCAACGTACGTAAAAAAAAAAAAAGGTGAAATAAATTGCATAAAATGTTGCAGAAGAGGATACATGAGTGGAAATAACAGCATAGAATAGAAATGGACGGTTGTCGCTGGAGAGGGTGTGCGGCCCACAACAAGTCAGGGTCAGTGAAAAGGAAGAGGGAAGAGCAGTGACAGGAACATGTAGGGTAGGATGGAGCAGGACGCATTGTCGGTTGTCAGGTGGAATTAAGTGGCAAACACGTAGACGGGCACATCGGCTACAGGAGGCCGGGCACACAAAAAGCATCAGGCGTCCACAGAAGACTGAGACAACTAGGGTCACCTGGGGTCTGGGGAGCAACGTAAGAAATAGAAAATCTGGACAGGGAGTTGAGGCTGGAGGAAGTGTGAGAAATTCACAGGGAGACGGGCTGGAACAGGGTGTATGACCATGGCCGAGCACTGGGCTGCACCACCTGTGGGGGACAGACATCAAAATGCTACAAAGGAAAATGCTCACAGTAACCAATCAGATTAGCTCTTTCATTTTTGAAAGGGCCTTTAAAAATGGGAGCTAGAGTCTGATTGGTTGCCATGGATATCAACATCTCCACCATCTCATATATTGGTCCATTATAACTAGCTGTCTCTTATACTGTACCTTTCATATACTAATCGAATATAACCAGCGGTCTTATTCCTCTCATATATTCATCCTATATTGCCAGCTGTCTCTTATCTCTCTTGTATACTCATCATATGTAACCAGCTGTCTCTTATCCCTCTTGTATACTCATCGTATATAACCAACTGTCTCTTATCTCTCTTGTATACTCATCGTATATAACCAGCTGTCTCTTATCTCTCTTGTATACTCATCGTATATAACCAGCTGTCTCTTGTCTCTCTTGTATACTCATTGTATATAACCAGCTGTCTCTTATCTCTCTTGTATACTCATCGTATATAACCAGCTGTCTCTTATCTCTCTTGTATACTCATCGTATATAACCAGCTGTCTCTTGTCTCTCTTGTATACTCATTGTATATAACCAGCTGTCTCTTATCTCTGTCATATATTCATCCTCTATAGCCAACTGTCTCTCATGCCTCTTGTATACTCATCGCATATAACCAGCTGTCTCCCATACTCATTCTGTATATCTAGTGGTCTCTTATGCCTCTCATATATTCATAGAATATAACCAGCTTTTATTTTTTATCTCTCTCATATATTCATCCAAAATATCCAGCTTTCTCTAATCTCTCTCATATACTCATCGTATATAACCAGCTGTCTCTTATCTCTCGTATACTCATCGTATATAACCAGCTGTCTCTAATCTCTCTCATATATTCATTCTGTATAAGTAGTTGTCTCTTATCTCTCTCATATATACATCATATAGAATCATCTGTCTCTTGTCTCCCTTGTCTCTTATCTTTCCCATACTCATCCTGTGTAGCTAGTTATCTCTTATCCCTCTCATATAATGATTAAATGTAACCAGTTGTCTCTTATGTCTCTCATATATTTATCCTATATAACTTGCTGTCTCTTATCTCTCTCATATATTTATCTTATATAACGTGCTGTCTCTTATCCCTTCTCATATACTCATCCTGTATAACTAGTTGTCTCTTATCTCTCATGCATTTATCCTAAATAACCAGCTGCCTCATATCCCTCTTTATCATATATAACTAGCGTTCTCTCATTCCTGTCATATATTGATCCTATATAACCAACTGTCTCTAATCCCTCTCATGTATTCATCCTATATAACTAGCTGTGTGTTATCTCTCATGTATCCATCCTGTATAACATAGCTGTCTCTTATCCCTCTCTTATACTCATCCTGTATAACTAGTTGTCTCTTATCTCTCATGTATCCATCCTGTATAACATAGCTGTATCTTATCCCTCTCATATACTCATCCTGTATAACATAGCTGTCTCTTATCCCTCTCATATACTCATCCTGTATAACATAGCTGTCTCTTATCCCTCTCTTATACTCATCCTGTATAACTAGTTGTCTCTTATCTCTCATGTATCCATCCTGTATAACATAGCTGTCTCTTATCCCTCTCTTATACTCATCCTGTATAACTAGTTGTCTCTTATCTCTCATATATCCATCCTATATAACCAACTGTCTCCTATCCCTCTCATATACTCATCCTGTATAACTAGTTGTCTCTTATCTCTCATGTATCCATCCTGTATAACATAGCTGTCTCTTATCCCTCTCTTATACTCATCCTGTATAACATAGCTGTCTCTTATCCCTCTCATATACTCATCCTGTATAACTAGTTGTCTCTAATCTCTCATATATCCATCCTATATAACCAACTGTCTCTTATCCCTCTCATATACTCATCCTGTATAACTAGTTGTCTCTTATCTCTCATGTATCCATCCTGTATAACATAGCTGTCTCTTATCCCTCTCATATACTCATCCTGTATAACATAGGTGTCTCTTATCCCTCTCATATACTCATCCTGTTTAACTAGTTGTCTCTTATCCCTCTCATATAGTCATCCTGTATAACATAGCTGTCTCTTATCCCTCTCATATACTCATCCTGTATAACTAGTTATCTCTCATATATCCATCCTATATAACCAACTGTCTCTTATCCCTCTCATATACTCATCCTGTATAACTAGTTGTCTCTTATCTCTCATGTATCCATCCGGTATAACATAGCTGTCTCTTATCTCTCATGTATCCATCCTGTATAACATAGCTGTCTCTTATCCCTCTCATATAGTCATCCTGTATAACATAGCTGTCTCTTATCTCTCATGTATCCATCCTGTATAACATAGCTGTCTCTTATCCCTCTCATATACTCATCCTATATAACTAGCTGTCTGTTATTTCTCATATATCCATCCTATATAACCAACTATCTCTCTTATCCCTCTCATATATCCATCCTGTATAACTAGTTGTCTCTTATCTCTCATGTATCCATCCGGTATAACATAGCTGTCTCTTATCTCTCATGTATCCATCCTGTATAACATAGCTGTCTCTTATCCCTCTCATATACTCATCCTGTATAACTAGTTGTCTCTTATCTCTCATGTATCCATCCTGTATAACTAGCTGTCTCTTATCTCTCTCATATACTCATCCTGTATAACTAGTTGTCTCTTATCTCTCATGTATCCATCCTGTATAACTAGCTGTCTCTTATCTCTCTCATATACTCATCCTGTATAACTAGTTGTCTCTTATCTCACATGTATCCATCCTGTATAAAATAGCTGTCTCTTATCCCTCTCATATACTCATCCTGTATAACTAGTTGTCTCTTATCTCTCATGTATCCATCCTGTATAACTAGCTGTCTCTTATCTCTCTCATATACTCATCCTGTATAACTAGTTGTCTCTTATCTCTCATGTATCCATCCTGTATAACTAGCTGTCTCTTATCTCTCTCATATACTCATCCTGTATAACTAGTTGTCTCTTATCTCACATGTATCCATCCTGTATAACTAGCTGTCTCTTATCTCTCTCATATACTCATCCTGTATAACTAGTTGTCTCTTATCTCTCATGTATCCATCCTGTATAACATAGGTGTCTCTTATCCCTCTCATATACTCATCCTGTATAACTAGTTGTCTCTTATCTCTCATGTATCCATCCTGTATAACATAGCTGTCTCTTATCCCTCTCATATAGTCATCCTGTATAACATAGCTGTCTCTTATCCCTCTCATATACTCATCCTGTATAACTAGTTGTCTCTTATCTCTCATGTATCCATCCTGTATAACATAGCTGTCTCTTATCCCTCTCATATACTCATCCTGTATAACTAGTTGTCTCTTATCTCACATGTATCCATCCTGTATAACATAGCTGTCTCTTATCCCTCTCATATTCTCATCCTGTATAACTAGTTGTCTCTTATCTCTCATGTATCCATCCTGTATAACATAGTTGTCTCTTATCTCTCATGTATCCATCCTGTATAACATAGCTGTCTCTTATCCCTCTCATATTCTCATCCTGTATAACTAGTTGTCTCTTATCTCTCATGTATCCATCCTGTATAACATAGGTGTCTCTTATCCCTCTCATATACTCATCCTGTATAACATAGGTGTCTCTTATCCCTCTCATATATCCATCCTGTATAACATAGGTGTCTCTTATCCCTCTCATATACTCATCCTGTATAACATAGCTGTCTCTTATCCCTCTTATATACTTATCCTGTATAACTAGTTGTCTCTTATCTCTCATGTATCCATCCTGTATAACATAGCTGTCTCTTATCTCTCATGTATCCATCCCGTATAACATAGCTGTCTCTTATCCCTCTCATATACTCATCCTGTATAACTAGTTGTCTCTTATCTCTCATGTATCCATCCTGTATAACATAGCTGTCTCTTATCCCTCTCATATACTCATCCTATATAACTAGCTGTCTGTTATTTCTCATGTATCCATCCTGTATAACATAGCTGTCTCTTATCCCTCTCATATACTCATCCTATATAACTAGCTGTCTCTTATCTCTCATGTATCCATCCCGTATAACATAGCTGTCTCTTATCCCTCTCATATACTCATCCTGTATAACATAGCTGTCTCTTATCCCTCTTATATACTTATCCTGTATAACTAGTTGTCTCTTATCTCTCATGTATCCATCCTGTATAACATAGCTGTCTCTTATCTCTCATGTATCCATCCCGTATAACATAGCTGTCTCTTATCCCTCTCATATACTCATCCTATATAACTAGTTGTCTCTTATCCCTCTCATATACTTATCCTGTATAACTAGTTGTCTCTTATCTCTCATGTATCCATCCTGTATAACATAGCTGTCTCTTATCTCTCATGTATCCATCCCGTATAACATAGCTGTCTCTTATCCCTCTCATATACTCATCCTGTATAACTAGTTGTCTCTTATCTCTCATGTATCCATCCTGTATAACATAGCTGTCTCTTATCCCTCTCATATACTCATCCTATATAACTAGCTGTCTGTTATTTCTCATGTATCCATCCTGTATAACATAGCTGTCTCTTATCCCTCTCATATACTCATCCTATATAACTAGCTGTCTCTTATCTCTCATGTATCCATCCTGTATAACATAGCTGTCTCTTATCCCTCTCTTATACTCATCCTGTATAACATAGCTGTCTCTTATCCCTCTCATATACTCATCCTGTATAACTAGTTGTCTCTTATCTCTCATGTATCCATCCTGTATAACATAGCTGTCTCTTATCCCTCTCATATACTCATCCTGTATAACTAGTTGTCTCTTATCCCTCTCATATACTCATCCTGTATAACATAGCTGTCTCTTATCCCTCTTATACTCATCCTATATAACTAGTTGTCTCTTATCCCTCTCATATACTCATCCTGTATAACTAGTTGTCTCTTATCTCTCATGTATCCATCCTGTATAACATAGCTGTCTCTTATCCCTCTCATATACTCATCCTATATAACTAGCTGTCTGTTATTTCTCATGTATCCATCCTGTATAACATAGCTGTCTCTTATCCCTCTCATATACTCATCCTATATAACTAGCTGTCTCTTATCTCTCATGTATCCATCCTGTATAACATAGCTGTCTCTTATCCCTCTCATATACTCATCCTGTATAACTAGTTGTCTCTTATCCCTCTCATATACTCATCCTGTATAACATAGCTGTCTCTTATCCCTCTCATATACTCATCCTGTATAACTAGTTGTCTCTTATCTCTCATGTATCCATCCTGTATAACATAGCTGTCTCTTATCCCTCTCATATACTCATCCTGTATAACATAGCTGTCTCTTATCCCTCTCATATACTCATCCTGTATAACTAGTTGTCTCTTATCTCTCATGTATCCATCCTGTATAACATAGCTGTCTCTTATCCCTCTCATATACTCATCCTGTATAACTAGCTGTCTCTTATCCCTCATGTATCCATCCTGTATAACATAGCTGTCTCTTATCCCTCTCATATACTCATCCTGTATAACTAGCTGTCTCTTATCCCTCATGTATCCATCCTGTATAACATAGCTGTATCTTATCCCTCTCATATACTCATCCTGTATAACATAGCTGTCTCTTATCCCTCTCATATACTCATCCTGTATAACATAGTTGTCTCTTATCTCTCATATACTCATCCTGTATAACATAGCTGTCTCTTATCCCTTTCGTATACTCATCCTGTATAACATAGCTGTCTCTTATCCCTCTCATATACTCATCCTAAATAACTCCTATTCTCCTTTTATATAACTAGCCTAGCTTTTCTCATATCAGTCTCATGTGTGACATGTCCCTCAGTCTTCCTCCACGTCGGCTTCTATATATTTTGTGTGCAGTCGGTGAGGACAATCGTCTATTCATGGCGTGGCACGTTTTGGCCGTGCGTCTTGTAGATGTGTGAACGTGGCTTGAAGTGGTGTCTGCGCCGCTTCTCTCTCTGCACACACACTAGCGCGGCCTTATCTGCAGGTTCTGGCGGCGAGGGAGGGGGCCCACACTTTTCCCACTAATCTAATTCATCCAGTGGGGCAGAGGAAAAAAAATGTAATTTATTTTCTAATTATTCCTTGTCTGGCAGAACCGTGTGTTACCGGAGTGTCGCTATTTAAAATATTTATCTCCGCGGTGCGTGGTCTGCCCAGGGCCCGTGCACACGATGGATGGGGAGGAGTGCGGCTCTTTGACGTCTGTGTGTACTGACATATATTTTTCATCGGGACGTCTTTGTCCCTGCTGGAACCAATGCTCTTCTGTTATATCCAGCGCCAGGTTACCGGATCATAGGTTTGTTGGTGACCTTAACAATTGCACGGTTATGAAGATACTTGGCTTGTGACCCAGCTTTTCTGAACTCCTGAATGACTAGACTTTTTGTTGTTTTTAGCTGCTGTCTGTATGGGATTTTCTTTTTCATATCTATCTTTTGTCAATAATGATATATTATATGTAGTATTGCTGAATGTATTTTTGGATCTTATCATATTGAGGTGTTGACCTATATGTAATGTGGCACAAACTGTATATTTTTGATTATTGAATGGGCCCATTTCCACACAAAATATTTTGGGCGTTTTTGTGACCTGGCTTTTTTTTATTTTTATGTTTAATAGTGGGTTTTAGTAAAAAATGTTTTCCTTTGGCATTTTTTCACCTGTGTTTGTATCAATACAAGTCATGTGATTCCAGTTTACCCAGGAGTCTTGAAGTGAGATCTGTGATGGCCATATTGTTTTTCACCACCTTAGGACAATCTCTGCAGGTATCGCTATATAACAAAGTAGATTTGTCACTCTTAGGAATTAAGGAAAGCTAGGTGGCCATTTTGATCACACAGCATTCACATCGAAATGTGACGAAGCAGAGTTATAACTCTAAAGCTGGGTGGTTGTATTGGTTGTCACCCAGCTGTTTCAGAACCAAGTGTAACTGAGAAATGTTTGAATATATATATATTTATTGGGGGAGGGGGGGGATTTTAATTTTAGCAGGAGCCCCTGCTTGTAGTTGCCCATTATAGCTAGGATTTTGTTGCTCTAAGGCTAGGTTCACACTACGGAATTTCCGCCTGCAATTCCGCTTTGAAATTGCAGGCAGAAATTCCGCTTACTAAAATGTATAGTATAGTGAATGGGTTTCCATTCACAAATTCACACTTAGGAATTTGTGAACGGAAAATCCGCTTGGAAATTTCCGCCCAAAGAATGGCGTTGCTCATTCTTCAGGCGGAAATACTCGCGGAACACATTGTAGTCTATTGAAGACTGAGGTGTCCACACTGCTCTCCCTCCCATCTCCTACACGAAATCTGTGCACACAGAACAGGTAATTTTCCGCTGTTCCACACTGCTTCCCTGAATCAGTCGGCGCTGGCCGCACTCGGAATCTCCGGGCGGAAATTTTCTGCCCGGAGATTCCGCAGTGTGAACCTAGCCTAAAAGTATTATCATTTTCCAAAAAAGTAAAACAAATAAACCCTTTTTTCCATCTCCTCCGATGTCACGGTACAGTGTCATCAAATATAACCTGCCGTATGGCACCTCCGGATAGCGGGGCAGTGTTCTGTGCAGGAATTGGGGGCTCAGTATAAAGAACCACCGCATGACGCTCCTTAACGACTAAACGCTGCTCTGCTTCTCATCCCGCTTAACCATCAGCTTTATCCTATTTATAGTTTATTTTATTGGCTTCTTGACTTTTGAAGATGGTTTCTTCTCTGAATATTAATGACCTCCTCTCCCCCTTATTTTTCATCTCCCACCCCCTCCGCCTAGTATCCAATCTGCACTTCTAAACGCTAATCTGTCCAAACTGAGGATCCTGGGACACGAGTGCGGGATGCAGTGTGGAACGGCGGAAAATTACCTGTTCCTTGTCTGTGTGCACAGATTTCGTGTGAAGGAGATGGGAGGGAGAGCAGCGGCGGTGGGGTGACACCACAACAGTCTGGATTACACACAATACCTCCACTCTGCAGCCTGGGTACATGTAGAGGATTGTGCCCTAGTAATGCAGTCAGTGAGGAGAATTATTAGAAATAGAATTAAAAAAAAATTAACTGTTCGTTCGCCAATAGTTTAAATCATCCAATCAGGTTACCTGGTGCAATATTTAAAATATCACCTGTTCTTTTCCTGGTCATGTGACCTGTATTGGTACTTTTATCCAACGATCGGATGAGTCTCTTGGGTTCACAGGCTGTGTTTTTGGCCTGTTGTTGATACAGATGACCGAATTGATCCACCATTGGTTTCTGACGTTTCACATTGGATTACAGTGTAAGGAATTTGCGATGTTTTTTTTTTTTTCGAGAAATGAGCTGGAGGGGTGGGTACAGGACCCTCATGTTTGCAAATTAGAGTGCGAGCTCTACTGCCAAGAGGCTGAGCTGCCTAGTCCTGTGAATCTGTCACACTAGAGATGATAAGAACTGCAGCTTCTTTGCTTTGGGAAGTTCATGTCACATTTTTACCGATTGCAGAATTTTCCCTTCCTGACACAAGTGAATGTGACCTAATTTTTAGTGACGGCTGCCGGGAGAGGTCTGTGGCCCGCGCCATATATACCTATGATTAGATTTACATCTACACGCTCCATGTAGACATCTATACATAATGATGGGGGGAGGATTTTGTGTCTTTTGGGTGATCGTTCAGGCTCCTTCGTATATTCGTCGACTCTTTACTAGCTATATAGAGGGGATCTGTAGAAAGGAAATGTGAACAGAATGCCTCTTTGTCACACCACATACCTTTATGTGACACATAAATCGATAAATATCACAGAATATCATTTTGTAAAACTCAATATATTTTTGTTGCACATAAATCAATGTGGACCAGTTTTTTCTTCTTTTAACACAAAATAGCGTTCTCTAACACATGACGGAAAATGATTACCTGGCACAGAATATACAGTCTATTGATGCAGAGTCCTTGGTAGACAAAAATACCATTTCACACAACAGAAATGACTTAGTGACACAGATTTCAGCTTTATAATAGGTTTTGGTAGCAGTGTACAATATGAATTCGGTGCTCCAAAATGTATATTTTTCTACTAATAAAACTAATAACATTTTTCTGGTGTAAAACCTGTGTGCTACGCGTGTGACTATTACATTGGGCATCTTATATATTTTATATTTGGATTCTTTAAAGGGGTACTCTGGTGAAAAACTTTTTTTTTTTTTTTATCAACTGGTGCCAGAAAGCAGAACAGATTTGTAAATAACTTCTATTAAAAAATCTTAATCCTTCCTGCACTTATTAGCTGCTGAATACTACAGTGGAAATTATTTTCCGTTTGAAACACAGAGCTTTCTGCTGACATCATGAGCACAGTGCTCTCTGCTGATATCTCTGTCCATTTTAATAACTGTCCAGGATAAAAGGAAATTCCCATAGCAAACATATGCTGTTCTGGACAGTTCCTAAAATGGACAGAGATGTCAGCAGAGAGCACTGTAGTCGTGATGTCAGCAGACAGTTCTGTGTTTCAAAAAGAAAAGAATTTCTGCTGTAGTATTCAGCAGCTAATAAGTACAGGAAGGATTAAGATTTTTTAATAGAAGTAATTTACAAATCTGTTTAGCTTTCTGGCACCAGTTGATTAAAAGAAAAAAAAAAGTTTTTCACCGGAGTACCCCTTTAACATCATGTGACTCCTACTCAAGATCTATACCCTGAGGCAAAGATGTAGTCAGCTGGTGACAGCACAGGGAGCTGAGCAGCATGGGATATTTCAGCGGTGGGTGCGGATGTGTGTGTTGATAACGCTGTGTGGTGTGCTGGAACCTATAGTTCTACCAATGTTGCTGAGCTGTAGGTGTCACGGTATAGTGTAACTTGTATTTCCATACTGTTACAAATGCCAATGGCATTGTGATACTTGTAGTTCTGCAACCATTGGTGGTGCATGCATTGTAAACACTAGAGGATATTACTGCATACATAGATCCACAGCAGAAGCTGTCAAGTGGAAGGCATAAGAAATGTGACATGCTACAGCTCATTTAGCGGCTAAGTCCCTAACCGGAGCGGTGTCTAAATGATCTGTCTAGTTCACACAGCAGAGACGCTAATCTGCGACTGACATTGTTTCATTGTATCTACGCTGAAAAGAAAATGTTCCGAGAGCGCCATTCGTGTATGCGGCGTCCATGGAGAGCTAACACAAGGGCACATGGACAGTCCTATGAATAATATTTATCTTCTGCATGTCCCATTCTCCTACACTGGTGACCTATGATAACCACTTAGGTACCACATAAAAGTTGTTCCCCAGCTTTCAGCACCTCTGAATGACAGCAAAGTGTTGTATATACTGTATATACTCGAGTATAAGCCGAGTTTTTCACCACGATTTTTCATGATGAAAACACCCCCCTTGGCTTATACTCGAGTGAACTCTCTGCCCTCAGTGGTCTTCAACCTGCGGACCTCCAGATGTTTCAAAACTACAACTCCCAGCATGCCCGGACAGCCATCGGCTGTCCGGGCATGCTGGGAGTGATAGTTTTGAAACATCTGGAGGTCCGCAGGTTGAAGACCACTGACCGGGCATTCGTCATCATCCAGCCCCCCCACCCCCTCGGCTTATACTCGAGTGAACTCTCCGCCCTCAGTGGTCTTCAACCTGCGGACCTCCAGATGTTTCAAAACTACAACACCCAGCGTGCCCAGACAGCCATCGGCTGTCCGGGCATGCTGGGAGTTGTAGTTTTGAAACATCTGGAGGTCCGCAGGTTGAAGACCACTGCCCGGGCCTTCATCATCATCCATGATGACAGGGGGATGATGACAGGCAGTGATGATGAAGGGGAGATGATGAAGGGGGAGGGGATGATGACAGGGGGATGATGACAGGCAGTGATAATGAAGGGGGGATGATGAAGGGGGGGATGATGACAGGGGGATGATGACAGGCAGTGATGATGAAGGGGGGATGATGACAGGCAGTGATGTTGAAGGGGGGATGATGACGGTAATGATGAAGGGGGGGGATGATGGCAGGCGGTGATGATGAAGGGGTGATGATGATGAGGGTGTTAATGATGGGGGTCTGGATGATGACAGGGGAGGATGATGTATTTCCCACCCTAGGCTTATAGTCGAGTCAATAACTTTTCCTGGGTTTTTGGTGTGAAATTAGGGGCCTCGGCTTATATTCGGGTGGGCTTATACTTGAGTATATGCGGTAGCCATGTCTCAGTCTTCACTGTAGTACTGCCATTTCATTTATGAATAAAGAAGCTAAGGATGCTCCAGGTCACCTCAAATTGGTGAGAGGGGTAGGGCATAGAATTGTGGGAGAACATAGTGTAACCCTTTGATCATCACCAGAAACCGCAGAAAGAAATCTTTAACCTCTGCCATAGTGTACTGCTTGCCTAAGGATTACTGGCTTGTAGCTGCATTCAGACCTAAGGCTGAAGCACATAAGCATCAGCATGGAGATTGTATGTTCTTCACATGTCCCCAACAACATACTGCTAGGTTAATTGGCTCCCTATGTATCTGGCCCTGATGTGTGTGCTTGTGCCAGAGGCAGCTCCACAGGTGGCAAGGAATGATATGAATATCCTGTTTGAAGTTTTTGGAGTAATGTAAAATATGTTAACATTATATAAATAAGGCTAGAGGTACCCTGAGCCCTGTACCACACAATGAGCCCTACCACACACATCTGTTCACCTTTTTACACCATAGTACAGTTACATGTAGAGTTAATCTATTCACTGTGTGCACGACATTACTTATCCTGTACTGATCCTGAGTTATATTCTGTATTAAACTCGAGCTGCACTCACTTTTCTTCTGATGGAGTCACTGAGTAGCTACATACTTTACTTATTCTGTGTTGATCCCGAGTTATACCTTGTATTATACTCCAGAGCTGTACTCACTATTCTGCTGGTGGGGTCACTGTGTACATACATTACTTACCTTTTGCTTCCTAGGTTACAATCTATATTATACTCCAGAGCTGTACTCACTATTCTGGCAGTGCATTCACTGTGTACATACGGTACATTACTTACTCTTTACTTCCTAGGTTACAATCTATATTATACTCCAGAGCTGTACTCACTATTCTGCTGGTGGGGTCACTGTGTACATACATTACTTACCCTTTACTTCCTAGGTTACAATCAGTGTTATACTCCAGAGCTGTACTCACTATTCTGCTGGTGAGGTCACTGTGTACATACATTACATTACTTATCCTGTACTGATACTGAGCTGACACCTGTATTTTTACATGGGCCTATTATTGGCTGAATAAGTGTTCCTAGGAACACTCACTTCTGATAAAAGAGCCAGTGATCCGCTGATGAACAACAGTCGCTCGCTCATCGGCTGTTTGGATCTTTAGTGTTGCCATTTACATTTTGTTCAGCCACACATCATTCTGCGCAGTCAGGTGATGTAGGGCTTACAGTGGTTCATTTAAAGGCCCACACAATTGATCCGCATTAGTTATTGGGGAAGCGCAGGCCTGTCTAAAAGGGCCTTTCCACTCCAGAGGTACACTCACTATTCTGCAAGCTTGAAATCTCCCAGTATTCCCAGCTATTCTGGAAAGTGTAGTCTTTACACTAAGCTCTGTGCAGTATGATGTAGGAAACACCATCAGAGAAGAAGCTGAGAAGGGGGGGCAATATGACGTGTCCAGTTCAGAGCACCTTAGAGATGTGTGACTGACATCAGCCACTCAGTCTGTGGGGTTACTAGCCCTTTAAGAACATGTAGGCCCTTCGAGCTCGGCACTTTTGTAGTGGGTAGAAGGAGGAGTGAGGACTTGCTGATTAATTAGACACATCAAAGCCTTGAGTTAATTAGTCAGCAGCTTGTTTCCTGAGAGCCAGCTCACCGCGATGGGGAACTCAGCCGGATTGTGATGGAGTGTTAGCTCCTGCGCCTATCGCTATGTGCCCACTGGAGTAATTAAGAGCCAAGTGCCTGGTTCATGGTGGCGGAGATAGGGGGCATTACTGGCATGGAAGCTCTGGAGTAAGTGCTCTGGCATCTTCTCTGCTCAGGCTGTAGTCATCCGGCTCCTTGTATCTGGAGGATATGCTGAGCGCAGTGATTTGGCTTTGCCCGTGGCCCCTGTGATGCCATTTTACATCACATCATGAAGCAGTGACACAGTTCTTCTCTGTGTGTATGTTTATTACCCTGCAGATCTGGATGCTCTGTACCTGATTCTCCACCCTATAGAATACAGTGCAGTTAATGCCCCACTTTTTTTTCTTGTGATCCACAGATTAGACACATTAATTAACCCAATGTATGATTCACATATCACGGGCTCTATATGGTACGGTCCAGCCTGCCACAACAACATGAGCTGCCATCACCTTATACATATTATCAGTTTCATGCAATTTTCCCCGAAAAATTTTCATAACTGGGAGATATATATATATATATATATATATATATTGCGGTGAAGTTCAGTAATTTACTGCAGTTTAGCAGAATGAGGCTATGTTTCCACTTGTTTTTTTTCCCTGCGTCTTTTTGTGTGGAAAAAGCGCCAGATAAAACGCCACTACAATTTCCGGCAATTCTCTGGCGTTTTTGCATTTGAGTGAAAATTGCATTTTTGACCCCTTTGGTGTTTTTTTCAATATTTGTTGGGTATCAAAAAAAAGGACGCAGTAGGGATGGAAAAAAAAATTATTTAACGAAATTTTTATTTTTTATAACAAGATTTTTAATTAATTTTAATAAAGTGTTGCTTTTTTTTCCCCTCTATTCTTTTACATTTTTTAGACTGTTCCGTGATGGGAGTAGAAGTTCCTGTACTAATAGACATATCGCCCTGGTTGTCACTCCTGATACTCGATGCGATCGTCCATGATATAGCAGAGATGTGGAGCGGCTCTAAACACCACTCGCATCTCTGCACTATACTCCGGCCAGTGATGTGAATAGAACATCACTCATTCATATTTTCCGCTCAGAGTGGGGATTGGCCGGATTGTTGCAGCCAATCACAGCTCAGAGGGAAACATGAATAAGTGATGTTCTATTCATATCACTGGTCGGAGTATAGTGCAGAGATGCGAGCGCTGTATAAAGCCGCTCCACATCTCTGCAATAGATAGGACAATCGCATCGGGTGTCAGGAGTGACACCCACTGGGATATGTCCTTAACCCCTTATGGACTGAGAGTGTATCCATACACCCCCATTTTAGAGTCCTTAAGGACTGAGGGCATATGGATACGTCCCTGGGAATTCCGGTCCCCACCGCTAGCCGTTTGGGGACCGGACCAGGATGCCTGCTGAAATCATAAATACCTGTGACCTGATGACCCAGATAAGGATGATGATCGGTGGTGTAATGTACACTATCAATCATCATCCGTACTGTACTGGGAGGTGGCAGTGTTGCCACCGCCAGTACAGCTGTGATTGGGTGGCCGTAGTTACCGCACCAATCACGGCAGTGTGGGGAGGGGGAGGTGGATGAAGGAGCACGTTGCTCCATTCTGCCCACCATTACTGTGAGATCTGGTGTGCAGGGCGGAGCCCCGTGCTGCCATCTCCCCCCCCTCATAGTTAAAAAAGTGCCCCCTTGCCCCCTTTCTGTGGCCCCTTGGCAAAGAAAGCAATCAGGGACAGTTTAGATTAGGTAGGGACAGTTAAGAGTTAAAAAAAATATATATATATATTTTTTTTTTTTGGCGTACTGTCTGTAGGTGTCCGTGGGTCCAGAGCACCTTTAGCTGCGTGACCCCGGCCCTACAGGGTCGCTGTGGTCTGTCCCCAGCGTTTTTTTGGGGGTGCAGAGCTTTTTTTTTTGTTTTTTTGCTAAAAGTGTGGCCGGGCCCATTTAGCTATAAAAAGAGCGATCCGCTACCATTAACTAAAGCCCACCCGCCGCTGATCAGTCTTGTAGTACTGATCAGCGTTTTTTCGGTGATCCTTTTATTTTATTTTTTGCACCTATAGGTGGTCCGTGCCACCAGTAGCAAGCTTGTGTTGTGTGGACTGACTGTACCTGTGTGTGCGGCCTTCCCCACCACTGTCAGTGATTTATCACTGATCAGCGTTTTTTTTGGGGTTCAGGCGGGAGCTTTATTTAGGGTTTTAATATTTTTTTAAAACATTTTTTTTTCAGGTTTTTTGTGTGGGGGTCTGTGTACGTGCCACCAGCCACTGTTCTGGGCTGAGTGTCCAGACCCCCCACTGACTTCTGCACCACCTTCCGCCACCAAGCGCTAATGTCACGATGCGGCTGGCAGGTGGTGGATCCTCTGTGCCAGAGAGGGATTGGAGTGGACCGTGCTGGTGGACCGGTTCTAAGTTGCTACTGGTATTCACCAGAGCACGCCGCAAAGCGGGATGGTCTTGCAGCGGCGGTAGCAACCAGGTCGTATCCACCAGCAACGGCTCAACCTCTCTGACTGCTGAAGATAGGCGCGGTACAAGGGAGTAGACAAGAGCAAGGTCGGACGTAGCAGAAGGTCGGGGCAGGCAGCAAGGATCGTAGTCAGGGGCAACGGCAGGAGGTCTGGAACACAGGCTAGGAACACACAAGGAAATGCTTTCACTGGCACAATGGCAACAAGATCCGGCGAGGGAGTGCAGGGGAAGTGAGGTATAAATAGGGAGTGCACAGGTGAACACACTAATTAAACTAGCTGCGTCAATCAGTGGCGCAGTGGCCCTTTAAATTGCAGAGACCCGGCGCGCGCGCGCCCTAGGGAGCGGGGCCGCGCGCGCCGGGACAAGACCGACGGAGAGCGAGTCAGGTACGGGAGCCGGGAAGCGCATCGCGAGCGGGCGCCTGCCGCATCGCGAATCGCATCCCGGCTGGGAGAGGTATCGCAGCGCACCCGGTCAGCAGGTCTGACCGGGGCGCTGCAATTGCGAGGATGTTGCGAGCGCTCCGGGGAGGAGCGGGGACCCGGAGCGCTCGGCGTAACAGTACCCCCCCCCCCCCTTGGGTCTCCCCCTCTTCTTGGAGCCTGAGAACCTGAGGACCAGACTTTTGTCTAGGATGTTGTCCTCAGGTTCCCAGGATCTCTCTTCTGGACCACAGCCTTCCCAATCCACCAAGAAGAATTTTTTTCCTCTGACCGTCTTGGAGGCCAGAATCTCCTTCAGAAGATGTCAGAAGAGCCGGAAACAGGAGTGGGAGAAACAAGTTTGGGAGAGAAGCGGTTAATGATGAGTGGCTTAAGGAGAGAGACATGGAAGGCATTGGGAATACGGAGAGAAGGAGGAAGAAGGAGTTTATAAGAGACAGGATTAATCTGGCACAAGACTTTGAAAGGACCAAGATAGCGTGGTCCCAGTTTGTAACTGGGGACACGAAAGCGGACATATTTAGCGGAGAGCCATACCTTGTCTCCGGGTGCAAAAATGGGGGGAGTTCTTCTTTTCTTATCGGCAAACCTTTTCATGCGGGATGAAGCCTGTAAAAGAGAATTTTGGGTCTCTTTCCATATGGTGGAAAGATCACGAGTCACTTCATCCACAGCGGGCAAACCAGAGGGCAAGGGAGTAGGGAGGGGGGGAAGAGGGTGACGGCCGTACACCACGAAAAATGGGGACTTAGCAGAAGATTCTGAGACTCTGAAGTTGTATGAGAATTCGGCCCATGGTAGAAGATCTGCCCAGTCATCCTGGCGGGAGGAAACAAAATGCCGTAAATAGTCACCCAGGACCTGGTTAATTCTTTCTACTTGCCCATTGGATTGGGGATGATAAGAAGAAGAGAAGTTTAGCTTAATCTTGAGCTGTTTACAGAGGGCCCTCCAGAATTTAGACACGAATTGGACGCCTCTATCCGAGACGATCTGTGTGGGCAAACCGTGAAGACGAAAAATGTGTACAAAAAATTGTTTTGCCAACTGAGGCGCTGAAGGAAGACCAGGAAGAGGAATAAAATGTGTTATCTTGGAAAATCGATCAACGACCACCCAAACAACGGTGTTGCCACGGGATGGGGGTAAGTCTGTAATAAAGTCCATACCAATCAGTGACCAAGGCTGTTCGGGGACAGGCAGAGGATGAAGGAGACCAGCAGGTTTCTGGCGAGGAGTCTTATCCCGGGCACAGACAGTACAGGCCCGCACAAAATCAACAACATCCGTCTCCAGAGTCGGCCACCAATAGAAACGAGAGATAAGTTGCAAGGATTTTTTGATGCCCGCATGGCCTGCGAGGTGGGAGGAGTGTCCCCATTTGAGAATCCCGAGACGTTGGCGTGGAGAAACGAAGGTCTTCCCTGGAGGAGTTTGCCTGATGGAGGCTGGAGAAGTGGAGATCAGACAGTCAGGAGGAATGATGTGTTGCGGAGAGACCTCTACTTCCGAGGCATCCGAGGAACGAGAGAGGGCATCGGCCCTAATGTTCTTGTCGGCAGGACGAAAGTGAATTTCAAAGTTAAAACGGGCAAAGAACAACGACCACCTGGCCTGGCGAGGGTTCAGCCGTTGGGCAGACTGGAGATAGGAGAGATTCTTGTGATCGGTGTATATGATAACAGGAAATTTTGATCCCTCCAGCAGATGCCTCCATTCCTCAAGCGCCAATTTAATGGCCAGTAACTCTCGATCCCCGATGGAGTAGTTCCTCTCCGCCGGAGAGAAGGTCCTAGAAAAAAAACCACAAGTAACAGCATGCCCGGAAGAATTTTTTTGTAGAAGGACAGCTCCAGCTCCCACTGAGGAGGCATCTACCTCCAATAGGAAGGGTTTAGATGGGTCAGGTCTGGAGAGCACGGGAGCAGAAGAAAAGGCTGACTTGAAACGTTTAAATGCGTCTTCCGCTTGGGGAGACCAGGACTTGGGATTGGCATTTTTCTTGGTTAAAGCCACGATAGGAGCCACAATAGTGGAAAAGTGTGGAATAAATTGTCTGTAATAATTGGCGAACCCCAAAAAACGTTGGATAGCACGGAGTCCGGAGGGGCGTGGCCAATCTAAGACGGCAGAGAGTTTGTCTGGGTCCATTTGTAATCCCTGGCCAGAGACCAAGTATCCTAGGAAAGGAAGAGATTGGCATTCAAACAGACATTTCTCCATTTTGGCATAAAGTTGATTGTCTCGAAGTCTCTGAAGAACCATGCGGACATGTTGGCGGTGTTCTTCTAAGTTGGCAGAAAAAATCAGAATATCGTCCAGATAAACCACAACACAGGAATATAAGAGATCACGAAAAATTTCATTAACAAAGTCTTGGAAGACAGCAGGGGCGTTGCACAGGCCAAAGGGCATGACCAGATACTCAAAGTGTCCATCTCTGGTGTTAAATGCAGTCTTCCATTCGTCCCCCTCCCTGATGCGGATGAGATTATAAGCACCTCTTAAGTCCAGTTTGGTAAAGATGTGGGCACCTTGAAGGCGATCAAAGAGTTCTGAGATAAGAGGTAGGGGGTAGCGGTTCTTTACCGTGATTTTATTAAGTCCGCGGTAATCAATGCAAGGACGTAGGGAGCCATCTTTTTTGGACACAAAGAAAAATCCAGCTCCGGCAGGAGAGGAGGATTTGCGGATAAACCCCTTTTTTAAATTTTCCTGGATGTATTCAGACATAGCAAGAGTCTCTGGAGCAGACAGAGGAAAAATTCTGCCCCGGGGTGGAGTAGTACCCGGGAGGAGGTCAATAGGACAGTCATAAGGCCTGTGAGGAGGTAAAGTCTCAGCTTGCTTTTTGCAAAACACGTCAGCATAGTCCATATAAGCCTTAGGAAGACCGGTTACAGGGGGAACCACAGGGTCACGGCAGGGAGTACAGGGAACCGGTTTAAGACAGTCCTTGAAACAAGAGGTACCCCAGCTCTTGATCTCTCCTGTGGACCAATCAAGGGTTGGGGAATGGCGTTGAAGCCACGGTAATCCAAGAAGAATTTCGGAAGTGCAGTTGGAGAGGACCAAAAACTCAATTTTTTCGTGATGCACATTAGGAGAGGTTCCGTGCGGTAACGCACGGTACAGTCCAATCTTTCATTGTTAACACAATTGATGTAAAGGGGTCTGGCGAGACTGGTCACTGGGATGTTGAACCTGTTGATGAGAGAGGCCAAAATAAAATTTCCTGCAGATCCGGAATCCAAGAAGGCCATAGCAGAGAAGGAGAAGGTAGAGGAAGATATTCGCACAGGCACAGTAAGGCGTGGAGAAGCAGAGTTGACATCAAGAACTGCCTCACCTTTGTGCGGAGTCAGCGTACGTCTTTCCAGGCGGGGAGGACGGATAGGACAATCCTTCAGGAAGTGTTCGGTACCGGCACAGTACAGGCACAGATTCTCCATGCGGCGTCGTGTCCTCTCTTGAGGTGTCAAGGGAGACCGGTCAACTTGCATAGCCTCCACGGCGGGAGGCACAGGAACGGATTGCAGAGGACCAGAGGAGAGAGGAGCCGGGGAGAAAAAACGCCTTGAGCGAACAAAGTCCATATCCTGGTGGAGCTCCTGACGCCTTTCGGAAAAACGCATGTCAATGCGGGTGGCCAGGTGAATAAGTTCATGCAGGTTAGCAGGAATTTCTCGTGCGGCCAGAACATCTTTAATGTTGCTGGATAGGCCTTTTTTAAAGGTCGCGCAGAGGGCCTCATTATTCCAGGATAATTCGGAGGCAAGAGTACGGAATTGGATGGCGTACTCGCCAACAGAAGAATTACCCTGGACCAGGTTCAGCAGGGCAGTCTCAGCAGAAGAGGCTCGGGCAGGTTCCTCAAAGACACTTCGAATCTCCATGAAGAAGGAGTGTACAGAGGCAGTGACGGGGTCATTGCGGTCCCAGAGCGGTGTGGCCCATGACAGAGCTTTCCCAGATAGAAGGCTGACTACGAAAGCCACCTTAGACCTTTCAGTAGGAAACTGGTCCGACATCATCTCCAAGTGCAGGGAACATTGCGAAAGAAAGCCACGGCAAAACTTCGAGTCCCCATCAAATTTATCCGGCAAGGATAATCGTAGGCCGGAAGCGGCCACTCGCTGCGGAGGAGGTGCAGGAGCTGGCGGAGGAGATGATTGCTGAAGCTGAGGTAGTAGCTGCTGTAACATCACGGTCAGTTGAGACAGCTGGTGGCCTTGTTGCGCTATCTGTTGCGACTGCTGGGCGACCACCGTGGTGAGGTCGGCGACAACTGGCAGTGGGACTTCAGCGGGATCCATGGCCGGATCTACTGTCACGATGCGGCTGGCAGGTGGTGGATCCTCTGTGCCAGAGAGGGATTGGCGTGGACCGTGCTGGTGGACTGGTTCTAAGTTGCTACTGGTATTCACCAGAGCCCGCCGCAAAGCGGGATGGTCTTGCAGCGGCGGTAGCAACCAGGTCGTATCCACCAGCAACGGCTCAACCTCTCTGACTGCTGAAGATAGGCGCGGTACAAGGGAGTAGACAAGAGCAAGGTCGGACGTAGCAGAAGGTCGGGGCAGGCAGCAAGGATCGTAGTCAGGGGCAACGGCAGGAGGTCTGGAACACAGGCTAGGAACACACAAGGAAACGCTTTCACTGGCACAATGGCAACAAGATCCGGCGAGGGAGTGCAGGGGAAGTGAGTTATAAATAGGGAGTGCACAGGTGAACACACTAATTAAACTAGCTGCGCCAATCAGTGGCGCAGTGGCCCTTTAAATTGCAGAGACCCGGCGCGTGCGCGCGCCCTAGGGAGCGGGGCCGCGCGCGCCGGGACAAGACCGACGGAGAGCGAGTCAGGTACGGGAGCCGGGAAGCGCATCGCGAGCGGGCGCCTGCCGCATCGCGAATCGCATCCCGGCTGGGAGAGGTATCGCAGCGCACCCTGTCAGCAGGTCTGACCGGGGCGCTGCAATTGCGAGGATGTTGCGAGCGCTCCGGGGAGGAGCGGGGACCCGGAGCGCTCGGCGTAACAGCTAATCAGTGTGCACAACACTGATAAGGTACACACTTTTTTTTTGGCACAGGGTTTTTTTTTGCGCTAGACATCTTTAAAAAAAAAAGTTTTTTTTTCTTTTTTATAGTTTAGTTTTATTCTATATCTTTATATATTTGTTTTCAGGGCGGGTTAGAGTGGGTTACGGTAGGAAGTCTCGCACCACACCACACACAGCACACACACCAATAAAGTTTTCCCTCCACATATTTACACTTCACCCCCATTAGAGTAGGGAAATGGCCCGCATGGCATTTTCAGCGGAGGAGGCATCTTCCACAGAGGAATAGGAAGACCCCACCTTCCTTATTTCCTCGTCCTTCTCATCATCTTCTGATGATGAGCCACCAAGGCGGCGGAGATGCCGCCATGTGAGGCCGCAAACCTCCTCTGCTCCTGACCCTGTGCCCCATGCTAGTATGAGTCCCCCTGGCGCTCATACTAGTCAAGTCTGGTGCCCCGTACTGGCGAATTTGTCTGGACTCAGCCAGGGGACCACAAGCCTGTGATTCCTGAGTTTGTTGGCGACTCAGGAATCAAGATTGACAGTGTCGGGTTCACTGAAATGGACTATTTCATTTTTTTTTCAGTGACGACTTTGTCACTCTGATGGTTAACCAGACGAACCTGTATGCCCAACAGTTCGTCGCAGCAAACACGGGCTCATTTTTATCTAGACCCAATGAGTGGTACCCAGTCAATGCAGCCAAAATGAGGACCTTTTGGGGGCCTCGTGCTGCATATGGGTCTAGTTAATAAAACCCAGTGTCAGGCAATACTGGAGTGGGGACGTCCTCTACCAGACCCCGCTCTACAGTATGGCTTTGGCACGTCCCCGGTTCGAGGCCATTCGGAAATGTTTGCATTATGCTGATAATGCCTCAATTTTGGGAGGCCAATGTCCCTGGGCAGGAGGTCGCTATTGATGAGTCTCTCCTCAGCTTTAAGGGGAGACTCAGCTTCCGGCAATACATCCCAACCAAGCGAGCGCGGTATACTTGCAAATTTATGCTGTATGAGGGACAAGAGTCCCATATTGAACCCCAAGAATGTCCCCCCCCCACTCTGGGTGTTAGCAGGAAAATTGTTTGGGGCCTTTTGCACCCATTGCTAGATAAAGATTACCATCTTTACGTGGATAACTTTTATACTAGTATCCCTCTCTTCACATCCCTCGCCGTCAGATCTATGGTCGCTTGTGCGACAGTCCGGAAGAATCAAAGAGGCCTTCCGCCTATTCCCTACATGCTCCTATCCCCCGGGGTGAGTCCTGTGCCTTTTTCCATGAAAACCTGTTGCTGGTGAGGTATAAGGACAAGAGGGATGTCCATATGCTCACCACAATTCATGGAAACGGTAGCACTCCTGTCCCTGTGTGAGGTACTGCAGGGACCGGTCCTCAAGCCTGATTGTATTCTGGACTACAGTCGGTATATGGGGGGAGTTGATCTTTCTGATCAAGTCCTCAAGCCATATGATGCCATGCAGAAAACACGGACATGGTACAAAAAAATTACGGTCTACATGGTACAGGTTGATACTAACTCTTTTGTACTGTTCCAGCACATTGGCAACACAGGGACATTCCTGCAGTTTCAAGAGGAAGTTCTAAAGGCCTTCATCTTTGGTGGCCGCCAAGGAGCGAGTCAGAGCACCTCTGGAACTGTGGGCCCCCGGATTGTCCCCGGCCAACACTTTCCAAGCGAGGTCCCCCACACTGGAAAGAAGGGACGATCCCACAAAAAATGCAGTGTGTGTCACAAGAGGGGGATTCGGAAGGACACCACCACTCAGTGTGACACTTGCCCCGATCATCCGGGCCTCTGCATTAAAAACTTCAGGGAGTATCACAAAGCTTCAGGGAGTATCACACTTCCATGCAGTACTACATTTTTTATCTTTTACCTAATTTTAATTCCCCAGAATTATACTCCAATGTACCAGTCCAGAGTACATTTTCTTCCAAATTTTAAATCCAACCCCCCCCCCCAAAAAAAAAATGGGTCATGGGACACAGAGTCAACAGCATTGGGGGTTTGCAGTTGCCTCAAATGCGCAGCACTCTCTCTCCACCTGAGCGAGGTGCGCATTTGATGTGACAGGTTAGGGACAGCCACACACATCACATTCCCAGAATAGGGAATTATATGGTCCCTTGCACTGACGTATATATTCACCTATTCATATTTCCCACAGAGAGTTGTGATTGTCTGGAACCATCTGGCCAATCACAGCTCTCTGCGGGAAATATGAATAGGTGTATATACGGCAGTGCAGGGGACCATAGAAGAGCAGCCGGCCACATCTATAAATTATACAGAATGATCGCAATGGACCCGGGGCGGTCTGTCAGTTTGTACAGGTACTACTACTCCCATCATAGAACAGTTTGTTTACCCTGTTGGGAGTAGTAGTACTACCTAAAAAATGTAAAAAATTAAGAAAGAAAGGGAAAAACACAAACACTACATTTTTATTATTTTCATCTACATTTTTAGTGCATTTTGATTCCTGTTTAAAAATTCATAAAAATTTTGTTATAAAAAGATACATTTTGTTAAATACAATTTTTTCCATCACTACTGTATCTTTTTTATTATTGTTTTTTTTAATGGTACCCTAGGAAATTTTATTAAAAAAGGTATCTCCATCACTTTTCTGGATTCCTAAAGTCCAAAAAAGAATAAAAACCGCTGGCAAAAACGCCAAAGTTAAAACCCACTTGGCAGAAAAAAACGCCACGATTTCAGGGAAAAAAACGCCATAGGCTCAACATGCTGCAATTTTGCAAAACCCCCAAGGAGCTGAAAAACGCCAAAAAAGAGTGAAAAACGCCAAAAGGATTAAAAAAAAACTCCAACTGAAAAACGCAAAGTGGAAAAATAATTTTGACGTTTTTCTTAGCCAAAAGCTTGAATGCTTTGTTTAGCCTGATGGGACGCCATTTTGTTTTTTTCTTGTATCAGTTAGTCTTGCACAATTTTTGTTGTGTTCAGTAATATACTCTGATAAACGCTGTTCCTCTTTCCTGTGCCATATTTTCAGATGTATTGGTGCCATATTCTTGTCATAAATATCTTGCCACATTTATCATCACCCTCCCTCTTCTTCGCCTTTGATTGTTCACTACTAAAGATTTCTCACCACTGCCATCGTTGTCCCCTCTGCTGCTGTCCTGTACTTGAGAGAAGATTCATTGCGCTGGGAGATTGGACGTTCATTTGCTGATCTCTGGGGTCCTTGACCGTCATTGCTCAGTTTTGACAGCAGCATAGAGTCCTGTAAATTTGTGTCTGACCACGCGCGGCTGTTTGCTGTAACACAAAGATGGTGACAAAAGAAGAGGTTGGCGGTAATGGAGCTCAGTGGTCACCGCTGATGACCTTAAATATTAACTGATGCACAAATAAAGATGAAGTTGTCTACTAGGCGAGTGAGCTATTGTTTGCAATTATCAGTAAAGTCTGCACCTTATAACAGCGTAGTAATATTTTCTGCAGTGTTATTATGTGAAATTTCTGAGAACTACTTCAAGGAGACCGTACTATCCATCACGCCTACAGATTTTAGGCTAATTTCACACTGCGTTCTCAGTGCTGCCTGGGGAAAGCCAATTGTATAAGGTAAAGTTGTCATTTTGGCCTCTGTTCTGTTAGTATACGACAGGGTTGGCTGGATGGCATAGCCATTCTCTTTGAGGCTTTCAAGCTATTCTCAGCTCAACGTTATTCGGAAGCCCCATAGAGTGTGAATGGAGTGCTGGTTTTTACATGCGTAGTGTACTGATCATTCAGGTGGATAATTCACCTCTTTGCTCAGGATCAGTGTGGGTCCCAGCAGCCGCACCTCCACCAATAATCTTGTTATGCCCCATCCTGTTGATAGGGTATACTTTCTTGAGATTTAACTACCCCTTTAAGTAGTGATCAGGGATACACTCTATCTTTTATCCCATGGAAAACCGCTAGTCAGCCATTTCTCAGCCTACAATGGCTGATAACAGAGATACACAGATTATATTTAAATACCCAGTGAATGTTGGCTATAGGTTAAATGCGCTGATGGTACATGAAGGCCAGGCAGAGCATGCTTAGGGTTGTAGTCCAACCACAATGAAGTAAAATGCCCTGTCCCTCTTCCAGTGACTGCACTTGAATCTTGTATCCATTTCCCACCTGAGCTGTCCCCGGTATTCGCACAGGATACAGTCTGTCTCCTCCTTAATAGGCCCGTTCATCTTCTCAGGAGGATATTTCTCCGTGTCCTGCCCTCACGCCTCAGGACGCGATGTGAAATCAATACTCAGCTTATAGGAAAGGAAATCGCCTCAAACTTCTATCCATCTTCAGCCAGTTATTTCCTCCATCACGGTTTAGATCAGACTTCCCTGCGAACTCCACATCAGTTTGGTCAAGATGTCAGTAAAAAAATAAAAATAAAAGTGTTTCTGGGAAAACTGGGTGACATTCAATATGGCTGCCATTCCAGCTCCTCTTATTTGTGTTCTGCCATTCTTGTGGCTGTCCGTGTCAGTCAGGCTTTGCAATGACAGTGACATGGTGCCGTGAGAACCAGCGTCCCCAATAATATAGGGTAATTCACTCACTGTCTTGACCCCATATATAATTTTTTATGAAATGCTGGGGAAGATTTATCAAAACCTGTGTGGAGGAAGAGCAGTGCAGTTGCCCATAGCAACCAATCAGATTGCTTCTGCAACAAAGGCCTGAAAAATGAAAGTAGCGTTCTGATTGGTTGCTATGGACAACTGCACCACTCTACCTCTACACAGGTTTTCAGAAACCTCACCCACAGTCCCCATTAGGGATCACATTATTAGATCCAGTTAAACATATCAGAATGTTTTGGAGCCCCCTTTAAAGACTAGCTCCCACCATCCTTTTTTTTTTTTTTTTTTTCTGTCCCTTCCTATTACCCATCTATCCCTAACCCCCTCACTGCCTTTAAATACATTTTTTACTATCTGAGAAATGCCTTTTTGTCTACCTGGTAGTGTGCTCACTTAGCAGGCAGACTTCCCCAGAAGGCATGACGTCACTGATGCCTGCTGGGGGGCCGACTTCCACCCTTAGCTCATCTATACAGGGTGCCTCCAGCTGTTTCACCACGACAACTCCCAACTTGCCCTGACATCTATTGGCTGTCAGGGCATGCTGGGAGTTGCAGTGGTGAAACAATTGAAGGCACCCTGTGTTCAAAACAATAACTTTGTTATGGCCATGGACACGGCATTACCCAAAACTCCTCCCCCGAAAAAGAAATACCAAGTTCAGGACAGTCTTGAGGCAGCAGCAGCGGCGTGTATGTGCCGGGAGGCGGGGCCAGCGTATGAGGCCAGGTAGCCAATACACACATTCTCAGTGCTCGCTCCCACCTGCCTGATTCACAGGCAGGGAGCGAGCGCAGGCTGACTGAATTAGGACTGATTGCCCGGCTGGCATCTGTCCTAATTCAGTCGTGACGTCATGGCAGGCTGCAGCCGGCCACTAGGAGGGAGACCCCTAGTGGCCGGTTTTCAAATATAAAATACCATATTTTAATAAAAAATAAATAAATTATGAAAGTATATTAGAGATATGTTGTAGTACATAAGTACACAAATCATCGTATATCATAGATTTTTAGTGTACTCAAAATCACAGAAAAAAACACTAAAAATTTACTTTTAATAAATATCCAATTAAAAAGGATCCATTATAGATCCAATGGCCAACACACAAGTGAAAAAATCCCCAAAAATAAAAAAAAGGGTATTTTGCTGCATACAATCCCGGTAATGGGTGAAGATTGCAGTCTCACATTTAAAAAATGCACACAGAGTAATGCTCAATCAGAGTATGTATACAGAAACCTACCTAAAAGTGGGGTACAGGTAGGGAAAGAATAAGGTAGGGTGCTAAGGGGGTATGTATGTAGGCCAAATGGTGAGTACGGCCACTACCTAACACTCACCCTATTGTCACCCTAAATCTACTCTTGCCGCTAGCCCTTATAAGGGCTGCCCCGCTCCGGAACCTAGGTCTATTCTGTCCTTAGAATTTCCTGACCTAGGACAAAGTGGGAAAAGGACTCACTGTCTCACTGGGGAACCCTGTCTGGCTGTGGGATAGGGATTGGATACCCTAAACCTATTCATGTACCAATGAGAGTGAAACATAAGTAAACCAGGGATATGGAGGGTTACCACTTAGATGAACGGGGGGGGGGGGGGGGTCGCGTGAAACGCGTTGGGACCGTGGACCAGAGTTATCCATTAATCAGAGTTTGATAAGTATATAAGTATATGGGTTTAGCATTCTGTACTATGTATCAGACCCATTGTTATTTATCAGTTGAGGTCTTTGTAGCATATGGACTCCGCATCCTATATTATGTTTTTTACACCTGTAGCCATTTGTATATAAAAGACGGATTTGTGTTTGTTGATTCACATTTGACATGTGCATATTAATAGTCCAGATGTGATCACTGGGATACCTATTGATTTCACCTGATTATGGCAGGTGGTTGGCCATATTGACAGCTTGGTATCTATAATTGATCTTTGAATATCAACATTCATTTTTCTTTTCATGATTTTTGTGAACTCGTATTTACACACATTTATAATCAAACCTGTCTATAATTCACTTCCAAAATCTGTGTAATTTATCTATTTCCCATGCGGTGTATTAGGGTACAGGATGCACCCATATTGTAAGAGTAACTAAGTGGTAACCCTCCATATCCCTGGTTTACTTATGTTTCACTCTCTCACTGGTACATGAATAGGTTTAGGGTATCCAATCCCTATCCCACAGCCAGACAGGGTTCCCCAGTGAGACAGTGAGTCCTTTTCCCACTTTGTCCCTGGTCAGGAAATTCTAAGGACAGAATAGACCTATGTTCCGGAGCGGGGCAGCCCTTATAAGGGCGTCAACACCGCCTAGCGGCAGGAGTAGATTTAGGGTGACAATAGGGTGAGTGTTAGGTAGTGGCCGTACTCACCATTTGGCCTTACATACATCCCCCCTTAGCACCCTACCTTATTCTTTCCCTACCTGTACCCCACCTTTAGGTAGGTTTCTGTATACATACTCTGAGCATTACTCTGTGTGCATTTTTTAAATGTAAGACTGCAATCTTCACCCATTACCGGGATTGTATGCAGCAAAATACTTGGGTGTTGGCCATTGGATCTATAATGGATCCTTTTTAATTGGATATTTATTAAAAGTTAATTTTTAGTGTTTTTTTCTGTGATTTTGTAGTACATAAGTACTACAACATATAAAAAAAAAAGGTTGGTGGCAGTGCCCATTTAAGTTCTCATATTATTGGAGCTACATCTCACAAGCAGCTTCTCACTATAGCAGTGGTCTTAAACTGTGCCCCTCCAGATGTTGCAAAACTTCAACTCCCAGCATGCCCGGACAGCCAATAGCTGTCTGGGCATGCTGGGAGTTGAAGTTTTGCAACATCTGGAGGGCCACAGTTTGAGAACACTGCACTACAGGTTTATTGGATGCTGCTCATCCACTCATTTTCTTCCAATGACAACAGTTCAATAGTTCAGAATAAACTAGAATCCTGCCCCCATTGATGGCAGATTATTGCAATGGACTGCAGTGTATAAATGCAGCAGAATAATGATGGACGCTCTGAAGGACACTTGTGCTACTGCACTCTGTAAGGATAATGGGTGACATGTCCTGTACATCTCATTTGCTTATCTGAAGCCACAGAGGAGGCAGCACTGCCTGTCATCAAATTACCCGCACGTTAGCGCTGGTTATCAGGCAGGTAATGACGGATGAAGCGGCCACAATACTCTGATCATGTGACTGATGCCTTTGGGAAGCGAGCACATTCAGAGCGGCAAGTGATACATTGCTTTCAGTGGGAATGAATGGCGCTTCATATTATCCCAATGTATCCAAAGATCTGATGGCTTCAAATTTTATCCATTATTTGCTAAAATGTGGCGATTGTGAACTTTAAACTTGAGAAATTGGTTTGCCACAATGTATTTTATGGGGCTATTTACACATTTTGGGCACATTGCACATCTTTGATCTGTTTCTGGTTGGCTCATTAACAATAATGGTCTGAACATAGTCTGATTGGGACTAGTCTATCTTTAGTTTCCCAAAAGCATGGTCTACTGGACTGTTGAGACCCAGAAATTGTATACGTTTGGTAAATGGACTGAACCTAATTATTACTGGACTATGTTTGTTCTGTTAAAGTCAATGGACTGACCAGGAAAGTGTCATGGTATACGTCTGCAGAACATATTGATAGGTTACCAACGTACACCGGGTGCAGGAATCGTGATGGACTGTGGCTTCAAAGGGGAATCTATTGGTCATGTGATTAGTTCACTCATGAAAGATCCACTTTTCCCTACTACAAGCTACTGAACATTGGGAGGTTCTCAGCCGATAAGAGATCCAACTTAAAGGGGTACTGCGGTGGAAACCTTTTTTTATTTTATTTTTTTAATCAACTGGTGCCAGAAAGTTAAACAGATTTGTAAATTAATTTGATCAAAAAATCTTAATCCTTCCAGTACTACTTAGCGGCTGTATATTACGGAGGAAATTCTTTTCTTTTGGGGTTTCTTTTCTGTCACGACCACAGTGCTCTCTGCTGACACCTCTGTCCATATCAGGAACTGTCCAGAGCAGGAGAAAATTCCCATAGCAAACATATTCTGCTCTGGACAGTTCCTGACATGGACAGAGATGTCAGCAGAGAGCACTGTGGTCGTGACAGAAAAGAAATCCCAAAAGAAAATAATTTCCTCTGTAGTATACAGCTGCAAATAAGTACTGGAAGGATTAAGATTTTTTAATAGAAGTAATTTACAAATCTGTTTAACTTTCTGGCATCAGTTGATTTAAACAAAAAAAAAAAAAGTTTTCCACCGGAGTACCTCTTTAACCTCTTCAGGACATAGGGCGTATGGATACGCCCTGCATCCCGAGTCCTTAAGGACCGAGGGCGTATCCATACGCCCGTGGGAATTCCGGCCCCCACCGCTAGCCGGTTGGGGACCGGAGCCGGATGCCTGCTGAAATCGTTCAGCAGGCATCCCGGCATATCGCCCAGGGGGGTCATTATGCCCCCCCGCTGTCGGCGATCGCCGCAGATCGCTGGACAATTCAGTCCAGCGATCTGCGGCGATTCCGGGTCAATCGGGTCTCCAGTGACCAGGTGACCCGGAATTACTGGCTGTTCGGGGCCGTCTCTGAACAGCCAGAGCCTGCAGGGGTGAGGTGGCACTGGTGCCACCTCACGATCGCCCTGATTCGTCGGCCGGATTACCGGCCGACCAATCAGGGCGCCTGCTGCGGGTGTCACTCCCACACCCGCTCCGCCCCTCTTCCGGAGGGCGTGAGCGGGTGCGGGAAGACGACCCCCGGTGCTGGGGACCCCGATCCCCGGCGCCCCTGTTGGGATCGGGGCCCCAGGAGCAGCTGCGGCGGCGAGGGACAGTCCAGCGATGAAGCAACAGCAGGAGGTGAGTTACAGCCTCCTGCTGTTGCTTAGCAACAGCTCCCAGCATGCAAAAAGGGCATGCTGGGAGCTGTAGTTATGCAACAGCAGGAGGCAGACCACCACAACTCCCAGCATTCCCTTATGGGCATGCTGGGACTTATGGTTTTGCAACAGCTGGAGGCACATTATTTCTATGGAAAAGTGTACCTTCAGCTGTTGTCTAACTACAACTCCCAGCTTGCACAAACAGCTAAAGTGCATGCTGGGAGTTGTAGTGGTGCATCTGCTGGTTGCATAACTACAACTCCCAGCATGCCCGTTGGCTGTCGGTGACTGCTGAGAGTTGTAGTTTTGCAACAGCTGAAGGCACACTGGTTGTGAAACTCAAGAGTTTTTTTTTACCTAACTCAGTGTTTCACGACCGGTGTGCCTCCAGCTGTTGCAAACTACAACTCTCAGCAGTCACCTTACACCATGCACCGTACATGCTGGGAGTTGTAGTTTTGCAACAGCTGGAGGCACACTGGTTGTGAAACACTGAGTTAGGTCACAAACTCAGTGATACATAACCAGTGTACCTACAGTTGTTGCAAAACTACAACTCTCAGCAGTCACCGACAGCCAACGGGCATGCTGGGAGTTGTAGTTATGCAACAGCTGGATGTCCCCCCCCCCAATGTGAACGTACAGGGTACACTCACATGGGCGGAGGATTACAGTAAGTATCTGGCTGCAAATTTGAGCTGCCGCAAACTTTCTGCTGCAGCTCAAATTGCCAGCGAGAAACTACTGTGAACCCCCCGCCCGTGCGACTGTACCCTAAAAACACTACACTACACTACCACAAAAAATAAAATAAAAAGTAAAAAACACTACATATACACATACCCCTACACAGCCCCCCTCCCCTCCCCAATAAAAATGAAAAACGTCTGGTACGCCACTGTTTCCAGAACGGAGCCTCCAGCTGTTGCAAAACAACTCCCAGTATTGTCGGACAGCCGTTGACTGTCCAGGCATGCTGGGAGTTTTGCAACAGCTGGAGGCACCCTGTTTGGGAATCACTGGTGTAGAATACCCCTATGTCCACCCCTATGCAATCCCTAATTTAGGCCTCAAATGCGCATGGCGCTCTCACTTTGGAGCCCTGTCGTATTTCAAGGCAACAGTTTAGGGTCACATATGGGGTATCGCCGTACTCGGGAGAAATTGTGTTACAAATTTTGGGGGGTATTTTCTGCTTTTACCCTTTTTAAAAATGTAAAATTTTGGGGAAAACAAGCATTTTAGGTAAAAAAAAAAAAAAATTTTTACATATGCAAAAGTCGTGAAACACCTGTGGGGTATAAAGGTTCACTTAACCCCTTGTTACGTTCCCCGAGGGGTCTAGTTTCCAAAATGGTATGCCATGTGGGGTTTTTTTTGCTATCCTGGCACCATAGGGGCTTCCTAAATGCGGCATGCCCCCAGAGCAAAATTCGCTTTCAAAAAGCCAAATGTGACTCCTTCTCTTCTGAGACCTGTAGTGCGCCAGCAGAGCACTTTTCACCCCCATATGGGGTGTTTTCTGAATCGGGAGAAATTGGGCTTCAAATTTTTAGGGGTATTTTCTGCTATTACCCTTTTTAAAAATAAAAATTTTTTGGGAAAACAAGCATTTTAGGTAAAATTTTTTTTTTTTTTTTACATTTGCAAAAGTCGTGAAACACCTGTGGGGTATTAAGGTTCACTTTATCCCATGTTACATTCCCCGAGGGGTCTAGTTTCCAAAATGGTATGCCATGTGGTTTTTTTTTGCTGTTCTGGCACCATAAGGGCTTCCTAAAGGTAACATGCCCCCCAAAAACCATTTCAGAAAAACGTACTCTCCAAAATCCCCTTGTCGCTCCTTCCCTTCTGAGCCCTCTACTGCGCCCGCCGAACATTTTACATAGACATATGAGGTATGTGCTTACTCGAGAGAAATTGGGCTACAAATACAAGTAAAAATTTTGTCCTTTTACCCCTTGTAAAAATTCTAAAATTGGGTCTACAAGAACATGTGAGTGTAAAAAATGAAGATTGTGAATTTTCTCCTTCACTTTGCTGCTATTCGTGTGAAACACCTAAAGGGTTAAAACACTTACTGAATGTCATTTTGAATACTTTGGGGGGTGTAGTTTTTATAATGGGGTCATTTATGGGGTATTTCTAATATGAAGACCCTTCAAATCCACTTCAAACCTGAACTGGTCCCTGAAAAATACTGAGTTTGAAAATTTTGTGAAAAATCGGAAAATTGCTGCTGACCGTTGAAGCCCTCTGGTGTCTTCCAAAAGTAAAAACACGTCAATTTTATGATGCAAACATAAAGTAGACATATTGTATATGTGAACCAAAAAAAAATGTATTCGTAATATCCATTTTCCTTACAAGCAGAAAGCTTCAAAGTTAGAAAAATGCAAAATTTTCAAATTTTTCATCAAATTTACGGATTTTTCACCAAGAAAGGATGCAAGTATCGACAAAAATTTACCACTATGTTAAAGTAGAATATGTCACGAAAAAACAATCTCGGAATCAGAATGATAACTAAAAGCATTCCAGAGTTATTAATGATTAAAGTGACAGTGGTCAGATGTGCAAAAAACGCTCCGGTCCTTAAGGCCAAAATGGGCTCCGTCCTGAAGGGGTTAAGGTATTGATTGTCACTGTGCCGATAGGGTCTAGTATCACAATATCTTTCTCCTGTGTTACACTGTACCAATGCAGGTAAGATTGCCATGCTTTTTTAACTCTAAAATATAATGAATACTGGCATAAAGTAAACCAAACCTAGTCACAAGTAGACTATATTTGGCCTTTTAAAGGGGTACTCCGGTAAAAACCTTTTTTCTTTTAAATCAACTGGTGGCAGAAAGTTAAACATATTTGTAAATTACTTCTATTAAAAAATCTTAATCCTTCCAGTACTTATTAGCTGCTGAATGCTACTTTCTTTTTGGAACACTGATGACATCATGAGCACAATGCTCTCTGCTGACATCTCTGTCCATTTTAGCAACCATGCATAGCAAATGTATGCTAAGGGCAGCATGGTGGCTCAGTGGTTTGCACTGCTGCCTTGCAGTGCTGGGGACTTGGGTTCAAATCCCACTAAGGACAACAATAAATAAAGCGTTATTATTATTATAATAACATCCGCAGAGAGAACTGTGCTCGTGATGTCATCAGAGAGCATTCTAAAAAGAAAAGAATTTCCTCTGTAGTATTCAGCAGCTAATAAGTACAGGAAGGATTAAGATTTTTTAATAGAAGTAATTTACAAATATGTTTAACTTTCTGCCACCAGTTGATTTAAAAGAAAAGGTTTTCACCGGAGTACCCCTTTAAAGTCTACGACCATGCCATGGTGTATATCCAAATACCTATTTGATTATAACCCGTCATATATCTGTGGCAAATAGCCAAAACGTGATGTGAATACCCCTTAACTATCAGACTGAAGTCCAGGCTGTTTACCCCACAGAGGATTATCTAGACGGGTTACAATTATTACAAACCCTCAGCTGTGATAAGTATTAGGGTACATTCACACGTATGCAGGATTTGATGTACAGGATTTTCTGCTGCAGATTTCAATGTAAACTAAATGACTGAGCACAGCTTCTAATCTGCAGTTACAAATCCTGCGCATCAAATCTGCGCAGGATCCCGTACGTGTGAACATACCCTTAAATTGTTACTGTCATTTAAAAAAAAAAAAATCAGGGTCTGAGTTATGAGACCTTCAGGACCCTGGGAAAACTGGGTAATGGTAACCTGTAATGGTGACCATTCAAGTTGGCACCCAGCTTTTCCAGACTTCTGTATAGGATATCTTACTTATTGTATAACAATATATCCCCTGTATCACTACATAACTAGGCAGACTTGCCATTAAGTAATCTTGGAATGTTGTGTGATGGCCCAAATGGTAGAGGTAGTCGTAGCCTTGTTGTTTTGTTATCCCGCTTTCTCAATAACAGATATAACTAAGAAACAGCTCCGACCTTTGAACATCTTGACAGATGGAGGAGATTTATCTTCACTAGGGATTTTGTGATTTCCAGGGTGAGTTTACAATATGGCTGCCCATGTTGTTTCGGTCAGGTCACCTCCCCCTGGGGTTACTTATTGCTGCCTGTGGACAATATGTTCCAGCCCAAATGAGTCATCTGCAGAGAGATAAACCCATTAAATGAATATATTTATCACAGAGCAAATTTGTGCAAATCTCGTCTGTACAGAGAAATCCTCTTAGATGAAACCAAGATAACAGATTAAAACAGTAAACAACCATGACCCCTGCAACTGAGCCGGCCGCCATGTGTCCTCCCATCCAGAGAGGATTACTACTATACCTCCTGGTGTACTACACCTCTCATCTGTGCTTAGGTGGAGCAAATGCTATAGCTCTAAGGCTATGTTCACATAATGAAAAATCTTTCGCAAATTTGGAATAGAATCCACATCGTAAATCCTATGTAGACTGTCAGAATTCTGTCACAGAGTTACAATTTGACATGCCAAGAAATATATGGGGCTAAACCACAAGTGGCTATCCAACACCGATTTTCCATCTAAATTTGCAGGCAGCAAAGTGGATGCGATGTCATCTACACACTGCTGCATGTCCGTTCTTGCCACAGAAGTTTTCATTCTTGCAATGTAAATGGTAAAACAGATTTAGCATCAAATTCGCTATGAAAATCTGATGTACCTGACATACCTTTAGGGTACCTTCACACAGGACAGCTATGCAGTTTTTCTCATGTAAATCTGGAAACGGAAAATCTGCACCAAATAACGGTGAAGTAGTTCTAAAACATAAATTCACATGAGGCTAGTGATAGATTCGAAAAACAAAATACCTTTTTTGTTTATTAGATTATAAAGGCAATATAGTATTTGTAATTGTGATATTAAAAATTGACACCATTTTAGCTAAAGAGAGGCTCTATTTAGTTGCACTAACAAACATACAGTCATGACCGTAAATGTTGGCACCCCTGAAATTGTTCAAGAAAATGAAGTATTTCTCACAGAAAAGGATTTCAGTAACACAAGATTTGCTATACACATGTTTATTCACTTAGTGTGTATTGGAACTAAACCAAAAAAAGGGAGGAAAACTGGACATAATGTCACACCAAACTCCAAAATGGGCTGGACAAAATTATTGGCACCCTTAACTTAATATTTGGTTGCACACCCTTTGGAAAAAAATAATTGAAATCAGTCGCTTCCTATAACCATCAATAAGCTTCTTACACCTCTCAGCCGGAATGTTGGACCACTCTTCCTTTGCAAACTGCTCCAGGTCTCTTATTGGAAGGGCGCCTTTTCCCAACAACAATTTTAAGATCTTTCCACAGGTGTTCAATGGGATTTAGATCTGGACTCATTGCTGCCACTTCAGAACTCTCCAGCGCTTTGTTGCCATCCATTTCTGGGTGCTTTTTGACGTGTGTTTGGGGTCATTGTCCTGCTGGAAGACCCAAGATCTGGGACGCAAACCCAGATTTCTGACACTGGGCTGTACAGTGCGACCCAAAATCCATTAATAACCCTCAGATTTCATGATGCCTTGCAGACATTTAAGGAACCCAGTGCCAGAGGCAGCAAAACAACCCCAAAACATCATTGAACCTCCACCATATTTCACTGTAGGTACTGTGTTCTTTTCTTTGTAGGCCTCATTCCGTTTTCGGTAAACAGTAGAATGATGTGCTTTACCAAAAAGCTCTATCTTAGTCTCATCTGATCACAAGACGTTTTCCCAGAAGGATTTTGGCTTACTCAAGTTCATTTTGGCAAAATGTAGTCTTGCTTTTTTACGTCTGTGTCAGCAGTGGGGTCCGCCTGGGTCTTCTGCCATAGGGTTTTATTTGATTTAAATGTCGACAGATAGTTCATGCTGAAACTGATGCTCCCTGAGCCTGCAGGACAGCTTGAATATCTTTGTAACTTGTTTGGGGCTGCTTATCCACCATCTGGACTATCCTGTGTTGACACCTTTCATCAATTTTTATTTTCTGTCCACGTCCAGGGAGATTAGCTACAGTGCCATGGGTTGCAAACTTCTTGATAATGTTGCGCACTGTGGACAAAGGCAAATCTAGATCTCTGGAGATGGACTTGTAACCTTGAGATTGTTGATATTTTTCCACAATTTTGGTTCTTAAGTCCTCAGACAGTTCTCCTCTTTCTGTTGTCCATGCTTAGTGTGGCACACACAGACACACAATGCAAAGACTAAGTGAACTTCTCTCCTTTTTATCTGCTTTCAGGTGTAATTTTTATATTGCCCACACCTGTTACTTGCCCCAGGTGAGTTTAAAGGAGCATAACATGATTGAAACAATCTTATTTTCCCACAATTTTGAAAGGGTGCCAAAATAAGTGAATGAGTGTGGGGCAGGCCCCGGGCCGAGGATAAGAATTGGCACAGTATGACACTAATGTTTATATCAGAAGTGGTGGAGACAAGTGGAAGGGTAGGGGAGATAGGGGATAAGATGTCTGATCCCAGGGGTCCTGCTGTTGGGGACCCCACAATCTCTCATGCAGACACCCACCTGTGGCAGCTGCACAGAGCAATGTTCGCTCCGTGTCTGAAGGGTCACGACTACGGGGCTGGAGTTTCGTAACATCACAACTCCACCCCCTTGTAACGTCATGCCCCGCCCCTTCAATGCAAGTCTATGAGAGGGGGTGTGACGGCAGTGGAATTCCAGGATGGCTGTCACGCCCCCTCCCATAGACTTGCATTGAGTGTGTGGGGCGTGACGTCACAAGGGGGGGCGGAGTCATAACGTCACAAAACTCCGGCCCTTCAGACATGGAGCGAACATCACTCTGTGCAGCTGCCACAGGTGGGTGTCTGCATCAGAGATTTCGGGGGTCCCCCTTTGGATAGGGGATAAGATGTCTTATTGGCGTGGCTGCAGTTGGGCCTCTCTCTATGCAATATACAGGACACATATATTGTACATTGCATACATAGAGCAGTGTTTCCCAACCAGAGTGCATCCAGGTTTTGCAAAACCACAACTCCCAGAATGCCTGGACAGCCATCAAGTAATTTTGCAACATCTGGAGGCACCCTGGTTGGGAAACACTGGTATAAAGAGTGTAGCCCTGCTGCGGCTGTGCCAATATGACAGCTCCCCTAATCTCTGAGCTCTATAGGGGTCTCCTGTTTAGTGCGCATAAAATGAATTACTTTTTTGATGGGTTTTAGGGAAAAATGTCTCTCTACAGCAAAAGTGCTGTGAAAATTTTCAAAAGTCCAATTCTTTTCTCTCTAATAAACCTAAAAAAATGTTTTCAAAAAACAAAGATCAGCACCGCAGGTAAATTTTTGTACAAATTCTATGCATCATTTTCGGCAGCATGTGGCTAGGTTTCTGCAGAGGGTTTTTTTCTGGCATTTTTTGGATAACGCCCACTGCAGTTTTTGAGCCAAAGTCAGAAGTGGATCCAGTAAGAAGATGTATAAATCCTTCTTTTATATTTTCCATTCCTTTTAAATACATTTCTGGCTTTGGCTCAAAAACTGCAGTGGCAGTTTTTTCTAAAAAAAAAAACAAACAAGAAAAAAAAACCTGTGTGGAAACTGAGCCTATGAAAAATTCCTTAAAGGGATAGTCCAGTGGTGAAAAACGTATCCCCTATCCTAATGGATAGGGCATAAGTTTGAGATCGCGGGGGTCCGACCGCTGGGGCCCCCTGCGATCTCTCTGTACAGGGCCCCGGCTCTCCGGCCAGATAGTGGATGTCGACCCCCGCACGAAGCGTCGGCCGGCACGCCCCCTCAATACATCTCTATGGCAGAGCCGGAGATTGCCGAAGGCAGCGGGGTGTGTCGGCCGCCGCTTCGTGCGGAGGTTGACACGCCCCCTTCCCGCGGGCTGTCGGGGCTCCGTACAGGAGATCGCAGGGGGCCCCAGCGGTCGGACCCCCGCGATCTCAAACTTATCCCCTATCCTTAGGATAGGGGATAAGTTGTTCACCACTGGGTCACCACTGGACTACTCCTTTAAAGAGGTTTTACATGGAAATCCCATTGAAGGCTGATCCACAGGGTAAAACCATCAAAGGCTGATCATCAGGGTGCTTACACCCTATATGTACAGAAGCCAGAAGCCTCTGTGAATTGTGTAGTGGTGGTGCAGGGTTACTGCAGCACAGCTTCCGTTTACTTCACTAGGCATCCGCAGCAAATCATCAGCAAAATCCACATCTTCTGATTTATTGTAGATTTCTATTTTCCCTTTTAAATCATACACAATAAATCCACAATAAATCCACAACAGGCTAAGTTAAGTGCAGAAAATTCTTAAGGAATCCACACCCTTGGGCTATGTTCACACAGTCTCAGTATATTAGCGGAATGTCCACCCGGAAAAAACTGGCAGACAGTCAGCAAATAGTGGGCACTGGCAGAACATGCCAGTGCTAGGACCACTCGGAAATGCACCATCTCCATAGGATTTTTGCGAGCAGATTCCACCGCTTCAATTGACAGTCTATTCTTTTGGCGTAGGCCAAACTCATGATTTCTGCTGTAAATGTTTCAGCCGTAGAAATTCCCACTGTGTTCATGGTGCAGCGGAATCTCTTTAAAAGAATCCCATTGAATTTCCCAGCAGAATTTTTCAGCAGGATTCCACTTGGAAATTCCGTTGTGTACACATGGCCTTAGGGTGTATTTACAGGGGGGGGATTTAGAAGCAAGTTTCCCGCTGTGAGTTTGAGGCAAGGCTGTGCTTCTGACCCCATTGAAGTCAATTAGGAAAATCCACCACAGAAAACCTGCCACAGCTAAGGCTCAGTTCACACTACATTCTTGTCCCCAGTAATCATATCCTTAGAAATTCCACCGAAAACAGATGCTGACATATACTGTCAACAGGAGCAATGGACCTATTTCACTTCTATGGCCGAATGAAGACACCTAGTGACTCAGTTTGGGATGTATCCACTACTTCAAGCGGACTCAAAAACAGGATCAAAGCTGACCGCTACGTCTGAAGGGAAAGTGACACTAACCTGGCTGTTCGGTCCCGAACAGCCCGACTGAATAGCCGGGTTAGTGCTTACAGGACACCGGGAGGGACCTTACCTGCCTCCTCGGTGTCTTCTCCGTTCAGGGATCCCCTGTATGACCGACGCTCTCCTTCCTCGTCATCACGTCGGCGCATACGTGCGTCGGCGTGCGTAACGACGTGATGACGGAGAGTAAGGATACCCGGCCGGCAGCAGAGACGTTCCGGAGCGACGGGGACACGGCGACAGCGATGGAGCGACATCCAGGGCAGCGGTGACGGGTCCGGAGCGGCGGGGACACGTGATTATTACCTCCTATGCAGTGGTCTTCAATCTGCGGACCTCCAGATGTTGCAAAACTACAACTCCCAGCATGCAAGCTGGGAGTTGTAGTTTTGCAACATCTGGAGGTCCGCAGGTTGAAGACCACTATTGGGTTCAAAATCTTAATTTTTTAGATTATTTTTTTAGATTTTGCGCCGGTGTGTCCTATAGGGCGAAAAATACGGTAGCTAAAAAAAACGCTAAAAGAATTTTAAAAACGCCAAACTCAAAAACACCAAGTGGATATGGCATTTTGCAGTTCCCTATTGACTTGCAGCTAACATCTGGCCGCTGTGTTTTTTCACAGAAAAGTGGCAGACGCCTGTGTCATTATGCTGATAAAACTGAGGCATATCATAAATCGGTCAATAGCGGAGCGATGGTGGGGTGCGTTGTGCTATTGTGGAGGCAGCTTGATTCTCCATTATTTTGGTATTATATATTGATGCTGTGTGGAAGGCGCCGCTCATCTCTCGCTCAGCCACACTCTCCCTCCATCCTCATTTTTGCGCTTCCCGCCCCGTGTGTGCAATGTTCCTGTGATCTCCAGCTGTCCGGGGTCAGTTATAAAGCAATTAATTCCCATGCAAAGCGCTGCAGATTGAAGATTGAAGCCGCGCTTTATTATCTGTCGCGTCCTGCAAGCTGTAATTTCATCCATTTTGCTGTCTCATAATTTCTGTGAGTGGAGGGACAGTGATATGTGGGTTTTGGGGTCCTCCTCCCCTCTCTATACTCTATACTCTCCCCTTATGTTTCCTGCTGTGTCTGATTTTTTTTATATATCACAAACATATTCATGCAGCTGATGAGGTTTACAAGTGACCCATAATGTACTTTTGCTACCCCCTCCAGTACCTGATTCTTCCCCTCTCTGCAGGGCTGGGTACCAGACCAGTACCAACATTCTCCAGTCACCAGTAAGGCTTCATTTATACACATGGAGGAAATTTAAGTGAAAGGCCAGTCTTAAGTACAATCCCGCTGACATCAGAATCGACAGATTAATTTAGAGGGGTACGCCTCTTAATAAATCCGCCCTACATTAGCTGCCTGTGTGCCGCACTTTGAAATCCATGCCAACTAGATGCTAGTATGAATTTCTGCTATAATTTGCTCCAGCACCTTGCAGATAAATGTAGTAAATTCAGCATTCCCCTTTAGGCTGGAATTCCACTGAGGTTTTCTTTGCAAAAACGCACAGCGTTTTTTCAGTGAAAAAACGATGCGTCCAGATGTTAGCTGCAAGTCAGTAGTAAACTGCAAAATTACGTTTTTCAGAGGCTGGATTTTCAAAACGCCCCCGACAAAACCTAGTTTGGCGTTTTTTGCCCTGAAATTGTGGCGTTTTCCTCCCATAGAAGTCTATGGGAGAGCAAAAATGCCAAGACAAACGCCACGTTTTTTCAGGCGTTTTTTATTCTTTTTTGGATTTTAGCGATCCAAAAAAGTGATGGAGATACCTTTTTTATTAAAATTTCGTAGGGTACCATAAAAAACAATAATAAAAAAGACACAGAAGTGATGGAAAAAATTGTACCTAACGAAATTTATCTCTTTATCTCTAAATTGACCCCTGTTTAAAAATTAATAAACATTTCGTAATAACGAAATGTTTATTCATTTTTAAACAGGGATCAATTTATGTGGGCGGGTAAAGCACAAAAAATGTAGCCGACAATAATAAAAATGTAGTGTGTGTGTGTTTTTCACTTGTTTTTTTTTTTTAGATTTTTTTTTTAGGTAGTACTACTACTCCCAGCATGGAACACACTGTTCCATGATGGGAGTAATAGTACCTGTACTAATAGATAGATCGCCTGTTGCAATACTTCTGTATAATTTATAGATGCGGCCAGACGCTCTTCTATGGTTCCTGCACTGCCGTATATATACACATATTCATATTTCCCGCAGAGAGCTGTGATTGGCCAGATGGTTCCAGCTCTCTGTGGGAAATAGAAACATGTGTATATATACGTCAGTGCAGGGGACCATAGAAGAGCAGCCTTCGCATCTATACATTATACAGGAGGATCACAGCAGGTGTCAGTAGTGACATCCGCTGTGATCTTTCCTTAACTACAAGTACTACTACTCCCAACATAGAGCACACTCTGCTCAATGCTGGGGGCTGTAGTACCTGCATTAATAGACAGATCGCATCATGTGTCAGAAATTACACTCGCTGCGATCTGTCTATTAATGCAGGTACCACAGCTCCCAGCATGGAGCTGAGTGGGCTCCATGTTGGGAGTAGTAGTACCTGCAGGTAAGAACAGATCACAGCGGGTATCACTACTGACACCCGCTGTGATCATCCTGTCTATAGCCAAGATGGAGCGGCTCTACACATCGCTCGCATCTCTGCTCTGTTCTCCGGCCACTCACTCATTCATATTTTCCTCATAGCTGTGATTGGCTGCAACCATCCGGCCAATCACAGCTCTGGGCGGAAAATATGAATGATGTTCTATTCACATCATCGGCCGGAGTACAGTGCAGAGATACGAGCGCTGTAAAGAGCCGCTCCATCTCTGCTATATAATGGACGATCAAAGCGATATGTCTGTTGTACAGGTACTACTACTCCCATCATGGAACAGTGTGTTCCATGCTGGGAGTAGTAGTAGTACATAAAAAATGTAAAAAAAAAAAAAAAAAAAGAGAGAGAGAGAGAAAAAAAAGTCAATCACACACACACTATAAAAAATTTATTAAAATTTTGTTATAAAAAAATAAACATTTAGTGAAATACATTTTTACATCCCTACTGCGCCCTTTGTTTAAAAATTTTTTTTTGGTACCCAACTATTTTGTAAAGAAACGCCAAAGGGGCAAAAAAAAGCCAAATTCCACATAAAGATAAAAATGCCAGAAAATCGCCAAAATGCAGGGGAAAACTGTGGCAGTTTAATAACCCCCCCCCCCCCCCAAAACACACACACACCCAAGGCATTTTTCAGACATATCTGGATCTTGTATTTTTTTGGCCCAAAAAAGTGCCACAAAAAATGCACCTTTTTTTTTGTCTTCTATGATTAACCCCCCCCCCTTGTTTCTTCTTTCCACCTGCGTTTTTCTCTTTTAAAAGCTATGTTCATACAATGGAATGGGTGGACATTAAAAGGGGTACTACACTGGAAAACATTTTCTTTTGAATAACCTGGTGCCAGAAAGTTAAACAGATTTGTAAATTACTTCTATTAAGTAATCCCAATCCTTCCAGTACTTATCAGCTGTTGTATAATGCACAGAAAAATTATTTTCTTTTTGAATTTCCTTTCTGTCTGACCACAGTTCTCTCTGCTGACACCTCTGTCCATGTCAGGAACTGTCCAGAGCAGGAGCAAATCCCCATAGCAAACCTTTTTTGCTCTGGACAGTTCCTGACATGGACAGAGGTGTCAGCAGAGAGCACTGTGGTCAGATAGAAAGAGAATTCAAAAAGAAAAGAATGTCCTGTGGCGTATACAGCAGCTGATAATTACTGAAAGGATTGGGATTTTTTTAATAGAAGTAGTTTACAAATCTGTTTAACTTTCTGGCACCATAAAAAAATGTTTCCCAGTGGAGTACCCCTTTAAGCAGACAGCAGGTGCTGACCGAACATGCCAGCACAAGGACTGCTTGGAAATATGCTGTTTCTGTAGACTGCAATGCATTTACGAGCAGATTTGGCATAAAGAATTGACATGTCAATTGTTTCTTCAGAGACTAGAATTGGAATGTCTGCAGCTGATGTTCCTGGCGTTTTTTCTGGCGCTCCTTTGGCGTTTTTTTTGTTTTTGTTTTTTTTGGTACCCAAAATTTGTTTGATGGAAAAAAAATGTATTTAACGAAATTTTTATTTTTTATAACGAAATTTTAATTAATTTGTAATAAAGTGTGTGTTTCACTTTTTTCCCCTCTATTTTTGGACAATTTTTAGGTAGTACTACTACTCCCAGCATGGAACAGACAGTTACATGATGGGAGTAGTAATACCGGTACTAATAGACATATCGCCCGATGCGATCGTCCATAATATAGGAGAGATGCGGATCGGCTCTATACAGTGCTCGCATCTCTGCTCTATACTCTGGTCAGTGATGTGAATAGAACATTTATATTTTCCGCCCAGAATGGTGATTGGCCGGATGGTTGCAGCCAGTTTAACAATTAATAAAAATGTTGTCATAAAAAAAGATAAATTTTGTTAAATACAATTTTTCCATCACTACTGTATCTTTTTTATTATTATTTTTTGATGGTACCCTACGAAGTTTTATTAAAAATGGTATCTCTATCACTTTTTTGGATCGCTAAAGTCCAAAAGAGAATAAAAAACGCCTGAAAAAAACGCCAAAGTTAAAACCCACTTTGCGTTTTTCGTGGCGTTTTTTTTTACTCCCATAGACTCCAGGGGGAAAAACACCAGTGGCTCAACATGCTGTGATTTTGCAAAACCGCCAAGGAGCTGAAAAACGCCCAAAAAGTGTGAAAAAACGCCAAAAGGATTAAAAAAACGCCAAACTGAAAAACGCCAAGTGGAAAAAGAATTTAGCGATTTCTCATTGATTTACAGCTAACATCTGGCGCCAGCGTTCTGGCCCATGTAATAGTGAATGGTTGCTATTTGTCTGAGACAAAAGTCGGACACATTTTAGTCTAAGACAGACAGCGAACAATCACAGCTCTGCTTTTATTTTACCAGAGCAATTTGGGAAATAATAGCTGAGCTGTGATTGATTGCTGTCTGTCTGAGACACAAATTGGACACTTTTTTTGTCAGATTGGTAACTCCAGGCCATTGTAGACATAGGGGGGTATTTATCAAAGGATTTATGTGTTTTTTTTAACATAACTTTGGCGCAATACTTTGGCGCAGTGTCTTTTTGCGCCAAAGTTTGGCGCATCTTCTCCACTGTCATTTTTACAACTTTCTCAAAATCAAACGGTCCTGTGTGTGATTTTAACTTTAGTCAGTCATTCAGCATTTGCGCCAATCAATCTTTGGCGTAAATCCCGTTTTTTTGGCGCAAATCCCTGCCAAGAAGTTTTGCACATGGAAAACACACTTAGCAATGTCAGAAAATGTAAAGGTGTAAAAATACATAAAAAACGTTTTTTTTGTGAAAGCAGCGACGCCTCCAGGGCTGCTCAATACTATCCTGCGACATTGTTGTCTCTGAGGAACCTTCACCCTCCAATGGGCCAGTATTGGACATGGCCACACAGGTTCAGGAAAGGTAAGCACTAGAGATGAGCGAACTTACAGTAAATACGATTCGTCACGAACTTCTCGGCTCGGCAGTTGATGACTTATCCTGCATAAATGAGTTCAGCTTTCAGGTGCTCCCGTGGGCTGGAAAAGGTGGATACATTCCTAGGAGACTCTTTCCTAGGACTGTATCCACCTTTTCCAGCCCACCGGAGCACCGGAAAGCTGAACTCATTTATGCAGGATAAGTCATCAACTGCCGAGCCGAGAAGTTCGTGACAAATCGAATTTACTGTGAGTTTGCTCATCTCTAGTGGTAAGTTCTGTGTAAAAGGCTGATTTCAACATTTGAGCCAAAATTACTAACAACTTGCACCAAATGATGATAAATTTGGTGCATGTCTACGAAAACCAAAGTGAAAAAAAAAAAGGGTAAAAAGAAACGGTCAACAGGCAAAATTGATAAATACCCAGCACCCCCCGTAGTGTTTTATATTTCACTATTGAGTCCCAGCTCACACCTTGGAACAATGTTAATTTTTAGAAAAATAAAACATAAAAAACATCTCTTATGGCATTTTTTTGTCCCAGAAAAAAACCCTAGAGGTGTAGCCTGAATCCCCAAAGCAATATCTGTGACAGGGCCTCCGTGTGTTACCGTTGTGTTTCCTATAGCTAGGCCCTGTTCATACTAATATTCTGAAATGATCTGATTTATTTCATCCGATTCCTAAAGAGGATTAGGATTTGCCCTCAATATCCAGTTGACAGGAGTCCAGTTGCTGTGACCCTAGAAAGTCGCTGCACCGTTTCATTCCCAGTTCCTAAGATGAGAAACTGGTTCAGTTCTCGTACCTTCTCTGTTTGAGACGATTCCTCCGCTTGTTCAGCCGTAGCTATTAATATTCCGCACTGCGCGCTAATTGTGCCGCCTGACCCAGTGAAAAATCGTTTTCTTCTGCTCATTAATTGCAGCAAGTGTGTTAATAAGGTTACCACCTGTACCCTCCTGCCAGCCCCGGATCCCATAGCATCACATGGAGGATAGCGCCAGCACCCCGCTCTCCACTCCATGGTGTCGCTCTCTCCATTCTCTCCTCATGTGATCATGCAGAACAAATGCACTAATTATATTGAGCACAGGTGCGGTGCCCACAGGGGCTGTGCCATCCTCCCGCCTTTACAGGGATGATGAATGCCAACTTTCCTTAAATGTAACCGCTCATCAAATGGTCTAAACGCTTGTCACTTGGGCTGTGACTATAGCATTATACACGTGAGCCCCCTCACATCATGACATCATGTAGTAGGGATTCGTCTGGTGTGTATACACATGTATATAGATATATACAGTGCTCCCTCAAGTTGCAATATTAAGCGGTTCTGGGACGACCATTGTATGTTGAAACCATTGTATGTTGAGACCAGAACTCTATGGAAACCTGGTAATTGGTTCTAAAGGCACCAAAATGTCATCAAAAATAGGAAAAAGGGAAAAATTAAAGAAAAATAAGTAGATAACTAATATAGATAAAGCAAATCCTTACATATAAAAGTAAGAAAAATCTGCTGGGAGCTGTAAATCACTGTCTATGTCAGTGTTTCCCAAGCAGGGAGCCTCCAGCTGTTGCAAAACTACAACTTCCATCATGCCCGGACAGCCAAAGGCTGTCCGGGCATGATGGGAGTTGTAGTTTTGCAACAGCTACGGGCACTTTGCTTGGGGAAACACTGGTCTATGTAGAGGACAGGATCTTCTTCAGGGTCCTGTACAGTACAGGCAATGTCCTAAAAAAGTAACATGGAGTCGCCCTCACCTGGTGTCCAAAGGAGCAGCTAACCCTGGCACAGGTAAAGTGTACAGAATGTGTAATACCTCCCTGTACTGTAGGGGCGCTACCAGATATCAGTCAGTGCATACGCTTCAGTAATGCAGGTAAAGAGTAATACAGAACATGTAATACCTCCCTGTACTGTAGGGGGCGCTACCAGACACCAGTCAGTGCATACACTTCAGTAATACAGGGATTTTACCAGTAAAATTGACACGTTTCACAGATCTGGACCGTCTGTAGTATTGTATGTTGAGTCTGGTTTCAACTTACAATGGTCCAGAAAAGACCATTGTATGTTGAAACTATTGTATGTTGAGGCCATTGTAAGTTGAGGGATCACTGTATGTGTGTGTTTTTTAGTGGGTTCTATGATGTGAGAATAAATAGGTCAGCACACAATAGCTAAGTAAAAAAAACATGTTTTGTATTCTGGATAACCCCTTTAAAGAAGCTTTGTTTTTCTATTCCTGGATAATCCCTTTAAAGGGCGTACTCCGCCCCTAGACATCTTATCCCCTATCAAAAGGATAGGGGATAAGATGTCAGGTCCCGCTGCTGGGGAGCCCCAGGATCCCCGATGTGGCACCCCGCTATCATTACAGCACAGAGCGAGTTCGCTCTGCACGTAATGACGGGCAATACAGGGGCCGGAGTATCGTTACGTCACGGCTCCGCCCCTCGTAACGTCACGGCCCGCCTCTTTCAACAGAAGTCTATGGGAGGGGGCATGGCGGTCGTCACGCCCCCTCCCATAGACTTGTATTAAGGGGACGGGCCGTGATGTCACGACGGGCGGAGCCGTGACGTAACGATGCTCCGGCCCCTGTATCGCCCATCATTACGCACAGAGCGAACTCGCTCTTTGCTGTAATGATAGCGGGGTGCCGCAGCTGGGATCCCGGGGCTCCGTCTCTTCTTTACCTGTGATTCTATTGCCATTTGTACTGTTTAACGTGCAGCACCACCCACGGAAAACTCTATGTCTGTTAACACCGATTCCACCATTGAACATACCTATTGCTTGGTTTAAAGGGACAGTGCCGGATTTTTTTCTTTTTTTAGTGGTTACAAAAAAGAAAATTATTTGTGGGGCAAAATTGATAAAATAAAAATAACGCTATTTTGTAACTTTTGGGGGCTTTCAATTCCACGCAGTGCACTTTTAAGTAAAAATGACACCCTATATTTATTCTGTAGGTCCATATGATTAAAATAATACCCAACTTATATAGGTTTGATTTTGTTTATCTGCTTTTAGAAAATTATAAGTGTTTGTATGACAATTTGCATGTTTAAAAATGACCTCTTCCGACCCCTATAACTTTTTTATTTTTCCGTATACAGGGTTGTGTGAGGGCTAATTTTTTGCGCCGTTATTGGTAGTTTTTATCAGTACCATTTTTGTTTTGATGGGACTTTTTGATCGCTTTAACAAAAAAAAATTTTAGGGTATAAAAGGGACCAATAATATGCAATTCTGGACTTTGATATAATTTTTACATCCGCCATTGACCAGTTAAAGTAACGTTACATTTTTATAGTTCGGACATTTACACACGTGGTGATACCACATATGTTTATTGTTAGGGGAAAAGGGGTGATTCAAACTTTTATTAGGGAAGGGGTTAGATCACTTTTAATATTTATTTATTTTTTTACAAAATGTTATAGTTCCCATAGGGAACTATTACATGCAATCTTCAGATTGCATACACTGATCAATGCTATGCCATAGCATAGCATTGGTCAGTGTTATCGGTGCGCTGCTGCTCCATCCTGCCATGGCTGGCTGAAGCATCAGATCATCGATTAGACAGCGAGGAGGCCGGTCAGGGCCCTCCCACCGTCCTCTCAGCTGATCGGGACACTGCGGTTTCACCGCGGTGGTCCCGATCAGCACTGCTGGGCAGCTGGGACATGTTTTTTTACATTTTAGATGCCATGGTCACGGCGTCTAAGGCTCGGTTCAGACTACGGAATTTCCGCCTGCAATTCCTCTTTGAAATTGCAGGCGGAAATTCCGCTTGCTAAAATGTATAGTGTAGTGAATGGGTTTCCGTTCACAAATTCACACTTCAGAATTTGTGAAGCGGAATTTGTGAACAGAAAATCCGCTTGGAAATTTCTGTCTGAAGAAAGGGGTTGCTCTTTCTTCAGGCGGATATCCACGTGGAACACATTGCAGTCTATTGGAGACTGCAGTGTCCGCGCGGTCCTAGCGCCGACTGATTCAGTCAGTGCTGGCCGCACTCGGAATCTCCGGGCGGAAATTTTCTGCCCGGAGATTCCGTAGTCTGAACCTAGCCTAAGGGGTGAATGCCAGTACGCCTCATAGAAGGGGAGCGGGACAAGGGCGTACAGGTACGCCCTTAGTCCTCAAGAGGTTATAAAGGCCTCTGAAAAATGAAAGAAGCCATCTGTTGGTCCGAATGTCACGTCTTGGGCTGTATGTGTTATTTTCAGTGGACTAGATAACGCAGCAGGCCACGCTTTTGAGTCCTTTGAAAGTAGTGTGTATGGCCTGACCGGTGACTAAGTTTGGGCCAATAAATGGCAACTGCTCCTCTCCGTTACAGTATACATTGGCATCCGTTGGATGACAGAATCACTAACGCAGTGTGAACCGAGGCTTAAGTCTCCTGCTGGGATAGTGTCAGTATAATGTGCCCTGCTGTCTTGTATTTTAAGAAATCTAGTAGTTACACCCAGCACTGTACAGAGGTCTAACAAGGTACGCCACTCTGCAGGGAAGCAATGCATTATGGGTACTAGTGTTGTGTCTGTCAGCTCTGGATGTCACTGGAGTATAGGCCATTATACAATTGCAGTTTAGTGACATCATTTATTTATAGGGATCAGAGCCAGGAGCCCCTATATGGACATAGTTACTGACAGCAAAAAGTCATTGTGAAGAATGGAAAATCCAAGATCCTTAAAAAGTTGCCGAAGTTTTCATTACACAAGGACAAGCCTTTAGTTACAGAAGACAGACAAATCTTTAATATTTTTGTAGATGTTATTGATAAATAAGGCTGCTTCTTACACACTTAGCTTTCCCAGATTCCCTCTCCTTTTGTATTGCGGCATAAATAGACAGGTCTGCCATTTAGGAGCCTGGGAAAGCTGAGTGACAACACTTGTGGGAGCTGTATTGGTGGGTACCCAGATTTCCCTGAAACAGATACATGCTAGAAAAGCCTTTAGGGCTTATATTGACTGGGAATTTCGGGGATGTTCCATAGATAACTAGTTTATTGGTGATCGTTGGGGGATGGAAGTGACAATAAAACAGAAAAAGCAAAGCACCAAAGTGACATCTATGAATCAGAAGATTATGTTTTTCCTCATCTTTCCCACCGCGTCTCATCTCAGAACATCCCTTAAAATTTCTGGGCGTAATTGCCTCCATAAAAGCTTGACAGATGTTCCGGAATAATAAATCGCAGCCATGATGTGAGGTGCGCGCCGGGGAGCAATGCTCTGCAGATCTCCAGGGAAGATGATACCACAGATCGATGCCTTCCCTCACCGAGTAGGAAGAAGTTTCAGCTTCTTGGAGTAAATGAGAGATTTGGGAATAAAAAAGCATTGTGGGAGGAGCTATGGGGACGCCGGTTATTATAAATACAGGATTACATGTTCCCTATTACAGGTACTAAGGGGTTCTGGCACCAAATAGCGACAGAGGTGACCTCATGTCTTTCTAATACACCGTAGAGGAGTGGCATCATATACTATTTACACCTCTGCTCTATTGTTTTGGCTCCACTAAATAAAATAAAATTGCCGCAGTCTATATCTTAATCTGACGTGTTCACAGCGCCCTGAACGTGCAGCTCTTATTTCTAGAAGTGTCAGTATGCTGCCTCTACATTCACAGGAAACATTTTCTTCACCTAATCTTGTACTGATCTTGAATTAAAGGGGTATTCCAGGAAAAAACTTTTTTTTTTTTTTTTATATCAACTGGCTCCAGAAAGTTAAACAGATTTGTAAATTACTTCTATTAAAAAATCTTAATCCTTTCAATAATTATCAGCTGCTGAAGTTGAGTTCTTGTTTTCTGTCTGGCAACAGTGCTCTCTGCTGACATCTCTGCTTGTCTCGAGAACTGTACTGAGTAGAAGAGGTTTGCTATGGGGATTTGCTTCTAAACTGGGCGGTTCCCGAGACACGTGTCATCAGAGAGACAGAAAAGAACAACTCAACTTTATCAGCTCATAAGCACTGAAAGGTTTACGATTTTTTTTATAGAAGTCATTTACAAATTTGTTTAACGTTCTGGTGCCAGTTTATATATGAAAAAAAGTTTTTTCCTGGATAACCCTTTTAAGTTAGCCCCCCCCCCCTTCTGTTGGGTTATTAGGGGAACCTGTCCAATCCCTTGTTGGCTTATTCTCCCAGGCTATTAGCCCCTCTCTAGGTACCTTATAACAGCCCTGGCGCCTTTTTCCTACAGTCTCTCATTCTCCCATGGGTCCTGGAGGTTATCCCTCCCTCCCTGTTGTATAACATGTGTGTTGTTTTATGAGTTTTCTTTTATTTACAGTTGTTGGTGTATTTATCTAAAGTCACAGCGGGCGCTTAGAGAGGGCAAAGATGTGGTCAGTCTGGTGGGTGACCTGCACATTGGAGTCGGTGGGGCAGTACCGCATGGATTTGGACAGAGAATGTGTGCCTTATTTGATATGCTTATTTAAAATAAAAGCTGTTGCCAACCTCTTCCCACTTCAAAGTGTAAACTGGTGTCCTGCCTCCTTATTTCAGGTGGGCGGGGGGGGGGCTGGTTGGGTACATTAGGAGCTGGCAGGGTCTCAGCAGTCTACACTACGTCTCATACTATACAGTGCAGCAGTAAGGCTTTGGCCCCTATGTTTTCCCCCTGTTTTACTCTGTTATATGAACAGAGCAGTGAATGTAATGGTGGTCCAGTGTCACTCGCACTGATGGTGCCCGACAATTCCTATTCACCATGAAGTTCATTGGGTTTTAGCCATGGTGTCTGGCATTTTACCAGAATAAATAGTGCTGCATTGCTTTTTCATGATTTTTTTATGGAATTTAGCCTTAGTTAGTTGAACTTTCTATCTGTATATAAGATGTTTGTGGTGCCTTGTGTATTTATCTTCATTGCTTGCGTTTTCTGGAGATCTCTATAAGAGATAACATGACTTCAGCTCCATCTCTAGACCCCTGCGGCTCCCCCTTTAAATGCATGGACTCTGCTGGTGTTAGGGGATTTTTCTGCTTAGATCTCCCAGACTCAGCACATGGAGATCTGATTTAATATCTGTGGTTGTCAGATGCTGACTCAGCACCGCAATGTAGTGTGAGCTCAATCCCCTTCCCATAATCTTCTGACGGCTGGTGATGAGCGCAGCAGCTGCAGCCATGAGGGGTCCGGTGGGAGCGGCAATCTAGTAGCTGAGCTCAGCACACCGAGGGCTAGAGATGTAGAGTAACGGCAGAGGAGGCCCGATATGAGAAGTCGTCCTATCGGTAGAGAAGGGAAGCCCACATTCTCTATTTTAAAGGATCAGTCCATTCTATGTAAATGAACCTTTATCATTGTATACTGAAAAAATCCCAAACATTCAAATAGGCTTTGTGCTTGCTAATAATAAATGAGAACATTTTACATTCACTTCCACAGATCCTGTCTTAAAAATGACACAGAAAACCTTAGTGCAGCCATATGTTTTGTCCTTTGGGTGCAGCTCTATTTCCTGATATTTGTCTTCTTGTCTTCCTGCAGCTCTACAGAGAGAAGCGGAATCTGTTTGAGGTAAAGGAGAACGTTCCCCGCAAGCTGGTGGAGAAAGTAGCGGGTGACATTGAAACCCTTCTCGCCAAAAAAGTGCGAGCACTGAAGGTGAGTGAACCATTAATGCAATGGTGGGGAATGTAAAATACACTCTTGGCGGCCATGTTGGGGATTACTATTTTCCCTCTAGCTCTACTGTTTGACCACACCACCAAAACACCAGGGGAAATGTATTAAAACTAGGGATCGACCGATTATCGGTTTGGCCAATATTATCGGCCGATAATCACGATTTTGGGCATAATCGGTATTGGCAATTACGTTGCCGATAATCCGATAATGCCCCGCCCACCGCACCGCGAACGCACCCCCCCCCCCCACACCGCACCGCGTCGCACCATCCACCGCACCGCCCCGGCCCCATTGCCTCCCCCGTCCCCGGTTTTATAATTACCTGTGCCCGGGGTCCATGCTACTTCTCGCTCCTGCTGCGTCCTGCGTTACGCTGTGCGCAATGACGAGTGACGTGACGCAACGTCACCGTCAGTGCGCACAGTGACAGCTCAGGAGGACGCCACCGGAGCCAGATGTAGAGTAGACCCCGGGCCCCGGGAACAGGTAATTATAAAAGCAGGGATGGGGAGGCAATGTGGCTGGGACACTGCGGTGGGGGGTGGGGCGGTAGGGGGCGGGGAGCGGTGCAGCAGTTGGGGGGGGATGGGGGCATTCGCGGTGGCGGTGATAGGACTCAGGAGGACCCCCGGACAGGCAGGGGGAGAGAAGCGGGTGGCGGCGGTGGTCTATGGCACCGCAAAAGCCGCTGCAGTTCATTGATTTAACGCGCCCGCGCCGATAACTTATACCGGAATATCGGTATAAGTTATGGGCTATCGGCCCTAACCTGCACCAATTATCGGTATTGGCCCTAAAAAAAAACATATCGGTCGATCCCTAATTAAAACCTGTGTAGAGGAAGAGTGGTGCAGTTGCCCATAGCAACAAGCAACGAAATAGCTTCTTACATTTTTAAAAGGCCTCTAAAGAACGAAAGAATCTTTAGTTTAATCTGTTCATCTGTATGGTCGCACCATGATATACATTGAAATTTTCCTTTACTGTTTTTCTACAAAGCACTTAACTTCTGTGTACCTACACTATGGATACCTTCACCTGGGTTGAATACACTGTTAATTTTCGGCAGCAGATTTGTATGCTTAAAGGGGTACTCCGCCCCTAGACATTTATCCCCTATCCAAAGAATAGGGGATAAGATGTCTGATCATGGGGGTCCTGCCGCTATGGACCCCTGCGATCTCCCTGCTGCACCCGGCGTTTGTTTAGAGCATTGGGTGCAGCCCCGGAGGCCAGTGATGCCACGCTTGTGACATAATGGCCACGCCCCCCTCAATGCAAGACTATGGGAGGGGGCATGGCCGTGATGTCACGAGTGGGGCGTGACCATGACGTCACAAGCCTCCGCCCTGCATCGCCAGTCATCCAGCAGGGAGCGAAGTTCGTTCCGTGCACCGGATGTCTGGGGTGTCTAAGCCGAGATCGCAGGGGTCCCCAGCAGTGGGACCCCCATGATCAGCCATCTTATCCCCTATCCTTTGGATAGAGGATACGATGTCTAGGGGCGGAGTACCCCTTTAAAATTCTCAGCATGTTACTGTATGAGTGATGTGAATGAGATTTTGAAAGATCTGTACAAATTCTCATTCTGCAGTATGTCACTTTGTGTTTGCACATATCCTGCTCATTTATTGAAAATTTTTCCTACTAACTTTAAGGTCTCATTCACACAGCAGAATTTTCATCCAGAAAAATTCCGGCGGGACATTCTGCAGGCGATTCCGCAAAAAGAATAGTCTATCTTTCTGCAGGGGTGCAGCAAATGTGAATGAGGGGATGTAAAACTCTGGGCATAATCAGTAGTTTATGCTACAAAATCAGTAAGGATTAGCAGCTTTCTCAACTGGGGATTGGCAGAGATTTATAAAAACTTGTGCAGAGGAACAGTAAAGAAGTTGCCCATAACAACCAATCAGATTCCAGCTTTTTGTTTTTTAGGCCATTTTTTTTTTTTTTTTTTTACAATTGAAAGCTGGAGTCTGGTTGTTATGGACAACGACTCCTTGGTCCTCTGCACAAGGTTTGATAAATAATAATTTCCCGGACTGAGGTTTTTTTAAAAATACATTCATATAATCGGCACCAGTTTCTACTGCAGTGAATCAGCATGGATTTTCTACTGTGGAATTGTGTGCAAATGCTGAACATTTTCAGCAGAAAATCTGCAGTTCATCTGCCCTGTGTGTAAGTACACTAAGGCTAGGTTCACACTATGGAATTTCGGGTGCTGAAATTCTGTAGTGTGCAATGGAATCTCATTGCCAGCACCAGAATTCCTGAGCAGACTTCAAAATGGCTCAGCAAGATGATTTACAAAAATGGATGCAGAACTATGGTCTTAAATTGACTGGAGTAGAGTAGGAAATGTTTACACAAGATTATAAATTCTCCTCTTGACAGATCGGGGGGGTGGCTTAATTGGTACCTCTAATTTTATAGAAATAGGACACTTCACCCAGGAGAGCAGGATCTATTGGCAGTGGCATTTGCCCTTTTGCACTTTTTTCCTCTTTCCTCAATATCAGATTGCACAATGTATCCTCTTTTCATGCGATACATGCTGCACTTGGCACATTTTTCAATGCACTTTTTTCCCCTTGTGGGTTTCTGTGGTGCAACCCCACCCATTAAGTGGAGTGGGATTGCACAAAAATGCAGTGACTTAAAAAAAAAAAAAAATCACAAATATTAAATACATCTGCTCCCTTTTGCAGAAAGCATACCCCCATTACCGAAAACTACTCCTTTAGACACAGCGGCAAAAGTGTCTAAAGGTGCTTTAACATGATATTTTGTGCCTCCGTGGCATGGATGGGATTTCTGAAGCGTAAGTCGGCTACAGTTGTATATGTGCTCAGACACGGACAACACGGACCCCATTCTATGATCCGAACAAAGTTGGCTAGTCAATCCCTTTTGGTCATTTTGTGACAGTATCTGACTTTTGGCAAAAAAATGAAAAAATTGATCTTCTGTGTTTTCATGTCTAAAATCTGTTATAGTTAGAAAATGACCTGTACGGTGTCAGTAGGTGTCTCCATTTGAGCCATAGGATTTAATGGGGTCGGTGCCAATCCCAGCACCCATACAATTGCAACCGACTTAAGCTATAGAAACCAGATTTGTCCAGCTGTCTTATAGTAAGATCCTAGCATTGTTGCCCATAGCAACCAATCAAACCTCAGCCTTTATTTTACAGAGCAATATGGGAACTGAAAGCTGAGCTCTGATTGGTTACTAAGGGCAACAAAGAGAATCTTATAATTAGACAGCTTGATAGATCCCCCCCATGTAGTGCACAACACAACTGTCACAACTGTCTCAAATTGTGCCAGAACTATGACGCAGTGTTAAAGGGGTACTCCAGTGGAAAACTTTTTTTTTAATGAACTGGTGCCAGAAAGCTAAACAGATTTGTAAATTACTGTTATAAAAAAAAAAAATCTTAATCCTTTTAGTACTTTTTAGCAGCTGTTTGCTTCAGAGGAAAATCTTTACTTTTTTGTGTTGTCCACAGTGCTCTCTGCTGACACCTCTGTCCGTGTCAGGAACTGTCCAGAGCAGCATAGGTTTGCTATGGGGATTTTCTCCTTCTCTGGACAGTTCCTGACAGGGGCATCAGGTGTCAGCAGAGAGCTCTGTGGACAACACAAAAAAGAAATGAAAAAATAAAGATTTTCCTCTGTAGCAAACAGCTGCTAAAAGGTACTGGAAGGATTAAGATTTTTTAATAGACGTCATTTACAAATCTGTTTAACTTTCTGGCACCAGTTCATTTAAAAAAAAAATGTTTTCCACCGGAGTACCCCTTTAAGTAAGCCTGCCCATGGTAAGACCTTACTGCAGTGGCAATAGACGACATCCTTAGAATGGCGCATATCCAGCGTTGATGTCATCTTATTAGGAAAATTGTTACCTACTTGGAAGAGTTTTGTTTGTTGCTTCATGAGTCTATTGTATACGGTGGAAAACTTTTTTTTTTTTTATAATCTGGTGCCAGAAAGTTAAACAGATTTGTAAATTACTTTTACTAAACTCTTAATCCTTCCAGTACTTATTAGCTGCTGAATACTACAGAGGAAATTATTTTCTTTTTGGAACACAGTGCTCTCTGCTGACATCAAGAGCACAGTGCTCAGGAACTGTTCAGAGCGGCATATGTTTTCTATGGGGATTTTCTCCTACTCTGGACAGTTCTTAAAATGGACAGAGATGTCAGCAGAGAGCTCTGTGTTCCAAAAAGAAAATAATTTTCTCTGTAGTATTCAGCAGCTAATAAGTACTGGAAGGATAAAGGCCCACATTTATCATTGTAGTGTAAGTGAAGCATTTTTTTACACCTTTTTTTTTGTGTGCTGTAATGTGTAGAAACACCAAATTTATTAAATGTTCACAGAGCATTTGATAAATTTTGTGCAGGTCACATTTTCTCAAATTTCTCTCTTCACATATACTAAAAAGCTACGCCAGGTCTGGGCTGGTATAGTTTTAGAGACTTTTCAGTGGCTTTGCACCTTTTTTGCACCTTTTTACAAAAAGGTGCAGTTCATAAATCCCTTCTATATCATGTGTATTGCCAAAATCAGTGGATTGCAACTCAAAATCAGTGGATCGCAACTCAAAATCAGCAGAAATGTGTAAACAAAAAGGCGCAAAAAAGGCACAAATAAACCCTGCTTGTGCCTTTTTGTGCCTTTTGTAGACACAAAAACAGTCTAAAGACAATGATAAATGTCGGCCAAAGATTTTTTAATAGAAGTAAATTACAAATCTGTTTAACTTTCTGGCACCAGTTGATTAAAAAAAAGTTTTCCACCGGAGTACCCCTTTGCGTTTTTTCCCCCCCAAAAATGCCAAAAAGACCACCATGTGCCAGATGTTAGCTGTAAATCAATGAGAAAGTGCAAAATTCTTTTTCCACTTTGCGTTTTTCAGTTTGGCGTTTTTTCACTCTTTTTTGGCATTTTTCAGCTGAAATCAAGGCATTTTTCTCCCATAAAAGTCTATGGGAGTAAAAAAAACGCCAAGAAAAACAACATGTGGGTTTTGATTTTGGCGTTTTTGCAAGTGGTTTTTATTCTTTTTTAGACTTTAGCAATCCAAAAAAGTGATGGAGATACCTTTTTAATAAAATTTCGCAGGGTACCATTAAAAAAATTTAAAAGATACAGTAGTGATGGAAAAAAGTATCTAACAAAATGTATCTTTTTTTATACCAAAAGTTTTATTAAAGGGGTATTCCAGGAAAAAACATACATATATATATATATATATATATATATATATATATATATATATATATATTTTTTTTTTTTTTTATCAACTGGCTCCAGAAAGTTAAACAGATTTGTAAATGACTTCTATAAAAAAAAATGTAATCCTTCCAATAGTTATCAGCTGCTGAAGTTGAGTTGTTCTATTCTATCTGACAACAGTGTCTCAGGAACTGTCCGGAGCATAAGAGGTTTGCTATGGGGATTCGCTCCTACTCTTGACAGCTCCCGAGACAGGTGTCATCAGAGAGGAGTTGGACAGAAAACAACAACTAAACTTCAGCAGCTGATAAATACTGGAAGGATTAAGATTATTTTAATAGAAGTAATTTTCAAATCTGTTTAACTTTCTGGAGCCAGTTGATATATAAAAAAAAGGTTTTTTCCTGGAATACCCCTTTATTTAAAAAAAAAGGGATCAATTTATGTGGGCGGCAGGGAACTAAAAATGTAGCCGACAATAATAAAAATGTAGTATGTGTGTGTTTTTCCCTTTTTTTTTATTTTTTAGGTAGTACTACTACTCCCAGCATGGAACACACTGTTCCATGATGGGAGTAGTAGTACCTGTACTTCTGACACCCGTTGCGATCCTCCTGTATAATGTATAGATGCGGCCGGCCGCTCTTCTATCGTCCCCTACACTGCCATATATATATATACCTATTCATATTTCCCGCAGAGAGCTGTGATTGGCCGGATGGAAATATGAATATATACGTCAGTGCAGGGGACCATAGAAGAGCGGCTGGCCCCATCTATACATTATACGGGAGGATCACAGCGGGTGTCAGGAGTGACATCCGCTGTGATCTGTCCTTAACTGTAGGTACTACTGCTCCCAACATGGAGCACACTCTGCTCAATGCTGGGAACAGTAGTACCTGCAGTTAAAGACCGATGACAGCGGGTGTCGCTCCTGACGCACGATGCGTTCTTCCTTCATCCCTGAGATGCGGAGGGGCTTTCTCCTGCGCTCACATCTCTTCTCTGTACTCCGGCCGGCCACTCACTCATTCATATTTCCAGCTGAGAGTGGTGATTGGCTGCCACCATCCGGCCAATCCCCACCCGGACAATATGAATGAGTCAGGTGAATGTCTATTCACATCACTGGCCGACCAGAGTATAGTACAGAGACGTGAGTGCTGTATAGAGCTGCTCCGCATCGGGTGTCAGGAGTGACACCCAGGGCGATCTGTCTATTAGTACAGGTACTACTACTCCCATCATGGAAAAGTGTGTTCCATGCTGGAAGTAGTAGTACTACCTAGAAAAAAAAAAAAAGGGGGAAAACGCATACACACACTACATTTTTATTATTGTCCGCTATATTTTAAGTGCCTTGCCCGCACACATAAATTGATCTCGGTTTAAAAATATGAATTTCGTTAAATACATTTTTTTCCATCACTGGTGCCCAACAAATTTTGGAGAAATGGAGAAGGGGCCAAAAATTGCAATTTCCACACAAATAAAAAAACGCCAGTCGCAGGTTCTATCTGTGTTCTCAATCTATAGACTTTGCAGTGTGAACAGAACTGTACAATGAGATCACATTGTTTAAAAAAAATACTAGAAAAAAGCATTTAAAGGGGAACAGATCGCAATTAAGATAAGGGCTACCAGTCCTACAGTCAGCCTCTTCGGGCTCAAAATGGCACCTGTCCTGCAATTAAAGGGGTACTCCGGTGAAAACCTTTTTTTTTTAATCAACTGGTGCCAGAAAGTTAAACAGATTTGTAAATGACTTCTATTAAAAAATCTTAATCCTTCCTGTACTTATTAGCTGCTGAATACTACAGCGGAAATTCTTTTCTTTTTGAAACAGAACTGTCTGCTGACATCACGAGCACAGTGCTCTCTGCTGACATCTCTGTCCATTTTATGAACTGCCCAGAACAGCATATGTTTGCTATGGGGATTTCCTTTTACTCTGGACAGTTCCTAAAATGGACAGAGGTGTCAGCAGAGAGCACTGTGCTCATTATGTCAGCAGACAGCTCTGTGTTTCAAACGGAAAAGAATTTCCACTGTAGTATTCAGCAGCTAATAAGTACAGGAAGGATTAAGATTTTTTAATAGAAGTAATTTACAAATCTGTTTAACTTTCTGGCACCAGTTGATTTAAAAGAATAGTTTTTCACCGGAGTACCCCTTTAACCTGAAATGGCTGATGACAGAGAACAATAGATAATAGACACCTATCTTATGGCAGACACCAGGGTGCTATAGATTGGATTTAGTTATCCAGCAGGTGAAGTATCCCTAATAAACCCGTGTATGTGTTTTGGATATTTTCTGGTATCTGTATAGTAATTTTTGCAGTTTCCTCAGATTTGCCTCGCCGTCAGGTCTCACCTGGCGTTATCTTCTGCTCCATTCACTCCAGTTGTTCGTCCATACGAGCGTTTTCTTTTCTCATTACATTTCAAATGGGACGCAGCGAGACCAAACCACCCGTGAAATATGGCAACGAAAGGTCTCCTGACAGCAGCGTCCTCTGTTCGTGTCCTCTGTGTATTCCAGTCTGGAGAGGAGCACTCTCACATGTCATGTGACCTGCATTATGCTATAGGAAACATGAAATAAAAGGAGTCTCAGTGGAAATAATACAGAATATGTATCGGTAAAGGCGCACAGCAGTCTCCCAGACCTAGGTAACAGTTAAAGGGGTATTCCAGGCCAAAACTTTTTTTTATATCTCAACTGGCTCCGGAAAGTTAAACAGATTTGTAAATTACTTCTATTAAAAAATATTAATCCTTCCAATAGTTATTAGCTTCTGAAGTTGAGTTGTTGTTTTCTGTCTAACTGCTTTCTGATGACTCACATCCTGGGAGCTGTGCAGTTCCTATGGGGATATTTTCCCCATCATGCACAGCTCCCGGGACGTGACATCATCATTGAGCAGTTAGACAGAAAACTTCAGAAGCTAATAACTATTGGAAGGATTAAGATTTTTTTAATAGAAGTAATTTACAAATCTGTTTAACTTTCCGGAGCCAGTTGAAATATAAAAAAAAGTTTTGGCCTGGAATACCCCTTTAAGGCCTGTATTGCTTGCACTTTATCATTTGCTGCTGTAGAACTACAAGTCACAGGTTGGCTGCTCTGGGACAGTTTCATAGTAATCTTGTTTAGAAATGGTATGCAAAAACTACAGTAAAAACTGACACACAGGCAACATAGCAAAACATAGGGACTGGGGGAGGGGTTTAACTTGTCTTTCAGTGTCTTTCCAAAGCTGGGTTACAATGTCTGTGCACTGTAATACCTGTCACATAGTCATGACTTCTGAATCCCTTTAAGGGGGATCTGTTTTTCGTTCTTTCCTCTTCTTCTTTGCGATGCGTTATGACAATAGTGCTGGTAGATAGGTGAACAACCATGTCAACGGGTGGCATCATCTGATGTATGTGTGCGCCATATCATGCGGGACTCTGCGCTGGGTCCCCGCACCTCATTAGTTTCGCCGTCCATCCCGTCCTGAGCGCCTTCTGATCTCAATCACTTGGGGCTGACAGGTTTAATTGGATTAAAAATGCAGCAGTAAAGCAGATTAGCTAACGAAGACATTAATCCCCGAGTGGGGGAGGGGCACTGACAGCGGTGTGACAGCCCGCGTGTGCCATCATTAGCGCAGTCCCATCCATAGCAGTAAACAGGCTGATCACACACTGTACGCTTACAACAATGTAACATTCTGCTGACTATCAACAGAAATGGCTCAGACGTGCGTTGGGGCTAAAAGGACATAACAAATCTTGCAGCTTCTACATCTGCGCCATTTATAAGTTTAAAAAAAAACTAAACAGTTTACAATGGATGACTTCTATCATAGGCTGCCGCCCACCAGAGTGGAAGGGTCAGACATGATTTGGGAATGGTCCTATTGCCATGTTTATTGCAGAAGCTTTAAGAAATCTTAAAATCTGTTCCGTTCATGGGGGCCATTTCTGGGGCAGGTCCATGTTATAGAAGACGTTGTATAGAAGACAATTGCCTGTTCTTTAACTGATTATTACTAGAAATGGCCATTATCCATAATTATTATGCTGGCCGTACACACAATGGGGGGGTATTTTATTTATCAAAGGATTTATGTGTTGTTTTTTTTTTTTCACGTAACTTTGGCGCAATACTTTGGCGCAGTGTCTTTTTGCGCCAAAGTTTGGCGCATCTTCTCCACTGTCATTTTTACAACTTTCTCAAAATCCCACGGTCCTGTGTGTGATTTTAACTTTAGTCAGTAATTCATCATTTGCACCAATCGATCTTTGGCGCAAATCCCGTTTTTTTTTATTTTTGGTGCAAATCCCCGCCAAGAAATTTTGCACATGGAAAACACACTTAGCAATGTCAGGAAATGTAAAGGTGTACAAATACATGAAAAACATTTTTTTGTGAAAGCAGCGACGCCTCCGGGGCTGCGCAATACTATCCTGCGACATAGTTGTCTCTGAGGAACCTTCACCCTCCGTTGAGCCAGCATTGGACATGGCCACACAGGTTCAGGAAAGGTAAGCACTAGAGATGAGCAAACTTACAGTAAATTCGATTCGTCACGAACTTCTCGGCTCGGCAGTTGATGACTTATCCTGCATAAATGAGTTCAGCTTTCAGGTGCTCCCGTGGGCTGGAAAAGGTGGTTACAGTCCTAAGAGACTCTTTCCTAGGACTGTATCCACCTTTTCCAGCCCACCGGAGCACCTGAAAGCTGAACTCATTTATGCAGGAAAAGGCATCAACTGCCGAGCCGAGAAGTTCGTGACGAATCAAATTTACTGTAAGTTCGCTCATCTCTAGTAAGCAGTAAAGCAGTGGTCTCCAACCTGCGGACCTCCAGATGTTGCAAAACTACAACTCCCAGCATGCCCGGACAGCCAACGGCTGTCCGGGCATGCTGGGAATTGTAGTTTTGCAACATCTGGAGGTCCGTAGGTTGAAGACCACTGCACTAAAGTAACAAAAAAAAAATACCCAAGTTGAAATTAATATCCATTTCACATGGTGGCTATAAACCCCACAAAAGAAAATAACTCATGTCACTTGCTGATATACTGCAGGAGGGACTCCGAAATGGCCGCTCTACAGGGTTAAATACGCGTCCTCTGTGGGGGTAAGTTCAGTGTAAAAGGCGCTGTGAACAGCTGATTTCAACATTTGCGCCAAAATTACTAACAACCTGCACCAAATGATAAATTTGGTGCATGTCCAGGAAAACCAAAGTGAAAAAAAAAAAGGGTAAAAAGAAACTGTCAACAGGCAAAATTGATAAATACCCCCCAATATATCTATAGTATAGTATCTATCCTGATCACATCAAATACATAAACAATCTGCTCATGTGTTTGGAATGGAGAGAGTTAAACCACTGTCAGACTTACCTCCCTAAGAACAAATGGATTGGGCAATTCAAGTTCACCATGGCCGATCCTTCTCTCCTCCACATAATCTTTCATGGGAGAGTCCGAAGGCCCCCATACACATTAGATGGTTGGCCTGTCCTTCTAAAATGGGTGGGTTCTGCCAACACATGTCTAATGTGTATTAGTCCCCCTGCTGAGCCCCCCCAGTGATAAGTTTTAGCCTTTGGGGAAACCTGATATTAAAGGGGTATTCCAGGCCAAAACTTTTTTTTTATATATCAACTGGCTCCGGAAAGTTAAACAGATTTGTAAATTACTTCTATTAAAAAATCTTAATCCTTCCAATAGTTATTAGCTTCTGAAGTTGAGTTGTTGTTTTCTGTCTAACTGCTCTCTGATGACTCACGTCCCAGGAGCTGTGCAGTTCCTATGGGGATATTCTCCCATCATGCACAGCATCTGGGATGTGACATCATCATTGAGCAGTTAGACAGAAAACTTCAGAAGCTAATAACTATTGGAAGGATTAAGATTGTTTAATAGAAGTTATTTACAAATCTGTTTAACTTTCCGGAGCCAGTTGAAATATATATATATATATATATATATATATAAAGATTTTGGCCTGGAATACCCCTTTAAGTTTTCAGTTCCTCTGCAGCGCCATCGCTGGAGAAATGAAGCATTACACAATGTTCATTCATATCAGTGAGCTGTCTGTATAAGGTAGGACAGGTCCTTCAGACACTCTTTGTAGCCACTCTCCAAGTGGTGAGAGTCATGAACTGTTGACCCCTCAATATTAACTCTGAATCCCCTGGTAGGGTGTATAAAGATAGGTTTTAGAAACTGGACCATTAAAGGAGAATTACACTTGTATATTAATCTCCTTTACTGTGTTTGCTGTATGTACTATATATAGATTTCATATATTTACTGGCCATTCTGTGGAATGTCCACACAACAACACTTCCTGGCAGCTTTGGGATGATGGGCTTCCTACTAGCCAATCAGAATCCATCATTCTGTTTTCTAGAAGCCGTGAAACATAAGGTGTAATTCTTTGGTTAGAAACTTGATGTCCGTATAACACTGAACTGTCAGAACCTTGTGACAGGAATAGTTGTCATGGGGCACTAAGGCTCCTTTGTGGTCGCACACACAGTGGGATACAGACCTTCCCGCGGTTTCTTCTAGCCAGAGCTTTGTCCCAGGCCCCAGATAATAAATACCAACGTCTGGAAGTTTCTGCGTCTCCCCAGTCGTTGTGTCAGCGATAATATGTTGTCTCAGCAGTCCAGAACACCGCATGTGACTGATTGACATTGACATTTGGTCGTGTTGTACGCCCCCTCCCCCCCAGCGCAGACTTGATGGGTTTTGTGCAGCAGTTTTACCCCCCTGAAGCCAAGAGCGAGTGGATGGCGGCCGGCTCTCCCCAGCACAAATCCTTTACCAAACTCCAAAGGCGGAGAGTTCAGTAAATCCTCTCAGGTTTAATCTGCGCGGGGTAATTAATAATGACAATGCGGCCCCCTCCCCCGCCTCGCTAATTACCCGTTAGTAGCTTTGTTTTAATTATAATTTTAATTCTTCAAATCCAGTCGCGTTTTATTTATTTGTATTGTTTGTGTTGGAGCCGCGTGTTTGTAGTGAGGAGACGGAGCAGGCGGGAGACAGATCCCAGCAGCCGACCCACTCGCTCTCATGTATGTAGGTTTCCTTTCTGCACACTGCTTGTTTTATGCCTTTATTTAAAATTATTATTATTTTTCATTTTTAAAGGGCCGATGTCCAGTAAATAAAATATGTGTAATAAATAATAAAACTGAATTTGTAAGTAAATGTACTGCAGCTCTCTAATTCACTTTGCCACCACGCTGAAAACCTCTGCTTGTTGTCAGTGAGTTTTTTTTATGCATATCCAGAAGCTAAAACCTTGTCTTTACCTAATACTTTCCCCGGCTGGAGGATTTGTTAAAGTTGTATCTTTTCTCAGGAATCATTTGGAACAGACAACAGGTGGAAATTAAATGCAATTAGCAAGACACCCCCAATAAAGGAGTGGTTCTGCAGGTGGTGACCACAGTTCCTATACTTCCTGGCTGGTGTTTTGGTCACTTTTGAATGCTGGTAGTGCTTTCACTCTAGTGGTAGCATGAGACGGAGTCTACAACCCACACAAGTGTCTCAGGTAGTGCAGCTCATCCAGGATGGCACATCAATGCGAGCTGTGGCAAGAAGGTTTGCTGTGTCTCAGCGTAGTGTCCAGAGCATGGAGGCGCTACATCAGGCAAGTACATCAGGAGATGTGGAGGAGGCCGTAGGAGGGCAAATCAAACGTCTTTTCTGAAGGCTAAACAAATGTAGTTGTTTTAGGGCTTGTTCACACGAGCGGATTCCGTTTTAAATTTGCAGCGGGTTTCCCACTGCAAGTTTGAAAGGGATGGGCTCTCTGCGGGTTGTCCACAGCTGATTTTTAGCAGCGGAATCTCCACTGGGGAAATCCACTGCAGACCCCATTGACGTCAATGGAGATTACGCTGCTGAAAATTAGCTACGAAGAGCCCGCCCTTTCAATTCACAGGAGATGTTCGCTATGAGGATTTGCTTTTACTCTGGACAGTTGATTTGAAAAATTTATTTTCCTCCGGAGTACCACTTTAAGGGGGTGGGAAGTTGTTTAATCTGTTCTCTGTAGACTTACATTTTATTGTACATCGAAAAACGTTATTGAAAAGTCTGAGTAAAAGGATTTTCTATTTAGAAGGGGAAAAAAAGATAATGCAACTTTTTAAGGAGCGGAACTGATGCAAAATCAGCATTGATTTCCACCATGTGGATTGGACAGTCCTTGTAGGTAAAACTGCATATGGTTACATTGCATCTCATTATGTTTTCTCTTATATCTTCCCCTCCTTTGATATTCCTTTATTTTCCCTTTTTTGTCTGGGTTTCTCATCTTATTTATGGTCAGTAATCGCTGACCCTGAAAGAGCTCTGGCGGACACACGTCAGGAGGTGATGGTTTTATCCCTCACTTACACTCACATCTTTATTGTAGGACCAGCTCCTTATTTTACACCCCTCCCTCATTTTGTTAATGCTGGTTCCCCTTGCCTTTTCTGTCCCTGCCATATTCAGCATTGCCCCCAGCATCTGTGGCATTCTCTGCTGCACCCATGGGATGATGCTCCGGCTGGTTAATTGTGTTTTAGGATCCATTATTGTGCATTAGGCAATCTTGACCTATAATTTCTGTTTCTTGGACAGTGAATTCATGCTCTGAGAGCCAATTAGGAGTGGATCCTGAGGGCGAGGCGGCACTGTCAGGGCATTTCTGCTCCAAATGCTTCTAGTTCAGGCTGATTTCAGTCATTTCCTCCCCCATCCTGCCAGTGTTATTAGCATAGTCCCTGGTTGTCCCATGGAGGGTGAACCGATGTACGGCTTTATGTGCCCAGCGTGCAGGATCTGATTAGGACTCCTTCTGTGCTTGGATCATGGGTTTGGTATCTTGGTATCTGGGGTGGTGGTGCAGGGTACCGCTGCAGAGAAATGTCCTATAGTCCAAGATAGTTCAGTCTTATCATCTGCAGGGTGCAGAGACCATCTGTGGTTTTACATAGTGAGTTGGACATTAGACATGATAACTAAGGACTAATGTATGGGGCAGCTGGTACCTCACTGAATTGGCTTATACCTTAAAATGTGATAGAACCTGCTTTTATGTGTTTAGCTGATAAAGTGGCTGCCTTGGTGTTGGGTACAGTTTAGGATAAAGAGGTTCTTGATGTTATGAATCTCCTCTTTTACCATTTGATGGTGCTGCCATTGTCTAGCACAGTGAGCCAAGAGGTTTCCTTTCTTATCCCTTCAAATAGGAAATCTGACATCCACAGATCCATTGTAGATCAATGATCCAATAGAGGTTGCTGGATGTCTGTGCATCTTACTGGTTACCTTCACAGAAAAAGCTTCTATCATTCCCACCAATTTTGCCAGTACTATTAACTCTCAGTATTTAGCTGTCTGTTTGGGAAGAGAATAAAGGGTTAATGTTGTGTCTTTGGCGCCGGCTGCTTTCTCGTGCCCATAGCGCAGGCTCTGCGTGGTTGGTCTTAGCTGTTACATGGGGTAGTCGGTATGAAGCTGATAACACTTCCCTGCTGGCTGCCAAGTTATCTCTTTGCCAAATGCTTGTCTCTCTGGGAGTCCGGGCACTAAATGTGCCAGACGCGGGAGGAGGGCACCTTTCCATGGGTTTACCCACAATACCGTCTGGTGCAGCGGTGAGTGAGATTGTGTATATGTCAACACCATCTGCTATAGCATCTTGAAGAAGAGAACGTGCAAAGCAGGAGGGGGGACCATGGAAACTTCAGACAGTCTGAGGTTGTGATGGGACTGTTTTGTATGCAGCAGCAGGATACAGCTGTAGAGATGGGGAGGCACTTACTTGTCTTATGATCTGCACAGGTCACAGGTCATGAATCTCACCACCCAGTAATTTGCACCATGTGCAGTTCTAACAGTTAGAGGGAATTGGGAAGAGAGTGTGGGATATGGGGGGATACAGGCGTGAGTCAAAGCAAGGCCCTATTCACATCATGTTTATAGTCCCTACTGTAGGTCTACACCTTAAAACCATCTCTTTTCTGTCCCTCAGATAATACTGGTGTAAAGTATACCCAACATAGTTACAACTAAACTACATGTGGTGCGGGTAGGCCACAGTATAGGTTTGAACACCATTTAAATGGTATTCTAACTTATACCCATGGCATGGACCATAAATATGATTTGAATAGTGCCTTAGTGACAATGATTGGAGTAGTAGTTTCATGATGTCCAGAAGAGCAAGAATATGGAAAAGTTGAAGTCAGATATCAGGTGGCTGAATACTCTGAGCTAAACACATCATTAGCTGCAGTAATCTCTCAATGTGGCAGACTGTTGATCTTACATAGGATTGTCTACACTGGTTACATATTATCAGCTGTGAGAAGTATTACACCAAGAAGCTTTGAAGCTACTTCATGTTTACTTCCACTGACAGTAGGAGCTTGGAAAAGGGAGAAAGTAAAACTCTTATTAGAAAGTTGTCTAGAGTTTAGAATTCAATGGGTTATCCAGTCCTTTAAATGTGATGGCCAATGCTTAGTCAATGTCAGATTTTGCAAATACATTTGGTAGTGACAGTGCAAGGTGTTTCAGTGTTGTCCTTTTTACTTGAATGGAACAATTCACAACACTGAAACCAATGTAATCATTTACATGGGTATTCCTACTCATAACACTCCATTCCAAGGTGAGACATTGGTTCCCATTCTCTGGGGGCCCAGGAGTTGGACCCCTAGCAATCAGACACTTATACCCTATATTGTACCTATGACACATAACAGAAAAGTGTGACATTTGCTCAGGGTGGATACAGACATTTTCCATGGTGCAAGGTGTGAGAAATGCAGGATCAGCCATTTGTCATAGTAGGGGCTCAAATGCCCAGGGATTGCTGCTGCTTTTTCTTAACATGTCTTCTTTTGACTCTACAATTGTTCTTTTATTCAACCTACTTTTTCCCGTCCTGCACGCCTTTTTTTCCCCATAATGTTTGAGCAGGGGATTCTGGGAACTATGTATATGAGCTAATTCAAGAGGTACTGCCAGTGGGGGGCTGAGTGTAAGAGGAGGGAGAGTGCTACAAATCACTGTATTTATTGTGTCACAAGAGTGGGGGGCTTAATATGCCAGTGAGTAATCTTACAGACACATTAAATGCACAGAAGACCTATTAACCCACTCTGTGCCAGGGATGCCTGGACACTGCCACAAGGGTATAATGCAGATGTGTGCAAAGCACTGTGTATGGTAATCAGTAGAGTATATCCCAAGTAATGCTTAGATATGGATATACTGGGAAGGAACTATATTGAGAATACATGGTAATGAAGCTGAACCATTCACTTGAGAGCAGTGACACCAATGACATCACTAAAATGCTATTATTCCCTTGACCAGAGTGAATGCTAGAGATCAGCGTTAAAATGAATGAGAATGCTGCCAATCAACTTACCGGGAAGCAGCAATGACATCACTGAGAGGCAGCTATTCATTCACTACAAAGCTATGGTGAAATTACTGCTATACATTTACTAGAGATCAGCAGTGACATCACTGAGAATACATCCTATCCATTCACTAGAGATCAGCAGTGACATCACTGAGAATACAGCCTATCCATTTACTAGAGATCAGCAGTGACATCACTGAGAATACATCCTATCCATTTACTAGAGATCAGCAGTGACATCACTGAGAATACATCCTATCCATTCACTAGAGATCAGCAGTGACATCACTGAGAATACATCCTATCCATTCACTAGAGATCAGCAGTGACATCACTGAGAATACATCCTATCCATTCACTAGATATCAGTAGTGACATCACTGAGAATACAGCCTATCCATTCATAGAGCTCAGCAGTGACATCACTGAGAATACATCCTATCCATTCACTAGAGATCAGCAGTGACATCACTGAGAATACATCCTATCCATTCACTAGAGAGCAGTGGTGACATCACTGAGAATACATCCTATCCATTCACTAGAGATCAGTAGTGACATCACAGAGAATACAGCCTATCCATTCACTAGAGATCAGCAGTGACATCACTGAGAATACATCCTATCCATTCACTAGAGATCAGCAGTGACATCACTGAGAATACATCCTATCCATTCACTAGAGATCAGTAATGACATCACTGAGAATACAGCCTATCCATTCACTAGAGATCAGCAGTGACATCACTGAGAATATAGCCTATCCATTCACTAGAGATCAGCAGTGACATCACTGAGAATACAGCCTATCCATTCACTAGAGATCAGCAGTGACATCACTGAGAATACATCCTATCCATTCACTAGAGATCAGCAGTGACATCACTGAGAATACAGCCTATCCATTCACTAGAGATCAGCAGTGACATCACTGAGAATACAGCCTATCCATTCACTAGAGATCAGCAGTGACATCACTGAGAATACATCCTATCCATTCACTAGAGATCAGCAGTGACATCACTGAGAATACAGCCTATATATTCACTAGAGATCAGCAGTGACATCACTGAGAATACAGCCTATCCATTCACTAGAGATCAGTAGTGACATCACTGAGAATACATCCTATCCATTCACTAGAGATCAGCAGTGACATCACTGAGAATACATCCTATCCATTCACTAGAGATCAGCAGTGACATCATTGAGAATACATCCTATCCATTCACTAGAGATCAGCAGTGACATCAGTGAGAATACATCCTATCCATTCACTAGAGATCAGCAGTGACCTCACTGAGAATACAGCCAATCCATTCACTAGAGATCAGTAGGGACATCACTGAGAATACATCCTATCCATTCACTAGAGATCAGCAGTGACATCATTGAGAATACATCCTATCCATTCACTAGAGATCAGCAGTGACATCACTGAGAATGCATCCTATCCATTCACTAGATATCAGCAGTGACATCACTGAGAATACATCCTATCCATTCATAGAGATCAGCAGTGACATCACTGAGAATACATCCTATCCATTCACTAGAGATCAGCAGTGACATCACTGAGAATACAGCCTATCCATTCACTAGAGAACAGCAGTGACATCACTGAGAATACATCCTATCCATTCACTAGAGATAAGCAGTGACATCACTGAGAATACAGCCTATCCATTCACTAGAGTTCAGCAGTAACATCACTGAGAATACTTCCTATCCATTCATAGAGCTCAGCAGTGACATCACTGAGAATACAACCTATCCATTCACTAGAGATCAGCAGTGACATCACTGAGAATAAATCCTACCCATTCACTAGATATCAGCAGTGACATCACTGAGAATACATCCTATCCATTCACTAGATATCAGCAGTGACATCACTGAGAATACATCCTATCCATTCACTAGAGATCAGCAGTGACATCACTGAGAATACATCCTATCCATTCACTAGAGATCAGCAATGACATCACTGAGAATACAGCCTATCCATTCACTAGAGATCAGCAGTGACATCACTGAGAATACAGCCTATCCATTCACTAGATATCAGCAGTGACATCACTGAGAATACATCCTATCCATTCACTAGATATCAGCAGTGACATCACTGAGAATACATCCTATCCATTCACTAGAGATCAGCAGTGACATCACTGAGAATACATCCTATCCATTCACTAGAGATCAGCAATGACATCACTGAGAATACAGCCTATCCATTCACTAGAGATCAGCAGTGACATCACTGAGAATACAGCCTATCCATTCACTAGAGATCAGCAGTGACATCAATGAGAATACATCCTATCCATTCACTAGAGATCAGCAGTGACATCACTGAGAATACATCCTATCCATTCACTAGAGATCAGCAGTGACATCACTGAGAATACAGCCTATCCATTCACTAGAGATCAGCAGTGACATCACTGAGAATACATCCTATCCATTCACTAGAGATCAGCAGTGACATCACTGAGAATACAGCCTATCCATTCACTAGAGATCAGCAGTGACATCACTGAGAATACAGCCTATCCATTCACTAGAGATCAGCAGTGACATCACTGAGAATACATCCTATCCATTCACTAGAGATCAGCAGTGACATCACTGAGAATACAGCCTATATATTCACTAGAGATCAGCAGTGACATCACTGAGATTACAGCCTATCCATTCACTAGAGATCAGTAGTGACATCACTGAGAATACATCCTATCCATTCACTAGAGATCAACAGTGACATCACTGAGAATACATCCTATCCATTCACTAGAGATCAGCAGTGACATCATTGAGAATACATCCTATCCATTCACTAGAGATCAGCAGTGACATCAGTGAGAATACATCCTATCCATTCACTAGAGATCAGCAGTGACCTCACTGAGAATACAGCCAATCCATTCACTAGAGATCAGTAGGGACATCACTGAGAATACATCCTATCCATTCACTAGAGATCAGCAGTGACATCATTGAGAATACATCCTATCCATTCACTAGAGATCAGCAGTGACATCACTGAGAATGCATCCTATCCATTCACTAGATATCAGCAGTGACATCACTGAGAATACAGCCTATTCATTCACTAGAGATTGTCACGATTCGGCTTACAGGTAGTGGATCCTCTGTGTCAGCGAGGGATTGGCGTGGACCGTGCTAGTGGACCGGTTCTAAGAGGCTACTGGTGTTCACCAGAGCCCGCCGCAAAGCGGGATGGTCTTGCTGCGGCAGTAGCAACCAGGTCGTATCCACTAGCAACGGCTCAACCTCGCTGACTGCTGAGAAGGCGTGGGACAGAAGGACTAGGCAGAGGCAAGGTCAGACGTAGCAGAAGGTCGGGGCAGGCGGCAAGGTTCGTAGTCAAGATGGATAGCAGAAGTTCAGGTAACACAGGCTTTGGACACACTAAACGCTTTCACTGGCACAAGGCAACAAGATCCGGCAAGGGAGTGCAGGGGCAGTGAGCAGATATAGTCTGGGAGCAGGTGGAAGCCAATTAAGCTAATTGGGCCAGGCACCAATCATTGGTGCACTGGCCCTTTAAGTCTCAGAGAGCTGGCGCGCCCGCGCCCTAGAGAGCGGAGCCGCGCGCGCCAGCACATGACAGCAGGGGACCGGGACGGGTAAGTGACCTGGGATGCGATTCGCGAGCGGGCGCGTCCCGCTGTGCGAATCGCATCCCCAACGGCCATGACAGTGCAGCGCTCCCGGTCAGCGGGACTGACCGGGGCGCTGCAGGGAGAGAGACGCCGTGAGCGCTCCGGGGAGGAGCGAGGACCCGGAGCGCTAGGCGTAACAGTACCCCCCCCCCCTTAGGTCTCCCCTTTTCTTTGTCCGGTAACTGCCTCCCCTGGGATGAGGACACCGGGAAAGAATGGAGGGTTTCCTCAACGGCAGGCAGTACAGCAGGAGTGGGAATGGGGAGGGAGGGCAGAGGGCGAAGCCTGGCACGGGGCAGTGTGTCACCAGGACGGGGGCCATGAGGAGGCACTGAGGCTTGCCTGACGGGACTGGGAGGGGGGGAGAGGCACTTCCTATGGCAGGCAGAGTCCCAGTTCTTGATCTCCCCGGTGGTCCAATCAAGGGTGGGGGAATGAAGCCGGAGCCATGGCAGACCGAGGAGGACCTCAGAGGTACAGTTGGGTAGGACGAAGAGCTCAATCACTTCGCGATGGGGTCCGATACACATCAGGAGGGGTTCTGTGCGGTAACGCACAGTGCAATCCAGTCTGACTCCATTGACCGCGGAAATGTAGAGCGGCTTGACGAGACGGGTCACCGGGATGCGGAATTTATTCACAAAAGACTCCAAAATAAAATTCCCGGAGGCACCAGAGTCCAAGCAGACCACGGCTGAGAGGGAGGAGTTGGCTGAAGGAGAAATCCGCACGGGCACCGTGAGACGTGGAGAAGCAGACTTAGAACCAAGAGACGCCACACCCACGTGAGCTGGGTGCGTGCGTGCGTTTCCCAGACGTGGAGGACGGATAGGGCAATCCACCAAGAAATGCTCAGTACTGGCACAGTACAGACAAAGATTTTCTTCCCTACGGCGATTCCTCTCTTCCTGGGTCAGGCGAGACCGATCCACTTGCATGGCCTCCTCGGCGGGAGGCCCAGGCGTAGACTGCAAAGGATGCTGTGGGAGAGGTGCCCAGAGATCTAAGTCTTTTTCCTGGCGGAGCTCTTGGTGTCGCTCAGAAAAACGCATGTCAATGCGGGTAGCCAAATGGATGAGTTCTTGCAGGTTGGCAGGAATCTCTCGTGCGGCCAGCACATCCTTGATGCGACTGGATAGGCCTTTTTTAAAGGTCGCGCAGAGAGCCTCGTTATTCCATGATAACTCGGAAGCAAGAGTACGAAATTGGATGGCGTACTTCCCCACTGAAGAATTACCCTGGACCAGGTTCAACAGGGCAGTCTCGGCAGAAGAAGCTCGGGCTGGCTCCTCGAAGACACTCCGGACTTCAGCGAAGAAGGACTGGACTGTGGCTGTGGCAGGATCATTGCGGTCCCAGAGCGGTGTGGCCCAAGACAAGGCCTTTCCTGAAAGAAGGCTTACTACGAACGCCACCTTAGACCGTTCTGTAGGAAACAAGTCCGACAACATCTCCATATGCAGGGAACACTGAGACAAAAATCCACGGCAGAGTCTGGAGTCCCCATCAAATTTGTCCGGCAGGGACAAGCGGAGGCTAGGGGCGGCCACTCGCTGCGGAGGAGGTGCAGGAGCTGGCGGAGGAGATGGTTGCTGCTGTAGCAGAGGCAGAAGTTGCTGTAACGTGGCGGTCAACTGCGACAGCTGCTGTCCTTGTTGGGCAATTTGCTGCGATTGCTGAGCGACCACCGTGGTAAGGTCAGCGAGACTTGGCAGCGGCACCTCAGCGGGATCCATGGCCGGATCTACTGTCACGATTCGGCTTACAGGTAGTGGATCCTCTGTGTCAGCGAGGGATTGGCGTGGACCGTGCTAGTGGACCGGTTCTAAGAGGCTACTGGTGTTCACCAGAGCCCGCCGCAAAGCGGGATGGTCTTGCTGCGGCAGTAGCAACCAGGTCGTATCCACTAGCAACGGCTCAACCTCGCTGACTGCTGAGAAGGCGTGGGACAGAAGGACTAGGCAGAGGCAAGGTCAGACGTAGCAGAAGGTCGGGGCAGGCGGCAAGGTTCGTAGTCAAGATGGATAGCAGAAGTTCAGGTAACACAGGCTTTGGACACACTAAACGCTTTCACTGGCACAAGGCAACAAGATCCGGCAAGGGAGTGCAGGGGCAGTGAGCAGATATAGTCTGGGAGCAGGTGGAAGCCAATTAAGCTAATTGGGCCAGGCACCAATCATTGGTGTACTGGCCCTTTAAGTCTCAGAGAGCTGGCGCGCGCGCGCCCTAGAGAGCGGAGCCGCGCGCGCCAGCACATGACAGCAGGGGACCGGGACGGGTAAGTGACCTGGGATGCGATTCGCGAGCGGGCGCGTTCCGCTGTGCGAATCGCATCCCCAACGGCCATGACAGTGCAGCGCTCCCGGTCAGCGGGACTGACCGGGGCGCTGCAGGGAGAGAGACGCCGTGAGCGCTCCGGGGAGGAGCGGGGACCCGGAGCGCTAGGCGTAACAGAGATCAGCAGTGACATCACTGAGAATACATCCTATCCATTCATAGAGATCAGCAGTGACATCACTGAGAATACATCCTATCCATTCACTAGAGATCAGCAGTGACATCACTGAGAATACATCCTATCCATTCACTAGAGATCAGCAGTGACATCACTGAGAATACATCCTATCCATTCACTAGAGATCAGCAGTGACATCACTGAGAATACAGCCTATCCATTCACTAGAGAACAGCAGTGACATCACTGAGAATACATCCTATCCATTCACTAGAGATCAGCAGTAACATCACTGAGAATACTTCCTATCCATTCATAGAGCTCAGCAGTGACATCACTGAGAATACAGCCTATCCATTCACTAGAGATCAGCAGTGACATCACTGAGAATACATCCTACCCATTCACTAGATATCAGCAGTGACATCACTGAGAATACATCCTATCCATTCACTAGAGATCAGCAGTGACATCACTGAGAATACATCCTATCCATTCACTAGAGATCAGCAATGACATCACTGAGAATACAGCCTATCCATTCACTAGAGATCAGCAGTGACATCACTGAGAATACAGCCTATCCATTCACTAGAGATCAGTAGTGAGATCACTGAGAATACAGCCTATCCATTCACTAGAGATCAGCAGTGACATCACTGAGAATACAGCCTATCCATTCACTAGAGATCAGCAGTGACATCACTGAGAATACATCCTATCCATTCACTAGAGATCAGCTGTGACATCACTGAGAATACAGCCTATCCATTCACTAGAGATCAGCAGTGACATCACTGAGAATACAGCCTATCCATTCACTAGAGATCAGCAGTGACATCACTGAGAATACATCCTATCCATTCACTAGAGATCAGCAGTGACATCACTGAGAATACATCCTATCCATTCACTAGAGATCAGCAGTGACATCACTGAGAATACATCATATCCATTCACTAGAGATCAGCAGTGACATCACTGAGAATACATCCTATCCATTCACTAGAGATCAGCAGTGACATCACTGAGAATACATCCTATCCATTCACTAGAGATCAGCAGTGACATCACTGAGAATACAGCCTATCCATTCACTAGAGATCAGCAGTGACATCACTGAGAATACATTCTATCCATTCACTAGAGAACAGCAGTGACATCACTGAGAACACATCCTATCCATTCACTAGAGATCAGCAGTGACATCACTGAGAATACAGCCTATCCATTCATAGAGATCAGCAATGACATCACTGAGAATACATCCTATCCATTCACTAGAGATCAGCAGTGACATCACTGAGAATACATCCTATCCATTCACTAGAGATCAGCAGTGACATCACTGAGAATACATCCTATCCATTCACTAGAGATCAGCAGTGACATCACTGAGAATACATCCTATCCATTCACTAGAGATCAGCAATGACATCACTAAGAATACATCTTATCCATTCACTAGAGATCAGCAGTGACATCACTGAGAATACAGCCTATCCATTCACTAGAGATCAGCAGTGACATCACTGAGAATACAGCCTATATATTCACTAGAGATCAGCAGTGACATCACTGAGAATACATCCTATCCATTCACTAGAGATCAGTAGTGACATCACTGAGAATACATCCTATCCATTCACTAGAGATCAGCAGTGACATCACTGAGAATACAGCCTATCCATTCACTAGAGATCAGCAGTGACATCACTGAGAATACATTCTATCCATTCACTAGAGAACAGCAGTGACATCACTGAGAATACAGCCTATCCATTCACTAGAGATTAGCAGTGACATCACTGAGAATACATCCTATCCATTCACTAGAGATTAGCAGTGACATCACTGAGAATACATCCTATCCATTCACTAGAAATCAGTAGTGACATCACTGAGAATACATCCTATCCATTCACTAGAGATCAGTAGTCACATCACTGAGAATACATCCTATCCATTCACTAGAGATCAGCAGTGACATCACTGAGAATACATCCTATCCATTCACTAGAAATCAGTAGTGACATCACTGAGAATACATCCTATCCATTCACTAGAGATCAGTAGTCACATCACTGAGAATACAGCCTATCCATTCACTAGAGATCAGCAGTGACATCACTGAGAACACATCCTATCCATTCACTAGAGATCAGCAGTGACATCACTGAGAATACTGCCTATATATTCACTAGAGATCAGCAGTGACATCACTGAGAATACATCCTATCCATTCACTAGAGATCAGCAGTGACATCACTGAGAATACAGCCTATCCATTCACTGGAGATCAGCAGTGACATCACTGAGAATACAGCCTATTCATTCACTAGAGATCAGCAGTGACATCACTGAGAATACAGCCTATCCATTCACTAGAGATCAGCAGTGACATCAGTGAGAAAACATCCTATCCATTCACTAGAGACCAGCAGTGACATCACTGAGAATACAACCTATCCATTCACTAGAGATCAGCAGTGACATCACTGAGAATACATCCTATCCATTCACTAGAGATCAGCAGTGACATCACTGAGAATACAGCCTATCCATTCACTGGAGATCAGCAGTGACATCACTGAGAATACAGCCTATCCATTCACTAGAGATCAGCAGTGACATCACTGAGAATACATCCTATCCATTCACTAGAGATCAGCAGTGACATCACTGAGAATACAGCCTATCCATTCACTAGAGATCAGCAGTGACATCACTGAGAACACATCCTATCCATTCACTAGAGATCAGCAGTGACATCACTGAGAATACAGCCTATATATTCACTAGAGATCAGCAGTGACATCACTGAGAATACATCCTATCCATTCACTAGAGATCAGCAGTGACATCACTGAGAATACAGCCTATCCATTCACTGGAGATCAGCAGTGACATCACTGAGAATACAGCCTATTCATTCACTAGAGATCAGCAGTGACATCACTGAGAATACAGCCTATCCATTCACTAGAGATCAGCAGTGACATCAGTGAGAAAACATCCTATCCATTCACTAGAGACCAGCAGTGACATCACTGAGAATACAACCTATCCATTCACTAGAGATCAGCAGTGACATCACTGAGAATACATCCTATCCATTCACTAGAGATCAGCAGTGACATCACTGAGAATACAGCCTATCCATTCACTAGAGATCAGCAGTGACATCACTGAGAATACAGCCTATCCATTCATAGAGATCAGCAATGACATCACTGAGAATACATCCTATCCATTCACTAGAGATCAGCAGTGACATCACTGAGAATACATCCTATCCATTCACTAGAGATCAGCGGTGACATCACTGAGAATACATCTTATCCATTCACTAGAGATCAGCAGTGACATCACTGAGAATACATCCTATCCATTCACTAGAGATCAGCAGTGACATCACAGAGAATACATCCTATCCATTCACTAGAGATCAACAGTGACATCACTGAGAATACAGCCTATCCATTCACTAGAGATCAGTAATGACATCACTGAGAATACAGCCTATCCATTCACTAGAGATCAGTAGTGACATCACTGAGAATACATCCTATCCATTCACTAGAGATCAGCAGTGACATCACAGAGAATACATCCTATCCATTCACTAGAGATCAGCAGTGACATCACTGAGAATACATCCTATCCATTCACTAGAGATCAGCAGTGACATCACTGAGAATACAGCCTATCCATTCACTAGAGAACAGCAGTGACATCACTGAGAATACATCCTATCCATTCACTAGAGATCAGCAGTGACATCATGAAGAATCTATCTGTTGTGTATTGTCCTTATGCTTCCAAATGTTTTGCGTTACTGGATTAGATGCAGAGATCTAATTTTATTACTCTGAAATTGTGGGGAGAACATTTATTAAATTCTTAGTTCCACAGCAATTTTAGTGTCCTGTGAAGTGACATTTCTATTTCTGTAGATTTGGGCCCACAGCAGGGATGAGTCTCTATTACTGCAGCTGGTGCTGACTTCTCCTGGGAGGCTCAGTCATTCTGGGGGCTGCTGGTACAAACCTTCTATAGAATCCTAGTCATATATGTGGACATTTGTGACTCCCCCATCTTGTCTTCATTATAATGATCAGGAGGAACAGATTATCTGGGACACCGAAGACCCAGAGACACATTGGGCAATGACAGGTAGACATATTCATTCTGTGATGATTTAATGACAGCTGCCACCCACCCCTCTACTGCCCCCTGTTCTGTAGTGACGGGCACAGACTTCTGGGTAGTCCTGCGCTGCAGCAAGGCAAGTTATGTCAGTGCTATGTAGAAATTATGCGACAATTAGATGTCAGTCACATCTGAAAAGAGCTAATTTGTCCCTTTGTCACTTAATGAAGCTTGTGAGTCATAATGTCAGTAAGAGACAAGCGCTGCGCTGTGTACTCATCCAGTGCTTGCCAAATAATGTCAATTACATGTGAGTGTCAGCTCTTTGGATGAGGACTCTCTTCTCACATTTAGGCCTCATTCACACAGATTGCTTTACTTCAAAGTTTTCATACATGTTCTTTGTATATCTATCTAGTTATAAAGTGATACATTGCTGCCGATCAAGGTTCTGGGGGAGATGTGTGATACCCAATATTGCTGTCATTACGACCACAAGGTTGTCATCCAGCTTTTTAAAACTAAATAAATGATTTATATTTAATGGGCATTTCTGACTTTTAGGGGGGTTTCTTACTTTTAGGGTCAATAATGCAGCTGGTTAATAGTAATAAATAGTCCAGGGTATGCTGAGTCTCCTGGTTTTGGCGTGTGGGTGACACAGCTGGTGGATCATTGTGGTGACAGCTGGTGTTGGGTGGCACAGGTGTCTGAGAAGAGAGTGACAGGGGTTAGTTACTGATCGCCACAATTAGCAATTCCAGACCATGACCTATTTGGAAAGGAAGGTGCATGCTTGTGTAATGTCACATGGAGGGTGGCACTCACAGGGATGACTAATACTTGTATGGTTGGCAGTTATGTGGGCTTACCAGTGATCACATAGCAATAACAAGTAGTGCTGTGGCACAGTGCATGGCATCCTTGTAGTGTGTTAGTAGAAATGAAAGGCCATCATTAGAGGCAATGACTGACAAGAGATGACGCAGGTATTATATTGTGTCAAGGTGGCACTGTAACAGTGTGTAAGGGTGGCACAGACATAAAAATTTGTCAGATTGGCGCAGACATTCCAATTTGTCAGGGTGGCACAGACATTCCAATTTGTCAGGGTGGCACAGACATTGCAATTTGTCAGGGTGGCACAGACATTACAATTTGTCAGGGTGGCACAGACATTACAATTTGTCAGGGTGGCACAGACATTACAATTTGTCAGGGTGGCACAGACATTAAAGTGGGTAAGAGTGGCAATAGCATTACAGAGTGCCACCAGCACATAAATTAGTGTGTCAGGGTTGCACAGGCATTGCATTTTAGCATTGGCACAGTCATTTTGTTAGGGTGGCACAAGCATTACAAGGTGTCTGGTGGCACAGACGTCATGTTTTTGCAGGTTGACAGAGGTATTCTATTTTGCTAGGGTAGCACAGGTATTTCAGTGTGTCAGTGTGGCGCAAAGATTACAGTGTATCAGGGTGGCACAGACATTACAGTGGGTCAGGGTGGCACAAGCGGCACATTTTTGTAGGTTAGCATTGTAGGTTATATTTTGCTAGGGGGACACAGGCTTCGGAGTGTTGGGCTAACATTCAGCTCTGTGGTATGTGACAATGACTAGTTTATAGACTGACTCTTGTTCCTGGCACCGGCAGATTGGCATGAGGATGGCATTGAGCAGCCAGTGACAGGGTGCCAACCCTGAGAGACACTACATCTGATAGAGTGAGCGGGTTAATGATTACAGACTTGCCACCCAGCCCTGCTTGTCTGATTTCTTTTCTTCTTGCTGTTGCCTGGATCGAAATGGTCCGACCCCTCCGCACAATAGCTGCGGACCTGAGTGAGATATCGATCGGATGGGGGTTATTTGTGTCACTATTGCTGCTCTTTTGGAAATGGAAGATAATTACAAGATCAGAGGAACTTTTCTGAATGGAAATACATTAGACTGTGTGAAGGTGAAGGGCATCGGTTGGCATTGTGCATAGTCACAGACACGTTCTAATGTGCGCACTTCTCTGAATGCAACTGCCATATAATGGCTGTTCCCAAAAACTGTATAATCACATTACTGGTGAGATAAATACTGGTATGGAGCCTTTTGTACACCCTGGTCTGCTGCAAAGGTCTATAACTGTATATAAATACACAGTCAAAGTTTAGAACTGTTCAAATATCTGTGTGTGAACATCCGACACAGAGCACCGCTCTAGAGTTCAACTCCAACCAAGGGAACCACAAGTGGGCTACAGTTCCGCTCTATCATGTGCCTTTGCCATCAACTTTCCCATTCTGTAGATATTGTCCAACAAAATTATCCATTCACGTAAGGCTGGTGGGTCAGGCAGGTGGATCTCTTCCAATATCTAGGAATCACAGTTATGGCAGCAGTTATTCCAGGTACCCAGAAGAACAGAGAGTTCTGAAACCCCCAGGAAATATTTATATAGCAGCTTGGGGTGTCAATATCACCTGCCCGTAACGAGCCGCAGGCTTTTAAATGTACGGTTCTGTTTACATTTCATTTTTATACATGTTGGAAGTATATACTGGGAGTATTCACCACCAAAAACATTTTATCCCTTATCCAAAGGACAGAGGATAAGATGTCTGATCGCGGGGGGCCTGCCGCTGGGACCCCCCGCGATCATTCTATGCGGGAGCTGCGTCTCCAGTTTCGGAAACCTCCGGGTTTCCGGGACTGGGGACGTGGCGTCACGCCATGCCCCTCCAATCATGTCTATGGGAGGGGGTGTGACAGCCATCACGCCCCCTCCCATAGACATGAATGGAGGGTGCGTGGCGTGACGTCACCCGGAGGTTTCCGAAACTGGAGACACAACTCCCGCATAGAATGCAGGTGCTGCAGGAAGATCGCGGCGGGCCCTCCGCAATCAGACATCTTATCCCCTGTCCTTTTGGATAGGGGATAAAATGTTTTTGCCTGGAATACCCCCTTAATGGGTCAATATGATATATGAGGGTACAGGATAATAACAGCATGTGGTCTGCACTTACCCATCACCTGCTGTTATTATCCTGTACCAGTATACCCTAAGTCGGGGTATCTTTCACTATATAAAAACATGGCACACAGTTACAGTCATGGCCGCAAATGTTGGCCCCCCCTGGAATTTTTCCAGAAAATGAAGTATTTCTCACAGAAAAGGATTGCAGTAACACATGTTTTGCTATACACATGTTTATTCCCTTTGTGTGTATTGGAATTAAACCAAAAAAGGAGGAAAAAAAGCAAATTGGACATAATGTCACAACAACTCCAAAAATGGGCTGGACAAAATTATTGGCACCCTTAACTTAATATTCGGTTGCACACAATTTGCTTTTTTTCCTCCTTTTTTGGGGGGGATTGGTTCCAATACACACAAAGGGAATAAACGTGTGTACAGCAAAACATGTTTCAGGGGTGCCAACATTTACGGCCATGACTGTATTTTGTTTCTTTATATACTAGAAGCTTGTTGCTGACATATACTACTGTATGTTTATACTAAATGTTTTAAACCAGAGGTCATGTTCCTGGCACCCCCTCTGATATATCCCCTTGTACTGAATCTACTATTTAAAGGGGATTATTGAGGAACAGAAAAGAGCTAATTGCTCCCTGTCTGTCTCAAGCTTGGGTGTGGTTCTGTAGCTCAGTTCCATTGAATTGAATGGAGCCAAGTTGTAATACTACACACAACCTGGGGACAGACGTGGAGCTGTTTTTGAAAAAAAATTATCTCTGTTTTTCAATTCCTGGATAACCCCTTTAAGGATGAAGACAGAAAATGATAAATTCTAAATGACCCTATTAGTCCTTCTTCCCTATAACCTCTCATTACCCGGCATCACCTCTTCATATTAAAAATCTCATTGAGTTGAGCCACGGCCGTCTGAAGTGCTGGCTCGGATGCTTCTAGGTATTATCTGCTATTAGACTTAATTAGAGGTAACCGCTCCGTGCCGTAATGTGCCGCCTGGTCATTGTCCCTATCGTTGGACACCTTGTTCACCTGTTCGTCCTCCCCTCCCCCGTCCTGTGTGTGTGCATTGATCATGTCCCTCTTCCAGGGCCTGGGAGGGGGTACTCTCAGGGCACTCTGGGTAATTGCATGCAAATTGCTGTACGCCAGCAGTAGCCGGCCTAGCTAACGGGCTGCACAGTCTGATTGCCTCTGTGACAATTTGCATAACATTAGGAGAGATTTTCTCACTAACATTGAAGTGTTTTTTTTTGTTAGAGGTCACCCCTGGCTAATTACATACCCATCATAACCAAGTCACGACTGTGTACCCTGCACACATTGTGCCCCCATATACACAGGCACATATGTTCAACACACACGGTGCACACTGGTGGTCTGTCCGCACTGAACATGTGATCCTCTGCGAGGAAAACTGCAGCGCAGATCTCTGTCCTGTTCTGATAGTTTGTTACAATGGCTTCTCAGCCTTTTGTAGTATCTGTCCTTATCAGTGGCTATGGCCCTGGTTGCTGCCGATAAATGGGTGCAGTATTGCACAAGGTGGTGAGGTTCTTGGCATGCGCCAGTCAGTGGGACCAGTGGCTACCTGTAGGTGACGCAGGCCTCTATACTGAAGCCATGTTGACAGTAGTCTGAAACGTGAATTGGAGCTGTTTGGTTCCCTTTCAAATTGCTGACACTGTTAGATAGCTGTTAGGTGCCACTTGTCAAAGAGACGGTCCTTAGCCCTTCAAGTGCTCAAGGCTGGGACGCCTCCTCGCTCCCTGTCCCATGCCTGTTAGTCAGCTGGAAGCTGAGCCCTGTTTACAAATCTTACACCTTAGCACAGTTTGTATGCAAAGTGCAGGAAGGAGATTTGGAATCAGAGCTCAGCACTGGAAGTGGAACTGGAGTTTCAGCCCTCGGCACTTTAAAGGCTTGGACATGCCTCCTTGACACTTGCCTCAAGAGAATAATAGGATTTTACTACGTTATTGAAGCACAGACAGATACAGTGCTCCCTCAAGTTACAATATTAATCGGTTCTGGGACGACCATTGTATGTTGAAACCATTGTATGTTGAGACCAGAACTCTATGGAAACCTGGTAATTGGTTCTAAAGCCCCAAAATGCCATCCAAAAATAGGAAAAAGTGATAATTAAAGAAAAATAAGTAGATAAATAATATAGATAAAGCAAATCCTTACATATAAAAGTAAGATCTGCTGGGAGCTGTAAATCCCTGTCTATGTCAGTGTTTTCCAAGCAGGGAGCCTCCAGCTGTTGCAAAACTACAACTCCCAGCATGCCCGGACAGCCAAAGGCTGTCCGGGCATACTGGGAGTTGTAGTTTTGCAACAGCTGGGGGCACCCTGCTTGGGAAACACTGGTCTATGTAGAGGACAGGATCTTCTTCAGGGTCCTGTACAGTACAGGCAATGTCCTAAAAAAGTAACATGGAGTCGCCCTTACCTGGTGTCCAAAGAAGCAGGTAACCCTGGTGCAGGTAAAGAGTACAGAATATGTAATACCTCTCTGTACTGTAGGGGGCACTATCAGACATTAGTCAGTGCATACGCTTCAGTAATACAGGGGTTTTACCAGTAAAATGCCCATTCTGATTGGTCAGTTCTTCCAGCCATTGACAGGTTTCACAGATCTGGACTGTCTGAACATTGTATGTTGAGTCTGGTTCCAACTTACAATGGTACAGAAAAGACCATTGTATGTTGAAACTATTGTATGTTGAGGCCATTGTAAGTTGAGGGATCACTGTATATAAAGGGAACCATGTGTTTCCTTTCCCTAATGGCTATATAACAGTGTCAGCAGTTTGGGATATGAATTGCAGCTGACAGATTTCTATGAAAGCTCCAGATGCATGTGCCCCAGGAGTGGTGAACACAGGGTGCCTAAAATCACTGGGGGTGGGATCCCACTGGCAGACTATACATTACACACACTATGACTGGCCTTCTGGCTAGACCAATGTGAGGAGTTTTTAGAGATCCAGCTGGACATAAGGGCTGTCATCACAGTGCACATCTTTATCTGGTTTTTTATGTATTCCGTTTATGGAATTTATTTTTTGTCACTGTGTGTAGTTTGTTTATGTTTATTTATTGTTTATGTTTCAAGGTGTTGTGCTGCATCTTCCCTCCCTGCAAACCTATTTCTCCATATGAGGTCAACCAGTGTTATGTTGGGGCAGCCCAAGTGGAAGCTAAGAGCTTGAAGGGCTATTTCTAAGCTTTGATGAAGGGAGGCCATCGATTCTTAAAGGGGTATTCCAGGCCAAAACTTAAAAAAAAAATATATATATATCAACTGGCTCCGGAAAGTTAAACAGATTTGTAAATTACTTCTATTAAAAAATCTTAATCCTTCCAATAGTTATTAGCTTCTGAAGTTGAGTTGTTGTTTTCTGTCTAACTGCTCTCTGATGACTCACGTCCCGGGAGCTGTGCAGTTCCTATGGGGATATTCTCCCATCATGCACAGCTCCCGGGACGTGACATCATCATTGAGCAGTTAGACAGAAAACTTCAGAAGCTAATAACTATTGGAAGGATTAAGATTTTTTAATAGAAGTAATTTACAAATCTGTTTAACTTACCGGATTCAGTTGATATATATAAAAAAAAGGTTTTGCCTGGAATACCCCTTTAACCCTTGCAAGAGCCTTCTGCCCCGGAATGAAAGGGAATGGTTTGTGGGGGCCCTTGACTGTTAGGAGAAGGCTAGCGGTAGACCACTTCCTAGTGCACACTTTTTGTATGCATTTGGGAGATTAAAAAATTGTTGAAATACGGTGATCCCTCAACTTACAATGGCCTCAACATACAATAGTTTCAACATACAATGGTCTTTTCTGGACCATTGTAACTTGAAACCAGACTCAACATACAATGCTATGGAATCTGCAAAACATGCCAATGGCTGGAAGAACCGACCAATCAGAGTGGGCATTCACTGGTAAAACCCCTGTATTCCTAAAGTGCATGCACTGACTGGCTGTCTGGTAGCGCCCCCTACAGTACAGGGAGGTACTACATGTTATGTACTACTTTTACCCATGCCACGGTTAGCTGCTCCTTTAGACACCAAGGAAGGGCTGCTCCATTTTACTTTTTTAGGACATTGCATGTACTGTACAGGACCCTGAAGAAGCTCCTGTCCTCTACATAGACCAGTGTTTCCCAACGAAGGTGTCTCCAGTTGTTGCAAAACTACAACTTCCGCATGCTGGGAGTTGTAGTTTTGCAACAGCTGGAGACACCCTGGTTGGAAAACACTGAAATAGACAGTGAATTACAGCTCCAAGCAGATCTTTATTACTTGTATATGTAAGGATTTGCTTTATCTGTATTAGTTATCTACTTATTTTTCTTTAATTCTCATTAATATTGTAACTTGAGGGACCACTGTATATAATAAAAAATAAATAAATATATATATATATATATATATATATATATATATATATATATATATAATAGTTTGGAATCAATAGTGCTGGCTAACTTATCCTTTTGTCTATATATATATATAATTATATCATATCTACAGTTGTCACACTGAATCCGTACCGGAACATTGTATTTATTAGTCTGGAATGCAGGTTGTGTAGCTCACAGATGATTGTCTACACTATTAACAATTGTAACAAACTCTCAGCTGCGGCCTATGGCTCAGTATGGCTAAGTATCTGGATGTAAACATGATTCTTCTGATTAAGTGACAGTAAGCAGAAATCTTGAAAATGTTAAGAAAGTGAAATGCAAAGAGGTGATTTGGTGAAGGTATTATTCCAGTTTTCTGGTGAACAAAAGTAAAACCTTTAGACACATACCTGGTTTTCGTCTGGTCTTGCCAGTGTTCAAAAAGGTCCATCCACCGCAGACAGATTTACTGAAATCTATAGTATGCCAGAAACTGGTGTTTGGTGTAGCAGGTGGTAAGCTTGCTGTACAGTGATCCCTCAACTTACAATGGCCTCAACATACAATAGTTTCAACATACAATGTTTTTTTTCTGGACCATCGTAACTTTAAACCAGACTCAACATACAATGTACAGACAGTCCAGATCTTTGAAACGTGTCACAACTGGAGGAACTGACCAATCAGAATGGGCATTTTACTGGTAAATCACCTCTATTACAGAGGTGCCTGCACTGACTGGCTGTCTGGTAGCGCCCCCTACAGTACAGGGAGGTACTACATGTTCTGTACTACTCCTTACCTGTGCCAGGGTTAGCTGCTCCTATGGACATCAAATAAGGGCGGCTCCATTTGGGACAGTGTGTACTGTATAGGACCCTAAAGAAGCTCCTGTCCTCTACATAAACCATTGTTTCCCAACCAGGGTGTCTCCAGTTGTTGCAAAACTACAACTCCCAGTATGCCCGGACAGCCAACGGCTGTCCCGGCATGCTGGAAGTTGTAGTTTTACCACAGCTGAAGGCACCCTGGTTGTGAAACACTGACATAGACAGTGATTACAGCTCCCAGCAGATCTTTATTACTTGTATATATAAGGACTTGCTTTATCTGTATTAGTTATCTACTTATTTTTCTTTAATCCTCACCTTTTCCTATTTTTGGATGACATTTTGGTGGCTTCAGAACCAATTACCAGATTTCCATAGAGTTATGGTCTCAACATACAATAGTTTCAACATACAATGGTCGTCCTGGAACCAATTAATATTGTAACTTGAGGGACCACTGTATGGTCTTGGATATAAATTCTTTGTCCGTTTTGTGTCTACAGCTTCAGTGCAGACCTATGTGTCTCTGTACTTAGAAACTACAAACTTCCTCCTACTTCATCTCCACAGTGTTTCTTCTTTATATATATAAAGTTGCAAATTTTGCTTTATATATTGCAATGTACTCATGCTCACTGTACACATGTCGTATTTTTCTTCTGTACTAAAATACAAAATTCTTTAAATAAACAGTTATCCCAAAAAAAAAAAGAAACTACAAACTTTGTGCTTGATTTTAAAACATAACGTTTTACAAAGACTATTTATTTTCTAGTTTGAAATGTATGTGAACAACAGCAGCACAAGTGTACATACCATATACCTCTCTGACTCTTAGCTGACTCCTTAAGTGGTACTCTACTGCGCCAGCATTCAGAACATTTAGTTCCGAACGCTGGCTGCGGGCTGTGGGGTCACGACATCACGGCTACACCCCATTGTGACATCACGCCACACCCCCTCAATGCAAGTCTATGGGAGGGGCGTACGCCCCCTTCCATAGACTTGCATTGTGGGGGCATAGCCGTGACCTCACGACCCCACAGCCCACACCCAGCGTTTGGAACTAAGTGTTCCGAATGCTGGGGCAGTGGAGTACCCCTTTAAGGCTGCCCCTCAACTCTCAGAGAAGGGTCAGGCGTTTATTTTTTTTTTCCACCTGATCTTTTTTTGTTCTTGGAGGGATAAGACAGAGTCAGAGTTGTCTGGCTGCGGCTTACCCCTCTCCTCCAAAAAGACAACACATGGAAATTCAGCCGACAGTTATTGAAAATGTATGTCCAGCTTTAGACTTTGAGGCAGATTACTTAGGCTGGTATTTTACAGGCCAGTCTAAAACAGAAGTCTTCTAGAAGCGTGCACCTCTTAATAAATTGCATACATTGAAGAAAATAAAATAAGAACAGTTTGATAAGTATACACAACCTTTATCATAATGATCAGAAACTAGGAAAATGTCTCTAATATTGCATAGGCGGTTACTGTTCCTCTACCGATTTAGATCCTTTGCCATAATAAATGTACCCCAGTAATTATTTATATTACAATGGGGGGTAGATCCTGGCTGTAAGTCAGACAATGCTCCTATTCCAGTACTCGCATAGCACTCCAACCCACTGAAGTCACCCTGCGTCGTGGCTTTATGGTGGGCGTCGTACCTTCTGTTCCCATATATCACACACACACCCTAAGCAGCCAGATTCCTGTTTAGCCCAGGTAATGACACGTATACATTTCACTGGAACGCGTATCTAGGCAACCATTGTAAATGCTGCCGCTAATATGACAAAATCTCCACTGAGACCTGAGAATAAAGCATTGCGGGTCCTGACTGATATAACGGAACGATAGCAGTACATCTACCAAAATTCATGTGAATTCTTCTATGGAATGTGTCTGTTTTCCCAAGCATCACAGTACATACACGGTAATCAATAGGAGAATGAGAGTTGTCTTTCAGGAATAGCTATACGTTCTAATAATCAGTTGTCTTAGCATCATACCTGCTACTGACATCATTAAATAAGATGTAATAGTAATAATGATTACATTGTGATCAGACATGAGATCACACACCTTATACTACAGTCACATCTATTCCATCTATTACTGCTGACAACCATCCTCTATATCATGTCTGAGAGGTTGTCACAGCCCCGCCCCCATTACTGACATCACTGGATATAATTACATTGTGATCAGACATGAGATCACACACCTTATACTACAGTCACATCTATTCCATCTATTACTGCTGACAACCATCCTCTATATCATGTCTGAGAGGTTGTCACAGCCCCGCCCCCATTACTGACATCACTGGATATAATTACATTGTGATCAGACATGAGATCACACACCTTATATTACAGTCACATCTATTCCATCTATTACTGCTGACAACCATCCTCTATATCATGTCTGAGAGGTTGTCACAGCCCCGCCCCCATTACTGACATCACTGGATATAATTACATTGTGATCAGACATAAGACCACACACCTTATACTACAGTCACATCTATTCCCTCTATTACTGCTGACAACCATCCTCTATATCATGTCTGAGAGGTTGTCACAGCCCCGCCCCCATTACTGACATCACTGGATATAATTACATTGTGATCAGACATGAGACCACACCCCTTATACTACAGTCACATCTATTCCATCTATTACTGCTGACAACCATCCTCTATATCATGTCTGAGAGGTTGTCACAGCCCCGCCCCCATTACTGACATCACTGGATATAATTACATTGTGATCAGACATGAGACCACACACCTTATACTACAGTCACATCTATTCCATCTATTACTGCTGACAACCATCCTCTATATCATGTCTGAGAGGTTGTCACAGCCCCGCCCCCATTACTGACATCACTGGATATAATTACATTGTGATCAGACATGAGATCACACACCTTATACTACAGTCACATCTATTCCATCTATTACTGCTGACAACCATCCTCTATATCATGTCTGAGAGGTTGTCACAGCCCCGCCCCCATTATTGACATCACTGGATATAATTACATTGTGATCAGACATAAGACCACACACCTTATACTACAGTCACATCTATTCCATCTATTACTGCTGACAACCATCTATATCATGTCTGAGAGGTGTCACAGCCCCGCCCCCATTACTGACATCACTGGATATAATTACATTGTGATCAGACATGAGACCACACACCTTATACTACAGTCACATCTATTCCCTCTATTACTGCTGACAACCATCCTCTATATCATGTCTGAGAGGTTGTCACAGCCCCGCCCCCATTACTGACATCACTGGATATAATTACATTGTGATCAGACATGAGACCACACCCCTTATACTACAGTCACATCTATTCCATCTATTACTGCTGACAACCATCCTCTATATCATGTCTGAGAGGTTGTCACAGCCCCGCCCCCATTACTGACATCACTGGATATAATTACATTGTGATCAGACATGAGACCACACACCTTATACTACAGTCACATCTATTCCATCTATTACTGCTGACAACCATCCTCTATATCATGTCTGAGAGGTTGTCACAGCCCCGCCCCCATTACTGACATCACTGGATATAATTACATTGTGATCAGACATGAGATCACACACCTTATACTACAGTCACATCTATTCCATCTATTACTGCTGACAACCATCCTCTATATCATGTCTGAGAGGTTGTCACAGCCCCGCCCCCATTACTGACATCACTGGATATAATTACATTGTGATCAGACATGAGACCACACACACCTTATACTACAGTCACATCTATTCCATCTATTACTGCTGACAACCATCCTCTATATCATGTCTGAGAGGTTGTCACAGCCCCGCCCCCATTACTGACATCACTGGATATAATTACATTGTGATCAGACATGAGACCACACACCTTATACTACAGTCACATCTATTCCATCTATTACTGCTGACAACCATCCTCTATATCATGTCTGAGAGGTTGTCACAGCCCCGCCCCCATTACTGACATCACTGGATATAATTACATTGTGATCAGACAGGAGACCACACATCTTATACTACAGTCACATCTATTCCATCTATTACTGCTGACAACCATCCTCTATATCATGTCTGAGAGGTGTCACAGCCCCGCCCCCATTACTGACATCACTGGATATAATTACATTGTGATCAGACATGAGACCACACACCTTATACTACAGTCACATCTATTCCATCTATTACTGCTGACAACCATCCTCTATATCATGTCTGAGAGGTGTCACAGCCCCGCCCCCATTACTGACATCACTGGATATAATTACATTGTGATCAGACATGAGACCACACCCCTTATACTACAGTCACATCTATTCCATCTATTACTGCTGACAACCATCCTCTATATCATGTCTGAGAGGTTGTCACAGCCCCGCCCCCATTACTGACATCACTGGATATAATTACATTGTGATCAGACATGAGACCGCACCCCTTATACTACAGTCACATCTATTCCATCTATTACTGCTGACAACCATCCTCTATATCATGTCTGAGAGGTTGTAACAGCCCCGCCCCCATTACTGACATCACTGGATATAATTACATTGTGATCAGACATGAGACCACACCCCTTATACTACAGTCACATCTATTCCATCTATTACTGCTGACAACCATCCTCTAGATCATGTCTGAGAGGTTGTCACAGCCCCGCCCCCATTACTGACATCACTGGATATAATTACATTGTGATCAGACATGAGACCACACCCCTTATACTACAGTCACATCTATTCCATCTATTACTGCTGACAACCATCCTCTATATCATGTCTGAGAGGTTGTCACAGCCCCGCCCCCATTACTGACATCACTGGATATAATTACATTGTGATCAGACATGAGACCACACACCTTATACTACAGTCACATCTATTCCATCTATTACTGCTGACAACCATCCTCTATATCATGTCTGAGAGGTTGTCACAGCCCCGCCCCCATTACTGACATCACTGGATATAATTACATTGTGATCAGACATGAGACCACACACCTTATACTACAGTCACATCTATTCCATCTATTACTGCTGACAACCATCCTCTATATCATGTCTGAGAGGTTGTCACAGCCCCGCCCCCATTACTGACATCACTGGATATAATTACATTGTGATCAGATATGAGACCACACACCTTATACTACAGTCACATCTATTCCCTCTATTCCTGCTGACAACCATCCTCTATATCATGTCTGAGAGGTTGTCACAGCCCCGCCCCCATTACTGACATCACTGGATATAATTACATTGTGATCAGACATGAGATCACACACCTTATACTACAGTCACATCTATTCCCTCTATTCCTGCTGACAACCATCCTCTATATCATGTCTGAGAGGTTGTCACAGCCCCGCCCCCATTACTGACATCACTGGATATAATTACATTGTGATCAGACATGAGACCACACACCTTATACTACAGTCACATCTATTCCATCTATTACTGCTGACAACCATCCTCTATATCATGTCTGAGACCTTGTCACAGTCCCGCCCCCATTACTGACATCACTGGATATAATTACATTGTGATCAGACATGAGACCACACACCTTATACTACAGTCACATCTATTCCATCTATTACTGCTGACAACCATCCTCTATATCATGTCTGAGAGGTTGTCACAGCCCCGCCCCCATTACTGACATCACTGGATATAATTACATTGTGATCAGACATGAGATCCACACCCCTTATACTACAGTCACATCTATTCCATCTATTACTGCTGACAACCATCCCCTATATCAGTGATCTTCAACCTGCGGACCTCCAGATGTTGCAAAACTACAACTCCCAGCATGCTAAAACACCACAGAATCCTTCTACTTGGTATTGCATGACTCTGCTTTTCCTATGTTGGATCCAACCATTAAAGGGGATATCCAGGAATAGAAAAAAAACTGCTAATTTCTTTCAAAAAACAGCGCCGCATTTGTCTCCAGGTTGGGTGTGGCTTTAGAACTTGGCTTCATTCACTTCAATGGAACTGAGCTACAGAACCACACCCAACCTGGAGACAGACTGGGAGTGTTTTTTGAAAGATAGTAGCTATGTTTTTCTATTCCTGGATAACCCCTTTAACCAGTTGCCTTCCATTACCCAGTGACTGTCCTCCGCCTTGATTCCACTTCCCTAGCTCTATTTTCTCTATCAGATCCCAAATTCAGTTGTGTTTTGGGCCCATGTTTTTGTTTCGGCTACCTGAGTTTTTCCTTGTGCTCTGGCAATGCCGGGAGTTTAATCAGAGCTAATCAGAAGATTATGAGCTGCCTGATTGCTGATTAGACTCCTAATGTTAATATAGTCAAGGAGACTCTCATGTGGGATATTTTAGGAGCTGGGTTCCTGTGGGATCTTATACAGGACAGGACACAAGATGCCAAACCCCCTGAGACAGGACTCACCTTGGGGGAGTGGATTCCAGACAATGTGCCAGCTCTGTCTATGAATGTTAAATACTATACTGTGGGGGAATCGGACAGCTTAGTATATTGATTTCCCCTTTATATTCCTCAGTATTTAAAGATCTTTGCTTTTTTTTTCAGTGAATGGAAACATTCTTGTTTGTTTGTGCAAACTAAATTATTTAAAGGGGTATTCCATTATTTTTTTTTATTTGACTATACTACAGGGGCTGTCAAGTTAGTGTAGTTCATAATATAGTGTCTGTACCTGTGTGTGACGGTTTTCTCACAATTCTGTGATTTTCACCCCACTATTTATTTTTTACCAGCATACAGAATGACTATTGTCTCAGATTGTTCCCAGCTTGCAATGCAGCCGAGACCTGACTCACTAGTCAGCTGATGACAGGGAGCCTGTCTGCTTCAATGGGTGGAGGGATCAATCTGCAAGTAATGCAACAGCTGTAGGCACCCTGATTTAAAACCACAGGTCTTTGGATGCAGCTCATTTATGTTTCAATGGGTGGCGTGACTGATGTGTGGGAGGGAGGAAAATGGAATTGTGGGATTTGTAGTAAAAAAAAAAGAAAAGTCAAACAGGAAATACAAGTTCACAAAAAGCTAGCCACAGTGTTATGGTAATCTCATGACATAGCCCTTTAGCCCCAAGTCAAGCGCAGATCCTTCCTAAGCATGTCCATTACTGTCTGCCAGGTATGTACTAAAATCACCTTATGGGGGATAAACCCTTTAACACTAATGGTCCAGTGCCCAGGGTGGCTTCATGCTGGCAGTGATGAAAATTACGCTTTAAAAAAAAAAAAGAAACAGAAACTGCCTTCTGCCAGTCTGACTAGTAAAAAGGCATCTTTCTGGTGGGGTTATGGGCGCATGAAGGTCACACATCCATCAGTGAGGGAGATGAGCAATGCTCTTCTCTCTCCTCTGTATCACAATGATTGGTGGAGCTGCTCTACCACTGTTCAGCAGTGCCTAGCCCAGTTTTTCCCAACCAGGGTGCCTCCAGCTGTTGCAAAACTACAACTCCCTGCATGCTGGGAGTTGTAGTTTTGCAACAGCTGGAGGCACCCTGATTGGGAAACACTGGCCTAGCCTGTGCTACACACTGCCACTGAGGATTCAAGAACCTCAACCTGCTGTGGCCAAACAGAGCACCGCAATATGTAACGTAATTTGTGCTTACGCTTTTCCTTTAAAAAGCAGTGCAGGCATTGATGTAACGCTAAAAAGACACGAGAAAGTACCAACAAATCCATTTGGGAGTGGGGGCACTATGGAGTTTCATCTTTCTACTTTCAGAACCAAAAAGGAGGAGGAGCAGCACACCATAAGGAAAAGTCCATGCAGGATGCAAGCTGGGTAAAGGCTTGGGTCCAAAAAAGCTTCAATAGTACCCACAGCAAAGTATTCCAGCAGCACATCCGAGTAGCAGTTAAAATGTGCAAAAAAACAAACAAAAATGTAGCCAGCACCTATTCCCATTGCTGTGGCAAGTACAAAACATGGAAAAAACGAAAATGGCAGCAGCACACTTGGTCAACAAAATGGAGGCTCTTAGCGCACTTTTTGATCAAAATGTGTCCCCCCATCCACCACGGAGAGGTGGCCTCATATCGGATGGGACCCTAACACTCACCTCTGCTGGGCATACAGCCTCTGGCTGGGGGACATGTTGGATCCACCATCAATCCAAACCACCTCCTGTGAAATAGGGGAGGGGATGTGGCTTTATTTAACACCAAAATGCCATAGCGATATTTCGGCCATCGCACATAGCCATTTGTCAAGTAAAAGCCTATAAGTCAAGGTTTCAGCACTTTTTTCCATGGCGGATTTCGCTGAAAATAAGCGCTGATTCAACATTTACCATGAAGCAGAAGGAATTCAGTAAGAAATTCCGTAATGTAAACATATCCTAAGGCTACATTCATGGTGGAATTTCCATACTTTCACAGAGATTCTGTTCTGTCAAGCTAGCAGCAGATTTTTTTTTGCAGTTTTGTGGATTCTGCATTGAATTTGTGCTGAGTTTATGCAGAATTTCTTGCGCTCAACACATGGATTCCGGACAGAATTCACAATCCCACTGACTTCAGTACCACGGAATTCCACAGAAAGAATTGACATGTTCACTGTTTTTGCGGAATCAGAAATCAGGATCATGTGAATGGGACAGCGTAAATGTTAAAGGGGTAAGGAGAAATTATTATTATTATTTTTTTTAAATCAACTGGTGCCAGAAAGTTAAACAGATTTGTAAATTACTTCTATTAAAAATCTTTTTAGCAGCTGTATGCTACAGAGGAAATTCTTTTTTTTTTACAATTTCTTTTTTGTCTTGTCCACAGTGCTCTCTATCGACACCTGATTCCCATATGAGGAACTGTCCAGAGCAGGAGAAAATCCTCATAGCAAACCTATGCTACTCTGGACAGTTCCTGACACTGACCGAGGTGTCAGCAGAGAGCACTGTGAACAGCACAAATTTAAAAAAAAAAAAAAGCAAAGATCTTCCTTTGTAGTATACAGCTGCTAATAAGTACTGGAAGGATAAAGATTTTTTAATAGAAGTAATTCACAAATCTGTTTAACTTTCTGGCACCATTGTCACGATTCGGCTGGCTGGAGGTGGATCCTCTGTGCCAGAGAGGGATTGGCGTGGACCGGTTCTAAGTTGCTACTGGTATTCACCAGAGCCCACCGCAAAGCGGGATGGTCTTGCAGCGGCGGTAGCAACCAGGTCGTATCCACCGGCAACGGCTCAACCTCTCTGACTGCTGAGATAAGCGCGGTACAAGGGAGTAGACAAGAGCAAGGTCGGACGTAGCAGAAGGTCAGGGCAGGCAGCAAGGTTCGTAGTCAGGGGCAACGGCAGGAGGTCTGGAACACAGGCTAGGAACACACAAGGAAACGCTTTCACTGGCACAATGGCAACAAGATCCGGCGAGGGAGTGCAGGGGAAGTGAGGTATAAGTAGGGAGTGCACAGGTGAGGATACTGATTAGGCCTGCTGCGCCAATGAGTGGCGCAGTGGCCCTTTAAATCGCAGAGACCCGGCGCGCGCGCGCCTTAAGGAGCGGGGCCGCGCGCGCCCGGACAAGACAGACTGGGAACGGGTCAGGTACGGGAGCCGGGATGCGCATCGCGAGCGGGCGCGTCCCGCGTCGCGAATCGCATCCCGGCTGGGAGTAATATGAGAGGACGCTGCGAGCGCTCGGCGTAACAACCATGTTCATATAGAAAAAAAAAAGTTTTCCACCGGAGTACCCCTTTAACCCCTTAACGACGCAGGACGTATATTTACGTCCTGCGCCGGCTCCCGCGATATGAAGCGGGATCGCGCCGCGATCCCGCATCATATCGCGTGGGTCCCGGCGCTAATCAACGGCCGGGACCCGCGGCTAATACCACACATCGCCGATCGCGGCGATGTGCGGTATTAACCCTTTAGAAGCGGCGGTCAAAGCTGACCGCCGCTTCTAAAGTGAAACTGAAAGTATCCCGGCTGCTCAGTCGGGCTGTTCGGGACCGCCGCGGTGAAATAGCGGCGTCCCGAACAGCTGATCGGACACCGGGAGGGCTCTTACCTGCCTCCTCGGTGTCCGATCGACGAATGACTTGTCACGCTCGGCTGGCAGGAGGTGGATCCTCTGTGCCAGAGAGGGATTGGCGTGGACCGTGCTGGTGGACCGGTTCTAAGTTGCTACTGGTATTCACCAGAGCCCGCCGCAAAGCGGGATGGTCTTGCAGCGGCGGTAGCAACCAGGTCGTATCCACCAGCAACGGCTCAACCTCTCTGACTGCTGAAGATAGGCGCGGTACAAGGGAGTAGACAAGAGCAAGGTCGGACGTAGCAGAAGGTCGGGGCAGGCAGCAAGGATCGTAGTCAGGGGCAACGGCAGGAGGTCTGGAACACAGGCTAGGAACACACAAGGAAACGCTTTCACTGGCACAATGGCAACAAGATCCGGCGAGGGAGTGCAGGGGAAGTGAGGTATAAATAGGGAGTGCACAGGTGAACACACTAATTAAGCCAACTGCGCCAATCAGTGGCGCAGTGGCCCTTTAAATCGCAGAGACCCGGCGCGCGCGCGCCCTAAGGAGCGGGGCCGCGCCCGCCGGGACAAGACCGACGAAGAGCGAGTCAGGTACGGGAGCCGGGGTGCGCATCGCGAGCGGGCGCCTCCCGCATCGCGAATCGCATCCCGGCTGGGAGAGGTATCGCAGCGCACCCGGTCAGCAGGTCTGACCGGGGCGCTGCAATTGCGAGGATGTTGCGAGCGCTCCGGGGAGGAGCGGGGACCCGGAGCGCTCGGCGTAACAGTACCCCCCCCCCCTTGGGTCTCCCCCTCTTCTTGGAGCCTGAGAACCTGAGGACAAGACTTTTGTCTAGGATGTTGTCCTCAGGTTCCCAGGATCTCTCTTCTGGACCACAGCCCTCCCAATCCACCAAGAAAAATTTTTTTCCTCTGACCGTCTTGGAGGCCAGTATCTCCTTCACGGAGAAGACGTCAGAAGAACCGGAAACAGGAGTGGGAGAAACAAGTTTGGGAGAGAAGCGGTTGATGATGAGTGGTTTAAGGAGAGAGACATGGAAGGCATTGGGAATACGAAGAGAAGGAGGAAGAAGGAGTTTGTAAGAGACAGGATTAATCTGGCACAAGACTTTGAAAGGACCAAGATAGCGTGGTCCCAGTTTGTAACTGGGGACACGAAAGCGGACATATTTAGCGGAGAGCCATACCTTGTCTCCGGGAGCAAAAATGGGGGGAGTTCTTCTTTTCTTATCGGCAAACCTTTTCATGCGAGATGAAGCCTGTAAAAGAGAATTTTGGGTCTCTTTCCATATGGTGGAAAGGTCACGAGTCACTTCATCCACAGCGGGCAAACCAGAGGGCAAGGGAGTAGGGAGGGGGGGAAGAGGGTGACGGCCGTACACCACGAAAAATGGGGACTTAGCAGAAGATTCAGAGACTCTGAAGTTGTATGAGAATTCGGCCCATGGTAGAAGATCTGCCCAGTCATCCTGGCGGGAGGAAACAAAATGCCGTAAATAGTCACCCAGGACCTGGTTAATTCTTTCTACTTGCCCATTGGATTGGGGATGATAAGAATAAGAGAAGTTTAATTAAATCTTGAGCTGTTTACAGAGGGCCCTCCAGAATTTAGACACGAATTGGACGCCTCTATCCGAGACGATCTGCGTGGGCAAACCGTGAAGACGAAAAATCTGTACAAAAAATTGTTTTGCCAACTGAGGCGCTGAAGGAAGACCAGGAAGAGGAATAAAATGTGCCATCTTGGAAAATCGATCAACGACCACCCAAACAACAGTGTTGCCACGGGATGGGGGTAAGTCTGTAATAAAGTCCATACCAATCAGTGACCAAGGCTGTTCGGGGACAGGCAGAGGATGAAGGAGACCAGCAGGCTTCTGGCGAGGAGTCTTATCCCGGGCACAGACAGTACAGGCCCGCACAAAATCAACAACATCCGTCTCCAGAGTCGGCCACCAATAGAAACGAGAGATGAGTTGCAAGGATTTTTTGATGCCCGCATGGCCTGCGAGGTGGGAGGAGTGTCCCCATTTGAGAATCCCGAGACGTTGGCGTGGAGAAACGAAGGTCTTCCCTGCAGGAGTTTGCCTGATGGAGGCTGGAGAAGTGGAGATCAGACAGTCAGGAGGAATGATGTGTTGCGGAGAGACCTCTACTTCCGAGGCATCCGAGGAACGAGAGAGGGCATCGGCCCTAATGTTCTTGTCGGCAGGGCGAAAATGAATTTCAAATGAAGATAGGCGCGGTACAAGGGAGTAGACAAGAGCAAGGTCGGACGTAGCAGAAGGTCGGGGCAGGCAGCAAGGATCGTAGTCAGGGGCAACGGCAGGAGGTCTGGAACACAGGCTAGGAACACACAAGGAAACGCTTTCACTGGCACAATGGCAACAAGATCCGGCGAGGGAGTGCAGGGGAAGTGAGGTATAAATAGGGAGTGCACAGGTGAACACACTAATTAAGCCAACTGCGCCAATCAGTGGCGCAGTGGCCCTTTAAATCGCAGAGACCCGGCGCGCGCGCGCCCTAAGGAGCGGGGCCGCGCGCGCCGGGAAAAGACCGACGGAGAGCGAGTCAGGTACGGGAGCCGGGGTGCGCATCGCGAGCGGGCGCCTCCCGCATCGCGAATCGCATCCCGGCTGGGAGAGGTATCGCAGCGCACCCGGTCAGCAGGTCTGACCGGGGCGCTGCAATTGCGAGGATGTTGCGAGCGCTCCGGGGAGGAGCGGGGACCCGGAGCGCTCGGTGTAACATGACTGCTCCGTGCCTGAGATCCATGCAGGAGCAGTCAAGCGCCGATAATGCTGATCACAGGCGTGTTAATACACGCCTGTGATCAGGATGAGAGATCAGTGTGTGCAGTGTTATAGGTCCCTATGGGACCTATAACACTGCAAAAAAAAAGTAAAAAAAAAGTGTTAATAAAGGTCATTTAACCCCTTCCCTAATAAAAGTTTGAATCACCCCCCTTTTCCCATAAAAAAAATAAAACAGTGTAAAAAAAAATAAAAATAAACATATGTGGTATCGCCGCGTGCGTAAATGTCCGAACTATAAAAATATATCATTAATTAAGCCGTACGGTCAATGGCGTACGCGCAAAAAAATTCCAAAGTCCAAAAAAGCGTATTTTGGTAACTTTTTATAACATTAAAAAATGAATAAAAAGTGATCAAAATGTCAGATCAAAACAAAAATCATACCAATAAAAACTTCAGATCACGGCGCAAAAAATGAGTCCTCATACCGCCCCGTACGTGGAAAAATAAAAAAGTTATAGGGGTCAGAAGATGACATTTTTAAACGTATACATTTTCCTGCATGTAGTTATGATTTTTTCCAGAAGTGCGACAAAATCAAACCTATATAAGTAGGGTATCATTTTAACCGTATGGACCTACAGAATAATAAGGTGTAATTTTTACCGAAATATGCACTGCGTAGAAACGGAAGCCCCCAAAAGTTACAAAATGGCGTTTTTTTTTCGATTTTGTCGCACAATGATTTTTTTTTCCGTTTCGCCGTGCATTTTTGGGTAAAATGACTAATGTCACTGCAAAGTAGAATTGGCGACGCAAAAAATAAGCCATAATATGGATTTTTAGGTGGAAAATTGAAAGGGTTATGATTTTTAAAAGGTAAGGAGGAAAAAACGAAAGTGCAAAAACGGAAAAACCCTGAGTCCTTAAGGGGTTAACTTCTTGTAGCAGAATTTCTGAGCTGAATTTTTCAGCTGGATTAGGCACTGAAATTCCACTGTGTGAACATAACCTAACGGTAACATTTTACAGTGCGATCCTTGTGAGCTTTTTCATTACATATCCATTAAACAGACGTCATCATAGCCTATGGGTGTCGGATGCTGGTGTATAATGGACACTCATGAAAAGCTCATGATATAGTAGAGGATCCCTGGGATGAATAAAATGGACAGTCCTCACCCATAATCCCTCACATACAGTATGATGTCCATTTAAAGGGCCTGTGGACTAATGTTATATCATTTATTTGAAACTGTATATTCTGCAGATTTAAAGATTTAAAAAAAATATTTTTTTCTCCCAAAGAAAAATGAATACAGAAATAAGTTATAACATAAGTCATATGTACTCCCAAATATATGATGCCACTGAAACAAAAACAAGCCCTCACATGGCTAGGTCAATGGGATATTGGCGTGCTGCAGTGGACAGCATATAAAACATAGCTGCTGTAAACAAATAATATGAGCATACATCTGAAGGTTGGTCCCCAGGGTCAGTTGTACCAGTAGGACCGACATGGTTTTACAGTACGTACTGCAAACATACCCTGAAAACGCTGCGCGAAAGTAGCCTATGTGACAGCATCTGTTTATTGCTATCTATTATGAGAGGGCGATATTTGGTGTGGATTATTTTCATCTTATCTAAACAGAAGTGCACATTACTTCCCCATTCATGGCGTGTGTATGTATGATTGATCACCAGTGTCTATTACCTGGATGCAGTGCAAGCTGGTGTGAATTATTCTGTACTGTGATCTGCATACTTTAGTGGTAGGTTCTTGATGAAATCGGTCATTGCAGGGAGAATATACTGGGACTTGTGTCTGTGTTCCCTTTCCAGGCCATCCTATTTGTTTGCCTTGAAAAAAGGTGCAGTTATTGGTCCCTGGGGTGCATAGGATTGATGGGGTAAGGGTGGAGGTCTGGGTCCTGAGTAGTGATTACAGCCATAGCACATGCTATAAGGACACTTTTTGTTGGTTTCTCTTGACTATCTTAGCAATACCAATAACCCAGGGCAGAAGATGCAGGACAAAAAGACCCATTTACTTCGGAGCTACCAATAAAATATAACTTTTATTAGTAAATTATAAGATACACAATTGTTGACTGTGAACAAAGTTACAAACCTAGCGTAGCTGCTCCATAGTATTTCAGATACCACTATATTGTAAGTGTAGTCAGTCAATTGCTACTTATGATGCTGCTTCTGTTTCCGGTCATTCGGTGGCGGGGGCCTAGCTCATTTTGTTATGGAATCCTATATATGCTACTTACACCCCTTCAGAGTAGGCTGGGTGCGGATTGGCCTCAATAGGGATAGTTCCCTGCAGGTTGAAGCGCTTTTGCTTTTTGACTTGGACACCGTACTAACCTGCTGGTACAGGTTTCCTCCCACACTCCAAAACATACTGATAGGTGAATTTAGATTGTGAGCCCCAGTGGGGAGAGGCACCAATTTGAGTACTCATCGCTGCGGAATCTGTGCACACTTTATAAAGAATAATTGTTATAGTCTGGGCGACGCTGATTACAATGGTCATACAGTATATTTATACATTGCTCCCTTTCCAAGATAACACCCACATATGTACATGTTACAAGATCCTGGGCGCACGCTACATGCATCTGGATACAAATTAATATTTATAAAGGGGGTGTTATGAAAGGTAGAGCCCTGCTCGGGACTGTTCTCTAAATCCTGCTCCTGCTGGATTTCTGACCATTACCACCCACACCCGCAAAGTGTCTTTCTACTCCCACCCACTCCTGCATCATGTATGTCCAATCCCCCCTCCCCCTGTGCCATTACATTAGCCCCCTGTGCCATTTCAGAGGTTTACAGGACTGCACAGTATTTTGTGGGACCCTCTGTATGTTCTGTAAACCGCCTGTACCTGCCTGCTGAAGATTGAAAACCGCCTGCTCCCGGAAGTTTTATATTGGGTCCCGCGGAATCCCAATACCAGTGCAGTCCTCTAATCCTGGGACCAATTGGGCGACTATACCAGTGAACCTCAGGGCTAGGGATTGGTTTAAGTGCCCCAAAGCAGCTAATTTACATAGTATCATTTTCGGCCAAATCTCTGGAAAGCCCTTTGTTTAGGAGCTAGTGTCCCCCTTTAGCAGAGCCAATGATCTGTATACATCATTTCTACAGGCAGCAGGTGCCATGACGCACTAGAGCCCCAGGCTTTTTTCCATGATAGCTCAGACACAGCCAAAATAGCATGATATTGGAAAATATCTAATATTGTCATGTGTCCAATGTTATCAAGACCGATGTTTCATACATTTCAAATTTATTAAAGGGATTTTCCCAACTGCCGTATAATGCATAAATATTATGATGCAATTACAAGAAATTCCGGTTTTGTGTCACAATTGTATTGATAGAATGGTGTTTCACGTCACAGCCATCACATGTATGGCACATCCAGACACTTTTTCATTCAAAAACAATGTTGTTTTTTTTTTCTTATTAAAGGGGTACTACCGTGGAAAACTTATATTTTTTTAACCAACTGGTGCCAGAAAGTTAAACAGATTTGAAAATTACTTCTATTAAAAAATCTTAATCCTTCCAGTACTTTTTAGGGGCTGTATACTACAGAGGAAATGTTTATCTTTTTGGATTTCTCTTATGTCACGACCTCTGCTGTCCCTTTTAGGAACTGTCCAAAGCAGCATTTGTTTGCTATGGGGATTTTCTCCTGCTCTGGACAGTTCCTAAAATGAACAGCAGAGGTCAGCAAAGAGCACTGTGGTCGTGACATAAGAGAAATCCAAAAAGATAAACATTTCCTCTGTAGTATACAGCCCCTAATAAGTACTGGAAGGATTAAGATTTGTTAATACAAGTAATTTACAAATCTGTTTAACTTTCTGGCACCAGTCGATTAAAAAAAAAAAAGTTTTCCACGGTAGTACCCCTTTAATAAAAAATAAAAAAAACATTGCTTTTGAAGGAAAAAGTTTCAGGATGTGCCATACATGTGATGGCTGTGCCAACCACCAGCCCTCTAATTATAGATTCAGCAGGAAACTATTGTAAATTCATTGATGCCTGACCTGTACTGACGAGACAGGGACATATTCAGTCTCAGTGCCTAAAGAAGCAGGAACAATCCATCTCTGTTCACAGCTGAGGTTTGTTACACTGTATCAGTACGGACACTGGCATAACATTGCAACACACAAATCTTCTTCCTGTCCTTGTGTATGAACTCTCAGTTTATTGATCCCTCCCTGATGATTGTCGTGGTCGATTGTTATCATATTGTGCGGACCTATGTCCTTGTATGCGCAACAGTCTCCGAATCTCACAAAGCCTGCTGGGAGGACAAACGACATCCATATATGTTTATAGGAAGTCCACATGGCGCAGTTTACAATTAGTGTGTCTATATATATATATATATATATATATATATATATATATATATCAATAAATCACATTGAAGATAGATTGGACTCGACAGATTCAACCTCCATTAGGTCTATGTCAGGCGATTGAGAACAGTCTGGTGGTGGTGACACTCTACTTTGCATTGTGTGTCTGGTGGCATTATTATTGTGGTTTTACCCTTTATAGTATATGACGGTTTGTGGAAGGACTGTGTATTGTGTATTTGGTGGCAATGTCTGTGTGTGTGTGGCTATACTGTTTATTAGTATTTTTCTTTGATAGCACAGTGTATTGTGTGGCATTATGTATTGTGTGTAGTGTTACAATGTGGTAGTGGGTTTGTGGTGGCACGTTATATTATGTGTGTGGCTTGTGCAGTACTTTGTGTCCCGGGGGGTCTTTCACATTGTATGGTGCTGGTTCCTGTATTAGGTATTGATGAGATGGCAGTACTGTTTATTGTGCTATTGGTTGTTTTATTTTATATCATGTAGGTTCCTGTATTATGTGATAGTTATTTGTACAGTGTGGTTTCATGTAATATGTATTGAGGAGATATTGTTCCTCATTTACTAAGAGCAAAGTTTAGTTTTCTTTGTGAGTTTTTATTTTTCCATGGTATTTGCTATTGTATCTTGTAATTGGCGATTATTGGCATGAATAATCACTGTGGATTGGTTGTTCTGTTGTGTAGTTGCTGTGCTGTCTATTGTGTTTGTGTGCTACAGTTTATTTGTATTGTTTATTGTGCAGGTGACAGGTGTATTGTGTAGTTTTTTGTATTATATTTTGAGATGTCTGTATTGTTATTGTTTTCTGGTGGCTATATTGTTAACTGTGTAAGTGTCTTCATTGGGTGATGAGGAGGTGGTTGTAATGTGTATTATGGGGGTTGCCTCTACAGGGTATTGAGGTGGTAATATTTTTGATGTTGTTGTATGGTTGTGCAGTGTAGGGGTCTGTGGATCTTATAAAGCCCCATCACCACCATGGACAGTCAGTGGAGATGCCAGTCCTGTCTGTCTTAGCAGCTTAAAATTCACCAGCTCTGTCCAAATGGATACCCTCATGCGCCAATGGAACCATAGCTGTAAATTGAGTTGTTAGAGTTAAATTCAACTAAATCTTCCCCTGGATATGCCATAGTATTGCCTGTGGATGTGTCCATACTGCTGCCCGCAGGTGAGCTCATAATGATGCCCCTGGATGTGTCCAGATGGCTGCTTATGAATGCCAACGTCCCTGCCTCTGAATGTGCTAACACCAGTGCCTGCACCCAACTACCTACCCCACACACCCACTGATAAGTGCGCTCCAGGTTGCATACTTCCCAACTGTATAAGACAATCGTTTCATTTGCATGATTTGTGCAGCACAGGAAGAGATTGCAGAATTGTTATTCTATATTAAATATCTGGATTGAAACACCTATGCGGGGGCTGTAGTGTGGGGGACGGGGACTGGGGGAGGGGTACAATTATTTTATGGAAAGGTCTGATTCCTACAACCTAAGATTAGTTTTCCCCCGTTCTCTCTGTGACCTTTTTCCCTTTAAATAAAATCTATTGTATTAATTTTTCCATCAGCGCGGCCACCGGAACACAAGAGATTGGGCTGGAAAAGGTCACATTCTGTGTAGCTGTAGAAACGCCAGCAACTTGATAGTTTGTGCCCGCGGCTGTTTGTATGATTTATTTTCTTTTTATTTATATATTTGGATTAAGAATATTATCTGCGCTGTTCCATGTACGGTCTGCAGAGCGCCGCGCGCCTCCACCTTGCTGTGTTAAGTCTGCTAACCCCTCACTGATCTCTTCTAAATGCTTTAATACAGCTGCAGAGCCAGAGATGAGGAGACGCGTGACGTGAGGCCGGTGCCATGTGCCTGGAATGGAGACGAACACGCGCCTACACTGCAGCACCTTGTAATACAAGTATAGCAGAGCTAAGTTTGTCGTTTACCCCTCTGAGTACCAAGACAGGTCTCTTAAGTCTACTTATAACACACAAATAATGCAGCATTACCTGCAGTCCAGTGGAACACCACGAATAACATGCACTGGTAACTTCTAAAGTAGTAGGGATTACCTGCAGTCCTATGTAACACTACGGATTGTAATGTTATATCATCACAAGTTATACCAAGTAGAAAACTTCCCTCATTTCTGTATATCGCACTACAGCGTATTGTTCATGTGGCAGTGCTGTGTGGGTGCCTCTACTGTGTGTTGTAATTGGCAGTACTGTTTATAGTGTAGGTGGCAGTACTGTGTGGTTGTAAGTGCTCTGGCAGTGGAGGGGTTACCACTCCCATCAGTCACTGGCAGCTCCTGCTGTGCTCCGCCACTTATTCCGCCCACAGAATATCCGCCTTTCAGGTAGAGCTTTTACTGCGCAATTATTACATGAGCCGCACATGCTGAGCATCTCATCTGTGTGCAACATGCTGCAAGGACATAGGGATGGTAGACGCCTGGATATGTTCGCATATCATGGAGCAGATAGATTTTTTAAATATTTTTTTTAGATATTTTTTCTTGTATGCAATGCCATGTCAGGTATCAAAATGCTCTGCCACTTCTATATTTACTTTATTCTGAGATATATTTTATGTCTTTTTATTGTAAATTAATGTGCATTAACTATACAGCGTATACAGTGCATGTAGAACCGTTCACAGCGATTACAGCCTCCTGTCTTCTTGGGGATGGGGCCACAAGGTTTGCACACCTGAATTTGGGGATTTTCTGCCATTCTTTTCTGCAGATTCTCTCAAGCTCCATCAGGTTGGATGATGACCATTAACGGAGGTAATTTTCAGGTCTCTCCAGAGATTTCTAACTGGATTCAAGTCAGGTCTCTGGCTGGACCACTCCAAGGATATTCCGAGTTGTCCCTAAGTCACTCCTGTATTGTCTTGACTGTGTGCTTAGGGTCATTGTCTTGTTGGAAGGTGAACCTTTGGCCAGTCTTAGGTCCAGAGTATTCTTGGTCAGGTTTTTATTAAGAATAATTCTGAACTTTGCTCCATTTAGCTTTCCCCTGATCCTGACCAGTTTTCCTGTCTCCTGAGTAAACACCCCCTCAGCATGATGCTACCGCCACCATATAGGGCTGGGCGGTATGGCCAAATATGTGTATTGCGGTATTTTTGTAACTTATGGAGGTTCCACGGTATATTACGGTATTCCCCCCCACCCCAAAATTAATTGTTAGCCCAGCGCTGCGCTGTCCCCATCAGGGTACTACTCACGTCACCCGCAATCGCTGATCTCCTCGTCTTCCTGTTTGTTGCAGGCCGCCGGCGCTGACACTATACTGTATCCCTATGCCCGGGCTGCAAAAGGTAAACAAAATAAACTTTAACACACGTTCCTACGTCGGCCTTACGCTCTTCCTGGGGACGGGAAGGTCGGACAGCCGTCAGCCTATCACCGGCCGCAGCGATGTTCCGCCTTGGTCGGTGATAGGTTGAGCCCACTATCATGTAAGAAGCCGGATTCTTACATGACAGTGGGCTCAGCCTATCACTGGCCGAGGCGGAACATCGCTGTGGCTGGTGATAGGCTGACGGCTGTCCGACGTTCCCGTCCCCAGGAAGCAGGTCCGGACCGACAGGGAAGGTGAATTAAAGTTTATTTTGTTTACCTTTTGCAGCCCAGGCATAGGGATACAGCCTACAGTATAGAACAGTGGTCTCCAACCTGCGGACCTCCAGTTGTTGCAAAACTACAACTCCCAGCATGCCCGGACAGCCGTTGGCTGTGTGGGCATGCTGGGAGTTGTAGTTTTGCAACATCTGAAGGTCTGCAGGTTGAAGACCACTAGTATAGAGTGTTAGCGCCGGCGGGCCGCAAAAAACAGGAGGACGAGGAGGGCAGCGCTTGTGGGTGATATGCGAGTATGTACCCCGATGGGGACAGCGCAGCGCTGAGCTGATAATTAATTTGGGGGGGGGGGGGCAGAACAGCGCTCGCGGGTCACATATGATTAGTTCCCCGATGGGGAAGCACTGGGCTGATAATTCATTCATTCCCAAGGGGGAGGGGCCAAACCGGTATTGCGGTATGGGTTAAAATTCATATCGTGCAGCACAAAAATTTCGGTATTCGGTCTGCCCTGCCCTACTTCACTATAGTGATGGTATTGGGCAGGTGATGAGTAATGCCTGGTTTCCTCCAGACGTGACACTTAGAACTGAGGCCAAAAGTTAAATTTAGGTTCCATCAGACCAGAGAATCTTGTTTGCCACAGTCTGAGAATCTTTTAGGTGCTTTTTTTTGCAAACTCCAGATGGGCTTTCATGTGTCTTTACAGAGGTGAGGTTTCTTTCTGTGCCATTCTGCGTTCTGGCGTTCTGCAGTTCAGCTAATCTCTCATAGGAAAGGGGCTGAATACCTAAAAACAAAAGGACATTCCAGTTTTTCCCTTTTAATAAATTAGCAAAAATGTCTAAAATTGTGCTTTTTGTGGTCATTACGGGGTATTGAATGCAGAACAATGGATGAAAGCTTGTTATGTTTATTTTTTATTACTTCTACAAATGCAGTATACCCATCCTTGAAAATTGTGCTACTTATATAAATGACAAATATAAATGACATTGACAGGCAGAGAAGATCAGAATCTCTAGCTGACTCCATCTGGCATATTCAAATGAATGGGGTGCGGCAGAGGTGCCATATTCCCAAAACATGATGTAAATGCACCCTAATATAGTACAATATGTGTATATATATATTAGGGGTGTGAATCGGCAAGAATTTGGCGACATGATACGTATCGCGATGCACGTATAACGATATGATATATCACGATATATGCCGATTCTGTTTACGGGACGATATATCGCGATATAGCCCTATTCTGTCTCATAAACAATGTCTTTTACACTTTTATTAAAACTTTATTTTTTTTTAATACACTTTATTAGACTTTTAGAAGGAATCATTAGATTCCTCAGACAGATTAATAGAGTTCTATTGAAATCCATTGATCTGTGATCCATTGATAGAGCCTAGTCAAGCTAGGCTCTATCAATGACAGAGTCACGGGACAGCAGGAAGCAGAGGTAAGCCCTCCGGCGACCTCCACAGTGGATCGCCCGCCCGCGATCGTACTGCGGGGGGGGGGGGGGGGGGGGTCGATTCACCCCACTAGCCCAGCAGGGAGCATTCACAGATCCCTTTAGATGCCGCTGTCAGCTTTGACAGTGGTTATCTAAAGGGTTAATAGCCAGCCACGGCGATTGCTGCATGCTGGCTATTAGCGGCGGCCCCGGCTACTGAAAACAGCCGGGAGCTGCAGAGTATGGAGCGGGCAGGAGTCCAGAGCCCGCTCCACACACCCCTCTGAGCGCCGCATGCTGGATATTAGCGGTGGTGATGTATCAGCGGCCCCCGGCTACTGAAATTAGCCGGGGGCCACAGAGTACGGAGCGGGCACGAGTCAGAAGCCCGCTCCATACACCCAGAGTGAAAAATTCACCTGCCCGGCTCTACAAATGTGGAATTTGTATCTCCTGACATCCGGGACATGCTGTTCCGGGCGTCAGGAGATACAAATTCCACATCCCTAAAAGGATCGATTCAAAAATATTTTGAATCGATTCAGTATCGCCAAATGGAAAATCGCGATAATCGCATAAATGGATTTTTTTCTTACATCCCTAATATATTTATATAATTTATTTACGTGAACTCCGTTCATAGAAAGTGTGCATTGCTTCATCACCATAAAAGCAAGAGTCTAGAAAACTAAGCGTCAAATACTGAGGCGGAGTATAAGTTCATGGAGCATCCCAGCAATACATGAATTTTCTGTGAGGCCCATCAGTTAGCAGATATTTCCTGTAGAATGTAGCTTGTTGTATAGAAAGGCTAGGTTCACATACAGTATCTTGGCCCACTCCTCATAAAATACTGCCCCAGGTGTGAAGGGTGCCCGCCCCAGACTGTGTTTCAGCCCCTTCCACAGATGTTCAATAGGATTGTTTGGTCTTTGCTGGAAGGGTACCAACAGTTTTGTCCAAATCTATATATCCAGTGTCCAGCTTAGTGAACCCAGCCTAAGACATGCTGCAACTGATGCTTATAGTGCATTAGTTGTCATCAGTTATTTAGGATCCGGTGTCCCACTTTTTCTGAGCGCCCAATGGGGAATACAGCAAGATGCGTTACCCCGTTTGGTAAGCAAAATGTCTCCCAACGTCCATGGACTTAATAGAATACTTAGTCCATAGTGTCCCAACTTCATAAAGTGTACAGTTCATATAGAATAGGTGTCTTACACCACTACACCTCTTCATCTATAGACATGACACTGGTATCAATAATTAGAATCTTTTTTGCTTTATACCTTCAATTTAGTGATACAGAACCCAGTAGAGAATAAAGTGCTGGTCAGACATCTTAGGGTATGATGAGGGAAAGCTGAAATCCTCTAGTTCTTTAGTCGGAAACCTGTGCACACAAAGTAATGGAATATTCCATGTGAATTTGCATGTGGATTCTGCCAGGAATCCTCCTGGAATCAAATCTCTGTTGATGTCAATAGAAGGTCCCTAACAGACTTCAGAGTAAAGATCTACATTCTCTTCTTTGGGAACTTTCCACACAAAAAAGCTGCCCCACCATTTGTCACCATAAATATCTGTAAAACACCGAATTTTATTTCCTTTGGTAACACCAGTCCCAGTTACATCCTCAGTTGTCTTTGTGTCATTGATAAATCGCCATAAACAATAAAACCATCAATGATTGTTTATGAACTTTCCTACATGTCTTACTAATGTATATTGTATTATATGGATAAAATAATCAAGCAAATAACTAATGGGGATAAACAACTATGAACAAAAAAGCATGAACCAAAAATTTCTATGTACCAATGGAGTTGGCGAACACATAGGATTTCTTCACGTATTTACACAGAGAGCACGTGTTTGGAAAGCTATATTTTCACCCTCAGACTTGGGGAGGTCTGATCTAACTAACAAATCAGTTAAATGTGCTGCTTATATATATATATCTATATCTATATCTATATATATATATATATATATATAAAACTCAATGGCCCTTATTTACTAAGAGTGGAGTGGAGGTTTCTTTGTGGGTTTTGATTCCCTACAATTTATTTCCCATGGTATTTACTAAGGTTTCCCTACAGTTTCCACTTTCCCTACACTTTGCTTTTTTTACACATGCTCTGATCTGTAAGGGTTTTCCTCATCTGAAATCCACCACATTTTCTGTGGGAACCTTAGTAAATATGTTCGGTTTTTGTGAAAATGTCGGGAACATGCCCCTTTTCGGAGACCACGCCTTTTACCCCGGCGGCCACGCCCCTTTTTCGGGTTTTCTTACCAAAATGGAGAGTTAGTCAGGATTTTTTCAATTCTGGCGCAAAATCTGGCGCAGACAGAATCTGGCCCACAACCCGACAAAACATGTCGGGTTTGCAATAGTAAATGAGGGCCAATGTGTGTGTGTATGTTCCAGCATCACGTCCAAAAGGATAAAGATATTAGCATGGAACTTGGCACACATGTTACTTATATGTCAACAACAAACATAGGATAGGTAATTTAACCCTTACCCTCCCCCATTTGCCAGGGTCGGGTTTTTTGTTTAAAGTCCCATACAAGTCTATGGGAAATATATGTTACTGCATAACTTCCAAATGGCTGGAAATATTTCGATAATACTTGGTCACATGTTACTTATATTTCCACTTAAAATATAGGATAGTTAATTTAACCCTTAACTACCCCCCATATGTGAGGGTCGGAGTTTTTGTTTAAAGTCCCATGCAAATCAATGGGAAATGTATGTTCCCCCATAACTTCCGTACGGCTGGAGATATTTCAATAGCTGGTACACATATTACGGGTCGGGATAGGAGGTAGGGATAGGAGGTCAGGATAGGAGGTCGGGATAGGAGGTCGGGATAGGAGGCCGAGATAAGAGGAAGGGATAGGAGGTCGGGATAGGAGGCCGAGATAGGAGGAAGGGATAGGAGGACGGAATATGAGGTCGGGATAGGAGGACGGGATAGGAGGTCGGGGCATGAGGACGGGATATGGGGTTGGGATATGACAACAATATATGAGGTCGGGATATGAAGTCAAAAGCTTCCTCTGTTGATTTTCCACCACAACAAGGATTAGGAAGGAAAAAACGGGCAACGCCGGGTACTCAGCTAGTCATCACATAAAGTCAGATATTGCCAGTTTTACAGCAGCATACATGTAGCATTTACCAGGGTGATCGGCAACCCAGTGCAGGACTGGCTAGACCTGTTATTTGAGTAATTCAAAAATAATGTTTGTCAGCTAGAGCTAGTAATAGGGGTAAGTCTAGAGAGAGTACAAACTGACCCCATTTATTTACTGTTATGAGGGGGTTAGAGTAGATGGCATTATGATTGTATTCAGGGGGCACTGTTATGGTAGAATTTCACTGTTGGGGGGGAACTATGTAATGTGCTATATATGTCTTTTAGTGATGTGGTTACAGGACTGTGTTAAACTAGTCCTCAGTCTTCTAACCACATCACTCAAAATAACTTGAGTGACTCAAAAAAATGAAATAAAAACAGTTGCCCAGCCACACTTGGAAAAGAAAGCCCTGCTTGCGGGGTCATGGTTGTGGAACACCATAGAACATTCACTTCCTCCTGGTCCTGTTTTGTGGGATAATGCACCATAGGTCATCCTATCATTCAAGTACTTGAAGTAAAACATATCCCCTGCTCACAACATAAAGCTCAACAACTAAGAGTGCCAGCCACACACAAATACATGCCGTCCTCCTCTGTGCGTGCTTGTCTTATTGGTGCCAGGAAATCTCACCCTCACTTTTTTGTCATTTGGCACCCCCCCCCCCCTCCCTCTCCTGCTGACTGCCTCTGAGGTTCCTTGCTGTGAATGCTCATGTCATGTTTTGGTGCATGCGCTGTGCAGCCTTTCAAAAAAAAAAATGTAGATCCTCATTTTTCTGTTGGACGCTACAGACAGCAGAAAAGAACACCCAATTCTTGTGGGCTGCCTGTAAGTTTACAATGTGCTTCCAGCAATGCCAAGTTTTCGAAGCACTCACTCAAGGAGAACCTCCTTTACACAGTGGGCATAGCCGTACAGTATGTTAGTGCAGGCCATTGACTGAGAAGAACGTGCTATAGATTCTATATTCCTTAACCTGGATTTGTCATAATTCCCCATTCCCTTTTCCATTTACTTTGGAAATTGTAATGTGCATTTAGACCTGTCAATAAAGTTTCTTTAGATTTGATAGATAGTAATGTAACTTTGATAGGTTTCCTGTTGTAGTCCAGGCTGGGAGTTGTAGTCTAATGTCACATGTGGCATTGTGTGATGAGAAAGCTGCTGGTATATGATACACAGGGGATGGTGAAACATTGTTGTGCATTATTCATATCGCACACATTCGCCTTGTGTGTCAGTGATAAATCGGTGCGTTATCAGGAGGGAAAGGCGCTCTGGTCACACACTTACCAACTCTTGTAAAACTTTTTCTGTGGTTTTCTGGCTGTACACAAGGCTGTCTCGTCCTGTGACACAGATCTTATTAAATTTGCTTTCCAGGAGACCGTATATAAAGCTGTCATGGCTGCACATTCATTGCCACTCATTGCCATGCCATGCAGCACATCAGTATGTGGACGTTTGTTTCTCTGTTGTACTGATAATGTCTTGTGCCTTGTCTTGCAGAGATTGGCGCGTGCTGCGGAGGAGTTCCAGAAGAATCACCGCTGGCAGGATAACATCAAGGTGAGTGTTGTCTCAGTGCCCGGTACTCCTTCAACACCCTTCTGTTTAGCTTCACTGTTTGTGCATGGCAGGATCCACAGACATCTTCACTCCCATGCATATATATATATATATATATATATATATATATATGCAGCCAAAGGCTGTCGGTGCATGCTGGGAGTTGTACTTTCACAACAGCTCGAGACACCTTGGTAGAGACACCTTGGCATTAAAAAAATGCTGCTCCCTGTGCCAGTCTGGTGTCTCCTCTCTTCTCCATACAAGTAGGAGGACCTTTCCCTTTTTAGCCAATCACTGGCCGCAGTGGTTTCACATGTGAAGCCAGTGACTGGCTGATGGGAAAAGGTCTTTTTCGGCTGCAAACACACTAGGTTTCCAGGATCCGGCGGGAAATTTTTAGAACCGTCCAGGAAACCCAGTGTATTTGCAGTACAAAAAGCTACCTACCGGGGGGGGGGGGGGGGGGGGCGGGGTAGAATTCGGCGGGGGGAGTATATGACAGGAGTAGGGGGGAGATGTGACATGGCAGGAGAATGTGACAGGGGGGGGGGGGAGAGAATGTGGGGGGGGGAGAATATGACAGGGGGGGGATGTGACATGGGGAGAATGTGACGGGGGGGGTGGGGGGATGTGACGGGTGTAGAATGTAACAGAGAAATGTGCCGTGGGGAGGAAGATGTGACATGGGGAGAATGTGATTGGGGGGGGGGATAGAAATGAAATGGGGGAGATGTGATTGGGGGGTGGATAGATATGAAATGGGGGGATTTCATCATTTGTTTAATATATTGCATCGCTTATATAAATCTCAATATTTAGGCCCATAATTGCAATCGCACAGTTTCCCCATATCGTGCAGACTTAAAATATATATATATATATGATATATAAAGTTTAATTCAGAGAGATGGGAATCACGTCATTTTGTAGATACAGTGGTCCCTCAACATACGATGGTAATTCGTTCCAAACGACCCATCATTTGTCGAATCCATCGTATGAGGGATCCGTGCAATGTAAAGTATAAAAAGCTGTACTCACCTGTCCCGCCGCTCCAGACCAGGTCCTCACCGCTCCCGATGCTGTCCCGCTTCTCCGGTGTCTTCTTTGCGATCCTCCGGCTTCTTCCGCATCTTCTGCAGGGTCCGGGCCTCGCTTTCTGGTGACGTTATTACGCTGCTGCGCCGGCGCGGCGTGCGTAGTGACCTAATAACGACGCCGGAAAGCGAGGCCCGGACCCCGGAGAAGATGCAGAAGAAGCCGGAGGATCGCGAAGTGGACCCGGAGCAGCGGGGATAGGTGAGCGAACCTGTCCGGGATGCTTAAACTGCTATCCAACAGCAGCTTAAGCATTTTGCGCTGTCGAATAGCAGTTAATGCGATGGCCCCGACATATAAAAGCATCGTATCTCTGAGAGGCCATCGTATGTCGATTTTATCATATGTCGGGGCCATCGCATGTTGGGGGGTTACTGTACTGTCTTCAGTGTGACACAGTGGGCACTGGATGGGGTCACCCTGAGTGGCCTTTTCTTCCTTAGGGCGCGTTCACACGGAGTAATTCAAGAGGAATTTACTCGAGTAATTCCTCTTGAATTCTCCGCTTCAAACTAATGCACATCTCCTCTGCCCATTGACTTTAATGTTATTTCTGCTGTCCTGTTCACACTGCGGAAATTCTGCTAGCAGAATTCCGACGCTGAATTCCGTTCCGCTTGAAGAAAGAACATGTTCATTCTTCAAGCGGAATCGGCTAGCAGAAATCAGTTGAAGTCAACGGTAAAAAAAAAAATTCCGTCCGACATCGTTTTCGCGTGGAATTTGCGGGCAATTTGCGCGGAAATGGCTAAAAAACCCTGCACTTCTTTCTCACCCATGTCCGCGCGCAATTCCACCCGCAATTTCGCGCAAATTTCCCGTGAAATGCGCGCAAAAAAAAAACTTTTTTCCGCCCTTAAATTTTTCAGCGTGAATTACACTTCATTTACTCCGTGTGAACGCACCCTTATCCATCTGCACTCTCCATCCTGCTCACATCTTACTCTGCTGCTTCCCTCATTTCCTTTCTTGTAACATGTTCCATCTCCTTTATCTTTTTAGATTTCTTTTCCTCCCAATTTTTTTTTTTGCCTTTTTCCCCCCCTTTTCTCCAACTTTCCGTCTCTACTTATTTCTCATCTTCTCCTCCTTTGGTCTATTCTGCTAATTTATTTTATTATGATTATTAATATTGTTCTTCATCTTTCTCTTCCTCCTCCTCTTCTCATCTCATCAACCCAGTTTCTTCCACTTCTCTTTTTACTTCTCCTTCTCTTCATGTTCTCCTTACTTTCCTTCTTCCTTTTGTTTTCTTTCCTCCTCACTGTTCCCTTCTTCCTCTTCCTTCCTCTTATTATTCCTCAGCCTTATACCCCTCTCCCATTTTCTCTCTGCTCTTCTTCTTATCCCTCTTCTCCTTTCTCTTCTCTGTTTTCCACGCCCTCCGTCATTCATTTCTTTCTGCTTCTTCTCTTTATCCCCTATTTCTATTCTGCCTACTTCTTTTCATTATTCTTCCACCTTCTCCTCCTTTCCTCTTTTTCCACTTCTCATTTCTGTTTCCTCCTCCTCACATTCCCCCATTTCTTCCTCTTCTTCTTTTTCCTCTCATTTTCCTCTGTTAGCTTTCTTTCCTCATTCCTCTGGTTTGCTAGATAATCTCTCCTGTGCTCTTCCCAACTCTTGCCAGACCTAATGATAGTGAATGAGGTCATTTGGATCAGATGGTCATTGCCTTGCCTTGTGTCAGTGCTCGGACAGGGGAGCTGCTGCTACAACGTGACATCTGCAGCTATGGAGGGTCCTGTACCCCCAGAGGGGAGAAAGAAGGAAAAGCTGCAGATGCTGACAATGTAAAGAGCTCACAGAGATGGAGTCATGTCAGCATCGCTATGACCTTTGTATATATATATATATATATATATATATATATGTGTTGGAAAATGGCGGCTAGGAGCTTAGGTGAACGGGGATTAAAGGGTGGGTGGTCTCTATATATCTCTCTATATATTGTTTAGATTGTTTGGTAAAAATGTATTATTTACCTATCTTCCTTACTTTGAGTTCTTGTCCTCCATTCATGTTGAAAGCTACATGTTCATTTTTTTTTTTGGCCTTCCGATGGCTCCCAACTTGCAGGGAGCCAGGTAATTATGCCTCACTGTCGCTAACTCGCTTTTTCTCAGTGTATTTTTGTGCAAGTCTCAATTTTCACAAACATATGTCATTTTTATGCAATTTCTCTTAATTTTGTACCTCGCAAACCACTATCCTAAAAAGAAGGGGAGGATCAGAGGGGGAGGGCAGTGCTTCCTGCAAACCAAAAATGTATTACAAATAGAAGGTGCATAGACAGCCAATGTTGGGCCAATTGTATTAGGCATCACATGCCTCTTTAAAACATTAGCACATGTATAAGAGAAGTGAATGAAATACCAGTCTTGGTAAATTTTCCAAATAGTGTTTGTACCAAATGCTATAAAGTAGTCTTATGGAGAAATAACTTTACCTCCAGCAATGCAGCAGGGAGGGTCATCTCATCAGGACTGTTAAAAGTGTGCTTGTCTGCAAAAAACAAACAAACCATATTACTTACAGGTTTGTGAATGCAGCTCTGGGTGTGATTGGAGTTCACCACTTAATAGTACTATAGAAGCATACATAGTAAGATTCAAGGTTATAAAACATCAAAGATGTGTATACTATACTGTTGCTCCGATTTTGAACAAGGTTTTACATATGTCATTTACCTTCAATCAACTGGTGCCAGAAAGTTAAGCAGATTTGTAAATTATTTATATTTAAACATCGTAATCTTTCCAGTACTTATCAGCTGCTGTATACTACAGAGGAAATTCTTTTCTTTAAAAAAAAAAATTCTGTCTGACCACAGTGCTCTCTGCTGACACCTCTGTCTGTCTCTGGAAAGGTCAAGAGCAGGATAGGTTTGCTATGGGGATTTTCTCCTACTCTTGACAGTTCCTGAGACAGACAGAGGTGTCAGCAGAGAGCACTGTTGTCAGACAGAAAATTTATTTAAAAAGAAAAGAACTTCCTCTGTAGCATACAGCAGCTGATAAGTACTGGAAGGATTAAGATTTCTAATTAGAAGTCATTTACAAATCTGTTTAACTTTCTGGCACCAGTTGATTAAACAAAATAAAATAAAACAGTTTTCACTGGAGTACACCTTTAAAATCAGGTAAATGACATCTGTAAAACCTTTTATAACCTTGAATCTTACTATGTATGCTTCTACACCTTGTACTATTATAGGAGGGCTCTAGCCACTGCAAAATTCTCATTAACTTGTGCCGCCCTGATCTCAGGCTTTACACACATCTGACTTTTTTGGGTCTGTCGGATTCATGCTAATTCAATAATCTGATAGTAACGCATGTCCTCTGCAACTAAGTGACTTCTCTGGTCCTCAGAATGGAGCGTCCATTCCCAACCACCCAGTGTGGGGTTAAAGATTAGTGAAATCAGCACTCAGTAAACATGTCTATCAAGAACAATGGCTTATTGCTAGAACTGATAAATTAGAGCCAATTAGTTACCCTCCCAATTATAAGGATCTATCTGCCAATGTCTGCTGTCCACACATCAATATAAAGTGCCTAATAAGCGTGCGCTACTGGAACACACATACGGCTCACTGGCAGATCTCTCAAACCAAAATGAATGGAAGTCCTAGCGGTAGCTGCGTATTAATATTCAGTGCACACTCCACCGGTATAAGGGTCGTTAACCAGAGACCTACGGGGGTCTTATAATAATCCTATCACAGCACATCATACCATTTATTATACTCCAGTGACAGCCAGAGCTGCATTCATAATTTTACAGGCTGCTACTAGGAATCCATCGGCAGTACGGTGACAGTCCCAACCTCTATCTCATGTCCCATGATGCACTGATACAACAGCGACATAACCTACTTTTACTAAGCTGGTGTTGTTTTGCAGCGTGCAGTGCATTCCCCTACACACTACACTGGGAAATATGGCACGCTTATCACTACTAATGCACAGAATTAGGGATTGAACCCCGGTACGCCCCACAGTTAGGAATATGTTGTATACAGACACTGAAACAGCTGGGAATGTGGGGAAATATGAGAGATAACAACAACCTAGCAGAATTGTGAATGCAGCTCCAGATGTGACTGGAGTACACGTGTGTGTAATTGGCAGTACTGGGACTTGCAGTGCCACAATGGCTGATGGAAAGAAAGCTATTTACGCATGTAGAAAACCAAATGTTCATTCCATCATTCGGCGCCAAGGATGCCATGACATTAGTACCCTCTTGCCCTGCTTTGGCTGTGTAGGGCACGATTAGAGCAGTCATTTTATAGCTGGCTTGGCAGGCCGCCGTCCCCTCCCTCTCCAGCTCTGATTGAGGCTTCATCCAGATGTCCTGTGCCCCTCCTCCACTGATCATAATGCAGATCCTGCCAGCACTGTCCCTGTGTTTTCTCATTGCTTAGTGCAGACAGATGGCCAAGAGGTGTTATGTGTGACACAGCCCAGAGCCGTATACTCACCTCGCGCCTCCTGTCTGTCCCCCTCTTTTTGATTACACCCCCCGCTTGGCTGCTCACTGATTGCTTCAAGGTTATTAAGAAGGGGATAGAGTGCGGTCTTTTGCCCCCTAGGCACCCTTGGGTTCTGCAGGGAGCAGGTATTTCACTTAAACCACAGCAGATATGTTATCCACTTAAATCTTTCAGTAAACGCCCATTTCTACAGACAAACCACAATCTCCTCCTGTCAGTCCTTGGGCTACGTTTCTCTCTTGGGTCGCCAAGTGAATGGTTTATCGTAATGACTATGGCGTTACTGAAACCGTCTGTCCATGACCAGCTCTGAGAAAGATTCCTTCACTGCTGCTTCTGTTTACTCTTTGTGAAAATGTTTCACTCGTCATTACCCTTGCTCCATTGTCAAAGCTTCATAAACCGCACAGGTGTAATGGAAGGCGCTGTCACTTTGTATTTACACAGAACAGAGAGAAACTTTGTAAATACTTTACTTATGTAGTCATTTTCTTTAATTATACTCAAGTTACATGTAAAGCTGCATTTATAATGAGTCAGGTCTCCTCTGTGCTTTAAAATAGTTGTCCATCTGGATATCTTCATAGAAGTTTAATATTTCACATTTCTGACACAGAGCTCCAAATCCCCTGCATACTCCTTGAGTTACCTTATGGAATTCTGTCTGTCTGCAGCCACCACTAGAGGGAGCGTAGGAGCTGAGTGCATACCAGTTATTATTGTATGAATGTGTTTATTGTATAAATGTAAGACGTTAAATTAGTATCAACAGGATGTTCCATAAATGTCTGATAGATGGGAGTCCCACCTATTTCAATTTATAACTAGGCTAAACAGTGACTTTGGCAACGACAAAGGTGACATGGCTAAAGCTCGCTGTGTCACACACTGCAGAGATTGTATTACATCTCAGCTAATATAAGTGAATAGGGTCTCATAGTCACCTACAAGTGGCCATCCCTGCGACACAAAAGTTGCAAGAATTCGAGTTTTGTGACTCTTAGGTCGCTTCTATGTGTGGGTCGCAATGTGACCCCATTCAGCCTGCTTAGAGCTGCATAACCAGAATAAAAAAGCAAACTCCACCTCCTTCAACTGATGATGCCTGCTAAATTCTTTTTTTTTTCTCAGCCAAGTGTCAAGGAGGCAGAGCACATCTGCTGAAGTGTTACAGCCTGGCACTTCTTTTTGCTCACCTTCACCTCCCAGCAACTCCTTGACTGATGTAGAAAGCTCTGTATATCAGTCAAGGAGGGGCTGGAAGGTGTGGGCTAGCAAGGCTCCACCTTCTTGACACTTGCCTGATTAATTAAAAGGAGATTTTGTAAGCACTATCAGCAACAAGAAAGGTACAGTTTGCTTTTATATCTAAACAGCTATCTAGTAGTGTCTGAAGCTTTTAGCAGCTAATAGAGCTGACAGATTCCTTTTAAAAATGAAAGAGAAATATATAAGTGGACACAATCCTGACTCTAAAGGGACTTCTGCAGATCCTGGGCATTACGCTCACGTGCTGCGTACATCAAGCTGAGTAAATTGCTACAGATAACAACCCGGACATCCCCCCTCCCCTTACTCTAGGATCAGCTATGCTCCTTTTTATGAGAAGTTCCCCCTGGCTTGAAGCTTTCCCTAAAATCTGGGCAGCATACTGGGCACCTAGTCTAGACAGTTGGCTCAGGAGCAGATGGCGACTGTCTGGATGTATGTGCCAGCCTCACAGAATGATGGGGGTGTGCAGTCTAACATCTCTACAGCTTAGGAGCAATTTGCCTTTGTACTCTGCACTGTGCCAATTTGTAGAAAAAAATACAGTTAGAAGTTTGTTACCATCTCTGGTTGAACTGTGCCCAGCAAGTGTGAAACATGGCTTCCTTGAATTCTGTACAGTGGGCCTGTTACAGCAACCAATAAATGGCTTCTAATAGAGTCTATGAGAAAATACTTGACACACCATAAGTAGAGTTATATCAGTGCAAATTTATTGAGCAATCCCATAATACATGTTACGTTTCGGTCCACTTAGGACCTTTCTCAGACCGGATTGCTGCGGGGCTGAACAGAAGAGATTGGTGAGCGGCTGGCAGCCGTGTACTCCGACAGCGTGAAATGCAGCTTGTAGTCGCAAGAGGAAGGAGAGTCTAATAGAGTCTAACCATTCACCTTCAAATCTCAAATATTACCTTTATTGCCCTGGGTTTAGACACATCCTTCTTGTAATGCTCTACACTACCGGGCAACAACATGTAGGCTGAGTAAATTGAGTAAATTTGTGTCAGTGGGATTCTGTCCGATGAAATGTTTGGCACCCTGTCTGGCACTGAGCTGCAGTAAACATAATAAAACATGTAAAGTAGATAAACTCCACCAGAAAGGGATCACCCATGAGACCAAGCAGTGAGGGGGTCAACTGGAGTCAGAATATATCTACTATACCAGTGAATCCTATGCACAAGAATATAACTTCTGTATTAAAACACCATTCTTTTAGTATGTAACTACGGTACTATAATATTGCTTCCTATGTACAGGGCCGTTTGAAGGAATTTCTGGGCCCCAAGCAAAATGGACATGGAGGCACCCCCCCTTGATGTTCACACACGTCACGCTCTAGGGCCGGCGTCAGGACGTAGTAACGCCGGCCCTTGAATGCTGGGAGTGCGACGTTAGCGAACGTCGATACGAGGCCCCCGCATTAGGTGCAGCACAGTTCCCCCCCACATTCGGTGCGGCACAGTTCCCCCCACGTTCGGTGCGGCACAGTTCCCCCCACGTTCGGTGCGGCACAGTTCCCCCCACGTTAGGTGCGGCACAGTTCCCCCCACGTTAGGTGCGGCACAGTTCCCCCCACGTTACGTGCGGCACAGTTCCCCCCACGTTAGGTGTGGCACAGTTCCCCCCCACATTAGGTGTGGCACAGTTCCCCCCACGTTAGGTGCGGCACAGTTCCCCCCACATTAGGTGCAGCAGAGTTCACCCCACATTAGTTGCAGCAGAGTTCAACCCACATTAGGCTAGCAGTGTTCCCCCACATTAGGTGCAGTATAGTTCCCCCACCTAAGGCAGTATAGTTCCCCACATTAGGTGCAGTATAGTTCCCCACATTAGGTGCAGTATAGTTCCCCACATTAGGTGCAGTACAGTTCCCCACATTAGGTGCAGTATAGTTCTCCACATTAGGTGCAGTATAGTTCCCCCACATTAGGCTGTAGTTCCCCCATATTAGGTGCAGTATAGTTCTCCACATTAGGTGCAGTATAGTTCTCCCCACATTAGGTGCAGTATAGTCCCCCACATTAGGTGCAGTATAGTTCTCCCCACATTAGGTGCAGTACAGTTCTCCCACATTAGGTGCAGTATAGTTCTCCCCACATTAGGTGCAGTATAGTCCCCCACATTAGGGGCACTATAGTCCCCCACATTAGGGGCAGTATAGTTCTCCCCACATTAGGTGCAGTATAGTTCTCCCCACATTAGGTGCAGTATAGTTCTCCCCACATTAGGTGCAGTATAGTTCTCCCACATTAGATGCAGTATAGTTCTCCACATTAGGTGCAGTATAGATCTCCACATTAGGTGCAGTATAGTTCCCCACATTAGGTGCAGTATAGTTCTCCACATTAGTATAGTCCCCCACATTAGGTGCAGTATAGTTCACCCACATTAGGTTGGCAGTATAGTTTACCCGACATTAGGTGCAGTATAGTTATCCACATTAGGTTGGCAGTATAGTTTACCCCACATTAGGTGCAGTATAGTCCCCCCACATTAGTTGTAGTATGTTCCCCCACAGACATACAGCCTCCAGCCATACAGTGTATGGCTGGAGGCTGTATGCCTGCTTCAGTATTCTGACCACTGCTCCTTTTGTCCACCATAGCAGTAGGTCCCGGGGCTGGAGGAGCGGTGGTCGGAGCACTAAATCTGATGTGCGCTGGTCACTTACCATGCTGGCCAGTGCATGTCCTGTTCGCTGCTCTGCTCCTCCGCGTTGCTTTCCAATGGGCGCACGCATGGGACCCCCCCCCTGGACCCGCCACTGCATGCATTATATACACACACAATACACTGTACACATTACATACTGTACATGCATGCTTCATACACACACAGATACTGTACACATTACATACTGTACATGCATGCTTCATACACACACAACACACTGTACACATTACATACTGTACATGCATCATACACACACACATACTGTACACATTACATACTGTACATGCATCATACACACACACTGTACACATTACATACTGTACATGCATCATACACACACACTGAACAAATTACATACTGTACATGCATCATACCCACACATACTGTACACATTACATACTGTACATGCATCTTACACACATACTGTACATATTACATACTGTACATGCATCATACACACAAAACACACTGTACATATTACATACTGTACATGCCTCATACACACAACACACTGTACACATTACATACTGTACATGCATCTTACACACACATACTGTACACATTACATACTGTACATGCATGCTTCATACACACACACACTGTACAGATTACATACTGTACATGCATCATACACACACATCATACTGTACACATTACATACTGTACATGCTTCATACACACACATACTGTACACGTTACATACTGTACATGCATCATACACACACATACTGTACACATTACATACTGTACATGCATGCTTCATACACACACATATATTGTACACATTACATACTATACATGCATCATACACACTGTACACATTACATACTGTACATGCTTCATACACACACATACTGTACACATTACATACTGTACATGCAACATACACACACACACACTGTACACATTACATACTGTACATGCTTTATACACACACACACATACTGTACACATTACATACTGTACATGCAACATACACAACACACATACTGTACACATTACATACTGTACATGCATCATACACACACACTGTACACATTACATACTGTACATGCATCATACACACATAGGGTACACATTACATACTATACATGCTTCATACACACAGACTATCTTTGGCTGTCTGGGCATGCTGGGAGTTGTAGTTTTGCAACAACTGGAGGCACCCTGGTTGGGAAACACTGGTATGGATACACACATGCACTTTACATATAGTCATTCACATTAGTAACACACACACAGGCACAATACATAGACATACACATATGTACACACACATATATATATATATATATTTTTTTTTATATATATATATATATATATATATATATATATATATATATCCACACACACATGCTTTTACACATATATATATATGCAGGGACACCTACTGTAGTCAGGCCCCATGTTGTACAGCCTCTGCGGTCTTCTTTCCTCACAGCTCTCTCCTCCCCCCTCCCCCTCCTCCTGCTCAGACGGCTGAAGGCTCAGAGAAGAGTCCGGGCTGAGGGAAGATACCAAGTGCAGCGGGGGTGGTGGGAGCGTGATTGTGGTGAGGTGAGAAGAACTCCAAAGCTGCAAATGAGTTTATTTTAAAAAAAATGTCAGACATTCGGGGGCCCTCTTGTTTAACTGGGTGCCTGGGGCCCGGAGCACAAACTCCAAGAGCAGGATTGTTAATCGCTACAGGACGGGCAAGCACTGGCTGTGCTCAGGGGCCCCTAGCCAGCTCGGGGCCCCAAGCAATTACTTGGTTTGCCTGTCCTGTAGCGACGGGCCTGCCTATGTACAAAGATATAAATACAAAAAAATTGCCCCCCCCTATTTCTATTAATTGAACTACTATAATGCAGACCACTATGTTAAAGAATATAACTATTATAATAATGCCCCTATGTACAAGAGAATAATTACTATATTATTGGTCCTGTTTATAACAGTGTACACTGCCTTCCTATGTAAACAAATATAACTACTATAGTACTGTCCCGTGTACAATAATATAACTACTTTAATACTGCCACCTATGTACAAGAATATAACTACTACAACACTGTTTCCTATGTACAAGAAAATAACTACTATAATACTGCTACCAATGTACAAGACTATAACTACTATAATAATGTCCCCATGTACAAGCCAATAACTACTATAATACTGCCTCCTATGTACAAGAATATAACAACCATAATACTGTCCCCATCTACAAGAATATAACAACTATAATACTGTTTTCTATGTAGAAGAATATAACTACTATAATGCTGCCACCTATGTACAATAATTTTATTACTATAATACTGTTTCTTATGTACAAGAATATAACTACTATAATACTGCACCCTATATACAAGAATATAACTACTATAATACTGCCATCTATGTACAAGAATATAACTACTATAATACTGCCACCTATGTACAAGAATATAACTACTATAATACTGCCACCTTTGTACAAGAATGTAATTACTATAATACTGTTTCCTATGTACAGGAATATAACTTCTATAATACTGCCCCTATGTACAAGAATATAACTTCTAAAATACTGCCCCCTATGTACAAGAATAAGACTACTATAATACTGCCCCTATGTACGAGAATATAACTACTATAATACTGCTCCCAATGTACAAGAATATGACTACTATAATACTGCCCCATGTACAAGAATATAACTACTATAATACTGCTCCCTATGTACAAGAATATAACTACTTTAACTTTGCTCCCTACTTATAATGCTGACCCTATTTACTAGACTCATGTGACCTTAGTGAGACATGAGGCTCCTTGCATCCTCTATTCCAGCTGCTTTCCCATAGGTGATTTAACATGATTCTCTTCCCTATGTTTTTGTTGTTCCCCTTTAAGAAGTATTCACACCTTTCCTCTCTTGATCATGTGGCTGTAAATCTTCTGTGTTTTATATACAGAAATGCAGATATCCTGCAGCCCCTTCCATATTCGCTTTCTAGACCGTCTGAGTAATGTGCAATAGCGCCAGTTCACCTTTCCAGTAAACAAAGAGCGGTCATTTAAGAAAAGAATTGTCGATCTCGTCCTTGGCAATGACCTTGGGGCGAGTTCACCTAAAAGTTGGTAGCAGGGAACGCAGAGCATGTGATTTGCAGTCTAAATCAGTCTGCGGCGTGAGGTGCATCGCTCTCAGATACACACCGCACGTGCTCAGGGAGAGGCGCACGGCAAGATTTTTCTGCTGGTTAATAGGTTTGTGTGTTGACGAATGATCTTCATCAAATGAGAGTCTTTATAATGTTTGATATAATGTCAGGTTTCATTACGCTCCAGGGCGAGGAGAGGAGAAGGGGGAGGGCAACTAGGAGCGATGAGAGGAGGGAGGGGAGGAGGGGGGTCAGCGAGATGGGGAGACGGTGCAGGAATAGGGGGATGAATGACTGGAATAGCAATGGAATGGAGCTGCTACAGACAGAGATGAAGCGAGACTCTGCAGCCTGAAAGACGCGATGATCTGTTACTGTCAGCACACAGACGGACGTGTTTATACAAATATGTCCGAGCTGTGTTCTTAGGGGGGGGGGGGAGGTGGACTTTTATATAATCACGGGTATAATTCAAGGTAAGGGACGTGCGCTCAGCCCCGTAGCGCTGCCTGCCACATGTGTATAGCATAGAGCAGGGTTACATTGTAACAAAACAGAAGTGCGCATTCAGTACAATATCATATAGTGGACCGTTTATAGACAATGACGCCAAATTTACACGCCATCTCGTAATAGACAGGTTATCATATAAAATAGTGAATTCCGCTTTTTTTTCCTTCTAGTAGTGGAGAGCAGAGTCTCCCAGAATAACAGAGTACATAAGCAGAGGAGTGTGATAGTGCTACGTGACAACTACATTTGCGCAAAATGAAAATTGCTATGTAAGGAATGTGAGTGTGGTTGCATTGTGACACACAAACTAGGGCAGCAGTAATGCAATTGTTGCAAGAATCCCCAAATTTCTTGATTTTTTGTTGCAGGTCACATTCGACTGTCAGCATTGTAATTTGCAGGCAACTGCGATTCACTTGCTACATATTTGAGTGTTACATTGCATTCTAAAATAGAGTTAAAAGGCACTCTCGTTAAAACTAATTTTCGCTATTGCACTCCTTATGGTAAATAAAAAATCTTTCTAATGTTCTTTCTTAAAAAAAAAAGTTTTCAATGTTTTATTTGTGTTTAAAATAGCTGCCACTAGGTGTCTCCCTACTTGTCCAGAGCACATTTTCCCCACATCTCTTGCACAGACTTTGGACTCCTGCTGGCCTTACAGAAGTGTGTATGTGCAGCCTTAGCCAATCATAGCTCATCTCACATTGAACTGCTCTGGGCTGTGTGTAGCAGAGTGAGGGAGGAAGTTCTCCCCTGTATGGCTTCAGATGATGTCACACCTGCTGGGGAACGCCCCTTCCCAGACTGTGAATCTGACTGAGACCGAGCAGAAAATACAGAGCAATATCAAGGTAGAAAACTAACAAATAATAAAAACAAAGGCAGGGGGTATTTTTTTCATGATGGGAGCAGTGAACTGGGAGGAATATGAAATTTAACAAGATCATGATAGGTACGCTTTAACCCCTGGTGAAGTCATTTACACCAGCACAGTGTTTGAGGGACTGTGCTAACCTTGTAGTAAGGTACACACTAAGGCTATATTCACACATCGGAATTTCCTTGCAGAGATTTTTGAGCAGCAGAGTCCCATTGAATTCAACAGGATTCTACTGCGCTGTACACATGGCGGAATTTTCGTGCCAGATGTTTCTGGCATGGAAATTCTGAATTTCATGTCTGCAGAAAGAATGAACCCATTCCCACTGAATGCATAGCCGTCTATGAGAGTATGCGTTCTCATGCGTTCCTAGCGTTGGCATGTTATTCTGGCGCCAGCAGTCTCTGGAATGTCTACACAGAGATTTTCCGTGTGGACATTCCCTGGTCTGAAAGAGTTACATAGTGAAGCGAACAGGGTCCCTTCCAGCATCAGAGATTGTTTTAGGGAGGATTGTGTTAATCTTGTAGGAGGTTACTGACTGAGCGCATTTCAGGATTTTTGGAGTAATATTTTTATTATGTCCCATCTCTATTTGACCATTTTTTACTCATTTAATAGGAAGAAGACATTGAATATTATGATTCCAAGGCGGACACAGAATATGTGAGTACCATTATGTCTTCTGGTGATCTGCAGTACTGTCACACCTTATTATGTGGCCCAGAATGGCCCAGATTTATCAACCTGTCTCAGACAAAAATGTGTCTGAAAGCAACCAACCACAGCTTATTTTGGGAAATGAAAGTTGGTTGTAATTGGTTGCTATCTGTGTGAGACAATGAAACACATTTTTATCTCAGACAGATTAATAATCTGGGCCATTGTCTTTTGTTTTTCTAGGATGATCCAGAGGGGGAGGAAGAACCCAGGGAGCCTTCAAATTCCCTGAAATTGGAATTCACAGAAGATCCAAACTTTAAGACAAAAGTGAATTACTCCTATACTGCTGTTCAGATCCCTACTGATATCTACAAGGGCTGTGAGTATCCAGAACCCCCTAATCCCCCAGTGTACATAGAAATGAATGACATGTGTCATTTGACTCCTCATCCAGCAGGTGACACTGTCATTGTATACTAATAGAACAGCTGTCAGGGAGTGCTGGGAGTTGTAGTCCCAGCACAGTATTTAAAAACTGAAGGGTCTTAGGCTAGGATTCCACTTTACAGAAAAAATGCCAGTGCAATTTCTTGCGCCTGGCGTTTTTTTGTCGTTTTTTATGACGTTTTTGCATTTTAGTGTAAATTGCCTTTTTTTGGGCCCTTTGGCATTTTTTTCAAAATTTGTTGGGTACCAAAAAGAAAGAAAAAAAAAAAAGATGCAGTAGGGATAGGAAAAAAATGTAATTAACAATTTTTATTTATTTTTATTTAATAACCATTTTTTTATAAATTTTCAATAAAGTGTGTGTGTTTTACTTTTTTCCCCTCTATTTTTTACATTTTTTCAGTAGTACTACTACTCCCAGCATGGAACAGGCTGTTCCATTATGGGAGTAGTAGTACCTGTACTAATAGACAGATCGCAGCAGGTATCACTCCTGACACCTGATGCAATCGTCCTATCTATTGCAGAAATGCGGAGCTGCTCTATACAGCGCTCACATCTCTGCTCTGTACTAGAATAGAAATTCACCTCATTCATATATTCCACCTAGAGTGGGGATTGACCGGATGGTTGCAGCCAATCACAGTTCTCAGAGGGAAATATGAACGAGTGATGTTCTATTCACATCACTGGCCGTCCGGAGTACAGTGCAGAGATGCCGCTCCGCCTCTATGCAATAGATAGGACGATCTGAAGGTACTACTACTCTGCTCCATGTTGGGAGCTGTAGTACCTGCATTAATAGACAGATCGCAGCGAGTGTAACTTCTAATACCTGTTGCGATCTGTCTCTTAATGCAGGTACTACAGCTCCCAGCATTGAGCAGAGTGTGCTCCATGTTGGGAGTAGTAGTACCTGCAGTTAAGGAAAGATCACAGCGTATTTCACTCCTGACACCCACTGTGATCCTCCTGTATAATGTATAGATGTGGGCAGCCGCTCTTCTATGGTCCCCTGCACTGACGTATACACCTGTTCATATTTCCCACAGAGAGTTGTGATTGGCTGGAACCATCTGGCCAATCACAGCACTCTGCCGGAAATATGAATAGGTGTATATATACGGCAGTGCAGGGGGCCATAGAAGAGAGGCCGTCCGCATCCATACATTATACAGGAGGATCGCAACGGACTCGGGGTGATCTGTCAATTAGTAGAAGTACTACTACTCCCATCATGCATCAGTGTGTTCCATGCAGGTAGTAGTACTACCTAAAAAATGTAAAAAGAAAAAAATGCACATACTACATTTTTATTATTGTCGGCTACATTTTTTGTTCCCTGCCCGCACACATAAATTGATCCCTGTTTAAAAAGTTATACAAATTTCATTATAAAAAAAAAATGTAAGTACAATTTATTCCATCCCTACTGTATCTTTTTTATAATTTTTTTTTAATGGTACCCTACGAAATTGTATTAAAAAAGGTATCTCCATCACTTTTTTGGATCACTAAAGTCCATAAAGAATAAAAAACGCCTGCAAAAATGCCAAAGTTAAAACCCATATGGCGTTTTTCTTATCGTTTTTTTTTTTTTACAAACGCCACAATTTAAATTTTTTTAAAACGCCACAATTTCAGGGGAAAAAACACCATATGCTCAACATGCTGCTATTTTGCAATACCGCCAAGGAGATGAAAAAGAGTGGAAAAAGCGCCAAAAGGATAAAAAAAATCGCCAAACTGAAAAACGCAAAATGGACAAAGATTTTTGCGATTTCTCATTGATTCACAGCTAACATCTGTCCGAGTGTTTTTTTGGCCGAAAAAACGCCATGCCGCAGAATTGGCGTTTTTCTTTGCGTTTTTCCCCCCCAAAAAAATACAAGTGGAATTCCAGCCTCAGGCTGTAAAGTCCTATTCCACCAGCAGTAACACCGTGATTCATTAGAAATAGAGCATTATACAGACGACAGAAAAAGTTGAGAAATATTTGCAGTCATTCAATAAACTTTGTGTTTCAATTCTTTACGGCCCATTCACACTATGTATTTTACAAGGAGAATTCTGGACCCTAGACTCTGCCGAAAGAACAAAAAGTTCAAGCGATCTGGGGAAAAGATTCTGTAATGTAAATAAGACTTTACCATTCTCCAGATATCTGCTTCTTGTCAATGAATGGGAACCATTGTTTGTTTGTTTTTTATTAAAAGGGTTAAAGTGCCCCAATTTCAGAAAACGTTATTGGGGTCTTAGTGCTGTAAGCTTTTATCAGACTGTGTTTTGCAGTGCCTGCCTGAGATATACATCAAGGGGATATCCCAATGTATACCTCTGATGGGTGCCACTGTATAGGCATACAGTGTTATCTATAGGGTAGGAAAATGTGTGTGGAGTGGTACAACTAATGTTCCAGTTTACTGGCAGCTAGCAGAGATCTTGAGTATTGAAGCACAAAGCATATTGATAATCCATTATGTGCAAAAGACTAGGCTCTTTTTAATCACATTTACTTATTTAGGTCAAGTTCTCCACTCGAACTATAGTATGTGAACCCCCAAATATTGCTTTCTCTCCCCTTGCTAACCCTGCCTCCTCCTGGATGTTTTTTTGTTTGTTTTTCTCTTTTGCTCCTTGTTATTTCCTCCTGAGCGTTGACCCTCCATGCAGACCCCTGCTGACCCCAGTCATCCCTTTGCTGCCCCCTGTCTCCCCAGCTACGGTCATCCTGAATGAGCTGAACTGGACGGATGCCTTAGAAAATGTCTTTATGCAGAATCGTCAGGAGGACCCTACACTGCTGTGGCAGGTGTTTGGCAGTGCCACCGGTGTGACCCGATACTACCCAGGTGAGAGTTACTTTGCCCTCGTGATTGAATCCATCCAGCTGAGGATACAGGGAGTGTAATAGTGGCTACAGGATGATTGGTGAATGGGCATAGATTGGGTTCATCTAGTAACTATGCTATCTGTCACTGCAGCCACCCCGTGGAGGGCACCAAGCAAGATTGACCTGTATGATGTCCGTAGGAGGCCATGGTGAGTATAGTTAGCCTGTCACATGTCTGCTGACCTCTTCTCTAAAATCTAATAGACTATGGGGGAGATTTATGAAAACCTGGGTAGAGGAAGAGTGGTGGAGTTTCCCACAGCAACCAATCATATTGCATCTTTCATATTTAAAAAGTCCTCTGAAAAATGAAAGACGTAAGCTGACAATTGTCTAGTGTGAATTCAGCTGTGACAAACCCTCAGCTGTGAGAAGAGTTAGTTCTTTGCAGTTTTTGCAGCCCATATATGCAAACCAGAATGCTTCTTGTCACTGACAGCAAGCAAAGGTATTATTGGTTGAGAATCCATGGAGAAAAACTTCACATCTGTACTCACCTCTATAAAACTTCACTTTATTTCAACTTCGTCAATGAAACAGAAGCCGGCCTGGTGGGATCGGGAAAGGAGCGCAACAGCTCAGGCTGTTGCGCTCCTTTCCCGATCCCACCAGGCCGGCTTCTGTTTCATTGACGATGTTGAAATAAAGTGAAGTTTTATACAGGTGAGTGCAGATGTGAAGTTTTTCTCCATGGATTCTATACAGATGTCTCCCTTTCTTTAAGCATCTTGCACCCCTGTTCCCCGGTGTTACCTCTCCCCGCACGGGATACTCCCGACATACATTGATAAAGCCGGCTATGCACAGCGAAACACCGGGGGGGGGGGGGGGTGTCAGTGTGTCATTTTAAATGCAGCTTTGGGACAATACTAATATTGACAAAATCTAAAAATAAGGAATTTTCTCCAAACAACGAAAAGTGGCATATATCTATAAATGGGAGTGTATAAATTAACCCCCATCTGACCCAATGTCTGTGATTTTAATTCACAATTTTTGATTTCTCACGATTAAAAAAAAAAAAAAAAAAAAAACCATAATAAAAGTTACATTTTAAATTATAGGGTTCCCGAGTTTTGGGAAATTAGTCCCAGGAAAGCGTAAGCCTGAATGGGAAATTGAGAAATATAGTGAACCCCAGGGATTCCCTTATGGGTAATTTGGATTGAAGACTTTCAGTAGTGCTGTTTTTTTTTTTCTTTTTTTCTACTGTCTCAGTATTATTTGTTGAGTTTGCCAATTAGAATTAATTGTGTCTTAAAGAGTTTTTCCCAAGATTGAAACAGGCTAGGATATAAGTATCAGATTGGTGGTGGTCCGACTGCTGGAAGCACCACAATCTCAAAAATAGGGGTCCCTTGTGCCCTAATTGAATAGAACGGAATTCTTGGCTACCAATCCGTTCACTCTCTGTGGGACTTCTGATAATCATTTTAAGGTCCCATTGAGAGTAAATAGAGCAGTCAAGCATGTGTGTTACCATTCTATTCAGACAAGGCCATAAGATCGCCTTTCTAGTGATCAGTGGGGGTCCCAGCTTGACCCCCACCTATGAGATACTTATGCCTTATCCTTTAGATAGGGGAAACATTTTAATCTTGGATTACCCCCTTATTAAATGTTAACCATAATCGGCAGAATCAATGTATAATACTAAGCTCCATTATTTTCTTTAGACTGTTGGTGCTTTGAGTAGTTGTTGTCTCTGTAGCCACACACATTTCCTTCTCAAATATGATGCAATGTATTGATAAATGTCTGTCCGGGCATGCTGGGAGTTGTAGTTTTGCCACAGCTGGAGTCACCCTGGTTGGGAAAAACTAGTCTATGGCTTCTTCTATCTTCGCTCGCTCTCACTTTCATCGTCTGTCTCTGTCGGCCGCTTGCTGTCTCCTTCCCTCGCTCCCACCTCTGAGCACCCCTGTCCAATTTTCATTTCACGCATCATCGCTGCTGGAAAATGCCTCAAATAACTACGCAGGCACCTGGAGGCCGCTCATGTGTACATTGTTATGTATATGTTCTGCCGCCGCCGCGCCAGCTCGTGATTTTATTAGAAGAGTGCGATTAAGTTGGTAAACACTTAGTGATGTTTGTCAGGGGGTGAGGATTTCAGGGATGTATCAAAATATGTATGACAGGCAAATGGCGCAAATATGAAAGCAACTGTGAAACGTGTTCTGCATTTAGCAAAAGGATGCACCATCCTGAATTTTTTTATTTTATTTTTTTGAAAAAAACTGCCTCTGCAGTTTTTGAGCCAAAGCCAGAAGTTTATTCAAAAGGAATAGGACATATACAGGAGGGGACTTCTCCTTCCTTATGGATCCACTTTTGGCTTTGGCTTAAAAACAACCTGTGTGGAAACCTAGCCATAGGCCGTGTTCACACAGCGGAAAATGTGCAGCGTGACCTCACAGTTGACTAATCCGGCAGGCGCATGGATCGCTCAGAAATGCGTGGTCTCATAGACAGCAATGCATTTCCTTGCAGGATCCGCAGAAAGAATGGACAAGTCAGTGTGGGGATTTGGCCAGATATTTCCGCGGTAGAAACATCTGGCGCCGAAATTCTGCTGTGTGAACATTGCAGCAGAATACCATTGAATTCAGTGGGACTCTGCTTCAGCGGAATGTCCATGTGGAATATTCCATGCGGACATTCCGCACAAATTCCGCCATGTAAACATACCCTTAGGCTATGTTGACACGTCTAAATTTCCATGTAGAATTCCACATTGGAATTCCGCAAGGAAATTCCACAACTGCATTTCAACTGGAAATTCAAATTCTGGTGTCTGCAGAATGAAAAGACATGTCTATTCTTTCTGTGGAGATTCATTGCCGTCTATTAGACTGTGCATTCCCGAGTGGTCCTAGCTGTCAGGGGCAATGTCCACACAAAGATTTTCCATGTGGACATTGCCATGTGAACATAGCCTTAAACTGACAAAAGGGCCTTGGATAAGCAGCTGGAATCGCCCAACCACACCCAAAAACTGCAGGTGCATCAGATGTATGAAGTACTCTGCAATATACTGGAAAGTTGAAGTTATTGTCATTGTCATAACATGACAGCAAGAGATCGCTGTGTACAAACAAAATGGATATGCGATGCGCAACAATCAGCGTAAGATTAACAGAACATTATACCACAAAATCATTATACGGTTATTCTGGCCGTGTTATTACATCTATCCCAGGGGAAGCAGAGTCTTAGTTAGCTCATTTTACATCTTTGTTGCTGCAGATTTCTCATTAAAGTGACACAAACCTTCCTGTCCATGTGTTGAGCAGGTGAATATAACCTGTTGTCCCTTGTTATCAGCCACTTCAGACTGATAAGCAGAGGTAAGCATGCCCTTAGGCTAAGTTTCTACCTGTTTTTTTTTTTTTGTGGCCAGAAAAAACGCCACAGCATTTTCCTGTGTTTGGCGTTTACTTGAGTTCTTTCTGGCGTTTTTTGCATTTGAGTGGAAATTGCATTTTTGGCCCCTCTGGTACCCAAAATTTGTTGGGTACCAAAAAAAAAAAAAGAAATTTAAAAAAGGATGCAGTAGTGATGGGAAAAAAAATGTATTTAACAAAATTTATATTTTTTATAACGAAATTTTTATTCATTTTTAATAAAGTGTGTGTGTTTCACTTTTTTTTTCTCTATTTTTAAATTTTTTAGGTAGTACTACTACTTCCAGCATGGAACAGACTGTTCCATGATGGAAGTAGTAGTACCTGTACTAATAAACATATCGCCCCTGGTGTCAGTCGTGACACCCGATGCTATCGTCCATAGTATAGCAGAGATGTGGAGCGGCTCTATACAGTGCTCGCATCTCTGCTCTGTACCAGTGATGTGAATAGAACATCACTCATTCATATTTTCGGCCCAGAGTAGGGATTGGCCGGATTGTTGCAGCCAATCGCAGCTCTGAGGGAAATATGAATCAGTGATGCTCTATTCATATCACTGGCCGGAGTATAGAGCAGAGATGCGAACGCTGTATAGAGCCGCTCCACATCTCTGCAATAGATAGGACGATCGCATCGGGTGTCAGGAGTGATAACCGCTATTATCTGTTCTTAACTGCAGATACTACTACTCCCAACATGGAGCACACTCTGCTCCATGCTGGGAGCTGTGGTACCTGTATTAATAGACTGATCGCAGCGAATGTAACTTCTGACACCTGTTGCGATCTGCAGGTGCTACAGCTACCAGTATTGAGCAGAGTGTGCTCCATGTTGGGAGCATTAGTACCTGCAGTTAAGGACACATCACAGCAGATGTCACTCCTGACACCCACTGCGATCCTCCTGTATAATGTATAGATGCGGCGGGCCGGCCACTCTTCTTTGGTCCCTTGCACTGCCGTATGCAGTCATGGCCGTAAATGTTGGCACCCCTACAATTTTTCTAGAAAATGAAGTATTTCTCACAGAAAAGGATTGCAGTAACACATGTTTTGCTATACACATGTTTGTTCCCTTTGTATGTATTGGAACTAAACCAAAAAAGGGAGGAAAAAAGCAAATTGGACATATTGTCACACCAAACTCCAAAAATGGGCTGGACAAAATTATTGGCACCCTTTCAAAATTGTGGAAAAATAAGATTGTTTCAAGCATGTGATGCTCCTTTAAACTCACCTGGGGCAAGTAACAGGTGTGGGCAATATAAAAATCACACCTGAAAGCAGATGAAAAGGAGAGAAGTTCACTTAGTCTTTGCATTGTGTGTCTGTGTGTGCCACACTAAGCATGGACAACAGAAAAAGAAGAGAACTGTCTGAGGACTTGAGAACCAAAATTGTGGAAAAATATCAACAATCTCAAGGTTACAAGTCCATCTCCAGAAATCTAGATTTGCCTTTGTCCACAGTGTGCAACATTATCAAGAAGTTTGCAACCCATTGCACTGTAACTATTCTCCCTGGGCACAGACAGAAGAGAAAAATTGATGAAAGGTGTCAATGCAGGATAGTCCGGATGATGGATAAGCAGCCCCAAACAAGTTCCAAAGATATTCAAGCTGTCCTGCAGGCTCAGGGAGCAACAGTGTTAGCACGAACTATCTGTCAACATTTAAATTAAATGAAAAGCTATGGCAGGAGACCCAGGAGGACCCCACTGCTGACACAGAGACATAAAAAAGCAAGACTACATTTTGCCAAAATGAACTTGAGTTAACCAAAACCCATCTGGGAAAACGTCTTGTGAACAGATGAGACCAAGATAGAGCATTTTGGTAAAGCACATCATTCTACTGTTTACCGAAAATGGAATGAGGCTTACAAAGAAAAGAACACAGTACCTACAAGGAAATATGGTGGAGATTCAATTATGTTTTGGGGTTGTTTTGCTGCCTCTGGCACTGGGAGCCTTGAATGTGTGCAAGGCATCATGAAATCTGAGGATTACCAACAGATTTTGAGTTGCACTGTACAGCCCAGTTTCAGAAAGCTGGGTTTGCATCCGAGATCTTGGGTCTTCCAGCAGGACAGTGACCCTAAACATATGTCAAAAAGCACCCAGAAATGGATGGCATCAAAGCCCTGGAGAGTTCTGAAGTGGCCAGCAATGAGTCCAGATCTAAATCCCATTGAACACCTGTGGAGAGAGCTTAAAATTGCTGTTGGGAAAAGGCGCCCTTCCAATAAGTTTGCAAAGGAAGAGTGGTCCAACATTCCTGCTGAGAGGTGTAAGAAGCTTATTGATGGCTATAGGAAACGACTGATTTCAGTTATTTTTCCCAAAGGGTGTGCAACCGAATATTAAGTTAAGGGTGGCAATAATTTTGTCCAGCCCATTTTTGGAGTTTGGTGTGACATTATGTCCAATTAGCTTTTTTTCCTCCTTTTTTGGTTTAGTTCCAATACACACAAAGGAAATAAACATGTGTATCGCAAAACATGTGTTACTGTAATCCTTTTCTGTTAGAAATACTTCATTATCTAGAAAAATTTCAGGGGTGCCAACATTTATGGCCATGACTGTATATCCACCTTTTCATATTTCCCACAGAGAGTTGTGATTGTCTGGAACCCTCTGGCCAATCACAGCTCTCTGCGGGAAATACGAATAGGTGTATATATACGGCAGTGCAGGGGACCATAGGAGAGCAGCCGGCCGCATCTATAAAATTATACAGAAGGATCGCAACGGACCCAGGTGATCTGTCAATTAGTACAGGTACTACTACTCCAATCATGGAACAGTGTGTTTCATGCTGGGAGTAGTAGTACTACCTAAAAAAAAAAATAAAGAAAAGTGAAAAACACACACATACTACATTTTTATTATTGTAGGTTACATTTTTTGTGCACTGCCCACCCACATAAATTGATCCCTGTTTAAAAGTTAATAAAACATTTTTTGTAAAAAAGATGCATTTCATTAAATACAATTTTTTTCCATCACTACTGTATCTTTTTTATTATTATTTTTTAATAAAAGAATAAAAACCGCGTGCAAAAACGCCAAAGTAAAAACCCACATGTCGTTTTTCTTGGCGTTTTTTCACTTCCATGAAAAACTTCTATTGGAGAAAAGCGCTAAGATTTCAGGGAAAAAAACGCCATAGGCTCAACATGCTGCGACAGTGAAAAAACGCCAAAAGGATAAAAAAAACGCCAAACTAAAAAACGGCAAGTGGAAAAAGAATTTTGCGATTTCTCATTGATCTACAGCTAACATCTGGCCACAGCGTTTTTTGGCCGAAAAAACGCCATACTGCAGAACTGGCATTTTTCTTGGCGTTTTTCCCACAAGTAGAAACTTAGCCCTACACCAGTGTTTCTCAACCAGGGTGCCTCCAGATGTTGCAAAACTACAATTCCCAGCATGCCTGGACAGCCTTTGGCTGTCCAGGCATGCTGGGAGATGTAGTTTTGCAAGACCTGGGGGCAACCTGTTTGGGAAACACTGCCTTACACATTAGGTTGGTGAACACAGATGATTTCAATAAAACCAGGTATTTAACAATATACGGTTATTTTAGCCATGTTTGAAATTTTCTCTGATAGTCACTAGCTATGAGTGATCATTTTTGGAGTGTTTCCAAAACCTTCCCAAAAAGATCGTTCATACTTCGCCCAGTGTCATTGATAATGCAAGGCCAGTCTGAACAGCTGTAACTGCCAGTATGGGCTAGAAAAACTATGGCTCAGAGGAGAATTGTTCAGTGCTTGGTTAACCATCAAACTTCCTCTATCCCATGCATGTGGCCACTGTAAGGGTACGTTCACACGAGCGGATTTACAGCGGATTTTACGCTGCGGATCCGCTGGTGAAGGCCCACTCTATGCTGTCTTTACATCTGCCTGCTCGTAGCGGCAATACGCCGCGACGAGCAGACACACTGCAGCGATGTGCGCTGCGTACACGCACAGCGCAGCCACTCTCCCTGCTCTGAGCTAGGCAGAGAGCTCCCGCGATGTGCGAGTATACTGCGTATTGCCACTACGAGCAGGCACATGCAAAGACAGTATAGAGCGGACCTTCACCAGCGGATCCGCCGCGAAATCCGCTGCGAAAATCCGCTCGTGTGAACGTACCCAAAGGCTATGTTCACACAATGGAATTCCGCACGGAGATTGCGAGTTCCTTTGATATCACTTGGATTCTGCCACACTGTGCACATGGCGGAATTTCCACAGCAGATGTATCCTCCGCGGAAATCTTGATTCCGGAGTCCGCAGAAAGAATGGACATTGCCCTCTATGAGACGGCGCATTTCTGAGTGGTCCTAGCATCGGCATGTTCTGCTTTCACTCCGCTGTCGGGGCATTGTCTGCAAGGAAATTTTCTGTTCGAACACTGCCTGTGTGAACATAGCCTGAGGCTGGGTTTACACATTGCATAACATCACATAGTTTTCTGCAAATTGCAATGGTTCACGCCAACCATTATAACAATCATATGCTTCACCTGTATTTGCCACAAAACATGACAATCTGTGGTAAACCACATGCCATACTTGACAGGAAATGTGGCTACAAAAGGTGATGTCAGAGAGTAGCTTTGCATATTATTCTTTCCAAATAGTTTAATAAATCAATTGTTAGACAGTAAAAGAATAATCAAATCTTCAAAGCGCAAGTCCAGCGTTGCCCTCCCGCCAGTTTTTGTACATTTGGTGTGGAGAGAGGCTGGAGTGAATACCGTGCACTAACCTATCAGTAAGAAAAGGGCTTATGTGCGACACTTGCTAAGTGTTGGTACACTTACGAGGCAAAAGTTACAGTTGCGAGTGTAATACAGACACAAAAATGCCTCTTTAGGGTAGGGTAGCACGTGTTGTATTTTGCCGAGTATTTGCTGCTGTGTATTTTTTACCCATTAAAGTCAATGGGTAGCAAAATCAGCAGCAGGAAAATATGCAGAAAACTGACCTAACAAAGGGTTTACTCACCTGAACTCAAAGCATCATGGGGGAGATTTATCAAAACCTATGCAAAGGAAAAGTTGCCCATAGCAACCAGTGTGATTAGAGAGACCTTGTTAAAAATGAAAGAAGCGAGCTGATTGGTCACTGTAGACAACTGAGCAACTTTTTCTCTGGACAGGTTTTGATAAATCTCCCCCCATAGACCTATGATATTATGAGTTCCAGTCAGAAAACCCACAATCAGGCTGGCACACTTGGCTATATTAAGTGTGTAAAAATGTGCCCATAATGAGCTTGTGTTAAGCTGGCTTTACAGGAACTTCCCAGCATGCCCATCATTGATACAAAAGACTCTCACAATCCTTGTCAGCAAAGATTGAAAACTTAAGAGCTTGCAGTTTTAAGGGTGAAAAGGTACCGGAACGTTGGTGTCACACCCGTGCCTCTTTCAGAATCTGGAAGATCCTTCCGTTGTCCAGTTTGGGGTCTGTTGCTTAGGGCAGATTGTAAGGCTAGGTTCAGACTACGGAATCTCCGGGCAGAAAATTTCCGCCTGGAGATTCCGAGTGCGGCCAGCGCTGACTGAATCAGTCGGCCCTAGGACCGCGCGGACACTGCAGTCTCCAATAGACTGCAATGTGTTCCATGAGTATTTCCGCCTGAAGAAAGAGCAACCCCATTCTTCAGGTGGAAATTTCCAAGCGGATTTTCCATTCAGAATTTGTGAAGAGGAATTTGTGAACGGAAACCCATTCACTACACTATACATTTTAGCAAGCGGAATTTCCGCCTGCAATTTCAAAGAGCAATTGCAGGCGGAAATTCCTTAGTCTGAACCTAGCCTAAGTAGACAGGGATAGAGGCTGTGGTTGAGCTTAGGCATATATCCCTGATTAATGTGATAGTTGGGTATCAGTATTCTGGATACCTTATAACCGCAGTAGATAAGTCACCACTATAGGAGTTTGAAAGGGAAACATGGGTCTAGCAGTGGCTTATTTCCCTCTCCTCATTAAAGGGGTAGTCCAGTGGTGAAAAACTTATCCTCTATCCTAATGATAGGGGATAATTTTCAGATCGCGGGGGGTCCAACCGCTGGGGCCCCATGTGATCTCCTGTACGGGTCCCCGACTCGCTGGCCAGATAGCGGGTGTTGACCACCGCACGAAGCGGCGGCTGACATGCCCCTTCAATACAACTCTATGGCAGAGCCGGAGATTGCCGAAGGCAGCGCTCCAGCTCTGCCATAGAGTTGTATTGAGGGGGGCGTGTCAGCCGTCGCTTCGTGCAGTGGTCAACATGCCCCCTTTCCGCTGGCTTTCGGGGCCCCGTACAGGAGATCTCGGGGGGTGCCCCAGCGGTCAGACCTCCCGCAGTCAGAAACGTATCCCCTATCCTTAGAACAGGGGATAAGTTTTTCACCACTGGATATCTCCTTTAAAAACATATAAGCTGAGTGTGCATGTATGTGGGCGATTTAAAGTTATAGCTTTTGAACTACAAGGGGGGACATTTATCAAAGCATTTAGTAGGTTTTTTTTTCTTAAAATTGCTGCAAAAACTACTCTATTGACTACTCTATTTTTTGTGCGACTTTTTGATTGTGCAGTGCCCTAAGCAAAAAAAAAAAAAAAGAAACTTGCTTACCTAAGCAAAAAGTGATTTTTGACTTGCACTGGTCAGAGATTTATCCAGTGCGAAAGTCGCTAAAAAGTTGCATTACATGAAAAAAACCTACTACATTTACTCCAGCTCAGACCAAAGCAAAAAATTGCTTACCTGAAAGAAATTTATCAACAGGCTGAAACCTGTTGATAAATAAGTCACACATAAGCAAAAAAAATTGTAACAAAAAAAATAACTAAAAAAAAGGAATATATAAGCAAACATTGATAAATGTCCCCCCAAGTGTTTAACTTACAGCTATTATTTGTATAAGTCCACCCTTAGGGTCATTGGTCTTTTAAGATCTCATCATGCTGTTTCTATCAAAGGTATTAAAGGAGGGATTTATTAAGAATAGCTTCTCGCATGCCAGTCTAAATGAATCCCCCGCCAGCGCACAGGCTCGCTGGATTTATGTAGAGTCGCCCGCCTCTACATAAATCTCTGTGCATCGGCGGATGCCTGTGCCTTAGCTGAAATCTTTGCCACCTCTGAGCTGGCAGAGATTTCAACTGCAGTATAGGCTTGCCAGCAACCATAATAAATTTGGTAAGCAGGGGGCGACCATGCCCCTTTAGCAGAAACCACACCCACTTTTAGGTGAAACTGAGAACATTTGCATAATTTGTGCTCAGCAAAAGCTTGCACAAAAAGTATGCAAATTTTGCCAAGCACACGATGAGAAATGTGTGTCCACCCCCTCCCCCTATACATTTTGGACAAGTGTCTTTGCCTTTGTTCTATCATAATTGGTAGCTAAATGCTACAAAGGAAAACCGGTCTGTAGGAGGCGCTGCTCGCATATGTGAAAGGACGGAGAGACTCAAGCCAGCACAGGTAAAGATTGTTTATTGTGCAAAAGAGTGGACAACGCGTTTCGGCACACACAAAGTGCCTTCCTCAGGTCCAAAAAGTACAATGCAAACTTCTTTGTTAGTAGGCAGAGTTACTGGTGGTGATCCTGTGTGCAACGAGGTACTGACCTTGTTCTATCATGTGATCTATGTCTTTCAGGTACATCCAGGGAGCATCCTCGCCAAAGGACATGGTGATCATAGTAGATGTGTAAGTACGGAGTCGTCTGTGTCAGAATGTTGTCATATAAGCTTATAAGACTATAGATCAGTGGTCTCCAACCTGCGGACCTCCAGATGTTGCAAAACTAGAAATCCCAGCATGCCCGGACAGCCGTTGGCTGTCCGGGCATGCTGGGATTTGTAGTTTTGCAACATCTGGAGGTCTGCAGGTTGGAGACCACTGCTATAGATGATAGGTTTATGTATTTTTAGTGGAATTGCCCTTTAACATGAGCATAACAGGTTTTGCACAGTTCTCCATCTCCCCTAGTGTTATTTCCCCGCAGTTTGAATGTCAGGCATTAACCCCGGAGCAGACATTGCTCCGCTCTGTATCCACTCACCTTCACGTATTTCTTTCTGAATCAATTTATTTGTCAATTCTAGTGTGCAGTTCTGTGTCACAACAGTTGGCAGTGCATGCCAATAATGTAGTAACGTCATGACAGGCCTCACCGGTAAAGTGCGGCTACGTAATGTTGGCTGTAGAGTGTGGTGACTGGAATGTAATGAGCTGAATGAAGGAGATGCCTTTATCTAGTGACAGCCATTAAAACCTTTACAGATCTCGGCCACAGATGCAAAGTCATTGCTGATAATCACACAGATTGTATTATGGATTCATCGCATCATTTATAGTCATCGTATCCTCCCATAATTCCATTCACTGCAGCATGCCAATACAGTGGTCCCTCAAGTTACAATATTAATCGGTTCCAGGACGACCATTGTATGTTGAAACCATTGTATGTTGAGACCATAACTCTATGGAAACCTGGTAATTGGTTCTGAACCTCCCAAAATGTCATCCAAAAATAGGAAGAAGTGAGGATTAAAGAAAAATAAATAGATAACTAATAGAGATGAAGCAAATCCTTACATATAAAAGTAAGAAAGAGCTGCTGGGAGCTGTAATCACTATCTATGTCAGTGTTTCCCAACCAGGGTGCCTCCAGCTGTTGCAAAACTACAACTCCCAGCATGCCCGGACAGCCAACGGCTGTCTGGGCATGCTGGGAGTTGTAGTTTTGCAACAGCTGGAGGCCCCCTGGTTGGGAAACAATGGTTTATGTAGAAGACAGGAGCTTCTTCAGGGTCCTATACAGTACACACAGTGTCCCAAATGGGCCTTACTTGGTGTCCAAAGGAGCAGGTAACCCTGGCACAGGTAAGGAGTAGTACAGAACTTGTTGTTCCTTCCTGTACTGTAGGGGGCGCTACCAGACAGCCAGTCAGTGCATGCACTTCAGTAATAAAGGTGATTTACCAGTGAATGTCCATTCTAATTGGTCAGTTCCTCCTGTTGTGACACGTTTCACAGATCTGGACTGTCCGTAGCATTGTATGTTGAGGCTGGTTTCAAGTTACAATGGTCCAAAAAAAGACCATTGTATGTTGAACCTATTGTATGTTGAGGCCATTGTAAGTTGAGGGATCACTGTATCTGAGAGGGGCTGTATGGCTTATGAATAGAATTCCAGATCTGTAAGAGTGCATTCCCACCACGTTTTTGCTATACAGTTCCCATATACGTTCTATGTGAAAACCGTACGGAACCGTATTGAAAACCGTATGCATTGACTCTCCATTGAAAACTGTATGCCAAAAGATGCATCAGGTTGTGTCCGTTTTGCATCCTGTACGGTTTTGTCAGTTTTTTTTTCCCGTACCCAAAACCGTAGTCTACCATGGTTTTTGGTCCTGGTTAAAAACTGTATTAAACCGTATACATTTTTTTTTTTTTTAACATGGGAGTCAATGGGAACCGTACAGAACTGTATGTGCGTATGGTTCCATCCAGTTTTCCCCATACGGTTTTTTGACTTTGCACAGTTTTTTTTTTCTTGGAATTTCAATCAAACAAGTGAAACTTTATTCAAAATGGAGTGAAAAGTTAAAAACGTATACATTTTTTTCTTACAAAACAGATGCAGCCGGACATAATTTTTCAAACCGTAAACAGTTTTTAACTGTATAAGAGTTGAAATTTGTACACACGTTTTGATACAGTTTAGTCAGGTTTTGAGGAATCCGTTTTTCATCAAAAACCTGATATGGGAACTGTATTGCAAAAACGTGGTGTGAATGCAGCCTAAGACTGTTACATGCACAGGGAGAGAGGAAGCGGTGAAGGTGCTACAGAATCGCTCATTGTTGTATATACTGCTGAGTTTGGCTTCTGGTTTGCATGATACATGTTTAGGATTCAGGGGGTGAATATATAATATATAATATATATATATGTGTTGCAGGAGTGGAAGCGTGAGCGGTCTCACCCTCAAGCTTATGAAAACATCAGTCATGGAGATGTTGGATACTTTGTCTGATGATGATTATGTGACCGTGGCTTCGGTAAGTGTCCCTACATTCGCTGTAGAATATTGCATCATATGTACTAGTCACCAAACCCCCCCCCCCCTTTCCTCCCCTCATAATGTCATGAAATCTAAGGGACAGATGTGTTACTGAATATGGAACTTTTATTTCATGCAGAATTATATTCTAAATTGTCATTTTCCATAGTTTCACGAGAAGGCAGAGCCTGTGTCCTGCTTCCGACAGCTGGTCCAGGCCAATGTGAGAAATAAAAAGGTGATCAAAGAAGCCGTCCAGGACATGGTTGCACGAGGAACAACAGACTACAAGGCTGGATTTGAATATGCTTTTAGCCAGCTACAGAATGTGAGTTACACAAAATGTCAGGCATCCAGTTCACCAAGAACCTTTAGGGTATGTTCACACTGCGGAATCCCCGCGGAATTCCGCGAGCAAAAGTCCGCACAGTGAACATTACCATCAGTGTGAATGGGTCTTCTGTGAGACCCGTTCACACTGCGAAATTTCAGCCGCCGATGAAATTGTTCCGTGCAAAGAAAGAACATGTTCATTCTTTGCACGGAAGTCCGCGAGCACTGCATAGCCGTCAATGGTGACGGCGTAGTGCCGCACGGTCCTACCGCCGCCGCCAGCTGCCAGTCTGAATCTCCGCTTGCTGAGTTCCGCAAGCGGAGATTCCGTTCACACTCTGTAGTGAGAACATACCCTTATTGTCACATGCAGGAGTCATGGTCACTTGCAGTACAATACTATCGGCAGAGAGTGTCACTGTCACATGCAGTAGAGTTAAAGGGGTACTCCAGTGGAAAACTTTTTTTCAGGTGTGATTTTTATATTGCCCACACCTATTACTTGCCCCAGGTGAGTTTAAAGGGGTACTCCGTTGGAAACCTTTATTATATATATATTTTTTTAAATCAACTGATGACAGAAAGTTAAACAGGTTTGTAAATTACTTCTGTTAAAAAAAATCTTAATCCTTCCAGTATTTATTAGCTGTATACTACAGAGGAAATTCTTTTCTTTTTGGATTTCTTTTCTGTCACGACCACAGTGCTCTCTGCTGACACCTCTGTCCATGTCAGGAACTGTCCAGAGCAGGAGAAAATCCCCATAGCAAAGATATGCTGCTCTGGACAGTTCCTAAAATGGACAGAGGTGTCAGCAGAGAGCACTGTGGTCAGACAGACAAGAAATCCAAAAAGAAAATAATGTCCTCTAGTAGTATACAGCAGCTAATAAGTCCTGGAAGGATTAAGAATTTTTAATAGAAGTAATTTACAAATCTGTTTAACTTTCTCGCACCAGTTAATAAAAAAAAAAAAAAGTTTTCCACCGGAGTACCCCTTTAAACTTTATTTTTTTTTAAGGCAACCACCTAAACTTGAATTGCAAAGTATATTTTAGTGGGTGGTCTTCTGAAAAATGGCCAGTATGTATATCAGTGTTTCCAAATCAGGGTGCTTCCAGCTGTTACAAAACTACAACTCCCAGCATGCCTGGACAGCCTTCGGCTGTCCAGGCATGCTGGGAGTTGTAGTTTTGTAACAGCTGGAGGCACTCTGGTTGGGAAACACTGATGTATAGTATATAATGAAACTGAAAACGGAAAGTCTTTTGGAGAGATTTTGATGTACATTATTATTATCAGCAGGTGTACCTGCCGTACATTTCTGTCATTAGCAGGTGTCACTGTCACATGCGGTACATTACTGGCAGCAGTAGTTGTCACTGCCACATGCAGTACATTACTATCACCAGCAGGTGTCACTGTCTTACATGCCTTATTTTTAATAAACTTAATGCAGACAAACGTCACACGTGCAAATTGTAATAAGATGATCATGATGTTCACGGACGGTGGTGAGGATCGCGTGCAGGACGTCTTTGAAAAGTACAACTGGCCAAACAAAACTGTAAGTGTTAAAGTAACCCTCTTATTTTGAATGAAATATTCCTTCTTGTTATGATAAATGAGACACACACACTCTTCTTTCCTCGCAGGTTCGCGTTTTCACATTCTCAGTTGGGCAGCACAATTATGACGTCACTCCCCTGCAGTGGATGGCCTGCGCCAACAAGGGTGAGTGTGTTCCCCTGGCTCTGTATATAATACAATATGGTGTCACCAACATGCATCTCATCATCTTCATTTTTACAGGTTACTATTTTGAAATTCCATCTATTGGAGCGATACGCATAAATACTCAGGTACAAAGGAAATGTCACATCATGCATTTGGGGATACATCAGGGTCTTAGGATTGTTCTGTCTGATGTGTTGAGGTACAGTTCTAAGAGATTAACCAATGGATTCCACTATTTAGGACTTGTATATTTCTGAGGTGTTGCCTCCATTAATGTTTGTGATGTCTGATGATTAGATTTTCTTTCCTTCTTGTTTTTGTGGGAACTCAGGAATATCTTGACGTTCTTGGGCGACCAATGGTTCTGGCTGGAAATGAAGCAAAGCAGGTTCAATGGACGAATGTCTATCAGGATGCGCTGGTGAGGAGCATAGCCCATTCCAACTTGTTCAATCCGGTCTTTATTAATCGTGCCCTTTCATCACTTGTCCTGTTCTTTCTTTAATTATTTTTCTCAGGGTCTGGGTCTAGTGGTGACAGGGACACTGCCTGTATTCAACCTGACATCTTCTGGACCTGATGAGTCTGGAAACCCTAGTAAGGTAAGGAAGTACAAGAGTAGTTTACAGTTTTGATGTTTATCTTTCCCCTGACCACTCTTCTTTTTTATTTTTTTCCCTTCATACTTTAATCATCCTGAAATAATATTTCATAAAATATACATTTCTCTCAGTCAGTTAAATTTTTCTGATACAGAGCTCCAAATCTTCCAAATAGTTACATAGATAGTCAGCAACAGGAGAATACAGCAGCACACTGCTAGCACAAAGATATAGATAAAACATGAGTATATAGATAGAACATGAAAAGCTATACAGCTGTAGTGCAATAAATGAAAATATGAAACTATGAAATTATGAGGTACTTAGCTTGCGAATTTGGCGGCCAAATAGCGTGGACCGTCCCACCACGTTAAGGTGACCTCATTCCGGGACGGACCCTACACTATGAATATGCCTCTGTGTGAACAGTTCAACAGGCATTGCAAGGTCTGAAACATCCAAGACACCTTATATACACCTAATAGAGGTGGGTGGGGTGCAGGAGCCAACATGGAGGTAGCCACTCCCCCGTATGTGTAATACAACCAAAGAATAAGTTGGCCAGCACTATTTGATTCCAAACTATTCTTTGGTTACATAGATAGTCAGATAGAATTGTGACTTTCTGCAGCCACCACAAGGGGAGCTCTCTGCTTACAGGTTTATACCGCTCCTATTGAATACAGTAATAAACTCTAGACATTAATTTCCATTCTTTGGTGCCCTGATGAAGAATCTGTATCAAGCCCAATATTACAAGTAGTGCTGTGCTCCTTACCTGCTGTCTGACAGGAGGCTCTTTAGGCCCTTTAACTTCTAGGGTCCAGGTGTAGTCACCCAGCCCCCTTCCAGAACTACACCAATAACTCAATTGTTGGAAATCCACTCCATTTGAAACCTTAGTGTAACAAGAGTCCTTAGAGGGTGCTAAGACACCCTAGATAATGTGATATCACATGACCCAGAGTTATGTCACATGGCATCTGTGTTGATGGCTGATGTCCTCTCTGCTCTAGTTTTTTTGTTCATGGGCCATCGTGTTTCTCTTTCAGAACCGGCAGAATCAACTAATTCTGGGTGTTATGGGTATTGACATTGCTTTGGACGATATCCAGAGACTGACGCCACGATATAGTGTAAGTGATGGGGGGAAGGGCACACCTAAAGGCCTTCTATGGGGATAGGTTTGTGTGTAGACTAGTTAGTGCTACTTGTGGGTAAAATAGTTTCCTGCTGTAATTTCCGGGTTCTCTTTCCACAGTTGGGGGCCAATGGTTACATGTTTGCCATTGATCTGAACGGCTACGTCCTTCTCCATCCCAACCTGAAGCCTCAAGTAAGACAATGCAGATGTGTTTCTGCAAGGGGCCTTGTATATCCACACCTAGTAGTTTGATGTCCATATTTATTTATACATTTCAATGTAGATAATATGCGAGCTATCAGATCATTTCTTGCTGAGCTTCTGTGATGTTATATTCAGACATCTCATCTTTGCAGGTCATCAACTTCCAGGAGCCGGTCACTCTGGATTTCCTTGATGCAGAGCTGGAAGATGAGAATAAAGAGGAGGTGATGTCCTCTCCTGTGTGTCCTGCATCTGCACCCAGTCATTGTTTTTATATTTATCATCTCTGCATCTTTTACCAGATCCGAAGAAGAATGATTGATGGGTTAGAAGGACATCAGTTCATCCGGACACTGGTGAAATCTCTGGATGAGGTAGGATATGGGTGCAGGGACTGTAATTGGTAATGATGGATACTTATGGTGGGGACACTGAAGGGGGGACATGCACCATGGGAAGAGTGAGGTTTGTTGTTGCCTTGGTGTTATTTTGTCATATTGATCTGTTGCTCTTCTCCCAGAGGTATATTGATGAAACAGAGCGGACCTACACCTATGCTCCAATACACAGCACTAATTACAGGTGAGCTTGGTGAAGACTCCTAGTGACCACATTCCAGGGGCTGCATCCATGCTAAAGATGTCACAATGCCAAAATGCACAGCACTCCCATATTGCCTTTCTCTGCAAAAGTCCAGTGTGCTGGTGCCATCTTGTGGGAAAGTATAGGTATAGGACAGGACCCTGCAGACTGAGGCAGCCTTTAGTTATAATGTTATCACCCTTATCCAGAGGTGGGGGATGTTAATTAGAAAATTCTACTTTACACCTGAATTTACACCTTACAGTGTGAGTGTCAGCAATGTGTCTGGAGATCCAAGTCTACAGATAGTTGTTTAGTGAGAAGTGTGTCTTATTACCATGTCTGAGTGTAACCTGACATCCCCGCTGCTGTCCTCATGCTGCAGGCTGAAGTCCTCGCTTGACTTATAGATCTTCATCTGACTACTGCTTTCTAGCGATGCAATAACCGGGGTTCCCCTTAACATAAAAATATCTGTCAAAGCTGGGTGTTATCCAGTGTGGCTGCCTCTAGGTTATCACCCTGCTTTTCTAGAGACCTGCACTGCCTGATTATACGATGGTATGGCAGACGAGGATCCTGGGAAGCTGAATGGCCCTTGTGGGGTGTGCATTTTCAGGTCTATTGGTTTGTCATCCAGCTTTTACAGAAATAAAGCAGATAAATGATTGAGTAGAATTGTTACTAGGGCTGCTGTCCACTGCAGAGTCAGGGCAGTGTCCCTCAAAGGATGTAATGGGAGTGCAATGTGCACAGTAACATGTAGTATTTGGCTGCTGAGCTCTGAACCTCTAGTAACATTTTCTTTTCCCTCCTCCCCTTGTTCCTTGCCCACCCCCATTATCTGGCTTTTCTGCTGTTTACCTTCTCTCCATTACTCTCCTTACTTATCCCCATGCTCACTGACAATCCCTGTCTCATGTGACCCTCTCCTCCCATTCTTTACCTCTTCTCCCCACACTCCTCTCCTCTTTTCCTCCTCCCCGCCTTCTCTCCTGGTGCCGGCAGCCTGGGTCTGGTGTTGCCTCTGTACAGCTCCTATTACCTCCGTGCTAATCTGAGTGATCAGATCCTCCAGGTGCAGTGTAAGTTTCCCCTTTGCTTGTGTGTATCCCAGTGAGTCCCCTTTTCCTGTCCCCCAGCTCATGCCTGCCCCCGGCCATCCCCCGGATTTGTCATTGTTGAGGGGGGACATGTCTGGGGGTGAGGGCAGAAGTTGGCAGCATGCGGAGCCTGGCAGACACTTGCTGCCCGGGAGGTGTGTGCATGAGACTTCTCTGTTCATCTGAATCATAATGAATGTCTTTCAGTTTGATTCATTCAGATTAATCTCTGAATCAGATGCTGCTTCTGTCTTTTTCTGCCTCTTCCTCTGTCTCTTCCTATCTTACCAGTACCATCTTACACTCTATTTGTATCGCCAGCACTCTCATACACCATATCCAACAACTCTCTCTAATACACTACTTTTCTCAACAGCTTTCTTATACTCTACCTATATCTGGAACTCTTTTACACTCTCTCTCTTTCTTTCTTTCTTTCTCCCTTAACAGCACTCTCTTACAATCTACCTCTCTAAGAACTCTCCTACACTCTACCTCTCTCAGCCCTCTCTTACACTCTACCTCTCTCAACAGTATTCTTTTATTCTACCTCTCTCAGCAGCTTTCTCTTACACTCTACCTCTCTCAGCAGCTTTCTCTTACACTCTACCTCTCTCCGCAGCTTTCTCTTACATTCTACCTCTCTCAGCACTCTCTTACACTCTACCTCTCTCCGCAGCTTTCTCTTACACTCTACCTCTCTCAGCAGCTTTCTCTTACACTCTACCTCTCTCAGCACTCTCTTACATTCTACCTCTCTCATCAGCTTTCTCTTACACTCTACCTCTCTCAGCAGCTTTCTCTTACACTCTACCTCTCTCAGCAGCTTTCTCTTACACTCTACCTCTCTCAGCAGCTTTCTCTTACACTCTACCTCTCTCAGCAGCTTTCTCTTACACTCTACCTCTCTCCGCAGCTTTCTCTTACACTCTACCTCTCTCAGCAGCTTTCTCTTACACTCTACCTCTCTCAGCAGCTTTCTCTTACACTCTACCTCTCTCCGCAGCTTTCTCTTACACTCTACCTCTCTCAGCAGCTTTCTCTTACACTCTACCTCTCTCAGCAGCTTTCTCTTACACTCTACCTCTCTCAGCAGCTTTCTCTTACACTCTACCTCTCTCAACAGCTTTCTCCTACACTCTCTCTCAGCACTCTCTTACATTCTACCTCTCTCAGTCCTCTCTTATACTCTACCTCTCTTAGCCCTCTCTTAAACTCTACCTCTCTCAATTGCTCTCTCTTACACTTTCTCTCTCTCACTCTCAACCCTCTCTCTTACACTCTATCTCTCTCAACAGTACTTCCCTACACTCTCTCTCCAGCTCTCTCTCCTTACCAACACCAATTTCTTCTTCTTGCAGCAGAATCCTCATGCTGTATTTTCCTCTATCACACTTATCATTCTATTTTCTACTATTCTGCGCTTTCTTCTCTTTTCTTGTCTACTTCTTATTTTCCTCTTCTATTCTCTCCATTTCTGTATATCTTTTCTTCTTTCTTCTCTTTTCTCCTGTCACCCCCTCCCCTCACACACACACTTTTGCTTTCCTTCTATTCTTTCTTCCTTTCTTTCTTTCTTCCTTTCTTTCTTTCTTTCTCCCCTTCTCTCTGTTTCTAGTTCTCTCTTCTTTCTCTTCTTCCTTTTCTGTCAGCTCTTTTCTGCTTTCCTCTCTCCTTTTTCTCTCCTACTTCTATTTCCCTCTCTCGTCTTTTCTCTTTCTCTTCCCTCATCTCTTTATTCTTAATTCTCTTTTCCTTTCCTCACTGGTCTTTCCTCTTTCTTCCTTCCACTCTCCTTTTTTCACTCTTCCTTGCAATTTTTTTTCTTTCTTCCACTTTGCTGGTCTTCTTCTCTTTGGTCCTTCCCCTTCCTCTTTCACTTTATTCTTTTCTTCCTCTTTCTCTCTCACTTCCTCTCCTTTCTTTTTCTTTCTCTTCTTACTCTACAACTCTTTTCTTTCTCTCCATTTCTCGTTTGCTGCTTATGTTTCATGGTGTTTCTTGCAAGATTTATTTTCTGTTTTGGTTTCAGTACAATTATGAGATACAATATTTTTATTCAATCCGCTCTTGAATAAAATATTGTTTGTAATGCCTCCTCCTTTCCACCCGTTCCTCCTTCTTTTTCTTTTGTGTTCTTTTTCTTTGTGTTGTTTTTCTGCCTCTCTGGTGGATTTTCACAGATCCAAACAAGAAAACTAAGGGCAAGTATATTCCAGCAATAGATCTTCCTGCCCCACAACCCACCACCCACCCGCCTGCCTGCCCGTCACCCTGCCCGTAATGCCTACTACCACCTCACAGAACCTGTCACTCCTCCTCCTGTCTGTACCCTCCTGTCAGTCCCCCAGACCTCCTTTTGTGATCTCCACCACTTGGGATGAAGTGAGACCCTTGTCCATCTCTCCTCCTCCTCCTTCTCCTGCATTCGTCCTCCTTATATTACTGCCTTCTCTGATCCCTCTGTGATAATAAGTCTTGTGTTGCCAGCAGCAGCTACATATATATATATATATATATTCCAATATATATATGTAGAGAATGTGTGTGCACATGACGGCAGCTGGTTCTTGGCCCAATGTTGCTATGGTGATTAAGGGGTTAAATCAGGCAAGTAATGGTCAATCCCTCTTGCTCCTTACTCTTCTCTGACTTCCTCTTTCTTCAGATGTCTCCGCCCGTTTTCTTTTCTTGTTCCCTCATTGCCCTCCTGTCGTCCTCCTGTCTCCTTGTAAGTTCCCACCTGTTTCCTTTAGCCATTCTCCCTTCTCTCCGCACAAATGTCTTATTACCCATCCCTACCGGGTGTCTCCGTCCACTTCACTCCTCATATGCCTTGCTGCCTCTCCTTGTATGGCCACTTGCGATGGAGTTGTGGCCTTCATCTAGTTATCATGAATGGGTATTAGTTTTGGTTACACCCGTTTACACCCGTCTCCTCCCATTCCTCTCACTCCTTCCACCTTCTTTTTTGCAGCACAAGCTGGGAGGTGGCCGTGCTGAGTGCTGTATAGACCATACCAGGGATCATTGCATTTTCAGGGGGTGGGTGTTTTTATTCACTCATTTTGTACTGGGTTCAAGAGAAAAAGCTTGTCCAAACCAGCACGGACCCCTGCAGCTTCTGCCTGATTCCCAGTGATCCTGTATTGGCAATGCTGATGAAACAATGGTAGTGTTCTGTAATAATACTCTAACCCCACCACCACCCCTCCTATCATCGCTTGCCCTTCCCTCACCTTGACCCCTATTAGAAGGTAACAGTCCAATCAGATGCGTGTATCCTGGCCACCCCACAGCTGTGCACCCCAGTGCATTGTGGGTGGTAAATTTGTGGCAATTTCAAATCACTAAGAGAGAAAAGAACAATCTACTTGCAAAAATAAATTCCGATATTTACATCAGTCATATGTTTAATCCTTCTTTGCAATTTGACCTGGTTACCATGGGCATAATTTACCAGTTATGCCTGCATCTATGAGAAGTATTAGATTGTGCCTTCCCAGTCCCCCACAATGCACTGTGCCTCCTGTCTGGGTGGCTCGTATGCTTGGACTGATTTGCTGGGTATCTCAGTGTGGCTTTGTAGGTGCCTGAACACAGTATTTCTGTGCTCCCTAAATGGTCCAGTTGAACTTAGCACCCAAGTACTTACTGCATGTCTAATGGGCACTTACTAAGATCTAAGGGAATCGGCCACCCACCAGCTTAGAAAAGAGCTTTGTCACTCCTGTATGTACACACACGCAACCACACAGTGAATGTAGCACACACTGCTGAAACCATGACTACCACAGTCTCAAGAGGTAAGTTGTCTTCATTCCTATGACTTACACAAGCACAAACTCTGACTTCTACAAAAAAAAAAAAGTCTCAGACTCAAAAAGTAACCACCCTACTTACAGTTCATATATAAATATACAAATAATGAGTCTCCATAAACAGCAGAGTGTATGTATGTTACATTACTTATACTACTCCTGAGTCAAGGTGCCCATACACCTTATGCTAGAGTCAGCAAAACTCTCCAACCTTGGTGCGTTTGGCCAACTATCTAAGGTGTATGGAAGCCTCCCAACTCTTCACCGGCAATGATGTCAGTGAAGAAAAGGGTTGGCTGGATTTTTAAAGCCCATCTCTATTGTTCTGAGAGGGATAACCTTTCTGGTTACAGCTTAGCCCTCCTCATAGAGGGTATGTGGCCATGCCAAATGTTCACGTGTATGGAAAAGTCAGAAGAGGTAATTGTCACCCAAATGAACGACAGTTATTGAAAATGTATGGCCTCCTTTACAGCATATCATTTCAGCAGTAGAATTTACAGTGAGGTTAGTTGTAGAGTATAATACAGACAATAACCCCAGTGCCTTGTGTGTAAACAGTAACTGCACCAGCAGACTAGTGAGTTCAGCTCTGGATTATAATGCAGGATGTAACTCTGGATCAGTACAGAATTAGTAATGTAATGTATGTACACATTTATTCCACCAGCAGACTAGTGAGTTCAGCTCTGGATTATAATGCAGGATGTAACTCTGGATCAGTACAGAATTAGTAATGTAATGTATGTACACATTTATTCCACCAGCAGACTAGTGAGCTCAGCTCTGGATTATAATGCAGGATGTAACTCTGGATCAGTACAGAATTAGTAATGTAATGTATATACACATTTATTCCACCAGCAGAATAGTGAGTTCAGCTCTGCATTATAATGCAGGATGTAACTCTGGATCAGTACAGAATTAGTAATGTAATGTATGTACACATTTATTCCACCAGCAGACTAGTGAGTTCAGCTCTGGATTATAATGCAGGATGTAACTCTGGATCAGTACAGAATTAGTAATGTAATGTATGTACACATTTATTCCACCAGCAGACTAGTGAGTTCAGCTCTGGATTATAATGCAGGATGTAACTCTGGATCAGTACAGAATTAGTAATGTAATGTATGTACACATTTATTCCACCAGCAGACTAGTGAGTTCAGCTCTGGATTATAATGCAGGATGTAACTCTGGATCAGTACAGAATTAGTAATGTAATGTATGTACACATTTATTCCACCAGCAGACTAGTGAGTTCAGCTCTGGATTATAATACAGGATGTAACTCTGGATCAGTACAGAATTAGTAATGTAATGTATGTACACATTTATTCCACCAGCAGACTAGTGAGTTCAGCTCTGGATTATAATGCAGGATGTAACTCTGGATCAGTACAGAATTAGTAATGTAATGTATGTACACATTTATTCCACCAGCAGACTAGTGAGTTCAGCTCTGGATTATAATACAGGATGTAACTCTGGATCAGTACAGAATTAGTAATGTAATGTATGTACACATTTATTCCACCAGCAGACTAGTGAGTTCAGCTCTGGATTATAATGCAGGAGGTAACTCAGGATCAGTACAAGTTAAGTATAGTAATGACTGGAACTCAGGATCAGTACCAGATAAGTAGTATGAATGTATATATATTGTGAGTGCAGGTCTGAAGTATAACACAGGATATAACTCAGAATCAGTTCAGGATAAGTAATATAATGTATGCACACAGCAATTTAACTAGTAGAATCGTGAATGCAGCTCTCTAGTTTATTCTAGAATGTAACTGAGGATCAGTACAGGATAAGTAATGAATGTATACAGTGACGCCCCCTTCAGAAGAATAGTGAGTGCAGCTCTAAAGTATAATACAGTATGTATCTTAACAGGATGCCCAAGAAGAGGGCTGGGGTACCATAAATACAAAAACACACCAAACTTCCATGGATGCCTTGGTGCAAAACCCCTTATTCAACCACCTCCTACTAAACTTGTTTACTTACATGATAAAACGTTACTTTTATTGGTGATTAGTAAAACAATGATTCCAGAAAACGGTATTATTAAAACTCCAGCTTCTGTCCACTAATGGACGAAAAGCCCCTGCAGACACTACTCGCATGTGGACTTGTTACTGATATAGAACAATAACCACTTTGCATACCCTACATGTTTCGTGGCATTAGCCACATCTTTGTGGGTGTAGAGGCAAGTTGTTTTTCTCTGACTCTCGGGTAAGAGCAGTATATGTACATTAGTGGACAGAAGCTGGAGTTTTAATAATACATTTTTCTGGAATCATTGTTTTACTACACCATACTAAAAGTGAAGTTTTATCATTTAAGTATATAAGTTTAAGTGGGGGTTGAATAAGGGGTTTTGCACCCAGGTATCTGCGTAAGTTTCCTTTCGGCAGTTGGTGTTTTGTGTGTTTTTGTATAATACAGGCTGTAACTTAGGATCAATACAGTATAAATCAGCGGTCTTCAAACTGTGGCCCTCCAGATGTTGCAAAACTACAACTCCCAGCGTGCCCGGACAGCCAACGGCTGTCCGGGCATGCTGGGAATTGTAGTTTTGCAACATCTGGAGGGCCACAGTTTGAAGACCACTGGTATAAATAATGTGATGTGTATACACAGTGATTCCACTAGCAGAATAGTGAGTGCAGCTCTGAATTATAATACAGGATATAATTAATTATCAATACAGTATAAGTAATGTAATGTATGCACACAGTAAATCCAGTAGCAAAATATTGTGTAAAGCTCTGGATTATAATATAAGTTGTACCTTAAAATCTTAAAAACTTACTTTGTAGAATAATCCTATATGTAAAATGAGGCAGACATAAATACTATGTTTCTCTGTCTCATGCATGCACTAAAAGGAATAGATTCCAATGATTCTTTGTTCATAATACGCTCATCTGAAACTGGCCTTATTTAACTCAAATAAAACCTTTTACTTTTGAACTAAAATGATCTTATATGAAAGTAGAAATTTCCCCTAATTCTTGTCAGATAAAAGACACGCTGCAGTTTTTTTTTTATATTTCACTAAAGCTGCAGTGGTAAAAAAAAAACACGGGAAGACCTCAAAGATCACACACAAATCAGATTATTCAGCTGCTGTGGTTCCTTAAAGAGGGGGTCCAACCCTGGGCTTCTGTCCCTTTTACTATTCTGTGGTAAATACTTCTGCTGGATTTCCATCTTCAGGAACTAAGCCTTGAAGGAAGGGATGTGACCCGAGGCTCATGGAAAGGGCATGAAGGGGAAACAGACATAATATGAGAACTGAATTGATCCTTCCTATGGGCTCCCTTTCTTTGTATACTACTACAGTTTACATTTTGCTACGGTAGACCAACAATACTGCTCCACCAGTATTGTATTGTGTATTTTAAAGTTTAAAGAGAACCTGTCATCAAACCATATTTTCTAAACTAACTCAGATTATATTCCCTAACTACTCCTAACTCCCCTCCTTCCTTTAAAACTATTTTCTCAGCTTTAAAAAGCTTTGTATCATCATACCTTTCCCCTTGCTCATATTGTGTGAGCTCCCGGCAGGAGAAAGTGGGCGTTCCCTAGCAGGCGTAATGTCACTGAAGCCTTTAAGAGCTGTGCCTCGCCATGCCCCGCACGCACTTCCTGAGTTTGGTCTCCTGCCAGGCCAGAAGGAGACCATATTAACTGACTTGCGGCAGGGAACAGAACAGGGCCACCTAGTTGCCATTTTTTCAATCACATTAAAAACATATAAAGGTTGAGAATTTTATCAGCAAGTAAATAGTGTCTTATAATTACATAAGGAACAATATATTGAAAGTTTAGTTTGGTAACAGGTACTCTTTAAAGGGTTTGTCCAGTGAAAACTATCTCATCCCAGAGTAGGGAATAAGTAAATTGTGAGGGGTCCGACCACTGGGACCCCCTCCATCTCTGGAACAGGACACTGGCTCTCAGTGAAGAGTGTGTACTGTAAACTGCTATGGGTGCGTAGGAGATGCCCGAGTGCTGTACTCTGGTTTCTTAAGCACTCCAATAGAAATGAATGGAGGGCTTGCAGTGTACAGCATGAGCTCCTCACTGAGAGCTGGGGTCTCCTTCTGAGATTGTGGGGATCCCAGTGGTCGGACCCCCTGTGATCAGCTACTCATCCCCTATTCTTTGAATAGGGGATAAGATATTTTTTACCGAACAACCCCTTTTAAGGATGCAGTGCAGCACATTTTTGGTTTGTGTTGTCACATGACAGATACAGCTATATGAATAACATGAGCTAAACCTTGCTCCAGGGTTGAATAACAAATGGCTGTCACAATAGAAAATAATACAGGACAGATAGGGAAATTCTACTTTACCAGTGGGCAGAAGATAAATGCCATAAGTCTATGTCTGCAGCCTTATGCAGAGGAGACAAGAAAACATGCAAGTCAGCGGGAGTTGTCTCCCTTGCCTTGCTGTCAGACTCAGGACCTTGAGGTCAGGATTACACAGACCAGTACCCAGGGTATAGTAATCCAAACTAGTCGTCTTGTGTACTGGATAGTCACATGCAGAATATTGCCTAATATGTTGGAAAGCAATGCCACAGAGAAAGTAAGAACAGCAGGTTCTGCAACATTTCCCTGGCTTAGTTGTATTTTCCATTGTAGGACACTGTCCAGTGCTCATTGAGAGTTCAGGTTTGGTGGCTCTAAGTACAAGGGGCTGGCCTTCTTCCCACTCCAGAGATACAAAGTCTTACTCCATCCCCATGCACCATCATCTCAGCAGCAGCACTCTGTGACTCCCCAGCTGTCAAACCACAAGTTCCACCTTGCCTTACCAAACTCAGTTGGAGAGCCCCAGGTTGCTTGACTCTATTATGAAGATACATTCCTTAACATTTGGGCAATTCTTCTTCATCTTCTCTCCACTTCATTGACTTCCATTGTTTCACCTGAAGGTTATTTACTAAACCTTGTGGCCAGATCCCCTCATCCCATATATCTTGCAGAGCAGATCATAGTGCCCAGCACACAGCGCAAGGGATCCCCCACATATCACCATTATATGAGAAGCACACGGCCCCCCCCTCATGTGGACAGAATAGATCTCTCCCCTCACTTGCTGGATAATTCTTTTTATCTGTTACAGATTTTGAGTCTCTGATGCCGAATACCTTTGAGTCTGAAGGTCGAGTGTTCTTGGCTCCAAGGTAACGTGACCATCACAGTGCATCTTGCTGGACCACCTAAGTGTCTTCTCCTCGTTGCTTCATTTCTTAACATTCTTGTTAAAACTTTTGGTCATTTACCTTAATAGGAACCTGTCACCTGTGTAGCTTCCTAAAAATGAAGGCAGCTATATTATTTCTTCAAATGCAAATAAGGGAACTAGAGCTCCACCACGACTCCTAAGGCACACTCCTGTTCCTTCTCTTAGCCAATTGATAAATCTGGGATGGATGACTTGCCATCCATTCTTCAGGTTGTCAGTGGTTGGAGCTTTTTCCCCTTATTCATCCTCCCTCTCTGTTTTCCTGTCCTTTTGGTTCTTTCTGTCCTGTCTTCTCCATATCTTGCATTCTCCTGTCTGATGTTCTCCTTCCCACCTCATCTCCACAATCGCTTGCAGGCAGTACTGCCAGGACTTGGAACAGTCAGAAAACAACACAGAGTTCTTGTTGAATTTCATTTCACTAATGGAAAAAGTGACACCAGACTCCAAGCAGTGTGAGTATTGTAGAGGGAAGATATACAGAGGATGATGGTGGTAATGATCAATGGTGAGGATGGTGGAAACTGATGTCATGGATGATGGTGGTGACAATGGAGTCTGATGGGGAATTAATAATGGGAGCAGATGCTAGTGGAGGCTGATATGATGGATGATTGTAATGATGATGGAGGTCGATGGGGGATGATAATGGGTATAACATAACATAGTTATCTTTTTCTGCAGGTGACAGCTTTCTCCTGCATAACCTGATCTTGGATACAGGCATTACACGAGATCTCGCTGACAAAGTCTGGAAGGATAAGGACCTTCTCACGTAAGGAAAATTTATATGACTGACATTGCTCACCAGGCAATCACATAAACAGATGAACCTAGTACGAAATAGTTGACCAGAACTTAAAGTGTATCTGTCAAAAAAAATCTTTTGACATGTCATAGGGAAATGTCAAAATTGTTGATTGGTTTTGATCTGATTGTGTCTATGAGACCAGAACTTCCCCACAGACTTCCATCCGTCCTGGTCATGTGACACAGAGCAAGGAGAGATCATGCTAAGTGTGCACTTCTCCCTGCTTGTTCTCATCAATCAGCGTCTGAACACTTAGTCCCCGACCAATCACAACTAATGATATGTCTCAACATATCAAAAGTTTTTTTTTTTATGACATGCACTTTTTTTTGTGGGTGATTGATTTGTCGGATCAGCTCAGATCCGGGAAAAATCACAATACAATATGAGCAGTTATCACATCTGAAACATATGAAAAGTATGGTGGGCACCACCAAATTAATAAGGGTGCTGTCTCATCAGAAAGCCCAAAAACATAGCACAGCCATACATCAAGAAAAGCTGGCATGTTTTAAAAAGCGACTCACACTCATGGAAATTATAATTTTTATATTAGAGGATTTTTGAGATGAGAGACTTTGCCTGATACGAACATTTGTGTAATGATAAGAGAGATTTGTTAGAATTTTGTTGTCTTCATTTCTTATGGAATGGGCAACACATTGACTAGTTAATAGCCCCAATGGGCTACTTACCTTGGACAATGAGCTTTCCAAATCCAGGGTGGCAACTTGGCCTATTTCAATCTATGAGTATTAAATCAGGGGAATATATATTTTTTCTCTTTCATTGTATAATGAACTTTTATTTGAAAAATTGTTATTATCATTTGTTGTTTCTATCATGGATAGGGGGTATCTATGCATGAGTGCCCATATATATCACTTTAAGGTGCGTTCTACCTAAAGGTTTATACATATTTTTATGGACTACATATTGAGTTTGATTTTCATCCTAAGAGAGGTTATAACTGCTCCTTGTTTTTATTGCTACATCTAACATGGACAAATGTTCATATTCTAATGTACCCCTCTTAATGCTTTTTGCATTCTTCTGTTAGAAATTCATAAATACAGGTATCTTCTAGTATATCCTGGTACGCCTTTGGTCTTTGGTGTTTAAGGACCGAGGGTGTACCTGTACGCTCTGGTCCCGTTACCTGGTTTGAAGCGGGCTCACGAGTTGAGCTTGCTCCAAACCCGGTGAGTCCCGACTGCTATCAGCAGCCAGGAATGAACGTTAAGGCCGGGCATCACTGATCAGGCCGATGCCCGGCATTAACCCTTTAAACGCCGCAATCAACTTTGCGGGGTTAACAATCCCAGCAGCTCAGCCAAGCTGTTTGGGAACCATCACGGTAAAAACGCGATGTCCCGATCAGCTGAGTGGAGGGCAAGAGGGCTCTTACCTGCCTCCTCGCCTTCAGCAGGCTGGAGCAGCAGAGCACCGATAACACTGATCAATGCTTTGCTATAGCATAGCATTGAACAGTGTATGCAATTGAAAGATTGCATGGTATAGCCCGCTATGGGGCCCAAAAAAAAGTGAATTCAAAGAATGCATCTGTGAGGCTCTCGGTACCTACATCTGTCAGTGTTGTTCTTACTTTATATTCTTATCTATTTTGACTATGATATTAGGTAGTGCATGCGCTTAAAGGGGTACTGCCACCCTAGACATCTTATCCCCTATCCAAAGGATAGGGGATAAGATGTCTGATCTCGGGGGTCCCGCTGCTGGGGACACCCGCAGTATTGCATGCGGCACCCACCTGTTTTTTGTGCGGAAGCGATGGAGGGTCCGTTCCCGTAGTCGCGACTCAGACCCTCCAGCGCTTCAGCACAAAAAACAGGTGGGTGCCGCATGCAATACTGCGGGGGTCCCCAGCGGCAGGATCCCCAGCGGCGGGACCCCCGAGATCAGACATCTTATCCCCTATCCTTTGGATAGGGGATAAGATGTCTAGGGTGGGAGTACCCCTTTAATACAGTATTTGTCCATGTATGATAACGAAATGTTACCATATATGTTTTACAACAATGGCCCTGATTTACTAAGAGTGGAGTGTTTATTCTGGAGTGATTTCAATATCACTCGTCTTTTTTTTCAGGCTTATTTACTATTCTGTCGCACATGTCGGTTATTTTTCTGTCGCAAATGGTTTAGATGTTTCCATGAATCAAAAGTATTCATGTGTTATAATTTTTCAAACATTACAACAATTATCCTTGTTTATCAGCTTGGGTGTTAAATTGATTTAAACCTAATATTGCAAATGTGTTAAAAAGAAAAAAATATATAAACATTAACTATCACAAAAGCATTCAGTGTTGAACTGTACAAAATGTTTTCAGGTTATAAAAAAAAGTTACTTTCACACAAAACACAATGGTAAACAGTCCCTTGTTACATATCACTCCATTTTTGAAATTTCACTCGGCCTCTTGGCTGTCGGTTGTTGTGTGAGGCAAACTCATACTTTTTCTCAAGTGATTTTCGAAGTACTGTGAGTAATTTTTGTTTTTTGTCGGTAAAACACCCATTTTTGCATAAAACACGCCCATTTCAGAGTGAAAAAAAAACACTCCGAGTGTTTTCTAAAATGTCGGCTGTGTGACTAAAATTTGGTCACATAATTAGTCGCACAGACGTTGCGACAAAAATTTAGGCGCAATAACCGAGTCGGTTGTAATTTAGTAAAAAGAGTCTGTTGGACTTAAGTAAATGAGGGCCAATATGTTCTATTTAGTGTATAAAAAGAAAAAAGTTGGGTTAGCCCCTCTAGGCTAAATGGTCAGACTTGTCTAGAGATATTTGGTTATATCTATAGTGGTATATACTACTGTTGTATCCGTATGTGTGCAATATCTTTATGGAAATGCCAAATGATGTGGTAAAATAATAAAATGCGGCAGTATATAATATTTGCCCTTATATAATATTTGCAATAGAGTAATATCCTATTTATGGTGCATATTTATAAGAAATATAACATTTTCTTACAGTTTAAAAGTATACATGTTGCATTAGTGAGAAAGGACAGATATATCAAAGTAAGAATAATTACAATAATAAATGTACCATAAATAAAATAAATAAAATTAACAAGGCTCTCTTGTAATTAAACCACATTTGGGTATGCAGCTGGCAATAGTTTTTCAGAGTGTCTATGGTCAAAGACAAATGTTCCTCTGGCTATTTAGGTTTTCATATAGTTCATACGATGCAGGGTGCAGTATTTACCTTTCTCATCGCTGCGCTCGTAAGTGATACTGTACTCACCGTTTCTGCCTCCCAGGAGTGGCATCCCGCTCCGATGTTACCGTGCGGCTGTCTGTATCACCTCTGTATCTCCTCTGACAGACAGCCACACGGTAACATTGGAGCCACACACAGAAGGAGCGGAATGCCACTCCTGGGAGGCAGAAGCGGTGAGTACAGTATCACTTACGAGTGCAGCGCTTAAAAAGGTAAATACTGCACCCTGCATCGTATCAACTATATGAAAACCTAAATAGCCAGAGGAACATTTGTCTTTGACCATAGACACTCTGAAAAACTATTGCCAGCTGCATACCCAAACGTATGCTCTGGTATTTTGAGGTGATACTGGGAGTTAGCACTCGGTGATAAGTGTGAGTGAGACGCCATTGTCTATTAGTCTTTTTTCTATTTGTTCTATTTAGTAGTTTTATAACTACCTTTGGGACGTATTCACTGGTCTTGTCATATGATCTGGTATAACAGGTAGGAGCAGGAGAAAAAAGGTGGAAATTATAACTCCATGTGCCAGACCCATCAGAACGAAAACAAAAAGCCCTATAAGAGATATTAAAGTCTTTGGTAGAGGAAAAAGTCCAAGACAACTGCATATTTGCAAAACGATCTGACTTATTCCTAAGTGGTAAGGTCAACCCCTACATCTTCTGAATCCCTTATTTACCAATGAATTAGAGTGGGAGATTTCCAGAGGGCCAGAGTACAGGAATTTAAAGTGTCCCTGTCATTTGCAAAATCTTTTTATATTATTTAGATAATAACATTATATGTGCATTTGTAATATACATTGGTTAAAAAAATTGTAAATTTTTGGGTGAAAAAATGCTGTTCCTGCAGCTATTGCCTGTGTGTGGCTGGGACAAAAAAAACAGGAAGTGTGGGTGGGACAAGCAGGGCTCTGTGCAGGCTCCTGGCTTGACAATCAGTCTGCAGTGTGAGCCAGAGGGGGCATGTCAATCAGTCTGCAGTGTGAGCTGGGGGGGCATGTCACAGAGCCTTACTGCACAGAGACCTGCTTATCCTCACTGCACAGAGCCCTGCTTGTCCTCAGTATACAGAGCCCTGCTTGTCCTCAGTGTACAGAGCCCTGCTTGTCCTCAGTGTACAGAGCCCTGCTTGTCCTCACTGCACAGAGTCCTGCTTGTCCTCGGTGTACAGAGCCCTGCTTGTCCTCAGTGTACAGAGCCCTGCTTCTCCTCAGTGCACAGAGCCCTGCTTGTCCATAGTGTACAGAGCCCTGCTTGTCCTCAGTGTACAGAGCCCTGCTTGTCCTCAGTGTACAGAGCCCTGCTTGTCTTCACTGCACAGAGCCCTGCTTGGCCTCAGTGTACAAAGCCCTACTTGTCCTCAGTGCACAGAGCCCTGTTGTCCTCAGTGCACAGAGCCCTGCTTGTCCTCAGTGCACAGAGCCCTGCTTGTCCTCAGTGCACAGATCCCTGCTTGTCCTCAGTGTACAGAGCCCTGCTTGTCCTCAGTTTACAGAGCCCTGCTTGTCCTCACTGTACAGAGCCCTGCTTGTCCTCAGTGTACAGAGCCCTGCTTGTCTTCAGTGCACAGAGCCCTGCTTGTCCTCAGTGTACAGAGCCCTGCTTGTCATCAGTGCACAGAGCCCTGCTTGTCCTCACTGTACAGAGCCCTGCTTGTCCTCACTGTGCAGAGCCCGCTTGTTCTCACTGTACAGAGCCCTGCTTGTCCTCACTGTACAGAGCCCTGCTTGTCCTCACTGTACAGAGCCCTGCTTGTCCTCACTGTACAGAGCCCTGCTTGTCTTCAGTGTACAGAGCCCTGCTTGTCCTCAGTGTATGGAGCCCTGCTTGTCCTCAGTGTATGGAGCCCTGCTTGTCCTCAGTGTACTGAGCCCTGCTTGTCCTCAGTGCACAGAGCCCTGCTTGTCCTCAGTGCACAGAGCCCTGCTTCTCCTCAGTGCACAGAGCCCTGCTTGTTCTCAGTGCACAGAGCCCTGCTTGTTCTCAGTGCACATAGCCCTGCTTGTCCTCACTGCACAGAGCCCTGTTTGTCCTGAGTGTACAGAGCCCTGCTTATAATCAGTGTACAGAGTCATTCATGTCCTCAAGTGTACAGAGCCCTGCTAATAATCAGTGTACAGAGTCCTTCATGTCCTCAGTGTACAGAGCCCTGCTTATAATCAGTGTACAGAGTCCTTCATGTCCTCAGTGTACAGAGCCCTGCTTATAATCAGTGTACAGAGTCCTTCATGTCCTCAGTGTACAGAGCCTTGCTTGTCCTCAGTACACAGAACCCTTCTTGTCCACCCACACTTTCTGTATATTGTCTCTGCACACAGGCAATAGCTGCAGTGACTAGCCAGGATTTTTTCACCCAAAATATACACATTTTTAACCAATCGATATTATAAATATAATGTTGTTTTCTACATTACATTAAATGTTTTTGCAAATGACAGGTACACGTTATGGATTGACATTCTATAAACCTTTCCTAAGAGATCTTAAATATAAGAAGGAACAGGACAGGAAATCTTGGAATCTATTTTTGAAAACAGTAATAGTTGTTGCTTGGACCCTATCCCAGAAACCTTGATACTAGGGCACATCTAAAAGACATGCATATACCTTCCTCTCCCCCACACATCCAGCAGGTAAAATAGTGGTAAAAAATGTGTGAAGGACATGATACCATCTAGTCAGCAGTTTATAACCACCTTCTTGAAACTTACTAGCGATTTATGTGTAAATTATAAGTATAAGTTTAACCAGTTGAGATTTAGAAAAATAAATTCTCAAGTAAAAGTGAATAGAAATTGTACAGGGAATAAGAGGAGGGACTTCAGAAAGTGGGTTAGCTGAATTGTTTTCCATTCACTCAGAGGGACAAAGTCAGATATGTCCGCCAGCTCCGTGGACAAGAGCCAATGGTTACCGCATAAAAAATGCATCGCCCTCTATCAGCCAGAGGTACTTTACCATCTGAATGGGCCAGATGACATTCCCGGAGAGAACTGTGGGTTACCAGGATCAGGAAAAGTGGGGAAGAGGAATGGCAAATCAAAGTTTAAGGGAAAGGTTTAGTACACGCTGTGAGCGTAGATCAAATGTTATGGTGCTGCTTAAAGGGGTATTCCAGCCTTATACATCATCTCTCCTATCCAAAGGATAGGGGATAAGATGTATGATCGCAAAGGTCCCGCTGCGAGGGACCCCCGCAATTTCGTTGCAGTCCCCGGCATTCTGTGCCGGGCACTGCCTCCGAGACGGGGATGTGATGTCTACGCCCCCCTAGTGATGTCATGCCTCCCATAGAAATGAATGGTGGGCTTGGCCGTGACGTCACTAGGGGGGGGCGTAGCCGTGATGTCCCCATCACGGAGGCAGTGCCCGGCACAGAATGCTGGGGGCTGCACCGAGATCGCGGAGGTCCCCAGCATTGTCTGACAACAGTTCTCTCTGCTGACACCTCTGTCTGTCTCGGGTACTGCGTGGAAGAGGTTTGCTATGAGGATTTGCTTCTACTCTGGACAGTTCCCGAGACAGGTGTCATCAGAGAGCACTTAGAAAAGAAAAACTCAACTTCAGAATCTCATAAGTACTGAAAGGATTAAGAAGGATTTAATAGAAGTAACTTTCTGGAGCCAGTTGATATATATAAAAAAAAGTTTTTTCCTGAATAACCCCTTTAAGACTTGAATGCTCATAATATTGGGGTTATATCTAGAGATGAGCGAACTTACAGTAAATTCGATTCGTCACGAACTTCTCGGCTCGGCAGTTGATGGCTTTATCCTGCATAAATTAGTTCAGCTTTCAGGTGCTCCGGTGGGCTGGAAAAGGTGGATACAGTCCTAGGAAAGAGTCTCCTAGGACTGTATCCACCTTTTCCAGCCCACCGGAGCACCTGAAAGCTGAACTAATTTATGCAGGATAAGTCATCAACTGCCGAGCCGAGAAGTTCGTGACTAATCGAATTTACTGTAAGTTCGCTCATCTCTAGTTATATCCTTAGAATATGATTTTGTATTTTATTTTAAACTTCTATATTTATATGTACTCCATCAGAGTGCCATTGCTATGTGACATAGAAAGGCAGCAGATGAGAATCAGTTGTCCCATCTAGATTATTTGGCCCAATATTCTAAATGCTATGTATAGTCTCTGGTCCTATCTTATATGAAGAATAGCCTTATGCCTTACGCATTCTCAAACTCCTTCAGAGTCATGTGTGTTGGAGTTAGATACACACTGGTCGCATCCATCATTACATGCAAACATGGTAAAGTTTCACCCCCATTGATAAGTGGATTTATTAATTTATTACACATGATTACTATAATTTATGATTGTATTAAGGTTATTCCACTCTCATCACTTTCACCCCCGATAATGCCAGGCCCCTGTGGCAGAATGCATGGGGGCTTTGTGGATTAGACTCCCAGGGCCTCCTTTCTATTTATTGGTGATATTCCTCCTTAATATTCTTGTGTATTTATGTACACTACCTGCCCTTTATATATTGTACTTTCTAGGGCATCATCATTGTAAAGCCTTTCCTGTGGACAGTATTATGCAGTTGGAAGAACAATAACATTTTTTCTTTCTATAGCTATCTGGCATTGTGTGTCTCTGTTTATAACATACCAGATTTGCTCAGTGTATGGTTCAGTTTTCAGATCTTGCATACAAATATCTGACACACCTGACATGGCAAAGATTACTTACTAAGTGTAGATTACATAGTTCACAATATTACATCCCACATTGATCGAACACAACACCTAGAAGGGGCTGTTTTACCTCTATGACTGCTACTTCCTTGGTTACGGTCATGATGTATATGAGGCCTCCTCTCTGCCTGTTCTCTCTATATAACTCCAGAACCTAAATATTTCTTCTTTCTCAACACAGGTACGGGCTCCTTGCAGTTTATGCTGCTACAGATGGAGGCATAACCAGAGTGTTCCCCAACAAGTAAGTTGCTTTGCTTGGAAAAGTTATATTCTAAAAATGTATAGAATTTAGACTTTAAGGCAAAATTTACTCTGGTTATACACCATAGGGAGACTCATATAGCATGAATGCTGTCTGCTTGCTCCATTGGGGTCTTAGCCACCTTTGCACCTTTTCTCTTTCTCAAGTCTTTTCTCACCTTTCTCACATCTTCTCTGCTCTCTTTGTCTTCTCTGCTGCCTTAAATGCCCTGTCTCTGATGTCTTCTCTGTTTTAATAGGGCTGCAGATGACTGGACAGAGGATATGGAACCTCATAATGCCACATTTTACAGAAGAAGTCTTGACAACAAGGGCTATATTTTTCGAGCACCTTATAGAGAGCGTAAGTTATGACCATTAATGGAGGAGAAAAAATATGGGAGGTGAAGATAAGTGTAAGGGATGTAGGGGGTGAGTGTAAGGGAAGAGAATAAAAAAATTGGATGGAGTAGAACAATGAGGAACTTAAGGTAGTAAAGACCAAGGAGACGTAAGGGAAGGATGAGATTCAGAAATGCATCAGGTGAAGATACATTGAGGGACACATGTGATGAGTACAAGAGGATAGAATGTGAATGGAGGGATGAGCCTGAGGAACAGAAGCCTTAATCCTCTGTTGTCTCTCTGCAGCTGGTTACCGACCATCAGATCTGGAAAATAACACTGTGGGGATTCTGGTGAGCACAGCAGTGGACCTGGAGATTGACGGCAAGAAACTCAAGCCTGCAGGTAATTTCTGTGGGGCGCAATGTGTAACCTGTTTGAGGTCAGACAGCTTATTTCAGACATTACTTTTCCCAATTTGGCTTTTAGATTTATTTGTGACTGGTGTCAATTGCCTACCCCCGCATGTTGTGACCCTTAATGGGAGCTTCTTCATCATCCTTTTTTCATGTCTTTCATCTAGTCGTGGGAGTAAAGTTGGACCCTGAGGCTTGGGTGGAAAAGTTCAAAATTCTGGCCAGTAACCATTCAGAAGCAAACCCTCAAGGACCACGCAAGGTTAGCCTTCTTTCAGTCCCAAAGTAGATTTTGTACAGTTCTGTATATATATATATATATATATATATATATATATATATATATATATAATTTTCTTTCTTTTTTTCTTCGTATTTTGTTAAGTTTTATAAAATGTGTGTTCAATTATGGCTTTGTCCCTGTGGTCAGAAGTTGCCCTCAAGCATTGTATATGTAAAAACTGAAGCATCTTCTCCCCTTGTCTACAGCAATGCAGTCCTTCCAGCAGCTGTGAGATGGACTGCGACATCAATAGTGAGGTAAGTGTCCACCCCTGTGCCTGTGACATTATATCAGATGCCTCTGTTACTTGTCCATCAATACAGACAGCACCCCAGTTGTTTATCTATATGGCATCACAGTACATTTTCCTCTACCACCAAAGTCTTCCTCTCTGTGTAGACATCCCTTTGTTCTTTGGAGTCAATGGCCCCAATTTTTGTCTCAGACAGATGACAACCAATCACAGCTCATGTTTCATTTTACCAGAGCAATTTTAGAAATGAAAGCTGAGCTGTGACTGGTTGACACATTGGTTGTCACATTTGTGTCTCAGGTTGCTCAGTCTGGGCCAACAGATTGCTTAGTCTGGGCCAATTTATCAATTGTGTCTCTCCTTCGCAGGACTTGCTCTGTGTTCTCATTGACGATGGTGGATTCCTTGTGATGTCCAACCAGCAGGACCACTGGTCTCAGGTAAAGAAAGTCTCTCAAGGGTGGTTATTAAACGGATAGATTACTTCTCAATGCGGGTTGATCTAGTTGATTAGCACTTGTTTAAAGAACCTATTAGACTGCTCGGTAATTGTGTGGGAAAGGGCGCATGAACGATTGTTGGATAGTTTGTGCACCCTTAAACATCTATTATTTATTTGATATCCTCTTTTATTTGCGTAGATGTGTTGCCGACAGATGAGTGTTTCTATACATGTCAAAATCCTGTGATCAGGCAACTATCATTTGCATGTTTTTTGGCTGATCGTTTGGTCTGTTACACAAGGCAACTACCAGTCTGTTTGGCCGATCGTCTCATGTAACAGGGCCCTAATACAGGTTGTAACTTTGGATCCAAACAAGGAAAATGTCCTGCACTTGGGGATGAAGTAAAATCTTCTTGCTTTAGTAATATAAATTCCAGGACAATACAGGTACAAAACAGTAAGAAAGTCGCACGCACATGCGACTTTACTATATATGCTGCGACTTTTTGATTTTTGCTTATTCCAAAGCACATTTCTGAAATCTGCTCACGTAGTAATTTTTTTTTTTTTACTTTGCAGTGGTCATGTATTTATCAAATGCGATAGTCGCTATTTATGAAGATAAAAAGTAGCATCTCCGTTTAAAAGTCGCATATGTATTCCAGGTCCTACCTGGCTTACAGAAAGTGCATAGGTCTGCGGAAAAGGAAATTAACACCCAATTTACCAACTGTTCTTGTTCTGCATCATGAAACAAAGCTACTACATTAATGTTAATTATAAAAAATAATAATTATATGACTAATAACGCTATAAATTTTAAATTTTAATTCATGGTGCGGCATAGTATGTTTTTTATATTTTTTTTATTTCTGAGGTGGGTGGATGGGTTGTTTCAGGATAGTTGGAGTACAGCTATTTAGTGCCAGGCAGGCCAGTCAGGGTGTCATCCGATGCGGTATGCCCACCCTCCCCGTCACTCTCTAGCAACGCTAATGGTAATAAAGGGTAGATAAAGAACTTCGGCTATTAACATAAGGGAAAACTTTTCTGCTTTAAAAAATGCTTCAGTAAGCGGGTTTCCCGGGTTTTGCTTACGTGCGATTTATTTATCAAGGTCATGCGACTATTTGATAAATAGGTCGCATGTAAGCAAAAGTAAGTTAAAAAAATTGTCATATAAAAGCCATACATTTGAAAAGAATGATAAATCTCCTCCTAAATCTCTGACTCGTTTCACGCACTGGTGCACAAGTGCGTGAAACTCATCAGAGATTCCCCTGTTTTGTACCTGTATTGTAATTTATATTACTAAAACAGGAAGATTTTACTTCATCCCCGAGTGCTGGACATTTTCCTTGTTTAGATTCTGCTGCTTTGAAGCCGGGGTGGTGCTGGCGGGTCCATGGCACAGGTGTGTGGAGTTGGTTGGAGTGGAGCTGTGCTCTACAGTTTCCTGGGATTGTAACTATGGATCAGTACAGGATAAGTAATACCATTTATGCTCACAGTGATGGTAGAATATATTTGTATCTTGCCTGTTTATGGTGATCAGAGTTGTACAGATCATATTGTCGCTTTGTGTTATATTTGTAATTTTACCATCATGCCACTTGTTTCAGTAGCACACAAAACAGATTAAATACATAAACACACATTGCGTTGTGTAAGCACCTTAAGCAGTACAGCGTGGATTCATGTTGTCATGCCACTGCTTATACATAAATCCCAGCCTCGCTGCAGAGGGTAATTGCCCTTTCATGGATATTTGTGTCTGTAATTGCTGCGTGAAAGCTCTGGGAATTCAGAAATCAGAATTTTGAGAAGCAGAAGGAGTGAAGGGAAAACACTGCTATAACTAAATGATGACAAGAACAGTCTTAAGTCACATAAAGCATGTAAAGCAGTTTATGGTGAGAACCCTGTGAATTTAGGACTGTTGCTCTCAGTTATCAGCTGTTTCATATTGTGGAGAGGCTGTTTCTGGACAAGGAAATACAATCTGATGTTCTCTGTTATCAGCTTTTTCTGGTCAGCGAGAGTTTCAAAAACTATTGTAAGACTACAAGTGAGTGTGTCAAGGTGTGCTAGGAGTTGTAGCAGTTTGCGAATCTGTAATGTCAGTCTTTAATGCGTGTTTTTGCCCTCCTTTTATCAATCCTTTGTGTTTATTTTAGGTTGGGAAGTTCTTCAGTGAGGTGGACCCCAACCTCATGTCTGCACTGTATAACAGCTCATTCTTCACCAGGAAGGAGTCCTATGATTACCAGTCATTATGTGCCCCCAAAACTGAGAGTAACAAAGGTGCCGCCCCCAGGGGTATTTTTGTGGTAAGTATTCTCAGCAAGGCTCCATCTATAAAGGGGTTTTACATCCTTCGAATCAGCCACATGGGTGTCTTTGTAGCGATTTATGCTGCTCGAGCCATAGGCATAAAATACAGACAGACTCCCTTTTTACGAGTATCTATGTTTCACTCGGAAACACTGACATTTCAGAGAAAAAATTCTCAGAAAACATAGATTTATTCCAAGCCATAGAACTCAGTGTAATGACTGCAGAGCAGCCTTCGCACCCAGCTTAACTTGATTCATAAGTGTCTCCCTTGTTGTGTATAGGAAGAGACCTATGAATCAGTTGGATGGGGAGACCACCCTGCACTTTACCCGTGCCACCACTTGGTTTTAAACAGTTTTCTTTAAAATGTTGCAGAATTTTAGAGTAAAACATAGTTTGGAGCAAGGGAGCCTGTCTGGATTTCATGCTGATTATAGATCAAGAAGTTAAACCCCCTAACAGGCTTCTTTTAAATCCCCCTTACCCCTAGAAGGTTGACACTGTTAAAGTGTAGTAATGCTTAATATTGTTTCCGAATTCCAGTCACATCCAAAGCTGCAGTTATAATTCTTGGTTTATTTTAGTTTAGACGTCATACCTCCCCCTTAGTTCTACATCAGCACAGAGCATACTGCTTCAAAAGGTGTAAGAAAAAAACTGCAAAGCAGCACAATGCATTATGGGAACTTTTTGTGTATGCTGGAGTGCATCTGTGTGAAAGCAGATCTGGATGTGACTAGAGTATATTAAAAATAATGGATCTGAATTATTTTCACTGAACTTTGTCTCTTCTTTACCAGCCAACAATCGCTGATATGCTAAATCTGGCCTGGTTGTCATCTGCTGCCGCATGGTGAGTGTTGCACATGCATGATGATCTGAGACACTTACAAAGAATAGATCATCATCACTTTTTACTTTATGTATCATGAAGGCTCCACCAACCCTGTTCCCGCCCACATTTTTCTAGATTCTCAACCAACAAACAATTTCCACGAGTCTTAAAGGGGTATTCCACTGGCCAGTGTTCAGAACGAAATGTTCCGAACGCTGTTTTTGTGCTGCGGGGGTCGCCCAAGCCCATTGCGACGTCACGGCCACACGGCCACACCCCCTCAATGCAAGTCTACGGAAGGGGGCATGACGACTGCCTGGCCGTGACGTCACGATGGGCGTGGTCGCAGTGCTGGCCAGTGGAGTATCCCTTTAAGGCCCTTGCCTCTTGGCACATGTAAATCACCTATCATTTCTTGGCAGCATGTCTTTCTGTGTAAACAATGAATATGCTGCCCACAAACAATATTTGTCTTTGAGCGGAGTGGTTTGACTGGACCCTTCCTGTTAAAACCCCTCCTAATTGACATGTGTGAATAATAAAATATGATAATGGCTTCCTATATTGTCAGTTGGTGCTCATTTTGAGCATGTTAACTGTCTGTATAAAAGGACCCGTAGTCTGTGTAGATGTATAATCTCCATCCTATTAAAACTTTTCACAGGTCACTATTGCAGCATCTCTTTGTCAGCCTGATGTACACCAGCTGGATGCATGCAGGTAAGAGCCTAGTTGGCCACTTAATCATGCAGTGGAAGGAAAGAATATGGGAGCCCCACATGGGTGGAAGGTTTATTGCTTTATATTGCAGGCTGAAGTTCTTAAACCAAAGGGGTAATGGCACGTAGAGACTTATGCTCCACTGGGACTTCTAGAAGCATATGCTATGTAAATCCTCTGGTGTCACCTATTTTTGAAAGTAGCTTTCCTTTGGCTGCTTTAAAAAACCTTCAAACTTGATTTAGGATTTAACAAATTAAGCCAGCAACTCTCTTAAAATAGAATCGTTGGTAATGGAAATGGTTATGCTTCCCTTCAGGAGAGTTTCTGGCTTGGTATGTTAAACCCCAGTTATATTCAAGTGCCCTATATGTGAAAGATAGCATAAAATCTAATCTAATACAAGTTAGTGAAGCCAACATAGAGTCAGTTTGTGTTACGTTGCAGTTTGGTAATGAGACAGTAACTCGTGTAGGTGTGATATATAGACCACCTGGCCAAGTTAAATAATTAGATGATCTACGAGTTGAAGAAATAGCTAAAATGACAATGAGAGGAGAAGTTATCATTGTGGGAGACTTTAATCTTCCGGATATAAACTGGAAAACCAAAATAGCTAGTTCTGCCAGGAGTACAGATATTCTAAATTCCCTACTGGGATTATCTCTACAACAAGTGGTTGAGGAGCCAACCCGGAGGGAGGCCATTTTGGATTTGGTATTCACAAATGGGGATTTGGTATATGATGTTATTGTAGGCGAAAGCTTGGGATCTAGTGATCACCAGTTAGTGTGGTTTAATATAAGAACAGTGAAGGAGTCACACCACACAAAAACAAAAGCTTTAGATTTTAGAAAAACAGACTTTTCAAAAATGAGATTAGTCATAAATGAGTCCCTATCAGACTGGAACGGCTTACATGGTGAAATGGGACTACTTAAAAGACGCATTATTGAAGGCAACAGAAAATTGCATTAGACTTGTCAGTAAAAGCAGAAAAAGGAAGAGACCACTGTGGTACTCAGCAGAAGTGGCCAAAATCATCAAAAAACTAAAAGCTAGCATTTAGTAATTATAAAACAACCAAGAGCAATGAAGATAGGGAAATCTAAAAGACTAGGTAGAAAGAGGCCAAGCAAGTTATAAGAACTTCTAAAGCACAGGCAGAAGAAAAACTAGCTCAGTCTGTGAAAAAAGGGGATAAGACATTCTTCAGATATATAAATGAAAAAAGGAAATTAAAACAAGGAATAACTAAATGAAAAACAAAGGAAGGTATGTAGAAGAGAATAAAGGGCTAGCCAACTGCCTTAATGAATACTTCTGTCCCTCCATTAGGGAGGAAGACTAATGAATCGTTTGATGCATATGTCTTTACAGAGGAAGAGGTTCTATGTTTGCTGTCTAAAGTGAAGACAAATAAGTCACAGGGGCCTGATGGGATACACCCAAAATTATTAAAAGAGTTTAGTGGTGAGCTAGCAAAACCGTTAACAGATTTATTTAACCAATCACTGGTAACAGGAGTCGTTCTGGAAGATTGGAAATGAGCAAATGTTGTGCCCATTCACAAGAAAGGTAGTAGGGAGGAATCAAGCAACTATAGGCCAGTAAGTCTGACATCAATACTGGGGAAATTAATGGAAACCCTACTAAAGGATAGGATTGTGGAACATCTAAAATCCCATGGAATGCAAGCTGAAAAATAACATGGGTTTACTTCAGGGAGATCATGTCAAACAAATCTTATAGATTTTTTTTGACTGGGTGACTAAAATAATAATAATAGATGGCGGAGGGGCAGTAGACATCGCATATCTAGATTTTAGTAAGGCTTTTGACACTGTCCCACATAGAAGACCTCAATAAACTACAGTCATTGAGCTTGGACTCCCATATTGTTGAGTGGATTAGGCAGTGGCTGAGTGACAGACAACAGAGGGTTGTAGTCAATGGAGAATATTCAGAGCAAGGTCTTGTCACCAGTGGGGTAACTCAGGGATCTGTATTGGGACCAATTCTGTTTAATATCTTCATTAGTGATATTGCAAAAGGTCTCGATGGTAAGGTATGTCTTTTTGCTGATGACACAAAGATATGTAACAGGGTTGATGTTCCTGGAGGGATACGCCAAATGGAAAAGGATTTAGGCAAACTAGAAGAATGGTCAGAACTCTGGCAACTGAAATTTAATGTGGATTAGTGCAAGATAATGCACCTGGGGCGTAAAAACCTCAGGCGGAATATAGAATATTTGACACAGTCCTGACCTCAGTATCTGAGGAAAGAGATTTAGGAGTAATTATTTCAGAAGACTTAAATGTAGGAAGACAAAGTAATAGAGCAGCAGGAAACGCTAGCAGAATGCTTGGATGTATAGGGAGAGGTGTAAGCAGTAGAAAGAGAAAAGTGCTCATGCCACTGTACAGAACACCGGTGAGGCCTCACTTGGAGTATTGTGTGCAGTACTGGAGGCCGTATCTCCAAAAGGATATAGATACTCTAGAGAGAGTTCACAGAAGAACTAGTAAACTAGTACATGAAATGCAGGATAAAACTTACCAGGGAAGGTTAAAGGACCTTAACATGTATAGCTTGGAAGAAAGAAGAGACAGAGGGGATATGATAGAGACTTTTAAATACATAAAGAGAATCAACACTGTAAAGGAAGAGACTATATTTAAAAGAAGAAAAACTACCACAAGAGGACATAGTTTTAAATTAGCGGGGCAAAGGTTTAAAAGTAATATTAGGAAGTATTACTTTACTGAGAGAGTAGTGGATGCATGGAATAGCCTTCCTGCAGAAGTGGTCGTTGCAAATACAGTGAAGGAGTTTAAGCATGCATGGGATAAGCATAAGGCTATCCTTCATATAAGATAGGGCCAGGGACTATTGATAGGATTAAGATTATTGGGCAGACTAGATGGGCCAAATGGTTCTTATCTGCCGACACATTCTATGTTTATTAAATTAGCATTTAAGCATTCATTTGAAGGTAAGCTACCTCCAAAAGGTGGACCAGATAGCTACTTTTCTTATCCTTCTTCCCACATAGACTCTATGGGCGAGATTTATCAAAACCTGTCCATAGGAAAAGTTGCCCATAGCAACCAATCAGATTGCTTATTTTATTTTGCAGAGGCTTTGTTAAAAATGAAAGAAGCAATCTGATTGGTTGCTATGGGCAACTTGGCAACTTTTCCTCTGGGCATGTTTTGATAAATCTCCCCCATATAGTTTTAGAAAGTACAAGCAAAAATAAGAAGCTTTGTAGTATCTCTTATTAGAAATAAAACCTCTTTCTCCTGTTATCAAGCTTCTTACCTTCCCCTTCTCCTGCTTCTAAACTCATCCACTCTGAAAATCCGGTGAGCATTGTCCTGTGTCTGCAAGACAAGCAATTCAAGTCTATGGAGGAGGGAGATGGGAGGGGAAGAGCTCTCAGCCCAGGGCTTTATACACAGTTTATACTACTCATGCTGTGCACCGAGACTTAGAAGCACAGGATTCCCTCCTCTCTGTGTGTACAGTGTATAGGAAACAATATGGACATTAGGCTCAACCCACCAGCCCAGTGAGAACTGCAAAATATAGATGAAGCCTGCAGAGAAGAAATCTGCTAAAAAATGGCATATACAACACAATATATATATATAATGGGCAGAAATAGTGCTGCTTCCCATGTACATACAGGACAGCTCATTCTAAAAAATGTCACCTAAACTGACAGATAGGCCTTAGGCTCCAGCTTTGGTGTGACAGTCCTGCAATATCCTATTTGCTTCTTTGCATTATTTTTACAGTAAAAAAAACTAATATATAGATATATATATATATATATATATATATACATAGCCACCATCTGAAAACATTCAGCAATATCAGTCTAATTACCAAAAGAGTGCCAAATGCCTCCTTACTGATGGTATCCATATAGTACCATAATGATTAAAATGTAAAGACAATCCTGTTAGACATTTCGTCATCTTGAGGAAGGGTAGCAGCTGTATTGTCTCATAACTGCCCCACTGACCAGGCGTTACCCCTATTGTCCCATCTTATGTTTCTCCACAGAGGACACAATGGCTGAGAACATGGAGCCCCGTGAAGCCAGCTGTATCATGAAGCAGACCCAGTATTATTTCAGCAGTGTCAATTCCACCTACTCTGCAGTCATTGACTGTGGACCCTGCTCCAGGTCAGTCAGGTTCTGGGGGAAGGTGCTGGGTGGGGAGTTATTAAGGGTTAAGGAACCCCTGTGTCATTCTCTTTTATTTATCTGACAGATATTTCCATGCCCAGAGACTCGCAAACACAAACCTTCTCTTCGTGGTGGCTGAGACAATGATGTGTAGTCAGTGCGACTCCATAAAGCTAGACCAAGCAGAGACACGCTGTATCCTTTCATTAGCGATTATACTAGGGTTTGCATGTGGTTGGATGTCTGTAATATAGTCATATTATAATAGTGTAAATTTAGACAGTTGCACAATGTTTTATTCTTCTTTGAGCCCTTTCATGAGTGACAATCATAAGTAAGCGAAACTAGTGACTGCAGCCAAAAACGACAGCTCGGCCATTGATTAATTTAGTCTGTAAAGGTGTGTGTTACTTTCAAAGCCCTTAGAATGGGGTTTTCCAAGCTATTAAAGCGATCTAAAAGTGCACTACTTACAGGTGAAACTCGAAAAATTAGAATATCGTTCAAAAGTTCATTTTTTCGGTCGCTTTTCATTGGAGGATACCTATACTGGTGTATCTCTTGCTACTAGGAGGCGCTGACACTAGGAAAAAAAAGTTGGCTCCTCCCTGCCAGGATATACCCACCCATTTTTAATCAGTCTTAGCTAGTGTCAGTAGGAGGCAAGACACAGGTCTGGGAGATCCCAGACCATGTATTTTTTATTATTTTCCTGTAAGGGATGTTTAGTTAGGTTTTTATCTCCTTTTTGTTTCCCTTTTTCAGGTGGGGGTTCAGGAGCCTGGGGCTGCCTGTTCCCCCATACGTGACAAAGGGGCACGGAACATAATAGTATGGGCCGTCAACCCCTTATTGCAAACGGCCAGCGCCTGGAGGTTGTACCCTGGGTCCGGGTCTCCCACTTGCCCCTGCTCGCCCCGCTATCTTAGCCTGGTATGATGCAGCGTGGCCATTAGGTGGTTAAAGACTTCAGGGTGAATATAAGAAGATGGAGCCGTGGGTGAGTATGTACTATAACCCCCTTCCCCCCTCTCCCTCCCTCTTGCTCATCCAGGGGTCCCCTTCCTCTCATGTGCCCAGCTCCTCAGCCGCCATTACATGTGGCTGTGCTGGGCCAGACCCCTCTTCGCCTCTAGCGCCATTCTGGAGGGGACAGTCCGGTGAACCTTCCCTCCCCCCTCTTCAGGCCATGCAATTGTAACATGTATTGTGGCCAAGCTCAGTGCCCTGGCCATGTTATCTCCACTACCGGCCGGAGACTCTATGCCGCTGCCCCAGTTTCAGTCTCTGAGGCAGCAGGTCTCCGGTCCTGCACAGCTGCCCGCTTACCACCTTGTGCGCCTGTCCGCTTTATTTCTTAGGCTGACCTGAGACCTACAGCTGCAGGCAGCGGGTCTCCGGTCCCACATGACTGTCCGCCTTCTCAGTGCGAGCACACCAGCCCGCTTACTCCTATCTGCTGCTGCCAGGCACAATGTCCTGGCTGCATTCTTAAAGACTGACCAGAGACTTACGGCTGCAGGCAGCGGGTCTCCGGTCCCAGGCTTACTCCATACTTGCGACCAGGCACAATGTCCTGGCCACGTTCTTTATGGGCTGACCAGAGACCTACAGCTGCAGGCAGTGGGTCTCCGGTCCCACGTGGCTGAATTGAGGTATGCCTCTGGCGTATCTATTTTCTGCAGGGTTCTGCAGTTAGTCTCCATGCCTTGGACACTATCCTAGTATGTTGTGACGTGTCTTCTTTTGTACGTCGGCCCTTCTGGTTCCTTGGGCCTTAGTGATGGTTGTGGTCTCGGGCAGGTTAGCTCTCCTGCCCCGACTTCTCTGCGGTCCCGTTTGCCGGGCGGTCTTCCTGTGCCGCACTTCTTCTTGTCTAGACATAGAAGTTTGTCACCCAGAGCATTTTGTGGACATTGGGTTTACTTACTCTACACATATACATCTTCCAGGTGATCTGGGTACCTCCAGTTCCCATGTCAGACGCTCTGGTGTTCCAGGATGCCCCTTTTCAGGGAATTCTGCTCCCTTTTTGGCCTTTTTCCTTCTATCTCCTCCTTCGTTGGTCAATGTACTCCTGGAGCGTTGGGTGTTCCGGTCATCCGGATTTCTCTACTCAAGCTTATTCGCCTCCCAGGTGCACATGGCGGGCCCCTGGGATGGAGGTTTTTGATCTGCAGCTGTTCTGGTCATCGATTTTCTGCACCAGGCCTCTCCGCAGCCAGTCTCCATCTTTCTTTCTTTTTTCCAGTGTTTTTCTGGTCTCCACCTTTCGTACTCGCCTTCTGCTCAGGCGTACGGTGCTCTCCCTCGTGTTTTTCCGCCAGGGGTTCTCTTCTTTGTGCCGTTTTCCATTTTTGTTTCCAGCAAGGCTAGCCCCCTGTCTGGTTCTGTGTTCCTTGGAGTTGTTTCCTACCTCCTCCTGGGATGGTTTCTTCCCATCTGACTTCCTAGTCGATCTTTTCTTATCTCTCTTTCTGGACCGTAGCTTTGGAGTCTCTACATAGGACGGGCTCTTCCTTGGCCTCCTAGTCCTTCTCCATGGACAGGGGTTCTCCCGGGAGCTCAGTTTGTGGGCCTCGGTTGTCTCTGCCCGGAATCTTGTCCGCAGGCCTTACGGTCGAGTGGATTTGGTCTCTGGACTTATTCCCCTTTTGCTGTTGGTTGTTTCTCCTTCCCTAGGGGACTGCTTTGGTACGTCCCATCAGTATAGGTGTCCCCAAATGAAGAATGACCGAGAAAAGGAGATTTTTTTGTACTCAATGTAAAATCTTTCTTGTAGCCTTCATTGGGGGACACCGCACCCACCCATTTCTTCTTTTTTGTCCGAACAATCTTTTCCGGTTATTGGCTTTTTATCCAGGATTCTTTTCTAGGGTCCTTCGGACATATTTCTTTGTTGGCTTCTCCTACTGCTTTTTGACAAAACTGATTGCCTCACTTCCAGTGGGCAGGTATATCTTGCCAGGGAGGAGCCGACTTTTTTTTCCTAGTGTCAGTGCCTCCTAGTGGTAAGAGCATATACCCATCAGTATAGGTGTCCCCCAATGAAGGCTACGAGAAAGAGATTTTACGGTAAGTACAAAAAAAATCTCCTTATTTCAGTAATGCAACTAGTCTGCGGAAGAACGCATGAAGTACTCCAAAATCTCCTGGTAGACGTATGCGTTGAGCACAGTAGACCAACACCAGCAGATGACCTGGCTCCCCAAATCATATAATATATTGGGGATTTGGGGTTTTCATTAACTGTAATTATGACAGTTATGACACATCACGGCTTGAACTATCTTGCTTTGCATGTAATGAGCCTCTCTCATATATTAGTTTCACCTTTTAAGTTGCATTACTGAAAGAAATGAACTTTTTCATGATATTCATATTTTTTGAGTTTCACCTGTATACAGATAAAACTAATTGGTGGTCAGTTTTGGTTTAAGCCACATTTACTTTAATTTTGCTTAATTCTAATAATACACTATAAGGGAGATGTAGTAGGATTCTTTCTTTTATTGATTATTCCCATCTTGTTTATTGATGGCATATCACTAGGGTACCTTTTGTCTAGTGGACACCACTTTGCAGATAAACAATAGAGGGTATGCTCCACTGCAGCGCTTTTATTCTCAGCATCGGTTGGGATCCTAGAGGTCTGACCTTTAGCAATTACGAAATGATGGCATATGACAAGGTAAAAAATGTAACTGTCATCCAGCTTTCCTGGCAGCAGACAACTGCTGAGAACATTGTTGTAGTGTCTCTTCCAGTTTTAGGGATTCAGTTCTGTGTTACAGCACCTTTTTTGCACTTGTTTGTCCATTAACTCCTAATCACAGCTGAGGGTCCGGAGCAGTGTGAGCTTGTGCAGATGCCCCGATATCGTAAAGGTCCTCATGTCTGCTTTGACTACAACCCAATGGTACTGGTTTGTTAATGTTTCATATTACAGATGACATACAGATGTAGCAGTGTTACGTTTTGTCTATTATTTTTGGCTGTATAATTTTTTTCTCTTCTCTGAGTGCATATAATGTAGGACAGACAACTTATGGTGATAACTAGCAATGTAGTAGGTGTACCTTGTTATCGTATGTAACACTGATAACTCTCTAAGGCTGGGTTCACACCACGTTTTTGCAATACAGTTCCCGTATACGTTTTCAATTTGAAAACCGTACGGAACCGTATTGAAAACCGTATGCATTGACTCTTGTTGACATCTTGTTGTGTCCATTTTGCACCCTGTACGGCTCTGTCAGTTTTTTTCCTGTACCCAAAACCGTAACCTACCACGGTTTTGGTCCGGGTGAAAAAACGTATTGAAACGTATGCGTTTTTTTTAACATGGGAGTCAACATGCGTACGTTTCCATATGGTTTTCACCATACGTTTTTTGACTTTGCACAGGTTTTTTTTCTTGAAATTTCAGTCAAACAAGTGAAACTTGATTCATAATGGAGTGAAAAGTTAAAAACGTATACGTTTTTTTTTCTTAAAAAACGGATGCAACCCGACATCATTTTTCAAACTGCGGTTTTTAACCGTATATGGATTAAAATTTGTACACATGTTTTGATACAGTTTAGTCAGGTTTTGAGGAATCCATTTTTTATCAAAAACCTGATAGGGGAACTGTATTGCAAAAATGTGGTGTGAACCCAGCCTTAGTACAGATAATACACTGCTCAAAAAAATAAAGGGAACACTAAGATAACACATCCTAGATCTGAATGAATGAACTAATAGTACGAAATACTTTCGTCTTTACATAGTTGAAGGTGCTGACAACAAAATCACACAAAAATTATCAATGGAAATCAAATTTATCAACCCATGGAGGTCTGGATATGGAGTCACACTCAAAATCAAAGTGGAAAACCACACTACAGGCTGATCCAACTTTGATGTAATGTCCTTAAAACAAGTCAAAATGAGGCTCAGTAGTGTGTGTGGACTCCACGTGCCCGTATGACCTCCCTACAATGCCTGGGCATGCAGCTGATGAGGTGGGGGATGGTCTCCTGAGGGATGTCCTCCCAGACCTGGACTAAAATATCCGCCAACTCCTGGACAGTCTGTGGTGCAACGTGGCGTTGGTGGATGGAGTGAGACATGATGTCCCAGATGTGCTCAATCGGATTCAGGTCTGGGGAACGGGCAGCCAGTCCATAGCATCAATGCCTTCCTCTTGCAGGAACTGCTGACACACTCCAGCCACATGAGGTCTAGCATTGTCTTGCATTAGGAGGAACCCAGAGCCAACTGCACCAGCATATGGTCTCACAAGGGGTCTGAGGATCTCATCTCGGTAGCTAATGGCAGTCAGGCTACCTCTGGCAAGTACATGGAGGGCTGTGCGCCCCCCCAAAGAAATGCCACCCCAACACCATAACTGACCCACCGCCAAACCGGTCATGCTGGAGGATGTTGCAGGCAGCAGAACATTCTCCACGGCATCTCCAGACTCTGTCATGTCTGTCACATGTGTTCAGTGTGAACCTGCTTTCATCTGTGAAGAGCACAGGGTGCCAGTGGTTAATTTGCCAATCTTGGTTCTCTGGCAAATGCCAAACGTCCTACATGGTGTTGGGCTGTAAGTACAACCCCCACCTGTGGACCGTTGGGCCCTCATACCACCCTCATGGAGTCTGTTTCTGACCGTTTGAGTGGACACATGCACATTTATGGCCTGCTGGAGGTCATTTTGCAGGGCTCTGGCAGTGCTCCTCCTGCTCCTCCTTGCACAAAGGCGGAGGTAGCGGTCCTGCTGCTGGGTTGTTGCCCTCCTACGGCCTCCTCCACGTCTCCTGATGTACTGGCCTGTCTCCTGGTAGCGCCTCCATGCTCTGGACCCTACGCTGACAGACACAGCAAACCTTCTTTCCACAGCTCTCATTGATGTGCCATCCTGGATGAGCTGCACTACCTGAGCCACTACACAAGTTTCGTAGACTCCGCCTTATGCTACCACTTGAGTGAAAGCACCGCCAATATTCAAAAGTGACCAAAACATCGGCCAGGAAGCATAGGAACTGAGAAGTGGTCTGTGGTCACCACCTGCATAACCACCCCTTTATTGGGGGTGTCTTGCTAATTACCTATAATTTTCACCTGTTGTCTGTTCCATTTGCAAAACAGCATTGCTTCCTGAGCGGACAGTGTGATTTCACAGAAGTGTGATTTACTTGGAGTAACATTGTGTTGTTTAAGTGTTCCCTTTATTTATTTTTAATAATGTATAATAAGTGTTACTTGCTGTCCTGTGTGATAATAAAAGTGTTACACACTGATACAGTACAGGTAATGTAGTAATGTTGCATGCAGTCCTTTGAAACACCACAGATAACACGCTAATAAAATTTAAGTACAGATAAAGTAGAAGGTGTAACCTGCAGTCCTGTGTAACACCACAGGGAACACACTGATAACCCTCTAAGTACAGGTAATGTCGCTGGTATATCTCACAGCTCTATGTAACACCACAGGAAATACCTCAGTACAGTTAGGGTCCATCTACACTACTGACGGGCCCTAACTGTACAGGCGGAAAATCAGTTTGCCACGGATGCTGCCGAAATTCATCGGCATTAGGACCGCACAGATATGTTCCGTCTCCATAGAGGTCAATGCTGTGCTGGCAGAATTCCACCAAAATCCATCATGAATTTTGGCAGTGTAAACAGTGCAATAGAAACCAATTGAAAACAATGGGACTCTGCTGCAAGCAGAATTCAGCAGCCAAATTTTTGGGTTGGAGATTCAGCAGTGTGGACAGGCCCTTAATGTAGCAGTTAAGATCTGCAGTCCTTTGTAACCAACCCTTGTCATCACACCTGGCTTTGCTGTGTCCGTTTTACGATGGCATGTATTGGAATGTTTAGTAAAAGTCTCAGTCTCTCACCTCTGGATTTTCTGTCTTCTAGGAGGATACCTCAGACTGTGGAAGGGGCTCCATGTTCCGGCCGTCTTGGCTCTTGCTGGCGTTTCTTCAGCTGCTACTTCTGCTCGGCGGCTGCACCTCATCCTCTGTTGGTCGGGGCCTCTAGATTTGCCCCGCTTCCTCCCTCCATCCTGAGGCCACTTCTTGTTTAGTGACGTGGTTACCATGACAAACAGACGAGCGCCTCTCTTGCGCGTTGGGCTGAGTTACCACGACAACCACCACTTGATTTGGATGATTTTACGGCGACAACAAGGAGACCTTTCAGTGTCATCAGGAGTTACCATGGCAACCAGGAAAACAAACCATCATGGCAAAATAGCAGCACTTACCCTGTGAGCGGGAGGAGCCATGGCACCTCCAAGGATTTCCTGTTTCCTGTTCATCAGTCTCCATGGTTTCTGTCTATTCACCTGAATTTCTGTCTTATAAGTTGTGGGTGTCAAGGAGTCAATGGCTTTTTGACATCCTTGTCCTTTTCTACAGCTACTGTAATGAGCCGTAGCTCGTAGTGATGTCATATCTACCCAAGGTGATGATGTCCTATATATCCAAGGTAATGCCATATCTACCCTTAGTGGTGATTTTAGATCTACCCATAGTGATGATATCATATGTAAACAGGGTGATGATGGCATATACCCATGTTGATGTCATATCAACCAAGTCATATCTGCCCAAGGTGATGATGTTGTCACTACCCATGGTGATGATGTCATAGCTGCTGATGGTGATGGCATCTTAGCTGTCTATGGTGATGATGTCATGTCTACCCATGGTGATGTCACCGTAATCCTTGGTCATTCATAACATTGTCATACAAAGGAGTTGGAGTTTATCTCATACTGGGGGGAGATTTATCATGACAAATAACATTTAGCAAAAAATGAACAGTAACTCTTGTAAGAAACCCGGCAGCATCTGCCCTTTAAGGTATCGCAGAGCATCTTGCCTACACACTTTTGAATAGTTTCCGACACTCCTTCCTGCAGGACTGCAGCTTCCATATTTTATGGTTCTGTAGTTCTGCAGCTTATTAAGTGCCAAAGCTGCGTTTCCTTCCTTCACCCTCTGGTCCTGGGGACAGGTTTTGACCCCATGGTCAGATGGCCCATCTCATGATATTGCACCAAAGAATCAGGTGTGTGACATTGTTGCTGTCAGTAGTCCCCTTTCTCAATACAATAGTGCGATGCAGAAGGTGAATACCTAAATCACTCTTAACAGGTTACTGTCTCTTTAAAAGAGCCCCGTCTTCAGCCAATCCATGTGTTCAGAAAGATGCATTGCCAAAGTCACCTTTTTCCACTCTGCGAGTGTGTAGACACTGAAATACTCAGTAGGTGTGATGATCCCAGGACATAGCACAATCATCTCACAAGCACAGGGGACTTGCGAACCCCAAAAAGCGCACACAAGACTGTCACACTGTGTCAACACTATACAAGGCACAATTGAAATTGGGCCAATATCTAATCATAGCACAATAAGAGGGGAGCCTCAGTTTTGCTCTGCCCTTTAGCCCAGATGTTGATCATTTCTGCTGAACCAGCACTGTGCGAACAGAACTCAAAATGATCTATGAATCCAGTATTAAGAGTAGGAACTAATCGCCAAACCCTGGACCTCCAATTACTATGACCTCCCCGCAGTATTACACACCACAAATCATACCCCTCCCAAATCATAACATTGGCCCCCAAAAAATCTTCTCTGTTGCTGGGAAAGCTGGGTGATAATTAATATCCTTTTTTTACAGTTTCCATGTTTTCGTCACCCAGCTTTCATAGGCTCCTGATTGGCATATTGGCCTAGTTATGCAGTGATGTAGCCCTATTTTTGTATATTGTTGCATGATAAGTCTAGCAAAGCTAGGTGACATCAGTAGGAGCTGTAGTGTTAGCTATATAGGATGTCACCCTACTTTCCCAGGAATGGAAAAGCCTTATAATTATAGGGGATGTTATGATTTGGAGAGGGGGATGGTCCAGTCTGAGGACTTTGCTCCTTTTGTTGCCTCTTTGGAGTCCATCCTCATCCTCGTCTATGTCTCATTCATCCCTCATCTTGCTTGTTGTTCACCTCCGGTGATGAGACCTCCCTGCAGCTCTGGATGAAGCCAAACCTGTACGAACAATGGGGGGAAGGGAGGTGCCGTCATTTTTACAGAAACCCCCACTTTGCCAAGAGACGCCACAGGCCGGAGCTCGGGGATGGGGGGAGGGTTGGGTCGGTCAGGAGTCATAATCTGAACCCCTAATTGGTCATTTTCTTTGCTTGTAGCTTCGCTGTGTGTTTGGATCTTGTTTTGGGAATGTGCTGAGGGGTGGGTGATGTGTGTGCGCCAGGCGTCCGTCCGCTCGCGTTTCTAGTTCAATCCTCCATTCCAGAACGAGAGAGCTATAAATAGGTATAAATATCTATAAATATTATATATATCCCGTACGCGGCGCGAGGTCATCGACTTCTCCTCATCAGTTAGTGGCTTTTATCCGGTGACTGGAGCAAAGTTTATTTATTTATTTGTACAGAAAAAGTTCCACAAGTGACAGAAAGTTTGTACGATTTCGTGCGTGATTCCTGTAAAATATTTTCAAATGGTTTATTACAAAGAATCAGTTAATAAATAATGTGCATATTTTCACTTCATCTCGGCCTCTTTCCTGATTCCTTCATATCTATTGTCGTTGTGTGTCCGTTATAAACATGGGAGAAAATCATGTGTTTTCCCTAGACAACACCTCTTGCCAATAGCAACCAATCAGATCTCTACTTTCATTTTTCCCCAGGCCTCTTTAAAAATGAAAGATGCAATCTGATTGGTTGCTATGGGCAACTGCACCACTCTTTCTCTACACAGATTTTGATAAATCTCCGCCCAAGTGTTTTCATAATCACTGATTAGATCTTTTATTTTACTTTCTTGCCAAATCTAGAAAAAATAGGTGCTCTTTAATGTCAATGTGGCAAAACCCTCAACACAGAAAGAGTAAACTGCTCTTTAAGGGCCGCGTTCACACGTTGGAATTTCCGTACAGAATTCAGCATTGGAATTGTGCACAGCAGAGTCCCATTGAATTCTGCTGCGCTGTGCACACATTGGAATTTCCACGTCAGATGTTTCTGCCATGGAAATTTCGATTTCTGTGTCCACAGAAAGGATGAACCTGTCCACTCTTTCTGCGTACTCTGCACGGAATGCATTGCCTTCTATGAGACAGCACATTCTCGTGCGGTCCTAGTGCTGGCATGTTATACCGGCGCCCGCAGTCTGCAGAATGTCCGCACAGAGATTTTCCATGCGGACATTCCGATGTGTGAACATAGCTTACTATATGAGCTTCCAGGGTAAAATTTAGGAAGTATTCTTTTAGGGAAGGGTTTCCCAGCCAGGGTGCCTCCAGCTGTTGCAAAATTACAACTTCCAGCATGCTGGGAGTTGTAGTTTTGCAACAGCTGGAGCCACCCTGGTTGGAAAACACTGTCTAAAAGCTCTTCTCACAGGTACGTACCATGAGTTTGTGATAACTTAGGTTGACATCTGTGGCAGAAGCTTTGTTCGGGCCTCTGTTGCAGAATCTATTTAAATAACGGTCATTTTACTGCAGTAAAACTGACAGACCCCATTAAAGTCAGTGGGGTCTGTTGGCCAATTTTATTTTCCGACCCTAAAGAAAATCTGCAACATAACTGAGCCTCCATCGCAGATGTGAACCTGGCCTTATTTAGGGTGTACGTGTTTTATGGTTTCAATTAGTTTTTTTTTTTTTTTTATTTGTTTTTTTGGGGGGGGTTCTTTCCTAGCCTTCCATTTTCTTTGCAGAACCAGAATTTTCCATAGATAGTAGTCCCACTATAGAATTATTTCTTAGAATCTCTTTTCTGTGTCTTTATATGCTTTGCTAAGTACAGGGATACATTCAGACAACTGTTAAAGTGTACCTGTCATTTGAAAAAAAAAATAATATAATGTAGATAACAACATTATATGTATATTTATTATTATAGATTGGTTAAAAATGTGTATATTTTTATAGAGACAAAATACAGGACAGGACAGGACAAGCAGGGCTCTGTGCAGGCTCCTGGCATGTCAATCATCCTGCTGTGTGAGCCTGGGGCGTTTCACAGAGCCTCAGTGCACAAAACCCTGTTTGCTACACAAGCAATAGCTGCAGGGACAAGACATAATTTTTTCACCCAAAAATATGCACATTTTTTAATCAATGTATATTACAAATATACATATAATGGTATTATCTACATTATATAAATATATATTATATAAAGTTTTTACAAATGACAGTGCCCATTTAAATGACTGTATTTTAGTGACAATTATATGTACAAGATCTATGTATCCTGTGTGGTCAAGTGAACCAAGCTTAGATCACCAAACACAGAACCCCCCCCCTCATAATAAAGTGTAGGGGGCTTATTCTGCTGGGATGTGGCAGTGTCCGTGTGCCCGCCCTGTGCAGGCGCTTCATGGTCTCTGCTTATCCTGCAGGACATGTATAAACATCACCTGGGAGACGTCATCTGACACAAAGTTCTTTAATTAATGTATCATATATTAGAGATATTATTCTACTGATGCATTATTGGGCCACCCCAGGTATATGAGAAGAAGGATGTAAAGGACTCCAGAAATCTTTTATTAGCAACGATCCTTAAATAATTAGAAGCACAGCGGTGGGGGGAGGAGATGGCAGTCACACCCATATCATGGTGCCTCAGGGGTCCCAAAAGCCCCCCATTGCATAAGAAGAATCCAGTATTATAAAGTGCACATGGTTGGAAGGTGACCGGGTCCAGAAGCTTCAGGTTATAGCTTTGTGAATAAGAATAGCTTGAATCCTCCAGCTTGCACATTTCAAACTATAACTTCTCATAGATCCAATATAACTGTGGTCTATTAGGATTGAAACAGACACCTTTTGGACCAAAAGAACACTGCGACCAGATGTTAGCTAGAAGTCAGTAAGAAAATATAAAATGCCATACCCATTTGCCAATGTTTATTTTGCCATTTTTTCTCTTTTTTTAAACTATAGCATTTTTCAGGGAATCTTTTATAGGAGGGAAAAAACACCAAGAAAAATGAAATGTGGGGTTGACGTGTTTTTTATGGCATTTTTTTTTTTTTTTTTTTTTTTATAGAAATCCTTTTATAGAAAGGCCAATACTTAAACACCAAAAACTCTGCATCTTGAGAATGCACAGTGAGAGGACAGTTTTTTTGGGGTATTTTTCAGGTGACAAAAAAAAAACCCACCAAAAATAAGTTGTGTGGCAACTTAGCCTTAGGAATAAGAACATGTAGAATCTTCTGCGTTGGCTGAAAGGTATCATCACAGCTATAATTAAGAACTTTTAGGGTAGGGTAGGTGTTTTGCTATTTTCCTACCCATTGAAGTCAGTGGGTAGCAAAATACACAGCTGATTTTGCTTCATTGACTTCAATGTGCAGGAAAATACACAGTAGCAAATATGCAGTACATGTGACCCTACCCTTATGGATAAAGACGCTTTGCTATGACTAAGGACCAATATGGAATGACATATGTAAGTGAGATGTATCAAGATGAGCCAGTTTTGGGCCCATGTTAAAGATTGTTTATAACCTTCATCTCCTTGTGAATACTCATTGGAAGACATCTTAAGGTTGGTAAGTGGCCACAGAAGTCTGTTCTTCTTACTATCCATTTTTGTTCTGTACCCGGATGAGGCTGAGAAACAGACCGCAGGCCTCGCAACATGGGTCACACAAGCAGTGGATGCAGGAGCTCCAGAACAGCTTCAGGCAGGAGAAGTTCATGTTCCACATCTTTATACATGGTCCGATACACCAGATGTGACAGCAATGGATACAGGCAAAGTCCAGGGCCCAGCAGAAGGCCAGGGGGCAGCCACACAGGACCGACAGCACAATGTAGCAGCAATCTTTCACCCCGCCAAATGTCTTGTAGGACATTCCCCAGACTCCAGGTAAGCTGTGAGACCCCTCAGGCTCCCCAAAAGCATCTTCAAAGAGAACCTGAAGAAAGAAAAGTGACTCCCATGAGGTTCCATTAGAAGTATCAGCTTCCAGTGTACGTGGCACATTGATTTAGGCCTTATTGGTTCCTTAGTTACTCTGGATCTACAGGTAGGCACTAAACAAAAGTGCTTAAGTTACCCTTACATCTCCTCTTCATCTACATCTCCTTGCTCTTAATGGACAAGCGGCATATTAAGGGACATGTGCATTTTTTCAGTTATTTCTGCCTTGAAATGTATCCAGGAATGAGAGGCTTCTGCCACCTGCATCCAACTCAAATCTTTATTACTGCCAACTTTATAATACTATTATCTAGATGCTCGACCTGTATAATAGTATCAGACAGTGTTTATATAATAGTATGTGTTATCTAAAGAATAGTACAATAACATGTCCATAGAATAGTACAACTAGACTATACAACTATATAATAATAGCATGTAGTGTATATATGATAGTATAATGCAGCATTTATATAATGGTACCAAATAGAGAGGAGCGAACTTCCAGTAATTTGGTTTGTCACTAATTTCTCGGCTCGGCAGTTGATGACTTACCCTGCATAAATGAGTTCAGCTTTCAGGTGCTCCGATGGGCTGGAGACTCTTTCCTAGGACTGTATCCACCTTTTCCAGCCCACCGGAGCTCCTCAAAGCTGAACTCATTTATGCAGGATAAGTCATCAACTGCCGAGCCGAGAAGTTCGTGACGAATCGAATTTACTGTAAGTTCACTCATCTCTAGTACCAAACATTGGCTGTATAATAGAATCATTCAGCATTTGTATAATAGAACCATACAGTGAGTTGCAACATCTCTCCATATTATAGCCCAATGCTGTGTCTATTTACTGGTATCCATGTAGTGACAACTTACAGAATCTACATGATATTACCATATAGAGTCTATATACCATATATTGTACATTTAATTTATGGTGGGATATACAGTGACTATTTACTTAGAAAAAATGCACACGTGCAACAAAGTTCATACTCTAATTCCATATACTTTACTTTTCTTTCTGTGAAGGGAAGCGTCATATCATCATATTTATATCAATCTATTGCACATCAGCCTATGCCCTATAAATGACCTTTCTTACATGACTTGGGGCATGTCATAAAATGCAATATAATGGTCATTAGACCAGGGGCATATTTTGGGATGTGTTGTAAAACATTCTGGCCTAACCTGTCTCCTATATGTATCATGGTAGCCTTGGGATATCTGGCCAGTTCATAGAGAGGCCAAAGCACAGGTGGCATTGTTTCTGGTATGGGCCCACCAAACCTGTGTTGGTGCCTGGGGATATCTGGCCAGATAGGAGGGTCTTAGGATATTGTATAACGCTAGATATATATACCAAGCTGAATGGGAGGGAAGGAGTCATCCTGAGAGGCAGCCACCAACACGGGAACAACTCCATGAGGCAGTGAGGATCCAGGCCCAAGAAATATAGACTGCTGTCCTGCCTCATCTCCCAACACTCCGATAATCTGCTAAGTATAATCCTGGGCACCCTCTTTCCTCCTCTACCTTTGCCCCAACTTCCCTCTCTTAGTAATCTCATCCTCTTTCCTCCCTGCAACCTATAACTTTGCCCCAACTTCCCTCTCTTAGTAACCTCCCCTCCACAGTCTAACCCTATCCTTCCTATCCCAAGACTCACAAACCTCTTCTCTCCCTGTTCAAGCACTGACCCTCTCATTACTATCACTAACTCCTATAGCCTTAGGGACAGAAAGCTGTTGTGGATTGAGCGCCTGTGTGAGTGTATTGGTGTGTAATTAGGTGGGTGGGTAAGATATTGTATTGGGTTAAATTGTAATGTGACTAGTATAATGTTAATGTATTGAAGTTGCCATTGTTGTATACACTGAGATACATTGATATTATACGGATATGTATATATGTTAGCTAAAGTTATATAGTGTGTTAGTGAATAAACCTTTGTATTATTAACCCTGTGTTGGGAATTACTTAAACCGTACATCTACAAAGGGAAACAATAGTAAGTTGTTAACACTTGGAAAAGGAAGGAAGGAAGGAAGGAGGAATAGTATAATATATTTATACATTCCCTTTATCATTGGCGATATCCTTTATCATTAGGATACCCTTTGGTATATAACCATTTTATATCATTTCCCTATATCCTTTATCATTGGCGAGCCCGGCCCGACTGTTTTTTATTTATTTCTTTGTGTTGTTGTTTTAGTAGGATTGTGTTATATTGTGAACGAAGATAGGCGGAGAGGCGTGGACAGGTAACATACGTACACGGTGAAGTGTTATGTTATACTGTGCGTCTAGACCTTGAAGTTTGGACAGATAGCATAGTTTTATTTAAAACAGGACACAGGAATATATTTAGGAACAGCGAACCTATTTGTTTTATTTTTTTTCTAAGGTGTTAATTTTTTTTTCCTTTGCGGGTAAAACGGCGAACGATTCACTAAGTAAAAGAATTCCATACACATACTTTCAACCATAGACGGTAGTGTTCCTAAGGTGACGTCCAGCTGGTCGGGAAAAGGCGTTCCGGAAGAAAAGGACCTTTTTCAAGCAGCACGAAAGGGACGAGAAGGACAACACTAACCAAGATGGCAAAGGAAAACGTGAGTATGGACTTTTCCACACTAAAAGATTTAGCACAACATAGTAATTTTGACCCTATACCCCCCACCGCATACAAATCAGCAGAAATGTTATGGTCCGCTTTATTAGATCAAGCATATAAATATGATAAAATGCATATTAGCAAAAGATGTGTTCTGAACAAAACTTCTAAACGGCTTAAGATGTTGGCAAAGCTAGTGTATTGCTTTGAAGATACCATTTGGAAGCCTGAACACAGTGAAACAATTGCTGCTAACAGGAAGGCAGACACGGTAGCTGATATACATAATTATCACTGCCATAGCTGCTTAGATAAGGTTAAACAAGTGTGTACACTGGAATACCAGTTAGAAGAAGAAGCCCAGTGTACAATTGAAAGAGGCAAGGAAATTTGTATGTTGGAATCAAAACTCTCTGACCAGGAGAGGTATTGCTCTGACATGGACAAAGAGCTTCTTCAATTGTACACTGAGATCAATCAGTATAAAAATAGAATGACATCTACTGATACAATGATAGCAACACTTAAGGAAGATCTGGCTGCAAAGTCGCAGATGATTGCTAACCTGCAGCAGATCATCACTAATCTGTCTCGGCCTAGTGCACATAGCAAGTTGCCCTTGCCAAGGAAACACGTCTGTGTTACGGAGTTGGCAGAGGGGGAGACAGGAGAAATGGCTCCAGTGCCTGATGGGGGTCGACTACCTCAATCTCCAAGTCTGGATGATAGGCGACAGGTGGAGCGTGGGTTATCATATCCTCCAACACCTATGGAGAATATGGATAACAGTCCCTGTAATAGGGAGGGAACAAGTGTGCTATTTGGTAGCGGATGGGAAACTGTAAACTCAGCTTCCAGCCTACCAAGGCAAACAAGAAGGGTGCCGGAATTTTATCCTAACCACAACGGTATGGAAAGGATAAATTTCCTGTTAAAGATCTGCAAAGAGATCCCTAGTTATGATCCCAATGTAGATCCATTTACCTCATGCGATATTTTTGAGGGGCATTGCAACAAGTTTTCAGTGGCCCCACAAAATCGCATGGAGTTGTTTAAATTGTGGTTGCCTACACACCTTATCCAGAGGTATGAGGCAACAGGGAAAATGGACCCCAAAAATGGCAAATTTCATAATGAGGAAGAACGCCTTTCAATACTTATGAAATTAGCAACTGGCCATTGGGATGTTACCCCGGATATCCTGACTAAATTCAAACCCACCATACATGATGAGCCCTTGTCTCTGTGTGGAAGGTTTGAAGCAATGTACAGGAAGGTAACAAAAGATCAAGGTAGAGGAGTTCCACAAGGCATGGTGCGTATGTTTGTGGAAAGATTCCCTTACCTGGAAACTGCGATCCGGTTAAGTGCAGCGAAAGAATCTTCACTCACGGATGCAGCTATGATTATTGACCAGTACAGACGAGATCTGCTGCAAAATAGAAAGTCTGTAAAAATTAGGGAGCGTGGGAATGTCCCTTTTAGATCTCAGGAAGCACGTAGACACCATGCTAAGCCATACAGACCTGTCTACCCCACAGCTCCACCATTGGAAAACAAGCAGTCAGGACACATTCGTTGTTTCCTGTGTCTGCAATATGGGCACATGAAAAGGAACTGTCCACAAAGTTCCTTCAAAACAATTGCCCACGATAAAACTGGCAATAATAACGGTTTCAAAGTGAAACCCAATTATGTCAAACAACATGGGGTACAGACAGAAAAAAATTTGGAGAATTTACAATGGCAAACTAGACATGTTGCACTTGTAAATGTCCCAAGCAAACCAGCTGAAAACTCGTTAAGGTTAGAAGCTATGGAGAATGTTCCAGCTGAACATTCTCAAGTGGCAGTATGTACCACAAAAGTACCTACTGGGAGTTTGGTGCACCTTGACTGACGGTCAGGGATCCCTAAACATCTGGCTCCAATATGTGACATCATATTGGATTCTTCAGGGAGACCCCACATTGAAGCCAGAATAAAAAATCAGGACACTAAGATCATGCTTGACACTGGTGCGGAAATTTCCATTACTAATGTGAAACATGATCTACACCCCAACAGCCCTCAGTGTGTGGTGATCGGATTTGATCACCAACAAGGGGGGGTGAGAGCCCACAGAATAGAGGAAGTTGTCATCCATATTGCCAGACATATGACACTGAAGATCCCAATGTGGTATTACCCAGGTTCTGATAACATCATTGGTACCGATGTAATGACACAGAACGGATGGATCATTGATTTGGCAAACTGCATTGTGTGGAGGGGCCCCAGACAAGCAAAGGTGTGTGTCATACAACGCCAGTGTCTGGGACCACCCCTGCCTGCAATTGAAAATTCTACCAACATGCTGGAACACAAATGGCCAGAGGTCTCACATAACATAGACCTTGAACCCATTGTGTATGAGCATCCAGGTTTGTGGGCCCAAAGTAAAAATGACTGTGGGAAAATGGTAGGTGTTCAGGTGGACATCCAAGGGCCAGACCCACCGCCTCAACGACAATACCGTTTTCCACCAGAGGCAATGGAGTCAATACTGGACACAGTCCAGGATTTGAAAGAAAGGGGCATGGTCATAGAGGGCAATTCTAAATGCAACAATGCCCTCTGGCCGGTGAAAAAGAAGGACACTAATTCTTTCAGGTTGACTGTAGACCTAAGAGTCCTTAACAAATACACCCCCATGTCTGCCCCAGTAGTTGCACAGACTCCCGACATAATGGCAAGAATAAGCGGCAAAAGTCGCGTATTCTCGACCATTGATGTTGCCAACGGGTTCTTTTCCATTGAACTGACAGAGAGCTGTAGGTACAAGTTTGCTTTCACTGTGGGGGACAAACAGTACATGTTTTGTGTACTCCCTCAGGGGTTTCACAGCAGCCCTACATATTTTCACCAGGCATTGGCGGCCGTACTAAGTGTGTTTTCACGGCCAGAATGTCTGCTGCAATATGTAGATGATTTGCTCCTTCACACAGAGACCATGGAAGAGCACTTGGCTCTGTTGAGGGAACTGCTGGGACTCCTGGTCCAAGCAGGGCTCAAACTGAACCCTCACAAGGCAAACTTGGCTAGGTCAGAAGTAACCTTCCTTGGCGTCCAAATTTCCCATGGAGCCAAAGGCATCATGGCTGCCCGCGTGGAAGCCATGGTGAAACTACCCAGACCAGGCACTCTTCAGGACCTGCGCAAGTTCCTGGGAGTAGCCAACTTTATGAGAGAGTTCATAGAGGATTTTGCTGCAAAAGCGAAGCCCCTTTATGAACTTCTCAGAGGGGAAGAACCTTCCTTGAAAGACTGGTCAGAACCACAGGAAGAGGCATTTTCAACTCTGAAAAGAGACCTCTCCTCGGCCCCAGTCTTAGCAACCCCTCACCCTGAAGGAGAAATGGCAATTCAGGCCCATGCTGGTGCAGAGTCTATCTCGGCGGTCCTGCTTCAACAAATAGGATCAGAGTATAGACCACTGGGATACTTCTCCAGGCTTCTTTCACCAGTTGAAAGAGGGTTTGATGAGTGTGCAAAGCAACTTGCAGCCGTGCATTATGCAGTTAAAGCAACTGAGCATATTGTAGGCTTCAAGCCCCTCACTGTTCAGACTCCACATTCACCTTTAGCCCTCTTGCTTCGTGATACCCTCCCTGGAGTCTCACAACAGAGATTCGGGAAGTGGATCATGGACTTGAGTGGAAGGAATCTGACCGTGACACAAAAGGCAAGGTATGTTTTGTCCCAGTTGTTGAATATGACAGGGACTGAACATGACTGTGGACAACCAATGCACGTCACTGCTCCCCAACTGTTCAGGACAACATCACATCCGGATGACAGAATCATCTTTGTTGATGGCTCTCGCTTTTGTTTGGATGGCACCTATGTGACAGGGTTTGCTGTGCTGGATGAGACCACAGGTAACCAGAGCCTTGTCAGGTTGCCAGGCCACTTGTCAGCGCAGCGGGCTGAGCTGGAGGCTATCAAAGAAGCCCTCCTCCTTCAGCCCCAAGGGAATCGTACTATATATAGTGACAGCTCATATGCAGTTCGATCCCTCACCCTGCACCTGGACACATGGAAAAGACGAGGGTTTGTCGACAGCCAGAACAAACCCTTGGCTCATGTGACTGTCCTGAAAGAATTGTGGGAATGGGGAATGGCACATCCTGGAGAGGCTGCACTCATTAAAATCCCAGCACACCAGAGAGGGGATGGACCCTTGGTCCTGGGTAACAATCAGGCTGATGAATTGGCCAAACTGGCTGCAGTGCAAGGAGTCCTGAGGGAACCAGATGCCCAGGACAATCCTTCATACCAGGTTGCTGTGAGAAAGAAAGGTCTCAAGGAGGGCCCAGTGTCATTTGAAGAGGAACAGTCAAAGGATCCTCTTCTGGCAGCACATTTTACCAACCCACAGGATCCCTGGAGGATCTGTCAGGGAATCTTGTGTTATGACACTGGCACCCATCAACTCCCTCTGCCTGTGGTCCCACAGCATCTGCAAGCAGAGCTGACAAGACTTAACCACCAATTGTTGGGACACCTTGGCCGGGATAAGCTTCTGTCCCTTCTAAAGGACAAATTATACTGGTCAGGAATGTCCAAAACGGTGGCGGAAGTCACCCAACAATGCCTGGTGTGTGCCCAGATAAATCCAAGAGCTCCAGCCCTTAAGCCAGTGTTGCAACGTGTTCCTCCAGCTGATGGACCGTGGTCGTCAATACAAATTGATTTCATAGGACCACTGCCAGCTGGCAGTCGTAAGTGCCGCTATGCACTAGTGGTTGTGGATGTCTTCTCCAAATGGGTAGAAGTGATCCCAACCACGAATGACACAGCCACCACTACTGCCCGAGTCCTTTGGGAGCAGGTTCTGTCACGATGGGGGATGCCCAGAGTGATTGAATCTGACCGGGGGACCCATTTCACAGGCAAGGTAATGAAATCTCTTTGTGGACTTTTGGACATAAAGCAGAGGTTTCATGTACCTTACCATCCCCAGTCTGCAGGCATAGTGGAACGGATGAACCGTACCATCAAATTGCGACTATCCAAGGCATTGATGGAAAGGGGTTCCTCTTGGGTAGCCTCTCTCCCAGCTGTGCTTATGGGAATCAGAGCCTCGGAATCATCCACCACCGGTGTAACACCCTTCGAGCTCATGACAGGGCGCAAGATGCCGCTCTGCTTTCCTAATGAGCCACAAATATCGGAACCGATGAAAAACGCCATTGCCAGAGATGTGTTTCTCCAACAGGTTCAACAGAACCTGAAGGAGTTACTGCCACATGCAGCAATACGAATGCACAAACCGTATCTACAGGGGGAGACTCCCATGCCCTCTGTAGGTGATATGGTTATGGTCAAGGTGTTCCGTAAGGCTGGACCCTGGGATGCAAACTGGGAGGGACCATATCAGGTCCTGGAGGCAATGGGCGACACAATGCTAAAAGTGCAAAGACCGATGACTGCGAAAAAGAAATCACATAGAAGGCAGGCAACCTTTTGGATCCACATCGACCAGGCAAAAGCCACCCAAGCCTCCCCAACTTAATACCACACAATATAAGTTGGGGAAGGGGGGGAGTAGGTGATGAGTCGAGGTGGTTCCAGCTTTTCAATTTTACATACACACATATAGACTCAGGTGGTAAGGATAGGCATGTTAAATAACTTATCCCTTACCAGATGACAGGATCCAGATGGAAACAGACATTAAAGGTTTTCCTAATTACATGTTAAAAGGTTGGGTAGAGGCAGGGCAAGTATGCAGATACAGGACATACCGGGGGAAAAGAGATTTGATTGCTATGGGTCTAGGAGGAGGAGCTATGGGAATAGGGGCCTTAAACACAATAGACTTGGAAGTCCTGCGGAGCAAACTTGGGGATCTGGCGGGACATGCCAGTGAAGGATTTAAGACCCAGCTTGATGTAAACCACATTTTGGAGGGTTTACAACATTCGCACATAGATGCTACAACCTCTCTGTCTTCTGCTCTACGAGAGAAGTTTAGAAGGTTAGTTGTGGGTCTTCTAGAGGAGCAAGACAAAGCTCAGCTCAGCCTGGCATGTACGCAGGTCCAAAGTGAACTCTCAGGCAACCTGAAACATATTGTATCTTCTTTGTACCACGGCCACTATCCATTTAATCTCCTTCGAAAAGTGAGCACACTCATCCCCTCTTTTGCTGTAAACCACACTAAATGGTGGGTAACTCAGTGGCACGGTTGTTATAATTTTACTTGTACCGCATCATCCCTGGTGCCCACCTCTGGTAGTATCAGGATGGGGTTTAATACTATCAATCTGGGGGTGGTAGTGAGCAACCAAACTGTACTTCATCCACAACTCTCCTCAGATATTCTAACTTATGAGGGCGGCCATCCTTATCTGTTTGATACAGAAGGATGTTGGAAGAGAGAGGATGCTATCCTCTGTCAAGATAGGTATGACCGGGTGCTTAGACACCAATGTTGGAATTCTGAGGGGTCTTGTGAGATGAAGGCAAACTTAATCCCTTCTTCCAACCTTAAATATCTGGGTCAGGGATATTGGTGTTGGTACCAAACAGGGAATGCATCTTATGCTGTTTATGCCACTAACTGCACCGAAAGAGGAGAACTCCTCCCAGGAGCATATTGTACCCTTAATCCCGTTCTAGGAATTGATGTAGCTGATCAAAAAGGGAGAACTCCAATCACTCCAGAGAAGAGACTCGACATCCGCCCTGACACCCCAGTGAGGCTTCAGAAGATTCCTCTCGGCTTCGGCACAGAATTAAAGCGTCTTCTTTTAGATTTTAGCAGCGAAGAGAAGATTGTGCAGAAGCTGAGAGAGACGGAGAGTCAAGCCACTATCCAGTTAGAACATGACACAACCAAGATTACAGGGGTTGTGCATGCTTTAGAAAGAGACTCTTCTGTGTCCTGGTGGGAGAGCCTTTTTGGATACAGCCCAAAAGCCACATCTTTCTTTAACTTGTTTATTCATCCAATCATCATTCTCCTAATCCTGGTTGCCCTCATGTATATAGGACTCTTCTTAATTTACAGAAGAACAAAGAGGCTGGCTGACCAATTACAGCACGGTCAGACACAGCATCATGAACTTTTGCGTAGACAGGGGTCAAGGACATTATACTGATACAGTCCTGCGGCCCCAAAATATTACATACTTGAAGATATCTATTAATCTATTGTAAATGTTAATTATATTATTTTTATCTATGTTGCGTGCTTACTTTAAAGAGTACATATAGACTCTAGGTGTAAATGGGTGACCACCTGCTTGGGAGTGCATACATTTACAGCCCAATTACACAAGGGTTTGTGACCCACGTGTTTTTGGATGTGTAGACTAGATGTGCTATTTGGCACGAGTCTCTATGTGTACCAGAGTCAATAACCATCATTTGATTTGGGTTGGGTGTATTGTTTTTAAATATTCTTTAAATCTTTAAAGAATTATGGGTGTGTGTGTGTGGGTAGTCCCCATTATGTCCGAGTATACTGTAGGTGTGTTTGGACCCATAGGGACAGGTAAGGTACCCACACTATTCAAGGTAATTGCCACTTCAACCCTCAGAATGGTATGGTTCATAAGGGATGGATTGAGTGTCAGCAACAGGGGAATGGAAGGTGGTATTCCTCCCCAAAATTAGGCCTTAGGTACTGAGACTTTCCCCACTACTTAGGAGCTCTGATCTGCCTTGGTAAAGACCTGCTTATCTGTCCACGGAGACTACCAAACTGATGATAATCCCTACTTCAATCAAAGTGACAAGGAGAAGCTTTAAAAAAGAGTCATGCCTGCAACAAGTCGTAAAGATGCCACTCTGCGCTAATGACACCTGAGGACCAAGGTGGTGCCGCATGTGTCAGCACTATGGACTGTCATGTTGACTGGGTAACAAGCCAAGGTTAAAGCTGCCCAGATTGACTCAAAGACTCTGCTGTTGAATTAATGAGGCCATTCCTGAGTCTGACCAGATAAACTTAAATGGAGACAACATCAGGATAGGCTGTTGACAGACACAGAAAATGTCCGGGCAAAGTTAGGACTCATATTAAAAGGACTTCAATCTAGACCCAACAAAGAAGAAGGAAGATCAATGCAAAGACTGTGTGTTCTGTGGATAGAGATGGTGGGTTATGGTGACTGGCAGTAAAAGTGCACCTGTGGAAATGGGTGGTGTCTAAGTACCTTAATGTAAAATTATACTTCATTCCATCCTGGACCATTACCAACAACATACAGGGTTGACAAGGTAAATACATCCCAATATGACACTTCCCAAATTGCATTGTCGAGTTCCCGACAACAGGGGGATTGTGAAGGGAAGCGTCATATCATCATATTTATATCAATCTATTGCACATCAGCCTATGCCCTATAAATGACCTTTCTTACATGACTTGGGGCATGTCATAAAATGCAATATAATGGTCATTAGACCAGGGGCATATTTTGGGATGTGTTGTAAAACATTCTGGCCTAACCTGTCTCCTATATGTATCATGGTAGCCTTGGGATATCTGGCCAGTTCATAGAGAGGCCAAAGCACAGGTGGCATTGTTTCTGGTATGGGCCCACCAAACCTGTGTTGGTGCCTGGGGATATCTGGCCAGATAGGAGGGTCTTAGGATATTGTATAACGCTAGATATATATACCAAGCTGAATGGGAGGGAAGGAGTCATCCTGAGAGGCAGCCACCAACACGGGAACAACTCCATGAGGCAGTGAGGATCCAGGCCCAAGAAATATAGACTGCTGTCCTGCCTCATCTCCCAACACTCCGATAATCTGCTAAGTATAATCCTGGGCACCCTCTTTCCTCCTCTACCTTTGCCCCAACTTCCCTCTCTTAGTAATCTCATCCTCTTTCCTCCCTGCAACCTATAACTTTGCCCCAACTTCCCTCTCTTAGTAACCTCCCCTCCACAGTCTAACCCTATCCTTCCTATCCCAAGACTCACAAACCTCTTCTCTCCCTGTTCAAGCACTGACCCTCTCATTACTATCACTAACTCCTATAGCCTTAGGGACAGAAAGCTGTTGTGGATTGAGCGCCTGTGTGAGTGTATTGGTGTGTAATTAGGTGGGTGGGTAAGATATTGTATTGGGTTAAATTGTAATGTGACTAGTATAATGTTAATGTATTGAAGTTGCCATTGTTGTATACACTGAGATACATTGATATTATACGGATATGTATATATGTTAGCTAAAGTTATATAGTGTGTTAGTGAATAAACCTTTGTATTATTAACCCTGTGTTGGGAATTACTTAAACCGTACATCTACAAAGGGAAACAATAGTAAGTTGTTAACACTTGGAAAAGGAAGGAAGGAAGGAAGGAGGAATAGTATAATATATTTATACATTCCCTTTATCATTGGCGATATCCTTTATCATTAGGATACCCTTTGGTATATAACCATTTTATATCATTTCCCTATATCCTTTATCACTTTCCATTTGTTTCCTTACAAAACTTTCAAATAACGGAGGCAGCAGACACTGTCAGTCTAGAAATAAAGCTGGGTGAACGTGTACTAAGATGCCGCATCCCTGAACAGTGACGAGCACTTGGGTGATTGTTATGTTCTATTTATTGCTGCCTCCGTTATTTGAAAGTTTGGTAATGAAACAAATGGAAAGAAAAGTAAAGTATATGGAATTAGAACATGAACTTTGTTGCACGTGTGCATTTTTTCTAAGTATATGGACATTGGGGGAGATTTATCAAAACCTGTGCAGAGGAAAAGTTGCCCAGTTGCCCATAGCAACCAATCAGATCGCTTCTTTCATTTTGCAGAGGCCTTGTTAAAAATGAAAGAAGTGATCTGATTGGTTTCTATGGGCAACTGGGCAACTTTTCCTCTGGACAGGTTTTGATAAATCTCCCCCATTGTGCTGAGAGCTAGTGAAGTCTCAGCTGCACAATGTTACACCCAAGGTGCATTGAACCCGACATACTTGCTATATAAAATAACAATACCATATAGTACCATACTGTGCCCTATTAGTGTTATATACACACAATCATGTAGGGTACAATTATATATATATATATATATATATATATATATATATACACAGTGACCCCCCGACCTACGATGGCCCCGACATATGATGAAATCGACATACGATGGCCTCTCAGAGGCCATCGCATGTCGATGTCAGCATCAACATACGATGCTTTTTTATGTCGGGCCATCGCATTAAGTGCTATCCGGCAGCGCCAAATGCTTAAGCTGCTGCCGGATAGCAGCTTAATGTTCCCCGTGTGGTGCGGTAAGTATTACTTACCCCTCCACGATGCTCCGGGGTGCCCTCCGGGTCCAGCGCTGGTCTTCCGGTGTCTTCTCGGCCCTCTCCGATGACGTCAATACGCTGCTGCGCATGTCATCCAATAGGAATGGCGTACGCAGCGGCGTAATGACGTCGCTACGCAGGCCCAGTAAGGCCTTGCGGAAGACAGAAGAGGACCGGAGAAGACAGCAGAGGACCGGAGAAGACAGCAGAGGACCGGAGAAGACAGCAGAGGACCGGAGAAGACAGCGGAGGACCGGAGAAGACAGCAGAGGACCGGAGAAGACAGCAGAGGACCGGAGAAGACAGCAGAGGACCGGAGAAGACAGCGGAGGACCGGAGAAGACAGCGGAGGACCGGAGAAGACAGAAGAGGACCGGAGAAGACAGAAGAGGACCGGAGAAGACAGCGGAGGACCGGAGAAGACAGCGGAGGACCGGAGAAGACAGCGGAGGACCGGAGAAGACAGCGGAGGACCGGAGAAGACAGCGGAGGACCAGAGAGGACAGCGGAGGACCGGAGAAGACAGCGGAGGACCGGAGAAGACAGCGGAGGACCGGAGAAGACAGCGGAGGACCGGAGAAGACAGCGGAGGACCGGAGAAGACAGAAGAGGACCGGAGAAGACAGCAGAGGACCGGAGAAGACAGCAGAGGACCGGAGAAGACAGAAGAGGACCGGAGAAGACAGCAGAGGACCGGAGAAGACAGCAGAGGACCGGAGAAGACAGCAGAGGACCGGAGAAGACAGAAGAGTATGGGAGAAGACAGAAGAGGACCGGAGAAGACAGCGGAGAGCCCATCGGAGGCCGGGGTCACCATCGGGAGCGGTGGGGACACAATCTCGAGCGGCGGGGACACCATCTCGAGCGGCGGGGACAGGTGAGTACAGCTTCCTATACTTTACATTGCACGAATCCCTCAACATACGATGGATTCGACAAACGATGGCTCGTTTGGAACGAATTACCATCGTATGTTGAGGGACCACTGTGTATATATATATATATATATATATATATATATATACTATATTGTCTTACAGTTGCTATAAAAAGTCTACACACCCTTCAAAATACCTGGTTCTTGGGATGTTAAAGGGTTACTCCGGTGGAAAACTTTTTTTTTTTTAAAATCAACTGGTGCCAGAAAGTTAAACAGATTTGTAAATTACTTCTATTAAAAAATCTTAATCCTTCTTTTTGAATCACAAGCACAGTGCTCTCTGCTGACATCTCTTTCCATTTTAAAGGGGTACTCCCGTGGAAGACTTTTTTTTTTTAAAATCAACTGGTGCCAAAACTGACCTCTGCTGTCCATTTTTGGAACTGTTCAGAGCAGGAGAAAATCACCATAGCAAACATATGCTGCTATGGACAGTTCCTAAAATGGACAGCAGAGGTCAGCAGAGAGCACTGTTGTCATGACATCAGAGAAATCCAAAAAGAAAAGCATTTCCTCTGCAGTATACAGCCCCTAAAATGTATTGGAAGGATTAAGATTTTTTTTATAGAAGTAATTTACAAATCTGTTTAACTTTCTGGCACCAGTTGATAAAAAAAAAAAAAGTTTTCCACGGGAGTACCCCTTTAAGAACTGTCCAGACTAGGAGAAAATCCCCATAGCAAACATATGCTGCCCTGGACAGTTCCTAAAATGGACAGAGATGTCAGCAGAGAGCACTGTGTCCCAAAAAGAAAATAATTTCCTCTGTAGTATTCAGCAGCTAATAAGTACTGGAAGGATTAAGAGTTTTTTAATAGGAGTAATTTACAAATTTGTTTAATTTTCTGGCACCAGTTGATTTAAAAAAAAAGTTTTCCACCGTAGTACCCCTTTAATGTCAGCGATAAATCATGTCAGAATTTTCTCCACCATTAATGTGACCTTTAGGCCGAGATTACACAGCTGAAAATATGCGGAATGTTCGCCCGGTTGGACTTTCTGCACATTAGGACGATCTGGCAGGCACTAGGACTGCTCATAGACAGCAATGCATTTCTGATTGGAATTCGCAGAAAGAATAGTCCATTCTTTCTGCGGAAGCCGGAATCGGATTACCATGGCAGAATCATCTGCCTCGTAAATTCCGACATGTGCACAGTGCAGGAGAATCCAATTGAAATCAATGAGACTCTGCTGTAGCGGGATTTCTGCGCTGAATTTTCTGCATAGACATTCCCCTGTGTGAACATACCCTTAACGCGAACAATTCAATTGCAAAACAAACTGAAAAAAAAAATACGAAGGCCTGGTTGCAAAAGTATGCATACCCTCTTATAACTGGGGATGTGGCTGTGCTCAGAATGTATCAGTCACATTCAAACTCATCTTACTATAGGGGATAACACATATGCAATGACTTCTATGTAACATAAGTTTATTTTTTCAGATAATGAGACTATTTTTGCTGATCCTGTCAGTTTCCCTTTTTTGGATATGTGGACAGCATGTCTAAAGTTTTTACAAATGACATTAACGCCTTAAAGGGGTACTCCGCCCCTAGACATCCAAAGGATAGGGGATAAGATGTCAGCTCACCGGGGTCCCGCTGCTGGGGACCCCGGGGGTCACTGCAGCGGCACCCACGCTATCATTAGTGCGCAGAGCGAGATCGCTCTGCACCTAATGACGGGCAATACAGGGGCCGGAGCATCGTTACGTCACGGCTCCGCCCCTCGTGACGTGACGGCCCGCCCCGTCAATACAAGTCTATGGGAGGGGGCGTGGCGGTCGTCACGCCCCCTGCCATAGACTTGCATTAAGGGGACGGGCCGTGATGTCATGAGGGGCGGAGCCATGACGTCACACAGCTCCGGCCCCTGTATCGCCTGTCATTACCACAGAGCGAACTTGCTCTGTGCAGTAATGATAGCGGGGTGCCGCAGTGGCGATCCCCAGGGTCCCCAGCACCGGGACCCCTGCGATCTGACATCTTATCCCCTATCCTTTGGATAGGGGATAAGATGCCGGGGCGGAGTACCCCTTTAAACATTTCCTCCCTGTAATTTTTTTTAGGTTGACACTATTATTTAGAATGGAATTGGGGTATGGGATCACCCCCTGTCTCATGTCTTTTATATTCTCAGTCAGTACTCACCCGGACATGCTCATTCAGATTGTTGGGGTCCCTGTGCTCCATATCCAGTGCCATGGGCTCGCTGAGGTTAGATTCCGGCTCGGCCATATTGAGTGGAAGTATGGGGGGAATCAGGTATAGCTACACTGTGCTCCCATCCTCTTGTCTCCTTTTTATACCTCTCATCTATTGGTCTCCATGGGAAAGAGCATCAAACACTTCAGCGACCTCCTCTTCAGGTAAAGACAACATCACTTATCTGTTTTGGAAACCATTGTCTAAGCAAGGTTAGATTAGTGCAGCCTCGGGCCTGACCTGTCTAAGCTGCATGTAATAGGGGTAAGCTGACTGCATTCTTCTTATGTCATATAGGGGCAGTGGTTACCACCAACAGTCCAAATGATGCAGCCAAAATATTGGAAACTCCCAACAAAAATGTAATCCAAAATATTGTTTTCGTTGTGCGGATGAACTTGCTGCCCACAGCAGGTGAAATAAGTATTGATCACCATTTTCACCATGTTCCTTATTATATATATATTTCCAAAGGGGCTATTGACATGAAGTTTTCATCACATGTTGATAACAACCCAAGTAATCAAATACAAATAAGCTTGACAACTTAGTTATGGGTAATAATATGAAATGACACAGTGAAAAAGTATTGAACATGCTTACTGATATTTATTTAATACTTTGTACGAAAGCCTTTGTTGGTAATGACAGCTTCAAGACTCCTCCTGTATGGAGAAACTAGTCACATGCATTGCTCTTGTGTGATTTTGGTTCATTCTTCCACACACAGTCTTCAAATCTTAAAGGTTCTCTGGGCCTCTTCTATGAATCATAAATATTTTTAATGGGATTTATGTCAGGTGATTTGTAAATTACTTCTATTAAAAAATCTTAATCCTTCCAGTACTTATCAGCTGCTGTATACTACAGAGGAAGTTGTATAGTTTGTTTCTATCTGTCCACAGTTCTCTCTGCTGACACCTCTGTCCGTGTCAGGAACTGTCCAGGGAAGGAACAAATCCCGATAGCAAACCTATCTTGCTCTGGACAGTTCCTGACACAGACAAAGGTGTCAGCAGAGAGCACTGTGGTCAGACAGAAAAGAACTACACAACTTCCTGTGGAGCATACAGCAGCTGATAAGTACTGGATATAGTCATCACGCAGATTTGCCAGTACATACAGTGGGTGAAATACATATTGAATAATTTTTCTCACTAAATATATTTCCAAAGGTGGTATGGCATTTGTTTTCCACTGGAGTACCCATTTAACATTTTTACTGTCAAGTTGAGGTCAGTATGAGGAATTTCCCATGATTGGATAAACAAGAAATTTGAAATACCAACCCTGACCCCTGATGTGGGGCGCTGGTTCCAGCAGGGGAACAAGGAAGGTAGATATAGCCATTTTTGTATTTTTTTTCTCATGTTTTTAGCACCTGCCTAAGCATAATTCTTAATAAAAGTTACTCCCCGGAATAACTCAAAAAGGTATAATACAGTGACATGAACGATGGCTCTCTTGTAATACAAATTACACTCTTCAGGCTATTTGGACAAACAAGTTTTGTAAAGAATTAGGCTGAACATCTGAAAGTAAGTAAGAAAACTAAGAACTTAATTCCTGGAAACAAGCAAATAGACATAGACCTCTGTATCCAGTTTTGAATCCTTGATGCAGCTGGGCACATAGGAGATTTTGTAAACCCTCTTGACAATGACAAGGTTGGTACATTGACAGTAATACTAAATTAAAGGGGTATTCCAGGCAAAACCTTTTTTTATATATATCAACTGGCTCCGGAAAGTTAAACAGATTTGTAAATTACTTCTATTAAAAAATCTTAATCCTTCCAATAGTTATTAGCTTCTGAAGTTTTCTGTCTAACTGCTCAATGATGATGTCACGTCCCGGGAGCTGTGCATGATGGGAGAATATCCCCATAGGAACTGCACAGCTCCCAGGACGTGAGTCATCAGAGAGCAGTTAGACAGAAAACAACAACTCAACTTCAGAAGCTAATAACTATTGGAAGGATTAAGATTTTTTTAATAGAAGTAATTTACAAATCTGTTTAACTTTCCGGAGCCAGTTGATATATAAAAAAAAAGTTTGGGCCTGGAATACCCCTTTAAGTGTATGCTCTTTTTAATACTTATACTTATTTTAGATGCAAAAGTTGTTCATCCTTTTTTTCTGGCAACAAAATTCTCCAAAAACTGCCCTTTTTTGTCCTCCATGATGCAGTTTTTGTGGCGTTTTGTACAAAATAGTGTGTAGTTAGTATACATTAGTATACAGGTTTTTTTGTACTGTTTGTTTTTTTTAAAAGTCATGTACAGTGAACCCCGACCTACGATGGCCCCAACATACGATAATTTCAACATGCGATGGCCTCTCAGAGGCAGCATCAACATACGATGCTTTTGTATGTTGGGGCCATCGCATAAACGGCTATCCGGCAGCGCTGACTGCTTCAGCTACCACCGGATAGCCGTTTACGGTGCCCCGTGTGGTCCGCTGACGATCACTTACCTGTCCTCGGGGCTCCTGCAGGTCATCTTCGGGATACCCTCCATCGTCGTCATCACGTCGCTCCGCACGCCGTCCCATCATCCAATAGGAGCGGCGTGCGTAGCGACGTGATGGCGGCAACGGAGAGCGAGGATGCCGGGGAAGCAGAGGCCTTGCTGGAGCTTTGGGGACACCACGGGGATGCGGCGACAGTGATGGAGCGCGACATCCAGGGCAGCGGTGATGGTCCGGAGCGGCGGGGACAAGGGAGTACAACTTCCTATATCAGTGGTCTACAACCTGCGGACCTCCAGATGTTGCAAAACTACAACTCCCAGCATGTCCAGACAGCTGATGGCTGTCCGGGCATGCTGGGTGTTGTAGTTTTGCAACATCTGGAGGTCCGCAGGTTGTAGACCACTGTCCTATACTTTGACATTGCACGGATCCCTCAACATACGATGGTTTCAACAAACGATGGTTCATTTGGAACGGATTACCATCGTATGTTTAGGGACCACTGTAATTCTTTCATCATGATTCAAGAACTGCTATTAAAGAATGTGATGAAAAAAACACACACACATTCACATAATGTTTCAGGTGTTATTTTGTTTTTGTTTTTTTTTCACCAATGCTGTATTTAAAAAAAATGTAAAATAGAAACATATATCCCTGATAGAAAGTGAAGAATCTAGTGCTCCAATAGTCCATAAAAATGTTAGACTTTATTGCAAATCCAAGACAAGTAAATGCTTAACATGTTTCAGGATAGTGACCCTGTAGTCATAAGCTTCTGCGCATGACTAAGGGGTTACCCCCCAGAAAAACGGATATATTTGAGAATATTTTCTATCTTAAAAAAATAAATTGTCTTGTGTCATCACATCTGTCATGCATATATAGGGTGTCCTAAAAATAAAAACAAGCTTTGGAGAAAGAGAGAAACCTGTTGAATCATGTAACCATCATGGTGGCAGGAAGCAGTGCTGAGCTTGTCTGTGTCCCGGCTGCAGTATGAGAGTTAGGACTCCAGCATGAGTCTGAAATCTATTTTAAAAAATGCTTGCGGCCAGGACTGGTAGGGGGACCCCTAGTGATCATTTTTTCAAAGTGGAAAATTAAATAGAAAGAAACATATTTTTTAATAACATGCTATTGGAAAGTTATTCTGCATACATTAATCTATAATATATCAAAAGTTTTTTTTTAAGAAAGGTACCCTTTAATATTAGTCAGTATAATATACCAGAATTACCTGCAGAGACATCAAATTTTTATGTTAGCTATCTGTAACATAGGATTCTAGTTGAAGATTCACAGAGATTAAGGATAAAAAAAGGGTCATCCAATTCTTTGTCTGCTATGTGTTTTAATATATTTCAGATATAGTTTAGGGTCTGTAAGCAGTAAAAAAGGGTGGAAGAAAACACCTCCATCACTACCTGCCCACCACCTATTTTCCCCCCGGTGTACTATAGGATGTAATGGGCAGGATTGGTTGTCAAATTATTAACAGATAAATGTGAATTGAATGAGCTAAAATACAGATAGGTTCCTTTCTCTGCACTAAGGAGATTTCAAACATATTTCGTAAGGCCTGTTTTGTAGCATTTGACCGCGTCTTAATAAATCTTTCACGTGTTTTTATAGCGATGTATTAGTAATTGTCTTTAGCAGAAACTCAGCTTTACTGAAATGTGCACTGTCTTTAAACATGATTTTTAATATTTGATTCCTTTTGCAAAATAAAGAACTTTTGTAATTGGCTTCCATAAAAAAAAAAAAAAAAAAGTTTTGTTAGTTTTTCTGCTGTATATGTGGTGAACCACCAGGTGAATGGCGGGACCACTGGTGTGGCAGTGTGAGTGGTGGGATAAGTTGGTATTAATATTTTTAATATTTGTGGATGGTATTAACCCCTAATGTTCGTGACGCCAGTGTGGTTTTTCGGGTTCTGAAACACCACACGCCCAGATTCTCCGCTATCCCAATTGCTAGAAGTGAAATTAAAGTCCACAACCAGTTATGATCAAACGAGGCTTTACAGAGTAGAAGACAGGTGTAATTATCTTCACAGCTAAGGCCAGAATTCCCAGAGAGGTGGCCAGGACCCAGAGGACCGCGCAGCTTGCTGGACCAATATACTTGTAATTAACTTGACGAGAGAGTGGACTTGACTTGACTATATACAGGACTTGACAGCAGTAACAGCAGTTTCAGTAACAGCAGACATAGACTTGAGACTTACTGGAGAGACTGTAGCTTTTGGGGTCTTCCAGATGCTGATCACTTGCACAGACATCTCTGGTGGTTGCTGTGCTCAGTAAAGTAGTTGGTGGTAAGAGCTAAGAGAGTGAATGGTAATGGCCGCCACTTTTTATAGTGGGGGCTGGACTAAAGCCCATTGTTCAAGCTGCGGGTCATAGGTTAAGCTGGTGCTCTCTGGGAGAACATTTGACAAGAAATCATGTGACTGCATAACATAACATGTGACAAGCTTACACACAGGTCCTTGAGACCTCCCACAGGTCCACTATACTACCTATACATAGAGATCCTGTCTAAGCATTAAAGTGATACACACACTTTTATAAAACCAACAGGGGGAGTCCTTGCAGGGGAGCCAAGCTGACAGGGCCTAAGGGACCATGTCCTGTACTGGGACATCACATATACTTCTAGCCACTAAGGGTCTCCCTTCTTGGCCAGAACACATTCTGTCTGGTCAAAATCTCAGATTGTAAAATCTCCCTGTTTGTAATGGCAGGAGACCAAACTCAGGAAGTGTTTCTCTTCACTGAACTTGATTGACAGCTACACAGAGCCTCACTGACGGCTGCACAGACTGAAAGCTGCAAAGAGCCTCACTGAAAGATACACAGAATGAAAGCTGCTGCACAGAACTTGAGGTCTTCTAGTCATCATAGCGCTGCAACAATGTGGGGGCAGAAGTTGTTCCCCCAGCAGGTTTCAGTGATGTCATGCCTGCTGGGAAACACCCACTTTCTCCTGCTGAGAGCTAGAAGATAAGTAAGGTAAGATACAGAACTTTTTAAAGCTCTGAAATTTTTTAAATTAGGACAGTCGTAACAGATCGGGAATATGAAAACTAGTTCTATCCTAAAACCCAACACCCATCATCTAAAAGCTTTTTCTGATTGGTCAGAATTCTGTGTTTGTAATTGTAGCTGTATAGGGTAACATTTATAAGATTGACAGACATGAAGTGGGGGGCACAGTAATGTTATGTCTGTGGAAGAGTAATTGAATAACTAGAAAACTCGGCTCTATATACTCAAAATTGTTTTTTATTGATTTACATATATCAAGATGGGAAATTGTAGCACCAATAATCCGTCTTTTGTTCCCATTTTACGTGATACAATAGATCACACAATAGGTTTGTCAGTTATCATTATTTTTTATTGTATGACTTGTTAACAAGTGTTTTAAGTGTCTATAGTCCTTTTTCAGCGCCAATAATCTGGCTTATGTTGATATTTCGAAGAAGTTGGTTACCCTGTGACATGTGATACTGGGGCTGCTGGTTATATTTAAGTTTTGTGATACAATAAATAAAACCTAGTCTGGTGTGAAATTCTCTTTATTCACGTACAGGACATTTTCAAAAGCTGCAGATTTGACCTCACTGGTGATCAGGGATAGTAGATGAGCAGGAGCTTCCTGAATAATAGGTGTAGGGGTAGCTCATTAGTCCTACAGCTGGTGCCAAGTGACTTGGATGGGCTGGAGAGGCTACGGGGGTTATCCATTCTTGTTCTGTACCCGGATGAGGCTGAAGCAGAGACCGCAGGCCTCAAAACATGGGTCACACAAGCAGTGGACGCAGGAGCTCCAGAACAGCTTCAGGCAAGAGAAGTTCATGTTCCACATCTTTATACATGGTCCGATACACCAGATGTGACAGCACTGGATACAGGCGAAGTCCAGGGCCCAGCAGAAGGCCAGGGGGCAGCCACACAGGACCGACAGCACAATGTAGCAGCAATTCTTAACCCCGCCAAAGGTCTTGTAGGACATTCCCCAGACTCCGGGAATGGAGTGAGACCCCTCAGGCTCCCCAAAAGCATCTTCAAAGAGAACCTGAAGGAAATGAGACAGAGAGGAAAACAGAAGATCCATAAGCAGATGGTTCATGGGATGCCAGTCTATTTACCACAGTATATCGTCACTATAATCCTATGGTGTCTCCAAGACCCAGAAGTATTTGATCACATGACAGATGGGGAGTTATACCTCATCCTTTAAAAGAACCTTCCTGGCACTGTGCACCACACATAATCTGTTGTTATGACTGTTCATTATGTTATCAATTTGCGTGCAAATTCCTTAAATATCAGTCAGGATTCATCCAATGTACTAAAGGGCTGGCTGTTCTCTTATTGATCAAGAATTGTGCTTGCTTAACAGGAATAGTCTTTTCATATAGCTAAATAGTTGTAAAGAATGTATTTGTGACAGTTGGGACAATGCATTAGTGCAGGTAAAATATATCATTCAGATGATTGGCTAGAACAGATACTATAAGCCCTTGGACATACCTGCGATGGGCCCATTGAGGGGGCTTTATCAAAACGTATGCAGAGGAAAAGTGGTGCAGTTGCCCATAGCAACCAATCAGATTGCTTCTTACATGTTTCAAATAACTTTTTAAAAATTAAAGAAAAAAATCTGGTTGCTATGGGAAATAGCAGCACTTTTCTTCTGCACAGGCTTTTATAAATCTGGCCCATTGACTTTAAAGGGGTTTCTCACTCCCTGGCTCTCCACTTCCACCCTGTGCTTGTCTCGGTAGGTATGGGAACCGTTGTTACTGGATATTAACTGGGTATCACATGCAAGGATGGTTTTTGCCCACATACGATAATCGCAATCCGATACCCAACCCTTCTCGTCTTGGAAGATATAATGCTGAGATGAGCACAGGGTTGAAGTATGTGTCGGGTAGCGGGACATGGTAATATCCTTTCTGCTTGTCAGATAACATTTGTAGTGTACCAGATATAGTCTGTTTATTTAATAAAAGCTGGTCTGGTAACAACCATGTCTATTTTACTATACAATTACATAAAGGCATTATGAAAAACCGTAGAAAGATTTGCACCTATAAATTTGTTTGACCCCCTCCTGGTTTTGGCTAAAAATACTGACCAAAATGAGCATCAAAACACTGACCAAATACTCTTAGGCTGTTGAAGAGTATTGTGAGGAATAAAACAGAAGTTTTATGCCACAACAAATGCCCATTGTACATCTATTTTTCCCCATTGAATTCAACAGGAAAACATCTGACAGCTCAGCTTAATTTTACAGCTGTAGTTATAGCAGCTGTAATAATTTTTTTCATGTAATTTAGACACATTTATGGCATGTTTATGTGCGTAAATGCTTCCAAACACATTAAAATTGCAAGTAAAAATCTAATTTGAATAAAACGACTGTAAAACACCCAAAAAATGCATCCATAAAGTGTAAGATAAAAAAAATCTTGAGAGAGCAACAAAAAAGGCACTTGAAAAACAAGTCTATTTTTGAGACTCATATAGATATCTATATATACTGTCGAGATAGCCCAGTATATACAGGTTCCTCTTGGTGTAAACAAAATTGTGTTCCTTGTCTGCTGCCCTTCTCTTTGTGCCATCTGTGCCCATTATGACAGTGAAGGATGAACTACACAATCCACAGGATAGGAGTCAAGCTTCTGATTGCAGGATTCAGACTGCTGGGACCCCTGTGATCTCCTGCACGGGGCCTGACTCTTAGCTTGTCCTTGGAGACTGGCAGAAGTAACCCCCCCCCCCCCCCCCCCCCGGGCCAATCACCATACTAAGACTGGATGGCGCCTGAGTTCTCTGAGGACAGGTGAGTTGCCAGGGCCTGTACAGTGGACAAGAAATAAGTTAAAGGGGAACTCCAGTGGAAACAAGTGGAGAACAAATGTTCTTAAATCAACTGGTGCCACAAAGCTAAACAGTTTTGTAAATTACTTCTATTTCAAAATCTGAAGCCTCCAGTACTTATCAGCTGCTTTATACTACACTGAAAATTGTGCAGTTCTTTCCAGTCTGACCACAGTGCTCTCTGCTGATACCTCTGTTCGTGTCAGGAACTTTCCAGATTAGATCCCCATAGCAAACCTCTCCTACTCTTGACAGTTCTTGACAGAGACAGAGGTGTCAGTAGAGAGCACTATGGTCAGACTGGAAAGAACTCCACAAATTTCTCTGTAGTATATCTGTAGTATACAGCAGCTAATAAGTACTGGAAGGGTTAAGATTTTTAAACAGAAGTCATTTACAAATCTGTTTAACTTTCTGGCACCAGTTGATCTGAAAACATTTTTTTCCACCAGAGTTCCCCTTTAAGTTCCTCGGAATACCCCTTTAACACCTGCGCTGATTCATTATAACAAACTATGTGGGCAGGAGGGGCTTTTTCAAACATCATAACAAAAACTCAGATGTATATGAGCTGTACAGATTTTCAGCCTTTTCATGTGAGAAAGGATGTTTCTGTTAGCGGGCATCCAGCAGAAATATAAAAAAAATTCTGAAGCGTTGAGACCCAGTCCCCCCCCCCCCCCCTTCCAATAGATGCCAGTTATAATAGTCTATGGACGTATAAGGACCCACTTGGACATATAAACCACCTGTTCTCTGTTCCATACCACTCACCCGAACATGCTCATTCATGTTGTTAGGGTCACGGCTATCCATGTCGAGGGGCATGGGCTCGCTGGGGATTGATTTGGGTTCAGCCATGGTCACTGGAGAAATTCTCTGCAGTCAGGTCAGATCAGTCTCTGTGTCCACATTCCTCCGTCTCCTCTTATAAAGCTGCTGAAATGGCGTTTCCATGGGGCTGAGCATCAAACAACAGCAGAAGTCACAATTGTCTTTAGTTACTCGCCTGTACCTGAGAAAAGGTGTTATGGAAACTGTTGTCAGCAAAGTCACTGACAATGGGATCGGAGGTCAAGGAACAAGGTCAAGAAGTTCAAAGCTACTGCCGCAATGATATATAGGAAGGTTATCAGTATATATTCTGCTGGGAGGAGAATGAGATTGTTTGCACTCACTTTTAGTATGCCAACCCACGGAAAAAAAAAGAGAATCCAGCTCCTGAATAAATTAAAATCTTCAGTACTTTAATGATCCCGTAAAAGCCAATACGCCAACGAGATACAGCTGCTCAAGAGACAGTATTGCACATGAAAAGCTTAGATACACAAACTTGGCAGACAGTATCACACGTGGTAGGATAAGATATGCCAGCTCAGCAGACAGAATCACACCCTGTTCCAAATTATTATGCACTTTAAACATTAATAACTCTGGGATGCTTTTACCTTTCATTCTGATTCCAAGATTATTTTTTTGTGACATATTCTACTTTGTTAGTGGTAAAATTTTGTCGCTACTTCCATCGTTTCTTGGAGAAAAATTCCAAAATGTGATGACAAAATAGAAAATTTTGCATTTTTTTTTACTTTGAAGCTCTCTGCTTATAAGGAAAATGAATATTCCAAATAAATTATATATTGATTCACATAAACAATATGTCTACTTTATGTTTGCATCATAAAGTTGACATGTTTTTACTTTTGGAAGACACCAGAGGGCTTCAAAGTTCAGCAGCAATTTTCCAAATTTTCACAACATTTTCAAAATCTAAACTTTTGAGGGACCAGTTCAGTTTTGAAGTAGATTTGAAGGGCCTTCTTATTAAAAAATACCCCATTAATGACCCCATTATAAAAACTGCACCCCTCAAAGTATTCAAAATGACATTCAAAAGGTTTGTTAACCCTTTAGGTGTTTCACAGGAATAGCAGCAAATTGAAGGAGAAAATTCTAAATCTTCATTTATTACACTGGCATATTCTTGTAGACCCAATTTTAGAATTTTTACAAGGGGTAAAAGGAGAGAAATCTTCCTAAAATGTGTAACCCAATTTCTCTTGAGTAAGGAAATACCTCATATGTGTAAGTCAAATGTTTGGCGGGTGCACTAGAGGGCTCAGAAGGGAAGGAGCGACAGTGGGATTTTGGAGAGTGAGTTTTTCTGAAATAGTTTTCGGGGGGCATGTCACATTTAAGAAGCTCCTATGGTGCCAGAACAGCAAAAAAATAAAACACATGGCCTACTATTTTGGAAACTACACCCCTCAAGGAACGTAACAAGGGGTCCAGTGAGCCTTAACACCGCACAGGTGTTTGACGACTTTTTGTTAAAGTCGGATGTGTAAATGAAAAAAAAAATGTTTCACTAAAATGCAGATTTTCCCCCAAATTTTACATTTTTACAAGGGGTAATAGAAGAAATAGGGCTACAAATTTTGGGGGTAATTTTTTCCTGAGTGTGGAAATACCCCATGTGTGGACGTCAAGTGCTCTGCTGGCGAACTACAATGCTCAGAAGAGAAAGAGCGCCATTGAGCTTTTGGAAAGAAAATTTGTTTGGAATGGTAGTCAGGGGCCATGTGCGTTTACAAAGCCCCCCTTGCTGCCAGAACTGTGGACCCTCCCCCACATGTGACCCCATTTTGGAAACTACACCCCTCAGAATTTAATAAGGGGTGCAGTGAGTTTTTATACCCCACTGGCGTTTGACAGGTCTTTGGAACAGTGGGCTGTGCAAATGGAACATTACATTTTTCAATTTCACGGACGACTGTTCAAAAAATCTGTCAGACACCTGTGGGGCGTAAATGCTCACTGCACCCCTTATTACATTCCGTGAGGGGTATAGTTTCCAAAATGGGGTCACATGTGGGGGGGGGGGTCCATTGTTCTGGCACTATGGGGGCTTTGTAAACACACGTGGCCTTCAGTCCCGGACAAATTGGCCCTCATTTACTATTGCAAACCAGACATGTTTTGTCGGGTTGTGCGCCAGATTCTGTCACATTGCACCAGAAATTCTGTCTGTGCCAGATTTTGCGCCAGAATTGAAAAAAACCCGACTAACTCTCCATTGTGCTAAGAAAACCCGAAAAAGGAGTGTGGTCGTTGTGAAAAGGGGCGTGGTCTCAGAAAACGGGCGTTTTCCCGACATTTTCACAAAAAACTCAACATATTTACTAAGGTTTCCACATAAAATGTGGTGGCTTTGAGCTGAGGAAAACCCCACCGATCAGAGCATGTGTAAAAAAAAGCAAAGTGTAGGGAAAGTGGAAAATGTGGGAAACCTTAGTAAATACCATGAATAATAAATTGTAGGGAATTAAAACCCACAAAGAAACCTACACTCCACTCTTAAGCGCCATTGTCTCTTCAAAAGCCAATTGGCGCTCCTTCTCTTCTGAGCATTGTAGTTCGCCCACAGAGAAAAAAATTGGGTTACAAATTTTGGGGGGCTTTTTTCCTATTTTGCCTTGTGAAAATGAAAAATTTAGGGTAACACCAGCATTTTAGTGAAAAAAAATTTTTTTTTTTCATTTTTCCATCCAACTTTGAAGAATTTTCATTAAACACCTGTGGGGTGTTAAGGCTCACTATACCCCTTGTTACATTCCGTGAGGGGTCTAGTTTCCAAAATGGGGTCACATGTAGGTATTTATTTTTTTGCGTTTATGTCTGAACTGCTGTAAAATCAGCCACCCCTGTGCAAATCACCAATTTAGGTCTCAAATGTACATAGTGCGCTTTCACTCCTGAGCCTTGTTGTGCGTCCGCAGAGCATTTTACGCCCACATATGGGGTATTTCCGTACTACAAATTTTGGGGGTCTTTTTTTTTCTTTTACCGTCTGTGAAAATAAAAAGTATGGGGCAACCCATGTTAGTCTAAAATTTTTTTTTTTTTTTTACACTAACAGGCTGGTGTACCCCCAACTTTTCCTTTTCATGAGGGGTAAAAGGAGAAAAATCCCCCGAAAATGTGTAGTGCAATTTCTCCCGAGTATGGAAATACCCCATATGTGGCCCTAAGCTGTTTCCTTGAAATATGACAGGGCTCCGAAGTGAGAGAGCGCCATGCGCATTTGAGGACTAAATTAGGGATTGCCTAGGAGTGGACATAGGGGTATTCCACGCCAGTGATTCCCAAACAGGGTGCCTCCAGCTGTTGTTAAACTCCCAGCATGCCTGGACAGTCAGTGGCTGTCCGGAAATGCTGGGAGTTTTTGTTTTGCAACAGTTGGAGGCTCCGTTTTGGAAACACTGCTGCACAATACGTTTTTCATTGGGGGGGGGGACAGTGTAAGGGGGTGTATATGTAGTGTTTTACCCTTTATTTTGTGGTAGTGTAGTGTAAAGTTTTAAGGGTACATTCGCACTAGCGGAGGTTTACAGTGAGTTTCTCACTAGGTGTTTGCGCTGCAGCGAAAAATTTGCCGCAGCTCAAACTTCAAGTGGGAAACTCACTGTAAACTCTACCATGTGAACTATTTTACTCTTTTTGGAAGCATAGAGATCCTTTTTCTTCCCATATTGCTTTAAAATGGTGCTCTGCTTAATAATGTGGAACACCCACCTTTACTAGTTTTTCCTTAAATTGTGCTCACAGGCAATCTAATTATCACAGGTGTTCGAGATTGTTTTCAGTGATCAAAAGGGCCCTTAGATACATCGACGATATTTGGATTTTTTGGAATGGGGACACTGGTGTATTTAAAGAATTTGTAGCCTCACTTAATGACAATCAGATAGGAATGAGGTGTACCCTGGAGGAAGGAGGTCAACAAAGTTCCTAGATTTTAACATATATATCGACCAAGACAATAAGATACAAACCAATATATTCCGCAAACCCACATCAACCAACAGTTTTTTGCACTGGAACAGCTGGCACCCCTTATCACTACGGAAAAGAATCCCCATATGACAGTACCTCAGGGCAAGACGCAACTGCTCTGAGGAACAGAATTTTGTCATTGAAAGTGATAACCTCATGTCGAGGTTTCAGACTAGGGGTTACCACAAAAAATATTTGCGGAAAGCTTACAACAGAGCACGACAAAGCAATAGAACAGAATTACTTGGTCCTACCAACCCCAACAACACTGAATTATCCATCATCAGGCATGTAGGCACATATGATGCATATTCCTCACAAATTCACTGTATTTTACAAATATATTGGCACATTCTACAGTCAGACCCGGACCTTTCTGACAAGATAGGCACCAGACCCAGTATAACATACCGCAGAAGACCTAATTTCCGAGACCTTTTGGTCCATAGTCATTTCACTGTAACAACATCGAGTGATTGGACCTGGTTACCACAACCCCCACCTGGCTCTTATCCATGTGGTCATTGCTCCATATGTAAAGTCCTTCCCAAAACTAAGTCATTTACCGACCCAGTGGATGGAAGAATATATAGGATTTTGGACTTCATTAATTGCAGCAGCAAGAATGTACTCTATGTAGCGAGCTGCACTTGCCCAAAATTGTACGTGGGTAAAACAACACAAGAATTAAGACGACGCCTAGACAAGCATATGAGTACTGTCACGATGCCGGCTGGCAGGAGGTGGATCCTCTGTGCCAGAGAGGGATTGGCGTGGACCGTGCTAGTGGACCGGTTCTAAGTCACTACTGGTATTCACCAGAGCCCGCCGCAAAGCGGGATGGTCTTGCTGCGGCGGTAGTGACCAGGTCGTATCCACTAGCAACGGCTCAACCTCTCTGACTGCTGAAGATAGGCGCGGTACAAGGGAGTAGACAGAAGCAAGGTCGGACGTAGCAGAAGGTCGGGGCAGGCAGCAAGGATCGTAGTCAGGGGCAACGGCAGGAGGTCTGGAACACAGGCTAGGAACACACAAGGGAACGCTTTCACTAGGCACAAGGGCAACAAGATCCGGCGAGGGAGTGCAGGGGAAGTGAGGTATACATAGGGAGTGCACAGGTGAAGACACTAATTGGAACCACTGCGCCAATCAGTGGCGCAGTGGCCCTTTAAATCGCAGAGACCCGGCGCGCGCGCGCCCTAGGGAGCGGGGCCGCGCGCGCCGGGACAGGACCGAGGGAGAGCGAGTCAGGTACGGAAGCCGGGGTGCGCATCGCGAGCGGGCGCCACCCGCATCGCGAATCGCATCCCGGCTGGAGGCGGTATCGCAGCGCACCCGGTCAGTGGGTCTGACCGGGGCGCTGCCGTAGCGAGGATGTTGCGGGCGCTCCGGGGAGGAGCGGGGACCCGGAGCGCTCGGCGTAACAGTACGTAACAGTAGACCCTTGGGTCTCCCCCTCTTCTTAGAGCCTGAGAACCTGAGGACCAGACTTTTATCTAGGATATTGTCCTCAGGTTCCCAGGATCTCTCTTCAGGGCCACAGCCCTCCCAGTCCACTAAAAAAAAGGTTTTTCCTCTGACCTTTTTGGAGGCCAGTATCTCCTTTACGGGGAAGATGTCTGAAGAACCGGAGACAGGAGTAGGAGAAATAAGTTTGGGAGAGAAACGGTTGATGACGAGTGGTTTAAGAAGAGAGACATGAAAGGCATTAGGAATACGAAGAGAAGGAGGAAGAAGAAGTTTGTAAGAGACAGGATTAATTTGGCACAAGATCTTGAAAGGACCAAGATAGCGTGGTCCCAATTTGTAGCTGGGAACACGGAAGCGGACATATTTAGCGGAGAGCCATACCTTGTCTCCGGGAGAAAAAATGGGGGGAGCTCTTCTTTTCTTATCAGCAAACTTCTTCATGCGTGATGAAGCCTGTAAGAGAGAATTTTGGGTCTCTTTCCATATGGTGGAAAGATCACGAGTTATTTCATCCACAGCGGGCAAACCAGAGGGCAAGGGAGTAGGGAGGGGGGGAAGAGGGTGACGGCCGTACACCACGAAAAATGGGGATTTGGAAGAAGATTCAGAGACTCTGAAGTTGTACGAGAATTCGGCCCATGGAAGAAGATCTGCCCAGTCATCCTGGCGGGAGGAAACAAAATGCCGTAAATAATCACCCAGGACCTGGTTAATTCTTTCTACTTGCCCATTGGATTGAGGATGATAAGCAGAAGAAAAGTTTAATTTAATCTTGAGTTGTTTACAGAGAGCCCTCCAGAATTTTGACACGAATTGGACGCCTCTATCCGAGACGATCTGCGTGGGCAACCCGTGAAGACGAAAAATGTGTACAAAAAATTGTTTTGCCAACTGAGGCGCTGAAGGAAGACCAGGAAGAGGAATAAAATGTGCCATCTTGGAAAATCGATCAACGACCACCCAAACAACAGTGTTGCCACGGGATGGGGGTAAGTCTGTAATAAAGTCCATACCAATCAGAGACCAAGGCTGTTCGGGGACAGGCAGAGGATGAAGAAGACCAGCAGGCTTCTGGCGAGGAGTCTTATCCCGGGCACAGACAGTACAGGCCTGCACAAAATCAACAACATCCGTTTCCAGAGTCGGCCACCAATAGAAACGAGAGATGAGTTGCAAGGATTTCTTGATGCCCGCATGGCCTGCGAGATGGGAGGAGTGACCCCATTTGAGGATTCCGAGGCGTTGGCGTGGAGAAACGAAGGTCTTCCCTGGAGGAGTTTGCCTGATGGAGGCTGGAGAAGTGGAGATCAGGCAGTCAGGAGGAATGATGTGTTGCGGAGAGAGCTCTACTTCCGAGGCATCCGAGGAACGAGAGAGAGCATCGGCCCTAATGTTCTTATCGGCAGGGCGAAAGTGAATTTCAAAATTAAACCGGGCAAAGAACAGAGACCACCTGGCCTGGCGAGGGTTCAGCCGTTGGGCAGACTGAAGATAGGAGAGATTCTTGTGATCGGTGTAAATAATAACTGGAAATTTTGATCCCTCCAGCAGATGCCTCCATTCCTCAAGTGCTAATTTAATGGCCAGTAGCTCTCGATCCCCGATGGAGTAGTTCCTCTCCGCCGGAGAGAAGGTCCTAGAAAAAAAACCACAAGTAACAGCATGCCCAGAAGAATTTTTTTGTAGAAGAACTGCTCCAGCTCCTACTGAGGAGGCATCAACCTCCAATAGGAAGGGTTTAGATGGGTCAGGTCTGGAGAGCACGGGAGCAGAAGAAAAGGCAGACTTGAGCTGTTTAAAGGCCTCTTCCGCTTGAGGAGGCCATGACTTAGGATTGGCGTTCTTCTTGGTTAAAGCCACGATAGGAGCCACAATGGTGGAAAAATGTGGAATAAATTGTCTGTAATAATTGGCAAACCCCAAAAAACGTTGGATAGCACGGAGTCCGGAGGGGCGTGGCCAATCTAAGACGGCAGAGAGTTTGTCTGGGTCCATTTGTAGTCCCTGGCCAGAGACCAAGTATCCTAGGAAAGGAAGAGATTGACATTCAAACAGACATTTCTCCATTTTGGCATAAAGTTGGTTGTCTCGAAGTCTCTGAAGAACCATGCGGACATGCTGGCGGTGTTCTTCTAGGTTGGCAGAAAAAATCAGAATATCGTCCAGATACACAACAACACAGGAATATAAGAGATCACGAAAAATTTCATTAACAAAGTCTTGGAAGACGGCAGGGGCGTTGCACAGGCCAAAGGACATGACCAGATACTCAAAGTGTCCATCTCTAGTGTTAAATGCCGTTTTCCATTCGTCCCCCTCCCTGATGCGGATGAGATTATAAGCACCTCTTAAGTCCAGTTTGGTAAAGATGTGGGCACCTTGGAGGCGATCAAAGAGTTCAGAGATAAGAGGTAGAGGGTAGCGGTTCTTTACCGTGATTTTATTAAGTCCGCGGTAGTCAATGCAAGGACGTAGGGAGCCATCTTTTTTGGACACAAAGAAAAATCCAGCTCCGGCAGGAGAGGAGGATTTGCGGATAAACCCCTTTTTTAAATTTTCCTGGATGTACTCAGACATAGCAAGAGTCTCTGGGGCGGACAGAGGATAAATTCTGCCCCGGGGTGGAGTAGTGCCCGGGAGGAGGTCAATAGGACAGTCATAAGGCCTGTGAGGAGGTAGAGTCTCAGCTTGTTTTTTGCAAAACACATCAGCAAAGTCCATATAGGCCTTAGGGAGACCGGTTACAGGGGGAACCACAGGGTCACGGCAGGGAGTACTGGGAACCGGTTTAAGGCAGTCCTTGAAACAAGAGGTACCCCAGCTCTTGATCTCCCCCGTGGACCAATCCAGGGTTGGGGAATGGCGTTGGAGCCACGGTAGTCCAAGGAGAATTTCGGAAGTGCAATTGGGGAGGACCAAGAACTCAATTTTTTCTTGATGAGGTCCGATGCACATTAGAAGGGGCTCCGTGCGGTAACGTATGGTACAGTCCAATCTTTCATTGTTAACACAATTGATGTAGAGGGGCCTGGCGAGACTGGTTACCGGGATGTTGAACCTGTTGATGAGAGAGGCCAAAATAAAGTTTCCTGCAGATCCGGAATCCAAGAAGGCCATAGTAGAGAAAGAGAAGGTAGATGCAGATATCCGCACAGGCACAGTAAGACGTGGAGAAGCAGAGTAGACATCAAGGACTGTCTCACTTTTGTGCGGAGTCTGCGTGCGTCTTTCCAGGCGGGGAGGACGGATAGGACAATCCTTCAGGAAGTGTTCGGTACCGGCACAGTACAGGCAGAGATTCTCCATGCGGCGTCGTGTCCTCTCTTGAGGTGTCAGGCGAGACCGGTCAACTTGCATAGCCTCCACGGCGGGAGGCACAGGAACGGATTGCAGAGGACCAGAGGAGAGAGGAGCCGGGGAGAAAAAACGCCTTGTGCGAACAAAGTCCATATCCTGGCGGAGCTCCTGACGCCTTTCGGAAAAACGCATGTCAATGCGAGTGGCAAGATGAATGAGTTCATGTAGATTAGCAGGAATTTCTCGTGCGGCCAGAACATCTTTAATGTTGCTGGATAGGCCTTTTTTAAAGGTCACGCAGAGGGCCTCATTATTCCAGGATAGTTCAGAAGCAAGAGTACGGAATTGTATGGCGTACTCGCCAACGGAAGAATTACCCTGGACCAGGTTCAGCAGGGCAGTCTCAGCAGAGGAGGCTCGGGCAGGTTCCTCAAAGACACTACGAATTTCCGAGAAGAAGGAGTGTACAGAGGCAGTGACGGGGTCATTGCGGTCCCAGAGCGGTGTGGCCCATGACAGAGCTTTTCCAGACAGAAGGCTGACTACGAAAGCCACCTTAGACCTTTCAGTAGGAAACTGGTCCGACATCATCTCCAAGTGCAGAGAACATTTGTTACGCCGAGCGCTCCGGGTCCCCGTTCCTCCCCGGAGCGCTCGCCTCATCTTCGTTGTTGCAGCGCCCCGGTCAGATCCACTGACCGGGTGCGCTGCGGTCCCGCCTTCAGCCGGGGTGCGATTCGCGATGCGGGTAGCGCCCGCTCGCGATGCGCACCCCGGTCCCCGTACCTGACTCGCTCTCCCTCGGTCCTGTCCCGGCGCGCGCGGCCCCGCTCCCTAGGGCGCGCACGCGCCGGGTCTCTGCGATTTAAAGGGCCAGTGCACCAATGATGGTGCCTGGCCCAATCTTCCCAATTAGCTTAATTGGCTCCCTCCTGTGCACTTCCCTATATCTAGTCACTTCCCCTGCACTCCCTTGCCGGATCTTGTTGCCTTAGTGCCTAGTGAAAGCGTTCCCTTGTCTGTTCCTAGCCCGTGTTCCTGACCTCCTGCCGTTGCCCCTGACTACGATCCTTGCTGCCTGCCTCGACCTTCTGCTACGTCCGACCTTGCTTCTGCCTACTCCCTTGTACCGCGCCTATATTCAGCATCTTCAGCAGCCAGAGAGGTAAGCCGTTGCTAGTGGATACGACCTGGTCACTATTGCCGCAGCAAGACCATCCCGCTTTGCGGCGGGCTCTGGTGAAAACCTGTAGTGGCTTAGAACCGGTCCACTAGCGCGGTCCTCTCCATCCCTCTCTGGCACAGAGGATCCACTACCGGCCAGCCGGCATCGTGACAGTAGATCCGGCCATGGATCCCGCTGAACTTCCTCTGTCAGTTGTCGCTGACCTCACCACGGTGGCCGCCCAGCAAGCCCGACTGATCGCCCTTCTAACCCGTCAGCTGTCGGAAATGTCCACCATTTCGCACCAACTTCAGTCGCAACTTCTCCAGCAATCTTCTCCTCCGCCAGCTCCTGCACCTCCTCCGCAGCGAGTGGCCACTCCTAGCCTCTGCCTGTCCTTGCCGGACAAATTTAATGGGGACTCTAAGTATTGCCGTGGCTTTCTTTCGCAATGTTCCCAGCACTTGGAGATGATGTCGGACCAGTTTCCTACTGAAAGGTCTAAGGTGGCTTTCGTAGTCAGCCTTCTGTCTGGAAAAGCCCTGTCATGGGCCGCACCGCTCTGGGACCGCAATGACCCCGTCACTGCCTCTGTACACTCCTTCTTCTCGGAAATTCGAAGTGTCTTTGAGGAACCTGCCCGAGCTTCTTCAGCCGAGATTGCCCTGCTGAACCTGGCCCAGGGTGTTTCTTCCGTTGGCGAGTACGCCATTCAGTTCCGTACTCTTGCTTACGAGTTGTCTTGGAATAGTGAGGTTCTCTGCGCGACCTTTAAAAAAGGCCTATCCAGCAACATTAAAGATGTTCTGGCCGCACGAGAGACTCCTGCTGACCTACATGAACTCATTCACCTTGCCACTCGCATTGACATGCGTTCTTCCGGATGGCGTCTGGAGCTCCGCCTGGATATGGACTTTGTTCGCACGAAGCGTTTTTTCTCTCCGGCTCCTCTCCCCTCTGGTCCTCTGCAATCTGTTCCTGTGCTTCCCGCCGCGGAGGCTATGCAAGTTGACCGGTCTTGCTTGACACCTCAAGAGAGGACACTACGCCGCATGGAGAATCTTTGCCTGTACTATGCCGGTACCGAACTCTTCCTGAAGGATTGTCCTATCCGTCCTCCCCGCCTGGAAAGACGTACGCTGACTCCGCACAAAGGTGACACAGTTCTTGATGTCAACTCTGCTTCTCCACGCCTTACTGTGCCTGTGCGGATATCTGCCTCTACCTTCTCCTTCTCTACTATGCTCTTCTTGGATTCCGGATCTGCAGGAAAATTTTTTTTGGCCTCTCTCATCAACAGGTTCTACGTTCCTGTGACCAGTCTCGCCAGACCCCTCTACATCTATTGTTTTTACAATAAAAGATTGGACTGTCTCGTACGTTTCCACACAGAACCCCTCCTAATTTGCATCGGACCTCATCACGAAAAAATTGAGTTTTTCTTTCTCAGGTTCTTTGGCCCCAAGAAGAGGGGGAGACCCAAGGGGGGGGGTACTGTTACGCCGAGCGCTCCGGGTCCCCGTTCCTCCCCGGAGCGCTCGCCTCATCTTCGTTGTTGCAGCGCCCCGGTCAGATCCACTGACCGGGTGCGCTGCGGTCCCGCCTTCAGCCGGGGTGCGATTCGCGATGCGGGTAGCGCCCGCTCGCGATGCGCACCCCGGTCCCCGTACCTGACTCGCTCTCCCTCGGTCCTGTCCCGGCGCGCGCGGCCCCGCTCCCTAGGGCGCGCACGCGCCGGGTCTCTGCGATTTAAAGGGCCAGTGCACCAATGATGGTGCCTGGCCCAATCTTCCCAATTAGCTTAATTGGCTCCCTCCTGTGCACTTCCCTATATCTAGTCACTTCCCCTGCACTCCCTTGCCGGATCTTGTTGCCTTAGTGCCTAGTGAAAGCGTTCCCTTGTCTGTTCCTAGCCCGTGTTCCTGACCTCCTGCCGTTGCCCCTGACTACGATCCTTGCTGCCTGCCTCGACCTTCTGCTACGTCCGACCTTGCTTCTGCCTACTCCCTTGTACCGCGCCTATATTCAGCATCTTCAGCAGCCAGAGAGGTAAGCCGTTGCTAGTGGATACGACCTGGTCACTACCGCCGCAGCAAGACCATCCCGCTTTGCGGCGGGCTCTGGTGAAAACCTGTAGTGGCTTAGAACCGGTCCACTAGCGCGGTCCTCTCCATCCCTCTCTGGCACAGAGGATCCACTACCGGCCAGCCGGCATCGTGACAACATTGTGAAAGAAAGCCACGGCAAAACTTAGAGTCCCCATCAAATTTATCCGGCAAGGATAGTCGTAGGCCTGAAGCGGCCACTCGCTGCGGAGGAGGTGCAGGAGCTGGCGGAGGAGATGATTGCTGAAGCTGTGGTAGTAGCTGCTGTAGCATCACGGTCAGTTGAGACAGCTGGTGGCCTTGTTGCGCTATCTGTTGTGACTGCTTGGCGACCACCGTGGTGAGGTCAGCGACAACTGGCAGAGGTACTTCAGCGGGATCCATGGCCGGATCTACTATCACGATGCCGGCTGGCAGGAGGTGGATCCTCTGTGCCAGAGAGGGATTGGTGTGGACCGTGCTAGTGGACCGGTTCTAAGTCACTACTGGTATTCACCAGAGCCCGCCGCAAAGCGGGATGGTCTTGCTGCGGCGGTAGTGACCAGGTCGTATCCACTAGCAACGGCTCAACCTCTCTGACTGCTGAAGATAGGCGCGGTACAAGGGAGTAGACAGAAGCAAGGTCGGACGTAGCAGAAGGTCGGGGCAGGCAGCAAGGATCGTAGTCAGGGGCAACGGCAGGAGGTCTGGAACACAGGCTAGGAACACACAAGGGAACGCTTTCACTAGGCACAAGGGCAACAAGATCCGGCGAGGGAGTGCAGGGGAAGTGAGGTATACATAGGGAGTGCACAGGTGAAGACACTAATTGGAACCACTGCGCCAATCAGTGGCGCAGTGGCCCTTTAAATCGCAGAGACCCGGCCCGCGCGCGCCCTAGGGAGCGGGGCCGCGCGCGCCGGGACAGGACCGAGGGAGAGCGAGTCAGGTACGGAAGCCGGGGTGCGCATCGCGAGCGGGCGCCACCCGCATCGCAAATCGCATCCCGGCTGGAGGCGGTATCGCAGCGCACCCGGTCAGTGGGTCTGACCGGGGCGCTGCCGTAGCGAGGATGTTGCGAGCGCTCCGGGGAGGAGCGGGGACCCGGAGCGCTCGGCGTAACAAGTACCATTCGGACCAATACAGACACTCCCATAGCCAGACACATGAGGCTAGTTCACAACAACCAGATGGACCAGATAAAATTCTGGGGCCTCCGCCAGATTAAGATGGGAGAAAGAAAGGGAGATGTAGACAGGGTGCTCTTGAGAGAAGAGGCAAAATGAATTTATAGATAAAGTAGGAGTCCAATGGGACTCAATGAAGGCTTCTCATTTACACCCTTCTTGGAATGACTTTTTACATTAATTAAATACCAACTGAATAAGGTTCTTATTAAACTTATTGAACACATTTTGTTAGGACCATCAGCTCAGACTTATCGACAAAACAAAGATTGGCATTAGAATTAACACTAAACACATTGTGACCCATAAAATCAATAAAAAACATCATAGGACACATGTTAGACTCCCAGCACCATGATCCACTATACTAATAAGGAAGGAGTGTCCAGTTTCACATTAATGACAAATTTATCCAAGAGTGAATTAGATTTATGAGCCAATCAGCTTATATGTATGGTTCATTTTAGTTCATAACAATAATATCTAACAATACAGTTTACATTTATACTTACCAAGCTACTGCTTACTCCTATGTGTTCGTGGTGAGTTCTCAATAGGGTATAATTCAGATAGCCCTAGAATATAAAGAACAAAGAGTATTGTTATAATCAATTAATATTAGATACATTAAATATAACTTTAAAATTAAAGGACAATGTACAAAACAATGTACATAGTATGATAGAGCTCCTAATTGATAATAGCTTCCCTTATCTTATCCTACATGCTCCACATTTTACACCTGCACTAGATTCTATATTAAATATATGCATATAATATTTTATACTTGCATTAGATACCATATTAAATATATGTATATCATTATATTGCATATTTTCACAAATATATTGTCATCATAACCTCTATATACTGGACATAGCGGACCATCAATAGGACCACCACATCAACTAATAACATTATCACAAATTATGAACAACAGATGTGTATTGGAATATAGCCAACTCCCCATACCATATACCTGGGTTGGCAAGAAATAATTAATTAAATATAGGGGCACCCTGTTTTTTTAAACAGCCTAGTTTAATCTAATAGACATATAGAAAAAATTTCTAAGTCCATAGACATGCGCGATATCAAGGGGTACCTGACGCAGACGCAGTCATTGAAATACACTGAATAACTTCTAAGTGCTAAAGCATGCGCAAATCTAACCCGGAAGTGGGTCAAATGAGATACAAAACCGGCTCTCCGGAGCATGCGCAGCCGCAGTTACTCACCCGAACGGAATATCAGCTAAATCCACTGACATGCGCGGTGCAGGGTATTCAGGTGATGTGCACGATTGGACAATAGAACTTCAATCGTGAGATGCAGTCATATGACCCCTCACGCATTGGACAGAATGAGTGGAGCTGTGATGTGTGCAGTTACCATTGGCTAGCCCTGATGCGCACATTGATGCGGTACTGGGCAACGTCACAAACTAAGCATATATAAGTCTGACAGTCCGGTCTCAAACAGCCATTAGCCGATTCCCTTGAGAAAGTCAGCGTTGTTGACGAAATGTCGGGGGGGGGGGGGGGCTAATTGAGATTTGTTTTAATATCAGACCTATGTCCTCATAAACAGCAATCAGCACATCCAGAGCAACTGTACCTATCGGTTAACACAGTCGGTGTTACCTAGGATGTGCTGAATTAAACAATGAACACAGTCTGGAATTTTAAACCAGTTTGTTCAATAAGTTTATCCATTGGATTTTAATATGAGTAACTAATAAAGATATTTTTTAAGGGGGGATTTCTAGTTTAGGGCTTACCCCTTGGGAATTTTTTGGTAACAAAAGAGCCCTGAGACACAATGCCATCAATGAGTTAAACTGAAAAACAAAATATTTAATCTTTGTGACACTTAAATAGAATTTGCATCATAATTTGGAACAGGGTGTAAACATTACAGGGGGAATTTATCAACCGGCATGCACCTGCAAAATTGTGTAGGCAGTGTTTTTTTATTCTGCACGTTGACATGCACCGAAATTATAATCCAATTTTGCACTATTTGTATGATGCCTGAGCTGGCTTCCTCGTTTTCTGTTGCACAATTATTTTTGTAGAAAGGTACTCCAGTGACCAGTAGGAGTAGGAATGTGTGTGAGCTTTTCACCCTTTTTTGCACTATCCAGGGGCTTCCTGTCATTTGTGCAAATGTATGCAGTGACATGCGCATCATAATATATTTTGCACAGCAACTGGAAAAAAACACACACACTTGTGCAGCAGGTGTCAGATTGCACAAAAATCTGCGACAATGATCCCCATATAGGCTTAGGTACAGTGGCTCAGAAAGCAGTATTATGCACAATGGCCCACTTTTATCATTGCAGTGCAAGTGAAGAATTTTTTTACACCTTTTTTTTGTGTGTGCTGATAATGTGTAGTAACACCAAATTTATTAAAAGGTAAAAGAGCTTTGATAAATTTTGGGCAGGTCACATTTTCTGAAATTTCTGTCTACACATACACCAAAAAGCTACATCATGTCTGGGTTGGTATAGTTTTAGAGACTTTTCAGTGGCTTTGCGCCTTCTTTTGCTCCTTTTTACAAAAAGGTACAATGATAAATCCATTCCATATCACGTGTATTGCCAAAATCAGTGGATTGCAACTCAAAATCAGCAGAAATGTGTAAACAAAAAGGGGCAAAAAAAAAAGGCGCAAAAAACTGTCTAAAGACAATGATAAATGTGGGCCAATATGTTTGGATACATTACTCAAGGGTAAGTTCATGTCATAGGATTAGGTACAGTGGTCATCAGACAGTATCCTACAGATACATGACTCAGTACTAGTCTTTCCTTACCAGGGCCTGAGCTGCTGGGCTGGGTAATTATCAGAGTCCTTGGTTACATCCGCTAGTACACAGAGGGTCCCACACCCTTAGAGGAGGAGACTGTAACTAACATACACAAGAACTTCTGACACTTTCCCATCAATCTCCCTTACATGCATATTCTTTGTGTAATGTCCACAAACAATTGTAGAATGAGAATTTCAAGATTGTAAATAGAAAATCTCTATTCCCATTTACATTTTGCTGGCTATGTCAGAGATATACACTGGAATACCTTTAAAGGAAAACTGTCAGCTTTCTCCCCCCGCACTAACCAGCAGTACTGGCTGGTAGTGCGGGGTACGCTGATCAGTTTGGCCCTAATCTTCTATTTTCAGGATATGCTAATGAGGTGCTAACTTGCATCAGCCGGGCTAACCGGCACTCTGATGTCAGTGCCGCCAGCCACAGCACCGCCCAGCTCATCAATCTTCCTCCCCTCCCTCTGTCTCTCCCTCTTCTCCCCGCTCTGTAATGAAGAGAGAGGGGAGGAATATTGAAGAGCTGGGCGGCGCTGCAGTCAGCGGCACTGACGTCAGAGTGCCAGTTAGCACCTCATTAGCATATCTCGAAAATAGAAGATTAGGGCCGCATGGCGTGGCGGATCCAGGCACGGTAAGCATCAAACTGATCAGCGTCCCCTGCACTACCAGCCAGTACTGCTGGTTAGTGCGGGGGGAGAAAGCTGACAGATTTCCTTTAAGGGTGGCGTATACGCAGCGTATTTCATGGTGCGCAAAATTTATGGCAGCAGCAGGAAATACGCTGCGTATTCTTTGCTCACTATACACACAGGGCTTTCCGGCAGCAGCCTTTTGTGTGTAATGAGTTTTGGAGGTGGGGCCATGTGCCGGCGTGACTATGACGCGTGTCTCTGCCTCCAAAACTCACTGCACACATAGGGCTGCTGCCGGAAAGCCCTGTGTGTATAGTGAGCAAGGAATACAAAGCATATTTCCCACTGCTGGCGTAAATTTTGCGCAGCGTGAAATATGCTGCATATACGCCAGGTGGGAACACACCCTAAGGGTGTTTTCACACATACAGTATCCTGAGCATATTTGATGCACAGGATTTGAAGCTGCAGATTTTATGCTATATATTTCAATGTGAACTAAAAGACTAAACACAGCTTCAAATCCGGAACATTAAATATGGGCAGGATAACGTACATGTAAATAGATCCTGATAAGGTATTCTGACATATTTCCAGGCATTCCTATAGATTTCAAGAATTAACATAATAAACTGGTGACTAGATTTTGCCTTTTAACAAACATACATGTTTTTTGTGGGATTCTGTAGTAGACCAAAATGGAAAATTAGCAGATTAAGTTTGGTCTATTAAAGTTTATTTGTGCGCCATGGTATATGTTAAAACCCACCACCCCGAAAAAGACATACCCATGTGCAGTAGTGGAGTGAAGGACTTAGAAGCCGCGGCGCATGTATGCAGGAAGTCGGGGCTGGCGTGTGAGCCAATGTGCGCATGTGTTCCCAGTGCTCACTCCCGCCTGTCTGATTGACAGGCAGGGAGCGAGCACAGGCTGACTGAATTAGGACCGACATAGTTCCTAACTCAGTCGTGACATCACGGCAGGCTGGAATCAGCCACTAGGAGGGAGACCCCTAGTGGCCAATTTTCAAATGTAAAATAAACTCTTTTAATTAAAAAAAAAATAATAATGAAACTATATTAGAGATATGTTGTAGTACATAAGTACTACAACATCTAAAAAAAAAAAAAATGGTTGGTGACAGTGCCCATTTAAGGTTTTACAGTCTAGAGCCACCTCTGTGCCACGCAGCTACAACTACTTTCAGGTTCTGAATAAAGTGTGCAGGCTGCAACCCTTTCCAGCTTGGACACAGTATCAAGTCCACAACATGATGGAATGGAAGCCTGACAAATCAAATGCCATGCTTCCCTCACAGGCTGTAGTACTTAGAACCTGTCTAGTAAAAGCCTAGTATTTGATTTACCAGGCTTCTGTCATGTATGTAGCGGCTGCTGACTTTGACCAGTGGGGCCAGTGGGGCTGGTATGCAGTTATTTCCAGGGCTGGTTTTTATCCCCAGTTCAGCCCTGGTGCTCCCCCTGTTCACCAACAGCGGTGCCACAATACGATCGCAGGTCGCTGTTGGTTGCTATGGCAGCATGAGGCCAGCTGATGGCCTCCTGTCTGCCAGATACGGAAACCTGTGAGATCCAGCCTGTGGCACTGGCTGTAGTGTGTGCAGCTAATCAGGTCATACTGTGCTGCAGTACAAATGTATTGCAGCATAGTATAACCTGTAAAAAGTAAAAAAATAAAATAATAAAAGGTTCTTCAATAAAAGTATGAAGTGTAAAAAAATAAAATAAATGCCCCATTTCCCAATAAAAGCCCTATATTATCATTAAAAAAACACAAATCATATACATACTAGGTGTTTCCACATCCGTAATGACATGTACTATAAATCTATAATGTAAATTATCCTGCACGGTGAACGCCGTAAAAAAACAACAACAAAAAGTAGCAAAATTTGCCACTTTTGGTACAAATAGCGGAATAAAAAATATCAATAGATAGCATGTATCGCAAAAATTATACCAATAAAAAGTACAAAAAATAAGCCCTCACTCAATGGCGTGGGATGAAAAATAAAAAGTTACAGCTGTGGGAAAATGATAACACAAAATAGAACTCTTCAGCACTTTGTTGCCATCCATTTCTGGGTGCTTTTTGACGTATGTTTGGGGTCATTGTCCTGCTGGAAGACCCAAGATCTCAGAAGCAAACCCTCCTTACTGACACTGGGCTCTACAGTGCGACCCAAAATCCGCTGGTAATCCTCAGATTTCATGATGCCTTGCACACATTCAAGGCACCCAGTGCCAGAGGCAGCAAAACAATCCCAAAACATCATTGACCCTCCCCCATATTTCACTGTAGGTACTGTGTTCTTTCCTTTGTAGGCCTCATTCCATTTTCGGTAAACAGTAGAATGATGTGCTTTACCAAAAAGCTCTATCTTGGTCTCATCTGTCCACAAAACATTTTCCCTGAAGGATTTTGTCTTACTCAAGTTCATTTTGGCAACATGTAGTCTTGCTTTTTTATGTATCTGTGTCAGCAGTGGGGTCCACCTGGGTCTCCTGCTATAGCGTTTCATTTCATTTAAATGTCGACAGATAGTTCGCTCTAACACTGATGGTCACTGAGCCTGCAGGACAGCTTCAATATCTTTGGAACTTGTTTGGGGCTGCTTATCCACCATCCAGACTATCCTCCGTTGACACCTTTAATCAATTTCTCTCTTCCGTCCATGCACAGGGAGATTACCTACAGTGCCATGGGTTGCAAACTTCTTGATAATGTTGCGCACTGTGGACTAAGGCAAATCAAGATCTCTGGAGATGGACTTGTAACCTTGAGATTGTTGATATTTTTCCACAATTTTGGTTCTCAAGTCCTCAGACAGTTCTCTTCTCCTTTTTCTGTTTCCAATGCTTAGTGTGGCACACACAGACACACAATGCAAAGACTAAGTGAACTTCTCTCCTTTTTATCTGCTTTCAGGTGTGATTTTTATATTGCCCACACCAGTTACTTGCCCACGGTGAGTTTAAAGGAGAATCACATGCCTGAAACAATCTTATTTTTCCACAATTTTGAAAGGGTGCCAATAATTTTGTCCAGCCCATTTTGGAGTGTGGTGAGACATTATGTCCAATTTGCTTTCTTTCCTCCCTTTTCTGGTTTAGTTCTAATAAACTCAAAGGGAAGAAACATGTGTATAGCAAAACATGTGTTACTGCAATCCTTTTCTGTGAGAAATACTTCATTTTCTAGAAATATTTCAAGGGTGCCAACATTTACGGCCATGACTGTATATATTAATTCACAAATACAGTGGGGGAGATTCTCAAATAACTTCGCACCAAAATTTTGATGCAAAAAGTATTGACCACATTTTCAAAGAGCTTTTTTGCCGCGGTTTACACTGTTCACGTCAGTTTTGTAAAAGTGGGCGTGTCCACGTATATTGTCTGCTTTACATGATATTTTCAAAGGGGTGAAAGTCCAGTTTACATCAAAAATTTCACACCAGTTTTTTGATCACAGAAATGGTTGTAATTTTAATATTTTTGGTTTTCTTTTTCTTTGTTACTTTTTTTTTTTGGGGGGGGGGGGGTTTAAGGTCTTATTTCAGTAATTATTTAAAAAAGAAATAATTATTATTGAAAAATATTATAAAAAAAAAAATATATATATATATATATATTTTATTTTTTTTCTTGGTCACTGCACCTGCACTCACATTTAAGCTCAGAATGTTATATTTACACAGTTATCGCTTGTCTGGGCACTAGTAACCATAGAATATTTTGTGATATGTTTCCACTAGAATTTTCTGGGATGTAAAATTTGGCGCAAAAAAGCCACAATTTTGGCACCAAAATTGCCAATTTTGGCGCAAAAAAATCCAATATGGCTGCAACAAAAAATTGGCGCAAAAACAACAACAAAATGGCTAGAAAATGATGGTGCACTAGGAAAGTAACAAGGGGTACAGTGATCCTTAACACCTCACAGGTGTTTGACGGGTTTGTGTTAAACTTGGACGAGTAAATGAAAAATTAGTTTTTTAACCATAAAATTATGGTGTTACTCCAAATTTTTCATTTTCACATGGTGTAATAATAGAAAATGGACCACAAAATTTGAAGCCCAATTTCTACCGATTAAGAATGACCCAAATGTGGACGTAAAGTGCTCTGCTGCCGCACTACAGGTCTCAGAACAGAAGGAGCGCCATCGGTCTTTTGAAGAGAGAATTTTGCTGAAATTGAAGTCGGGGGCCATGTGCATTTACAAACCTCCCATGGAGTCAGAACAGGAGAAACCCCACACATGTGAATCCATTTTGGAAACTAGACCCCTCCAGGAATATAACAAGGGTTACAGTGAGTACTTACACCTCACAGGTTTTTTGAACAGTGGGCCGTAAAAGTGATAAATTAGATTTTTAACACTATATTTATAGTGTTACCCCAAATGTTTCATTTTCACATGGGGTAATAGGGGAAAAGGCCCACAAAATGTGTATAGCGGTATGTGGGCAGAGGATGGGGGGTTGGCGGCGGTATGTGGGCAGAGGATGGGGGGGAGCGGCGGTATGTGGGCAGAGGATGGGGGGGCGGTGGTATGTGGGCAGAGGATGGGGGGGAGGCGATGGGGCAACTGTGGTGGTTAGACTCAGGACCCCAGGACAGGCAGGGGGAGAGAAGTGGGTGGCGGTCTCTGGCCCGGCAAAATCCGCTGCAGTTCATTGATTTAAAGCGCCCGCTTTAAATAATTGCTCTGCAAAGGCTTCTGCCCCGCCGGGGGGGTTGTTGAGATAGCAGATAACTTATACCGGAATATCGGTATAAGTTATCGGCTCTCGGCCTGAAAGGTGACCGATTATCAATATCGGCCCTAAAAAAATCGATATTGGTCGATCCCTAAACTGCAGGAATGTCCCTGTGTTGCCAGCGTACTGGGACAGTACAACCTGTACCATGTAGACCGCAACTTTTTTGTACCATGCCCGTGTTTTCCGCATGGCGTTATATGGCTTGAGGACTTGATCAGACAGATCAACTCCCCCCCATATACCGATTGTAGTCCAGAATACAATCGGGCTTGAGAACCCGTCCCACGGTACCTCGCACAGGGACAGGGGTGCTGCCATTCCCATGAATTGTAGACAGCATAAGGACATCCCTCTTATCCTTATAGCTGACCAGCAACAGGTTTTCATGGGTAAGGGCATGGGACTGTCCCACAAGCGAGCATGGATCTGGCGGTGATAAATTAGACTTTTAACACTATATTTATAGTGTTACCCCAAATGTTTCATTTTCACATGGGGTAATAGGGGAAAAGGCCCACAAAATGTGTATAGCAATTTTGCCTGAGAGAGAAAATACCCCATATGTGGATGTAAAGTGTTCTGCGGGCGCACTGCAATGCTCAGAATAGAAGGAGTGCCTTTGGGCTTTTGGATTGAAAAGTTTGTTGGAATTGAAGTCGGGATCATGTGCGTTTACAAAGCCCCCATTGTGCAAGAACAGCAGAAACCCCACACATGTGACACCATTTTGGAAACTAAACCACTCAAGGAACGTAACAAGGGTTATAGTGAGTACTTACACCTCACGTTTTTTGATTAGTGGGCAATAAAAGTAAAAAATTGGATTTTTAACACTGAATTGCTGGTATTAACCAAAATTTTATTAGTTTCCCAAGTAGTAAGAGAAAAAAAAGCTCACAAAATTTGTAGCCCAATTTCTCCAGAATAAGGAAATACCCCATATATGGCGGTAAAGCACTATGCGGGTGCAAAACAGGGTTTAGGAGTGAGACAGCACCGATGAGATTTGAGGCCTAAAGTGGTGATTTGCACTGCAAAGGCCGAGGATCTGATATAAAATCTAAAAAAAAAAAAAACGGCAAGTGACCACAATTTTTAAACTACACCCCTCAAGGAAGGTAACAAGGGGTACAGTGAGTACTTATACTTCACAGTTTTTTTTAAACAGTGTGCATTAAATTGAAAAATTTGATATTTTTTTCACGCTAAAATGCTAGGGGGGCTTTTTCCCCTGACTATGGAAATACATCCACATATGGGGTAACGTGCTGGACAGGCGCACAACAAGGCTCAGAAGGCATAGAGGGCTGTTTGCATTTGTGGCCTTTGGCATATCAGTAGGTGATGGTTACATACATTCAGAGGAAAATACAAAAATGAAACACCCACATGTGACACCATTACAGAAAGTACACCACCCTGAGGGATGAGTATAGGGGTAAAGAGGATATTTTGAATGCACGGGTGATTCCTAAATTTATTTTCCATGAATGGATGAAGGGTAGCCTTTGAAAATTGCAATTTTTAACCTATGCTCTGCTTCAACTTTCTGTGAACAACCAACATGTGACTCCGAATTGTTGCCTGGAAATACGACAGAGCTCATGATCAAGAACTCTTTGCATTTGAGGCCGATGTTTCTTACGGACATAACAGTTAGATACATTCAGAGGAAAATACAAGAAAGGAACACCCACATGTGAACCTGTTACAAACAGTACACCCCCTAGGGAAGGTGTACAAGGGTGAAGTGGAGATTTGGAACAGACCGGTGTTCCCTAAATTTATTTTCCAGGAATGGATGAAGTGTAGTTTGGGTAAAATGAAAATTGCAATTTTACTACTGCTATGCCAATTATGTTCCCAGAATGATGACCCAGAGCATAGCCAAAAGTAAAAATTATTCCCAAACCCTATGCTCTGAATCATCATTCTGGGAATGTGATGTGTGTGGCCGTCCCTATTCTGCTACGTCAAATGCGCACCCCGCTCAGGTGGGGAGAGAGCGTGGCGCATTTGAGGCAACTTGCAAACCCCCAATGCTGTTGACTCTGTGTCCCATGACCCATTTTTTGGGGAAAAATTATATTATCAGGGGTATTGGGAAAGAGGTTTTTTTTTTGGGGGGGGGGGGGGTGTTTTGGTTCAAAATTTGGAAGACAATGTACTCTGTACTGGTACATTTGTGCAAAATTATGGGAAATTAAAAAGAGGGAAGAGGATTCAAAATGTAGTACTCTATGGAAGTGTGATACTCCCTGAAGCAACCTCTAATGCAGAGGCCCCGATGATCAGGGCAAATGTCACATTGAGTGGTGGTGTCCTTCCGAATCCCCCTCCTGTGACAAACTCTGCATTTTTTGGGGAATCGTCCCTTCTTTCCAGTGTGGGGGATCTCACCTGGGATACGGGAGCCCACAGTTCCAGAGGTGCTCTGGCCCACTCTTCGGCAGTCACCAAAGATTAGGGCCTTTAGAACTTCCTCTTGGAACTGCAGTAGGGATCGACCGATTATCGGTTTGGCCGATATTATCGGCCGATAATCACGATTTTGGACATTATCGGTATCGGCAATTACCTTATATATGCCGATAATGCCCTGCCCCCCCGGCCAGAGACGACCGTCGTCACCGCTGTCCCATTGCCTCCCCATCCTCTGGCCACATACCGCCGCTGCCCCATTGCCTCCCCCCATCCTCTAGCCACATACCGCCGCCGCTGCCCCATCGCCTCCCCCCCATCCTCTACCCACATACCGCCACTGCCCCATCGCCTCCCCCCATTCCCGGTGTTATAATTACCTGTTCCCGGGGTGCGTGATATTTCTGGCTCCTGCGCTGTTGCTGTGCGCTGCGCTGCGTAATGACGAGTGACGTCCCCGTCAGTGCGCATAGTGACAGCGCAGGACGGCGACGGAGCCAGAAGTATCGCGGACCCCAGGAACAGGTCATTATAACACCGTGGATGGGGGGAGGCGATGGGGCAGCAACGGTATGTGGGCAGAGAATGGGGGGGCGGTCGCGGTATGTGGGCAGAGGATGGGGGGGCGCGGCGGTATGTGGGCAGAAGATGGGGGGGAGCGGCGGTATGTGGGCAGAGGATGGGGGGGAGGCGATGGGGCAACTGTGGTGGTTAGACTCAGGACCCCAGGACAGGCAGGGGGAGAGAAGCGGGTGGAGGTGGTGGTCTCTGGCCCGGCAAAAGCAACTGCAGTTCATTGATTTAATGCGCCCGCTTTAAATCATTGCTCTGCAAAGGCTTCTGCCCCGCCGGGGGGTTGTTGAAATAGCAAATAACTTATACCGGAATATCGGTATAAGTTATCGGCTATCGGCCTGAAAGGTGACCGATTATCAATATCGTCCCTAAAAAAATCGATATTGGTCGATCCCTAAACTGCAGGAATGTTCCTGTGTTGCCAGCGTACTGGGACAGTACAACCTGTACCATGTAGACCGCAACTTTTTTGTACCATGCCCGTGTTTTCCGCATGGCGTTATATGGCTTGAGGACTTGATCAGACAGATCAACTCCCCCCCCCCCCCCCCCATATACCGATTGTAGTCCAGAATACAATCGGGCTTGAGGACCCGTCCCATGGTACCTCACACAGGGACAGGGGTGCTGCCATTCCCATGAATTGTGGACAGCATAAGGACATCCCTCTTATCCTTATAGCTGACCAGCAACAGGTTTTCATGGGTAAGGGCACGGGACTGTCCCACAAGCGAGCGTGGATCTGGCGGCGAGGGATGTGAACAGAGGGATACTAGCAGGGCTCAAGTCCTGCAGGAACTCATGGGAATGGAGTTCCTGCACTTTTGGAACCCTGTTCCCATTATCAGGAGTCCTGCAAGACCAGTCCTTGAGTGGAAATCTTGGGTAAGTTCCCACACTTTTTCTTCCAGGACTTGACCCCTGGATACTAGTATAAAAGTTATCCAAGTAAAGGTGGTAACCCTTATCTAGCAATGGGTGCAAATGTCCCCAAACGATGTTCCCGCTAACACCCAGAGTGGGGGGACATTCTTGGGGTTCAATATGGGAATCTCGTCCCTCATACACCATGAACTTGCAAGTGTACCCTGAGATACTCTCGCAAAGTTTATACATCTTCACGCCATACCTCCCCGGATTAGATGGGAGGCATTGCCAGAAGATGAGTCTCCCCTTAAAGCTGATGTGAGACTCATCAATAAAGACCTCCCTTCCAGGGACATAGGTTTCAAATCATAGGGACAAAGTGATTGATGACCAGCCTGATTTTATACAGGCGGTCATACGCTGTATCACTTTGGGGGGGACATGCAGCATTATCAGCATAATGCAAACATTTCCGAATGGCCTCGGACCGGGGACGTGCCATGTCCATACTCTAGAGCGGGGTCTGGTAGAGGACATCCCCATTCCAATATTGCCTGACACTGGGTTTTTTGACAAGGCCCATATGCAGCACGAGGCCCCAAAAGGTCCTAGTTTTGGCTACATCGACTGGGAATCAGCCACTGGGCCTAGCCAAAACTGAGCCCGGGTTTGCGGCGACAAACTGTTGGGCGTACAGATTTGTCTGCTCAACCATAAGATTGACAAAGTTGTCACTGAAATAATAACTAAAAAATCTATTTCAGTGAACCCGACAATGTCAATCTTGATTCCTGAGTCGCCAACAAACTCAGGAATCACAGGCTCGTGGTCCGCTGGCTGAGTCCAGACAAGTTCACCGATACAGAGCACCAGTGAACTTGGCTAAGGAGTTTCAATAGTACGAGCGCCAGGGGGACTCGCACTAGCATGGGGCACAGGGTCAGGAGCAGAGGAGGTTTGCGGCCTCTCTGCCGCCTTGGTGGCTCATCATCACTAGATGATGAGGAGGACGAGGAAGAAATAAGGAAGGTGGGGTCTTCCTCGTTCTCAATGGTGCTTTCAGTTTCGGAGGCAAGTATGGCATATGCCTCCTCTGCTGAGAACACCCTGTGGGCTATTTCCCTACCCCTGCCTGGCTCACTCACTCTCTCTGCAGTGCTGGCTGTGCGAATCCGATCCGAGCCGCCGGGTCGCCGCCCACTGTGGAGGTAGTGGCGGATCCAGGGGGGGGGCAACGGGGCAATTGCCATCACCCCCCCCCCCCCCCCCCGAGATTGTTGCCCCTCTTCCTGAACTATCGCATGGTGGAGCGGGAGCTGTCGGCTGTCCCGCTTCAACACCCCTTTCTCATGCCCGTCACCTTGCTATCACATGCCGCGGCTGCTCCATTCCTGCAGTCAGTGAGAGCCAATCACGGCAGGCCGGCGCAATGACATCACATCGTCGCGCCGGTGCCCGGAGATCACGTCCCCGCGGCTCTCACTGACTGCAGGAATGGAGCAGCCGCAGCGTGGGAGAAAGGTGACGGGCGTGAGAAAGGGGAGGGGGAGAAAATTATAAGTGAGAGGGGCAAAGGATGAGTAAGGGGCACATGTCGGGGGGGCATCATATGTGTGGGGCACATGACAGGACCCCCCCTCCCCCTGTCATGTGCCCCTCATATATAATACCCCATGTCCTGTGCCCCTCACATATAATGCCCCCCCTGACATGTGCCCTTCACATATAATGCCCCCTGTCCTGCCCCCTCAGGGGGCATTATATGTGAGGGGCACATGTCAGGGGGGCATTATATGTGAGGGGCACAGGACATGGGGCATTATATGTGAGGGGCACAGGACAGGGGACATTATAAGTCAGGGTCACATGTCAGGGGGGCATTATATGTGGGGGCACATGACAGGGGGGCATTATATGTGAGGGGCACATGTCAAGGGGCAATATATGTGGGGGCACATGACAGGGGCCCCCTGTCATGTGCCCATATAATGCACATATAATGCCCCCCTGACATTTGCCGCTTACTTATAATACCCAAAGTCATGTGCCTTGGATCATCTCCAGGGTATGGTTCCATTTTGATGTTTAGTTTTTGTTCCTGATATTTTTTGTCGTTTACGATGGTTGTGAGACGACATATAATAGTATGGCCCATGCTAGGTTATTACATTTGTAGATTTGTATTCATAGACCTGCTGAAAATGTGGAAAATGTGTAATGCATGTTCGCACTCAATAAAGTGTTTGAAAATAAACTTGTATTTAGATGCATTTTACTTTAATTACATCAGTATTTTCATAACAAACAATACATGTGCTTAGGGGGTAAGGGTTTCTTTAACTAATCTAGTGGAAGAGACTCGAGTGCTAAAATCCACGGGTTAGGGGGCGAAAATTACTTGCCTTGCCCCGGGTGCTGACAACCCACGCTACGCCACTGGGTGTGTGTGCATGTGTGGGGAAAACTTTATTGGTGTGTGTGCTGTGTGTGGTGTGGTACAATAATACCTACCCTAACCCGCCCTAACCCACTACCTAATCCACCCTTACAGAACAAAAATATAAAATAAAACTAAGCTAAAAACTAAAAAAAAAAAAAGCAAAAGAAAGTTGTTTTTTAAAAAAAAAGAGAGAAAAAAAGGTACTTCAAGCACAAAAAGCCTAATAAGCTGTCCCTGCCTAATCTAAAGATGACCCTAACTTCTAATGTGCCAGGGGGCACAGAAACAGTGCCAAGGGGCACTTATTGAGTACTGAGGAGGGGAGACAGCAGCACGGGGCTCCGTCCTAGTCACCAGATCATACAAAATGGTGATCAGAATGGAGAAACATGCTCCTTCACCCTCTTCCCCCCCCCCCCTCCCCGTACTGCTGTGATTGGTGCGGTCACTACGACTCCGGGTAATTTACAGAGTGATCCAGAATTGCCGCACAACGCCAGTCTGAATTGATATGGGGGGGGGGGGGTTCGACCCTCGGCAATGTGCTGGGATGCCAGCAGGCATCCCGGTCCGATCTCCTTCCGGTGAGCGGCGGGGACCAAAATCGATAGATATCGCCGGTCTGAATTGACTGGTAATTTCTGGCGAACGCTGACATGGGGGGGGGGGGGGTCTCAGGACCCCCCTCGGCGATGTGCCGGGATGCCTGCTGAATGATTTCAGCAGGCATCCCGATCCGGCATCCTGATAAGCATGACACATGTCAAATAAATGTCTGTATGCAGTGTTTGCTATAAATTGTGGCATCTAGAGGGTTAAACTGCTGGGATCAAATATAAGTCTGCTCTCAGCAGTAGCTGGAGAGTGTAAGTTGTAATATACAGCTGGCACCCAACACATATGAAGGGGCTCAGCTCCTGAGCATGTTTTCCCTTTTCTTTAACCACCAAACCACCATAAAAAGATGAATTGATGGTCATGAATGGGTTATGGTAATAAGTCAATGTCTTATGTCATCTTCTCCTCTCCACACTTCATAGCCCACAGTTGCCCTGCCTTGGCCAAAGCTAAGAACCAACAGCCTGCAGGTCTGATCTGCACATACCTGGGATGCCAGTGGCAGACATTTGTGTGCCTTTCACCTTGTAGTTAAGCACTTGACGTCTACAACAGTAAATCCATGTAAACATGTTATGTTCTCCAGCAACAGCATCTGCCCGTCTGTATATTCTATACATCAGAGAAACAAAAGCCATCACTGAGAATCGCCATCAAAGCACAAATCTTGTAAGGACAGCGAATGACTCCTTAAATCCCTTCAGGATGAAGCTATTTTCAGCTTTGCATACACAAAGATTTTTTTTCTGTGTTATCTGTGGACTCGAAAAACCACAACTCTTTAGTTTCTCTGTTTCGACAAATAATGTATAGAAAACAACTGTAAAAGAAAAGAGGAATGAAGGGGGAGCACTTATGATCCGGAGGCACATCAAAGGTGAAGGTGCATACATATTTCCATAGCGCAGGACACCAGGGTCCACAGTGTGATGGAGTGAACAGCCGCTTTCCCGTCGAGGACTGGCACTTCTTCAGACTACGCCTTTGGCGCTGAGGACTGGCACTTCTTCAGACTATGCCTTTCGATTCAAGGACTGGTGCTTCAAGTGCCAGTCCTTGGCGGGAAAGTGGCTGTTCACTCCACTACACTGTGGACCCTGGTGTCCTGCGCTATGGAAATATGTATGCACCTTGAATAAAGACAAAGTCTTCACCTTTGATGTGCCTCCGGATCGTAAGTGCTCCCCCTTCATTCCTCTTTTCTTTTACAGTTGTTTTGATGAACTTCTGGAGGCAAATAGGTGTCTGCAATCATAGAAGTGCTGCATTTGTTTCCTGTTGGGACCACCGTAATCAGCCTGGCTTAGTACAACAGTGCCGATCTCCGTTTCTATTAAGCATATAATGTATAGAAAAAGTTAACTGTATATGGTATAGTACAGATCTTGTTCATAACAAGCGGTAACGCGGCACTGCGTGAAGCGATGGACCTTGGAACTAGTGCTGGATATAGATGTAGCAAAGGTGCTGGTAGCGGTGCTCTGATGTGAATAGTAGTATTCATATTCGTTCTTGCAGAAAAAGAAGAAACATCGGCAACTCACCAGATTTCAGCAAGAAGTATCTTCTTTATTGGAGCATACTCACATACACATATAGATCGGAAGAGGGTAGTGGGGGGACAGTGGTAGATGACCAAGCTCGGTTTCGCACGACTTGCGTGCTTCCTCCGGCCAGAGGAAGCACGCAAGTCGTGCCAGAGGAAGCACGCAAGTCGTGCGAAACAGAGCTCGGTCATCTACCACTGTCTCCCCACTACCCTCTTCTGATCTATATGTGTATGTGAGTATGCTTCAATAAAGAAGATACTTCTTGCTGAAATCTGGTGAGTTGCCGATGTTTCTTCTTTCTCTGCAAGAACATATAGTACAGATCTTGTTTATACAGCATGTACCACTGCCATTCCGACACCCACTGGGTCCCCACTGATCTCTGTGTCTTGGTCTAGTTTCCAGAAAATGCTTGCACTGCCTGCATTGCTCACCTGCCTCAGCCATTTTCAGGGTTGAGCTGGGACCATAAAGTGGTGATTAAGGCCCCGTTCACACTACGAAATTGCAGCGGAATTCTGCGGTGTGAACTTTAACACTAGTGTGGACGGGTCTCCGCGAGACCCGTTCACACTGTGGAATTTCAGCGGCGGACATTTCCGCCGCTGAAAGTGTTCCGCACAAAGAAAGAACATGTTCATTCTTTGCGCAGATTCCGCGAGCGGACCATAGCCGTCAATGGTGACAGCTCAGTGCCCCGCGGCCCTAGCGCCAAAGTACCTCCGGCGGCAGCCGCCAGGCGGAATCTCCGCTCACGGAATTCAGCCGCGAGAATTCCGTAGTGTGAACGGGGCCTAATAGGGACCCAGTGAGCATCAAGAGCTGGTGTAGAGCCGGGGTACTTTTTAGTACCTCAGGGAGTGGTGACCCTGAGGTGCCGAAACTTGCTGGGTGTAATAGCTCACTGAGTGGACGCACTGCACCACAAACTCTCCACCTTTTGGCCCTCAACCCTTTGATTCTCGGCCTCCTGGCTAGGATCAGGGACATTTTTTATAGATCTGGCAGGATGTTCGGGCCGCAACTCATGGCACTTATTCACTTATTTATTTGTTTGGCTTTGATCACTGTGCCACCTTATGCATGTTGTTTTAGCCACTAGGATTCGTCAGGGTGCGGTAGCCCTTCTGGGTATCCTTCCTACTGGTCCAGGAGAGGTGTGTGTGGCCATTAGGTTCTTTACCTCTCTGCAAACCCCGGGCACTGCTGCACAGGTAGGATGCCATTGGTATAGGGCTCTGCGGGTGGACACTTGGGCTAACGCCTAGGTTGACGCCGGAAGCACTTGTGGTCCCCTAGTAGCTTCAGCAATAAAGGACATTGAACCTGGACCCTTGCAGGTTCCTTTTGTCACAAAGAGGAGGGGGCTCTGCGATGGACCCAGGGGCGTACCTAGAGCATTTGGCACCCGGGGCAGACCCTTTGTTTGGCACCCCCCCCACACCCGCACCCCCCCTTAATTACACCCCCCTCCCTCCGCCCCCTTTATTTACCCCCCTCCTCCCCCCCCCTTTAATTACACGCCCTCCCAGGAGCAGATTGACAACACTCGGGGCCCATGGACCAAAAAAAAAAAGCAAGGACCCCTACTAGGCTCTGCAGCTCGTCAATCTTCTGCCACGCCCCTATTCCACCTAAATCCCACACACAATAAACTAAAATTTATATATATAAGAAACACTTTAACATAGGTAAATTTCCATGACTAATAATACTGGTATACAAGGAGTAAATATATACCACCACACAATAACTGGATAATACCGCCATACTGTACTGAATAAAACCACTATATACAGACCAGTATACTATAAAGAATCTGTATACAATAAAAGTGATTATATACAGGACCATATGGTGGTAGATATCAGCTGTACACAGGATGTGTATACCATATAAGTGATTACAGTTACATTTTGGGACTCACAATTACATCTTTTCTGATCAGCGGCATCCTCTTTCCTTTTCTTCTCCGTCCGGATAAGACCGCCATGTGGATCTCTTAACATTTGCAGGAAAAACATGTCAGACTCTGCATTTTTCCAGTGCTCTCCCCTCCTCTACACAATCTTCCCATCTATAGGCCCACAAACTGTAATAATGCCCTCCTTGGTGTCCTGCACAGTAAACGGGCAGGTAGGTAGGTAGCCAGGTAAATAGGTAACTAGGTAGGTAGATCAGGAAGCCAGATATGTAGGTAGGTGACAAGTTAGGTAGGTAGGGGGCTAGCTAGGTAGTTAGGCAGCCATGTATAAAGGCCAGGTATGTACATAGTTAGGTAGCTGGATATGTAGGCAAGTAGTTAGGCATCCAGGTATAAGGTTAGGTAACCCCCCTTCCCTGTAGGTATAGGCAGCAGAGTTAAACCCCCTTCCCAATAGGTATAGGAACAGAGTTAACCCCCCTTTCTCCTTAGGTATAGGCAGCAGAGTCCCCCCACCCCCTTGGTATAGGCAGAGTTTAGAAAAAAAAAACCTCCCCCCGTTTCCCATAGGTATAGGCAGAGTTAAACCCCTTTTTCCCATTGGTATAGGCAGATCCCCCCCCCCCCCTCTTCCCCATTGGTATAGGCAGAGTTACCTTACCCTCCCCTCTTTCCCATAGGTATAAGCAGGTTCACTCCCCCCTCTTTCCCATAGGTATAAGCAGAGCTACACCCCCCCCCCTCTTTCCCATAGGTATATGCAGTTACACCCCCCCCCTCATTCCCATAGGTATTTGCAGTTACACCCCCCCTCTCTTTCCCATAGGTATATGCAGTTACACAACCCCTCTCTATACCATAGGTACATGCAGTTACACCAACCCCTCTTTCCCATAGGTATATGCAGTTACACCTCCCCTCTTTCCCATTGGTATATGCAGTTACATCCCCCCCTTTCCCATAGGTATATGCAGTTACATCCCCCCCTCTTTCCCATAGGTATATGCAGTTACACCCCCCCCCCCCTTTCCCATAGGTACATGCAGTTACATCCCACCCTCTTTCCCATAAGTATATGCAGTTACACCCCCCTCTTTCCCATAGGTATATGCAGTTACACCCCCCCTTTCCCATAGGTATTTGCAGTTACACCCCCCCCCCTTTCCCATAGGTATATGCAGTTACACCCCCCCCCTTTCCCATAGGTATATGCAGTTATACCCCCCTTTCCCATAGGTATATGCAGTCACACCCCCCCCTTTCCCATAGGTATATGCAGTTACATCCCCCCTTTCCCATAGGTATATGCAGTTACACCCCCCTTTCCCATAGGTATATGCAGTTACACCCCCCTTTCCCATAGGTATATGCAGTTACACCCCCCCCCCTTTCCCATAGGTATATGCAGTTACACCCCCCCCCCCTTTCCCATATTTCCCATAGGTATATGCAATTACACTCCCCTCTTTCCCATAGGTATATGCAGTTACACCCCCTTTCCCATAGGTATATGCAGTTACACCCCCCCTTTCCCATAGGTATATGCAGTTACAACCCCCCCTTTCCCATAGTTGTATATGCAGTTACACCCCCCCTTTCCCACATGTATATGCAGCTACATCCCCCCCTTCCCCATAGGTATATGTAGAGTAACCCCTCCCCTTCCCCATAGGTATATGTAGAGTAACCCCCCCCTCCCCTTCCCCATAGGTATATGTAGAGTAACCCCTCCCCTTCCCCATAGGTATATGTAGAGTAACCCCCCCCCCCCCTTCCCCATAGGTATATGTAGAGTAACCCCCCCCTTCCCCATAGGTATATGTAGAGTAACCCCCCTCCCCCATAGGTATATGTAGAGTTGAGATAAAAAATAAAAAAAGGATGCTCACCTGATATCCCACGCAGCGATCTCCTCAGCTGCAGGGCCCGCGTCTTCTCCCCTCCACAGTACAGGCGCCGATGAGTGACATCACCGGCGCCTGTACTGCGTGCTGCGTGGGGGCGGAGGTCACGTCTCCTCTGTGTAGCTGCAGGTGAGGCTCACACAGAGGGGACGCCTTCTCCTGTATGTGCGTGTATTGCGCATACAGGAGAAGGCACCGCTGTCTGCTGGGGATCTGGGACGAGTGTCCCGAGTCCTCAGTAGTGGTGGCGGCGGGTCAGTCCGCCCCTGGCACCCCCCTTGTGAGCGGCACCCGGGGCGGGCCGTCCCCCCCCTTAGTATGCCACTGGATGGACCACATCCTCATGCACGTCTTTTTTGAGTGTAACACGTTTGCACTTTTTTCTTGCACTTGGGCTCGTAGAAAAAAAAAGTAAGTTGTGAAAATATATTGTGAAAATAAATCAGATATTTGTCCATTGCATATGGAGATTTCCAGTTATTTTCATTGTTTGGCATATTAGCCAGAAGATCTGATATTATCAGTTCATCCCCATTCCACACTTAAAGTTAAAGAAAATCTGTCACCGGATTTATGCTGCCTCACCCGAGGCCATCACAAACTAGTGACAGAGAAGCTACTCGCAACTATTTATTACTCATATTGTGTAATGCAGCTGTTTCTTTGGTATCTTTGCTGAGCACGTACTCGGCATTCCTTAATATTCATAAAGCAATAGATTGAGAAGATGGAAAAGAGAGGCACTCACCATGCAATGTGCAAAAGTTGTAAGCTCTATTTTTTGTGTAGTAAAATGATCCAGCAGGGTCTGGCACAGACAGTAAACTGACAGTACTATGGTAACAGCTGTTTCACACCAACAAGGGGTTTCATCAGACAACTTAAAATTCATAAGGTTCTGCTCCCGCTTCTCTGTCACTAGTTTAATCTAGTGACTGATTCCTTTAGGGTACGTTCATATTTGATGCGCAGGATTTGATGCACAGGATTTTCTGCTGCAGATTTCAGTGTAAAATAAATGATTGAGCACAGCTTCTAAACGGATGTTACAAATCCTGCGCATTAAATCTGTACGTCCTGTACGTGTGAACGTACCCTTAACATGTAATTGATGAATTGACCATACCAGTGGGTTATTTGTACTGGAACCAAACTTCTTTCCCACTATGCCATATTATTTTGGCCATAGATGGTACAACAATTTACCCCATTGGGCTTGTAGGAAAAATACCTTATCACAGGAGAAATAATTGTGCTAATTAACATTTCTTCGTATTTCAGCTTTATTGAGATGTGGAAATATACCATACAGAATGCAAAGCCAAGCAACAAACAGAAAAAAAACAGTATAGACAATGAATGTATATAGAATGCAAAATCATAGTGTAACAGAACAATGGCAAATTGTCACCAAATAAAACTAAAAAGGAAACAGTAAAAAAGGAATGCAAGCGTGTTCTTTTCTGATATGCCATAACAACACAAGTACTCGGGAAGACAAACGCCAGGGGGAAAGAATGAAGAAAGAAGGAAAGATAGAAGAAAAAACAACTGTGGAGACAAAGGAGAAATCTATATTGAATATTTAATCACATCTATAACATATTTATATAGCACTTCAGTATAACCACTTCAAATGTTGAGCCAAGGTACTATTGCCTCATAGTGCGGTATAGATAAAAATAATGGACTTATGTTAACCAAATGTAAGGCTCATTCCAATCCAATAATTCAATTCCCTTAATAATTGTATAGTGAAAGCAAAAACAATAAAAATGCTATACCAATATATTGCACATGGACACAGAGACCTGAAATGCTAATAATTGGCACAATACCTAATTTTATTATCCTAAGTAAATACATTTTCGGGATACAAAACATAAAGCATGAGCATCTCTCATAGCGCAGCAGCTATCCAGCTATGTAAGGTATCTTTTCAATATCCTACAGTTATATTATTTTAGAACAGGCCATGCTAAGTATGATGATGTTTAAAGGGGTATTCCAGGCCAAAACTTTTTTTTATATATCAACTGGCTCCGGAAAGTTAAACCGATTTATAAATTAGTATCCATGATGAGAAATGAAAATATCGGCACTCACCAGTGTGGCTGCAGGGTCTTCTTTATTGAGACATACTCACATGCGGGGTACAGAAGAGAGGGGAGTGGGGGGACAAGTGGTGGCCACCACCTGTCCCCCCACTCCCCTCTCTTCTGTACCCCGCATGTGAGTATGTCTCAATAAAGAAGACCCTGCTGCCACACTGGTGTGTGCCGATATTTTCATTTCTCTTCACGGATACTATGAACTTTGCTTGCATTATCTGAGCACCACCTGAGGCATTACAGCTACACCAACTCCTACCTTCCATTCCAAATCCAGTACACTCACGCAGTGCCACACTACCTCCTATGAGATTTGTAAATAACTTCTATTAAAAAATCTTAATCCTTCCAATAGTTATTAGCTTCTGAAGTTGAGTTGTTGTTTTCTGTCTAACTGTTCTCTGATGACTCACGTCCCGGGAGCTGTGCAGTTCCTATGGGGATATTCTCCCATCATGCACAGCTCCCGGGACGTGACATCATCATTGAGCAGTTAGACAGAAAACTTCAGAAGCTAATAACTATTGGAAGGATTAAGATTTTTTAATAGAAGTAATTTACAAATCTATTTAACTTTCTGGAGCCAGTTGATATATATAAAAAAAGGTTTTTCCTGGAATACCCCTGTCATGACTGTGCAGTATATGTATCTGTATAGATTCTTGTGTATTTGGTACTTACTGTTTGTTTGTGTATATAAACCTCTGTATGGAGGGTTTGATTCAGATATCCTTGAGCCTGAGGAAGGGGTTTTGTACACTGAAAACGCGTTTACTTAGCATAATAAAATTAGCCAATGTGGCATTTATTTAATAGCATTTTGGGTCTCTGCGTCTGTGCCCAATATATTAGTAGAGTGTTCCTTCAAGTTACAATTCTAAATGGCTCCTGGATGATCATTGTATGTTAAAAACCCTTGTATATTATACACTATAACTCTATGATAATCTGGCAATTGGTTCTGAAGCCCCCAAAATGTTATCCAAAATCGGAAAACGTGAGGATTAAAGAAAAATAAGTAGATAACTAATTCAGATAAAGAAAGTCCTTATATATAAAAGTAAGAAAAAGCTGCTGGAAGCTGTAATCACTGTCTATGTAGAGTACAGGAGTTCTTCAGGGTCCTGTACAGTACACTCAATGTTCTATAAAAGTAACATGGAACTGTCCTTACCTAGTGTCCAATGGAGCAGCTAACCCTGGCACAGGTAAAGAGTAGGACAGAACATGTAGTACCTTCCTGTACTTTACGGAGGCGCTACCAGACAACCAGTCAGTGCATGCACTTCAGTAATACAGGTGTTTTACCAGTGAATGCCCTTTCTGATTGATCAGTTCTTCCAGCCATTGACATGTTTCGCAGATCTGAACTGTCCGTAGCATTGTATGTTAAGTCTGGTTTCAAGTTACAATGGTCCAAAAAAAAAAAACATTGTATGCTTAAAATATTGTAACCTGAGGTCATTGTAAATTGAGGGACCACTGTATAGGAAATTTTTTTTTTGCTTTGATTGTCCCTACTATTGTTTTGCAACGTTTTATGGCCCTCCCACAACCTCGTCAGGTGAGCACCTTGTGTATTAACTTATAAACATAAATTTTACTAGAAGATACTACGCTAAAAGGCACTCCATTTTCTTTTTTTTTGTTTCCTCTGTACCTGAATAATTGAATGAGTTCTTTACTATCTTTTATGTGCTCATTGGAGGTGGGAAGTCGGCTGGCCGAGATCCCCTGCCTCACCTATATTCACTCCCTGGCCCGACCCGCCCCTGTCTTGATAATTAAAATTTTTCACTCTCTTGTCACTAGGATGTAAGAGCTGACTCGGGGAGATAAGTGTGTCTCTATGCGCCACTGAACTTTTGGGTGTAGTGAGCAAGTGGTGCCTGCACTCTGCTCAGAGTGCAGAGCGCTCACCTTCCCCCACCAGCTCTCTCACATCCTAGTGATGTGCGAGGGCAGAATTTGAATAATCAAGCTGAAGGCTGGCCAGGGAGTGAGTATAGAAGAGGCAGGGGAGCTTGGCCAGCCGCCTCCCCGCCTCCAATGCGCACTGGGGCACGTATAGAATAAAATTATTTACAAGCATAACTCTGCACATAACCAAAAAATTTCAGTGAGTAACCCCTCATTTTACAGCTGTTCATCCGCACCATAACCCAATATACTGGGTTTAGTGTGGGTGAACTAGCTGGCAGATTCTCTTTAAAGTTATTTATATCTAAACTCAAATCTTTCAGGATATTGCTGTTTATATGAAATATTGCAGAAAATGACCACTACCCCCCCCCCCCCCTATATTGGCTATTAGGATGGTGACAGGCTAGTTGTGCAGTTGCTTGCCCATGTTATAGGGAATTTGTCATCCCTTTCATGCTGCCTGAACCAGTAGTCATCAGGATAGTCACCAGCCTAGATTGATGGATATCTCTTTGTTTGGGTATAGGGAGAGATCTATCAACCAAGGATGGCAGGGAAGCCAGAAGTCACCAGGGACCACCCGAATAAATAGTGGTTCAGACAGCAGAAAGTGATGACATTTTTCCTTTCTATTTGTAAACCAGCCATTTTTAGGGGATAAAAATTGCCCACATAACATGTACAAAAATAATGTTTATTGAGCTATAAATACCCATAAAATGACCTTGCACTTTCCTGGAATCTCTCATTGTTGTGAGTGTTGCTCTTATCGTGATCAAACATTGTTTGTTCATTATACAAAAAAGAAGGTTGCAGCAGCACTCTTGGTCAAAAATGGAGGCTCTTAGCGCACTTTTTGATCAAAACGTGTCCCCCATCTACCACGTGGAGGTGGCCTCATTTCGGATGGGACCCTAACACTCATTTCACTCACCTCTGCTTGCTGCATGCTGGATATCCACTATCAATTTAAAAACCTCCTGTGAAACAGGGAGGGGTGCAAGGCTAGAGAGGGTTCCACTCCCCCTAAATTGCACAGCAAAAACAAAAAGAAAAATAGCCAGCACCACTACCTAATACACGGGTGCACGCTGCTGTGGCAAATACAGAGTATACACAAAAAGAAGGTTGCAGCAGCACTCTTTGTCTGTCTATCAGGTAATTATAAAACTTTTCATCATACATTAATGATGCTTAATTTGTTTCAACTGGAAACTCCCTTTAATATCAGTATTGTCTAGAGCTCCCCTTTAATTGCTTGCCTGTGCCAGTCTCTGATGTTAACTTGATCTCTATACAGGCATAGTACCGACCAGCAATCATCTCGGCACCTTCTCTATGTACTGCTAAAGTCAGGATGCGGGTTACTATAGAAACCAATCACAGCCATTTAAATGATGTACTACATTTATCCTGTGTTCCCCGCACCTCATGATTAGAAAAGGGAAAACAAACAATAACATCTGAAAAACCGAGACTCAGCATAAGTCACAATGTGTCACAATAGCGCAAATGTAATTAATCATCATTAGGTGACTCACTGCAGGATGTGCCAGGAGCGGCATGTAATGCACAGAACAGGTAACAATGCCATGCATCAGTACACCATCGTATATTCCAGCGGGTAAGGGGGTGTCTGTTTTAAGTGGTTTTAATTGTATTACACATGTCCTGGTTTTTATTATTTATGTGGTTCCGTGTCTGACCATGTGTGTTACGATTTGGCAGGCTGGATGTGGATCCTCTGTGTCAGCGAGGGATTGGCGTGGACCGTGTCGGTGGACCGGTTCTAGGGTTGCTACTGGTTTTCACCAGAGCCCGCCACAAAGCGGGATGGTCTTGCTGCGCCGGTAGCAACCAGGTGGTATCCACCGGCAACGGCTCAACCTCGCTGACTGCTGAGAAGACGTGGGACAGAAGGACTAGGCAGAGGCAAGGTCAGACGTAGCAGAAGGTCGGGGCAGGCGGCAAGGTTCGTAGTCAATAAGGATAGCAGGAGATCTGGAACACAGGCTATGGACAACACTAAACGCTTTCACTGGCACAAGGTAACAAGATCCGGCCAGGAAGTGCAGGGGAAGTGAGGTAATATACACAGGGAGCAGGTGGAAGCTAATTAGACTGATTGGGCCAGTCACCAATCACTGGTGCACTGGCCCTTTAAATCTTAGAGCGCTGGCGCGCGCGCGCCCTAGCGAGCCGAGCCGCGCGCGCCAGTACATGACAGCCGGGGACCGGGACGGGTAAGTGACTTGGGATGCGATTCGCGAGCGGGCGCGTCCCGCTATGCGAATCGCATCCCCGCCGGCAATGTCAGTGCAGCGCTCCCGGTCAGCGGGTCTGACCGGGGCACTGCAGAGAGAGAGACGCCGCGAGCGCTCCGGGGAGGAGCAGGGACCCGGAGCGCTCGGCGTAACAATGTGACTCCCAGGAAAGAAGCATGTCTATCTTCTGATGACACCTTTTTATGGCGGAGTAGTTATTCTAGCCTGCCATGTTTTCATATATTTGGAATAGAGGGGTGGTGTATTTATAAAACGAGAACACCTGTACACTCAGGGCACCAATAGCATTCAGGAGATATTAAAAACTCATAATGTTTGGGGATGCCACAGGTATTTTGTGTTTGTGTTTTTTTCTAATAAAGTTGTGACCTGATATGGAACTTTGGGTTGTGCATGTCACTGGAGTATTAGGAACAATGTACACTAAAGAAATTCGGCCCAGAATTCCCATGAGAACCGCTTGCTGCTCTTGCTGCTCGGAAAAGCCCATTAGTCAATTGGACTTTTATCTCTGACGCTTAACTTTGCCGTAAAACGCAACACAAAATAGTCGCCAATTACAGGTGATATGGATGAATTACAGGTGATATGGTGAGGAAATTTGTCACTGAATTTCCTCAGTGTGCATAGACATGATGCAACAGCAGAATTGTGATTACAGCACTGGATGACACTGGAGTTTAAGACATGATGTAATTTATCACTACAAGATAAAACAACAGAATGATATGTTACTTAATAATATATGTAGGTGGAGCTTTTACTCCTTAAAGCTGAAGCCTAATTTGGTATTTTGAAATACAGTGATTTTCTTTTTATCTCCGCACTTGGAAGGCTATAACATAACATTTTTATTTTTCTGTCAATTTAGCTGTATGGAGCTTGTTGTTTTATGGTGAGTTATGGAGCTTGTTGTTTTATGGTGAGTTATGGAGCTTGTTGTTTGTAGGGTAAATTATGAAGCTTGTTGTACAGGGTGGGCCATTTATATGGACATGCCTTAATAAAATGGGAATGGTTGGTGATATTAACTTCCTGTTTGTGGCACATTAGTATATGTGAGGGGGGAAACTTTTCAAGATGGGTGGTGACCATGGCGAAGTCGGACATTTTGAATCCAACTTTAGTTTTTTCAATAGGAAGAGGGTCATGTAACACAATACAGGAATATGGGTGCACTACTGTGGTAGATGTATACAATGACATTGGCTATCCCTCAACACTGATGTTAAAATTGAGACATTCGCCAGCATATCCTTATATGAAGGACATACCAGAGCTCGCACACCAACACCAAGGTTTCTCAAAATGGCGCGGGACCTAATGCTAATCCTACCTGTGCATGATAAGCAAAACAGGGGCCAGTGGGCAATTACGGCAGCATTCGGTCGACTCACAGCCTCCTCCCAGGTACCCTCCAGCGTGACTGAGCACACATACAATGGGAGGAGGGAGGCAAGCTGCAAGCCCCACCTGAGTTGGTTAATATAGGTGCATGGCCTCACAGGTGCTACCCTAATTGTCACGATTCGGCAGGCTGGAGGTGGATCCTCTGTGCCAGAGAGGGATTGGCGTGGACCGTGTCAGTGGACCGGTTCTAAGTTGCTACTGGTATTCACCAGAGCCCGCCGCAAAGCGGGATGGTCTTGCAGCGGCGGTAGCAACCAGGTCGTATCCACTGGCAACGGCTCAACCTCTCTGACTGCTGAGATAAGCGCGGTACAAGGGAGTAGACAAGAGCAAGGTCAGACGTAGCAGAAGGTCGGGACAGGCGGCAAGGTTCGTAGTCAATGGTGGAATAGCAGGAGGTCTGGAACACAGTATGGGTAACACAGTAAAGCTTTCTCAAGGCACAAGGCAACAAGATCCGGCAAGGAAGTGCAGGGGAAGTGAGGTCATATAGCCAGGGAGCAGGTGGAAACTAATTAGGGTGATTGGACCAGGCACCATCATTGGTGCACTGGCCCTTTAAATCTCAGAGCGCTGGCGCGCGCGCGCCCTAGAGAGCGGAGCCGCGCGCGCCAGAGCATGACAGCCGGGGACCGGGACAGGTAAGTGACCTGGGGTGCGATTCGCGGGCGGGCGCGTCCCGCTATGCGAATCGCATCCCCGCCGGCCATGTCAGTGCAGCGCTCCCGGTCAGCGGGTCTGACCGGGGCGCTGCAGGGAGAGAAACGCCGCGAGCGCTTCGGGGAGGAGCAGGGACCCGGAGCGCTCGGCGTAACAGTACCCCCCCCCCTTAGGTCTCCCCCTCTTTTTGTCTGGATGTCGCTCCACAGAGGATGAGCACATCGGGAGCGATTGTAGAGTCTCCTTCTGGGGGACAGTGAAGTCCTGGGTTTTAACAAAAATGGCAGACCGGTCAGAAGGAGTGGGAATGGGGAGGGGGGGTAGAGGGTGAGGCTTGGCACGGGGCAGAGTGTCACCAGGACGGGGACTATGAGGGGGCACTGCACAGTCCTGACAGGCCTTGGGGAGACGAGGCACAGGAGGAGACACTGAGGACCGACAGACGGGGCTGGGAGCAGACGTGAGGCACTCTTTGCGGCAAGCAGGACCCCAATTCTTGATCTCCCCGGTGGTCCAGTCAAGGGTGGGAGAATGGTGCTGGAGCCATGGCAGACCGAGGAGGATTTCAGAGGTACAGCCGGGCAAAACCAAAAATTCAATTTCCTCGAGATGCGGTCCAATGTTCATAAGCAGGGGCACTGTGCGAAAACGCACAGTGCAGTGCAGCTTGACTCCGTTGACCGAAGAAATATAGAGCGGCTTGATGAGACGGGTCACCGGGATGCAGTATGTATCAAGCAAAGAGGCCAGAATAAAATTTCCAGAAGAACCAGAGTCCAAGACGGCCACAGCAGAGAAGGAGGAGTTGGCAGAAGGAGAAATCCGTACGGGCACATAGAGACATGGAGAAGCAGACTCCGTACCCAGAGACGCCAGGCCCACATGAGCAGGTTGCGTGCGTGCATTTTCCAGACGTTGAGGACGAATAGGGCAATTCACCAAGAAATGTTCGGTACTAGCGCAGTACAGAAATAGATTTTTATCCCTACGGCGAGACCTCACTTCAATAGTCAGGCGAGACCGATCTACTTGCATAGGCTCCTCGGCGGGATCCATGGCCGGATCTACTGTCACGATTCGGCAGGCTGGAGGTGGATCCTCTGTGCCAGAGAGGGATTGGCGTGGACCGTGTCAGTGGACCGGTTCTAAGTTGCTACTGGTATTCACCAGAGCCCGCCGCAAAGCGGGATGGTCTTGCAGCGGCGGTAGCAACCAGGTCGTATCCACTGGCAACGGCTCAACCTCTCTGACTGCTGAGATAAGCGCGGTACAAGGGAGTAGACAAGAGCAAGGTCAGACGTAGCAGAAGGTCGGGACAGGCGGCAAGGTTCGTAGTCAATGGTGGAATAGCAGGAGGTCTGGAACACAGTATGGGTAACACAGTAAAGCTTTCTCAAGGCACAAGGCAACAAGATCCGGCAAGGAAGTGCAGGGGAAGTGAGGTCATATAGCCAGGGAGCAGGTGGAAACTAATTAGGGTGATTGGACCAGGCACCATCATTGGTGCACTGGCCCTTTAAATCTCAGAGCGCTGGCACGCGCGCGCCCTAGAGAGCGGAGCCGCGCGCGCCAGAGCATGACAGCCGGGGACCGGGACAGGTAAGTGACCTGGGGTGCGATTCGCGGGCGGGCGCGTCCCGCTATGCGAATCGCATCCCCGCCGGCCATGTCAGTGCAGCGCTCCCGGTCAGCGGGTCTGACCGGGGCGCTGCAGGGAGAGAAACGCCGCGAGCGCTTCGGGGAGGAGCAGGGACCCGGAGCGCTCGGCGTAACACTAATGCTGCCTGGAAGATATTCAAGGCGCATTAACAATGGAGTTTACACACCTCCAAGTATAAAATTTAACCAAATCAAAAAACGTGGTCTCAAATGGCTGGAGGTGCTCAACCCCAAATGCGGTTATGCATTTATACTGGGGGAGCAGATCCTGCCCTTGTGGTCCGTTGCTAGGGGCGATCCCCAGCATAAAAATGCATACAATGGAGGATGCCTGCAGCGGACTACAAGTGCCACAATAGAATCCTACACCAGATAGACGGTGTGGATGTGTAACAATTAGAATAATACGATACAGGAATATGAGTGCTGCCGTAATTGCCCGCTGGCCCCTGTTTTGCTTATCACGCACAGGTAGGATTAGCATTTTGAGAAACCTTGGCGTTGGTGTGCGGGCTCTGGTATGTCCTTCATATAAGGATATGCTGGCGAATGTCTCAATTTTAACATCAGTGTTGAGGGATAGCCAATGTCACTGTATACATCTACCACAGTAGTGCACCCATCTTCCTGTATTGTATTATTCTAATTGTTACACATCCACACAGTCTATCTGGTGTAGGATGCTATTGTGGCACTTGTAGTCCGCTGCAGGCATCCTCCATTTTATGCATTTTTATGCTGGGGATCGCCCCTAGCAACGGACCACAAGGGCAGGATCTGATCCCCCAGTATAAATGCACAACCGCATTTGGGGTTGAGCACCTCCAGCCATTTGAGACGGTGTTTTTTGTTGTTTGGTCATGTAACACAGCAAACTTATTGGGAATTTCACAAGAAAAACAATGATGTGCTTGGTTTTAACGTAACATTATTCTTTCATGAGTTATTTACAAGTTTCTGACCACTTATAAAATGTGTTCAATGTGCTGCCCATTGTGTTGGATTGTCAATGCAACCCTCTTCTACCACTCTTCACACACTGATAGCAACACCGCAGGAAAAATGCTAGCACAAGCTTCCAGTATCCATAGTTTAAGGTGCTGCACCTATCGTATCTTCACAGCATAGACAATTGTCTTCAGATGACTCCAAAGATAAAAGTCTAAGGGGGTCAGATCGGGAGACCTTGGGGGCCATTCAACTGGCCCACGATGACCAATCCACTTTCCAGGAAACTGTTCATCTAGGAATGCTCGGACCTGGCATGTTCCCTGAGTTTTCCCAGCAAGATGGTGCACCACCACATTATGGGTGTCAGGTCTGAGCATTCCTAGATGAACAGTTTCCTGGAAAGTGGATTGGTCGTTGTGGGCCAGTATAATGGCCCCCAAGGTCTCCCGATCTGACCCCCTTAGACTTTTATCTTTGGGGTCATCTGAAGGCAATTGTCTATGCTGTGAAGATACGAGATGTGCAGCACCTGAAACTACGGATACTGGAAGCCTGTGCTAGCATTTCTTCTGCGGTGTTGCTATCAGTGTGTGAAGAGTGGGAGAAGAGGGTTGCATTGACAATTCAACACAATGGGCAGCACATTGAACACATTTTATAAGTGGTCAGAAACTTGTAAATAACTCATGAAAGAATAAAGTTACGTTAAAACCAAGCACATCAATGTTTTTCTTGTGAAATTCCCAATAAGTTTGATGTGTCACATTATCCTCTTCCTATTGAAAAAACAAAAGTTGGATTCAAAATGGCCGACTTCAAAATGGCTGCCATGGTCACCACCCATCTTGAAAAGTTTCTCCCCTCACATATACTAATGTGCCACAAACAGGAAGTTAATATCACCAACCATTCCCATTATATTAAGGTGTATCCATTTAAATGGCCCACCCTGTATATAGGGTGAGTTATGGAGCTTGTTGTTTGTAGGTTGAGTTATGGAGCTTGTTGTTTGTAGGATAAGTTATGGACCTTGTTGTTTGTAGGGTGAGTTATGGAGCTTGTTGTTTGTAGGATAGATTATGGAGCTTGTTGTGTGCAGGTTGAGTTATGGAGCTTGTTGTTTGTAGGGTAAGTTATGGACCTTGTTGTTTGTAGGGTGAGTTATGGAGCTTGTTGTTTGTAGGGTGAGTTATGGAGCTTGTTGTTTGTAGGGTGAATTATGGTCTTTGTTGTTTGTAGGGTGAGTTATGGAGCTTAGTGTGTGCAGGTTGAGTTATGGGGCTTGATGTTTGTAGGGTGAATTATGGAGCTTGTTTGTAGGGTGAGTTATGGAGCTTGTTGTTTGTAGGGTAGATTATGGAGCTTGTGTGCAGGTTGAGTTATGGAGCTTGTTATTTGTAGGGTAGGTTATGGAGCTTGTTGTATGAAGGGTGAGTTATGGAGCTTGTTGTTTGTAGGGTAAGTTATGGAGCTTGTTGTTTGTAGGGTAAGTTATGGAGCTTGTTGTGTGCAGGTTGAGTTATGGGCCTTGTTGTTTGTAGGGTAAGTTATGGAGCTTGTTGTTTTTAGGGTGAGTTAAGGGGCTTGTTATTTGCAGGATGTTATGGGGCTTGTTGTTTGTAGGCTGAGTTATGGAGCTTGTTGTTTGTAGGGTAGATTATGGAGCTTGTTGTGTGCAGGTTGAGTTATGGAGCTTGGTGTTTGTAGGGTAAGTTATGGAGCTTGTTGTGTGCAGGTTGAGTTATGGGCCTTGTTGTTTGTAGGGTAAGTTATGGAGCTTGTTGTTTTTAGGGTGAGTTAAGGGGCTTGTTATTTGCAGGATGTTATGGGGCTTGTTGTTTGTAGGGTGAGTTATGGAGCTTGTTGTTTGTAGGGTGAAATATGGACCTTGTTGTTTGTAGGGTTAGTTATGGAGATTGCTGCTTGTTGGGTAAGTTATTGACCTTTTTGTGTGCAGGTTGAGTTATGGGGCTTGTTGTTTTTAGGGGGAGTTATGGGGCTTGTTATTTGCATGTTGTTATAGGGCTAGTTGTTTGCAGGGTGAGTTATGGAGCTTGTTGTTTGTAGGGTGAGTTATGGAGCTTAGAATAGAGGCCCGCAGTATTGTAAATACCCTACGGTAGGTATGATGCTTAAATATGCTTCCCAGCAATTATAGAAAAAAATATATAGGGGAATGAAACCCATAGGAAGTGCTCTTAAAACATAACCTTTACTAGTTTAGTTTAAAATAAACCAATTTTGTGACCCATAAAAAAATGGATTAAATTAAATTTGCGCAATGTACCAATATACATATAACCCAATGTGTTTCTGCTGCGTTTTGCAGCTTCCTCAGGGGAACAACTATAGAGGTACAGTTACTCATCCGGTCTTGTATCCTAGACCAATAATATAACGAGGTACAAAAAACAATAATAAATAGAGAATCTTAGATGTTGCTGATTGGAATTATAATGTGAATTATATGCTTGTAAATAAATGCCATCAACATATTAGTTTACTGAAGCAAACAATCTAATAAATACCGGACCATCGGTTTTCCTGGGGGCACCTCTGATCCCCACAGGATACACTTCTGAAGTCCGGTATAGTTTGGAGCCGAGCACTACCTATAGTGGTAGGGAGCCTATTACCAGGCTACTGGTTACTGAGTTATGGAGCTTGTTGTTTTTCAGGTGAATTATGGAGCTTTTTGTTTGTAGGACGAGTTATGGAACTTGTTATTTTTAGGGTGAGTTATGGGGCTTGTTATTTGCAGGTTGTTATGGGGCTTGTTGTTTGTAGGGTGAGTTATGGAGCTTGTTGTTTGTAGGGTAGATTATGGAGCTTGTTGTGTGCAGGTTGAGTTATGGGGCTTTTTGTTTGTAGGGTGAGTTGTGGGGATTGTTGTTTTTATGGTGAGTTATAGCACTTGTTGTTTGCAGGTTGTTATCAGGCTTGTTTGTAGGGTGAGTTATGGGGCTTGTTCTTTGTAGGGTAAGTTATGGGGCTTCTTGTTTGAAGGGTGAGTTATGGAGCTTGTTGTTTGTAGGGTGAGTTATGGAGCTTGTTGTTTGTAGGGTAAGTTATGGAGCTTGTTATTTGTAGGGTGAGTTATGGAGCTTGTTGTTTATAGGGTAAGTTATGGAGCTTGTTGTATGTAGGGTAAGTTATGGAGCTTGTTGTTTGTAGGGTAAGTTATGGAGCTTGTTGATTGTGGGGTGAATTATGGAGCTTGTTATTTGTAGGGTGAGTTGTGGAGCTTGTTGTTTGTAGAATAGATTATGGAGCTTGTTGTATGCAGGTTGAGTTATGGGGCTTGTTGTTTGTAGGGTGAGTTATGTGTCTTGTTATTTGCAGGTTGTTATGGGGCTTGTTGTTTGTAGGGTGAGTTGTGGGGCTTGATGTTTTTAGGGTGAGTTGTGGGGCTTGTTGTTTGCAGGTTGTTATGGGGCTTGTTGTTTGTAGGGTGAGTGGTGATGCTTGTTGTTTTCAGGGTGATTTATGGGGCTTGTTATTTGCAGGTTGTTTTATAGCGCTTGTTGTTTGCAGGTTGTTATTGGGCTTGTTGTTTGTAGGGTGAGTTATGGGGCTTGTTCTTTGTAGGGCAAGTTATGGGGCTTCTTGTTTGTAGGGTGAGTTATGGAGCTTGTTGTTTGTAGGGTAAGTTATGGAGCTTATTGTTTGTAGGGTGAGTTATGGAGCTTGTTGTTTGTAGGGTAAGTTATGGAGCTTATTGTTTGTAGGGTGAGTTATGGAGCATATTGTTTGTAGGGTGAGTTATGGAGCTTGTTGTTTGTAGGGTGAGTTATGGAGCATATTGTTTGTAGGGTGAGTTATGGAGCTTGTTGTTTGTAGGGTGAGTTATGGAGCTTGTTGTTTGTAGGGTAGATTTTGGATCTTGTTGTGGGCAGGTTGAGTCATGGGGCTTGTTGTTTGTAGGGTGAGTTGTGGGGCTTGATGTTTTTAGGGCGAGTTATGGGGCTTGTTATTTGCAGGTTGTTATGGGGCTTGTTATTTGTAGGGTGAGTTATAGCGCTTGTTGTTTACAGGTTGTTATCGGGCTTGTTGTTTGTAGGGTGAGTTATGGGGCTTGTTGTTTGTAGAGTGAGTTATGGGGCTTGTTGTTTGTAGGGTGAGTTATAGGGCTTCTTAATTACAAAGAACACTAGGTACTTTAGACTATATAGGGAGATTGTGTACCCTATACAACCTGAACAAAATCCTATAGTAAGGTCTGATGAATGAATATGTGTTATAGTGTTATGTTGTGAAATGTAACCAATCAGTTCACTAGAAATGATACTACTACAAAGTATATATTTATTTAACTGAAATATTGTTACTAGATAAGAGCAAACTGCAGGGCCCTTGCAGGAGCTCCTAAAATTTGTAATTAAAAAAAAAACAAAAAAAAAAAAAACGATAGTGCCACTTGAAATATACTGAATATGGAATTAAAACTAATGCCATGTGAAATTAATCAAGCCCGACAGCGTAGACCTGTTAACTTGGCAGCGGTCACATGATCTGGCTGGAGCCACAGCAGGGAATTGTGGAACCAATGGAGATATCAGTATATAATACCTATCTATGAACTTTTATCCATACAGGGATTTTCATGTATACAAACTATGTTTAGGCAGTACCGCTGCCAAATTCTTTTACAGGACTACACAGGACTTATTCTATCCTTAATTAAGGTTATATTATTCATATTTTATTGTTATTGGTATTTTTATATCTATATATATATATAAAACTCAACGTGTGTGTGTGTTTGTATGTATGTATGTATGTATGTATATATGTATGTATGTATGTGTGTATGTTCCAGCATCACGTCCAAACGGCTAAAGACATGAAACTTGGCACACATGTTACTTATATGTCAGCAACAAACACTTACTTACACTTACTCACCCCCATTTGCCAGGGGCAGGGTTTATGTTTAAAGTCCCATACAAGTCAATGGGAAATATATGTTACCGCATAACTTCCAAATGGCTGGAGATATTTCCATAATACTTGGTCACATGTTACTTATATGTCCACTTAAAATATAGGATAGTTAATTTAACCCTTAACTACCCCCATTTGTGAGGGTTGGGGTTTTTGTTTAAAGTCCCATGCAAATCAATGGGAAATGTATGTTCCCCCATAACTTTTGTACGGCTGCAGATATTTCAATACCTGGTACACATATTACGGGTCGAGATAGGAGGACGGGATATGAGGACGGGATAGAAGGTTGGGATAGGAGGTCGGGATAGGAGGTCGAGATATGAGGACGCGAAAGGAGGACTAGAAAGGAGGAAGGGATAGGAGGACATGATAGGAGGTCGAGATAGGAGGTTGAGATATGAGGACGGGATAGGAGGTCGGGATATTAGGTCGGGATATGAGGACAGGATAGGAGGACGGGATAGGAGGACGGAATAGGAGGTCAGGATAGGAGGTCGGGATATGAGGACAGGATAGGAGGTCGGGATATGAGAACGGGATAGGAGGACGGGATAGGAGGACGGGATAGGAGGACGGGATAGGAGGTCGGGATAGGAGGTCGGGATTGGAGGTCGGGATAGGAGGACAGGATAGGAGGACGGGTTAGGAGGACGGGATAGGAGGATGGAATAGGAGGACGGGATAGGAGGGCCGGATAGGAGGTCGGGATAGGAGGACGAGATAGGAGGTCAAGATAGGAGGATGGGATAGGAGGATGGGATAGGAGGTCGAGATAGGACGGGATAGGAGGTCGGGATAGGAGGACGGGATATGACAACAACATATGAGGATGGGATATGAAGTCAAAAGCTTCCTCCTTTGTTTATTTTCCTCCCCAACAAGGATTAGGAAGGAAAAACCGGGCAACGTCGGGTACTCAGCTAGTATATATATATATATTTTTCAAGTGGCATTAGTTTTTATTTCATATATATTTCAAGGGGCACTATTGTATTTTAAAAATTTTAGGAGCTTCTGCAAGGCCCTGCAGTTTGCTCTTATCTAGTAACAATGATTCAGTTAAATAAAAATATACTTTGAATTAATATTATAATTTCTAGTGAACTGATTGGTTACATTCCACAGCATAACACTATACCACATACTCATTCATCAGACCTCACTAGGGGACAGCATGAGACTTCTTGTTTGTAGGGTGAGTTATGGGGCTTGATGTTTGTAGGGTGAGTTATAGGACTTGTTGTTTGCAGGTTGTTATGGGGCTTGTTGTTTGTAGGGTGAGTTATGGGGCTTGATGTTTGTAGGGTGAGTTATAGGGCTTGTTGTTTGCAGGTTGTTATGGGGCTTGTTGTTTGTTGGGTGAGTTATGGGGATTGACGTTTGTAGGGTGAGTTATAGGGCTTGTTGTTTGTAGGTTGTTATGGGGCTTGTTGTTTGTTGGGTGAGTTATGGGGCTTGACGATTGTAGGGTGAATTATGGGGCTTGATGTTTGTAGGGTGAATTATGGGACTTGTGTACAGGTTGAGTAGTATTTACTAATGGCACTATTTTAGTGGACAATGAATTATCAGTTAGCTTTTATTAACTCTTTCTGGGGAAATGGAAAAAAATTCTACTATTGTTTTTTTTATGTTTAAAATTGTTTGAATAACAATGTCATAACAGAACAATACCGCCATGGTGTGACTGGGAAGCACCACCATTTCAGAACAGAACATTACCGCTATACCATGACTGAATAATACCACCATACCAGAACAATCCCGCCATACCATGACTGAATAACACCACCATAACAGAACAGAATAATACCACTATACCAGAACTAAACAATACCACCATACAATGACTGAGTAACACCACCATACAAGGAAAGAACAATACCACCATACAATGACTGAATAACACCACCATACCAGAAAAAAACAATACCACCATACCGTGATTGAATAACAACACCATACCATAACTGAATAAGAACGCCATAGAATAGAATAACAACACCATACCAGAACAGGACAATAACGCCATACCGTGGCTGAATAACACCACACCAGAAGTGAGCAATACCGCCATACCGTGATTAAATAACAAAACCATACCGTGACAGAATAATAACGCCAGAACAGAACATTACTGCCATACTATGACTGAATAACATCGTAATACCAGAACAGAACAATAACGCCATACCGTGACTGAATAACACCACACCAGAAAAGAACAATACCGCCATACCGTGATTAAATAACAACACCATACCTTGACAGAATAATAATGCCATACGAGAACAGAACATTACTGCCATACTATGACTGAATAACATTGTAATACCAGAACAGAACAATAACGTCATACTGTGACTGAATAACACCACACCAGAAAAGAACAATACCGCCATACAGTGATTTTATAACAACACCATACCATAACTGAATAACAACACCATACTATGAGAGAATAACAACACCATACCAGAACAGGACAATAACGCCATACCGTGACTGAATAACACCACACCAGAAAAGAACAATATCGCCATACCGTGATTAAATAACAACACCATACCGTGACAGAATAATAACGCCATACCAGAACAGAACATTACTGCCATACTATGACTGAAGAACATCGTAATACAAAAACAGAACAATAATGCCATACTGTGACTGAATAACAACACCATACCATAACTGAATAACAACACCATACTGTGAGAGAATAACAACACTATACCAGAACAGGACAATAACGCCATACCGTGACTGAATAACACGACACCAGAAAGGAACAATACCGCCATAACGTGATTAAATAACAACACCATACCGTGACAGAATAATAACGCCATACGAGAACAGAACATTACTGCCATACTATGACTGAATAACATCGTAATACCAGAACAGAACAATAACGCCGTACTGTGACTGAATAACACCACACCAGAAAAGAACAATACCGCCATACAGTGATTGAATAACAACACCATACCATAACTGAATAACAACACCATACTGTGAGAGAATAACAACACCATACCAGAGCAGGACAATAACGCCATACCGTGAATGCCATACCAGAACCGTGACTGAATAACACCACACCAGAAAAGAACAATACCGCCATAACGTGATTAAATAACAACACCATACCGTGACAGAATAATAACACCATACCAGAACAGAACAGTACCGCCATACTGTGACTGAATAACATCGTAATACCAGAACAGAACATTACTGCCATACTATGACTGAATAACATCTTAATACCAGAACAGAACAATAACGCCGTACTGTGACTGAATAACACCACACCAGAAAAGAACAATACCCCCATAACGTGATTAAATAACAACACCATACCGTGACAGAATAATAACGCCATACCAGAACAGAACAGTACCGCCATACTATGACTGAATAACATCGTAATACCAGAACAGAACATTACTGCCATACTGTGACTGAATAACACCACACCAGAAAATAACAATACCGCCATACAGTGATTAAATAACAACACCATACCGTGACAGAATAATAACGCCATACCAGAACAAAACATTACTGCCATACTATGACTGAATAACATCGTAATACCAGAACAGAACAATAACGCCGTACTGTGACTGAATAACACCACACCAGAAAAGAACAATACCGCCATACAGTGATTGAATAACAACACCATACCATAACTGAATAACAACACCATACTGTGAGAGAATAACAACACCATACCAGAACAGGACAATAACGCCATACCGTGACTGAATAACACCACACCAGAAGAGAGCAATACCGCCATACCGTGATTAAATAACAACACCATACCGTGACAGAATAATAACGCCATACCAGAACAGAACATTACTGCCATACTATGACTGAATAACAGTTTTCCTCAGTTTTTCCCCTGCTGTATATATAATAACCCCCACTATCCATTATATATATACATATATATATATATATATATATATATATATATATATATATATATATCAGCGTTTCCCAACCTAGGTGCCTCCAGCTGTTGCAAAACTACAACTCCCAGCATGCCCACTTGTAATTTTACATCAGCTGGAGGCACCCTGGTTTGGAAACGATGATATATATATATATATATATATATATATATATATATATAGTGATGGTGTGGTACTGACCACTGTGCAGGTTAGGTCTCCCAGTATATATATAAAAAATATATATATAATTGAGGGAACCTTTAAAATTTTACTTTTTAATTATTATTCTTAAAAAACGTACAAAAAACAAAACAATAAACAATTAGTATTCTTGACCGCCACCAGTGTATGTGAATCTTGCAATTCAAACGATATTCATCAATTCATCAGAATCTTAGAGTTCAAACGATATTCATCAGTTTCTGTGTATTAGTTTAAAAGTCTGTTGATCAGTCCCAGAATAGGAGCCAAATCACATGAATGGCCGCTGTGCATGCGTTTTTTCAGTGTGTGATTGGCGCACCAATAGTTAAACAACAGTTATTTGCAAGGACAGTTCTATATTGTATTGATTTATTGCTTATAGTGCTGTTCTTGATTATAGTTGTTCCGACACTATATGTCTGTGCTTGTTCACACTCCTGCCGGTTGCGATATGTTGTAAATACTCTGTGTTGAGTTCTTCAGTAAATCACAGTGGATTACTCGCCGTCATAGGCGCATATCCTCCACATATTGCACTCTCTGTATACTTTGGGTGCTTAGATTCACGTATTTGGATATGCGGACCCAGTTTTTGTCCTCACAGTTACTTTTATTTGTTATAATTGTTGATATCCACTCTGCGTTATTTTTGTTGTAGCTCTGTGTTCACATTAGTATATTCGTTTCTCAGACTAATGTACCTTATTGAGACATATACAACCACTATAACACTTCATTCATACAGTGTCATTTATTCACTGATGTTATATTATGATTGTATCTGTATGCTCACTGCACTGAAGAGCTCTTTATAGTGAAGGTTATGTACTCCGATCCTTCACTGTCGCTTATCATGAGTGTATTCCTTATAGGTAGGTGAACGTAACAATCACTATATTATCAGTAAATCACCACATGCATACTATTGTTCACACAATTCGTATAGTTACTTCATATATGGATCTTTACTTGTCTCTCAGCAACCTGCTATACACAGTCAGGTGGGACTGGTTGATTGCGTATATCCCTCTGAGTAAATAAGAACTCCGTTCACATTGTTCTGCGATCACAGGTAATATTGGGTACGTATACAACCACTTGCAGAGTTATGGAGATTATACCCAGATATAGTGTTGGTACATATGCAATAGATTTATACTTGTGCGATATATACGTGGAGCTCAAGCATTGGTAATGAATTGTTGTAGTTATATTTGCTATGCATAGCTATAAATGCTGGCGTCAACAGTTTAAGACTTTTGTCAATCTTAGTATGTTTAAATATACATTTATTTCTTTAATATTCCATTTGCATATTTAATGTACATAATACAAGTGTTTCATAGTTGTTGTTCACTTAGCATTATTATTCCTCTCTCACAGGGATCCATTTACACTTTATATTCATACATTGCCTTATTTTTCTTGAAAGGTCAATTGATTAAAAAAGAGTAGATCAAAAACCTGGTGTTGATCAAGGATGCAGTTCACATTGTCAGGGTTCGACGTGTTTCTTTTGCCAGGTCTTCAGGAACCATGTTAGGCCATTTTCTTTTGTTAGAAGTACAGAGCCAAGTTGTTTGATGTCCGACACTGATGGCGGTAAAGAATAAAGATCCATATATGAAGTAACTATACGAATTGTGTGAACAATAGTATGCATGTGGTGATTTACTGATAATATAGTGATTGTTACGTTCACCTACCTATAAGGAATACACTCATGATAAGCGACAGTGAAGGATCGGAGAACATAACCTTCACTATAAAGAGCTCTTCAGTGCAGTGAGCATACAGATACAATCATAATATAACATCAGTGAATAAATGACACTGTATGAATGAAGTGTTATAGTGGTTGTATATGTCTCAATAAGGTACATTAGTCTGAGAAACGAATATACTAATGTGAACACAGAGCTACAACAAAAATAACGCAGAGTGGATATCAACAATTGTAACATATAAAAATAACTGTGAGGACAAAAACTGGGTCCGCATATCCAAATACGTGAATCTAAGCACCCAAAGTATACAGAGAGTGCAATATGTGGAGGATATGCGCCTATGACGGCGAGTAATCCACTGTGATTTACTGAAGAACTCAACACAGAGTATTTACAATATATCGCAACCGGCAGGAGTGTGAACAAGCACAGACATATAGTGTCGGAACAACTATAATCAAGAACAGCACTATAAGCAATAAATCAATACATTATAGAACTGTCCTTGCAAATAACTGTTGTTTAACTATTGGTGCGCCAATCACACACTGAAAAAACGCATGCACAGCGGCCATTCATGTGATTTGGCTCCTATTCTGGGACTGATCAACAGACTTTTAAACTAATACACAGGAACTGATGAATATCGTTTGGACTCTAAGATTCTGATGAATTGATGAATATCGTTTGAATTGCAAGATTCACATACACTGGTGGCGGTCAAGAATACTAATTGTTTATTGTTTTGTTTTTTGTACGTTTTTAATAATTAAAAAGTAAAATTTTAAAGGTTCCCTCAATTATATATATACATATATATATTTTTTTTTATATATATAAAAAAAAAAAAATATATATATATATATATATATATATATATATGTATATATATATATATATAAATACCCCCCCAGCGTTTCCCAGCCAGGGTGCCTCCAGCTGTTGAAGATGTCGGCCCTGCACACAGTATCCATAATCTGGCCTGACCGGTCCAGGGGGGGGTGTTCGGGGGACAGGTGTCGGCACTGTGCGGGGGCCCTGCACACGGTATCCGGAGGGAGCACTGTTATGGCCTGGCAGGAGGGAGGTGGGGGTGGAGTGAGCACTGTGATTGGGGATTGGTTGTCAGGGAGCAGGACCGGGCTGGGTGAGGAGGGGGTGATGTCCCTCAGTGAAGTAGCGCTGTGGTGCGCAGACAGTAAACTTTCTTGCAGGGACAGAGCGGCGCCCCCAGCAAGAGGGAGCGCTCTAGGCGGGTGCCTACCTTGTCTATAGGTGGCGCCAGCCCTGGTGACAGTTTCTGGGCCCGCATCATCACAGTGCTGTAATTGTACATTACTTTGTAGGAACAGGTTAGTACTATTAGGCCGGATTCACACTGCAGAATCTCCAAACGGAATTTCCACTGGAGATCCCGCAGGCATCGCTAGAACCCCATGGACTGCACTGCCATCCCCATAGACGGCAATGTATTTCTGAGTGGATCTGCAGAAAGATCTGCTTAGAACTGCATTGCAATCTATGGGGACGGCAATGCAGTCCGCATAGTCCTAGTGCTGCCTGCGGGGTCTCCAGTGGAAATTCCTTCCGGAGATTATGCAGTGTAAACCCGGCCTATTTATGCTAGGTAGGAAGTGGTACTCCGCCCCTAGACATCTTATCCCCTTAAAGGCGTTCTCCGGTGCTTAGACATCTTATCCCATATCCAAAGGATAGGGGATAAGATGCCTGATTGAGGGAGTCCCGCCGCTGGGGACCCCCGTGATCTTGCACGAGGCACCACGTTTGTGATCAGTCCCCAGAGCGTGTTCGCTCCAGGTCTGATTACCGGCGACCACAGGGCCAACGGTGTGTGACGTCACACCTCAGCCCCTCAATGCAAGTCTATGGGAGGGGGCATGACAGCTATCACGCCCCCTCCCATAGGCTTGCATTGAGGGGCGGAGCGATCGCGGCTGCAGCACCCCAGACATGACTGGCCGGATGAGTGGGGTGGAGGCTTGTGACGTCACGGTCCGCTTGTGATGTCACAGCCATGCCCCCTCAATACAAGTCTATGGAAGGGGGCGTGATGGCTGTCACGCCCCCTCCCATACACTTGCATTGAGGGGGAGTGGCAATTATGTCATGATCCTCCAGCGCTGCACATGAGGCTCTAAACGAATGCCAGGTGCAGCACGGAGATCGTGGGGGTTCCCAGCGGCGGGACCCCGCGCAATCAGACATCTTATCCCCTATCCTTTGGATGTCTAGGGGCGGAATAACCCTTTAAGAAAGTTGTTCCATTTGGATAACCTCTTCTTTGAAGGAGGATCCCCTGGTGATGAGCTGTTATAACTTAGGATAACTTACAGTAAGTTCACATACTCCCTGGAAACGTGCTATAACATGAACGTCCATTTAAATGAATGGTTAACTATGTAAGACATCTTGAGGCTGCAGAGAGATGGAGTCACTGTTCCCCTCACACAGCATAATACTGGCCACATCCCCAACATGAATGGTGACCACAAAATGAACATGTGCCTGAATGGGCTCAAATCTCTACAGTCCTAATATCTGTTCTAACAGCAAAGTGAGACCAGCTCTATACAGTATGTATGCCAGTGGGTTGGGAATGATACTTTCAGTAAAATGAATATTGATATATTGTGGGCACAATACTTTTCTCCAGGTATTATTTGCTTAAAAAAAAGCATCCATACCGTAATCTACAGAATGAATTAAAGCATCTGAGGGAACTTTACCGCCACCTAGTGTATACAATACAAAATGACAGTAGTAGCAGCAAATAGAGGTCAGCACTCATCAGGAGATAAAATTATACTTTTTGAGAGCTTTTCTTTTGAGTAGGACCAATTGTACTTTGCAAAGACACCATTCATTATTGTGCAGTGAAAGTTATGGTAAACCTGACATGTTTTCTTTACTCTGTGGGTCAATATGATTACAATACTGTATCCATATTTACATAGTCTTTGTTTTATTTTACTTTTTTTTTTAACAAAATAAGTATTCCAATCCCAATGACTTTTTTATTTTACTTTTTATAGGGCTATTTTTTTTATTCTTATATGTGATGTAACCAAAATCAGCAATTCTGTTTTTCTTTTTTTTCTTTTACGCCGTTCACTGTACCAGATCAACAAGGTTATATTTTAATTGGTCATACAAATCCATAATATAAAATGTTTTTTATGTTTTGTTTTTTAATTTGAATTCTATCAGGGTGGCTTTTTTATATTTATATTTATAAAAATGATAGATTGCTTATACTGAACAATGCTATGCTATTGCATAGCACTGATCAGTTAGATCAGTCTATTAGCAAATCAGAAGGCTTCCAGCTGCCATGAAAACTGATTGGCACCCCACAGTCAGATTGCGGGGGATGATGATTGTACAGCTGACAGTGTCCAAAGCAGCAGCTAACCCTGGTACAGGTAAAGAGTAGTACAGAACATACAATACCTCCCTGCACTGTATTACACTGTAATGCACTACCAGGCAGCCAGTAAGTGCATGTTCTTCAATAATACAGGGGTTTTACTAGTAAATTGCCCATTCAAACTCATCAGTCCTTCTGGCCATTGACACATTTTGCACATCTGGACTGTCCATAGTATTGTATGTTGAGTCTGCTTTCAAGTTACAATGGTCCAGAAAACACCATTGTATGTTCAACATATTGTAACCTGAGGCCATTGTAAGTTGAAGGGCCACCATATTTGGCACCCGGGGAAGATGCAATATATGACCCCCTTCCCTACTTGGGATCAAATAAATGGGGTCACAGTATATAATTAAAGGGGTTTTTCACCATAAGGTGATTTTAGTACGTACCTGCCAGACAGTAATGGACATGCTTAAGAAGGATCTGCGCTTGTTGTGAGACTACCATAAAGCTGTGGCTAGTTTTTTGTGAACTGGTATTTCCTGTTTGAGTTTTCTTTTTTGCCTACAAATCCCAGAAATCCATTTTCCTCCCTCCCACACATCAGCCACCCCACCCATTGAAACATCAATGAGCTGCCTCTATTCAAAAGACCTGTGGTTTTCAATCAGGGTGCCTACAGCTGTTGCATTAGTTGCAGATTGATCTCTCTCCCACCAAGTGATCGCTCCATCAATTGAAGCAGACAGGCTCCCTGTCATCAGCTGACTAGTGAGTCAGGTCTCGGCCGCATTGCAACCTGGGAAAAATCTGAGACAACAGTCATTTTGTATGCTGTTAAAAATAAATATTGGGGTGAAAATCACAGAGGAATTGTGAGAAAACTGTCACACACAGGTACAGACACTATATTATGAACTACACTAACTTTACAGCCCCTGTAGTATAGTCAAATAAAAAAAATTCCTGGAATACCCCTTTAATATATAACATATATGAGGCACAGTATATAATTCATTCATATATGGGGAACAGTATATAATTTATTAATTTAATTTATGAGGGCACAGTATATAATAGGGCTTAAGTATGTGGCAGTGTTATATTCAAAGGGCACATTGTGTGGCAGTGTTATATTTACAGAGTGAAGTGTGTAGCAGTATTATATTCAGGGTATACAGTGTCTTGCATTGTTATATCCAGGAGTACAGTGTCTTAGATGATTCTATTAAGAGGGTACAGTGTCTGGCAAGGTTATATTTAGGGGACACAGTGCGTGTGGCAGAATTTTATTCAGGTGGCACAATGTGTGTCAGGGTTATATTCAGAGGGCATACTGTGTGGTAGTGTTATATTCAGAGGGAACTGTGTCTTGCAGGGTTATATTCATTGGGCACCGTGGCAGTGTGTGCAGAGTATATTAACCCCTTAAGGACTCAGCTGTTACGCCGAGCGCTCCGGGTCCCCGTTCCTCCCCGGAGCGCTCGCCTCATCTTCGTTGTTGCAGCGCCCCGGTCAGATCCACTGACCGGGTGCGCTGCGGGTCCGCCTTCAGCCGGGATGCGATTCGCGATGCGGATAGCGCCCGCTCGCGATGCGCACCCCGGCCCCCGTACCTGACTCGCTCTCCCTCGGTCCTGTCCCGGCGCGCGCGGCCCCGCTCCCTAGGGCGCGCGCGCGCCGGGTCTCTGCGATTTAAAGGGCCAGTGCACCAATGATGGTGCCTGGCCCAATCTTCCCAATTAGCTTAATTGGCTCCCACCTGTGCACTTCCCTATATCACCTCACTTCCCCTGCACTCCCTTGCCGGATCTTGTTGCACTTGTGCCTAGTGAAAGCGTTCCCTTGTCTGTTCCTAGTCCGTGTTCCTGACCTCCTGCCGTTGCCCCTGACTACGATCCTTGCCGCCTGCCCCCGACCTTCTGCTACGTCCGACCTTGCTTCTGCCTACTCCCTTGTACCGCGCCTATCTTCAGCATCTTCAGCAGCCAGAGAGGTGAGCCGTTGCTAGTGGATACGACCTGGTCACTACCGCCGCAGCAAGACCATCCCGCTTTGCGGCGGGCTCTGGTGAAAACCTGTAGTGGCTTAGAACCGGTCCACTAGCGCGGTCCTCGCCATCCCTCTCTGGCACAGAGGATCCACTACCTGCCAGCCGGCATCGTGACAGTAGATCCGGCCATGGATTCCGCTGAGGTGCCGCTGTCAAGTCTTGCCGACATTTTCACGATGATCACCCAACAAAATCACCAGCTGGCATACTTGTCCTCCGTGGAACAGCAACTGAACTCACAGTTACAGCAGCTGCTGCCACTGACACTGCAGCTGCAACTGCAACAACCATCTCCTCCGCCGTCTCCTGCAACTCCTCCGCAGCGTCCGGCCATGGATTCCGCTGAGGTGCCGCTGTCAAGTCTTGCCGACATTTCCACGATGATCACCCAACAAAATCACCAGCTGGCATACTTGTCCACCGTGACACAGCAACTGGAGTCACAGTTACAGCAGCTGCAACTGCAACAACCATCTCCTCCGCCGGCTCCTGCAACTCCTCCGCAGCAACCGGCCGCTCCTAACCCCTGCTTGTCTCTGCCGGACAAATTTGATGAGGACTCTAGACTCTGCCGTGGTCTCCTTTCTGGAAAGGCCTTGTCTGGGGCCACACCTCTCTGGGACCGCAATGATCCTGCCACAGCCACAGTCCAGTCCTTCTTCGCTGAGGTCCGTGGTGTCTTCGAGGAGCCTGCCCGAGCTTCTTCTGCCGAGACTGCCCTGCTGAACCTGGCCCAGGGTGTTTCTTCCGTTGGCGAGTACGCCATTCAGTTCCGTGCTCTTGCTTCCGAGTTGTCCTGGAATAGTGAGGCTCTCTGCGCGACCTTTAAAAAAGGCCTATCCAGCAACATTATAGATGTTCTGGCCGCACGAGAGACTCCTGCTAACCTACATGAACTCATTCATCTTGCCACTCGCATTGACATGCGTTTTTCCGGATGGCGTCTGGAGCTCCGCCTGGATATGGACTTTGTTCGCACGAGGCGTTTTTTCTCCCCGGCTCCTCTCTCCTCTGGTCCTCTGCAAACCGTTCCTGTGCCTCCCGCCGTGGAGGCTATGCAAGTTGACCGGTCTCGCTTGACACCTCAAGAGAGGACACGACGCCGCATGGAGAATCTTTGCCTGTACTATGCCGGTACCGAACACTTCCTGAAGGATTGTCCTATCCGTCCTCCCCGCCTGGAAAGACGTACGCTGACTCCGCACAAAGGCGACACAGTTCTTGATGTCAACTCTGCTTCTCCACGCCTTACTGTGCCTGTGCGGATATCTGCCTCTACCTTCTCCTTCTCTACTATGCTCTTCTTGGATTCCGGATCTGCAGGAAAAATTTTTTTGGCCTCTCTCATCAACAGGTTCTACGTTCCTGTGACCAGTCTCGCCAGACCCCTCTACATCTATTGTTTTTACAATAAAAGATTGGACTGTCTCGTACATTTCCACACAGAACCCCTCCTAATTTGCATCGGACCTCATCACGGAAAAATTGAGTTTTTTTTCCTCAGGTTCTTTGGCCCCAAGAAGAGGGGGAGACCCAAGGGGGGGGGGTACTGTTACGCCGAGCGCTCCGGGTCCCCGTTCCTCCCCGGAGCGCTCGCCTCATCTTCGTTGTTGCAGCGCCCCGGTCAGATCCACTGACCGGGTGCGCTGCGGGTCCGCCTTCAGCCGGGATGCGATTCGCGATGCGGATAGCGCCCGCTCGCGATGCGCACCCCGGCCCCCGTACCTGACTCGCTCTCCCTCGGTCCTGTCCCGGCGCGCGCGGCCCCGCTCCCTAGGGCGCGCGCGCGCCGGGTCTCTGCGATTTAAAGGGCCAGTGCACCAATGATGGTGCCTGGCCCAATCTTCCCAATTAGCTTAATTGGCTCCCACCTGTGCACTTCCCTATATCACCTCACTTCCCCTGCACTCCCTTGCCGGATCTTGTTGCACTTGTGCCTAGTGAAAGCGTTCCCTTGTCTGTTCCTAGTCCGTGTTCCTGACCTCCTGCCGTTGCCCCTGACTACGATCCTTGCCGCCTGCCCCCGACCTTCTGCTACGTCCGACCTTGCTTCTGCCTACTCCCTTGTACCGCGCCTATCTTCAGCATCTTCAGCAGCCAGAGAGGTGAGCCGTTGCTAGTGGATACGACCTGGTCACTACCGCCGCAGCAAGACCATCCCGCTTTGCGGCGGGCTCTGGTGAAAACCTGTAGTGGCTTAGAACCGGTCCACTAGCGCGGTCCTCGCCATCCCTCTCTGGCACAGAGGATCCACTACCTGCCAGCCGGCATCGTGACATCAGCGTTTTTCCATTTTTGCATTTTCATTTTTTCCTCATCACCTTCTAAAAATCATAACGCTTTCAATTTTGCACCTAAAAATCCATACTATGGCTTATTTTTTGCTCCACCAATTCTACTCTGCAGTGACATTAGTCATTTCACCAAAAAATCCATGGCGAAACGGAAAAAAAAAATCATTGTGCGACAAAATTGAAGAAAAAAATTCATTTTGTAACTTTTGGGGGCTTCCGTTTCTACGCAGTGCATTTTTCAGTAAAAATAACACCTTATCTTTATTCTGTAGGTCCATACAATTAAAATGATACCCTACTTATATAGGTTGGATATTGTCGTACTTTGGAAAAAATAGTAACTACATGCAGGAAAATGTTAAAAATTCTCATCTTCTAACCCCTATAACTTTTTTATTTTTCCGTGTACGGGCCGGTATGAGGGTTCATTTTTTGCGCCGTGTTCTGAAGTTTTTATTGATACCATTTTTGTATTGATCGGACTTTTTGATCGCTTTTTATTCATTTTTTCATGACATAAAAAGTGACCAAAAATACACTATTTTGGACTTTGGAATTTTGCAATTTAATTAACGATATATTTTTATAGTTTGGACATTTTTGCACGCGGCGATACCACATTAAATTATTTTTACACAGTTTTTTTTTATGGGAATAGGAGGGTGATTCAAACTTTTATTAGGGAAGGGGTTAAATGACCTTTGCTAACTTTTTTTTGCAGTGTTATAGCTCCCATAGGGACCTATAACACTGCACACACTGATCTCCTATGCTGATCCCTGCAAAGCCATAGCTTTGCACGGATCAGTCAGATAGGGGCTCGATTGCTCAAGCCTGTAGCTCAGGCTTGGAGCAATCAATCCCCGATCGAACGCCGCGGAGAGAGGTAAGGAGACCTCCGCCTGCGTCCCAGCTGATCGGAACATCGCGATTTTATCGCGATGTCCCAATCAGCCTGACTGAGCTGCCGGGAACCGTTTACTTTTGTTTTCAGACGCGGCAGTCAACTTTGATCGCGAGTCTGAAGTGTTAACAGCGCGCGGCACAACGATCGATGCCGCGCGCTGTTCGTCCAGGGTCCCGGCTATTAGCAGCCGGGACCGACCCGGTGTGATGCGGGGTCACGGCGTGACCCCGTTTTTCACACCGGGCTTAGGGCGTACAGGTACGCCCTAGGTCGTTAAGAGCACACAGTGTATGGCATTGTTATATTAAGAGGGCACAGTTTCTGGCAGGGTTAATTTTAGAGGGTACAGTAGGTGACAGTCTTATTTTCAGAGGGTACTGTCACGATGCCGGCTGGCAGGTAGTGGATCCTCTGTGCCAGAGAGGGATTGGCGTGGACCGTGCTAGTGGATCGGTTCTAAGTCACTACTGGTTTTCACCAGAGCCCGCCGCAAAGCGGGATGGTCTTGCTGCGGCGGTAGTGACCAGGTCGTATCCACTAGCAACGGCTCAACCTCTCTGGCTGCTGAAGATAGGCGCGGTACAAGGGAGTAGACAGAAGCAAGGTCGGACGTAGCAGAAGGTCGGGGCAGGCAGCAAGGATCGTAGTCAGGGGCAACGGCAGGAGGTCTGGAACACAGGCTAGGAACATACAAGGAAACGCTTTCACTGGCACGATGGCAACAAGATCCGGCAAGGAAGTGCAGGGGAAGTGAGGTGATATAGGGAAGTGCACAGGTGATAACACTAATTGGAACCACTGCGCCAATCAGCGGCGCAGTGGCCCTTTAAATCGCAAAGACCCGGCGCGCGCGCGCCCTAGGGAGCGGGGCCGCGCGCGCCGGGACAGGACTGACGGAGAGCGAGTCAGGTACGGGAGCCGGGGTGCGCATCGCGAGCGGGCGCTACCCGCATCGCGAATCGCATCCCGGCTGGAGGCGGTATCGCAGCGCCCCGGGTCAGTGGATCTGACCGGAGCGCTGCAGTGAGGAGAGTGTAGCGAGCGCTCCGGGGAGGAGCGGGGACCCGGAGCGCTCGGCGTAACAGTACCCCCCCCCCTTGGGTCTCCCCCTCTTCTTAGAGCCTGAGAACCTGAGGAGCAGACTTTTGTCTAGGATGTTGTCCTCAGGTTCCCAGGATCTCTCTTCTGGACCACAACCCTCCCAATCCACTAAAAAAAAGGTTTTCCCTCTGACCTTTTTAGATGCCAGAATCTCTTTGACGGAGAAGATGTCCGAGGAGCCGGAAACAGGAGTGGGAGGAACAGATTTGGGAGAGAAACGGTTAATGATAAGTGGTTTAAGAAGAGAAACGTGAAAGGCATTAGGAATACGAAGAGAAGGAGGAAGAAGAAGTTTGTAAGAGACAGGATTAATCTGGCACAAAATTTTGAAAGGACCAAGATAGCGTGGTCCCAACTTATAGCTAGGGACACGGAAGCGGACATATTTAGCGGAGAGCCATACCTTGTCTCCAGGGGAAAAAATGGGAGGAGCTCTTCTTTTCTTATCCGCGAACTTCTTCATGCGTGATGAAGCCTGTAAGAGAGAATTTTGGGTCTCTCTCCATATGATGGAAAGATCACGAGAAATTTCATCCACAGCGGGCAGACCAGAGGGCACGGGGGTAGGGAGGGGGGGAAGAGGGTGACGGCCGTACACCACGAAAAATGGGGATTTGGAGGAAGATTCAGAGACTCTGAAGTTATACGAGAATTCGGCCCATGGTAGAAGATCTGCCCAGTCATCCTGGCGGGAGGAAACAAAATGTCGTAAATAATCACCCAAGACCTGGTTAATTCTTTCTACTTGTCCATTGGATTGAGGATGATATGCAGAAGAAAAATTTAATTTAATCTTGAGTTGTTTACAGAGAGCCCTCCAGAATTTAGACACGAATTGGACGCCTCTATCCGAGACGATCTGCGTGGGCAACCCGTGGAGACGAAAAATGTGTACAAAAAATTGTTTAGCCAACTGAGGCGCTGAAGGAAGACCAGGAAGAGGGATGAAATGTGCCATTTTGGAGAATCGATCAACGACCACCCAAATAACAGTGTTGCCATGGGATGGGGGTAAGTCAGTAATAAAATCCATACCAATCAGAGACCAAGGCTGTTCGGGGACAGGCAGAGGATGAAGAAAACCAGCGGGCTTCTGGCGAGGAGTCTTATCCCGGGCACAGATAGTGCAGGCTCGCACAAAGTCCACAACATCCGTCTCCAGAGTCGGCCACCAATAGTAGCGAGAGATGAGTTGCACAGATTTCTTGATGCCCGCATGACCTGCGAGATGGGAAGAGTGGCCCCATTTGAGGATTCCGAGGCGTTGGCGTGGAGAAACAAAGGTCTTTCCTGGAGGAGTTTGCCTGATGGAGGCTGGAGAAGTGGAAATCAGGCAGTCAGGAGGAATGATGTGTTGCGGAGAGAGTTCAACTTCAGAAGCATCCGAGGAACGAGAGAGAGCATCGGCCCTAATGTTCTTATCGGCAGGCCGAAAGTGAATTTCAAAATTAAATCGGGCAAAGAACAGAGACCACCTGGCCTGGCGAGGATTCAGCCGTTGGGCAGACTGGAGGTAGGAGAGGTTCTTGTGATCGGTGTAAATAATAACTGGAAATCTTGATCCCTCCAGCAGATGCCTCCATTCCTCAAGTGCTAATTTAATGGCTAGAAGCTCTCGATCCCCGATGGAGTAGTTCCTCTCCGCCGGAGAGAAGGTCCTAGAAAAAAAACCACAAGTAACAGCATGCCCGGAAGAATTTTTTTGTAGAAGGACAGCTCCAGCTCCCACAGAGGAGGCATCAACCTCCAATAGGAAGGGTTTAGATGGGTCAGGTCTGGAGAGCACGGGAGCCGAAGAAAAGGCAGACTTGAGCCGTTTAAAGGCGTCTTCCGCTTGAGGAGGCCAAGACTTGGGATCGGCATTTTTTTTGGTTAAAGCCACGATAGGAGCCACAACGGTAGAAAAATGTGGAATAAATTGTCTGTAATAATTGGCGAACCCCAAAAAACGTTGGATAGCACGGAGTCCGGAGGGGCGTGGCCAATCTAAGACGGCAGAGAGTTTGTCTGGATCCATTTGTAGTCCCTGGCCAGAGACCAAGTATCCTAGGAAAGGAAGAGATTGGCATTCAAACAGACATTTCTCTATTTTGGCATAGAGTTGATTGTCACGAAGTCTCTGAAGAACCATACGGACATGCTGGCGGTGTTCTTCTAGATTGGCAGAAAAAATCAGGATATCGTCCAGATATACAACAACACAGGAGTATAAAAGATCACGAAAAATTTCATTAACAAAGTCTTGGAAGACGGCAGGGGCGTTGCACAGGCCAAAGGGCATGACCAGATACTCAAAGTGTCCATCTCTGGTGTTAAATGCCGTTTTCCATTCATCCCCCTCTCTGATGCGGATGAGATTATAAGCACCTCTTAAGTCCAGTTTGGTAAAGATGTGGGCACCTTGGAGGCGATCAAAGAGTTCAGAGATGAGAGGTAGGGGGTAGCGGTTCTTAACCGTGATTTTATTAAGACCGCGGTAGTCAATGCAAGGGCGTAGAGAGCCATCTTTTTTGGACACAAAGAAAAATCCGGCTCCGGCAGGAGAGGAGGATTTACGGATAAAGCCCTTTTTTAAATTTTCCTGGACGTATTCAGACATGGCAAGAGTCTCTGGGGCGGACAGAGGATAAATTCTGCCCCGGGGTGGAGTAGTGCCCGGGAGGAGGTCGATAGGACAATCATAAGGCCTGTGAGGAGGTAGAGTCTCAGCTTGTTTTTTGCAAAAAACATCCGCAAAGTCCATATAGGCCTTAGGGAGGCCGGTTACGGGAGGAACCACAGAGTCACGGCAAGGGTTACTGGGAACCGGTTTTAGGCAGTCCTTGGAACAAGAGGGCCCCCAACTCTTGATCTCCCCAGTGGACCAATCCAGGGTTGGGGAGTGAAGTTGAAGCCAGGGAAGTCCAAGGAGAATTTCAGAAGTGCAATTGGGAAGGACCAAAAGTTCAATCCTCTCGTGATGAGGTCCGATGTGCATTAGAAGTGGCTCCGTGCGGAAACGTATGGTACAGTCCAATCTTTCATTGTTTACACAATTGATGTAGAGGGGTCTGGCGAGACTGGTCACCGGGATGTTGAACCTGTTGACGAGAGAGGCCAAAATAAAATTTCCTGCAGATCCGGAGTCCAAGAAGGCCACAGCAGAGAAGGAGAAGGCAGAGGCAGACATCCGCACAGGCACAGTAAGACGTGGAGAAGCAGAGTAGACATCAAGGACTGTCTCACCTTTGTGCGGAGTCAGCGTACGTCTTTCCAGGCGGGGAGGACGGATAGGACAATCCTTCAGGAAGTGTTCGGTACTAGCACAGTACAGGCAGAGATTCTCCATGCGGCGTCGTGTCCTCTCTTGAGGTGTCAGGCGAGACCGGTCGACCTGCATAGCCTCCACGGCGGGAGGCACAGGAACAGATTGCAGGGGACCAGAGGAGAGAGGAGCCGGGGAGAAGAAACGCCTCGTGCGAACAGAGTCCATATCCTGGCGGAGCTCCTGACGCCTTTCGGAAAAACGCATGTCAATGCGAGTGGCTAGGTGAATGAGTTCATGTAGATTAGCAGGGATTTCTCGTGCGGCCAGAACATCTTTAATGTTGCTGGATAGGCCTTTTTTAAAGGTCGCGCAGAGGGCCTCATTATTCCAGGATAATTCTGAAGCAAGAGTACGGAATTGTACGGCATACTCGCCAACGGAAGAATTACCCTGGACCAGGTTCAACAGGGCAGTCTCAGCAGAAGAGGCTCGGGCAGGTTCCTCAAAGACACTTCGAATTTCCGAGAAGAAGGAGTGTACAGAGGCAGTGACGGGGTCATTGCGGTCCCAGAGCGGTGTGGCCCAAGACAGGGCTTTTCCAGACAGAAGGCTGACTACGAAAGCCACCTTAGACCTTTCAGTGGGAAACTGGTCCGACATCATCTCCAGGTGCAGGGAACATTGGGAAAGAAAGCCACGGCAAAACTTAGAGTCCCCATCAAATTTATCCGGCAAGGATAGTCGTAGACCAGAAGCGGCCACTCGCTGCGGAGGAGATGCAGGAGCTGGCGGAGGAGATGATTGCTGAAGCTGTGGTAGTAACTGCTGAAGCATAACGGTCAGTTGAGACAGCTGTTGGCCTTGTTGCGCTATCTGTTGCGACTGCTGGGCGACCACCGTGGTGAGGTCAGCGACAACTGGCAGAGGAACTTCAGCGGGATCCATGGCCGGATCTACTGTCACGATGCCGGCTGGCAGGTAGTGGATCCTCTGTGCCAGAGAGGGATTGGCGTGGACCGTGCTAGTGGATCGGTTCTAAGTCACTACTGGTTTTCACCAGAGCCCGCCGCAAAGCGGGATGGTCTTGCTGCGGCGGTAGTGACCAGGTCGTATCCACTAGCAACGGCTCAACCTCTCTGGCTGCTGAAGATAGGCGCGGTACAAGGGAGTAGACAGAAGCAAGGTCGGACGTAGCAGAAGGTCGGGGCAGGCAGCAAGGATCGTAGTCAGGGGCAACGGCAGGAGGTCTGGAACACAGGCTAGGAACATACAAGGAAACGCTTTCACTGGCACGATGGCAACAAGATCCGGCAAGGAAGTGCAGGGGAAGTGAGGTGATATAGGGAAGTGCACAGGTGATAACACTAATTGGAACCACTGCACCAATCAGCGGCGCAGTGGCCCTTTAAATCGCAAAGACCCGGCGCGCGCGCGCCCTAGGGAGCGGGGCCGCGCGCGCCGGGACAGGACTGACGGAGAGCGAGTCAGGTACGGGAGCCGGGGTGCGCATCGCGAGCGGGCGCTACCCGCATCGCGAATCGCATCCCGGCTGGAGGCGGTATCGCAGCGCCCCGGGTCAGTGGATCTGACCGGAGCGCTGCAGTGAGGAGAGTGTAGCGAGCGCTCCGGGGAGGAGCGGGGACCCGGAGCGCTCGGCGTAACAGGTACACTGTATGGCCAGATTTATATTTAGAAGGCATGGTGTGTGTCAGGGTTATATTTATGGGGCGCAGTGTGTGGCTGGGTTATATTAATTATTGTCTTCATATAGAGGATGAGGATCTGCTGACAAGGTTAGGAGCCAATGATGTCCAGGCGTCAAACTCTACAAAGGAAAGATGTAGCTGGAAGAATTCACAGCAGTCTGGATCAGATGAATTTGAAAAAGAAAGACTATAGAGAAGTTAAGATTAGTAGAACAGTAACTCCAAGCATATCCTTACCACTGCTAAGATCCTAAAATTCTTAATCCTTCCAGTACTTATCAGCTGCTGTATACTACAGAGGAAATTATATTCTTTTTGGATTTCTTTTCTGTCACGACCACAGTGCTCTCTGCTGACACCTCTGTCCATGTCAGGAACTGTCCAGAGCAGGAGAATATCCCTGAAGCAAACATATGCTGCTCTGGACATTTCCTAAAATGGACAGAGGTGTCAGCAGCGAGCAGTGTGGTTGTGACAGAAAAGAAATCCAAAAAGAAAAGAATTTCCTCTGTAGTATACAGCCACTAAGAAGTACTGGAAGGATTAAGAATTTTTAATAGAAGTAATTTACAAATCTGTTTAACTTTCTTCCACCAGAGTACCCCTTTAAGCACTTTTCTTACTTGGCGATGGGTATATTTGATTAAAGGAGAAATGCGGCAGAAAACTTTTACTTTCCCCTGTGCCCGGGCTGAAAAAACAAACTTTAGCTCACCTTCCTTCATTCCTCCGTTGCGCCGGTATCGGCATCCCGTTCCTCCGACGCTGCTCGGGTCCCTGCTTTTTATCTTCAGAACGTCACACTGAAGGCCGGATACTAGTTCCTTACATGCCAGTGCACTCAGTCTATCACCGGCCGAGGAGGGACATCGCTGCAGCCGATGATACGCTGACTGCAGTGTGACGTTCCCGAGTCTAAGAATCAGGGACCCGAGCAGCGCTGGAGGAACAGGACGCCGATACCGGCGCAACAGGGGAACGTAGGAAGATATCATAGCCGGGTTGGTATTGGTTTTCTTTTAATGCACACAGTGGATAGGATAGGGAATAAAACAGTTTTCACTGGACAACCCCTTTAGAATATATAGTGTATTACACACACTGCTCAAAAAATAAATAAAGGGAACATTTAAACAACGGAATGTAACTCCAAGTCAATGACACTTCTATGAAATCACACTGTCCACTCAGGAAGCAACACTGATTGACAATCAATTTCACATGCTGTTGTGCAAATGGAACAGACAACAGGTGGAAATTATAGGCAATTAGCAAGACACGCCCAAATAAAGGAGTGGTTCTGCAGGTGGTGACCACAGACCACTTCTCAGTTCCTATGCTTCCTGGCTGATGTTTTGGTCACTTTTGAATGCTGGCGGTGCTTTCACTCTAGTGGTAGCAAGAGACAGAGTCTACAACCCACACAAGTCTCTCAGGTAGTGCAGCTCATCCAGAATGGCACATCAATGCGAGCTGTAGCAAGAAGGTATGCTATGTCTGTCACGTAGTGTCCAGAGCATGGAGGTGCTACCAGGAGACGTGGAGAAGGACGTAGAAGGGCACCAACCCAGAAGCAGGACTGCTACATCCGTCTTTGTGCAAGGAGGAGCAGGAGGAGCACTGCCAGAGCCCTGCAAAATGACGTCCAGCAGGCCACAAATGTGCATGTGTCCACTCAAACGAGGGCCCAACCTCCACAGGTGGGGGGTTGTGCTTACAGCCCAGCACCCTGCAGGACGTTTTGCATTTGCCAGAGAACACCAAGATTGGCAAATTCGCAGGTTCACACTGAGCACATGTGATAGACATGACAGAGTCTGGAGATGCCGTGGAGAATGTTCTGCTGCCTGTAACATCCTCATGACCGGTTTGGCGGTGGGTCAGTAATGGTGTGTCGTGGCATTTCTTTGGGGGGCCGCACAGCCCTCCATGTGCTTGCCAGAGGTAGCCTGACTGCCATTAGGTACCGAGATGAGATTCTAAGACCCCTTGTGAGATCATATGCTGGTGTGGTTGGCCCTGGGTTCCTTCTAATGCAAGACAATGCTAGAACTCATGTGGTTGGAGTGTGTCAGCAGTTCCTACAAGAGGAAGGCATTGATGCCATGGACTGGCCAGCCCGTTCCCCAGACCTGAATCCGATTGAGCACATCTGGGACATCATCTCTCGTTCCATCCACCAACGTTGCACCACAGACTGTCCAGGAGTTGGCAGATGCTTTAGTCCAGGTCTGGGAGGACATCCCTCAGGAGACCATCCGCCACCTCATCAGGAGCATACCCAGGCGTTGTAGGGAGGTCATACGGGCACGTGGAGGTCACACACACTACTGAGCCTCATTTTGACTTGTTTTAAGGACATTACATCAAAGTTGGATCAGCCTGTAGTGTGGTTTTCCGCTTTGATTTTGAGAGTGACTCCATATCCAGACCTCCATGGGTTGATAAATTTGATTTCCATTGATAATTTTTGTGTGATTTTGTTGTCAGCACATTCACCTATGTAAAGACGAACGTATTTCATACGATTAGTTCATTCATTCAGATCTAGAATGTGTTATCTTAGTGTTCTCTTTATTTTTTTTGAGCAGTGTAATTTAAAGTAATGTTAATATTGTTTGCATATCTTTTTAAATATGAGTGTCAACAAGGGCCTTATGTTCGAGTTTAGCCTAAGGCCTCACAAAGTCTAGAACTGCCTCTGCATCTTTTGGTATACAATAATATATACACAACTGGTATAAGTTTTACAAATTCTTGTAAATATCGTCAGTGGGGTACACAGGAGAGAGGGGCCCATAGCAAATATAAAACTTGTCCTCCTATTATCTGCTTTACCCTGTAGGACAGAAAGGTCTAGTGTTTATTTCCCTTTGCTTCACATGACCCATTGGTCAATAACCCCTCCATTATGCAGATAACTGGAAAAAGCATTTATGCACAGTTTTTTTAACAATAAAAAAAGAAATTGGACCAACTGAGGCTGGGACCCATCTTCAAAGACCCCATAGCAGCCGAATGGTCTGCCTCTATGGTACGTATGCACCTTCTTCTTTAAGAGTCTCCTCTGTCCTCCACTCGTCACCTGTATTAATGGCTCCTGTTTGAACTTAGTTATCAGTTTAAAAGACACCTGTCCACAACCTCAATCAGTCACCCTCCAAACTCCACTATGGCCAAGACCAATGAGCTGTCAAGGGACACCAGAAACCAAAATGTAGACCTACACAAGGCTTGGAAGACTGAATCTGCAATAGGCAAGCAGCTTGGTGTGAAGAAATCAAGTGTGGGAGCAATTATTAGAAAATGGAAGACATACAAGACCACTGATAATCTCCCTCGATCTGGGGCTCCATGCAAGATCTCCCCGGTGGTGTCACAATGAACACAAGATCGGTGAGCAAAAATCCCAGAACCACAGGGGGGACCTAGTGAATGACCTGCAGAAAGCTGGGACCAAAGTAACAAAGACTACCTTCAGTAACACACTACGCCACCAAGGACTCAAATCATGCAGTGCCAGACGTGTCCCCCTGCTTAAGCCAGTACATGTCCTCACCCATCTGAAGTTTGCTAGAGAGCATTTGGATAATCCAGAAGGGTATTGGGAGAATGTCAGATGAAACCAAAGTAGAACTTTTTGGTAAAAACTTAACTCGTCGTGTTTGGAGGAGAAAGAGTGCTGAGTTGCATCCAAAGAACACCATACCTACTGTGAAGCATGGGGATGAAAACATCATGCTTTGGGGCTGTTTTTTTGCTAAGGGACCAGGACGACGGATCCGTGTAAAGGCAAGAATGAATGGGGCCATGTATTGTGAGATTTTGAGTGAAAACCTCCTTCCATCAGCATGGGCATTGAAGATTAAATGGGTCTGGGTCTTCCAGAATGACAATGATCCCAAACACACTGCCCGGGCAACAAAGGAGTGGCTTTGTAAGAAGCATTTCAAGGTCCTGGAGTGGCCTAGTCAATCTGCAGATCTTAACCATGTCCGTGTTGCCCAGCGACAGCCCCAAAACATCACTGCTCTAGAGGAGATCTGCATTGAGGAATGGGCCAAAATACCAGCAACAGTGTGTGAAAACCTTGTGAAGACTTACAGAAAACATTTGACCTCTGTCATTGCCAACAAAGGGTATATAACAAAGTATTGGAATGAACTTTTGTTATTGACCAAATACTTATTTTCCATCATAATTAGCAAATAAATTCTTTAAAAATCAGACAATGTGATTGTATGGATTTTTTTCTCATCATGTTGTCGTACCTATTGTAGGGCCCAAAAATGAATCACTATGTTTAATAATACAATACAGTAATATGGGTGCACTACTGTGGTAGATGTATACAATGACATTGGCTATCCCTCAACACTGATGTTAAAATTGAGACATTCGCCAGTATATCCTTGTATGAAGGACATACTAGAGCCCGCACACCAACACCAAGGTTTCTCAAATGGCGCGGGACCTAACGCTAAACCTACCTGTGCGTGATAAGCAAATCAGGGGCCAGTGGGCAATTATGGCAGCATTCGGTCAACTCACAGCGTCCTCCCAGGTACCGTTCAGCGTGGCTACAAGCACACACATACAATGGGAGGAGAGAGGCAAGCTGCAAGCCCCACATAAGTTGGCTAATATAGGTGCATGGCCTCACAGGTGCTACCCTAATGCTGCCTGGAAGATATTCAAGGCGCATTAACATATGGAGTTTACACACCTCCAAGTATAAAATTTAAAACAAACAACAAAAAACGTGGTCTCAAATGGCTGGAGGTGCTCAACCCCAAATGCAGTTGTGCATTTATACTGGGGGAGCAGATCCTGCCCTTGTAGTCCGTTGCTAGGGGGCGATCCCCAGCATAAAAATGCATACAATGGAGGATGCCTGCAGCGGACTACAAGTGCCACAATAGAATCTTACACCAGATGTGTAACAATTAGAATAATACAATACAGGAATATGGGTGCACTACTGTGGTAGATGTATACAATGACATTCCAATGTTTAATAGAATAATAACACGTCAAAGTGTCCCCCATGTTGTATGAATCCTCAAAAGGCCCAAAGAAGGCCTAAGTGGAGTTCATTGAAAGATCACAGACCTTTGAATGTTTGAAAATGTGTTATCTCTTCTAAGAGACATGTAAATAGGAACTAGAAGTATGACAAACAAGTCAAGACAATACCCATGATGTTTTACAAGTCTCCAAGGAAATTCCTGGAGAGTGAAACTCATTGGCCCTCATTTACTTAGAAAATCGGGTTGTAAGTCTATCTTGCTTTCTTACCCGACTGCTTTTTCCCCTGGTATTTATTATTATGTCGCATCCTGTTTGTTGCACGTGGGTTTTGTTGGTTTTGGTTTCCAACTCCTCTGAGTTGTCGGGAAAAAATCCACAACAATTCAACAAATTGGGGTTGGAAACCTTTATAAATACGTGGGAAAGCTCAGAAATGTCGGGTTATGACCCTTTTTCGGGTTTGGGAGAATCCACATCGGGTCGGTCGGGAAAAAATGCCGCATCGTGTCGCAGACTGGTGCACGATGTCTGCGACATGTCGCAGACCAAGATGCGCCAAAAAAACCCGACAAAACAAGTCGGGTTTAGAATAGTAAATGAGGGCCATTGCCTGTCATTCTGACTCCAATGGGGGGTCTGCTCTGTACACCTGGATACAGGTGTGTGTGTTTAACAATGGGTTGTATTTGCATTCTATTTATCTATATCTCAGGCCATCTATTTGAGATGCCTGAGAGTCTTAGATTATGTGTATACAGGTGATAGGGTGGCCACAATAATCTTTTGCATCCCTAACAAAATAATAGTAAATTATTGTTTAGCTGTGATGACATGTAACTAGACTCTGAACCTACATAGTTAAAGTTCCTAGAGGCTACCTGAAGGGGCGGAGCCATGAAGAGTCAGGGAGAGAACTTGATCCAATAAGCCCATCCTTCTCTGCTAACCGGTTATGACGTCAGGCGTTCCCATGGACCCCCGGCAGCCATCTTTCTTTCATCCAGAAGTACTCTCGGTAAGATACACCGGTTTCTTAACTTGATTAAGTTACCTTCTTTTAATGTGGACGAAATTATCTTATGGGGAGGAGCAGACCTGGCTTATATATAACCTCAATTATGAGATGGTAAAAGTAGTTTATAAGCCACACCCCCTTCTACTGCAGATGAACGGGGCGTGTCTTTTGGGGATCAATGCAATGATCATATTGCATATTAGCATAGTCTGATGGGATCCAATACTCTGCTCGTCCACATGACATAATTTCCACGAGGAAACTTAATTTAAGTCTTCTTAATTAGTAGCGTACTATAAATTATATATGTAGTATCATATCTTACCAGAGATAGTTGTGGTTAGAACTGGGCGGGGTTTACTCCCATTTTATACATGTAAAATGCCCATTAGATATCATGTAATGTAATGATCTCTACACAAAGTAATATATTGATATCTGGACTAACCTACTTCCGTGACTTAGTTTAATCTATATATATCAAACTCAACGTGTGTGTGTGTATGTATGTATATATGTATGTATGTGTGTATGTTCCACAAAAACTTCCAAACGGCTAAAGATATTGACATGAAACTTGGCACACATGTTCCTTATATGTCAACAACAAACATAGGATAGGTGATTTAACCCTTACTCACCCCCATTTGCCAGGGGCGAGGTTTATGTTTAAAGTCCTATACAAGTCTATGGAGAATATGTTACTGCATAACTTCCAAACGGCTGGAGATATTTCGATAATACTTGGTCACATGTTACTTATATGCCCACTTAAAATATAGGATAGTTAATTTAACCCTTAACTACCCCCATTTGTGAGGGTCGGGGTTTTTGTTTAAAGTCCCATGCAAATCAATGGGAAATGTATGTTCTCATATAACTTCTGTACAGCTGGACATATTTCAATACCTGGTACACATATTACGGGTCGGGATAGGAGGACGGGTTGGGAGGTCGGGATAGGAAAGTCAAGATAGGAGGATGGGATGGTCGGGATAGGAGGTCGAGTTAGGAGGACGGGATATGAAGACGGGATAGGAAGTGGAGATAGGAGGACGGGATGGTCGGGATAGGAGGTCGGGATAGGAGGTCGAGATAGGAGGTCGAGATAGGAGGACGGGATAGGAGGTCGGGATAGGGGGTCGGGATAGGGGGTCGGGATAGGGGGTTAAGATAGGAGGATGGGATAGGGGGTCGGGATAGGGGGTCGGGATAGGAGGACGGGATAGGAGGACGGGATAGGAGGTCGGGGCATGAGGACGGGATATGGGGTTGGGATATGACAACAATATATGGGGGATGGGATTTGAAGTCAAAAGCTTCCTCCTTTGTTTATTTTCCTCCCCAACAAGGATGTGGAAGAAAAAACCGGGCAACGCCGGGTACTCAGCTAGTATTGTTAAATAATTTACTAATGTATCATTGGTTTATATCTGACATTATGTCTTTGATATTCTTAATAAAATGTCATTTATTATCCTGGTCTGTTTATTACTCTTTAATGTTAATCAATTGTAACCAATAAATGTACATATCATTTTTTAATAAATGCGGTATTATTTTATTATATTGCAAAAGTTACTTCTACCACTACTCATATCTGGGAAAATAGTAGACAGAATTGCATTTTTTGTATATTTTTAGCAATTCATAACGGTCATAATATTTTTTATATTTTTGTTTACCATAATTAATAATTCATCATTCATAAATGAGTTATTAACCCTGACAATGTCTCTCATAGTTGAGGTATAACTATGATGAAAATTACAGACCTCTCTCATCTTTTTAAGTGGGAGAACTTGCACAATTGGTGGCTGACTAAATACTTTTTTCCCCCACTGTACCTTATGCTACATAATGTGGGGGGCCTGAATGAGCTGTGGCATATGGGGGGGGGGGGGGGGCCTTAATAATCAACAACTGATATGGGGGGGGTCCTCCTGAGCAACTGATATGGGTGGGCACCCCTGAGCAAGTGACATATGGGGGTCCACCTAAGTGAGTGACATGAAGGGGGGGGGGGGGCTGAACAATTGACATATTGGTGGGGGGGGGGGGTTGGCAGGCACATTCTTTGCACAGGGGCCCTCTGCTGTCTGTGTCCACCCCTGGTGCTGAGCATGCCCTGACTGCTGGCACAGAGCTGTTCCTGGAGGAGGTTTTCACATCATACTAAAAGCAGAAACCTGTTGCTGTTCATGTACTACAAGTCTCAGTAAGCCCTCCAGCACATAATGAATGGATATTCACAGCAGGAGGAGAGGTGTTATATATAGAATGCAGTATCATGATGTAACATGGTATAAGATATTAGTCCTTGCAGATAACTACAGGGGACCAGTTATTCCTAATAATTTTTTTTTTTTACTTTTTTTTTTTTTTTTTTTTTAAATAGTTAGACTTGTTATTATGATGTAAGTTCATGTTTTAAAAATAAGCAAACAATGCATTAGGGATGGAGGAGGTGACGTTCCCTCAGGCTTCTGCTAAAAAAAATTATACTTTAACAGATACTAAAAATGTAAGCTGTGGTATGACATCCCACAATATCCATTTCCCATTGACTTTTCCATGAAAAAAAATAACCATAACTGTTTTGTGAACGTAACCTAACCCAAACTGACAAGCCATAATCCCCAAACTCCACGCATAATAAAACATGACCATAATATTGTTTTTTTGAATATTGGTAACTATGGGCTAACATATTGACCAGATTCTGCCTCTGTGGTAAAGGACTCCATGTCCTGGAGTCTCCCAGTACCTAGATGACAGATGATGAAGATGATCACACATTAATCCACTGTGAATTAAAGGGATTTTCCACTTTTATGGAAATAACTGTGAACCTCAGTTCTTCACCATTCCCAGACCCTGTTTGCATTCACAGAATAGGAGCGTGCTGTTTACTTATTATCGCATTCTGTGACACCTCAATTATTGTGTCATCACAGTTATTACAATGCTTTACCTATGACCGAGTCTTCAACGCTGTACCAGCGTAGTACGTCTCCGTCATTTCCACTTACTGGGACTCCAACTCCCAGAGGTCTGCGCGGCGGCGCATGCGTGCTGTCTGTTTGTGTGTTGGGCGGCTGATGACGTTGTCGGGTGGAAGTGTTCGGCCTTCCCTGTACATCCCGGAACCCGGAGCAGGAGTGGGACGGGGGCGCCGGGGAGTGTCAGGTCGCCTGGCCACAGGGGCTCACAGCCAGCGGTGACTATAGGGGCACTGGGGTGGGCTAGACATTGGTGTCACCGTGTAGGGGAAGTTGTGGTCGGAGTCTCTGTAGTGGGGCAGTTTCTAGTCAGTCCCCACAGTCCTCCCTGAGCTGGGCAGGTGTGGCGTCTATAGGGGAGTCATACCTGGACTGTCCATAGGGGAGGATGTGCCATTGACTGTAGGCTCTGTATAGCTGTCCATAGGGGAGGGTGCCCCAGTATATAGCTGTCCATAGGGGAGGGTGCCCCAGTATATAGCTGTCCATAGGGGAGGGTGCCCCGGTATATAGCTGTCCATAGGGGAGGGTGCCACAGTATATAGCTGTCCATAGGGGAGGGTGCCCCAGTATATAGCTGTCCAAAGGGGAGGGTGCCCCAGTATATAGCTGTCCGTAGGGGAGGGTGCTCCATTGTATAACTGTCCGTAGGGGAGGGTGCTCCATTGTATAGCTGTCCATAGGGGAGGGTGCCCCAGTATATAGCTGTCCATAGGGGAGGGTGCCCCAGTATATAGCTGTCCATAGGGGAGGGTACCCCAGTATATAGCTGTCCATAGGGGAGGGTGCTCTAGTATATAGCTGTCCATAGGGGAGGGTGCACCTGTCTATAGGTTCTTCTATATAGTTGTCCGTAGGAGAGGGTGCACCTGTCTATAGGTTCTTCTATATAGTTATCCGTAGGAGAGGGTGCACCTGTCTATAGGTTCTTCTATATAGTTGTCCGTAGGAGAGGGTGCACCTGTCTATAGGTTCTTCTGTATAGTTGTCCGTAGGAGAGGGTGCACCTGTCTATAGGTTCTTCTATATAGTTGTCCGTAGGAGAGGGTGCACCTGTCTATAGGTTCTTCTATATAGTTGTCCATAGGAGAGGGTGCATCTGTCTATAGGTTCTTCTGTATAGTTGTCCGTAGGAGAGGGTGCACCTGTCTATAGGTTCTTCTATATAGTTGTCCGTAGGAGAGGGTGCACCTGTCTATAGGTTCTTCTATATAGTTGTCCATAGGAGAGGGTGCATCTGTCTATAGGTTCTTCTATATAGTTGTCCGTAGGAGAGGGTGCACCTGTCTATAGGTTCTTCTGTATAGTTGTCCGTAGGAGAGGGTGCACCTGTCTATAGGTTCTTCTATATAGTTGTCCGTAGGAGAGGGTGCACCTGTCTATAGGTTCTTCTGTATAGTTGTCCGTAGGAGAGGGTGCACCTGTCTATAGGCTCTGTCCTGTGTATAGCTGTCTATAGGCTCTTGTATATAACAGTCTATAAGGGAGGGTACCCGAGTATATAGCTGTACACCTTCATGTAGAGACTGAACTAGTCCTGAAGTCTTGGCCACACAGTATATCTGGGTGTACAGATTGGGGGGTGATCCCAGGTTTATCGATCACAGACGCCATGTTGCACTCTATCCATGCCAACCGCCTGGTGTCAGCGCTGTCCGGGAGCAGCGTGCTGGTGAAGTGCCTGTGGGGGGCTGTTGTGCTCCTTTACCTTCTCTCTTTCTGGGTGGACACTGCTCATGTACTTGCCATCACCCCAGGATTTTTGTTGCCCCCCAACCTCTGGTTGTGGACTTTGGTGACTCATGGACTGGTTGAACTGCACCTATGGGACGTTCTTGCTAACCTCCTGCTAACACTGGGGGCAGGGCGCAGACTGGAGCCGCTATGGGGGGCCCCGGAGCTGCTCCTGTTCTATGGAGTGGTCAGCCTGTCTGTGGGGGTCCTGAGCTCCCTCTTCTTCCTGGTGGCCTATGCCACAACCTCCGACCTGCACTTTCTGTTCTCTGCCCAGGTCCATGGGTTTCCAGCCTTCGCTGGCGCTGTCCTAGTGGCGCATAAACAGACGATTGGAGATGGGCTGGTGGAGCCTCAGCGCTGGGTGCGGCTTCTACCTCAGCTGGCATTGCTGGGGGTCACGGCCTTGACAGTGGCTGGGCTGATCCCTGGTCAGGTGCTGGTGGGGTACAGTCTGGGGATGCTGTCTGGCTGGGTGTACTTGCGGTTCTACCAGAGACACAGCCGTGGACGAGGAGACATGTCTGACCACTTCTCCTTTGCCAGTTTCTTCCCGGCACCCCTGCAGCCTGCTGCTGCTCTCCTAGGAACCCTAACACATGCCACCCTGGTCAAACTGCGACTCTGCCCGCGAGCTGTCAAGAGGTACGATGTGGGGGCCCCATCCTCAATCACCATCAGCTTACCGGGCACTGACCCCCAAGATGCCGAACGGAGAAGGTAAAGTGTACAGGGCAGGAGCTGCCCTTCTGTCCTCCGACATGCATCACCATGATGGGAAGTTCTACAACAGTTTAATTTGGGGAGATAACAAAAACTGTCTAATAGTAAAACTGTCTTTATTGTCTGTAGCAACCAATCACAGCTTAGCTTTCATATCTTAAAGGGGACATGTCACTAAGTTTTATCCTGTATAAGAAGTGGCAACAGGTAATAGAGGTTAATAACATTTGTCCTACCAGGCCTGGATATCTGCTGCCACATCTATAATGTGGAGAAAACAGATTTTATAAATGTCACACGCAGTATGGAAATAAGGCTAAAGTAGGCACCCAGCATGTGACATGCTGAAGTAGTCATGGCTCCCCTGGCTCTTATCACCCCATCCAGACGGGTGATATCCAAATGATGCTGTGAGCAATACCATCGGCCCTGACTGAGCTGCCCGATCATACTTAGGCATTATTAGAGGCTGAATAGACGTGATTACAGCCCGGGGAGCCATGACTACTTCAGCAGCCGCATGACTACCTGAACCTCATTTATATACTGTGTGTGACAATTATAAAAGTTGTTTTCTCCACATATAGTGGGAGATTTATCAATACATGTCAAGAGGAAAAGTGGCCCATAGCAACCAATCAGATCACTTCTTTCATTTTGCAGAGGCCTTGTTAAAAGTGAAAGAAGCAATCTGATTGGTTGCTATGGGCATGGGCATCCAGGCCTGGTAGGACAAATTATATTAAAGGGGCACTCCGGCCCTAATACATCCTATCCCCTATTCAAAGGATAGGGGATAAGATGTCTGATCGTGGGGGTCCCACCGCTGGGGACCCCCGCAATCTGTCATTCAGCACCCACCTTTCCGAGCCACGCCCCCTCCCTTAGACTTTCATTGAGGGGGCGTGGAGTGACGTCACAAGGGGTGTGGCCATGAAGTCACGTCCCCTGCTGCCCACATCCGGCATTCTAAAGGAATGCTGGGTGCTTCACAGAGATCTCGTGGGTCCCAGCTGCGGGACCCCCACAATCATACATAATCTCCCCTACCCTCTGGATAGGGGATAAGATGTCTAGGGGCGCGGAGTACCCTTTTAATAAGAATGGATCAGGACAGGCTTTTAGCCTCTGGATTTAGATCAGAATGGTGTTGTTCAATGATGGCAAGCAGAGATGGGGAGAAAATTATTCTCAAAAATGTATTTAATAGTTACAGAACCTTTCACGGTCCTTTAAACAGCAATCTTGTGATCCTTTGTTATAACAACATTACCCGAGATGATCCCATTGGGAAACCTTAATAGCCGCCAGTCACAGCTTTATTTACCATTACGCACCTTTGGGCCTGTGCACAATGCAGCAGTGTAAAGGGGGGCAGTACTTCAATGGGTAAAAAAAATATGACCCTAATGGGGTGTATGCATTCAGAGTGCCTGGGGCAGCACAAGTTGCAAATACATCCACTCGCCTTTTCTATGAATGTTTGGTGACAACTAGTATAACCACCTTTACTGGTATAGGGGCCTATATACTCGGTTTCAGAGTCCTGAATGGCTAATCTGTGAAGTTCAGTAGTGATAAGAACGTGTAAAAGCCTCCTTATGTGACTAGGCTTCCGTGTAATAGTGGTCATATTGGCTGTCACCCAGCTTTCCTTGATTCAGACATAAGATAATGGTGCTAGGATACTCTCTTGTTAGCTGTCTAACGCAGCGCCATAGATTCAGGGGCCGTGAATTGGTGCTTTGCCAACTTGAAGTCCCCTCTGCTGGTGGGAGCCCCTGGGTGTCTGCTTTACGGTTGGTAAGGTCTTTTCTTGTGCACAAGGCCGTTATGTTGATGATTAATAAGGTTTGTCAGCACCCCCTGAGGTATATCCTGCCCTGTAAGAGACTGTCCCAGTTTTTTTTTTTTTTTTGGGGGGGGGGGGGGGGGGGGGGGGATTCGCTGGCTAAATGCCCTCTAGACAGAAAGATGAGAAAGTACTTACAAGAAAGAATCGGTCCACAACTGGTATAGCTGATGGTCCCCACAGCCCCATTAGTGCGAACGACATTCGTGAAGACTGGTAATTTTATGTGTCAGGGTACATTAAATTAAAGGGGAAGTGGTAGTAATTCTTTATAAAACTATGAGTTGTAAGCAAGCAAGACAAGGTCAAAATTGGTATCCATATTCCATCAATGAATATTTCCCTTCACAGGCGGTAAGCAGAGGTCCTAATGGAAAGGTGTGCAAACAGTCTATTAGAGAATTAGCAATTGTTTCAACCAGTCAGCAGTCAACAGAGTCTAGTCCTTAAAGGGGTACTCCACTGGCCAGCATGGAACTAAATGTTCCACGCCCCTCAATGCAAGTCTATGGGAGGGGGCGTGACAGCCGTCATGCCCCCTCCCATAGATTTGCTTTGGGGGGGCCTGGCTGTGACATCACAAGGGGGCATGGTCTACCCCGGCAGTGCGAAAACAGCGTTCGGAACATTTAGTTCCACGCTGTCCAGTGGAGTACCCTTTTAAAGGGAACATATCACCTGTTTTATGCTGTCCAAATTGCAGGGAGCAGGGTCCTGGGACAAAATGATTTATTGTAAAAAGCATGTGCATTTCAGAGAAGTCATAGTTTAAAAGAGCCGACAGGACCTGAATAAGTCACGAGGGGCAGTCCCAGAGGCTCCTTTGTGACCCTGAGTCACTAAGGTCGGGGTTTCTCTGAGTAAATCAAAGTGTTTCTGGACTCCACTCCCTGCACCTGTGTAAGGGTGCATTCACACCACGTATTTGCAATACAGTTCCCTTATACTTTTTCAATTTGAAAACCGTATGGAACCGTATGCATTCACTCTCCATTGAAAACTATATGCCAAAACAATGCATCCAGTTGCATCCATTTTTGGTCTTGTACGTTTTTTTCAGTTTTTCCCCGTACCCAAAACCATAGCCTACCATGGTTTTTGGTCCAGGTGACAAACCTTATTGAAACCGTATGTTTTTTTTAAACATGGGCGTCAATGGGAACCGTATGTGCATATGGTTCCATCTGGTTTGCACCATATGGTTTTTGCCTTTGCACAGTTTTTTTCTTGGAATTTCAATCAAACAAGTGAAACTTTATTCATAATGGAGTGAATAGTTAAAAACGTATACATTTTTTTTCTTAAAAAAACTGATGTAACCGGACATCATTTTTCAAACCATATACGGTTTAAAATTTGTACACATGTTTTCATACAGTTTAGTCCGGTTTTGAGAAAAAAAACTTGATACGGGAACTGTATTGCAAAAACGTGGTGTGAACCCAGCCTTACACTGCCTGCATTTTGACCAGTATAAAACAGGTGAAAATTGCATAAAAGAGGGTATAACTGCTTTAAGGGAACCTGTCATTATAAAAGGTGAGAAAAACTACAGTAACCTTGGACAAAAGCGAATCTAACAGATCGTCCATCAACTAGTTTATTCTGGCCAAATTAGTTTTGACTGCAAAGTGCCCAGGTTGCCTGAGAAGTCCAGGATGATAGTCTATGGTCTCTTAGGATTGTATCCATCTTTTTCGGCAATTGGAGCACTTTAAAGATAGAACTCATTTGGTTAGACCAAACTAATGGCCAATAGATTTGGTTGGGGCCAAGGTTACTGTAGTTTCGCTAACCTCTAGTGATTACTTTTATGCTGCCCTAACTGAGATCTGTCTGAGATCTGTCATCTGGGCCATCCCTGGTGGCTTCTCCCCACCCCAACAGCCTTGATTGATAGATCTCTCCCTGTTTGTATATAAGGAGAAATATATCGATCATAGCAGGTGGGACAAGCAGAATGAAAGTAATTGCCAAAGGTTAGCAAAACCCCATATCAGCATGGCTTTATGAAAAATCGGTCCTGTCAAACTAACCTGATCAGCTTTTATGAGGAGGTGAGCTCCAGACTGGACCAGAGGGAATCGCTGGATGTCGTATATCTGGATTTTTCCAAAGCATTTGATACAGTGCCTCATAAAAGATTGGTGCAAAAAATGAGAAGGATTGGGCTGGGGGAGAATGTGTGTAAGTGGGTAAGTAACCGGCTCAGTGATAGGAAACAGAGGGTGGTTATTAATGGTTCTTATTCTGATTGGGTGACTGTTACTAGTGGGGTACCACAGGGGTCCGTCTTGGGTCCTATTCTATTTAATATATTCTTTAATGACCTTGTAGAGGGGTTAAAGAGTAAAGTAGCAATCTTTGGAGATGATACTAAACTCTGTAAAGTGGTAAACACTATAGAGGACAGTGCACTGTTACAAATGGATCTGGATAGGTTGGAGGTTTGGGCTGAGAAGTGGCAAATGAGGTTCAACACTGATAAATGTAAGGTAATGCACATGGGGAGGAAAAATCTGGGCTGGGATTATGTATTAAATGGGAGAACACTTGGGACAACTGACGTGGAAAAGGACTTAGGAGTCTTAGTTAATAGTAAATTTAGCTGTAGTGACCAGTGTCGGGCAGCTGCTGCCAAGGCAAATAAAATCATGGGGTGCATCAATAGGGTCATAGATGCCCACGACAAGGAAATAATTCTACCGCTGTACAAATCACTAGTCAGACCACACATAGAATACTGTGTACAGTACTGGGCACCAGTGTACAAGAAAGATATAGTGGAGCTGGAGAGGGTTCATAGATGGGCAACCAGAGTAATACGGGGAATGGGAGGACTACAGTACCCAGAAAGATTATCAGAATTAGGGTTACTTAGTTTAGGAAAAAGAAGGCTTAGGGGAGACCTAATAACTATGTATAAATATATCAGGGGACAGTACAGAGATCTCTCCCATGATCTATTTATACCCAGGACTGTATCTATAACAAGGGGGCATCCTCTACGTCTAGAGGAAAGAAGGTTTCTACACCAGCACAGACGGGGTTCTTTACTGTAAGAGCAGTGAGACTATGGAATTCTCTCCCGGAGGAGGTGGTCATGGTGAACTCTGTAAAAGAGTTTAAAAGGGGTCTGGATACATTTTTGGAGAATAATAACATTGCTGGTTATGGATTCTAGATTTATAGGGACAGAACGTTGATCCAGGGATTTATTCTGATGCCATATTTGGAATCGGGAAGGAATTTTTACCTCTAGTATGAGGGTTTTTTGCCTCCTCTGGATCAGCTCAGTAGGGACTCATTAGTGTTATAGGTTGAACTTGATGGACTCTAGTCTTTTATCAACCTTATGAACTATTTAACTACAGTAACTGGTTCGTAAAAAGAAAGCTGTTGCCTAAAACCTAATCTTTATTATCCAATATTAAAAGCCAAAATTGGCCAAATATATAATACCATTAGGAGTCTAGAGACCCAAATAAAAGCAGCGATCTTTGGTGCTCTCCGTTTGAGTCATTAGACCCACAGTTGGGCCAGAACCTATATCCATAATACGGGTCCAAACACCCTTCCTTGATGATGTTTGATAGCAATCTTACACTATTGTTACATCTAGAGCTGTATTCCCTATTCTGCTTACTGTCACAGTGCTGCAGTTGTGAACACAAGTCCCACTACTAAAACAACATCCTTTATACCAGTGTTTCCCAATCAGGGTGCCTCCAGCTGTTGCAAAACTACAACTCCCAGCATTCCCGGACAGCCAACGGCTGTCCGGGAATGCTGGGAGTTGTAGTTTTGCAACAGCTGGAGGCGCCCTGGTTGGGAAACACTGCTTTATACAGACACTGAACTGATGTTGGGTCCAGAAGCGTGAGCAATAAGAGGAACCTAGCAGTATAGACTGCAGCTCTGGTTGTGATCGGAATATAAGACATTCTGTAATTCTAAATAAGATCATCAGAGGATGTATAAAGTGATTCCACTGTCTGTGTCGAAGCAGAGATTGGGCTGCTCTAACTTGTTATCCCGTCTTCTCTGCAGGCAGCTGGCTTTAAAGGCTCTGAATGAACGGCTGAAGCGAGTAGAAGACCAGACATCATGGCCAAGCATGGAGGAGGAAGATGAAGATGACATGTCACGTGAGGCATCCTTCAGCAGCAGTAGTAAAGCGGATACGTCTGCCACCCAGGAGACAAGTGCAGCAACACCCATCGTATAACCCTCCTGTGGACACTGTCTACTGTCGGCCAGCTTTGATCCAGCTCCCAGCATTTGGTGAATGCCTCGTGGTGATCTGGAGGAGCAGAACCATTAAAACACTACACATCCTCTCCCATAGGGTCCTTTACCTTCACTGTTGGTATTGTTTGCACGGTGGATCCCTCAGACTCCTTGTGGGACCCTTCCACTCTCTGTCTCGATTCTTTACTGTTTCAGCTCTCCTCCCGCTACACTTCACCTCATAGCCAAGCTCGATCAACGCCATCTACAGACCCAATACCCACTAGTAACACTACCAGCAGGTACCATCACAAGCCAGGACGAAGAAGCACTTTTGTATGGGATGTGCCATCACTATTGAGGAGCCCTTCACTCCACTTCTATGTGCCTGGAGACAGTAAAAGTGGATGAGACATTTGTGGTTGCTCTGCATTAGGGAGCAGTAATCAGCTGGACCTTGGAAAATATTTTTTTTTTCTTTTCTTCAAGGATATTACATTTTTTTGTCCCGGGGACGTAAATGTTGATATTTTTCTGTCTGAATTAAACTTTTGTTTTTGAAATGATGTGTGTGTGTGTGTGTCTGAACCCCCCCCCCCAAGGAATAACACACACACGAGTGATCACGTAGTGATCTCTACGGCTGCTGCTTTCATGAATGGAGGCTTGGGAGATCCATATTTCTGTACAGGCCTGTCCATACCACAAGGAGGGAATATGGGGGGAATTTATCAGTGCTTTCACACGAGCACGTAAAAAAAAAAATGAAATCTCTGTGTTGAATTGCGCCGGAATATTCTGCACGGACATTCTGCTGCAGCAGAGTCCCATTGATTCTGCTGCACTGTACATGGTGAAATATCCCTAACCTAGCGCCCCCTAAAAGAACAGACTTGTCTAATTTATTTAGCAAAGTTTCTCGGAAATGCATTGCCGTCTATAAGATGGAGCCGAGTGGTCCTTGCGCCCGTCAGATTATTAAAATGTGCAGAATGTCTGCATGTGTTTTCTCTGCGGACATTGGCCCAGATTTATCAAACTGTGTGAGAGAAAAAGTGGAGGGATTTTCCCACAGCAACCAATCACAGCTCAGCTTTCACTTTACCAGCTGTGATTGGTCGCTGTGTAAAAATCACTCCACTTTTTCTCTCACACAGTTTGATAAATCTGGGCCATTCTGTACATTTTAGTCTGTGTAAACATGGCCTTACTGTGTACATTGCTTATTCCATAATTATCTTGAGTTATTCCCTCTAATGTACCCCAGAGCTGCACTTCTGCTGGTAAAGTCACCCAAAACCCTGACCAAACGTTTTTAAAATTGGGTTCTTCTAAAGAGGGGTGATCTAACCCTAAACTTAAAGGGGTATTCCAGGCAAAAACTTTTTTTTATATATATATCAACTGGCTCCGGAAAGTTAAACAGATTTGTAAATTACTTCTATTAAAAAATCTTAATCCTTCCAATAGTTATTAGCTTCTGAAGTTTTCTGTCTAACTGCTCAATGATGATGTCACGTCCCGGGAGCTGTGCATGATGGGAGAATATCCCCATAGGAACTGCACAGCTCCCGGGACGTGACATCATCATTGAGCAGTTAGACAGAAAACAACAATTCAACTTCAGAAGCTAATAACTATTGGAAGGATTAAGATTTTTTAATAGAAGTAATTTACAAATCTGTTTAACTTTCTGGAGCCAGTTGATATATAAAAAAAAGTTTCCAGAAGCCACCAGAAAAGATTTGGTTGTAACAGGTTGCATTTTGTAGGAAATACGTTGTTAGCAGAATCAAATGAGTGTATGGGCTTTTCTTGTTGTATTTCGAGTATTTTCTTTAATTAGTAAAAAACTATTTTTGGTTTATTACTTTTAGTTCTTGATTTTTATGTTTCATGTTGTGTTTTTTTTTTTTTTTTTTTTAAAGAATATTTGGCAATGCTGTTTTATTTTAAACATAAACAAAAAAGCATGGTAAGAAATACGGGTTCCACGTAGACCCAGATATATGAAGTTCTACATCCAGTATAAATAATATACAAAAAAACACTTAGGAAAGGTAAGTGCTAGGGATGTGCGCTAAAAACCTAACTTTTATTAGATATCTATGATAAAAAAGATTTTTTTTGAAAAACAACGCAGTGTCCAAGTGAAATAAAGTATCACGCCACAATCTCGGTCCAAAGATTTATCAATAACTCGGCACACTCTGGGTTTTGCAGGGCCCAGCCAGCCCAGAGGAGCCTCATACCAGGGGCCCGATATATACTAAGCCACTGTGGTTGAAAATAGTTAATTACACCACCAACGCATTTTTGCTAACATGTCTATGTTGGGTTCATCAGGGGCTAAGTATAGTGAACAATACCAAGACCGACTTAAAGGGGTACTCCGGTGAAAACCTTTTCTCTTTTAAATCAACTGGTGGCAGAAAGTTAAACATATTTGTAAATTACACTCAAGTAAAGAAAGACTCGGCACCACCTCTATTCGCACTTGGGATATAGCAATATACTCGGTTTTCCTGTGTCTTCCCTTGCAACTGCTGGAGGGACTTCAGTGGTGCTCTACGTTTAAGGCAAGTCCATTCATATGTGTATAACAGAGAAATAGAAAAACGGAGCAACTCACCACACTGACCCAGGTGAGTTATGCAAGTGGTTCTTTATTCCATGTCTTCAGCCATAGAAAACAAACAGGGGAGAGTGAACATAGGACACGGGGGTATCCTCTCGGTGACGGGACCGTTTGGCGCCGAGGCGCTTCGTGACGAAGCGCCGATTTATCAAAACCTATGCAAAGGAAAAGTTGCCCAGTTGCCCATAGCAACCAATCAGATCGCTTCTTTCATTTTGCAGAGGTCTTGTTAAAAATGAAAGAAGCGATCTGATTGGTTGCTATGGGCAACTTTTCCTCTGGACAGGTTTTGATAAATCTCCCTCAATATGTCTACTTTATGTTGACATAATAAAGTTGACATGTTTTTACTTTTTGAAGACATTAGAGGGCTTCAAAGTATAGCAGCAATTTTCAACATTTTCACGAAAATTTCAAAATCTGAATTTTTCAGGGACCAGTTAAATTTGAAGTGGATTTGAGGGGCCTTTCTGTGAGAAATATCCCAGAAAATGACCCCATTATAGAAACTACACCCCTCAAAGTATTCAAAAGGACATTCAGAAAGTTACTTAACCCTTTCACAAGAATAGCAGCAAAATGGAGGAGAAAAATCTAAATCTGCATTTTTTACACTAACATGTTCTTGTAACCCCATTTTTTTTTTTCATTTTTAAAAGTGGTATTAGGAGAAAAAGCCCCCCAAAATTTGTAGCCCAATTTCTCTCGAGTATGAAAATGCCTCATATGTTGACATAAAGTGCTCTGTGTGCTCACAACATGGCTCAAGAGTGGAAAGAGCAACTGTGGGATTTTTTAAAGCAAATTTTACTGTCATGGTTTTTGGGGGCCATGTTGCATTTAGGAAGCTCCCATGGTGCCAGAACAGCAAAATAACCCCAACATGACAAACTATTTTGGAAACTACACCCCTCAAGGAACGTAACAAGGGGTATAGTGAGCCTTAACACCTCACAGGTGTTTGACGACTTTGCGTTGAAGTTGGACGTGAAAATTGAAAATTTGATTTTTAACACTAAAATGATGGTGTTACCCCAAATTGTTCTTTTTCACAAGGGGTAATAGGTGAAAATGGACCCCAAAATGTAAAGCCAATTTTCTCCTGATTAAGAAAATGCCCCATATGTGGAGGTTACGTGCTCTGCTGGCACACTACAATGCTCAGAAAACGAAAAGCTAAATTTGGCTTTTTGAAAGAGAATTTTGCTGAAATGGTTTTTGTGGGCATGTTGCATGTAGGAAGCCCCCTTGATGCCAGAACAGCAAAAAAAATAAAAAAAAACATGGCATACTATTTTGGAAACTACACCACTCAAGGAATGTAACAAGGGGTATAGTGAGCCTTAACACCTCACAGGTGTTTGACGACTTTGTGTTGAAGTTGGATGTGAACATGGAAAATAAAAATTTTAACACTAAAATGATGGTGTTACTCCAAATTTTTCATTTTCACATGGTGTAATAGGAGAAAATGGACCCCAATATTTGAAGCCCAATTTCTCCCGATTAAGAAAATGCCCCATTAAGTGCTCTGCTGGTGCACTGCAGGTCTCAGAACAGAAGGAGCACCATTGGGCTTTTGGAAAGAGAATTTTGCTAAAATTGAAGGCGGGAGCTATGTGCATTTACAAACCTCCCATGGGCCAGAAAAGCAGAACCCCTAAACCCCCCCCCCCCCCCGCATGTGACACCACTTTGGAAACTAGTCCCCTCCAGGAATGTAACAAGGGTTACAGAGAGTACTTACAACTCACAGATTGTTGAACTGTGGGCCGTAATTGTGAAAAATTAGATTTTTCGCACTATATTGATAGTGTTACCCCAAATGTTTCATTTTCACATGGGGTAATAGGGCAAAATGCCCCCAAAATAAGTGCAGTTCCTCCCGAGAAAGCAAATACCCCATATGTGGATGTAAAGTGCTCTGCGTGCACACTGCAATGCTCAGAATAGAAGAAGCGCCATTGGGCTTTTGGAGTGAAAAGTTTGTTGGAATCAAAGCCCCCATTGTGCAAGAACAGCAGTAACCCCACACATGTGACACCATTTTAGAAACTACACCCATCAAGGAACGTAACAAGGGTTATAGTAAGTACTTACACCTCGCATGTTTTTTAAACAGTGGGCTGTAAAAGTAAAAAAAATTGATTTTTAAGACTGAATTGTTGGTATTAACCAAAAGTTGTAAGAGTAAGAGTTCTCCAGAATAAGAAAATACCCCATATAAGCTGGAAATGCACTATGTAGGTGCAAAACAGGGCTTAAGAGTGAGACAGCACCGATGAGATTTGAGGCCTAAAGTGGTGATTTGCACTGCAATGGTTGAGGTTCTGACATAAAATCTAAAAAAAAAAAAAAAAACAGCAAGTGACCACAATTTAGAAACTACACCCCTCAAGGAAGGTAACAAGGGGTACAGTGAGTACTTACACCTCACAGGTTTTTTGAACAGTGGGCCTTGAATTGAAAAATTATTAATTATTATTTTTTTACACTAAAATGCTGGGGTTACCCAATTTTTTACATTTTCACAAGGGGTAATCGGAGAAATTGGGATGAAAATTGCAATTTTAGTACTGATATGCCAATTCCCAGAATGACCCAGAGTATAGCCGAAAGTAAAAATAATGCCCGCCCCAAAGCCTATGCTCTGAATCATCATTCTGGGAATGTGATGTGTGTGGCCGTCCCTATTCTGTTACCTCAAACGTGCACCCATCTCAGGTGGGGAGAGAGCGCTGCGCATTTGAGGCAACTGCAAACTCCCAATGCTGTTGACTTTGTGTCCCATGACCCATTTTTTGGGGGGAGAAAAAAAAAAAAAAAAGAAAAGATATTAAAGGACAACTCTAGTGCAAGACTTTTATATATTGCTGTGCCCGGGCTGCAAAAATAAACATTAACATACCTTCCTACGTGCCCCCGTCGGTCCGGTAACCTGCCTCACGGTCCAGCGGGGCAAACCTCATTCAACTTCCTGGGGACGGAGACATCACAGAGTCGTTGGGAACCAGCCACCGGGCTTAGCTAAAAAGGAGCCCAGGTTTGCGGCGACGAACTGTTGGGCGTACAGATTCGTTTGGTCAACCATCAGATTGACAAAGTCGTCACTGAAAAAAAACCTGTAATAGTCCATTTGAGTGAACCCGACGATGTCAATTTTGATTCCTGAGTCGCCAACAAACTCATGAATCACGGGCTCGTGGTCCGCTGGCTGAGTCCAGACAAGTTCACCTGTACCAGGCACCAGTAAACTTGGCTGGGGGGCTTGACTAGTATGAGCGCCAGGGGGACTCATACTAGCATGGGGCACAGGGTCAGGAGCAGAGGAGGTTTGCGGCCTCGCTTGGCGGCATCTCCGCCGCCTTGGTGGCTCATCATCAGAACTAGATGATGAGGAGGACGAGGAAACAAGGAAGATGGGGTCTTCCTTGTCTTCTGAGACGCTTTCAGTGTCGGAGGCAAGTATGGCATATGCCTCCTCGGCTGAAAACGCCCTGCGGGCCATTTCCCTACTCTAATGGGAATGGAGGGTGTGTATGTGTGTGGGAAAAACTTTATTAGTGTATGTGCTCCATGTGGTGTGGTGTGGTGCGAGACTACCTTCCTAACCTGCCTACCTAAACCTACCCTAACAGAAAAAAATATAACCTAAAAAGGGGGAAAAAACGAGCGCAAAAAAAACTCTGCACCAAAAAAAAAGCATTAACCTAATCAGTGGTGTGCACTGAGTGGTGGGAGGGAGCACAGAAGTCAGTGGGGGTTCCAAAATGCTTAACCCCGAAAAAATGCACCCACCTGAACCCCAAAAAACCCGCTGATCAGTGATAAGTCACTGACAGCGGTGGGGCAGGCCGCCCACAAAGGTATTGTACGTCCACACAGCACAGGCCTGCTACTGGTGGTACGGACCGACTATAGGTGCGAAAAACTTTAAAAAAGCCGCTATAACCCGAAAAAACACCTGCACCACAAAAAAAAGAACGCTGATCGGTATCAGCGGCGGGTGGGCTTTAGCTAATGGTGGCGGACCGCTCTTGTATGGCTAAGAGGGCCTGGCTACACGTTTAGCAAAAAAAAAAAAAACACTGGCGCAGACTGCAGTGACTCTGTAGGGCCCGGGTCACGCAGCTAAAGGTGCTGCGGACCCACGGACACCTACAGATGTGCACTGAAAAAAAATGTTATTATCTTTTTTTTATCTCCTAAACTCTTTCCCTGCCTAATCTAAAACTGTCCTTCAACGCTGCTGTGCCAGGGGGGCACAGAACAATGCCAGATGGCATTTTTTGGACTGTGAGGGGGGGAGATACAAGACGGAGCTGCGCTCTGATCAGCACAAGATGTAAAATGGTGCTGATCAGAGTGGAGCAACATGCTCCTGCACTCCTCCCCCTCCTCATACACTGTGATTGGTGCGGTCGCTACGGCCACCCAATCACATCTGTACTGGGGGGAGTGGCAACACTGCCACCTCCCAGTACATTACGGATGGTGGTTGGTGGTGTATACTACACCACTGATCACCATCCTTATCCGGGTCATCGGGTCACAATGATTTTAGCAGGCATCCTGGTCTGGTCCCCACCTGGTGAGCGACGGGGACCGGAAATGCTCAGGACATACAGGTACACCCTGAATCCTTAAGGATCGGGGATGCAAGGCGTATGCATACGCCCTGCATCCCCAAGAGGTTAAAGCTTCAGACAAAGGGGGCAATATTGTCCTTATGGACAAAACCAAAAACGTTTGTATGGTCAAAAAATTATTAGACAATCCTAAAACCTATGAGATCCTACCTTCAGATCCTACCTCCCTTTACAGTAAAGAGCTATAAGGTATACTACACACAGCACTTGCCAAAAAAGAGTTTGAGTTCATGGCTCCAAGCACACCAACGATCCCCACATTCTATGCCCTGCCAAAGATACATAAAGGCCTTATACCACTCAAAGGCTCTCCCATAGTATCTGGGGTGTGCAGTATGGCACAAAATGTGGGGATCTACATAGATAAAATTCTACGTCAGTTTGTCTTTGCTTTGCCTTCGCACCTGAGGGATACTATGGATTTGCTCAAATGTATTGAGGGAATAACTGTGGGCGATAACACTATGCTAGCAAGTATAGATGTGGAGGCTCTTTACTCCTCAATTCGTCATTCCGTAGGACTACGGGCAGTGGAATATTTCTTGAGCACAAGAGGCTCACATTACCATGAACATGTACTTCAATTATTCAGATTTGTTCTCACCAGAAATGTCTTTCTCTTTCAAGGCTGTTTCTGTCAATAGCTCAGGGGGACCGCAATGGGGAGCCCTTGTGCCCCCAGTTATGCGAATATTACCCTGGGCTGGTGGGAGGCGTCCACCTTGTTTAATGATGAGAGGGAGCGTGCCAATATGCCACCAAGGCACTCACGGTTCCCTCCACTTCTCGTTCTATTCAACAATTTATCAACTGTTCCACCACAGAAGTTATATATGTGGCTGTCTGCACATGTCCACTGATCTATGTAGGGAAGACCATCTGACAACTCAAGAAAAGAGTCTTGGAACATCTGGGGGACATTAGACATTCTCAAGATACACCCCTGGCATCACATGTCAATTCAGTACATGGGGGAAACTGTCAAATATCAGCTTTGTGGGTATTGAGAGATTATTCGTATCTGAGAGAGGGGGAGATATCAATAGACTACTCCTCCAAAAGGAGTGTCGCTGGATATATTATCTCAATACCATCTCGCCCCATGGCCTAAATGAACAACTACAATTTGCCTGTTTTCTTTAGCAACATTGGCCACTTGGTGACTCTCCCATGCAGTCAGGGACGGCTTAGTCAGCCGATGAGGAGTTTCTGAGTCACCTGCCACTCTATCTAGGGTATAATAGGATCTATCTAGGAGATTCCTGTGCTGACAGCCCTTTTTAGCCTAGGTCTAGGTATTTGTGAAAAGGGCCATTTAGGGCCAGTTCAGGTTCCCTAGGACCCTGTTATCCCCTGTCCCTACCTAAATAGGTTACTCCCCGCCCCCTACCCATGATTTCTATTGGCCAGTCGCAACAAGCGGCCTGCCTCTATCAAATAATTCATTATTAATTTCTCCATTGCATTCTTCTCCCAAATTGATATTATTGATAGCCTCTCTGTGTCATGTAACATAGTAACATAGTTCATAAGGTTGAAAAAAGACCAGAGTCCATCAAGTTCCACCTATACCCTTAATAAGTCCCTACTGAGTTGATCCAGAGTAAGGCAAAAAAAAAAAAATAATCATACTAGAGGTAAAAATTCCTTCCTGACTCCAAATATGGCAGTCAGAATAAATCCCTGGATCAACGTTCTGTCCCTATAAATCTAGTATACATAACCAGCGATGTTATTATTCTCCAAAAATGCATCCAGACCCTTTTTGAAATCTTTTACAGAGTTCACCATGACCACCTCCTCCGGCAGAGAGTTCCATTGTCTCACTGCTCTTCCAGTAAACCCCCGTCTGTGCTGGTGTAGAAACCTTCTTTCCTCAAAACGTAGAGGATGCCCCCTTGTTATAGATACAGTCCTGGGTATGAAAAGATCATGGGAGAGATCTCTGTACTGTCCCCTGATATATTTATACATAGTTATTAGGTCTCCCCTAAGCCTTCTTTTTACTAAACTAAATAAACCTAATTCTGATAATCTTTCTGGGTACTGTAGTCCTCCCATTCCCCGTATTACTCTGGTTGCCTGTCTTTGAACCCTCTCCAGCTCCACTATATCTTTCTTGTACACTGGTGCCCAGTACTGTACACAATATTTTATGTGTGGTCTGACTAGTGATTTGTACAGTGGTAGAATTATTTCCTTGTCGTGGGCATCTATGCCCCTATTGATGCACCCCATGATTTTATTTTCCTTGGCAGCAGCTGCCCGACACTGGTCTCTACAGCTAAATTTAGTATTAACTAAGACTCCTAAGTCCTTTTCCATGTCAGTCATCCCAAGTGTTCTCCCATTTAATACATAATCCCAGCCCGGATTTTTCTGCCCCATGTGCATAACCTTACATTTATCATTGTTGAACCTCATCTGCCACTTCCCAGCCCAAACCTCCAATCTATCCAGATCCATTTGTAACAGTGCACTGTCCTCTATAGTATTTACCGCTTTACAGAGTTTAGTATCACCTGCAAAGATTGTTACTTTACTATTCAACCCCTCTACAAGGTCATTAATGAATATATTAAAAAGGACAGGACCCAAGACTGACCCCTGTGGTACCCCACTAGTAACAGTCACCTAATCAGAATAAGTACCATTAATAACCACCCTCTGTTTACTATCACTGAGCCAGTTACTTACCCACTTACACACATTCTCCCCAGCCCAATCCCTCTCATTTTATGCACCAACCTTTTATGTGGAAGCATATCAAATGCTTTGGAAAAATCCAGATATATGACATCCAGCGATTGCCCCATGTCCAGTCTGGAGCTCACCTCCTCATAAAAGCTGATCAGGTTAGTTTGACAGGACCAATCCCTCATAAAGCCATGCTGATATGGGGTCATACATTTATTTTTATCAAGATATTCCAAAATAGCATCTCTTAGAAAACCCTCAAACAATTTACATACAATGGAGGTTAACCTAACAGGTCTATAATTCCCAGGGTCACCTTTTGACCCCTTTTTAAATATTGGCACCAAATTTGCAATGCGCCAGTCCTGGGGAACAGTCCCTGTTACTATAGAGTCCCTGAATATTAAAAATATGGGTCTGTCTATTGCATCACTTAATTCCTTAAGAACACGGGGGTGAATGCCATCTGGACCAGGTGATTTGTCTATTTTGATTTTTTGTAGGCGGCACTGTACTTCTTCCTGGGTTAGACAGGTTACCTGTACTGGGGAGTTTACCTTATGTTGCTGTATTTCACCTGGCATTTCATTTTCCTCGGGGAATACAGTGGAGAAGAATTTGTTTAATATGTTTGCTTTTTCCTGATCCCCGTTTATAATTTCTTCCTCATCATTTTTTAAAGGGCCTACTTTCATTTTTGACCTTTTTGCTATTTATATAGTTAAAGAACATTTTGGGGTTAGTTTTACTTTCTTTGGCATCTTGTACGCCATGCCACTATATATTCCTAATATAATCTATAGTTCCTGCCATAGGCGTTCTCTATTATCATTCTTGTACCCATGCTAATATCGCTCATGGTTGTGCAGCACTCTCACTTTGCTTATGCATGTGTATATATATATATATATATATATATATATATATAAAACTCAACGTGTGTGTGTGTGTGTGTGTGTGTATGTATGTGTGTATGTTCCAGCATCACGTCCAAACGGCTAAAGATATTAACATGAAACTTGGCACACATGTTACTTATATGTCAACAACAAACATAGGATAGGTGATTTAACCCTTACTCACCCCCATTTGCCAGGGACGGGGTTTATGTTTAAAGTCCCATACAAGTCAATGGGAAATATGTTACTGCATAACTTCCAAACGGCTTGAGATATTTCGATAATACTTGGTCACATGTTACTTATATGTCCACTTAAAATATAGGATAGTTAATTTAACCCTTAACTACCCCATTTGTGAGGGTCAGGGTTTTTGTTTTAAGTCCCATGCAAATCAATCGGAAATGTATGTTCCCACATAACTTCCGTACGGCTGGAGATATTTCCATACCTGGTACACATATTACGGGTCAGGATAGGAGGTCGACATAGGAGGTCGGGATAGGAGGACTGGATAGGAGGACGGGATGGCAAGACGGGATAGGAGGACGGGATAGGAGGACGGGATAGGAGGACGGGATAGGAGGACGCGATAGGAGGACCGGGATAGGAGGACCGGCATAGGAGGTCAGCATAGGAGGACGCGGTAGGAGGACGCGGTAGGGGGACGCGATAGGAGGACGGGATAGGAGGTCGGGATAGGAGGTCGGGATAGGAGGACGGGATAGGAGGTCGAGATAGGAAGACGGGATAGGAGGTCGAGATAAGAGGACGGGATAGGAGGTTGTGATAGAAGGACAGGATAGGAGGTCGAGATAGGAGGACGGGATAGGAGGTCGTGATAGGAGGACGGGATAGGAGGACGTGATAGGAGGACGGGATAGGAGGACGGGATATGAGGATGGGATAGGAGGTCAGAATAGGAGGACAGGAAAGGAGGTCGAGATATGAGGACGGGAAAGGAGGAGGAGAAAGGAGGACGGGAAAGGAGGACGGGATCGGAGGACAGAATAGGAGGACGGGAAAGGAGGTCGAGATATGAGGACGGGAAAGGAGGACGAGAAAGGAAGACGGGAAAGGAGGACGGGATAGGAGGACGGGATAGATGGACGGGATAGATGGACAGTATAGATGGAGGGGTTAGGAGGACGGGATAGGAGGATGGGAAAGGAGGTCGAGATAGGAGGACGGGAAAGGAGGTTGAGATATGAGGACGGGAAAGGAGGACGGCATAGGAGGACGGGATAGGAGGATGGAATAGGAGGTCGGGATATGATGACGGGATAAGAGGTCGGGATATGACAACAATATATGAGGACAGGATATGATGTCAAAAGCTTCCTCCTTTGTTTATTTTCCTCCCCAACAAGGATTAGGAAGGAAAAACCGGGCAACGCTGGGTACTCAGCTAGTATATATATATATATATATATATATATATATATATATATAAGCTATATGTCTACCATCAGGGCTCCCATCTCTTATAATCTGGTTTAGGGCATATACCTATCTCTACTCTCGCCGAAAATATTAGATTAGCCATGTTATGGATATCCAGACCACTCTGCCTAAGCCAAGTCCCACTATTGTTCTATTACATCGTCACTCCGGTCATACTGCCACTTGTTATGACAGCGGGAGCGTGGGCGTGTTCGATATCCCGGCGGACACGCCCCCACTCTGGCATCACAGGGGAGGCGGCCGCCCGCACTGTACAAGTGTGACAACTGAGCGGATGTGACATCAGACGCCGATTCCTCACTACACCAAGTGAGTGAGACCGGACATCTCCGTCTCCCTGCACACTAGCAGGCACGCGTCGTTAGCCTGAAGCATAGGAGGACTGGCATAGGAGGTTGGGATAGGAGGACGCGGTAGGAGGACGCGATAGGAGGACGGGATAGGAGGTCGAGATAGGAGGACGGGATAGGAGGACGGGATAGGAGGACGGGATAGGAGGACGGGATAGGAGGACGGGATAGGAGGACGGGATAGGAGGTCGAGATAGGAGGACGGGATAGGAGGTCGAGATATGAGGACGGGATAGGAGGTTGTGATAGGAGGACGGGATAGGAGGTCGAGATAGGAGGACGGGATAGGAGGTCGAGATAGGAGGACGGGATAGGAAGTCGTGATAGGAGGACGGGATAGGAGGTCAGAATAGGAGGTCAGGATAGGAGGTCGGGATAGGAGGACGGAATAGGAGGACGGAATAGGAGGACGGGAAAGGAGGTTGAGATATGAGGATGGGAAAGGAGGACGGGATAGGAGGACGGGATAGATGGACGGGATAGATGGACGGTATAGATGGACGGGAAAGGAGGACGGGAAAGGAGGTCGAGATAGGAGGACAGGAAAGGAGGTTGAGATAGGAGGACAGGAAAGGAGGTCGAGATATGAGGACGGGAAAGGAAGACGGGATAGGAGGATGGGGTAGGAGGACAGGATGGGAGGATGGGATAGGAGGTCAGGATATGATGACGGGATAGGAGGTCGGGATATGACAACAATATATGAGGACGGGATATGAAGTCAAAAGCTTCCTCCTTTGTTTATTTTCCTCCCCAACAAGGAATAGGAAGGAAAAACCGGGCAACGCCGGTACTCAGCTAGTATATATATATTAGCTATATGTCCACCATCAGGGCTCCCATCTCTTATAATCTGGTTTAGGGCATATACCTATCTCTACTCTCGCCGAAAATATTAGATTAGCCATGTTATGGATATCCAGACCACTCTGCCTAAGCCAAGTCCCACTATTGTTCTATTACATCGTCACTCCGGTCATACTGCCACTTGTTATGACAGCGGGAGCGTGGGCGTGTTCGATATCCCGGCGGACACGCCCCCACTCTGGCATCACAGGGGAGGCGGCCGCCCGCACTATACAAGTGTGACAACTGAGAGGATGTGACATCAGACGCCGATTCTTCACTACACCAAGCGAGTGAGACCGGACATCTCCGTCTCCCTGCACACTAGCAGGCACGCGTCGTTAGCCTGAAGCATAGGAGGACTGGGATAGGAGGACGCGGTAGGAGGACGCGATAGGAGGACGGGATAGGAGGTCGGGATAGGAGGTCGGGATAGGAGGTCGGGATAGGAGCTCGGGATAGGAGGTCGGGATAGGAGGTCGAGATAGGAGGACGGGATAGGAGGACGGGATAGGAGGTTGTGATAGAAGGACAGGATAGGAGGTCGTGATAGGAGGACGGGATAGGAGGTCAGAATAGGAGGACGGGAAAGGAGGTCGAGATATGAGGACGGGAAAGGAGGACGGGAAAGGAGGACGGGATAGGAGGACAGAATAGGAGGACGGGAAAGGAGGTCGAGATATGAGGACGGGAAAGGAGGACGAGAAAGGAGGACGGGATAGGAGGACGGGAAAGGAGGACGGGATAGATGGACAGTATAGATGGACGGGATAGGAGGACGGGATAGGAGGATGGGAAAGGAGGTCGAGATAGGAGGACGGGAAAGGAGTTCGAGATATGAGGACGGGATAGGAGGACGGGATAGGAGGACGGGATAGGAGGTCGAGATAGGAGGACGGGATAGGAGGTCGAGATATGAGGACGGGATAGGAGGTTGTGATAGGAGGACGGGATAGGTCGAGATAGGAGGACGGGATAGGAAGTCGTGATAGGAGGATGGGATAGGAAGTCGTGATAGGAGGACGGGATAGGAGGTCAGAATAGGAGGTCAGGATAGGAGGTCGGGATAGGAGGACGGAATAGGAGGACGGGAAAGGAGGACGGGAAAGGAGGTTGAGATATGAGGATGGGAAAGGAGGACGGGATAGGAGGACGGGATAGGAGGACGGGATAGATGGACGGTATAGATGGACGGGAAAGGAGGACGGGAAAGGAGGTCGAGATAGGAGGACAGGAAAGGAGGTTGAGATAGGAGGATAGGAAAGGAGGTTGAGATAGGAGGACAGGAAAGGAGGTCGAGATATGAGGACGGGAAAGGAAGACGGGATAGGAGGATGGGGTAGGAGGACAGGATGGGAGGATGGGATAGGAGGTCGGGATATGATGACGGGATAGGAGGTCGGGATATGACAACAATATATGAGGACGGGATATGAAGTCAAAAGTTTCCTCCTTTGTTTATTTTCCTCCCCAACAAGGAATAGGAAGGAAAAACCGGGCAACGCCGGGTACTCAGCTAGTATATATTAGCTATATGTCCACCATCAGGGCTCCCATCTCTTATAATCTGGTTTAGGGCATATACCTATCTCTACTCTCGCCGAAAATATTAGATTAGCCATGTTATGGATATCCAGACCACTCTGCCTAAGCCAAGTCCCACTATTGTTCTATTACATCGTCACTCCGGTCATACTGCCACTTGTTATGACAGCGGGAGCGTGGGCGTGTTCGATATCCCGGCGGACACGCCCCCACTCTGGCATCACAGGGGAGGCGGTCGCCCGCACTATACAAGTGTGACAACTGAGCGGATGTGACATCAGACGCCGATTCCTCACTACACCAAGCAAGTGAGACCGGACATCTCCGTCTCCCTGCACACTAGCAGGCACGCGTCGTTAGCCTGAAGCATTGCAGCTAACCTTGAGTAAACCATTAGAGTTTAGCTCTGCATTCTCTCTTTATACAGGTCCAAGCTCTGAACCACGTCCTTCTTTCCTTTACAGGTGGACTATGAATATGTTGCTGAACTTTGGACAACCATGTATATGTGACCATTAGGGACAGTGCAGTTTTCTTTTCCCTTCTAGGTGGACTCCCTATTGCATTTTAAAACTGGCATAGGGTTAGCCTTTTTCTTGCAGGTCCCGGTCACATTTATTTATTATACATGAATATGTTTTGCTATGTTGAGCTCTGCTGAGCCACATAGTCTTTGCTGCATACATTGATTGCAGGTGTTGCATGAATATATATCTACCCGGCTTCATTACAGTTTCTCTTTATTAGTAGATCTTGATATTGTACACTATACTTACACCCTGATGAAACCAACATAGACCTGTTGGCAGAAATGCGTTGGTAGTGTAATTAACTATTTTTCAACCAGAGTGGTTTAAAGGGTACCTCTCATCAAAAAGACTTTTGATATATTGTAGATTAATGTATGCAGAACTTTAGAATTGCATGTTATTAAAAAATATGCTTCTTTCTATTTAAATGGGCACTGTCACCAACTTTATTTTTTGATATGTTGTAGTACTTGTACTTGTAGTTGTTATGTACTACAACATATCTCTAATATACTTTTATTATTTTTTTTTTCATTAAAAAGGTTTAATTTACATTTAAAAACCGGCCACTGAAAAAGGACTGATTTTGGAGTGGCAATCAGTCCTTTTTCAGTTAGGCTGCACTCGCTCTCTGCCTGTCAATCAGACAGGCGGGAGCGAGCGCATTGGCTCCCCGGGCCACTAGCTGGGAAGTCACTCCTCCCGCACATCGCCACCGCCGCCTTGTTGCCGCCGCTGTCCCTGCACGCCCGCTGCCGGACTCTGCAGTAACTGCAAGTGTAAAGAGGGAGCGGGGTATGCAGGGAACGGGCTAGTGCCGTAGCGGGGGGGGGGGGGGGGGGACGGGCTAGCAAAAAAAAAAAAATAGGATGGTGGGAGCTACCCTTTCATTTTCCACTTTGAAGAAATGACCACTAGGGTCTCCCTACCAGTCCTGGCAGCAAGCATTTCAGACTCATGCTGGAGTCCTAAACACTACGAGCTGCCAGTCTGCTTTGTTCACAAAGGAGAACACTCAGAGCTGCCAGCCTGCTTTGTTCACAGCCTGTTTGGCTGTGAACAAAGCAGGCTGGCAGCTCTGAGTGTTTACGACTCCAGCGTGAGTAAGAAATGCTTGCTGACAGGACTGATCGGGAAAAATACAATAGAAAGAAGCATATTTTTCATTAACATGATATTGGAAAGTTATTCAACATTCATTAATCTAAAATATATCAAAAGTTTATTTGATGAGAGGTACCCTTTAATATATATATATTGGGCCCCTGGTATGAGGCTCCTCTGGGCTGGCTGGGCCCTGCAAAACCCAGAGTGTGCCGAGTTATTGATAAATCTTTGCACCAAGATTGTGGCGTGATACTTTATTACACTTGGACACTTTGTTGTTTTTAAAAAAAAAATCTTTTTTTTTATCATTGATATCTAATAAAACATCCCTAGCACTTACCTTTTCTAAGTGTTTTTTGTATATTATTTTAAACATACATTTTAACATTTTGATTTCTCTGGTGTGATCGTGCCCACTTATAGTATTTATTTTAAAATATTTTTTGGTTCTGAAGGTATTTTTAAACAAAATAGAAATTGCATCTGTTGTGTTCCTAGGCTCTGTACCACACGGGAAACCCGTCTCCATCTTCCCTCAAAAGCTGAGCTGTGCCAGCTATAGTGCACCACAATTAGTTGGGAATGTGCACCATAATAATAAATAAGAAGGAAAGCACACAGTAGGGGGTTTAAAAAACCCAAACACTTAAAAAATAATAATAAAATGACACTCTTAAAAAAAAGTCAGAATTGAAAAATTAGGCTTGGTCATTAAGGTAAAAGAGGCTGCGTCCTTAAAGGGGTACTCCGGTGGAAAACAATCCAGTACTTATCAGCTGCTCTTTACTACAGAGGAAGTTTATTTATTTTTGGATTTATTTTCTGTCTGACCACAGTGCTCTCTGCTGACACCTTTGTCCATGTCAGGAACTGTCCAGAGTAGGAGAAAATCCCCATAGCAAACCTCTCCTGCTCTGGACAGTTCCTGACATGGATAGAGGTGTCAGCAGGGAGCACTGTGGTCAGACAGAAAATAAATTAAAAAAGAAAAGAACTTTCTCTGTAGTAAACAGCAGCTGATAAGTACTGGAAGGAGTAAGAATTTTTTTAATAGAAGTAATTTACAAATCTGTTTAACTTTCTGGCACCAGTTGATTTTAAATAAATAGTTTTCTACCAGAGTACCCCTTTAACCTCTTGGGGACGTAGGGTGTATGCATAAGCCCTTCCCTATTAAAAGTTTAAATCACCCCCCTTTCCCCATTTTTTAAATAAAATAATGTAATAAAGAATAAAAATAATCATATGTGGTACCGCCGTGTGCATAAATGTCCGAACTATTAAAATATTCGGTTAGCTAAACCACATGGTCGATGGCGTACACGTAAAAAAATACCAAAGTCCAGAATTGTGCATTTTTGGTCACTTCATATACCATAAAATATTAATAAAAAGTTATCAAAAAGTCCCATCAAAACAAAAATGATACCGTTAAAAACTACAGAGGATGGCGCAAAAAAAAAATTAGCCCTCATACTGGCCTGTACACGGAAAAATAAAAAAGTTATAGGGGTCAGAAAATGCAAATTTTAAACATACTAATTTTGATGCATGTAATTTATAATTTTTTAAAGTATTAAAATAAAATAAAACCTATATAAATTGGGTATCCTTGTAACGGTATGGACCTACAGAATAATAATAATTTTATATAGCGCCTACATATTCCGCAGCGCTTACAATTATGGGGTACAAACAAAGACAAGTATCAGACATAATATTACACAATAACTATTCAAACAAGAGGTATGGGGATATGTTGAGGCCAATTAAAGAATGTTATAGGCCTGTCTGAAGAGATGTGTTTTCAGGCCACGTTTGAAACTATGGATGTTGTTGTTGAGTCTGAGGGATTGAGGTATAGCATTCCAGAGAACCGATGCAGCACGAGTGAAGTCTTGGAGACAGGAGTGAGAAGTTCGGATTATAGAAGAAGTTCGTGTGAGATCATTAGCAGATCGGAGAGAACGTGTAGGATGGTAGACAGAGATGAGATGTAGGGAGGTGCAGCATTGTGGAGAGCTTTGTGTGTGAGACTGAGGATTTTGTACTGTATTCTGGACTGAATTGGTAACCAGTGTAGTGACTGGCACAGGGAGGAGGCATCGGTGTAGCGGCTGGAGAGGAAGATGAGTCTGGCTGCGGCATTAAGGATGGATTGAAGAGGAGAGAGTTTGGAGAAAGGAAGGCCTATTAGTAAAGAGTTACAGTAGTCGAGGCGGGAGTGAATCAAAGCAATAATGAGAGTTTTAGCAGTTTCAGTAGTGAGAAACGGGCGGATTCTGGAAATGTTTTTGAGATGCAGGTGACAAGAACGTAAAAGGGACTGAATATGGGGAGTGAAAGACAGAGCAGAGTCAAGTATAACTCCAAGACAGCGAGCCTGCTGCCTGGGAGTTATGGTAGTCCCATATACCGAGATGGAAATGTCAGGGTTAGGTACAGTATCAGTTGATGGAGAAAAAACAAGAAGTTCTGTTTTCGAAAGATTTAGTTTCAGATATAAAGAGGACATGATGTCTGAGACGGCAGAGAGACAGTCACTGGTATTCTGTAGGAGTGCAGGGGTGATGTTGGAGGAAGAGGTATAGAGTTGGGTGTCATCAGCATAGAGGTGGTACTGGAAACCAAATCTACTGATTGTTTTTCCAATGGGGGATGTGTAGAGTGAAAAGAGTAGAGGACCCAGGACCGATCCCTGGGGAACCCCGACAGCAAGGGGAAGAGGAGAAGAAGTAGAGCCAGAAAACGAGACGCTAAAGGAGCGGCCAGAGAGATAGGAGGAAAACCAGGTGAGAGCAGGGTCCTTGAGACCGATGGAGCAGAGACTACTGAGGAGGAGTTGGTGATACACAGTGTCAAAAGCCGCAGAGAGGTCCACAGTAAAGAGAAATTGCCATTTGATTTGGCCATCAGAAGATCATTAGTGACTTTGGTTAGGGCCGTTTCTGTGGAGTGAAGGGAGCGGAAACCAGACTGTAAGGGGTCAAGGAGAGAGTTCTCGGAGAGATAGCGGATAAGGCGGGAGTAGACCAAGCGTTCCAGGAGTTTGGAGATAAAGGGGAGATTTGACACGGGTCGATAGTTGGCTGCACAGGATGGGTCCAGAGATGGTTTTTTCAATAGTGGGGTTATGATAGAGTGTTTGAAGACCCCAGAAGAGAGGGAGAGGTTAAAGATTTTAGTTAGGTGACAGCTGATAGCAGGAGAGAGACACCGGATGAGGTGTGAAGGCATGGGGTCACTAGAGCAGGTAGTGGGGCGGGCGGAGGAGAGGAGCCTGGAAACCTCATCCTCCGTTACAGGATCAAAAACTGAGAGTGAAGAAGAGGAGATGTGAATGGGAATTGGATCAGATCTTTTAGGGCACTGGGAGAGGATTTCATCATTTGGCCAGGTCTTCAGCACAGAGATCAGTGATTGGGGTCTGTACTTTAGGCCGAAGGAGAGAGTTGAATGTGTCAAAAAGGCGTTTTAGGTTGTTAGACAGAAAGGAGATGAGGGAGGTAAAATATGTTTGTTTGGCGAGATGAAGAGCGGAGTAATAGGATTTAAGCATGAATTTATAGTGCAGATAGTCTGAAGAAGTCTTGGAATAAAGATAAGGTGTCATTTTTACCAAAAAGTGCACTGCATAGAAACGGGAGCCCCCAAAATTTACAAAATGGCATTTCTTTTTTTATTTCACCACACAAATAGTTTTTTTTTGTTTCACCGCAGGTTATATTATAAAATAAGTGATGTCATTACAAAGTACAGGGTGGGCCATTTATATGGATACACCTTAATAAAATGGGAATGGTTGGTGATATTAACTTCCTGTTTGTGGCACATTAGTATATGTGAGGGGGGAAACTTTTCAAGATGGGTGGTGACCATGGCCATTTTGAAGTCGGCCAATAGGAAGAGGGTCATGTGACAAATCAAACTTATTGGGAATGATGTGCAAGGTTTTAACGAAACTTTATTCTTTCATGAGTTTTTTACTAGTTTCTGACCACTTATAAAATGTGTTCAATGTGCTGCCCATTGTGTTGGATTGTCAATGCAACCCTCTTCTCCCACTCTTCACACACTGCTAGCAACACCGCAGGAGAAATGCTAGCACAGGCTTCCAGTATCCATAGTTTCAGGTGCTGCACATCTCGTATCTTCACAGCATAGACAATTGCCTTCAGATGACCCCAACGATAAAAGTCTAAGGGGGTCAGATCGGGAGACCTTGGGGGCCATTCAACTGGCCCACGACGACAATCATGTTCATCTAGGAATGCTCGGACCTGACATCCATAATGTGGTGGTGCACCATCTTGCTGGAAAAACTCAGGGAACGTGCCAGCTTCAGTGCATAAAGAGGGAAACACATAATCATGTAGCAATTTGGCATATCCAGTGGCCTTGAGGTTTCCATTGATGAAGAATGGCCCCACAATCTTTGTACCCCATATACCACACCATACCATCAATTTTTGTGTTCCAACAGTCTTGGAGGGATCTATCCAATGTGGGTTTGTGTCAGACCAATAACGGTGGTTTTGTTTGTTAACTTCACCATACACATAAAAGTTTGCCTCATCACTGAACAAAATCTTCTGTGTAAACTGAGGGTCCTGTTCCAATTTTTGTTTTGCCCATTCTGCAAATTCAGTGCGCCGATCTGGGTCATCCTCATTGAGATGCTGCAGTAGCTGGAGTTTGTAAGGGTGCCATTTGTGAGTAGCTAATATCCGCCGAAGGGATGTTTGACTAATGCCACTCTCCAGTGACATGCGGCGAGTGCTATGCTGTGGGCTCTTGCTGAATGAAGCTAGGACAGCCACTGATGTTTCTTCATTAGTGACAGATTTCATGCGTCCACATTTTGGCAAATCCAACACTGAACCAGTTTCACGAAATTTAGTAAGCAGTTTGCTAACTGTAGCATGGGAGATGGGTGGTCTCGTAGGGTGTCTTGCATTGAAATCTGCTGCAATGACCTGCGTTCACCAGACATCAACATAATTTCTATCCGCTCCTCACATGTTAACCTCGACGACATGTCAATGGCTGTAAACAAAGAGAAAATTGTAAATAACTCATGAAAGAATAAAGTTAAAACCAAGTACACCAGTGTTTTTCTTGTGAAATTCCCAATAAGTTTTATGTGTCACATGACCCTCTTCCTATTGAAAAAACAAAAGTTGGATTCAAAATAGCAGACTTCAAAATGGCCGCCATGGTCACCACCCATCTTGAAAAGTTTCCCCCCTCACATATACTAATGTGCCACAAACAGGAAGTTAATATCACCAAGCATTCCCATTTTATTAAGGTGTATCCATATAAATTGTCCACCCTTTACAATTGATGATGCAAAAAACAAGCATTATATTGGTCTGTAGGTGCAAAATTGAAAGCGTTATGATTTTTTGAAGGGAAGGAGGAAAATTTGCTGAGTCCTTAAAGGAGAACTCCAGAATAGAAAGATTGATCCCCCATACTGCCAACAGTAAAAAAAAAAAAAAAAAAAAAATAGATACATACCTTCCTTCGCTCCCCCGGTGACTCCGGTAACCCACTCCGGTCTCCGCTGCAATCCTCTTCCTGGTTGTCGGCGAGTCATACTGAGCTCAGCCAATCACCGGCCGCAGCGAAGTCCCGACAGAGCGGCAGTGTGAGAACGCTTCAAGACACACAATTCTTTACTACATCGGCACCTGATGCCGGGGCCGAAAAAGGCCCCACACTGCCGATCCTGGACTTCGCTGCGGTCGGTGATTGGCTGAGTGCAGTATGACTCGCCAACCACCGGCAACCAGGAAGAGGATCGTGGCGGAAACCAGAGCGGGTTACCGGAGGCACTGGGGGAGCGAAGGAAGGTATGTATCTATTTTTTTTTTTTTTTTTACTGCTGGCAGTATGGAGGATACATTTTGTATTCTGGAGTTCTCCTTTAAGGTGAAAATAGGCTGAGTTCCTAAGGGGTTATTTAGGATTAGAAAAAAAAAAGAGCCAAATTCTTCAAAAAACAGCACCACTCCTGTTCTCAGGTTTTATGTGATGTTGCAGCTCAGTTCCATTGAAGTGAATTGTGCCATGTTGTAATACCGGTCATCCTAAGGACAGGTGCGGTGCTGTTTTTAGAAGAAATTAGCTCTTTGTTACTGTGTATTTTCCTACCCATTGACGTTGCAGCAAAATACGGCACGTGTGACCCTACCCATGAGGGAGGCGTGACACACTGGGAGAGATTTATCAAAATCTGTTCTGAGAAAAAGTTAACCAGTTGCCCATAGCAACCAATCAGCTCGATTCTTTCATTTTTATAAGCAGACACACCCTGTGCAGTGAGGTTTGGAGGTGTGGGCTCGCGAATCACAAGTCACGTCGGCCCTGCCTCCAAACCTTACTGCGCACATAAACCTGCCGTGGGTAGCCCAGTGTGTCTGCTCATAGGAGAATATGCAACTTATTTCCCGCAGTGTGAAAGATGCTGCGTATATGCAATGTGAGATTCTACCCTAAAGGATAAGATTTGTACAGAATAATCCCCTAAAAATTGATGGATTTTCTTTAAAAAAAAAATAAAACAAAACCCAAAACATTTAGTCAGGTATTTCCAGGGAAATATTGCATTTCTGCATTTTGGTGCAAAACCAACGACAAATGCCGTCTGCCACAAAGTAGCTTTACCTGCAGAATAGTGAGGAGAACTCTGCAGTATAATACAAGACTGACTTACAGGATGAGTAATATACATACACATTGTAGGATTAGAAATAGAATGCAGTGTGATTAGAGTATAAAACATGTATCAATTGTTTATCTTAGCTTCACTCTGATCCCTGCACTTACAGAACTTGTTGGAGGGTTCTGGAAACCTAACAGTAGCCCCTAGGTATTCCTGTGCTGCTGTGTTCTCCCGTCCTCGCTGCAGTCTGCACATTCCAACACAATTTGCCCCAGAGGAAAGATATCAGAACTATTATTTCCTCACTCCCTGAACAGTCTTAGGCTGGGTCCACACTACGTTTTGTCCCATACGGGAGCGCATACGGCAGGAGGGAGCTAAAACCTCGCGCTCCCGTATGCCACCGTATGCGCTCCCGTATGCCATTCACTTCAATGAGCCGACCGGAGTGAAACGTTCGGTCCGGTCGGCTCATTTTTGCGCCGTATGCGCTTTTACAACCGGACCTAAAACCGTGGTTGACCACAGTTTTAGGTCCGGTTGTAAAAGCGCATACGGCGCAAAAATGAGCCGACCGGACCGAACGTTTCACTCCGGTCGGCTCATTGAAGTGAATGGCATACGAGAGCGCATACGGTCACATACGGGAGCGCGAGGTTTTAGCTCCCTCCTGCCGTATGCGCTCCCGTATGGGACAAAACGTAGTGTGAACCCAGCCTAAGTCTTGCTTTAGAAACATAGAATGGCAGATAAGAACCATTTGGCCCATCTAGTCTGCCCAATAATCTGAATCCTATCAATAGTCCCTGGCCCTATCTTATATGAAGGATAGCCTTATGCTTATCCCATGCATGTTTAAACTCCTCCACTGTATTTGTAGCGACCACTTCTGCAGGAAGGCTATTCCATGCATCCACTACTCTCTCAGTAAAGTAATACTTCCTGATATTACTGCAGAAACCTTTGCCCCTCTAATTTAAAACTATGTCCTCTTTGTGGTAGTTTTTCTTCTTTTAAATATGCTCTCCTCCTTTACCGTGTTGATTCCCTTTATGTATTTATAAGTCTCTATCATATCCCCACTGTCTCTTCTTTCTTCCAAGCTATACATGTTAAGGTCCTTTAACCTTTCCTGATAAGTTTTATCCTGCAATCCATGTACTAGTTTAGTAGTTCTTCTGTGAACTCTCTAGAGTATCTATATCCTTCTGGAGATACGGCCTCCAGTACTGCGCACAATACTCCAAGTGAGGTCTCACCAGTGTTCTGTACTGTGGCATGAGCACTTTCTTTCTACTGCTTATACCTCTCCCTATACATCCAAGTATTCTGCTAGCCTTTCCTGCTGCTCTATTACATTGTCTTCCTACCTTTAAGTCTTCTGAAACAATTACTCCTAAATCCCTTTCCTCAGATACTGAGGTCAGGACTGTGTCAAATATTCTATATTCTGCCCGAGGGTTTTTACGCCCCAGGTGCATTATCTTGCTATTATCCACATTAAATTTCAGTTGCCAGAGTTCTGACCATTCTTCTAGTTTGCCTAAATCCTTTTCCATTTGGCGTATCCCTCCAGGAACCTCAACCCTGTTACATATCCACTCAACAATATGGGAGTCCAAGCTCAAAGACTGTAGTTTATTGATAAGTCTTCTATGTGGGACAGTGCCTACTAAAATCTATTTATGCGATGTCAACTGCCCCTCTGCCATCTATTATTTTAGTGACCCGGTCAAAAAAATCAATAAGATTTGTTTGACATGATCTCCCTGAAGTAATCCCATGTTTTTTTTTCATACCCTATAGTTGCTTGATTCCTCCCTACTACCTTTCTCGTGAATACCTTTTTCTAAAATCTAAAACTTTTGTTTTTGTGTGGCGTGACTCCTTCAGAACTAGCTATTTTGGTTTTCCAGTTTATATCCGGAAGATTGAAGTCTCCCATAATGATAACTTCTCCTTTCATTGTCATTTTAGCTATTTCTTCAACTAGTAGATCATCTAATTCTTTAACTTGGCCAGGTGGTCTATATATCACACCTACACGAGTACTGTCTAAACTGCAACATAACCCAAACGGACTCTACGTTGGCCTCACTAACTTGTATTAGGTTAGATTTTATGCTATCTTTCACATATAGGGCCACTCTTCCTCCTTTCTTGCCTTCTCTGTATAAAGAGTACCCTGGTATGGATATGTCCCAGTCATTACTTTCAATAAACCACGTCTCAGTAACAACCACTAAATCTACATTCTCAGATGCCATTATTGACCCAAGTTCATTGATTTTATTACCTAAACTGTGGCATTTGTAGACAGCACTCTGAGCTTGTCATTTCTTAACCTCTGTGCTTCTGACATGTTCTGGCATTGTTTCGGGGGGCAATTGTACTCATGGATTTTCGCTCTTTAGTCTCCCCCCTATCTAGTTTAAATACTCCTTAGCACATTCTTGGAATTGTTCACATTGAGTACATTTGTTCCTTGGGTTTCTGGCCTTTGTTTAATGGACAGCTAGCAGGGAAATCTGTATTTCCACCTGCATTATTGTTAGGAGGCATATTTGTGGATTCTATCAAAAATTTGCTGCCAAAATTAAAGGGATACTCCGCCCCTAGACATCTTATCCCCTATCCAAAGGATAGGGGATAAGATGTCAGATAGCCTGGGTCCCGCTGCTTGGGACCCACAGGATCGCCACTATTGTGGGAAAATATTCAGGTCAGGCCATTCTCATGATTTAAGTAGAGTACATTTAAGGGACATTAGCAGAAACGGTATGCTGACATATACTGTGGTGTACACACAACAAGTCCATTTTATAAATGAGTATAAGTGACTATATTCAGTCCACTTCTGGACACCACAGTATATGTCAGCATGCTGATATAGCCCTTGAACATAGCCACATTTCAGGTTAACACCAGACACTGCTATTATCCAATGCATCTTTGACACATCCAGCTCAGTTTTTTTTTTTCTTTTTACAAGCCCCAACATTTACTGCTGCATTTGCTGCCATAAAGTGAGTGAAATTGTTAATGTAGCTCTGGCTGTGTGCAAAGTTCAAGACAATTCTGATTTTTATTTTTTAATAAAATTATATGTAAAAGTTTGAATTAAGAAAACAAGAAGAATCCTCCCTTTTAGTTTACAACCTTATGTAACATATGAACGTATTGACCATATAAGAACATGTCTTTGGGTACAGGCAACTTATGAAGAACTGGTTCTCAAAATGATTAGCATGGATGGATTCTGGGTCCTTTGCATTCATAGGCCTTGGAATTCACAATAAACACTGAGTAACACTGTGCATCTGCAGCAATGTAAGATCCTGAATGGCTTGCATTTATGAAAAAAGCTTGTGTGTCCTCCGCCTCAGGACTGGCTCCTTTTACGATACAGATAAGCATTACTGATCTGATTCATCACCACCAAACCAGTAAGAAGAGGGCAGAGGGCACAGATGTACCACAAGCCACCTGTGACATTGGCACTAAACCACAAGGAACACATGCCAAGGAAGAGGCTGGAACATCCCAGCAGGTATCCTAGCAAACCGGATGTGGCATGGTACAGCTTACGGGTAGATAGAGTCCAGCGCTGCACTAGCTTGGGGTACAGTAGAGTTATCCCACCAACATTCTGGATCAGGGCCCAAAGTATGGTGAGTAATCCGATCAGGCCGTGCCAGGTGGAAAAGTGAGGCTTCTCATGTAAAATCTTGTTGTAATAGATAGTGCCCAGACCCAGGATGGCACAGACACAAGACAGGAGCTGGAGAATCCAGTGCGCCTGTACCCGTGCCTTACGGGAAAAGGAACGGAGCAGGGAGGAGTCAGGCGAGAATACCAAGATGGCTTCTGTCATGAAGAAAGAGAACTGCAAAAATAACAGGAACATTTTTTAAATCACCAAAGATCCCTAAGCTTTCCACAAAATCAGATACTACAGAGACAAATCTGCAAAGCTTCAACTATACACAGCACAAGGTTTGAGAATTACTAATGGATCCCACTTTTTTCTCAAAGGGATATTCTGATCTAAAGCATTTTTCACTTATCCACTGTACAGGTAGAGGTCTGACTGCTGGGACAAACACCAGTTGACAGAGTACAGGACACTTGATCCACTACTAATGCTAAGGAAAAAAATATCACAGCTCTATGAAGGGATTAGAGCCATGATTGTAATGCTCTCTCCAGATACAGATTAATGATGCAGGTAATGTCTACATGTCCAGACCTATCGTGAGTTATGGCAACCCCCGAACACAAGGGTTCTAACTTGTTCAAATTTGAGGCGCTGATCACATGGTATTATAAATATATTTCTCTACATGTTGACCAGCAAAGACTCACCGCCAGGCTCATGAGGAACGGGTGCCAGGAAAACAAAGCTACAAAAGAAGACAGAGGGTTAATAGCAACTCTTTATACACAAAAGCAAATAAGTCATCAGAAAACTGACTAAAAGGCAGACTAGCCTGACTAGCTGCTGGATCACCACCCCTAGATGTTTGAGGGGTGCATTAAATATATTACCCCCTGTTATCTGTCATTTCAAGCCAGGTAGATGCTGTCTGCAGGATGGTTGAACAAAAGATTTAGCTTCTTGTTATCATCAATTTTAGGCTAGCCGGAGGCAACAGGTAAATATTGTTCTCGCTTATCAACCATATGGGGCTGCAGAGAGGCTGACTGTTGTGTTCTTCAATAATATCAGTGACAGGATGTGTAGAAACCTCCCTGCCCCATGATTACTTTATGTCACATATTTTTGGTGCTGAATACCTTATTTAGGAAGCAGCTTATAGAATCCTATAGATGTGGCAAACAGCAAAAAGCACCAGCCCCTCTAGCAATTGTTATCCTATGAAATCTCTCAGCAAAGTACAATAAAGATCCTTCTAGTCTGTACATAATGCAAATGTGTGTGGAGTAAAGTGGTGCGGAATACCATTGCTATATGAAGTAAGATTATTATCATGTAGCTACCCAACAATCCTGCTTTACATTTAGATAAGGGATCTCAAAGAAGACCTGGGGACCTCCTCTTTAACCCCTTAAGGACCAGGCCATTTTACACCTTAGGACCAGAGCGTTTTTTGCACATCTGCCCACCGTCACTTTAAGCATTAATAACTCTGAGATGCTTTTACCGAATATTCTGATTCTGAGAGTGTTTTTTTGTGACATATTCGACTTTATTTTGGTGGTAAATTTTCGGCGTTACTTGCATCCTTTTTTTGTGAAAAATTCCAAAATTTCATGAAAATTTTGAAAATTTAGCATTTTTCTAACTTTGAAGCTCTCTGCTTGAAAGGAAAATGGATATTCCACATAAATTTTATTTTTATTCACAAATACAATATGTCCACTTTATGTCGGCATCATAAAATGGAAATATTTTTAGTTTTTGAAAAAATTAGGGGGCTTCAAAGTAGAGCAGCAATTTTCAAAAATGTCATGAAAACTGCAAAATCTGAAGGGACAGATGTTACAGAACTACAACTCCCAGCATGCCTGGGCAGTCTAGGCATGCTGAGAGTTGTAGTTTGGCAAAATCTGGAGGGCTACAGTTTGGGCACCACTGTAACAGTGGTCCCCAAACTGTGACCCTCCAGATGTTGCAAAACTACAACTCCCAGCATGCCCAGACAGCCTTTGGCTGTCTGGGCATGCTGGGAGTTGCAGTTCGGCCTTCCTAGTGGTTGCCACAGTAAAAATCACTTTACTTTCAGTTTCATTACTCCCCCCACCGTCGATTCCCTACCTGAGCCGGGATCTCCGGTGAATATCCGCGATGATTGCTGGGCCCCACGAGTCTTCTCCTCCAGGTACCGGCCTCCATGTTTTCCCCCCGTTCTGCCTGACATCCAGGGGTGGGCAGAACGGGGGGTTTCCATGGCAACCCACCGTCCTGCTCTGCCATTGGTCAGAATCAGTTCTGACCAATGGCAGGGGATGGGGGGAGATCGCAGCATTGCGACCTCACTCCTACCCTGCAGGATGCTGGGGCCTGTCACTCACAGGTCCGAGCATCCCTATTTTTCGGGTGATCGGGTCACCAGAGACCCGATCAGCCCGGAATAGGAGAAAAATCGCATGTCTGAATGGACATGCGATTTTCTGCGATCGCCGACATGCAGGGGTCCCGGGACCCCCCCTAGGCATTTGCACGGCATGCCTGCTGAACGATTTCAGCAGGCATGCCGTTCCGGTCTCTGCCCGGCGAGCGCCAGGGACCGGAAAACGCCATGACGTTGTGGGACGTCATTGGTCCTTAAAGCCCAGGGTGCCATGACGTTCCACAACGTCATTGGTCCTTAAGAGGTTAAAGAGAAACTGACAACTTGTTCACCAAAACTAAACCTAATATACTGGGCTATAGTGCAGGTGAACAGCTTTAAAAAGAGGGGTTACTTACGTTGAAGTACTTGCAGAGTCCTGGCTGTTAATTTATTTGCTCCTATTGCACTGCTGTGCGCAATGGAGGAGTGGAGAGGACTTCCTAAGCTTCCCTGCCTCCTAAATATTCTCTGGCCCCTGATGAGAGTGCAACTGCCTTCTGGGTGTAGCTAGGCCATGCCGCATCAGGCTGAACATATTTGCATATTCATGAGAGGGGCAGGCCGGGCAGAGTATATTGAGAAGGCAGGGGAACAGTCTCCATTGCACCAATAAATGTGAGTGGGGGGGGGGGGGACGGGGGGACGACGACAATATAATTGCGAAGCTTCTATTCACAGCCCCAGGTCTAGCATTCACACCCTGTTTTGCAATGAAGTTTCCTTCCATCTGACAATGGAATTATTGGAATTTCAACTGCAGAATTCCTACCAAACTACACACGCAAGTCCAGTATAGAACCCTATCTGTTCTGGAAATGCAATCCATGGCTAAATTCTACACTAGAACAAAAAACAAAGTATGTATGTAAATGATGGATTTTGATACGGATTTTTAGGCTGGTAGCACAGTGTAATTGTTATGTTGTGTGTGAATCTAGCTTCACAGAACAAGGGGAAGTGTAATCTGCCTGCACTGTGACACCACTAACCTGTCTAGCTATGCCTTCCTCCACTTCTATTACAGGGGTACTCCGCCCCTAGACATCTTATCCCCTATTCAAAGGATAGGGAATAAGATGTCTGATCGTGGAGGCCCCCGCGATCTCTCCTGCTGCAGCCTGGAGCTATGTTTGCTCCGTGGCTGAAGACGGGAGATACAGGGGCCGGGGTATTGTGATGTCCGGGCCCCGCCCCTCATAACATCACGGCCCACCTCGTCAATGTAAACCTATGGGAGGGGGTGTGACTTGCATTGCAGAGGCGAGGTGTGATGTCACGATACCTCGGCCCCTGTATCACCCGTCTTCAGCCACGGAGCAAACATAGCTCCAGGCTGCAGCAGGAGAGATCGCAGGGGTCCCCAGCGGCATGACCCCCACGATCAGACATCTTATCCCCTATATTTTTGATAGCGGATAAGATGTCTAAGGGTGGAGTACCCCTTTAAGAAGACCTGTGTACAACCCAATGAAATTAAGATTTTCCTATCATTAAATAGCTTCGGGTGCCCTGATCACACACCTGTTTACAGTTTCTTGATACGCCCTCACGTTATAAATATGTGGGTCTATATTTTGTTTGACAATTCAGGGAATCAGTCAGATGGGCGTGAACTTAATAATAGAAGTGCTCAGGTGATGGGCGGGATTATACAGTCAGGGGGTATGAATGTTGTACATGGAGGGATGTGTATGACTAATACATACCCTCTAACTTGTAATTAAAGGAAAGAGTTTAGATCCAGCATTTGAGTAAAAATCCAGCTTTATTTTCATCCATTAAAATCAAAGTTCACACAAATGTGCACAGGACAGAACCATCTGGAAACATTTCGAGCGGATCACTGCTTACCCGCTCGGATGGCATCCAGTTGGTTCTCTCCTGTGCACATTGATGTGAACTTTGATTTTAAAGGGCATCTGTACTGCATGAATTTTACATATTCCTGTGCCCGGGCTGCAAAAACTAACAAAATAAACTTTAACTCACCTTCCTATATTCCCCCGTTGCTCCGGTACCGGCCTCACGATCCTCCGCTGCTTCCTGGTGACGGTAACGTCACAGAGCCGTCAGCATATCACAGGCCACAGCGATGTCCCACCTCGGCCGGTGATAGGCTAAGCGCACTGTCATGTAAGGAGCTCTGGCCGTCTCCTTACATGACAGTGCGCTCAGCCTATCACCGGTTAAGGTGGGACATCACTGCTGCCGGTGTTACGCTGACGGCTCTGGGACGTTACCTTCCCCAGGAAGCAGCAAGAGGATCGCAGCGGAGGACCGTGAGGCCGGTACCGAAGCAACAGGGGGGAACATAGGAAGGTGAGTCAAAGTGTATATTATTTTTGTTTGCAGGCCGGGCACAGGAATATGTAAAATTCATGCAGTACAGATGTCCTTTAATGGATGAAAATAAATCTGGATTTTTACTCAAATGCTGGATCAAACCTCTTTCCTTTTATTACAAGTTCACACATCAAGTCCATGCGGATCCATGAGCAGAGAGTTTAGGGGAGATGAGCTAACTTTTTCATATTACTGCTCATACCCTTTAACTGTATAATCCCACAGATCACCTGATAGTCCCTCCCATTATTAGGTTCACGCCCATCTGACTCCCTGAGTTGTCAGGCAAAGCATAAACCCCCATATCTTGGGAACAGAAAGGTGTATAAAGAAAGTGTAAAAAGGTGTGTGATCAGGGTACCCTAAGCAATTATACTGCAATCTTTCTCATTTTTTTTTAGGGTTGGTCACAGGTCCTCTTTAACCCCTTAAGGACAAAGGGCGTATGTACAGGTACGCCCTTGCGTCCTGGTACTTAAGGACCAAGGGTGTACCTGTACGCCCTAGTCCTGCTCCCGCAGCCAAAATGGGCTTGGTTCTTAAGGAGTTAACTGTGTCTCAATGGTCCATGAAAAAAAGAGCAAGCCACTGTGCAGGATTTGGGGTACAGCGCTCACATGACCCGCGACAATGAAAATTCATTTGAGCTGGCGGGCCCGCCTCCAGTCCGCAATTCACTGAAGATGGATGTCGACCTTCAGAGGGACAGATCTCTGGAGTGCAGGTGCGTATTTAACCCATTAATCCCTCATCGGTCTCCTGTTCATCCACACTATATCCCAGGGTATTGGCTTTAGTGTGGGTGAACAGATGACCGTTTTCCTTTAAAAAATAAAAATTGTAGAAGGTAAGGGCAAGGCTAAAAGAACCATACAGTGGTCCCTCAAGTTACAATGGCCTAAGGATACAATATTTTTAGCCTACAATGGTCTTTACTGGACCATTGTAACTTGGAATCAAACTCAACATAAAAAGCTACGGACAGTCATATCTAAGGTACGCATGAATAGCTGGAGGATTCGAACAACCAGCCTGGGCATTACTAGTCCCCGCCATGACTGACTATCATTGCACACCAAGTATGGAAGGATGCTCCATTTATTTTAATTTTTGTAAAGGTGTACTGTGTAGGACCCTGTCTTGTACGTATAAAATGATTTGTAACTTCTAGCGGCTATTTCTTACTTTTATACGTAATGCCTTGCTTTATCTTAGTCAATCTACATTCACACTATGATTATGCAATATGGCTGCCAGATCCGTCTGGGAATTTTAAACCCGCCCGCTGCCTCATCCTATTCATTTGAACAAGCCGGACGGAGTCAGATGGTATGCCGCTGTTTTTAGTCCGGCAATAAAACTGATATGGTTCAAAAATTAGCAGACTGAAGTCACTATCTGACTCCGTCCGGCTCATTCAAATGAACGGGATGCAGCGCAGGTCCGGCAGGGATACGGCATCGGACGATTACGTCCGTATGGCATTATCGTGGTGTGAATGCACCCTTATTTTCATAATTTCGGGATGACACTTTGGAAGGCTTCGGAACCAATGACAAGTCTTTCATTGTTTCCAGCCACTGGAATGAATAAATGAGTAAATGGAGAGTACAAGTGCGTTCAACCGTCTGTGTATGGGGCTTCTGGACATTGCCGAGCACTGAGCCCTTTCACATCTGATACCTACTTGTTCCAGGCTGGGACACACAGCTTATGTATATGGTGAAAGCGAAAGCGGTGAGGTGAGCTGCGACCCCAGATAGGAGGCGGAGGGTGCGGTGAAGGCAGGAGTCTACGTCGGAGCTCTGAGCCATGTTCCTGAAAAAAAATACACGACATTATGAGCGGCAGCCCATGAGAAACCATCCATCCACCAAAAATTGCTAACGTGTCTCCATGGTAACAAGCAAGAAAGCTGGTATCCTGGGATCAGTGGCATCTGACAAGATCTCAGGAGCCAAAGTATGAGACTTTGGTACAATTGTATGCAGTGTAGACCAGTGGTCTCAAAACTTTAAACCAACAGATGTTGCAAAACTACAATTCCCAGCATGCCCGGACAGCCGTTGGCTGTCCGGGCATGCTGGGAATTGTAGTTTTGCAACATCTGTTGGCCGACAGTTTGGAGACCCATAGTGTAGACTAGACTAAACAATCTGGACACAAGACTCAACACTGTAACAAACTCCCAGCTATGAGAAACATTAGATTTGTACCAGTGGTCACCCTGTGGATATAGACAAGAGTGTTTCCATTCAAGGACAGCAAGCAGTTTTCGTTGCATAGAACCTGAAGGCCTCCTGTGCTGTTATAGGGACATATCTGCCTGCACTAGTGTCTGGGGCCAGTGTAGGATAATATACAGTGATGACGCGTCAGCCTGCTGGGAGTTGTAGTCCACTGTCCGCATTACCCGCTGTCACTATTCTCTCATGAGGGCGGCGGTGCGGGGAGTCCCGGTTGTCTTTCAGGCTCCGCTTCCTGTCTCGGCTGCTCTCATCGGTTTATGTCACCCTCCTCCCTGTCACTTGTACCCTCAGGTGCACCCCCGTCCCCCTCCACCTCTCCTCCGTAATGATTTGGCAAAGCTCCTGCCAATCACTCAGGAAGCACCTCCCACCTTTAGTTTGTTCCGTGTTTGAACCTGGACTTTTTTTTTTTAATACGTAGTTGAGAACTGACCAATGATAACTAAGGGGCGGGGCCTGCGTGGGAGAGAGGCTTGTAACGCACTCACGCTGCTTCCGGTTTGTGCAGCGCCTGTGTTGGTGGCCTTGCAGTGTTTTGGGGGGCGGGAGTTTGCAGGAGGGGCGCAACCTGAAGATGAGTGAGTAATGGGCATTGCTATGTGTACAAGGGATAATACTCTGCCCCCCCCCCATTTTCGGCAGTACTTACTATTGGGGCAGGAGGCTAGTTATGTACTAGTTAGTGGTTGCCAGCGTGAATGCAGAGCCCATGTAATGCCATATATTGCTAATGGCACCATATATTGCTGTATGGTGTAGGCATAAAGTGCTAGGCTGTGCTTTACTGTGCCAAACATAATGCAAAACCGTGCCCCGAAAAATACCCTAATAAGGGTGCATTCACACCACGTTTTTGCTTTACAGTTCCTGTATACGTTTTCAATGTGAAAACCGTACAGAACCATATTGAAAACCGTATGCATTGACTCAATTGTAAACCGTATGTCAAATGATGCATCCGTTTTGCGTCTTGTATGGTTTTGTCCCTTTTTTTCCTGTACCCAAAACCGTAGTTTACCACTGTTTTTGGTCTGGGTTTTTTGTTTTTTTACATGGGAGTCAATGGGAACTGAACAGAACCGTATATGCGCACGGTTCCTTCCGGTTTGCACCATACGGTTTTTGACTTACAGCAGCAGGCACCATTAATTTCAATGGCCTAAACGTAGTCACCCAGTGACTATCGGGCCGATTTCCACTGGCATACACTAATTCAGTGTTTTCCAAACAGCATGTCTCCAGCTGTTGTAAGTAGAGATGAGCGAACTTACAGTAAATTCGATTCATCACGAACTTCTCGGCTCGGCAGTTGATGACTTTTCCTGCGTAAATTAGTTCAGCTTTCAGGTGCTCCGATGGGCTGGAAAAGGTGGATACAGTCCTAAGGGGGGGGGGGGGGGGGGGCCAAGGCACATCTGCCCCATAAGAGACCAGTATTACAAATGTCACATGGGGCTCTGTTGCAGATTTTGCATTTGGGCCCAGAAGCTACAAGTTATGCCTCTGAGCTGGAGACACATTGTAACACACTGCTTTAATTTAAAGGGGTACTCCGCCCTTATACATCGTATCCCCTATCCAAAGGGGACTGACCCAAAAATTAAATTAGCATGTCAGATTTACCATATTGTGAATTCCAAAAAAACGATTACACCACAAAATTGCGCAATTCCATGTTTTTTTTTTTCAATTTTGCCTTGCATATATATTTTTGACTCTATTATGATTAAATAAAGAGCGCCAATGAAAAGTACAACTTGTCCCACAAATAACTAAGCTCTAATACAACTTGAACAAAAATTAACCACACCTCAAGAATACCACCCTAGGGTACACAGTGAATAATTGTTTGAGACAGTTTTGAATAAAATGCAGATTTTATTAAAACAGCATTAAATCAATAAAAAACCTAAATGGTTAAAAATATCAGAGCAATGTCAGTGTTATCTTAAACTGTCATTGGGCCCTAATGACAGAATTAGAAAATGTATGTATAGCAACCACCTAATATAGGATATTCTGTAGATATTAAAAGTAAATGCAATTTAACGGCATATAGCAATAATCCAGAATTGACTATTAGTCCGGCACTTGTGATGGAAAAAGGCTGATAGTCCGGCACTTGTAATAAAAAAGGCAAAGTCACTTGATGGACTGATGTAGAAAATGCTGCCCACAGTTTTTAAACAAATGCAAAGTTCAATCTCCCCCTGGCTGCTGGTCCCGTACTGCGACGGGCCGATGGATGGAATTCTATATAAGCTGCAGCAATCCCGGCGTGAGAGCCTAGATGGACAAAGGGCTCCGGCAGAAGACTCTCTCGGGAGCGGTCCGTGGTATCGGCAAATACCTGGATGTATGTCGGACCATCGCTGGAGAGATCGTGGCTGGTTTGTGGTATTGCAGGCAGCAAGTTGGTAATGCGCTCAGTGGGAGAGGATGTTTGATGGTGGTACACAAAGTTCTGGGCCGGCTTCAGTCTAGGTAGTGCATATGAATCGTGCTCTGTTCAGATTAGGTATCAGCCTGATACGTATAATCTGAACAGAGTGGGGGGAAAACTTTTCTTTTTTTTTTTATCAACTGGTGCCAGAAAGTTAAACAGATTTGTAAATTACTTCTATTAAAAAATCTTAATCCTTCCAGTACTTATTAGCTCCTGAATACTACAGAGGAAATTATTTTCTTTTTGGAACACAGAGCTCTCTGCTGAATCACGAGCACAGTGCTCTCTGCTGACATCTCTGTCCATTTTAAGAACTGTCCAGAGTAGGAGAAAATCCCCATAGTAAACATATGGTACTCTGGACAGTTCCTAAAAAAGACAGAGATGTCAGCAGAGAGCACTGTGTTCCAAAAAGAAAATAATTTCCTCTGTAGTATTCAGCAGCTAATAAGTACTGGAAGGATTACGATTTTTTAATAGAAGTAATTTACAAATCTGTTTAACTTTCTGGCACCAGTTGATTAAAAAAACAAAAAACTTTTCCACCGGCGTACCCCTTTAAATTGTGAGGCATATTTTGTTGCATGTGCGTTTCAAAATATGCTGAAAAAAGTGAAATGTCATTTTTTCTGACTGTATTAACTCCTTAAGGACTCCGGGGGCTCTCCTGCCATCCTCGCAGCTGATTAGGACACAGTGATTTTACCACGGTGGTTCCGTTTAGCATCACTGAGCAGCCGGGATTCGTTTTTTAACATTTTATACGCCGCGATCAACTTTCATTTCGGCATCTAAAAAGTTAATGCTGGCATCACCGCAATCTGGAATCTTTGGCATTAACCACAGGTCCCGGTGGCTGATAGCTGCCGGGACATCCTGCTATGACGCGTGCTCAGCTCTGGAGCACACGTCATAGAAGGGGAGCAGGTACACCCTGCGTCCTTAAGGAGTTACATGGGGCTAGTTTGTGTCCATGACCAGAATTAAAGGAAAGGGTCTAGGAATGCTATACCTACCTGCAGTCTAGAGCCCCGCTCCTCCAAAGGTCCCCCTCTTCCAGCGCTGTCTTGCACTTTGAGGCGGGCCCGCCAGCTAGATTTAAATATTCATAAGTGCCCGTTTAGTGAGCGCTCAGTAGGCACGTTCACGTGATCATCGCTTAAGAATATCTAAATCCAGGTCTCCTGTTCACCCACACTTTAACCCAGTGTATCGGGTTATAGTGCGGGTGAACGGGTGACCGTTTTCCTTTAAAAGTGCTGTCCAAAATGTCCACGTGTGTAGTAGGTTCCAAAGCTACCCACATAATTTCTGCTCTGTCTTGCATGGTATATTTTTACCATTGGAGTATAGAAATACCCTTAGAGAAAGTGAAGAAAAAGTAGAGCCAGCAAATGATACACTAGGCCTAGATTTATCATTCCGAGACAACAGCTCAGCTTTCATATCTAAATGAGCTCTGGTAAAGTGAAAGCTGAGCTGTGATTGGTTGCTATTGATTGATAAATCTGAGCCTTACATGTGTGGTCAGAGGAGTAGACTACAAACGAGAGAGCAATGTCCTTAAAGAGTACCTATCATCATCCTAACTCTCCCTAATTCCCCATCCCCATTTGTCCCTGACTCTAACACTATCCCTGTCCTTTATTTTTAATAAAACCCCCTAGAAATACCTCTTTCGGTAGCTCAGTAGCCTGGTGTTTGTGAGGGGCGGAAGTGGGCGTGGCCCGGCAGGTGCAATGTCATATGATGCCTGCCAGGGCTCACAGACCCGATATCTACAATAAGAAGAGCAGCGCTCCACTGACTCAGGGCCAGCGCGCACAGGCTCTCTTTGTCGGGGTTCGGAGTCTGAGGACGCGGCTGGCCGGCCGAGTCAGGAACACGCCCCTCTGAAGTGTGAGCACAGCAGGCGGGGAGCTGTGCTGAGTCCTGGCTGCAGAGTGATTTCGGACTCATGCTCTTAGTCTGAAAGGCTTGCGGCCCCTACACATAGAAAGATGGAAATTCTTTAAATAAAACCAATTAGAAAAGTGTTCATTAGGGTGTAATCTGTCATATATAAAAAGTTTTTTTCATAAGGAGCATTCTGAGGAGTTGGTGACCAACAGTAGTAAACACTGCAGGAAACCCCAAAGAAGCAGTAGAGGGTGCTAGCCATTCCATTTAGTTGTAAGGTCTTTTTCTGTAGATTGTGGAAACCAGATTGTTAGGAGTTGAGATGAAAGTTAGTGGTGAGAGTGGATCAATCCTTCCAGGAGATAAAGCGGAGATTACAGACAGGCTGGTACAATATGTATATCAGAGGAGGGAAAGATAGCAGGTGAAAGGGAAAGCATAAATATTTTAATAAAGTGAGTTATGGCAACTGGGGAGAAAGAACGGGCGAGGTATAGGCAAGAAGAGAGGAGCCCGGAGACACCTTATTATGTTATTGGATCAAATACTGAGAGTGAACATGAGGGAGTGCAGAGGGGATGGTGATCCAAACTGCTTGGGGACTATTGTGGGGAGATTTTGTCAAATTAAATGTTAAATTAGTTGGCCAGGTCTGTAGCACTTAGGTGATAGGTGGCTGCACTTTAGAATTAAGAAGAGAGTGGAAAATATTAAAGTGTTGTTCTGGGTTATTAGACAGTGTGGAGAAACTACTGTTTCAGCCAATACATAGGGAGAAGGGACAAATGTGTACCCCTCCTCCATCTATTACCTACAGAATTTCTAATAGAACATTAGGAAAAGTCTTGTTGACAATATGCCATGCCCACATTTAGTGACAACCTCTCCTTTGCAGTGATGTCCATTCGGAGGATCGAGTGCATTTTCTTTAGTGAATTCCATCCCACCCTAGGCCCCAAGATAACGTACCAGGTGAGTGGAGATTCATGTTTCCTCCTGGAATAGTTGGTTGCGCAGGATGATGACGTCACCTTGCTCTTGGCAGGTACCCGAGGAATACATCTCCCGAGAGTTGTTTGACACTGTCCAGGTTTATATTATCACCAAACCTGAACTGCAGAACAAGCTGATTACAGTGTAAGTGTTAAGACCGTGGCCCTGCACCTTTATCATTGTCTACGTGGGTCTGGGTGACAGTCTGTATGTCGGTCATCATGGACTGTCCCAGCTGTAGACTTTACCTTGTTGTAAACCCATATTAGGAAAGAAGGGGTGGGGTATCTTTCTATGTTATCTAGACAGGCTTTCCATTCAGTAGACTAGGAAAGCTACACTATGTGAGATGTAACGGCAGACCGTGTGATTGTTACTCAGCATTTGCAGACATTGATATAAATAAGTGGTTGATCATAAATGTTTGTCTTCGTGGCTGCGCCCTATGAGCCAGTCTTCTGTTTTTTATTTTATTTGCAGCACTGCCATGGATAAAAAGCTGATTGGTTGCCCAGTGTGCATTGAGCACAAGAAGTACAGCCGTAATGCACTGCTCTTTAACCTTGGCTTTGTGTGTAATGCTAGAGCAAAGACGTGTGCACTGGAGCCCATTGTTAAGAAGCTTGCAGGATACCTCAAGACACTGGAGGTCTGTACATCTTCAAGGGGGCTTATACATAAACAGCATCACATTCATCCAAGTGCAGGGTGATTTATATTTTATATCCTGTCAGGTCTAGTCTGTAAGACAAGAAGGTAGAAGGCGCTCTGTGTGTAGAACCTCAGGAACAGGTAGAGGGGGGGGGGGGGGGGGGGAGAGAAGGGAACCATCCACAGCCGCTTACCAGATTAGGTTGTGTGAGCTCACACACAACAATGGATAACGCGTGAAGATAGTAACCAAGTTGTTCGCAGCCTTCCTGGAGACTGGTGAGCAATAAGGTGACTGGAGATACAGGAATTAATCCGGCACAGGAAGAGTAATTGCAGGGAAGCCGTAGGTGTAAAAGCCAGGTAGGTTTATTCAGCAAAGATGCAACGCGTTTCGCTGCGCATGCAGACTGTCTTCTAAGAATTGAGCACCCCAGTCCGGATCAACTGCAGTTACCACTTTTAATACAGGTGTACACGAACTTGCCATATAGCCACATTCATGTAGTGCAGTGCCGAACACTATCTCTATACTGCCACTCTTATGATTTGCATTGCGGGATGTGCACCAGATTCTTTACTGCAATCTACCTATCTGGTTCTATCACTTTCTACTATGCTTTCTTAGATGATTATTTATGTTTCTGTATTTTCTGTTCTCTTGCAGTTAGAATCTGGTTTCATCTCCAATGAGGATAGCAAGCAGAGACTGGTGCCCATCATGAGTGTCCTTCTGGAGGGGCTGAACTCTAATGGAGAATGCTCACTTCCTATAGGTACAGAAATAGGAGGCACTCAGTCTGTTGTGCGCTGCTTACTCACTACTCATTAACATCTTCTTTCAGATGAAAGTAACACAATGCATCTAAAGGTAATAGATTTGCGTGCTGCGCCCCCTACAGCCCAAGAGTATGATGTCCCAGTGTTTACAGAGGACAAGGAGGACTTCTGTAGTGCACAGTGGGATTTGACAACACAGCAGGTAAGTCACCTACAATACTACATTACCAAATATAAAGAGAATTTGTTGTATTAGAGAATCTCAACCTAAAGTAAACTTGCCTTCTTAAATATAAAGCCTTATAAAATATTTTTAATGACTGACATAGATTCTGGGCAGTGAATATTGACCGTTCATAGGGGTTATCACCCATTGTTCCACACATCCTGAAAACCATATAAAACCTACTCCTTTTCCACATGCAGCAGAAAGTCATGCACATTTTATTGTTTATTCCAATGTGTATTTTGATAAATATTGTATAAAGTTAAAAACTCTCACACCTGCAGATTTTGCCGCAGATCCATAGGGTGGAATTATTGCTTGATTTCCCCATGATGTCAATGGGAAAAATCTGCAATACATTTGCAGCATTTCTGACACCAAAATTGACCTTGTGTAGATATGAAATCTGCACCAAAGGTCAATTTTTGCCCAGCTTTGTGTGGATGACATATTAATCTTATCCCTTTTGTTACTACCGTAAATGCTGCAGATTTTCTGCATGGAAATTCGGTGCTGAAGGTTTGCAGCAAATATACTAGGTGTGACCCTAACTGTGCTGCCTGCTTGGTTTGTGTCAGTGTTCACTGCATCCATAGAATTCTATTTTTTACTGTGGATGCTGCATATGATTGGAACTGACAGGGCTCCAATAAGAGATGTTAAAGGGGTACTCCGGTGAAAACCTTTTTTCTTTTAAGTCAACTGGTGGCAGAAAGGTAAACATATTTGTAAATTACTTCTATTAAAAAATCTTAACCCTTCCAGTACTTATTAGCTACAGAGGAAATTCCTTTCTTTTTTGAACATTGATGACATCACGAGCACAGTGCTCTCTGCTGACATCTCTGTCCATTTTAGCAACCATGCATAGCAGATGTATGCTAAGAGCAGCATGGTGGCTCAGTGATTAGCACTGCTGCCTTGCAGTGCTGGGGCCTTGGGTTCAAATCCCACTAAGGACAACAATAGATAAAGAGTTATTATTATTATAATGACGTCAGCAAAGAGCACCGTGCTCGTGATGTCATCAGAGAGCATTCCAAAAAGAAAATAATTTCCTCTGTAGTATTCAGCAGCTAATAAGTACAGCAAGGATTAATATTTTTTAATAGAAGTAATTAACAAATATGTTTAACTTTCTGCCACCAGTTGATTTAAAAGAAAAAAAAGTTTTCACCGGAGTACCCCTTTTAACCCCTTAAGGACTCAGCCCATTTTGGCCTTAAGGACTCAGACAATTTAATTTTTACGTTTTCATTTTTTCCTCCTCGCCTTCTAAAAATCATAACTCTTTTATATTTTCATCCACAGACTAGTATGAGGGCTTGTTTTTTGCGCGACCAGTTGTCCTTTGTAATGACATCATTCATTATATCATAAAATGTATGGCGCAAGCAAAAAACACTTTTTGTGGGGAAATTAAAACGAAAAACGCAATTTTGCTAATTTTGGAAGGTTTCGTTTTCACGTCGTACAATTTATGGTAAAAATTACATGTGTTCTTTATTCTGAGGGTCAATACGATTAAAATGATACCCATTATTACATACTTTTATATTATTGTTGCGCTTAAAAAAAATCACAAACTTTTTAACCAAATTAGTTTATAATCCCTTTATTTTGATGACCTCTAACTTTTTTATTTTTGGGGGCTCATTTTTTGCGCCATGATCTGTACTTTTTTTTGATACCACATTTGCATATAAAATACTTTTAATAAATTTTGTATAATTTTTTTTTTTAATAAAATGTATTAAAAAAGTAGGAATTTGACTTTTTTTTTTCGTTCACACCGTTCACCGTACGGGATCATTAACATTTTATTTTAATAGTTCGGACATTTACGCACGCGGCGATACCAAATATGTCTATAAAAAAAAATACGCTTTTTGGGGGTAAAATAGGAAAAAACGGACGTTTTACTTTTTTATTGGGGGAGGTGATTTTTCACTTTTTTTTTACTTTTACATTTTTTTACATTTTTATTTACAATTGAATAGTCCCCATAGGGGACTATTCATAGCAATACCATGATTGCTAATACTGATCTGTTCTATGTATAGGACATAGAACAGATCAGTGTTTTCGGCGATCTTCTGCTCTGGTCTGCTCGATCACAGAGCAGGAGACGCCGGGAGCCGGACGGAGGAAGGAGAGGGGACCTCCGTGCGGCGTTATGAATGATCGGATCCCCGCAGCAGCGCTGCGGGCGATCCGATCATTCATTCAAATCGCGCACTGCCTCAGATGCCGGGATCTGTATTGATCCCGGCACCTGAGGGGTTAATGGCGGACGCCCATGAGATCGGCCATTGCCGGCGGGTCCCTGGCTGCGATCATCAGCCGGGATCAGCTGCGCATGACACGGGCATCGCTCCGATGCCCGCGGTTATGCACAGGACGTAAGTACCACCTCACCAGGACGTACATTTACGTCCTGCGTCCTTAAGGGGTTAAGGCTAGTCTAAGACTGAGCAGCGTATTTATCTACTTACATTTTCTCCCTCAGATTCTTCCATATATTGACGGTTTCCGCCATATTCAGAAGATCTCAGCAGAGGCAGATGTGGAGCTAAACCTTGTGCGGATAGCAATACAGAACCTCATGTAAGTGCTCTACAGGCGTAATTATGAAATGGCAGAGGTTTAGGGGGAGAGAGTAGGAAACAAAAGACATAATGGTGGGAAATCCCTTTAAATCTGACATTTGATAAATCAGAAAAAGACTATAACCCCTCTATAATTCATCTAGCAAATACTTTATAGTAAACACACAAACCATGATATGGCATAAACAGGGCTGGACAATTGCCCAGGGCCCCCATCCCGGAGGTGATCCCCAGAACTCTATAGGACCATAGGCACATTACATAGCAGTCATACAGTGGGAAAAAAGAGAGTGCTTACCTTTTTGGATTTATTTTTGCTATAACAAAACAAAATAATCCAACACCTCTGTGTAATGTGCAGAGCAGGGCTTGTGGCCGTTTCACATCCAACAGCACTTCATCAAAAATAAATCCATTAAGAAGACAGACCGTCCCCGGTGAGTGCTCTTGTTCTTTTTCTCCACTGTATGATGGTTTAATACTGAACTGTTATGACTCGAGAAGCATCACAGGTTTAAACTAACCTTTGTGTATATACAAATTTGGGCCTTGCTGGAAGCACCCAGAGGTGTGAGTGGTACTGATTATTTCTACAAGATATTGACATTACATAGCAGCATACAAATCCTTTGGTTACATATTGTGCAACAAGGCTGACATGCTTTGAGGTGAGTATAGTTCTTGTTCACAGCATATATCAACTAAATGACATGTCCAGATAGTAGTCTTGATCTTAATTTTTGGTGTAACTTCCTGGCCTTTGAGCCCTACAGTCTGCCTCCTTGGTCACAAATGAGCTTTGCTACCTTTAGATTTTTCTCTCTTGGCTGCCTGAATTCATGTTGTTTCTAAATGGCACTCCTCCACCTTATCTATTTAGATGGTGATTTAAAACCTTAATAGGATTACGGTTGCTGAAAAATATATCACAAATTGTTGACTTGCTTAATAAAGTAGTGCAAACATGCTTATGAGATGTCCTATTATGTTTCCTTGTAATGTTCTCTGTACTGACAGATCCCTGATGGGTATTTTGAATTTCCTATATTTTTGTTTTATGTGATGACTGACTATATTGCTTCCTCATTTTTTATTTATTTGTATTTATGATAAATGACATTCCCTTCTGCCTTCCCCATATTTTCCATTGTTTCTCCCATCCTACCCTTTGAGTGTCAAAGTGTACTTCATGTTGACACTTGTTTGCTGTTAAGGATTTGCACATCCTTGCTGCTTTTTGTATGCCTTATTATATATCAATAAATTTCTCCTTTTGAAACTAAATGTAAAAAACTGGCCATGAAAGGCTCTATCCTGCAAAGCTGACTTGTCACGGCACTACTAGAAAGTTGGAACAAACTTTGAGGGGGGTTTATCATGGGCACAAAATTTCTGCGCAGAGTGAAGCCTGCTGCACAAGTTTGTTGATGCTTGTTTTAACGCAAAATTTATCAGTGCACGCCCCTATATAAATTTGCGCAAGTGATAAGGAGCACCTCTGTGGCTTAACAAGAGTGAAAACTTTACAGAGATTTATAAGACAAGGTTGGGAGTGGGAAAGTAAGATGCACAGTGCAAAAGCACAACTGTCACCTTTAAGGGAAATTTCTTAAAGCGTAACACCATTGATTTGTTGCCATGCTCTCTACACATTTCGGCATGGAAAGATGCAGCTCATGCTGGGCTGTCAGTTTTCTGGGGCAACTATTCAATGCCTATAAAGTTCTGTGTACAAATCCTATTGTAAGTAATAGAATTCACTGGGTGTTGTACAGTTGCCTCAGTTCTCTCCGCACTGTGCAGAGCACATGGCATCTCGGTAGTTACACATTACAAATTTCTTTTTGAGAATGTTTTTCTAAGAATGCAGTTAGTTTCATCTCCTCCTAACTGCAGGTGAGAAATCTGAGGTTTTTGCTCTTTTGTCTGCTACTCAGGCGTATCTCTAGAGTTACACTTTAAACAATTTTCCTTGACCCAGCAACAGGCAAAAAGTTATAACAGTCCAGGAACATCACGAAAGGAAGTAAGTGCCACAGCTGGAGGGCAACAGGGTGGGGATCACTGCTGTAGAGGTTTTATATATAGTCTTATAAGCCTGACCACCATGCCTAAACCTCTACAGCAGTGATCCCCACCCTGTTGTCCTCCAGCTGTTGCACTTAATTTCCTGCCCTAATATGAGAACAATTTATCTGTAATTGACTTGTAATGCCTACTCAATGATCCTGCTCAGTAATCGGCTCAGGAGGCTGCAGTTTGCTCGTAGTTTATATACCAGCTAGTCAATGAAGTATATTTGTGCAAAATAATTATTTTGTGCATGATAACTTCAACAAATCGATCAGGAAAACAAGGCCCCTACAAGTGCACAGCAAAAAAAAATTATGAACCTAGTTCAGACTAAATTAAAACTAGTGGAAAAAAAAAAAAAGTTTTGTGCACGTTGTTGCACAATAAATATTCACACTATTTAGCAGGCGCACAGCAGTTGATAAATCCCCACTTAATGTAGAATAATGTATATTCTAGAGAAGTCCAGACCTCAAAGAAGCCTGGGGATGAATAACATGGTACTAACTATTTTGCAGATGATTCCATAATTATTTCCTTTTGATCTGGAAAAAAAAATTAAAATAATTCCCATTTATATGTATAATGGATGCTTCATGAGTCCAGAATATTCTGCTATTAAACAATGTCACGTGTCATATTGGTGATTTGTGTATTTGCTCGGAACTGAAATATATACGGTAGGTGACCATCGCCCAAGGGTGACAACTCTATCATTTTTTTCAGGGGTTGCAGAGGGTGCGGAGAGAATCATTGAGATAGTTACAGCATCAGCGACGTATGATGATAAATGTGATGTACTTGTTTAACACTTTGACCATCTAATAATCCACAATATTTCATAATCCAGTTTGTATTGGTTAGATGTTAGTTTATTTATTATAAGTTTGGCAGACTTCTGAATGTAATTTTCATTTCCTGTTCCTAGGTATTATGGGGTGGTAACTTTAGTTTCCATCTTCCAGGTAAGAATCTGTGAATTTGTTGGGCTATTTCAGTCCCCTGTCCAGCCTGCTGGGAGTGATAGTCTCCCCTGCTCTACATATCACAGCCTCCTTATCTGTTTTTTTTTTCCAGTATTCCAATGTGTATTGTACAACACCACGGGTGCAAGAGTTAATTCATGACAAGGCTCTGCAGGAAGAATGCATCTCTTATATTAGTAAACCAGGTAATAGCTACCACTTTACAGTGCTTACTTAATAAGCTGTTATATGTGGGTGCACTGCAGTAGCACTACTTCTGGCCATTTTCGAACACCTATATACCATTTGTTTGAAGGTTTTTCCCTCTACAGACTTCATTATTAATTTTCTTGTCCCTGAGCTAGCCTCTTTGTAGGCTCCCATATGCTATGCACACAAAAAAGAGGGCATCCTGCTCAACTATATGTTTATAGTTCAGCCTCAGCAGATTCTGCAGCAGCAGCAGCATAGAGGAAATTATAGAGCAGTACTAAGCAATGTAGGTGGGGGTGAGATCTTATACCCACTGTTAACTCCTGTCATCTCATTTTCAGTGTATCTGTTTGCTTGTTTCTCCTCAGCAACTTCCCACTCTACAACCGGATACTTTAATGAGCTGCTAGTCAATCTTCTATCACAGGATAAATAAATAAGAGAATGAGTTAAGAGGGGGAGCCTGATAAGCAGAGAAAGAAGCATGTCCCCCTTATATTACATTATTGATATATTTTATATTTGCTTTCACTATTAACTTATGCAAAGTTTGTTGAAACAACAGTGACCATTATAGATGAGCGAACTTACAGTAAATTCGATTAGTCACGAACTTCTCGGCTCGGCAGTTGATGACTTTTCCTGCATCAATTAGTTCAGCTTTCCGGTGCTTCGGTGGGCTGGAAAAGGTGGATACAGTCCTAGGAAAGAGTCTCCTAGGACTGTATCTACCTTTTCCAGCCCACGGGAGCACCTGAAAGCTGAACTAATTTATGCAGGAAAAGTCATCAACTGCCGAGCCGAGAAGTTCGTGACGAATCGAATTTACTGTAAGTTCGCTCATCTCTAGTGACCATTTTACGACAGTCAGCCTCTCCCCAGACTAAAATGACTGATATCAGCGAACAATAGATTGTATTCAGCTGTAATACAGTCAGCCTCTCACCTTTTAAATGGTTAATAACGGGACAATAAATTACACTGCACAACAATTCTAAACTTGCCAAACTTAGGGACGGATGATATTTTAGTTTTTCCATGCTCATTTCACTCATCCATTTTGTTCAGGGATCTCTCTTCATCATTCATTGCTCCTATCACTTGTCTGACTGATTTTCTTAGGTTTCAAGCGTCCGAGTCTCCGTGATGTCTTCCAGTTGTACTGTGGCCTCAGTCCTGGCACTACTGTCCGAGACCTTATTGCCCGGCACACGCAGCAGCTGCAGAGAGTAGATGAAAGGTCAGTGTGTTACATATTTTGTTTGCTATAATGATGCATACGCTCCAGTAAAACATCAGGAAACCCTGCAGCATTGTTTATAAAACAGGAAACTCATCCAGTTTGGGCTGATGAAGAATCTGATCCGAAGACTTCAGAAATACCCTGTAAAAGTGTCCCATGATGAGCGCAGCCCCCCTGCTCGCCTCTATACAGGAAGCCACAGCTATGACGAGATCTGCTGCAAGACAGGTAGTGGCCTCCAGTGTCCCCAGACAAGAGGCAATATTTAGGAAAGGCTTTCCCCTAAAGTAGTAAAGTATTTTGTATGAGCGGTGTTTTGCATGTATTTATGTGGAACGGGGTGTAGGACAGATGTTTCCTCTCTCCTCGTATCATCCTAACATATGGATCACAGTGCATCTCCCATACATTTGAGGGGGTCTCCAGTAATAAGACATAATAACCCTTCTATGTGCCTGATTTTATGTGGCTGATTTTTTATTTTTTTTGTAAACTTTTTTTTTATTTTTCAACATTTTTTCATTAAGAAAATAAGTTACAAAGAAAAAGCAAAGAATATGTAAATAACATGTAAATAAGGGGCTGATTGTTGTTTATATGGTGTTTTCTTACCTCAGGCATGAGTTATCGAGAGTTGGATGAAAGACTGGACTCTGACCCAAACATCATTGTGTGTATGAAGTAAAGGGACCAGTTTCCTAACCAGGAGATCTATGGAGCACATGACACCTTTCTGATATCATTCATGGATATGATTGTTTCCAGCGGAGCTCTAACTACAGACTCTGAATGATACAATGGTTTTGTAAATATGTTTAGACTTGTTCAGAATCTCTCAGAACCTTTTTCTAGGAGAGAACCAAAACGTTCCCTTGTTCACATTGGATGGAATAAATGCGCCTTGCTGACATTTTACCTGCTGGAGTGCCGTGGTGAAATTACTTTTTGCTATAGCTAAACCTGTGGGCCCCTGACCAGGATTTTGTTACCTACTTGCATCAGAACTGTGTAAATCTATCCTGTGGATGTGCTGCTTTTTTGTAGATAGATATTTATGGACTACATATATACCACCCTCTCACGGTGTTAAAGGGGTACTCCACTAGAATTCTTTTTTAAATCAACTGGTGCCAGAAAGTTTAACAGATTTGTAAATTACTTCTATAAAAAAAAATCTTAATCCTTCCAGTACTTATCAGCTGCTATATGATCCACAGGAAGTTTTTTTTCTCTTTGAATTTCCTTTCTGCCTGACCACAGTTCTTTCTACTGACACCTGAGAAAATAACAAGAAAATAACTTCCTGTGGAGCATATAGCAGCTTATAAGTACTGGAAGGATTAAGATTTTTTAATAGAAGTAATTTACAAATCTGTTTTACTTTCTGGCACCAGTTGATAAAAATTTTCTTTTTTCCAGTGGAATACCCCTTTTAAAGTGTACCTGTCGTTAACAAAAACTTTTGATATAATGCAGATACCATTTTATGTATATTTGTAATATACATTGGTTAAAAAATATGTATATTTTTGTCCCTGCACCTATTGCCTGTGTGTGTCTCTGTGAGGAGTCCAAATGCAGCAAGTGTGGGTGGACAAGCAGGGCTCTGTGCACCGAGGACGAGCGGGGCTCTGTGCAGTGAGGTTCTATGACATGCTCCCGGCTTACACATCAGGATGATTGACAAGCCAGGAGCCTGCACAGAGCCCTGCTTTTCCCACCCCCACTCTTCCTGTATTTGGTCTCCTCATAGAGACACATAGGCAATAGCTGCAGGTACAGCATTTTTCCACCCAAAAATGTACTCATTTGTTAATCAATGTAAATTACAAATATACATATATAAGTATTATCTACATTATATCAATTTTTTTTAAGGACAGGTACACTTCAGTTTCAAAGGTTAGGCTCAAGTACACAATGTAGAATTACTGTTATAGCTATAAATATAGATATGTAAGAAATAAACTGTGTGTATGTATGTATATATATACACACACACACACACACACACACACACACACACACACACACACACATATACATACACACACACACACCCCACCCTTAATGGGATTAGGTAGTAGGGTTAGATGCAAAAAATTAAATACAAGAGTTAATGTATAAAAAGTTATTATTGTTATTATTATGAGCTTTATAAGAAGAGATGAAGGAAACAGTCAGAAACTTTAATGAACATGACAAACAAAAACACACTATTTCTTACAATATTCTTACATTTCCATTAATTCTATATCTGGTCCCTATTTCCAATCTCCAGTGCCCTAAAATCTTCCCTTAGGCATTCTTCCAGACTCTACAAGCCTATCACATCCAACCATGCTTGGGTCTTTAAATCCTTAAAGGGGTAGTCTAGTGGTGAAAAACGTATCCCCTATCGTAAGGATAGGGGATAAGTTTGAGATCGCGGGGGGTCTGACCACTGGGACCCCTGTGATCTCTCTGAACGGGGCCCCGGCTCTCCGGCCAGATAGCGGGTGTTGACCACCGCACGACGCGGCGGCAGACACGCCCCCTCAATACATCGCTATGGCAGAACCGGAGATTGCCGAAGGCAGCGCTCCGGCTCTGCCATAGAGTTGTATTGAGGGGGTGTGTCAGCCGCCGCTTCGTGCGGTGGTTGACACACCCCCCTTCGTGCTGGCTGTCGGGGCCCCGTACAGGAGATCGCGGGAGCCCCCAGCGGTCGGACACCCCGCGATCTGCAACTTATCCCCTATCTTTAGGATTGGGGATAAGTTGCTCACCACTTGTTCACCACTGGACTACTCCTTTAACCCCTTAAGGACCAGGCCATTTTACACCTTAAAGGGAACCAATCATCAGATTTTACCCTATATAATGCTTGGCAAAGCGTTATATAGGGCAAAATCTTTATTTTCACCATTCCCGGGGGATGCTCCTGCCCCCAGGGATGGTGAAGATATGAAGTTATAAACTAGTCACCGCAGCCGACGTAAGTAGTCACCTGGGCGGGGAGCTCTTCTCATCTACTCCCGTTCTTCTGCAAGCAGCGACGCCCCCTCCGCTTGATTGATGGGCCGTGTCATTGCTCTGCTCCGTCTGTTCAGTGAGCGGAACAGTGACGCTGTCCATCAATCAAGCAGAGGGGCGTAGCTCCCGGCCGAAGAACGGGAGTAGATGAGAAGAGCTTCCCGCCCAGGTGACTACTTACGGCGGCGGCGGTGACTAGTTTATAACTTCATATCTTCACCATCCCTGGGGGCAGGAGCATCCCCCGGGAATGGTGAAAATAAAGATTTTACCCTATATGACGCTTTGCCAAGCGTTATATAGGGTAAAATCTGATGATTGGTTCCCTTTAAGGACCGGAGCATTTTTTTGCAATTCTGACCACTGTCACTTTAACCCCTTAAGGACCAAGGACGTACCGGTACGTCCTTGGTCCTGCTCTTCTGATATAACGCGGGGTTACACAGTAACCCCGCGTCATATCACGGCGGGCCCGGCGTCATAGTGAAGCCGGGACCCGCCTCTAATAGCGCGCAGCGCCGATCGCGGCGCCGCGCGCTATTAACCCTTTAGCCGCGCGCTCAGAGCTGAGCCGCGTGGCTAAAAGTGAAAGTGAAAGTTCCCGACTAGCTCAGTCGGGCTGTTCGGGATAGCCGCGGCTAATCGCGGCATCCCGAACAGCTGACAGGACAGCGGGAGGGCCCCTTCCTGCCTCCTCGCTGTCCGATCGCCGAATGACTGCTCAGTGCCTGAGATCCAGGCATGAGCAGTCATGCGGCAGAATCGTTGATCACTGGTTTCTTATGAGAAACCAGTGATCAACATAGAAGATCAGTGTGTGCAGTGTTATAGGTCCCTATGGGACCTATAACACTGCAAAAAAAAGTGAAAAAAAAAGTGAATAAAGATCCTTTAACTCCTCCCCTATTAAAAGTTTGAATCGCCCCCCTTTTCCAATAAAAAAAAAAAGTGTAAATAAAAATAAACATATATGGTATCACCGCGTGCGGAAATGTCCGAATTATAAAAATATATCATTAATTAAACCGCTCGGTCAATGGCATGCGCGCAAAAAAATTCCAAAGTCCAAAATAGTGCATTTTTGGTCACTTTTTTAGTCAGAAGATGACAATTTTAAACGTATTAATTTTCCTGCATGTAGTTATGATTTTTTCCAGAAGTCCAACAAAATCAAACCTATATAAGTAGGGTATCATTTTAATCGTATGGACCTACAGAATACATATCAGGTGTCATTTTTACTACGTAGAAACGGAAGCCCCCAAAAGTTACAAAACAGCATTTTTTTTTTCAATTTTGTCGCACAATGATTTTTTTTCCCGCTTCACCATAGATTTTTGGGCAAAATGACTGACGTCATTACAAAGTAGAATTGGTGGCGCAAAAAATAAGCCATCATATGGATTTTTAGGTGCAAATTTGAAAGAGTTCTGATTTTTTTAAAGGCAAGGAGCAAAAAACGAAAATGCAAAAACTGAAAAAACCCCGGTCCTTAAGGGGTTAAACATTAATAACTCTGGAATGCTTTTACTTATTCTGATTCTGAGTGTTTTTTCGCGACATATTCTACTTTAACATAGTGGTACATTTTTGTGGTACCTTGCATCCTTTCTTGGTGAAAAATCCCCAAATTTGATGAAAAAAATGAAAATTTAGCATTTTTCTAACTTTGAAGCTCTCTGCTTGTAAGGAAAATGGATATTCAAAATAAAAAAAAATTTTGGTTCACATATACAATATGTCTACTTTATGTTTGCATCATAAAATTGATGAGTTACTTTTGGAAGACACCAGAGGGCTTCAAAGTTCAGCAGCAATTTTTAAATTTTTCACAAAACTCACTATTTTTCAGTGACCAGTTCAGTTTTGAAGTGGATTTGAAGGGTCTTCATCTTAGAAATGCCCCACAAATGACCCCATTATAAAAACTGCACCCCCCAAAGTATTCAAAATGACATTCAGTAAGTGTTTTAACCCTTTAGGTGTGTCACAGGAATAGCAGCAAAGTGAAGGAGAAAATTCAAAATCTTCATTTTTTACACTCGCATGTTCTTGTAGACCCAATTTTTGAATTTTTACAAGGGGTAAAAGGAGAACATTTTTACTTGTATTTGAAACCCAATTTCTCTCGAGTAAGGACATACCTCATATGTCTATGTAAATTGTTCGGCGGGCGCAGTAGAGGGCTCAGAAAGGAAGGAGCGACAAATGGTTTTTGGGGGGCATGTCACCTTTAGGAAGCCCCTAAAAAAAAAAAACACATGGCATACCATTTTGGAAACTAGACCCCTCGGGGAACGTAACAAGGGGTAAAGTGAACCTTAATACCCCACAGGGGTTTCACGACTTTGGCATATGTAAAAAAATAACAATAATTTTTACCTAAAATGCTTGGATTCCCAAAAATTTTTAATTTTTACAAAGGGTTAAAGCAGAAAATACCCACCAAAATTTGAAGCCCAATTTCTCCCGATTCAGTAAACACCCCATATGGGGGTGAAAAGTGCTCTGCTGGCGCACTACAGGTCTCAGAAGAGGAGTAGTCACATTTGGCTTTTTGGAAGCAAATTTTGCTGCATTTAGGAAGCCCCTATGGTGCCAGGACAGCAAAAAAAAAAAAAAAAAACACACATGGCATTACATTTTGGAAACTAGACCCCTCGGGGAACGTAACAGTGTTACAGGGAGTACTTACACCTCACAGGTTTTTTGAACAGTGGGCCGTAAAAGTGAAAAATTTGATTTTTTTGCACTATATTGATAGTGTTACCCCAAATGTTTCATTTTCACATTGGGCAATAGGGCAAAAGGCCCACAAAATTTGTAGAACAACTTCGTCTGAGAAAAAAACATACCCATATGTGGATGTAAATTGTTCTGTGGACGCACTACAATGCTCAGAATAGAAGGAGTGAAATTTTGTTGAAATTGAAGTTGGGGGTCATGTGCATTTATAAAGCCCCCATTGTGCAATAACAGCCCTAAAAAAAAAAACACATGTGACACCATTTTAGAAACTACACCACTCAATGAATGTAACAAGGGGTACAGTGGGAAATAACACCTCACAGGTTTTTTGAAAAAATGGGCCATAAATTGAAAAATTAGATGTTTTTACACTAAAATGCTGGGGTTACCCAATTTTTTACATTTTCACAAGGGGTAATATGAGATATTGGGTTACAAATTTTTGAGGGCTTTTCCCCCTGACAATAAAAATACATCCACATATGGGGTAACGTGCTGGACGGGCGCACAACAAGGCTCAGAAGTCAGAGGTCACTTTGTATTTGTGGCCTATGGCATATCAGTAGCTGACGGTTACATACATTCCGAGGAAAATACAAAAATGAAACACCCACATGTGACACCATTACAGAAAGTACCCACCCTGAGGAATGGGTATTGGGGTAAAGAGGACATTTTTAATGCCCAGGTGTTTCCTAAATTTATTTTCCAGGAATGGATGAAGTGTATCAAATTTGGAAGTCATTGTACCCTGGACTGGTACATTGGAGCCGAATTCTGGGGAATGAAAATTAGGGCAAAGAATGGAAAATTTAGTACTCCATCGAAGTGTGATACTCCCTGAAGCAGCCTATGCAGTGGCCCGGATTATCTGGGCAAGTGTCACACTGAATGGTGGTGTCCCTCCGTCTCCCCTTCCTGTGACACACTCTGCATTTCTTCTGGGTTCGTCCTGACCTTCTAGTGTTGGGGAAAGTGTTGGCCCGAGACGATCCGGGGACCTAAAGTTCCAGAGGTGCTCTGACCCGCTCCTTGGCGGTCACCAAAGATGAGGGCCCTTAGAACTACCTCTTGGAACTGCAGTTATATCCCTGTGTTGCCATCGTACTTGTACAGTATAAAAGAGTTGTACATGGCAACCTGTACCATCTAGACCGCAACCTTTTTATACCATACACGTGTTTTCCGCATGGCATTATTTGGCTTGGGGACTTGATCAGAAAGATCAACTCCCCCCATATACCAATTGTAGTCCAGAATACAATCGGGCTCGAGGACCGGTCCCGCGGTACCTCGCACAGGGACAGGGGTGCTGCCGTTCCCATGAATAGTGGTGAGCATAAGGACATCCCTCTTGTCCTTATACCGGACCAACAACAGGTTCTCATGGGAAAAGGCACGGCACTCACCCCGGGGGATAGGAGCATGTACGGGATGGGGCGGAAGGCCTCTTTGATTCTTACGGACTGTCCCACAAGCGACTGTGGATCAGGCGGCGAGGGATGTGAAGAGAGGGATACTATTATAAAAGTTATCCACGTAAAAGGTGGTAACCTTTATCTAGCAATGGGTGCAAAAGGCCCCAAACGATTTTCCCGATAACACCCAGAGTGGGGGGACATTCTGGGGGTTCAAAACGTGAATCTCGTACCTCATACACTATAAACTTGCAAGTGTACCCGGAGGTACTCTCGCAAAGTTTATACATCTTCACGCCATACCGCGCTCGCTTGGTAGGGATGTATTGCCGGAAGCTGAGTCTCCCCTTGAAGCTGATGAGAGACTCATCAATAGCGACCTTCCGCTGCGGGACATAGGCCTCCCAAAATCTGTCCCCGAAGCGATTGATGACCGGCCTGATTTTATACAGGCGGTCATACGCAGGATCAGTTCGGGGGGGGGGGGGGGGGGGGGACATGCCGCATTATCAGCATAATGCAAACATCTCCGAATGGCCTCGAACCGGGGACGTGTCATGGCCATACTGTAGAGGGGTGTCTGGTAAAAGACGTCCCCACTCCAATATTGCCTGACACAGGGTTTTTTAACTAGACCCATATGCAGCACGAGGCCCCAAAAGGTCCTCATTTCGGCTGCATCGACTGGAGTCCAGCCGCTGGGTCTAGCTAAAAATGAGCCCGGGTTAGCGGCGACGAACTGTTGGGCATACAGAGTCGTCTGTGTAACCATCAAATTAACAAAGTCGTCACTGAAAAAATAACCGAAAAAGTCAATTTCAGTGAACCCGACAATGTTAATTTTGATTCCCGAGTCGCCAACAAACTCAGGAATCACTGGCTCGTGGTCCGCTGGCTGAGTCCAGACAAGTTCTCCGGTACGATGTACCAGTAATCTTGGCTGGGGGGCTTCACTAGTATGTGCGCCAGGGGGACTCCTACTAGCATGGGGCACAGGGTCAAGGGCAGAGGAGGTTTGCGGCGCCGCACGGCGTCGTCTCCGCCACCTTTGTGGCTCATCATCTGAACTAGATGACGAGGAGGACGATGAAATAAGGATGGTGGGGTCTTCATCGTCCTCTGAGATGCTTTCAGAGTCGGAGGCAAGTATGGCATATGCCTCCTCCGCCAAAAACTCTCTGCGGGCCATTACATAGTTACATAGTTAGTACGGTCGAAAAAAGACATATGTCCATCAAGTTCAACCAGGGAATTAAGAGGTAGGGGTGTGGCGCGATATTGGGGAAGGGATGGGATTTTATATTTCTTCATAAGCATTAATGTTATTTTGTTCCAGGAATGTATCTAATCCTGTTTTAAAGCTGTTAATTGTTCCTGCTGTGACCAGTTCCTGAGGTAGACCGTTCCATAAATTCACAGTCCTCACGGTAAAGAAGGCGTGTCGCCCCTTGAGACTAAACTTTTTCTTCTCCAGACGGAGGGAGTGCCCCCTCGTCCTTTGGGGGGGTTTAACCTGGAACAGTTTTTCTCCATATTTTTTGTATGGGCCATTAATATACTTATATACGTTTATCATATCCCCCCTTAAACGTCTCTTCTCAAGACTAAACAATTGTAACTCCTTTAATCGCTCCTCATAGCTAAGATGTTCCATGCCCCATATTAGTTTAGTCGTGCGTCTCTGCACCCTTTCCAACTCCGCAATGTCCCTTTTATGGACAGGTGCCCAAAACTGAACAGCATATTCCAGGTGAGGCCGTACCAATGCTTTATAAAGGGGGAGTATTATGTCCCTGTCCCTTGAGTCCATGCCTCTTTTGATACATGACAATATCCTGCCGGCTTTGGAAGCAGCAGCCTGACATTGCATGCTATTCTGTAGTCTGTGATCTACAAGTACACCCAGATCCTTCTCTACCAGTGACTCTGACAGTTTAATCCCCCCTAAGACATACGACGCATGCAGGTTATTAGTACCCAGATGCATAACTTTACATTTATCCACATTGAACCTCATTTGCCAAGTGGATGCCCAGACACTTAGTCTATCCAAGTCATCTTGTAACTTATGCACATCCTCTATAGACTGTACCGTGCTACAAAGCTTGGTGTCATCTGCAAAGATAGAAACAGAGCTGTTAATACCATCCTCTATATCATTGATAAATAAATTAAACAACAGCGGGCCCAGTACTGAACCTTGGGGTACACCACTAATAACCGGGGACCAATCAGAGTACGAATCATTGACCACCACTCTCTGGGTACGATCCATGAGCCAGTGTTCAATCCAGTTACAAACTAAAATTTCCAAACCCAAAGACCTTAACTTACCTGTCAGACGTCTATGAGGGACAGTATCAAACGCTTTAGCAAAATCCAGAAACACTATAGCCACAGCCATTCCTCTGTCAAGGCTTCTACTCACCTCTTCATAAAAGCAAATTAGATTGGTTTGACAACTTCTATCCTTAGTAAACCCATGCTGGCTATCACTTATAATACTATTATCCCCTATGTATTCCTGTATGTAATCCCTTATAAGTCCTTCAAACAATTTACCCACAATGCACGTTAAATTTACCGGTCTATAGTTTCCTGGGGAAGACCTAGAGCCCTTCTTGAAGATTGGTACCACATTAGCCTTGCGCCAGTCCCTTGGCACAATACCAGACACCAGAGAATCTCTAAATATCATGAACAGGGGTACAGATATTACTGAACTTACCTCTCTAAGAACTCTTGGGTGTAGTCCATCCGGCCCTGGGGATTTGCTTACATTTATATCACTTAACTTACCTTGTACCATCTCTACATTAAGCCAGTTCAGTACATTACATGATGTGTTACCAGCACTGACCTGGCCAATGTCAGCTCCTTTTTCCATAGTGTATACAGAACTACTCTAATGTGGATAGGGGGGGGGGGAACTTTGTGTATGTGCTGCGTGTGGTGTGGTGCGATACTACCTCCCTAACCCGCCCTAACCTAACTAAACTAACCCGCCCTAAAAGAAAATAAAAAAAATATATAAAAAGGGGACTTCTAGCGCAAAAAAAGCCCTGTGCCAAAAAAAGCGCTTATCTAATCAGTGGTGTGCACACTGATTAGCGCTTGTGGCAGCAGGGGGCGCAGAAGTCAGTGGGGGGTCTGGCCACTCAGCCCAGAACATTGGCTGGTGGCTTGTACACAGACACCCACACAAAAAACCCGAAAAATAAAATAAAAAAAACGCTTAACCCCGAAAAAATGCACCCACCTGAACCCAAAAAAAAATAAATCACTGACAGTGGTGGGACAGGCTGCACACACAGGTACGATCTGTCCACACAGTACACGCCTGCTACTGGTGGCACGGACCGCCTATGGGTGCAAAAAAGCGCTAGAAAACCCGAAAAAAGCGCCGGCACCACAAAAAAAAAAAACGCTGATCAGTACTACGGGACTGATCAGCGGTGGCTGGGCTTTAACAAACCGTGGCGGACCGCTCTTTTATAACTAAGAGGGTCCGCACACACGCTTAGGGGAGAAAAAAAAAAGATCCGCGCCAAAAAAAAAATGCTGGTGGCAGACCGCAGCGACCCAGCAGGGCCGGGGTCACGCAGCTAAAGGTGCTACGGACCCACGGACACCCACTGAGGTATGCCAAAAAAAAAAAAAAATACTTTTTTTTTTAACCCTAACCTGTCCCTACCTAATCTAAAGCTAACCCTGGGGATGGTGGGCAGCGCGGGGCCCCGTCCTGCTCGCCAGATCTCTGTGAAATGGCAGGCAGAACGGAGCAACATGCTCCTAGCCCCCACCATCCCCTCCCATTACACTGTGATTGGTGTGGCCACTTTGGCCACCCAATCACACTGTAGTGGGGGCGGTGGCAACAATGCCAGCCCCCAGTACAGCACTAATGATGATTGGTGGTGTATATTACACCACCATTCCTCATCTATATCTGGGTCACGGGGTCACACGTGACCCTGATGACCCGGAACCGCTGCAGAACGCCGGTAAGCACACTGCCGGGATGTCTGCTGAATGAAATCAGCAGACATCCGGCTCCGATCCCCGCCCGGCGAGCGGCAGGGAACGGAATCGCAGCGCATCGCTCGTCTGAATTGACGAGCGATGCGCTGCGATCGCCGACATGAGGGGTCATCATGACCACCCTGGGCGATATGCCGCGATGCCTGCTGAACGATTTCAGCAGGCATCGGGCACCGGCTCCCCTCCAGCTAGCGGCGGGGGGCCGGGATTTGACAGGACGTACTCAAACGTCCTGAGTCCTTAAGGACTCGGAAAAGGGGCCGTTTGAGTACGTCCTGCGTCCTTAAGGGGTTAAAGTGACAGTGGTCAGATGTGCAAAAAATGGGCGGGTCCTTAAGGTTAAAAAGGCGAAGCGGAAAAAATTTTATCGTGCAACAAAATTGAAGAAAACATGCCATTTTGTAACTCTTGGGGGCTTCCGTTTCTACGCAGTGCATTTTTCGATATAAATGACATCTTATCTTTATTCTGTAGATCCATACGATTAAAATGATACCCTACTTATATAGGCTTGATTTTGTATTACTTCTAAAAAATAAAAAATAAATCATAATTACATGCAGGAAAATGTATAAGTTTAAAATTGTCATCTTCTGATCCCCTATAACTTTTTCATTTTTCCACGTACGGGCCGGTATGAAGGCTCATTTTTTGCACCGTGATCTGATGTCTTTATCGGTACCATATTTATAATGATTGGACTTTTTGATCGCTTCATTTTTTCATGATATAAAAAGTGACCAAAAATAAGCTATTTTGGACTTTTGAATTTTTTTGCGCGTACGCCATTGACCGTGCCGTTTAATTAACAATATATTTTTATAGTTCGGACATTTCCGCACAATACCACATATGTTTATTTTTATGAAAAGAGGGGTGATTCTTACTTTTATTAGGGAAGGTGTTAATTTTATTATTAATTTTTTTTAACACTAAAAAAGAGGGCAGTACTATCAGACAGAAGAGAGCATAGAGGAGTATTATCAGACAGTAGAGGGGAGTACTATCAGACAGGAAAGAGCAATGAGGAGTACTACCAGACAGGAGAGAGCACAGAGGAGTACTACCAGACAGGAGAGAGCACAGAGGAGTACTACCAGACAGGAGAGAGCACAGAGGAGTACTATCAGACAGGAGAGAGCACAGAGGAATACTATCAGACAGGAGAGAGCACGGAGGAGTGCTATCATACAGGAGAGAGCAGTACTATCAGACAGGAGAGAGCACAGAGGAGTACTATCAGAGAGGAAAGAGCACAGAGTAGTGCCATCAGACAGGAGAGAGCACAGAGTAGTGCTATAAGGCAGGAGAGAGCACAGAGGAGTACTATCAGACAGGAGAGTGCAGTACTATCAGACAGAAGAGAGCATAGAGGAGTAGTATCAGACATGAGAGAGCACAGAGGAGAAGTATCAGACAGGAAAGAGCACAGAGAATTCCTATCAGACAGGAGAGAGCACAGAGGAGTGCTATCAGACAGGAAAGAGCACAGAGGAGTGCTATCAGACAGGAAAGAGCACAGAGGAGTAGTATCAGACAGGAAAGAGCACAGAGAATTCCTATCAGACAGGAGAGAGCACAGAGGAGTACTATCAGACAGGAGAGAGCACAGAGGAGTACTATCAGACAGGGGAGAGCACATATGAGTGCTATCAGACAGGAGAGAGCACAGAGGAGTACTACCAGACAGGAGAGAGCACAGAGGAGTACTACCAGACAGTAGAGAGCACAGAGGAGTACTACCAGACAGGAGAGAGCACAGAGGAGTACTACCAGACAGGAGAGAGCACAGAGGAGTACTACCAGACAGGAGAGAGCACAGAGGAGTACTACCAGACAGGAGAGAGCACAGAGGAGTACTACCAGACAGGAGAGAGCACAGAAGAGTACTACCAGACAGGAGAGAGCACAGAAGAGTACTATCAGAAAGGAGAGGGCACAGAGGAGTACTATCAGACAGGAGAGAGCACAGAGGAGTACTGACAGGAGAGAGCACAGAGTACTATCAGACAAGAGAGAGCACAGAGTACTATCAGACAAGAGAGAGCACAGAGGAGTACTATCAGACAGGAGAGAGCACAGAGGAGTACTATTAGACAGGAGAGAGCACAGAGGAGTACTATCAGAAAGGAGAGAGCAGTACTATCAGACAAGAGAGAGCACAGAGGAGTACTATCAGACAGGATAGAGCACAGAGGAGTACTATCAGACAGGAGAGAGCTGTACTATCAGACAGGAGAGAGAACAGAGGAGTACTATTAGACAGGAAAGAGCAATGAGGAGTACTACCAGACAGGGGAGAGCACAGAGGAGTGCTATCAGACAAGAGAGAGCACAGAGGAGTGCTATCAGACAGGAGAGAGTACAGAGGAGTACTATCAGACAGGAAAGAGCACAAAGGAGTACTATCAGACAGGAAAGAGCAATGAGGAGTACTACCAGACGGGAGATCACAGAGGAGTGCTAGCTCACCCTTATTTACTGGACTTTATCCATGCCTGTGCTTCAGCTTCAACAAAGCCAGGATTTTATAAGCCATGATTTCTATAAAAAGGAAATTGACGTGGATCTGGAGGGACAAAAACGGCAGAGCTTCCTCATGGAACAAGTATCGTCTGATACACAATGGCCCTCATCTACTATTCTAAACCCGACTTGTTTTGTCGTTTTTTTTTTTGCACATCTTTGTCTGAGACATGTCGCAGACATCGTGCGCCAGTCTGCGACACGATGCGACATTTTTTCCCCGACGGACCCGATGTGGATTCTCCCAAACCCGAAAAAGGGGCGTAACCTGACATTTCTGAGCTTTCCCACGTACTTATAAAGGTTTCCAACCCGAATTTGTTGAATTGTTGTGGATTTTTTCCCCGACAACTCAGAGGAGTTGGAAACCAAAACCTACAAAACCCATGTGCGACAAACAGGATGCAACATAATAATAAATGTGAATTCGGGTAGAAAACAGACATAGTGCACATCTACAATCTTGTATAATGATCTGATTGCTTCTCAGCATAATATCAAAAACTAACAGGTTGTTAGTATACATTTTTGATCAAAAAGTACAAGCCCACTCGCCACGTCAAGGCCACCTATTTAGACATAATAATAAATACCAGGGGGGAAAAAGCAATCGGGTAAGAAAGCAAGATAGACTTACAACCCGATTTTCTAAGTAAATGAGGGCCAATATGTGTGACGAGCAGATGGTGTGTAGTGAGTTATTAAACCACTCACCTTGCTTAGTTGTGTATAATGACACAACTGCAAATGCGCTTAGACAGTCAAATAGGTGATGCAGCCTCCTGGTTCCAGGTCTTGGAATGCTCCAGGCCGGTCAGTGGAATGGTAGGTTTAGGGATAAAAATACCAGGTTTCTGTGCCAAAAACCTGGTATTTTTTCCCCTAAACCTACCATATAAAAAGGAAATAAAATTTTCTTATGAAGTATATTGGAAAGGTTAATGTTTTGCCAAGATGCACAACATATGAATTTTTTTTTAATCTGATAGTGCCCATTTAAATTTACTCTGCACTTAACTTGGTTTACATATGTTATGTTGTTTCCGTGGAGATAATGGTTATATTTTGTGGCTGCAGGAATACTGCATGTCATCAGCCGAACAGATCTGTTGCCAGTTTGCCCATGTACCAGTATGAGGTTACAGGAGGACTATTACTATTGTGAAAGATAAGGCACAGCCACTGTGAGAGCTGACAAATCTCAGAGGTGTGATGTAGCACATGGCTCAACACTTGCATCATTCACAGTGACAATCATGGCCCTCGACACACATGCTTGATATTTACAAAGCAGAGTTCCATATTATATATTCACACTGCTGCACAAAAGCTGTCACCATAAAACACAAAATCACATCTTGGGTAATCCTCAGATGGATAGCATTTTAAGATTGTTTGGCTATTTCATAGTCATAGCTTAAAGGAGTACTCTGGAGCGCTGGTACTTAAAAAAAAAAGTTTACCTCATCTGATAGCTCTTTCAAAGACCTTTCCAACGATACCTCATTTGTCAAATTTGGCCCAGCCATTCTCTTGTAATTGCCACCTGTAGCAGTAAGCAGCCATGTCATAAAGACTACATTTCCCATGACTCCCTGTGCCAGCTTCCTGTTAGCTGCTGCTCTCTCCCCCTCCTCTTCCCCCCCAGGAAATTATAATAAATTATAATGAAGTGACGCCCACAGCTCCTTCCCTTGTGGTTATTTCCTCCCATCCTCCCCCTCCCAGCTCATCAGCCCTCTCCATGTGCCCACTGATCCACCCATCCATGTGCCCACTAGCCCACTGATCCATGTGCCCACTAGCGTAGTGTTTCCCAACCAGCCGAAGGCTGTCCGGGCATGCTGGGAGTTGTAGTTTCGTAACAGCTGGAGGCACCCTGGTTGGGAAACACTGCACTAGCGGTGTCACAAGAATGCCGCAGCACTACGCAAATAGCGTAGGGCTAACGTAGGCAGCGATAGGAGCCTAGCATTAGCCCTACGCTATTTGCGTAGTACTGCGCATGCGCAGAATAAATTAACTTTGGTGGAGTAGCCGACTCCGGGCGGGAGGCCGGCACAGCCCGCAGTGACTCATGGGAGCGATGAGTCACCGGGCGAAGATGGCGGCGGATCAAGAAGAAATACAGGTCGAGCGTCATCAAAAGACCCAGCTTCCGGCCGGAGAGAAAAGCGAGGAGAAGACCGGGAAGAAGACCGTATGAAAAACATGAGTATATTAGAATGTTATATAACTTTGCCTCATGCTCCAATTCCCCCATAAAAGGTTAGCTCCGGAGTACTCCTTTAACTAGTAAGCTAAGAAACCACTGATCTCAACTTACCCAGCTTTCCCAGACCCATGAACAGCAAATTTGCCTCTCTATGCAGTGACACACCCATCAGACCTGTAATTTCCTATAACTAGGCAGTTTATACATTTTGCAGCCTGAGAGGGAAAGAGTTGGCAACCGTCTTGTAAATTACCTGACATTTCATAAAAAAATGGAAACTGTGAATGTGAAGTGTCTGTAAAAAAAAAAAAACAACAACAACAAAAAAAAACCTGCATCAGATTCCGCCTAAAGAATAAGAAAGCACATTCTTTTGGCAGCAGAACTTCAGCGGTAGAATATCCACTGCTAAAATTCGTAGTGTACACTGTGCCAGCAATTGGATTCTGCTGCACCAGAAATTCCAATTGAAATTCCTAAGCGACAGAAATTCTGTAGTATGAGCATAGCCTTAGGGATTAGTTAGGAAATTGTTACTCTTGAACCTGTAGAAATAATAGAAGTAAAACTAAAATACTTTTTATTAAAATTCATGTCGTAGGTTAGTGCATAAGGCCATGTTGTCTGGGGGTTGGTTTTAAGTCTGATTAGGTGCCATCTGATGTAAAACCTGTTACTGAGTAACACCCTCTAATCTATACCCACTATTGTTTGCACACCACAAATGAAATAAACTGAGTAAGGCTGGGTTCACACCACGTTTTTCAAATATGGTAACCGTACACGATTTTCCGCAAAAAAACGTATACGACCGTATCCGAAACCGTATGCATAGAGAATGCATTGTAAACCGTATTCCAAATGTTGTGTACGGTTGCATCCGTTTTGCCTCAGATACGGTTTTGCCGATTTTTCAACCGTAGGCAAAAACGCTGTCGACCACGTTTTTGCCTCCGGTTGGAAAACCGTATGCGAACCGTATGCGGTTCTTTTAACATTGTTGTCTATGAGAACCGTACACAGAATTTCAGAATACGGTTGTATACGGTTTTTCTAATCCGTTTTTGGAGTTGACACATGCGCAGATTGGAATTTCAATAGAACAATAGTAACTTTATTAAATTGCTGGAAAACTGATTCCAACAAAATAGCAAAACCGCACGCAAAAACTGATGCAAACGGATAGAACCGTACGGGGAAAAACCGTATACGTTTTAATTTGGAGTCATACGGTTGTATAAGGTTGCATACGGTTTTTGCAATACGTTTTTTAGCGGAAAACCCTATACGGTAACCGTATTTGAAAAACGTGGTGTGAACCCAGCCTTAGATTGTCGGATCAGTAAGCACTGTTGCCTTTTTTTTCTCATTTTGGAGGCTTTTTTTGTTAAGCTGACTTAATACAAGTCATTGGGACCAGTCAAGATTTTTTTTATGCATAATAATTATGATAATGATGAGGATGAAGAAGACTACATTATTCTTGCTCTCAAAAAGCAACAAAAAATTTACAGAATTGAGGCTAATGTGCACTAAGCCGTAAACCAATTTTACAATAGCATAGTCCTGGCCCAACTGTGCGTTTGATCATCCGAACTAACAGCATCATAAATCCATGTGCTCTAGATGGCCCCATCCCCTTTGCTCCTAGGTAATGTGCAAATTAACTCTTGTCATGGTAACATCTCCTTTCTGCAGGTCTCCTACATGCAGCTCCTCTTTACCACTATTTCTCTATCCGATTTCTTTCTGCTGCTTCTGGTCCTTTTTGTCTGGCTTTCTGCTTGTCAGTATCTTCCTCCCTCTGGGTTCTTTTCTGCTCTATAGAGCAATTGATGGCCAACTCTGCTCTATAGAGCAAGTGATGGCTTCCTGCCTCTCAGGACCAGTGTGCACTTAGGTTCCGCATTCCCATTCGATCACCTTCCACCTTAAGATATAAGTGCCAACTCCCATTGCTCCTTGCCTGGGCAAAAAGGGCCCTAGTTCTGTGCCAGTAACTGTCCAGAGTAGGAGTAAATCCACATAGCAAACCTGTCCTGCTCTGGACAGTTCCTGACATGGACAAAGGTGTCAGCAGAGAGCACATCCTGTGGTTTCAGTGTGTGCAGCTGTCGGGTGTGGCTCCATTTGCTCTCCTGACTTCCAGGCAGAGAAGCAGGTTTTTACATCGGGCTTTCCCAGGAGCGTGGCAGGCTCCTTGGGAGGGCTTTCCTGCATGGAGCCTCGGGCTTCTACCTCTCATTCCCGGCTGGCGAGAGGGGGGAAGAAAGTGTCTACAGCCGGATTCAAGGTCGGAGTGAGACGTTCCAGCAGGGCCCGCAGAAATGTGGAGCCCACTCCCCTGACCGGATCAGAGAGACATAAGGCATCAGCAAAGACCAGCGGTCCTTCTGTTACCCCGGAACCCCAGCAATGGGGGGCACGGGGACCAAGGGAGTCATTGGCGACATATGGCTCAAGGATACAAGCAAAGATGGCGGAGTACGAAGAGCTGGGCAGGAAGCTGAGGAGTCTGAGAGAGGACCTGAGATTTGCCCGCTACCAGGCTGACCAGGGCCCTACAGGTAAGAGGCAGAAGTTCACTGCCCAGGTGCGGGCTCTGAAGATAGAGGTGGCGGAGGTGGAGGAGGCCAAAAGAAAAATCTCTGAGGGGGCAGGATTCCTAAAAGAAAAACTGGTTAATGAGGAGAGATTCAAGGAAAGGAAGTATGGTGCATGCTGCCCTCAGGAGAGCAGTGAGGAGGAAGGAGGGGAGGAAGATGGCGGAGAGTCGGCTGTGGGAAGTGAAATGGATGCCACCCCTAGTGTGTGTGAGCCCCAGCCCCCCCAAGATAGCTACCCTGAGCCAGCCCAGGTGGCGCTACCCTCCAGTGATAGGGAGACAGAGGAGAGCGGTGAGGAGGAGCTGGCCAGTGGGGGTTTGCTGCAAGCCATTATACAGCAGGAGTCCCCTACCCGTATGGAGGATTTTACCTTTGGTGAGGATCTCGGTAAAGATGATCTAGTAAAGAAAAGGAAGAAAAGGCAGAAGGTTCAGGAGACTGTGACTTATGTGTTTCGTCCTTTCCAGCAGTCCGGGCCAGCTGTAAAGTTGGTTCAGACTGCTGGGCCCCCCAAACTGCCAGTCCCCGTTTCTGTGGTGAAGCAGGGCCAGAAAGGGGGGTACAGCATGGCGTCCAAGACGGCAGAGGACGCTATAGAGCCAGCAAGTCCTATTGGGCTTAAGGTGAGCAGCCCTGGTGCTGCGGGAGCGCCCCAGGGTGGTGGGGGGCGTGTCCAGGCACCAGGGGCAAGCTATGCTACTGTTTGCTTGGGGAGCGGTTCCCCAGGTGTTGCTGGCACTGAGGGGCACTTCCCTGTGAGGGGGGGGAGTGTCCAGATAAGTGATATGTCTGTGTGCTTGGGGGGCGGTCCCCCGAGTGCCGTGGACATTACCGGCGCTGCAGGGCACTCCTCTGTGAGGGGGGGGAGTGTCCGGGCATCTGGAGTGGAAAACGGTCGGTCTGTGTGTTCTGTGGGTGCTGCGGGGCACTCTCCTGTGAGGGGGGAGAGTGTCCGAGTGCCAGTGCCAGTCTCAGAGCCCGTGCAGTCGGGAAGACATGGTGATGGCGTTGTGGGAGGAGCTGGGGTGCGCTCGGAGGGGCAGCCCCAGGCTCAGGCAGTAACATCGCCCATGGAGGAGGAGCCATCAGAGTCGACCCCAGCAACAGCAAAGCCAGCAAAAAAGACTCTGTTAAAACCGGCAGTACTACAAGTCCCAGCCAGCCCAGGATATGTTAGGCACAACGCGAGTGTAGGGGGTGAGGATGATGGGTGTGGTAGTGTTGTGAATGAGAAGAGTGCATGTGGGAGTGTTAGTGGAGTGAATAATGGTGGGAGTAGTGGTGGTATGAATACAAAGTCTGGTATGGATGATGAGAATTGTGGTGTGAATGTTGGTGGGTGTAGTGGTGTGAATGGTGGTCCTGGGTCTGAGTCTGGTTCGGCTGCTCCCCCGGTAGTGACTGCTCCTAGGAGCTATGCTCATGTCGCTGCCGGGGGGTCCCCCTCTCCATCCGGCCCCGGGGGTCACTTGCAGCAGCGCCTCCTGGAGGCTCTACGTAGGGGCGACAGGTCAATCGAGGTAGAGGGAAGGGGTGAGGTCGACCTGTCTTTCTGGATAGAGAGGCACGGTTTGGGGGCATTCCGAGAGTAGAATGGGGAGGTGGTCTGGTCCCTCCCGACACCCGGGCAGGACAATAACCGTAGGAACGTGGTCCGTCTGATTTGGAGGGGCAAGGATGTGTGCCCGCCTCGCGCTAAAGTGGTTGAGCTCCTCCTCCAGATGGAATTCAGGGCGAGTGACATCTTTGCCCTGATTCACCCCTATGGTTCGTTCGAATTTGACGTCAGTTTTGTTCGACCGGAGGGTCTCGAACTCTTCTGGTCGAACTACGAAGTGGCGAAGAATGAGCCCGGCTGGCGGGATTTTGCTGTAAAGGCTATTTCCCGTCAGAACTCAGTCAAGAAAGTGACCGTTTTGACTCTTAACGAGTCACTCTCCTGCTATGACATCATGACCTGGCTGGGACGGTATGGGGATGTGACGGACATGCCCAAGAAAAATCTAGATGAGCACGGGATCTGGTCTGGGGCCTGGACGTTTTCCGTCAAACTCAAGCGTTCAGGTAGTACAGTTGCCCACATTCCGTCAGCTACCTTCCTTGGACGTGACAGAATCCAGGTCTTTTACCAGGGGCAGCCTAAGGTCTGTCACAGGTGCGGTAGCCCCACCCATTTTAGTGCAGCCTGTACTGTACAGGTTTGTGCTTTGTGTGGTGGGGTGGGTCATCTGACTGCATCCTGCAGACAGATCCGGTGCCACCTGTGTGGTGTCCTCGGGCACCCTTTCAGCCGTTGTCCAAGCGCCTTCGCCCGTGCTGGGGCCGCTCCGGCCGGGGAGAGCTGTGAAGTTGCCCCGGCTGGGGAGGGTACGAGCAGGGATGGGGGCATAACAGGGCTAGTGACGAGGAAAAAGGGCCCTGCCAAACTAAGGCGGGAGGAAAATTGTAGGAGGAGTAGGGAGCTGGAGAGTGCCCAGGTGACTGGGGTAGCTCCGGCCCATGCTCCTGAAGCTGGCCCTGTAACCACTGAAGCCCTGGGGGAGAACGTGCTGGATGAGGAGATCAGGAGGCTGCGCAGAGAGGAAGGCAAAGTGGCCGACCCTTCTGATTCCTCCCACTATGAAAGTGTGGATGAGGAGAGTGGGGAAAGGCCAAAAAAGAAAGACAAGGGCAAAAGGAAAGGGAGAAAGAAGAGGTCGGAGCCCTCTGTTAAGCCTTGTACTACGGACCAGGTCCAAAACGGAAGCCTGACTGCCCCCCCTCTGATTGACCTGTCAAACCGGTACCTCGTCCTCGATACCATCTCCTCCCCCTCCTTGGAGGGGGAAGGTGAGGGCGGGGTGCCTAGGATGAGAGAGCCTCTGGGGGGAACTGGGCCCTGTCCTGCGGAGGCATCTTCCTCGGAGGGCAAGGCTAGACTGGGGCCGGATAGAGACGGGGACCACATGGACCAATCAGAATCTAAGAAAAGGTCCAAAAGTGGTCCTGCCCTTTCCTCTTCTTCAGGGGATGAGGGGGCAAAAAAGAAGGGGAAGCAGAAGTAAAGGTGTGGCCGTCTAACTCAATCACCCATGATGGCGGCACTCACCCCACTGACGCTGGCATCTATTAATTGTGCCAGTATAAAGTCTGATACGGCTAGATTCGCAGCCTTCAATTTTCTTGGCCGTGTTGAAGCCGATATTTTCTTTTTACAGGAGACCAGGTTGTCAGATCTAGCCTCTCTGGTGAAAGCCAGAAGAGAGTGGAGGCGCGGGCCCTCCCACTGGTCTCTTGCGGCTGAGCCGTATAGTGGGGTGGCGGTCCTTTTTACCGCTCCGGTTGAATGCAGACGGGTTATTGAGTTAGAAATGGGGAGGTGCCTGATCTTAGATGTCCTCATGAAGGGACAAGAGCTCCGGCTTATAAACATCTATGCCCCACAAACTAAGCTGGGCCGTAAAAATCTTTTTATGAGGATTAAGCCCTTCCTTTTTACAAGCCGGCAGGTGATCTTTGGAGGGGACTTCAATAATGTCACGAGGTCCCAAGATAGGAGAGGCTCCAATGGTCCGCTGGATTGCGATAGTGTGGTCCTTAATAATATAGTTAGGGAAGCTCGCCTAGAGGACGCCCACATCCGGAGCCCCTCAGGCCACGCGGGTTTCACCTATCATCAAGGTAGTCGCAGGTCTAGGATAGATAGGTTTTATTTGAAGGAGGAAGCCGTCTCTTCCGCAGTGTCCGTGGTTGAGGTGGAGTTCTCCGATCACTGTATGATTTTGTTTTCCTTGAATGTTTCAGAGACCCCCCGGATGGGTAAAGGTTATTGGAAGCTGAATTCGTCCCTCCTGGAGGAAGCAGAGATAAGACAGTCCTTTGAGGATTTTCTTCAGAGTCAGGTACCTTTACTGGGCCTTTGTAGTAGTAAGTCAGAGTGGTGGGAGATATTCAAGAAGCGGGTTGCGGGGTTCTTCTGCCAGCTCTCGAGCCTCAGGTCCCTGAACAGGTATCGCTTGTATCAGGGTCTGAGGAGGAAACTCGAGCTCCTTGTCTCGACTGGAGGTAGTCGGGAGGATATCTCCAGAGTGAAGTCCTTGCTGATGAGGTGTCAGTACGATAGGCACGCATCTTTGGTTTTTGAGAGGGATTTCGGGAAGTACCGCTCGCCCGACCCTTACAAGAACTGCAAGATGTCAGTGAGTAGTAAAGTAGTCTCAGGACTGGTTGATAGTACGGGATCCCTGAATCGGTCCAGATCAGGGATCCTGGAGGTCGTCAGATCTTTCTACTTGCACCTCTTGGGGAGGAAGGATCTAGATCGAGACAGGATGTCGGCTTTCCTGGCTGAAACCATTCCTGAGCCAGGGGTAGACCCCTCTCTTGATGTTTTGGCAGAAGATATCAGGGAAGAGGAAGTGAGACTGGCGATTGAGGGGCTCGCCCCTAAGAAGTCGCCAGGTCCGGATGGCTTAACATCCGAGTGGTATAAGACCTTTAAGGAGTCTTTAGCTCCCCTCTTGACCAAGGTATTCAATGAGTGTCTCTCCTCGGGCACTCTGCCAAAGTCAATGAGGAGGTCGGCCCTGATTCTTCTCTCAAAAGGTAAAGATCCCAGCCGTATTGAGAATTGGAGGCCCATAGTTCTTCTCAATACGGACAGGAAGCTTCTGGCCAAGATACTGTTTAATCGGCTGGTGAAGTTTGCACCCCGGCTCCTTTCGGGGGCTCAGCACTGCTCTGTTCCAGGCCGAAGCACTTTAAGTGCTGTCCTCAGTGTCAGGGAGGCAGTGGAGCGGAGTAGTGCGGGTCTCTGGAAGGGGTACTTACTGTCCTTGGATCAGGCCAAAGCATTTGATCGGGTGAACCACGAGTACCTCTGGTCCGTCCTCCTGAGGTATGGCTTACCGTGTACTTTTGTTAATTGGCTTAAGATCTTGTATGCCGGGGCAGAGAGTTTCCCACTGGTGAACGGGTGGTCTGGCCGCTCTTTTGAGGTGGGGTCCGGAGTCCGTCAGGGTTGTCCTTTGAGCCCGCTTTTATACGTATTCGCGATTGATCCCTTCGTCCGGAGGGTAGATCGTGGGCCGTTGGCGGGAGTCGGGATGAGTCTGGTGGAGCTGGATGTCACCCAGAGAGTGGTGGCGTACGCTGATGATGTCACTATTTTCGTCTCCTCGAGGGAGGAGGTCGATGTGGTGATGTCAGAGGTGGAGCGCTACTCGGAGGCATCCGGGTCCAAGATCAACCGGGAAAAGTGTGAAAGTCTCTGGCTGGGAGGGGGGGATCCCACGTTTGATCTCCCGTACACCCTCCCAGGGCCCCAAGACTCAGCAAAAATTCTAGGCATCACATTCGGCCAGGATGATTATTCCACCAAAAACTGGGACGGTAAGCTCCATGATGCCACTCAGAGGGTGAACCAGTGGAAGGGTTGGTCTATGACCCTCAGGGAAAGGGTGCACCTGATCAAATCATACCTGCTCCCCTTGTTTATCTATCTGGGCAGTGTATGTATCTTGCCAGATGCTTACTACACTAGGGTCTACAGCCTGTTTTTCCAACTGTTATGGGGGAACAGGTTGAATCTAGTCAAGAGGGAGGTTACGTACCGTACGAGGAGACTAGGGGGTTTATCTATGGTAAACCCTGTGGTGTTCTTAACCAACACCTTCTTGAAAGCTAACATCTCGAACCTCTGGAAAGAGAGGGCTCCTCCGTGGGTACTTTCCTGCAGGGAATGGTTTCGGCCTTTCTTCCAGGAATGGGAGAGAGGAGGGCAAGTGAAGGACCTCCGTACACCACATGGATATCTTCCGGCTTACGCTACCCCGACTCTGAAGGCGATACGTCGGTGGGGTCTGGGAGTGTGGGAAATCAGGACCCAGTCAAGGCAGTTCCTTGACAAACGGGTTCTGTTGACCCACTTCCAGAAGCCTCTGGCGCTCAGGGACTGCCCAGGTCGGGATCTGAGGGTGGGGTTGTACCTTTTAAACTTGAAAAGGATCCCCCAGAAGTTTTGGGACTTGGCCTGGCGCTGCTTTCAGGGGAAGCTAGGTGTAAGGGACAACCTGAAGTACAGGAACTCTGATGACCGGGGGTGTCCACGAGACCGGGGGTGGACACGCTGGAAAGCATGGACCACTTCCTGCTTCATTGTCCCTTTAACGTAGGGGTCTACAACCGGGTGGGCGCTTCCATCGGCTGGAGTCAACTTGCCGGCCTTACCTATCCAGAGTGGGCTTATGGGGCATTCAGGACCCTCGGTGGCCGAGATCGGGGCACTTTATTTTTAGTCAGCTTAGTGGTTAAGTATCACACGTGGAATGCACGGTGTTTAGTGTCCACCCAGCAGAAAGTCCTCTCCGAGGTGGAGGTCTGTAGGAACATCACCGGTGACCTCGGGAAGATCAGGTCTTTGGAGTATGGCAGTCTTGGTACCAGTAGGGCTTCTCTCCTATGGAGAGGGTTTTCTTTTCATGTGCCCTAGGTACTAGACCTTTTTGGTAGAGTACCTTTATTTTGGTTAGGGACAGGCATACAGGGATAGAGATAGGGTGATAATAGGGTCAGTTTTAATGAAGGGATAGAATTAGGGAGAATAGTAGGGGGAATTAGGGAAAGAGTTTACATTTCTTCAGTGTATCAGATCTGCCATCCTTCTCCCTGGTGGTGGGCTGTTGCATGTGCACCATAGCTTTTTGTTTTGTTTACAGCTGATATGGTATGAAGGGCTTACAGGCACTGAACTTGGGCCTAAATTGGGTTGTGGTCTTGTATATAAGGTTGTATTTAGTTGGTTGGTTGGAGTGCTAGGTGGGGAGGGGGTGTTTTTTTTTTTTTTTTCTTTTTCCTCCTTAGGGGATCTGACATGGGTCAGTTAAGGACTGGACTTAAGAACTGTACGAACGGTTATGGACTGACCCATGTACAGGAGGGGTGGTGTGGGAGAGGGCACAGTTTTAGTGTAGGATTTATTTTAGGGTTTTTGTAGGTATTTTTGTGAGGCACATTTATTATATTTGTATGTATACTGTGCTATGTTTATTGTTTTATATTATTTATTTGTTGGTATAGTGTGTCATGTATTTTGTTTTATATTGTTGCATTAGCCATAAGAAAAGGGCAGTCGGACCAGTTGTAGTTCTGTATTATTATTATTATTATTATATGTAGGTGTTTTTGTCTGTGTATATATAACTTATTTAAAAAACGTTTTTATTTTTTTATTTTTTTTTTATTATATATATATATATATATTTATATATAGGAAATTATTATTATTTTTTTTTTGATAAGCCAAGTTGTGCTGTTATGTTCATTCTCAATATGTGTGTGTGTGTGTGTTTGTTAGTTTTGGAGATTATGCGTGTGTTATGTTTTTTGTTGCTTGATTTATTTATTTATTTATTTTCCCAAGTATGGATCATTTTGAGTTATAGCCAGGTGGTGCTGAATTTTATGTTGGTTTATTTATTTCATTTAATTAGCCAAGTTGAGCTAATTTAATTTTTGTATTTTTTTTATTTTTATTTATTTTTTTTAAATAATTTTTTTTTTATTTTTTACATTTTTTTTTTTATTTTTTTTTTAATTTTATTTTTTTATTATTATTATTATTTTTAATGTTATGTGTGTGAGTGTGAATTTCATAGTTTGCTTAGGTGTATAGGTATAGTATAGTTGTAGTTTGGTATATTTTACAATTTATTAAAGCTGGGCTGGCCGGTTAGGCAGGGTTTTATTTTATTTTGCATTTCTGTTGTAGCTGGTTAAGCTTTTTTTGTGTTTTTGTTTTTTGGAATTGTTTTGTATTTTTATAATAAAAAAGAGTGTCAGCAGAGAGCACTGTGGTCAGACTGAAAAGAACTACACAACTTCCTCTGTAGTATACAGCGGCTGATAAGTACTGAAAGGATTAGGATTTTTTTTTAGAATTTACAAATCTGTTTAACTTTCTGGCACCAGTTGATTTGAAAAAAATTGTTTCCCACCAGAGTACCCCTTTAAGCAAAGGTGTTCTACAGATTTATTTATTTCATACCTGACCTGGCTTGTTTCTGACCTCATCTCATTGCCTACCTTGACAATCCTACAAATTGAGGAAACTCTTCCTGCTCTGACCCTGGCCTATTCACTGTAGTAACTGAACTCTGCAAACTCTCCCCTCATTACTACGTTTACTGTCTACTGCTTTGGTGCCCTGTTTAGATTTCTCAGCTGCTGCTAACATTGTATACACTATTCCTGTAATGGGACATATCCCAGTAAGATGTCAAAAGTTTTTCTAAATGACTGTGGCAGTTTAAATATACAAAAACATTGTCTAAAGCGAACACCAGAAAGAATACGTGAATATATATATATATATATATATATATATATATACGTGTGTGTGTTGTGTGTAAACATATATATATATATATATCACTAGGCTAAGTGCTAGACGCTGGTTAGCTCAATTAAATGGAGCTAATCTGTGTCCATGCAAGCTATGTGACATTTCTGAGGCTAATATGGGAAGTTTTGTCGTGTATGGCACAGTTTAATTGTTCCCTCTGGAAAAATCCACTGTGTGAACAAAGCCTTATAGCAGTGTTTACAGTATCATAGAAAGACACAAGCATTTACATGCGCACCAATTTACAGACAAACACAACCATGAGTACTTACACAATGACTTATACACACAATACACTAACCTCTGTGTTAGCTCATCCCTCTACTTGACAGGTCTTCATCCTTGGCCAGACAGCTATGGAGGGGTCAGGGGCACAGATAACAATACAGCTTAGAGGCGGTGACAGGGGACCCACAGCACAGGCTCTTCCTAAGCTTCAGTGAAGTAAGGCCATCGCACTCTAACCCTAGAAGAAGCCTTCTGCCCCCTAGAAAAAGGGAATGCCTTGCGATAGTCCTTGCGCACTTTTTGTCTGACACACTCTGCTTTTTTAATGCATCTGGGTAATAGGACTTGTTTTCTGCGAAAAACAATAGTCCTCAGTGTCATGGAAGAGCAAGGGTAAACAAACACCAGGCCCTTCTGTTTTGGGTGTCAGTAGTGGATCTGTACTAGAATCGCGGTCCAGGTTCGATCTTTGTTGTGGTCCTCTCTCTTTTGTTTGTCCACAGCCGGATATTGCCTTTATTTTTGTAACAATTATTGAAGCACCTATGGGTTCTATGTGTATAGAACCTTATGAGGCTCCAAAAAGTGTGCAAAAAACATGAAAACACATCTGGCAGGGAGCTGTGGCACAGGTACATTATACAGCAGGGTCTGCAGAAAAGTCAAAGGTTATTGCTATATATAGGGAACACCAGTCCCAAAACTGCACAGCAACTCTAACCATTAAAACAATTCACCCATCATGGCTAAGCATCGTCTATACCAGTAACATCATCTATACCATTCTTTTGTGCTGCGTTTGTGCCGCAAAAATGAACGTTTGCGCCGGTTTGGTTCCTGACATATGACGCATTAGATTTTTATGAAGCCCCGCCCACTTTCCACCCCATGTTCTTACATTTTAAAAACAAATGCACCATTCGTTTGTGCTGTGTTTGTGTTGGCTTGTGCTGCAAAAATTAAAGTTTGTGGCGCTTTGGTTTCCGAGATATTGTGCACTCAATATGCTAAATGTACGTCCTGGTGCGGTGGTACTTAAAGCACCAGGACGTACAATTACGTCCTGTACATGACCGCGAACATCGGACCAATGCTCAGGTCATGCGCGGCAGGTCCCGGCTGCTGTCAGCAGCCAGGGAGCCGCCGGTAATGGCGCAAATCAGCGATCGCTCTGATGAGTACCATAAACCCCTCATATGCTGTGATGAATACAGATCACAGCATCTGCGGCAGTGCGGTCACCAAAATGGATGATCGGATCGCCCGCACCGCTGCCGCAGGGATCCAGTTATCCAGCATGGCAGCCAGAGGTATCCTCACCCGCCTCCAGCCGTCTCCCGGGGTCTTCTGCTCTGGTCTGAGCTTGCTGCTTTTTTGTAACATTTTATTCCCCAAAAAATGTATAAAAAATGTATTAAAAGTTTAATATATGCAAATGTGGTATCAATAAAAAGTACAGATCACGATGCAAAAAATTAGCCCTCATACTGCCGTTTATACGGAAAAATGAAAAAGTTATAGGTCAGTAAAATAGAGGAATTTTGAACGTACTAATTTGGTTAAAAAGTTTGCAATTTTTTTAAAGCGGTACAATAATAGAAAAGTATGTTATCATGGGTATCAATTTAATCGTATTGACCCACAAAATAAAGAACACATGTAATTTTTAACGTAAACTGTACAGAGTGAAAACGAAACCTTCCAAAATTTGAAAAATTGTGTTTTTCTTTTCAATTTCCCCACACAAATTGTATTTTTTTGGTTGCACCATACAGTTTATGGTAAAATTAGTGATGTCATTATAAAGGACAACTGGTTGCACAAAAAACAAGCCCTCATACTCGTCTGTGGATGAAAATATAAAATAATTATTATTTTTAAAAGGCGAGGAGGAAAAAACAAAAATGTCCTTAAAGGGGTACTCCCATGGAAAACTTTTTTTTTAAATCAACTGGTGCCAGAAAGTTAAACAGATTTGTAAATTACTTCTAATAAAATAAATCTTAATCTTTCCAGTACTTTATAGGGTCTGTATACTACAGAGGAAATGCTTTTCTTTTTGGTACACAGTGCTCTCTGCTGACATCATGAGCACAGTGCTCTCTGCTGACATCTCTGTCCATTTAAGGAACTGTCGAGACCAGCATATGTTTCCTATGGGGATTTTCTCCTACTCTGGACAGTTCTTAAAATGGACAGAGGTGTCAGCAGAGAGCACTGTGCTCATGATGTCAGCAGAGAGCTCTGTGTTCCAAAAAGAAAACAATTTACTCGTAGTATTCTGCAGCTAATAAGTACTGGAAGGATTACGATTTTTTAATAGAAGTAATTCACAAATCTGTTTAACTTTCTGGCACCAGTTGATTTAAAAAAAAAAAAAAAAAAGTTTTCCACGGAAGTACCCCTTTAAATTTTAAAAACAAATGCACCATTCGTTTGTGCTGCGTTTGTGATGCAAAAAATGTAAGTTTGTACCGCTTTGGTTTCCAAGATATAAGCCATGCGCAATGATAACGTCTCGCTCATGCCTTGCCATGAGGAAAGAAGGAAGACAGAAGAAAAGGCCCTGTCTGCTTGGGAGTGTAGAGGAGATAAGTATATGTATTTTTATTTTTGTGAGGGGGCACCTATCTACCTACTGGAGGATAACTATATGTGGATGACTATCTACCTGGACAGAGGGACAGTTATCTACTAAGTGGCTGACAGCTAATTATCTAGTGGTAGGATAATTACTTATAAGGGAGGCAATTATCTTATCTAATTTATTGTGAGACAACTCTTTACATATTGGAGGTGGAAACTATTTACAAGTGGGGCAATTGACTACCTAGTGGGGAACGACCTTCTACATACTACAGGTGCCACCATCTACCCTACTTGGGGAGGGGGGACAACTATCTACTTACAAGGGGGCACTTACCTACATATGGGGCCATATTAACATTTGGGACACTGTGGGTAGGGAAAAATGAGAATAGTTTTGGAAACGTAGAGAGACAAAGATGTTTGTTCAATAGATTCTAAGGAGACTAGTTGTAGTCAGAATAAATCATCATGACAATCGGGGGGGATGGAGAAGAAAAGGGAAGAGGCCTTGGTATAAACAGTTTTATGCAGAAACAGAATGGTCATAATATTTCGTCACTATGTGGTGGTAATATATGGTCATGGCGTGGTGGTGTTATTTGGCCTTTTTATAACCCCTTAACGAGTACCTGTCATCAACTAAACTTTCCCTGATCCCCCTCCCCATCTGTCCCTTACTCTAACTATGCCTATCCCTGTGTTTATTGAGGTTTGAAACGCTGTGGAAATACCTTTTTTTTAATCCCTCTTCATTAGCTCAGGAGCATTGTCCTTCTGAGGGGTGGAAGGAGGCGGGTCCCAGCAGGCATGATGTCACATGAAGCCTGGCCGGTGCAGTGCCGTAGATTGTAATTTGCCATAGATTGTGATGGAGTGACTCAGCAGTTTTCCCTGCTCAAGCGCTCCGCCTCCATTACAATCTATAGGCTGACACTCGCACCCCCCCCCAACCATTGGTTACTGCGGGGGGGGGGGGGGGGGGGTGCGAGTGTCACGTGACATATTTAATCATCAGGCATCGCAGCTCACACAGTCTCACTTGGGCTATCACAGGGAGAGGATCTCTCCCTGTGATAGCCCGAAGCTGCACGGAGCTCTCATGGCCTTTGTTGCCCGATTCGGAGAGCGGTATCGGGCCACAGAAGCTAATACTTTTACTGTTTTATTGTCACCCCCAGCGCGCTCGTTCGCCACTGCTATGGGGATCCCTATGCCCGATAGTGGCGTTATCAGCTTGTCACCCGCCAGCGCGATCGGGATCCCTATGCCCGATAGCACTGACAACCGCTTGCCTCCTCGCCCGCTGCTCTGCTCCCCGTCCCCTGTTAACTCTCAGGGAACGGGGAACAGAAAGTAGAGCAGCAGGCGCAGCACTACGCAAATAGCATAGGTAGGTAGCGTAGCCGTAGATTAGTGTAGGTTGTAATTTAGCATAGTTTAGTATTAAAAGTGAAAGGGGGTTAGGCACCACAACTCCCAGCATGGGAGTTGTAGTTTAGGACAATAACTCCCAGCATGCCCAGACAGCTAAAGGCTGCCCAGGCATGCTGGGAGTTGTAGTTTAGCTTAGATTAGACAGCGAAGGGACTACAACTCCCAGCATGCCCAGACAGCTAAAGGCTGCCCAAGGCATGCTGGGAGTTGTAGTTTAGGACTACAACTCCCAGCAAGCATTCCCAGATAGCTAAAGGCTGCCCAGGCAGGCTGGAAGTTGTAGTTTAGCTTAGATTAGACAGCAAAGGGACCACAACTCCCAGCATGCCCAGACAGCTGAAGGCTGCCCGGGCATGCTGGGAGTTGTAGTGCAGTGATGGGACCACAAATCCTAGCATGCCCAGACAGCTGAAGGCTGCCAGGACATGCTGGGAGTTGTAGTTTAGCTTAGATTAGACAGCAAAAGGACTACAACTCCCAGCATGCCCAGACAGCTAAAGGCTGCCCGGGCATGCTAGGAGTTGTAGTGCAGTGAAGGCACCACAACTCCCAGCATGCCCAGACAGCTGAAGGCTGCGTGGTGATGCTGGGAGTTGTAGTGCAGTGAAGGCACCACAACTCCCAGCATCACCACGCAGCCTTCAGCTGTCTGGGCATGCTAGGATTTGTGGTCCCATCACTGCACTACAACTCCCAGCATGCCCGCGCAGCCTTCAGCTGTCTGGGCATGCTGGGAGTTGTGGTCCCTTTGCTGTCTAATCTAAGCTAAACTACAACTCCCAGCCTGCCTGGGCAGCCTTTAGCTGTCTGGGCATGCTGGGAGTTATAGTCCCTTCGCTGTCTAATCTAAGCTAAAAACTAAGGTGAAAAACTTTATTTATTTTTTTTAAATCAACTGGTGCCAGAAAGTTAAACAGATTTGTAAATTTCTTCTGTTTAAAAATCTTAATCCTTCCAGTACTTATCAGCTGCTGTATGCTCCACATGAAGTTCTTTTCTTTCTGACCATAGTGCTGACACCTCTGTCCCTGTCAGTTCCTGACATGGACAGAGGTGTCGGCAGAGAGCATTGTGGTCAGACTGGAAAGAACTACACAACTTCCTCTGGAGCATAGAGCAGCTAATACGTACTGGATTTAAGTAACCCATTAGGGTCTATTCACACGTCCAGTATTCTGCACAGATTTGATGCGCAGGATTTCAAGCTGTGTTCAGTTTACATAGAAATTTGCAGCAGAAAATCCTGCGCATCAAATCTGCGCAGAATACTATAAGTGTGAATAGACCATTAAGGGGTTAAGAGGCACCCTGCACCGCTAGAGAACTACGGGCACATTACTGCATTTTGCGCACATTTTAGACGACTGCAGTAGTGTGGACGTGGCCCTGTAGCTATTCAGGCTGCACAGAGCACATAGAGCGGCACAGACACGCCTATATTGCATCTAAAATGGTTAGAGGACTGTAAGTACCAGCATGTCTCCCCCTTCTACCGTAAGTCACACGTCGTCACTTTGGATTTCCCGCCCTTCTCGTTTAGTGCGTGGTCACATGATGCAGTGACGTCAGGCGGTCTATCACATGACCCCGTGTGACAGGTACGGGCATAGCAGTGCCAGGGACAGGTGAGCCGCCTCCTCATCCTCCTCCTCCTCCTCCTCCTCCTCCTCCTCCTCCTGCTGCTGTGTCTGCTCGCCTCACCGCCGGCTCCTCCGCTCCTCTCAGGTCTCCGCCGCTGTGTCCGGGATGGGCTCAGTACCGGAGTGGGTGCTTATCACCCTGATCGCCACGCTGGTCGCCCTCCTCCTCCTCACGCTGTTCGGGCTGGCTGTGTACTCGGGGCTGCTGACTGAGGTGGAGGTGAGAGCCGGGCCGCCCCCAATCCGTGGGGTGGTCGTTGCCTACAAGTTCCGTGTGGGGCCCTATGACGAGAGCGGGAACCTGTATACAGAGAGCGTCAGCCTGGCCCCCAAACTGGTGTCCGTAGGGGTCTACTACGACAACCCCATGAAGGTGAGAGGGGCCCGGGGTTCACATGGTCAAGCGCGGGGCTGTCATGGCATGGTGGCAAAGGGGGCATGGGCAGAGTACATGGCACAGTGGAGGGAGCATGGGCAGAGAACTTGGTATGATGGGAGAACATAACGTGGGCAGAGAACTTGGCATGATGGGAGAACATAACATGGGCAGAGCACTTGGCATGATGGGGGAACATAACATGGGCAGAGAACTTGGCATGATGGGGGAACATAACATGGGCAGAGAACTTGGTATGATGGGAGAACATAACATGGGCAGAGAACTTGGTATGATGGGAGAACATAACATGGGCAGAGAACTTGGTATGATGGGAGAACATAACATGGGCAGAGAACTTGGCATGATGGGAGAACATAACATGGGCAGAGAACTTGGCATGATGGGAGAACATAACATGGGCAGAGCACTTGGCATGATGGGGGAACATAACATGGGCACAGCACTTGGCATGATGGGGGAACATAACATGGGCACAGCACTTGGCATGATGGAAGAACATAACATGGGCAGAGTACATGGCACAGTGGAGGGAGCATGGGCAGAGAACTTGGCATAGTGGAGGGAGCATGAGCAGAGAACTTGGCATAGTGGAGGGAGCATGGGCAGAGTACATGGCACAGTGGAGGGAGCATGGGCAGAGTACATGGCACAGTGGAAGGAGCATGGGCAGAGTACATGGCACAGTGGAGGGAGCATGGGCAGAGAACTTGGCATGATGGAAGAACATAACATGGGCAGAGCACTTGGCATGATGGGGGAACATAACATGGGCACAGCACTTGGCATGATGGGGGAACATAACATGGGCAGAGTACATGGCACAGTGGAGGGAGCATGGGCAGAGAACTTGGCATAGTGGAGGGAGCATGGGCAGAGTATATGGCACAGTGGAGGGAGCATGGGCAGAGTACATGGCATAGTGGAGGGAGCATGGGCAGAGAACTTGGCATAGTGGAGGGAGCATGGGCAGAGAACTTGGCACAGTGGAGGGAGCATGGGCAGAGTACATGGCACAGTGGAGGGAGCATGGGCAGAGAACTTGGCACAGTGGAGGGAGTATGGGCAGAGTACATGGCACAGTGGAGGGAGCATGGGCAGAGTACATGGCACAGTGGAGGGAGCATGGGCAGAGAATTTGGCATGATGGAAGAACATAACATGGGCAGAGCACTTGGCATGATGGGGGAACATAACATGGGCACAGCACTTGGCATGATGGGGGAACATAACATGGGCACAGCACTTGGCATGATGGAAGAACATAACATGGGCAAAGTATTGGTATGTTGGGAGAACATAACATGGGCAGAGAACTTGGAATAGTGGAAGGAGCATGGGCAGAGTACATGGCATAGTGGAAGGAGCATGGGCAGAGAACTTGGCATAGTGGAGGCAGCATGGGCAGAGCACTTGGCATGATGGGAGAACATAACGTGGGCAGAGCACTTGGCATGATGGGAGAACATAACGTGGGCAGAGCACTTGGCATGATGGGAGAACATAACGTGGGCAGAGCACTTGGCATGATGGGAGAACATAACGTGGGCAAAGTATTGGTATGTTGGGAGAACATAACGTGGGCAGAGAACTTGGCATAGTGGAAGGAGCATGGGCAGAGTGCATGGCATAGTGGAGGTAGCATGGGCAGAGCACTTGGCATGATGGGAGAACATAACGTGGGCAGAGCACTTGGCATGATGGGAGAACATAACGTGGGCAGAGCACTTGGCATGATGGGAGAACATAACGTGGGCAGAGCACTTGGCATGATGGGAGAACATAACGTGGGCAGAGCACTTGGCATGATGGGAGAACATAACGTGGGCAGAGCACTTGGCATGATGGGAGAACATAACGTGGGCAGAGCACTTGGCATGATGGGAGAACATAACGTGGGCAGAGCACTTGGCATGATGGGAGAACATAACGTGGGCAGAGCACTTGGCATGATGGGAGAACATAACGTGGGCAGAGCACTTGGCATGATGGGAGAACATAACGTGGGCAGAGCACTTGGCATGATGGGAGAACATAACGTGGGCAGAGAACTTGGCATGATGGGAGAACATAACGTGGGCAAAGTATTGGTATGTTGGGAGAACATAACGTGGGCAGAGTGCATGGCATAGTGGAGGCAGCATGGGCAGAGAACTTGGCATGATGGGAGAACATAACGTGGGCAGAGCACTTGGCATGATGGGAGAACATAACGTGGGCAGAGCACTTGGCATGATGGGAGAACATAACGTGGGCAGAGCACTTGGCATGATGGGAGAACATAACGTGGGCAGAGCACTTGGCATGATGGGAGAACATAACGTGGGCAGAGCACTTGGCATGATGGGAGAACATAACGTGGCCAGAGCACTTGGCATGATGGGAGAACATAACGTGGCCAGAGCACTTGGCATGATGGGAGAACATAACGTGGCCAGAGCACTTGGCATGATGGGGGAACATAACGGGGCCAGAGCACTTGGCATGATGGGAGAACATAACGTGGCCAGAGCACTTGGCATGATGGGAGAACATAACGTGGGCAGGGCACTTGGCATGATGGGAGAACATAACGTGGGCAGGGCACTTGGCATGATGGGAGAACATAACGTGGGCAAAGTATTGGTATGTTGGGAGAACATAACGTGGGCAGAGTGCATGGCATAGTGGAGGCAGCATGGGCAGAGCACTTGGCATGATGGGAGAACATAACGTGGCCAGAGCACTTGGCATGATGGGAGAACATAACGTGGCCAGAGCACTTGGCATGATGGGAGAACATAACGTGGGCAGAGCACTTGGCATGATGGGGGAACATAACGTGGGCAGAGCACTTGGCATGATGGGGGAACATAACGTGGGCAGAGCACTTGGCATGATGGGGGAACATAACGTGGGCAGAGCACTTGGCATGATGGGGGAACATAACGTGGGCCGAGCACTTGGCATGATGGGGGAACATAACGTGGGCAGAGCACTTGGCATGATGGGGGAACATAACGTGGGCAGAGCACTTGGCATGATGGGGGAACATAACGTGGGCAGAGCACTTGGCATGATGGGGGAACATAACGTGGGCAGAGCACTTGGCATGATGGGGGAACATAACGTGGCCAGAGCACTTGGCATGATGGGGGAACATAACGTGGCCAGAGCACTTGGCATGATGGGGGAACATAACGTGGCCAGAGCACTTGGCATGATGGGGGAACATAACGTGGCCAGAGCACTTGGCATGATGGGGGAACATAACGTGGGCAGAGCACTTGGCATGATGGGGGAACATAACGTGGGCACAGCACTTGGCATGATGGGGGAACATAACGTGGGCAGAGCACTTGGCATGATGGGAGAACATAACGTGGGCAGAGCACTTGGCATGATGGGAGAACATAACATGGGGAGAGCACTTGGCATGATGGGAGAACATAACGTGGGCAGAGCACTTGGCATAGTGGAGGGAGCATGGTGGGAGGCTGTGGTCATGGGATTGGTATGTGGATAGACAATGACCTAGTGGAGGGGACATTATGGGAGTCCATGATGGAAGGGAGCATGTTGCAAGTCTGTGTAGGGAACAGTCAGAGCGCATGGCTTGGGATATGTTGAGCTCATGGCTTAGATGGGAGCATGGTCAGACCCCATGACCCCCTCCCATAGACTTGCATTGTGGGGGCGGGGCATGATGTCACATGGGGGCGGAGTCGTGACAACGCGATACTCTGGCCCTGTAGTCATGACCCGGCACACTCGGAGGCTGCAGCGCTGCATGAGGCTCCTAGAGATGGGTGCTGCATGCGAGATAGCGGGGTTCCCAGCAGCAGGACCCCCGCGATCAGACATCTTATCCCCTATCCTTTGTATAGGGGATAAAATGTCTTAGGGCCGGAGTACCCCTTTAAAGCCCATAGTATGGTGGATATGGTGGTCATGTTGAAGCCCATGCTATTATGGTTGGGTCATGTTGGGAGCCCATGGCATGGTATAAGACTTTGGCTTGTCAGGGGGCATGGTTGGCATTAGTGGATGAATGAGGGGTGGGGGAGAGGGCTCCTTGTGAAGTTTAGGGTAGCTGTGGATTATGATGTATCTAGGGGTTTCTGGAGCCTGCTATTCAGTGTTTATCACTGACGTACACTTCGTGTTGATGATTACTATGTTCCAACATTCTCGCCCCTCCCCCGGTCGCTGTTTGCTGTGGTTTCTCCATGTAACATATGTAATTGAGCTTCATTAAGTCGGTGGCTTTTTCTGGTGTAATAATTTACACTCCATTGCACTTAGAACTGATCGGTACGAAGCAGAAATACACATCAGCTCATCCCACGGGACCCTCAGCCTATTATAGCAGCACGTTTCCCCCCAGGAATGATGTACAAGGTCTCCGGGGGGACGACAGGGTACAAGGTGGTGGAGCCCAGGTGCAGTGCACTCATGGGCAATTCCAAAGCTCCAACTTCTATGATGGCTTCAGGGAAGATGCCTTGAAGGAAAAGTGACATATTAACTTTGACCATGATGCCATTGTGATGCAAGAAATTCTGAAAACTGTGGTTGTGGGGCCCTGAGCAGCACCCGCCAGACTCTTCAGTCTATTATATGTAGTAATCTTTTGCTTTCCTTACTTTGTATTGCTCTTGAGTTACATCATTGTTTAAACTCTATTTACAGTCAGAGTTGCCGTCACTTTTCTGCTGGGTCTAGGTGCAGGGGTTTACATTTTCTTAATACACTTTGCTGGCCAGGACATGATGTTATTTGAAATCAACAGAAGTAAAGTAGATGATTCCACCTTATGGCAAAGATTAAAGGGGTACTCCACCCCTAGATATCTCTAAAGGCTGGGGGATAAGATGTCTGATTGCGGGGGTCCCGCTGCTGGGGACCTCCATGATCTCTGCTGCGGCACCCCAGACATCCAGTGCACGGAGTAAACTTCGCTCCATGCCTGATGACTGACGACACGGGGCGGAGGCTCATGACGTCACGGTCATGACCTGCTCGTGACATCATAGCCACAACCCCTCAATGCCAGTCTATGGGAGGGGGCATGTCGGCCTTCACCACCCTCCCATAGACTTTCATTGAGGGGGCGTGGTCGTGACTTCATGAGCCTCCGCCACTGCACCCGACGCTCAAAATGAACGGTGGGTGCAGCAGGGAGATTGCGGGGGTCCCCAGCCTTATCAAAAGATGTCTGGGGGGGGGGGGGGGAGTACCCCTTTAAGTGCAGTGTCTGTTCTTACCACTGTAGGCAACTCGAGACCCCCTGTTCAAAGCAGTTAGGTCAAGTTAGCGTTAAAGCAGGTATCTTTAGCTCGCAGCCCGCAAGTCAGTTGAGGCCTGCAGAAGAATATTTTGCGGCACCCTACTTGACAGTAAAGTTTGGTGTTATTGCGGACTGCACCAGGGTGGACTCACAGGTCGGGCACTCGGGAAGACTGTTAACTCCAGAACACAGGATCTCAATATGTGAGATAGGAAGTCCCTTCCATCACAGTGGATGCCTGACAGACTGAGCAACATAATAGAGGGCTTTTGGTGGCATAAACTGATGCTAAATTCCATGAAAAGACATCGAAAGCATCAGTGAGTAACATGTAAGATTATTATTTAACCATTTTGTGACAGGTACACTTTAAAGGAGAAGTCTCATGGTGAAAAACGTATCCCCTATCTGGAGTAGCCCTGTCTCTCCCCCAAAGCAGTGCGGGGGCTGCCACGCCCCCTCCATGTAGCTCTATGGGAGAGCCAAAGATAGCTTTGTGCGGGGGGCGTAATCCGCCTTTCCTGGGAGAGTCAGGGCTCCTTACAGGAGATCGAGGGGTGGGCCCCTGAGGTCAGAGGTAAAATTGCCTCTTGGCAAGAAATTCTACAGCCAATATTTTTCCGGTGCTTGAGCTGCAAACCATCCCCAAAGTCTGTAGGATATTATAGGCTTCTTTGGCACTTCCCCAATACGCCATCTTCTTAAATTTACCAAAAATACATCATCCTTATGGGACTATAAAAAAGTGAAAAATCCTTTTATCTTTCTTTAATGTCCTTGGATCGATATTAGTGCGTTCCTATCCACTTCTTTTGGATATTGTTTTCAATCTATTAATTCTTCTGCTTGTTGCAGAAAACTCCATTACCCTTATGAATCGTTGTTGTTGTTGTTGTTGTTTGTTGAAGAAATTAAGCCTAAAAAGTGACTTTTGAATATAATAAAGACGAGAGCTATCATACCTCAATAATGTTTTGTCGCTTTGGTTTATGATAACCCTTTGTAACTATTAAAGAGGTACTCCGGTGGAAAACTTAAAACAAATTTTTTTTTAAATCAGCTGGTGCCAGAAAGTTAAAGATTTGTAAATTACTTCTATTTAAAATTTTTAATCCTTCCAGTACTTATTAGCTGCTAAATACTACAGAGGAAATTATTTTCTTTTTGGAACACAGAGCTCTTTGCTGACATCTTCACCACAGTGCTCTCTGCTGACATCTCTGTCCATTTTAAGAACTGTCCAGAGTAGGAGAAAATCCCCATAGCAAACATATGCTGCTCTGGACAGTTCCTAAAATGGACAGAGGTGTCAGCAGAGAGCACTGTGTTCCAAAAAGAAAATAATTTCCTCTGTAGTATTTAGCAGCTAATATGTACTGGAAGGACTAAGATTTTTTTTAAATAGAAGTAATTTACAAATCTGTTTAACTTTCTGGCACCAGTTGATAAAAGTTTTTCCACCCGAGTACCCCTTTAATCACAGTGAGCCACTTATCTAAAAATTACATTTCCTGACCACCAAACTTAGAGATTTTATGTTTTTATGGTTGTCATGTAATCTACGAATTGAAAAAGTCCTCTGATGGCTCAGACCAAACCATGAATATGTCCTTTTTATATAATGCAAATACAAATTAAAAGGAATACTGCAGTGGAATATAACTTATCACCAATCCAAAGAATAGGGCATAAGTTATAGATCGCAGGGGGTCCGACCACTGGGACCCCCCGCTATCTCCTGTACGGGGCTGCAGCAGGAAGAGGGGGCGTTTCGTCCCCACATTAAGAGGCTGCCAACACACCCCCTCCATGTATCCCATAGAGATACATGGAGGGGGCGTGTCTGCCACGGCTTCCTGCTGGGGATGGCACCGCGCTTCCTGCGGACTGCCGCGGCCGCGTTCGGGAGATCGCGGGGGGTCCCAGTGGTCGGACCTTTCGGAGAGGGGATAAGTTATTACAGTACTCCTTTACGTATCTGATGAAAGGGTTACGGTATCGGTGCATATTGATGGTACCATCTGTTGGAAAATTGTAAGGAATTATGATCCAATAGAAACTGTAACAGTTTACATGGGGGGGGGGGGGGGGCTCAACAAGAACAACATTGACATCCTATACACCCACATCCAAGAGGATGCAAGTATACAGGTTCTTGACATTAGTATACAAGAATAAAACTTTACTGCCAACTAAAGTCAACCACTGCCAATCAATTCCCAACCTAAGTACAGAGAATATAGCTCAGTAATTTAGCCCCTCTTCTAGAGGTCCTTCCAGTAATAGTTGGATGGTAGGATAGGGATAGCTTTTAAGGAAAGTCTATTAATTTTCTCATGTCGTGTTTTTTTTTTATTTTTATTTTTTTTAAATAAATCTATTTTTCCATTCCAAGTATCCATTTGAAGGCATCTCAAACTAGTGATAGACGCTGATTTGTTAAATCTTGTAATGCAGCCATTCTCCTGATATCTAGGAAAAAGAGCACTGTTCTATCCCCCTTCCCACTGACAGCTGTCTGTCTTTACTACAGTATAGACCAGTGAGTGGAGGGAGCGGGTCCTCCTAAATATCGAGATCTACTGTGTGCCATATTGGGGAAGGACTACCTTGATCTTTCCAGACCAGCTGCATCATTAGCTGTGTGATTGATCGTTCATGCGGCCCTCTCTGCACAACAATGTGTCCAACCTGTAATTCCCCTATCGCTCTCTTCTAAACTTTTTCCTGAAAACAACCTGTAGAGGTTAAAGAATGAGCCATGTACCAAAAGCAAAAATAAACAAAATAGGGAAAAAGCTGAAGATTTACACAATAACAGGAGCCGATACAATACACCACCCTCTCCCCCAGGCTATAGTGTCCATGTTTGTATATAAATACTGCTCTGTATGTACTACATATGGGTTTGCAGGACTGGACCGACTTGTTATAATAAAAAAACTGGTTTATATTGGGCTGCACGCAAACTCAATCCACTGTTTCTGGCATTCACCTGTAAACACAGTCTGTTGTGCTCAGATTTCGGTCATTCAGGTCTTGGAGACGTACACTGTATTCATCTTTACTACAGTCTTATGCTCCTTGCTAATGATGAGCGAACTTACAGTAAATTCGATTTGTCGAGAACTTCTCGGCTCGGCAGTTGATGACTTTTCCTGCATAAATGAGTTCAGCTTTCAGGTGCTCCCGTGGGCTGGAAAAGGTGGAGACAGTCCTAGAAGAGTCTTTCCTAGGACTGTATCCACCTTTTCCAGCCCACCGGAGCACCTAAAAGCTGAACTAATTTATGCAGGAAAAGTCATCAACTGCCGAGCCGAGAAGTTCGTGACGAATCGAATTTACTGTAAGTTCGCTCATCTCTACTCCTAGCTGTCACCCATTTCAGGCTGGGAAGAAACGGTCTGTAGCAAAGGTGAATTTAGGCTACAGCTCCCAGTTAGCCGCCTCTACTTTTAGGATTTGGTAATACATAAATTGTTATTTATTGTGTTTAATTCTCAGGTCCCTGTCGAGTTCTGTCGATACATTGTGGGCAGCATCCTCAGCGAGGGCGATGAAAAACCACTCCCCGATCACGTCCGGATATTTCGTAAACATGGCTTCAAGTTCTGCGTGTTGCCTGAAGTTAACCACGCTGTGATGGCTACGTTTCCTTACACGACTCCATTCTCAATACAGCTGGCCACCACCAGGGTGCACCCTGCACTGGAGAAATACGTCAAGGTAGGAGAGATGCGCAGAGACTGCTTCTATCTAAGTGTTTTCCAACAAGGGTGCCTCCAGCTGTTGCAAAACTACAACTCCCAGCATGCCCGGACAGCCAAAGGCTGTCCGGGCATGCTGGGAGTTGTAGTTTTGCAACAGCTGGAGGCACCCTGGTTGGAAAACAATGTAATATGGAATGGATGGCTGATATAGTACCATCAGTCAGCATACTGCATATAAGGACCTCCTATACAACTATGGATTAGAAGATCCTCACAATACAAATTGATAGCATAATTGTGAGATCAGTGTCTTTAATGCCCCCACTTCAGGGGAACATGTCAGAGGATTGCAATTTAGGTAAAAAAAAAAAAAAAAAAGTAGAAAAGGTAGAGGTTGACCTAGACTTTTGCAGCAGGAGGCCACATGAGGAGGTCATTGGACAATTTCCCCCCAGCCTTTTGGTAAAGGGCAGAATACTGATGTCTGTGTACCCCAACTATGAGGTGGTGTTGTGAAGAAAATTGTCTAACCTGCCTAGAGACTTGCTCAAAGTTTTTCATGCCATGTGCACAATTTTCATAAATTTGGCACAGTTTGCATCTCTTGCGGCATCTCTCAAATGATTTATCCTATGATGTGTTATTTCAAAGGCCAATACAAAATTGATGTTGCATTGTGCTGCTAGTTTTGTAGTTTAAAGGGGTACTCCCGTGGAAAACTTTTTATTTTATTTTTTTTTATCAACTGGTACCAGAAAGTTAAACAGATTTGTAAATTACTTTTATTAAAAAATCTTAATCCTTCCAGTACTTTTTAGGGGCTATATACTACAGAGGAAATGCTTTTCTTTTTGGCTTTCTCTTATGTCACAACCACGGTGCTCTCTGTTGACCTCTGCTGTCCATTTTAGGAACTGGCCAGAGCAGCATATGTTTGCTATGGGGATTTTTGTCCTGCTCTGGCCAGTTCCTAAAATGGACAGCAGAGGTCAGCAGAGAGCACTGTGGTCGTGACATAAGAGAAATCCAAAAAGAAAAGCATTTCCTCTGTAGTATACAGCCCCTAAAAAGTACTGGAAGGATTAAGATTTTTAATAGAAGTAATTTACAAATCTGTTTAACTTTCTGGAGCCAGTTGATCTAAAAAAAAAAAAAAAAAAAAAATTCCATGGGAGTAACCCTTTAAGTCTATCCCCCTCTGTGGTCCTTACTATCCATATAAACACATTGTTAAAGGACAATGAGAAAATATTATGTCAGGCAAGAGTTTATTTCTCCTGAGGCAACATAGAACGCTTGTCATTATCGGGCACAGGTAACCTCTATGAGCGGTGACAAATTGTCTAGAAAATAGACACTGGGTAAAAACAATGCCACACTAGCTCCTATAAAAGCTGGTGCATCTTATTGGAGCAGTGGCTTATTGGGTAGTCACCTGTAGGGGGTGGTAGAGCAGGTTTTCTTTGTTGTAGATGTGAGCAGTGCTGCATTGGAGACTACACTTAGATCAATCACAAAAATAAGTCAATAACATTGCCATGGGAAGATTCTAACAAGGGTCAAGGTAAATGAAACAACTGCTTAAATGGGTACTCCACTGGAAAACATTTTTTTATTTTTTATTTAAATCAGTTGGTGCCAGAAAGTTAAACAGATTTGTAAATTACTATTAAAAAATCTTAATCCTTCAGTACTTATCAGCTGCTGTTATGATCCATAGAAAGTTCTTTTCTTTCTGAATTTCCTTTCTGCCTGACCACAGTGCTCTCTGCTGACACCTCTGTCCATTTTAGGAACTGTCCAGAAAAGAAGCAAATCCCCATAGAAAACCTATCCTCCTCTGGACAGTTCCTAAAATGGACAGAGGTGTCAGCAGAGAGCACTGTGGTCAGGCAGAAAAGAAATTAAAAAAGAAAAGAACTTCCTGTGGATCATAACAGCAGCTGATAAGTACTGGAAGGATTAAGATTTTTTCAATAGAAGTAATTTACAAATCTGTTTAACTTTCTGGCACCAGTTGATTTAAAAAATGTTTTTTCCAGTGGAATACCCCTTTAAAAGCTGGAATAGTTAAGCTGGAGATTTGTTTTAAGAATGATTTTGGCAAATGGAATCTTTTCACCCAGATGTTGTGTAGACTTTTTCAGTGTAAAAGCAGCTTGTGAATTTCGATGCAGACTCGCACTCATGGCTTATGATACTTGTGTGGATATAAGGAAATGCAAGATATGTAATTCACTTTCGTGTTAATGGCATTACAGGGGGATTTACTTATTTTTATCCACATACCCTCAGCCCAAATAAGAGAGTAAGCAGCTGTTAAACCTCTCTGGTGCCACCATTATGCAGGAAGGGGCAGAAAGTAATGCATATCAAAAATAGCCATAGAGGGGTTATCCATGGAAAACTATTTTTTTTTTTTTTTTTTTTTTATATATATCAACTGGCTCCAGAAAGTTAAACAGATTTGTAAATTACTTCTATTAAAAAATCTTATTCCTTTCAGTGCTTATGAGCTGCGGAAGTTGTGTTGCTCTTTTCTGTCTAAGTGCTCTCTGATGAAACGTGTCTCGGGAACTGTCCAGAGTAGAATCAAATCCCCATAGCAAACCTCTTCTACTCTGTGCAGTTCCCGAGACAAGCAGAGATGTCAGCAGAGAGCACTGTTGCCAGACAGAAAATAACAACTCAACTTCAGCAGCTGATAATTATTGAAAGGATTAAGATTTTTTTATAGAAGTAATCTACAAATCTGAAATAAAATATTTAGCCCGGACCTTCTAGGTGAGTATATATAAATTTAGGATACCGTATATACTCGAGTATAAGCCGACCCGAATATAAGCCGAGGCCCCTAATTTCACCCCAAAATCCCAGGAAAAGTTATTGACTCAAGTATAAGCCTAGGGTGGGAAATACATCATCCCCCCCTGTCATCATCCAGACCACTGTCATTAACACCCCTGTCATTATCACCCCCCCCTTCATTATCACCCCCCCCCTTCATTATCACCCCCCCCTTCATTATCACCCCCCCCTTCATTATCACCCCCCCCTTCATTATCACCCCCCCCTTCATTATCACCCCCCCCTTCATCATCACCCCCCCCTTCATCATCACCCCCCCCTTCATCATCACCCCCCCCTTCATCATCACCCCCCCCTTCATCATCACCCCCCCCTTCATCATCACCCCCCCCTTCATCATCACCCCCCCCTTCATCATCACCCCCCCTTCATCATCCCCTTGTCATTATCCCCCTTCATCATCCCCTTGTCATTATCCCCCTTCATCATCCCCTTGTCATTATCCCCCTTCATCATCCCCTTGTCATTATCCCCCTTCATCATCCCCTTGTCATTATCCCCCTTCATCATCCCCTTGTCATCATCCTCTTGTCGTCATCATCATCACAGCTTGTCAATGTCTGATACAGTGGTCTTCAACCTGCGGACCTCCAGATGTTTCAAAACTACAACTCCCAGCAAGCCCGGGCAGCCATCGGCTGTCCGGGCTTGCTGGGAGTTGTAGTTTTGAAACCTCTGGAGGTCCGCAGGTTGAAGACCACTGCGGACTTCAACATCATCCAGCCCCCTCTCACCCCCTTTAGTTCTGTACTCACCTGCGCTCGGCGCTGGTTTGGTGCTGCAGGACTGTCCGGTGGGGAGGTCGTCCGGTGGGATAGTGGTTCCGTGCTGCCATCTTCACCGGGGGGGCCTCTTCTCCGCGCTTCGGGCCGGAATAGAGGCATTGCCTTGACGATGACGCAGAGGGACGTTGGTAATGAACGTACCTCTGCGTCGTCGTCAAGGCAACGTGACTATTCCGGGTCTGGGCCCGAAGCGCGGAGAAGAGGCCTCCCGGTGAAGATGGCAGCCCGGAACCACTATCCCACCGGACGACCTCCCCACCGGACAGTCCTGCAGCAACGGACCAGCGCACCCTAACGTCCCACCGAGCGGAGGTGAGTACAGAACTAAAGGGGGTGAGAGGGGGCTGGATGATGTCAAAGGCCGCAGTGGTCTTCAACCTGCGGACCTCCAGAGGTTTCAAAACTACAACTCCCAGCAAGCCCGGACAGCCGATGGCTGCCCGGGCTTGCTGGGAGTTGTAGTTTTGAAACCTCGGGAGGTCCGCAGGTTGAAGACCACTGAGGGCGGAGAGTTCACTCGAGTATAAGCCGAGGGGGGTGTTTTCAGCACGAAAAATCGTGCTGAAAAACTCGGCTTTTACTCAAATATATACGGTAGGTTATAAATATATGTTTGGAACTAATAAGTAAAAATTTATGTAATAAAAAAATTAGATCGTGCTTCAATAATAATGTAATAGGTTTATTAAAATATCACAATATAAAAAGTTACTCCTCACAGGGCCATTGTGTGGAGAACATATGTTCATAACTATGTTCTCCACACAAGGGCCCTGTGAGGAGTAACTTTTTATATTGTGATATTTTAATAAACCTATTACATTATTATTGAAGCACGATCTAATTTTTTTATTACATCAATTTTTACTTATTAGTTCCAAACATATATTTATAACCTTTCCTAAAGTTATATATACTCACCTAGAAGGTCCGGGCTAAATATTTTGTTTCTGGTTTTCTCTTTTCTGCAACTGTGGTATAGTTGCATGTCCTAGTTTGACCTCAGTGTGTATTAATTGTGAGCTGCACACACAACTTCCTTTTTAATCTACAAATCTGTTTAACTTTCTAGAGCAAGTTGATATAAAAAGAAAAAAGTTTTTATCCTGGATAACCCTTAACTCCTTAACGACGCAGGACGTAAATGTACGTCCTGGTGAGCTGGTACTTAAAGGGGTACTCCGCCCCTAGACATCCTATCCCCTATCCAAAGGATAGGGGATAAGATGTCAGATCGCCGCGGTCCCGCTGCTGGGGACCCCCGGGATCCCTGCTGCGGCACCCCGCTATCATTACTGCACAGAGCGAGTTCGCTCTGTGCGTAATGACGGGCGATACAGCGGACGGAGCAGCGTGACGTCGTGACCTCATGGCATCATTGCCCGTCCCCTTAATGCAAGTCTATGGGAGGGTGCGTGTCGACCGCCACGCCCCCTCCCATAGACTTGTATTGAAAGGGGCGGGCCGTGACATCATGAGGGGCGGAGCCGTGACGTAACGATGCTCCGGCCCCTGTATTGCCCGTCAAGCGTTTTTTTTTATTTTGTCTTGTCCACAGTGCTCTCTGCTGGCACCTGATGCCCGTATGAAGAACTGACCAGAGCAGCATAGGTTTGCTATGGGGATTTTCTCCTGCTCTGGACAGTTCCTGAGACGGGCATCAGGTGTCAGCACTGTTTAAAAAAAAAAATGTCTTCCAACAGAGTACCCCTTTAATGTCAAGGGTTTGTTTAAAACAGAGTTCCCCTTTTAAACACCTCACTAGAGCTGACATCACAAAGTGTGTGACAACACCTCGGTACATGTGAGCTCCCAAGCGAGGTCTACAGACAGTGTAATGTGGGTAGGTTAAAGGGGTACTCCGCTGCCCCTGCGTTTGGAACACTGGGTGCAGGCTGCAGGGGTCATGACGTCATGCCACGCCCCCTCAATGCAGCTCTATGGGAGGGGGCGTGGCAGCCACCACGCCCCCTCCCATAGACCTGCATTGAGGGGCGTGGCCTAGACATCACGACCCCCGCAGCCCGCACCCAGCGTTGGGAACAAAATGTTCTGAATGCTGGGGCAGCGGAGTACCCCTTTAAGAGTCAGTCAGACAACAAATGTAGCAGAGACAGTGTATATTTAGTGAACAGATACATAACGAATAAAGGTTGTCACAGTGAAGCTATTTTGTTGTAGTTGAATTTTAACCTCACAAGTTGTAATTGTATCAGATCAGAAGCTGCGGAAGGAAAGGAAATTCCTCATTCTTGTGTAACGTGTGAGAATCTTCACTTACACTTGGAGGGGCCCTTTACAGCCCATAAACAAATGTGTTTTTGATCATTTTACATCCAGTCATTGCCATTCATTATATCTACATATTGGTGCCTCATGGACAGTGACCATTATGGGCGTCTGTCTCCAGGATCTCTTACTCGGCAGTGCTACCTGTCACTATGCGGCTCTTTCCTTTACATGTCCGGTACATTCAGGATATTTAGGGAAAAATCTCCAGCTTTTTGTTCCCATAGACCTTGGTCTTTATGAAGAGGCGGGAGCTGGGTTAACACTTTGCAGCCGCTCATGTTTCGGGTTGTTGGAGCCGTCCCTGGCTGTGGTAAGAGAGGTGTAAATTGCCACCTGCTGTTTGTTCTCAGGTGAAAATGAGATCTGAGACCAAGAGATGTGGTGAATTGGATGGGAAAAGTAAAGATAAAGACTGAGGGAGGAGGGGAGAGAGAGGGAGCAGGCGCTGCGGAGAACATTCTTGTTCTCTTCCCCCGTTGTGTGCTGTCTCGCCTGATGCTACTTCCCATTTCTTCACGTCTCATTATTTCTAGCTTGTCCCTCATCTTCTCATCCATTTACTATTTACTGCCTGTCTGCCAGCATTATGCTCCTTCCATCAGACTCCCAGCGCCCTGTGCTTGTTCCTTATTGTTTCCATCTTGCTTTGTGTACTTTTCCTGCGGCCTCCATAGTGGAGGGGGTGGGGGTCAATGATGCTGAGCATGAGCTATTCCTCAGGGGAGAGAGGAAGAAGGAGGACAATGTTACTTTGCATTCTTCTTTCCACCTCGGGAAGGTCCTCTGGGCAAGTTCTCTTAAGATCTTTTCATTGTGAGATCCAACCCTTTACAACAAGCTGGATTCCCCTCCATATAAGACATAAGCTTTCTTCTTTCGCCTATTTACGGTGCCGCACATCTCCTCTGTCTGTTGGCTCTCATTTTCTTTCTTTAGGATCAGACCTAGGAACCACAAAGTGTTGTCCACTATTATACATCTGCATAGGTTCTTGCCATAATCTGTGCCCCTTATTCAGTAGCAAGGGCCCCCACCGCCCCTCCAAACCGAATGTTACAGCTTATTGTAGTCACTCCTAGTGTCTGTTAAATGTAGCTTTGTCTTTTTATCATTACAGAAAAAAAAATCTGAAAATGGAACAAAAATTACTCAAATAAATCACAGAAAAGAGACCACACTAACTGGTAAAAGGGCAGGTTAGGCTGCGTTCACACTATAAAAATACCTCCGTTATAAACGTCTGTCAAAAAAATCTTGAAAATTGGCCGTTAGAAAAGCCCATTGTAGTCTATGGGATTTTTCTAATAGCCGTTTTAACCCGTTATCGCCCGTTATTAATAACGGCCGTAATTGTGTGATGGGCGATATTAATAATTTGTGCATGCACTATTTCTCCCATTACTAACGGGCGATAACTGGTTAAAACGGATATTAGAAAAATCCCATAGACTACAATGGGATTTTCTAAGGGCCATTAGGGATTTTTATGGCCGATTTTTCAAGATTTTTATGACAGACTTTTATAACTGAGGTATTTTTATAGTGTGAGCGCAGCCTTAGATACCTATTCCCACCACGATGTAGACCAGCCACAATGCTATATGGGGGAGGTCACACAAGTGTTTTTTTGGTTTTTGTCTTTTATAAATATTTTCTTCTGGGACATAGACAAGTCTAATCTGCAGGACGTCCTGCTGTACATGTTACTCTTCTCATAACAACCCCCTGCCATACCCTGCATTCTCTGCATCCTTTATTCTGAGCCCTCCTATTTCTCTCTGTATGACATTTCTCTGTACCCCCTCTTTCTCGTACACAGTCCCTTTGTTCTCTGTATTAAGTTGTCTGCTTTGCTCTTGCTCCCCCTGTTTGCCTTCCTCTATTTTCTCCCCCCCCCCCCCCCATGTGCCTCCTGAGGCGTCCTGTGCCCTCCCCCAGGCGGCATTGGTCCGGCTGCCCGCGCCGCTCCCCAGAACGTCAGGATCTAACTTGTATTTTAATGAGTCAGATCCAGCTGGGAATAAAATTTTAATGAGTTTGCTTTGAGTAGTGGTGTCTCCGCCACCAAGGGGAAAACAGCTGCAGCGACCCCCTGCTCTCGTATATACACTTCTTCTGCTTTAGACATGTAATAACTGTCTTTGTTTCTATATATAGACTCTCGCTTTGCATCTGATAATTGTCTGTGAATGACTGTGTATGTATGGACATATTAGTGATGTAAATTTTAGAACCGGTTGTCACCTCTGCTCAAAGCTGGGACTACCATGAAATCCAGAAATGCTTTTTATGAAGGAGTCATAAAGGAGGTCTCTGTCTATTGCCTGAAAATGTACAGTACATGTGCCTGACCCCTACTATGTATTTCCAGGCAACGACGGCAGCTAAAAAGAGTCCCTAGTAGTACATAGGTACATAAGGACTCCGCTATTCCGAGTTCCGTCGGCAATCCTGTCAAAACAGCAGAAGTTTAGCGGGAAAAAAAATTTCTCCGCTAAATTCCTGTGAAATTACCGGATCACCGATAGACCCCATGCAAGTGAATGGGGTCCATCGGGACCCGGCAGTAGCCATTTGCACCCGACCCGTTTTCAACGGTGGGTCCTTTGGGCTGGGGGGGGGGGGGAGAGAATAAAGTGCTGAACGGGTCGGATGCAAATGGCAATAATGGAGCAGATGACATATGGTGTTTGATGCATTTTATTATAGTTAGTGAGTTGATACTTTGTAAAGTAAATTTGTATATTTTCTGCAAATTGCTTTACAGTGAGTATGGGAACATCAAGACTAGAGATGAGCGAACTTACAGTAAATTCGATTCGTCACGAACTTCTCGGCAGTTGATGACTTATCCTGCATAAATTAGTTCAGCTTTCAGGTGCTCCCGTGGGCTGGAAAAGGTGGATACAGTCCTAGGAGACTCTCTCCTAGGACTGTATCCACCTTTTCCAGCCCACCGGAGCACCTGAAGGCTGAACTAATTTATGCAGGATAAGTCAGCAACTGCCGAGCCGAGAAGTTTGTGACGAATCAAATTTACTGTAAGTTCGCTCATTTCTAATTAAGACTATAGGCGCTGAGTGAACAGTAATCTTCAGGCTTTGCCCCCACATCTGTGATAAAACTACCACTCCCAGTATGTACCATCCTCTCTTCCTCACTTATTGGGTCCACTGTACCATTTCTCCACCAAAGAAACTCTCCATTATTATAAGGAGATTCCTTCACCGTTTCCTTGATGCTATCTTGCCTCCTGAACCACTTCCTTCCAACAAGCCAGACTTCAGGAGATAAATCCTTGGGACCTATTATAGATAAAGGTGCAAATGTCAACGGCAGCAAGCTTTAATGAGCACACTTACTGTGGTGTCTAATAGGCTTTTTTCATTCCTATGTGTCTATTGTTAGGATTCAGCCTTTATAATCCCCACCCACCTTGTATTAAAGTGGAAGGGGCTGCTAATGAGGGGACTGAGCCTATGCTCTCCTGGGTAGAGCTCCAGCATCACCGCAGGGCTCAGCGGGGCTGCCGTCTCTAATTAGGCCATAAGGGGAACTGAGAGATGTGGCGGAAGGAGGAGACCCCATGCACAGGCATGCTCCATGCCAGAGAACCCTATCTGCTGCCATGCAGATTACACTGCAAGAGTCTGTAACCTGTATGGAAATGAACATGTGTATACTCACTAAACATAATCTAACAGCAATGATAATAGTGACCCCTCTGTTCTTTTTCAGGAGAGGAAGCTTTGCGCTCACCCTTATGTGGAGATCTATAAAGGTGATAAAATAATTTTTATGTGCCCACTGTCTCGCCAAGATGATTTCTACGTACCGGAGATGAAAGAGCTGTTGAGGAAGGAAAGAGGAGAGCCACCTCTGCCTGAGTCTGAAGGTATGTGCCACCTCCCTATAACACTTGGTACCAGTGGCTACACCTATCATGGTATGATGGGGATTAACTCCTCAATCCACTTATTCTTTTCTGACGGCTGGCACCCTCCACGATAACAGAGCGACCAACGCGGTGATAGACGCACCCCCTCCATATATCTCTATGGGAGAGCCGGAGATACACAAGCACTGTATCTCCAATTCTCCTATAGAGATGCATGAAGGGGGCTTGGCGGCCACCGCTCTGTGCATTGGTAGAGCTGGGGCATTGGGCAGGAGATTGCGGGGGTTCTATTCTCCCAGTTCATAACAGGCAACATACGTGAGTACAATGTGTAATAAGGGATCCCAAATGCTTACAGTGATTTAGTGTCTGATCATTGCCATCCATCTGTCTGGACTGCAACTATGGGAAAATATTGCTGTTACAGGAAATGTTATATTGGCTTCAACATCAGTCTTGTCCATTCATTCTCAATATGCAGTCTCAATATGTCTGGTGTCAGGGAACTCAGCTATATCAACAACTGGACAACAGACCATTTTTGACAGAACCAGGAATTATGTCCGCCCCCGAGCTGAACAATAATTCAGAATGGCACATCTACACCCATGTAGGTTTTAAATTTGTGATGTCCCAGTCCTGAACTGAACCAAATAGAAATGTTGGAAGGAAGATTGATGGGATCCAGCTTGTGAGATGTAAAATAACTGTTTATTCCGACATGATACACAGGTAGGTGACGCGTTTCAAGCGCAGGTGCGCTCCTAGTCATAAATAGAAATGTTGTGACAGAACTTGAAAAACCACAGTCCATCTCCCAGTGTGACTCTACTGGCAGAAAACAGTGGAAACTTCTTCAATTACTGGAAAGCCTGCAATGAATTTATAGAAGAGGTTGCACAGAAGATGGCACAGCCAGAAGGGGGCTAGCAAATTTTCACAGGCCCTGAAATGTTGGGTTAAAAAACTTTATTCCTGAAATGCCTATAATGTAAACTCCTGTGTTCCTCATGTTTCTTAAAAGGGGTACTCCGGTGAAAAACTTTTTTTAAATCAACTAGTGCCCGAAAGTTAAATTTTTTAATTACTTCTATTAAAAAATCTTAATCCTCCCAGTACTTATTAGCTGCTGAATACTACAGAGGAAATCATTTTCTTTTTGGAACACAGAGCTCTCTGCTGACATCATGACCACAGTGCTCTCTGCTGACATATCTGTCCATTTTAGGAATTGTTCAGAGCAGCATATGTTTGCTATGGGGATTTTCTCCTACTCTGGACAGTTCTTAAAATGGACAGAGATGTCAGCAGAGAGCACTGTGGTCATGATGTCAGCAGACAGCTCTATGTTCCAAAAATAAAGGAATTTCCTCTGTAGTATTCAGCAGCTAATACGTACTGGGAGGATTAAGATTTTTTTTAATAGAAGTAATTTACAAATCTGTTTAACTTTCTGGCACTAGTTGATTTAAAAAAAAAAAAGTTTTCCACTGGAATACCCCTTTAATATCACATTGTGTATAAACCTACAGTTGTGGCCAAAAGTTTTGAGACGGAAACATATTTACCCGTATTTTTCGCCGTATAAGACGCACTTTTTCTTCCCCAAAACTGGGGGGAAAAGTTGGTGCGTCTTATACGGCGAATACACCCCTATCGCGGCGGTCCCTGCGGCCATCAACGGCCGGTACCCGCGGCTAATACAGGACATCACCGATCGCGGTGATGCCCTGTATTAACCCTTCAGACGCGGCGATCAAAGCTGACTGCTGCGTCTGAAGGGAAAGTGACACTAACCCGGATGTTCAGTCGGGCTGTTCGGGACCGCCGCGATTTCACCGCGGCGGTCCCGAACAGCCCGACTGAATAGCCGGGTTAGTGCTTACAGGACACCGGGAGGGACCTTACCTGCCTCCTCTGTGTCTTCTCCGTTCAGGGATCCCCTGTATGGCCGGCGCTCTCCTTCCTCGTCATCGCGTCGTGATGGCGACGGAGAGCGAGGATACCCGGCATGCAGCAGAGACGTTCCGGAGCGACGGGGACACGGCGACGGCGATGGAGCGACATCCAGGGCAGCGGTGACGAGTCCGGAGCAGCGGGGACACGTGAGTATTACCTCCTATGCAGTGGTCTTCAATCTGTGGACCTCCAGATGTTGCAAATCTACAACTTCCAACATGCCCGGACAGCCAACGGCTGTCCGGGCATGCTGGGAGTTGTAGTTTTGCAACATCTGGAGGTCTGCAGGTTGAAGACCACTATTGGGTTCAAAATCTAAATTTTTTTAGATTTTGCACCTAAAAATTGGGTGTGTCTTATACGCCGGTGCGTCCTATAGGGCGAAAAATACGGTAGTTTTAAGGCTTCTTCAGTGTTTTGAGATCTTTTATTCCAGTGTTTCTATAGTATAGTACGAAGTACAATTTTAAGTTATTCACACTTTTTTTTATTTTTTTTTAAATTTTTTTTACTTTTATTGACAAATGCTTTAAGTTTATGCAAATTCTCAATATTTACAGTGTTGTCCCTTTTCCAAGACTTCTGCTTTTCACCCTGGCATGCTGGCTATCAGCTTTTGTCCCAAATCCTGATGGGTGGCAACCCATTCTTGTTTAATCACTGCTGGGAGTTTGTCTCAAAGAGAGATTTATCAAATCCTGTGCTGAGGAAAAGTTCACCAGTTGCCCATAGCAACCAATCAGATCGCTCCTTTCAATAAAAGGCCTGTGCAAAGTGAAAGACACGATCTAATTGGTTGCTATGGGCAACTGGTCAACTTTTCCTCTGCACAAGTTTTGAAAAGTCTCCAATTTCTCTGTTTTTTGTTTGCTCATCCGCTTTTTTGAGTATTAACCACAAGTTCTTAGTGAGATTGAGTTTCCCTTTCATGGACCCAAAATTTGTGTTTTGTTGACCGAGCCCCTACGTTATCACATTTGCCTTGTGACATGTTCTCCTCATGCTGGAGAATTGTTCATCACTAAATTGCTCCTAGAACATTGGGATAAGTTGCTCCTGGGGGAAGTTCAGATACCAGCAAGTACCCAGGTCATCTTCTTCAGAGGGATTAGCTACAGCAGCAGTTCAGTGCAGAGCTTGCTTAGGAATGGCAGCAGGCAGGTGTCAATGGCCCAGATTTATCAAACTGTGTGAGAGAAAAAAAGGGATTTACCCACAGCGACCAATCATGGCTCTGGTAAAGTGAAAGCTGAGCTGTGATTGGCTGCCGTGGGAAAATCTCTCTATTTGTTCTCTTACACAGTTTGATAAATCTGGGCCCATGGGGTAAATGCTTTTGGGTAGGGCTGGGCGGTATACCAGTTCATACCGAATACCGAAATTTTTGTGCTGCACGATATGAATTTTGCCCATACCGCACTACCGGTTGGGCTCCTCCCCCTTGGGAATGAATTATCAGCGCAGGGGAACTAATCATATGTTACTCGCCAGCGCTGTTCTGCTCCCCCCCCCCCCCCCCCCAATTAATTATCAGCCCAGCGGGGTACTACTCACATATGTCACCTGCAAGCACTTCCCTCCTCCTCTTTGTTGGGGGCCGCCGGCGCTGGAACTCGCTGTACGCCAGTGGTCTCCAATCTGAGGACCTCCAGATGTTGCAAAACTACAACTCCCAGCATGCCCGGACAGTCAACGGCTGTCCGGGCATGCTGGGAGTTGTAGTTTTGCAATAGCTGGAGGTCCGCAGGTTTGAGACCACTGCTGTACGCTGTATCCCTATGCCCGGGCTGCAAAAGATAAACAAAAACTTTCCTTACCTACTGGAACGTCGGACAGCCGTCAGCCTATCACCGGCCGCAGCGATGTCCCGCCCCGGCCAGTGATAGGCTGAGCCCACTGTCATGTAAGAAGCCGGCCAGAGCTCCTTACATGACAGTGGGCTCAGCCTATCACTGGCCTGGGCTGAACATCACTGTGGCCGGTGATAGGCTGACGGCTGTCCGACGTTCCAGTCCCATCACCGGCCGCAGTGATGTTCAGCCCAGGCCAGTGATAGGCTGAGCCCACTGTCATGTAAGGAGCTCTGGCCGGCTTCTTACATGACAGTGGGCTCAGCCTATCACTGGCCGGGGCGGGACATCGCTGCGGCCGGTGATAGGCTGACGGCTGTCCGACGTTCCAGTAGGTAAGGAAAGTTTTTGTTTATCTTTTGCAGCCCGGGCATAGGGATACAGCGTACAGCAGTGGTCTCAAACCTGCGGACCTCCAGCTGTTGCAAAACTACAATTCCCAGCATGCTGGGAGTTGTAGTTTTGCAACATCTGGAGATCCGCAGGTTGGAGACCACTGGCGTACAGTATAGAGTTCCAGCGCCGGCGGCCCCCAACAAAGAGGAGGAGGGCAGTGCTTGCGGGTGACATATGTGAGTAGTACCCTGCTGGGCTGATAATTTGTTGTGGGGGGGGGGGGGGGGGGAGCAGAACAGCGCTCGCAGGTAACATGATTTGGGGGGGTGAAAGAAATACCATTATATACCGTGGAACTGCCATAAGTTACAAAAATACCGTGAAACACATTTTTTCATACCGCCCAGCTCTACTTTTGGGGGCTAGCCTGGGGTAAAGAAGGGTAGCAAAGAAGCCACTTCTCTCCAAGAAAAACATGAAGGACAGCCTGAGGGGAAGCAGGAATTACAGGGATTGGACTACTGAGGACTGGAGTAAAGTTACTTTCATGGATGAAGCCCCCTTCAGACTGTTTGGGACATCTAGAAGAATGATTGTCCAGAGAAGAAAAGGTGAGCGCAAGTCCTGTGTCATCCCAGCATAAAGCATTCTGTGACCATTCAGGTGTTGAGCGGCTTTTCATCCAAGGGAGTGGTTTCACACTCAATTTTGACTAACAATACCGCCTTGAGTAAGTGCAACTTTTCCAAATGATCCAGGAGCAATTTGTGATGCACAATGCTTTTTCAATTCACACTACTTATTTTCCTAGTGAATACAATTCACACTACGGAATTTCCATACCCCAGACTGCCAAAAAATGAACCTGCTTATTCTTTCAGCAGAATCTGCTCAGAAATGCATTGCCGTCTATAGAGAGTGCGCATTTTTGAGCAGTCCTAGCACTGCAACAGATGGAAGCTCTGCCTGGAATATCTCCAAGGGGAGGTTCCGTAATGTGAGCCTCAAACGTCTAGGTGAACAAAACATTAAAAAGAAGGGGCAACATAAATATTGATTCTTAGAATAAACATTTAAAAACTTATGAAATCGTTATAACCATTGAAACACCTGAGTAAGGCTGGGTTCACACCTCGTTTTGTACTTACGGCTCCCGTATACGGCTGGGAGGAGGGGTGGGCGGGGCTTAATCGCGGCACCCTCACTCAGCCATATAGGGGAACTGTATTTAATGCATGTCTATGAGCCGACCGGAGTGAACCGCAGCCTCCGGTCAGCTGCGTTTTCGGCCGTATGCGGTTTCCAGACCGTAGGCAAAAACGCGGTCGACCACATTTTTGCCTGCGGTCGGGAAACCGCATACGGCTGAAAACGCAGCCGACCGGAGGCTGCGGTTCACTCCGGTCGGCTCATAGACATACATTAAATACGGTTCCCCTATACGGCTGAGTGAGGGTGCCGCGATTAAGCCCCGCCCACCCCTCCTCCCAGCCATGTACAGGAGCTGTAAGTACAAAACGAGGTGTGAACCCAGCCTAAAATATCTGAATTCACTGCCGCATACTTAGTGAATTTTTTTTTTTTTTTTTATGGCAGTCCCAAAACTTTTGACCACAACTGTACAATGATTGAAAATACCTGGAAGGAGGCAAATGCTTTATAATTCATATACCATTGATTCTATAGAGTTTTTACATGAAAGTGCTGGTCATAAGAGACATGACAAGTGGAAAGGTCTGTCTCCTAATTGCTTCCTTCTCACTCTACCATACTTGCACTTGGATTACGTACCTCCCAGGGTGCTTTGTTTTGCTTCCTGCTGCCCTCATGATGGGGGGGTCTGGGACGTTGAAGAGTCAGAATCGCAGACAGAGTCCTCCAGCTGTGTCAGCCGCAATTAACATTATTTTACACTTAATGACTCCCTAGAGCTCTGTCACCAGCCGTGGGCAGTACCAGCTGTCACTGTCACCTCATCGTGTTATGTTGCCCTCTGCCCCAGCTTCAGGCACTCACTGCCAGCCAAGGTCATTATTTGTCCTGGTAGTCAGGCAATATGTGAAGCGCAGATTTGGTTAACGTGCAGGCGGGGGGCAGGACGTGGAGCTGACACCCTCATCGTCTTCCTCTATTATTATCTGCATGTGTTATTAGGCAGCTGGAAGCTGACGCACTACATGGGCGTTGGGTACAATAAATGGCATGTTATAATCTGCTGTGTTGGGGGCCCACCTGTGAGGGAGAGACAGGATAGTCGTACTAAAATTAGGAATGTTGAATCAGAGAAGTAATGGGGAGATGGAGAGCAGACATTATGGGAAATAAAGCATGGGTACCAGATATTGAAGTAGGAGGAAAAGTTCCCAGCAGTGAAGTGACTTTAGATATGAGAAGCCCCTATTAAGAGACACTGTCTGCCAGAGGTCAGTAGCTGCCATGGCCAAAGCTTGGAATTACTGATGGTGGAATGAAAGACTAAAGCGTTTATCCAGTCCTACGTGTGTGTATGTATAAAGCTTCATCATTGTATAATGACATAACACTGGACAAACCCTTCAACATGAAGTGACACCAGTAATCTTTGGGACATACGGCTATAACTGACTGTATACTTTACCTCATTCCTGAAACTGAAGCCCATTTCTGGTGTAAATTGTTGTAAATGGGACTATGCCCTTGCCAAAATGTTACAATTTGCACAAATTATGTTTGCACTATATTTTATTTTTATTTTTTTATATCTGAGAACTGCCGTACACATAAGGTAAAATGCTCAATGTTTGGCTGAGCCAAGCTTGCATGTGTATGGCGGGGTGGGGGAAGAAATAACTGAACTATTGTGAACTACAGCTATCTTATGTGTATGGCCAGCTTTAACCTCTTGTGGACACAGCCCATTCCGGCCAAATATCTCATCCCCTATCCAAAGGATTGGGAGCAGTCGCGCTGCTGGGACACCCCTTCCCCCAGGGACCCGCCGGTATTTGCGCGGATGTCAGCCATTAACCCCTCTCATGCCGTGAGCAATACAGATCACGGCATCTGCGGCAGTGTGGTACTTTAAATGGATGATTGGATCGCCTGCAGCGCTGTCGCGGGGATCAGATCATCCATAATGGCGGCCGGAGGTCCCCTCACCTGCCTGCGTCCGTCTCTAGGGGTCTTCTGCTCTGGTCTGAGATCGAGTAGACCAGAGCAGAAGATCACCGATAACGCTGATCAGTGCTATGTCCTATGCATAGCACTGAACAGTATTAGCAATCAAGTGATTGCTATAAATAGTCCCCTTTTGGAGACATATATATCATTCCCCCCCCCCCCCCCCCAATAAAAATGCATATTAGCAGTTTTTCCCATTTTTACCCCCAAAAAAGCGTAATTTATAATTTTTTTTTTTTTTTTTTTGGTATTGGTATCTCCACATGCGTAAAAGCCTGATGACCTATCAAAATATATTGTTAATTATTCCGTACGGTGAACGGTGTAAACATAAAAAAAAAAAAAAAAAAATTCTAAAATTGCTGCATTTTTGTCACATTTTATTCCCCAAAAAATTAATAAAAAATGTATTAAAAGTAAAACCTAAGCAAAAGTGGTACTGATAAAAACCAACAGATCACGGTGCAAAAAATAAGCCCTCATACCACCCCGTATATGGAAAACTTAGAAAGTTATAGGTGGTCAAAATAGGGCAATTTCAAAAGTGGTACAATTTTAGAAAAGCATATATCATGGGTATCATTTTAATCGTATTAACCCACAGAATAAACATGAATATACCATAAAGTGTACACGGTGAAAACAAAACCTTCCGAAACTTGCTAAATTGCGGTTTTCTTTTATATTTTCCCACATAAATAATAATTTTTGGGTTGCGCCTTAAATTTAATGGTAAAATAAGTGATGTCATTACAAAGTAAAATTGTGACTCAAAAAACCAAGCCCTCAGATTGCTCTGTGGATGGAAATATAAGAGTTTATGATTTTTAGAAGGCGAGGAGGAAAAAACGAAAGGGCAAAAATAAAATTGGCCTGGTTCTTAAGACCAAAATGGTCCTGGTCCTTAACCCCTTAAGGACTCAGGGTTTTTCCGTTTTTGCACTTTCGTTTTTTCCTCCTTACCTTTTAAAAATCATAAACCTTTAAATTTTCCACCTAAAAATCCATATTATGGCTTATTTTTTGCGTCGCCAATTCTACTTTGCAGTGACATTAGTAATTTTACCCAAAAATGCACGGCGAAACGGAAAAAAAAATCATTGTGCGACAAAATCGAAGAAAAAACGCCATTTTGTAACTTTTGGGGGCTTCTGTTTCTACGCAGTGCATATTTCGGTAAAAATGACACCTTATCATTATTCTGTAGGTCTATACGGTTAAAATGATACCCTACTTATATAGGTTTGATTTTGTCGGACTTCTGGAAAAAATCATAACTACATGCAGGAAAATTTATACGTTTAAAAATGTCATCTTCTGACCCCTATAACTTTTTTATTTTTCCACAAACAGGGTGGTATGAGGACTCATTTTTTGCGCTGTGATCTGAAGTTTTTATTGGTATGATTTTTGTTTTGATCGGACTTTTTGATCACTTTTTATTCATTTTTTAATGGTATAAAAAGTGACCAAAATACGCTTTTTTGGACTTTGGAATTTTTTTGTGCGTATGCCATTGACCGTGCGGTTTAATTAATGATATATTTTTATAGTTAGGACATTTACGCACGCGGCGATACCACATATGTTTATATATATATATTTTTTTTTTTACACTGATTTTTTTTATGAGAAAAGGGGGGTGATTCAAACTTATTAGGGAAGGAGTTAAATGACCTTTTTATTAACACTTTTTTTTTTTTTTTTTTGCAGTGTTATAGGTCCCATAGGGACCTAGAACACTGCACACACTGATCTTTTACACAGATCACAGGCGTGTATTAACACGCCTGTGATCAGTGTTATCTCAGGCACGTGTGGATCTCAGGCACGGAGCAGTCATTCGCCGATCGGACACCGAGGAGGCAGGTAAGGGCCCTCCCGGTGTCCTGTCAGCTGTTTGGGACGCCGCGATTTCACCGCGGCTGTCCCGAACAGCCCGACTGAGCAGCCGGGTCACTTTCACTTTAGAAGCGGCGGTCAGCTTTGACCGCCGCTTCTAAAGGGTTAATACCGCACATCGCCGCGATCGGCGATGTGTGGTATTAGCCGCGGGTCCCGGCCGTTGATGAGCGCCGGGACCGACTCGATATGATGCGGGATCGCGGCGCGATCCCGCTTCATATCGCGGGAGCCGGCGCAGGACGTAAATATACGTCCTGCGTCGTTAAGGGGTTAAAGGGGTACTCCAGTGGAAAACAATTTTTTTTTTTAAAAATCAACTAGTGCCAGAAAGTTAAACGGTCCGGAGCTGCGGGGACAAACTGATCTCCTATACTGATCTATGCTAGCTTTGCACGGATCAGTCAGATAGGGGCTCGATTGCTCAAGCCTGTAGCTCAGGCTTGGAGCAATCAATCGATGATCGGACTCCGCGGAGACAGTTAGAACGACCTCTGCCTGCGTCCCAGCTGATCGGAACATCGCGATCGCGATGTCCCGATCAGCCCGACTGAGCTGCCGGGAAGTGCTTACTTTCGTTACGGTGTGACCCCTTATGGTGTGACCCCGTTTTTCACACCGGGACTGGGCTCAGGGCGTACAGGTATGCCCTGAGTCCTTAAGAGGTTAAGAACACAATTTTATTTTAGTTTTTTTCCTCTTCACCTTCTGAAAACCATAACAGCTTTTTATATTTCTATCCACAGACCCATATGAGGGCTTGTTCGTTAGCACCATCAATTGTACTTTGTTATGACATCACTCATTTTACCATAAAATGTATGGCAAAAATCAAAAAAATATTATTTTTGTAGGGAAATTTAAAAGAAAACGGCAATTAGCAAATTTTGGAAGGTTTCGTTTTCACACTATACACTTTACAGTAAAAATGCCATGTTTTCTTCTGTGGGTCAATACGATTTAAATGATACCCATGTTTAGATACTCTTCTATGATTGGACTGCTTTTAAAAAGATTTAGACTTTGTTCAAAATTGCTTTATTCTGACCCCCTTTTATCTCTCATTTTTCCGTATATGGGGCTGTATGAGGGCTAATTTTTGCAGTTTTGTGTGGTACCACTTTTGCATTCTATATGACTTTTTAATAGCTTTTTATAAATTATTTTTGGAATGTGATCAAAAAGCAGCAATTTATATATATATTTTATTTACATTTACGCCGTTCACCGTACTGGACCATTAAAATTTATATTTTGATAGTTCCGACATTTACACACACGCTGATACCAAATATATTTAATTATTCTTTTTAACACTTCTTGGTTAAAATAGGAAAAATAGATTATTTCAATTTGTAAGGCTTTTAAATTTTATTTTTATTTTTTCAACCTTTTTTTGTTTTACACTTTTTTAACCTCCCCATGGGGGACTAATTATAGCATTCATTAGATTGCTGTTAGGCAGGGTTCACACAGCAGAATGTCCGTGTGGACTTCTGATTTAATCGTCCGCACGGACATTCTGTAGCAGCAGAGTCTCATTGATTTCAATGGGATTTGCTGCTCTATTCACTCGGCAGAATTTCCACAACAGCAACATCTGCCATGGAAATCCTGATTGCGGCATCTACAAAAACATTGAACATGACCATTGTCTGAGACGAGCAGAGATTTGTGACTAGCACTAGACACCAATCTGCCCCAAAAGGAGACTCCTTGTTGCCTGGTCAGATACAGTATATATCTGGGTATGCTGGTTTCACATATAAATTATCATGTTCTGTTTGTTTGTTTTTTGTCTTGACAGGGGCACATTTAAACAAACTAAAGATTCATATAGGGTTTATACTGTTCTCAAGTGAAGTCTCTGTAGGTGTAAATGTTATTTGTAAATGGGAGGAAGACTGTGTATATGTAGTGAAAATTCAGTCAGTGAGGCCTGGGGATTTTAGTATGTAAAACAAGTCGTATTTATTTCACAGGATCAAATGGTTATACAACTTGATAAAACCACTATGAGCTAGCTGCAGAGCCTGTGCAGGTTGCCCCTATAGTGGTGTTTAAAAAAATATATAACCCTATATGTATATTCACTTCTAGGTTGTACAGGGTACACAACCTCTCCATGTACCAGTTCTTGTCCGGTCCATCACACATAATCTATTGTTTGAGCTACCTATAATCTTCCACTATATAAACTGAAGAATCATCTGTAAGCAGTTATGATGACAGTGGTGAAATGTATGACCAAAGACTAGATTTACATTGTGTATCTCTTCCCGCTCCCAGGTGCTGAACTTGACCCCCTGTTGCTAGAGGACACGTTAAGCCTGGAGCTGGTGTCAGAAAATCAGGAAGAAACAGAGGCTGAAGGTTCCCAGCCGAAAGAGAAAAGTGACACTGAGAAAAGCCCCAGCGAATCGGGGGCAAGTGCATCATCCTTTGAAGATCTGGACCTGGATGGCAACACGGCAGCCATCAAAGCCCAACAGGATGCAAAAACAGAATGGAGTAAAATGCCAGAGAACTGGGATAAAGAAAAAGCAGAGGAATGACTGATAGACTGTAAATGGATCCTTGTAGATGTCGCCATGATTATAGCCGTTAGTAAACCTTTCACATAGCGACAGAAAGCGATCCTCCCACCCGTACACATTCACATCTGGAGGCGGCAGTGCAGATAACAGTTCTCCAGCAGGGAGGATGTTTAGTTTACAGACAGTTACTGAGTTTATTTGCAGAAAAATTAGTTTTCTTTCTTTTTTATTTATTTTTTTGTTTTGTTTAAATTTTTTAACTTTTTGTATTAAATAACCAACTTTCCAGCTTGGAAAATACTTCAGCTGCCTTTTTTTGGCAAGGTGAATATTGAGTGGAGAGCAAGGGCTGTGGGACGAGGGAGAAGATAGTAATTTAAAGACAACTCCAATTTGTTTCACATATATTGATGCATGTACAGAAGAAAACGTTTTATCCTCAGGGAGTTGGCCAGTATCAAGGTTGAAGAAAAAGGTTTAGGAATAAACCACACAAGACGAAGATACTCCCCTGCTGTGCCCTAATATAGCTTGGCTTGGGGTTAGGGAGGGAAATCGGAGTGATACTGTCATGGCCAAAAGTTTTAAGACTGACACAAATTTTGGTCTTCACTAAGTTTGTTGCTTCAGTGATTTTTAAATCCCTTTTTAGTCAGATGTTTCTGTAGGTTCTGCAGTACAATTATTAGCAGGTCATTGTTTTTACTTTTTATTAACGAATACAACAAGTTTATGCAGATTCTCAATATTTATTGGTTTTCAAACAACTGAACAACAGACATATAAACAGTTCCGATAGCGCCCCCTCCACCAGAGTCATGCCAATGGAAAAGCTACACAAGAACTGAAACAAATATCCATAATTGAGGGAAGGGTGGCCACCAGAACAACACTCAAAGACCACATAACAGACAATTCCATTCACCCACACACATCTGGCATACCCAAGAGCTCCCCGAGTCCAGTGTAGCCATTCTACATCTGAGAGGCTCCCCGAACTGGAGGATCAGCAGAGACATCCAATAATAACCATGGTACCCAGACCTTATCAAATTTTTTCTGACATTTCCTACTAACATACAGGGCATGGTATAATGGGACATATTTATTAACTAAGGCTATCCACCGGGCCAGAGGGGGTGAGGACCCATCCTTCCAGGCCATCACTATAACTTTACGCGCACAAAGCAAAAGAAGGCGAACCAAAATGCGTCTATAAGGGCCTGTCTCCAACCCATTAATAACCCCCAGCAAACACACCTCCGGCATTAAAACAAAAGGGAATTCTAAGTGATCCGACAGAAAGGCACAACACAGGAGCAGGTCCAAACCGCATGTAGAAAAGTGCCCCTCTCTCCCCCACATCTAAAACATATATCTGACCCAGAGACGCCCATCCAATGCAATCTAACTGGGGTATAAAACAAATGAAGGACAAACCTAGATTGAATAAGCATATTCCGAGCACTAACTACTGTAGGATAAGACGTCTTAACCACCTCTTTCCACATATCCTCGGAAAGACTGGGAATATCCTCAACCTACTTCAACTACGCCACCGCAAACGGGTCCAGACCCACTGATTGCAGCAACGCATAACTCTGGATAAGAGGCCTAGCCAGGTCGGTGGTCCCCAGGAGCAGCTCCAATTCATTAAAGACGGGTAACCTCCAGGGAACCAAATTGTGCAAAGACCGCATGTCGCAGCTGAAGATACCGGAAATAGGCATCATATGAGGGACATTAAAACAATCCCTAACCTCATCCCCAAACAAGTGCATGGCCAACTTGATTCCCAGGGAGCTCCAAAAACCGGCTGCCTCCCAACTCCCGTAGGTGTTCCAAATGTGGATTACCCCACAGGGGTGCTCTTGGAGAGACAGCCAGCTGAGGGAACCATCCTGTAAGCACCGACCAGACCGCAGCCACCATCTTAATAGGGGCTGGAAAGGACAGAGAGGGGACATACCTGTATAATGTATTAGTCAGCATCTCATAAGAACCCAGGAGAGCCCCCTCCAGAGCCGTGAAGGCATTTGAAAGGTCCAGGTTGATCCACCAGGCCGCGTACACCAGCTGTGAGGCTAGAAAATAATTATGCATACTGAGGGCGACTAGTCCCCCCACACCCCACTGCTGTCTCAGCCTTGGAGGTTTATTCTGCCAGTAGAAAGATCTCAGAGCCCGGTTAGGTTTAACAAAATACCCCTCTTATGTTTCTGTTTGACCATCTGCTTTTTTAGTATTGACCACAGGTTTTCAACGGTTTTGCGCTCTAGGGAATTTCCTGGCAAAATGTCAATGTTTAATTCACTGAGCCACTTTTTGTTCCACAGATGAAAAGCAACCCCACACCTGAAGGGTCTTAGGATGCTTTACTGTTGGCATGACAACGGACTCATGGTTGTGCTCACTTTTTCTTCTCTGGACATCTGTTCTTTCAGATGTCCCAAACAGTTTGAAGGTGGCTTCATTAGAGAAAATAACTTTACTTCAGTCATCTGCAGTGCATTCCATGTACTTCCTGCAGAATGTTTTTCTTAGAGAGAAATTGCTTCTTTGCTGCCCTTCGTGACACAGGCCTGCCATCAAAAGCATTTACCTCACTGTGTGTTCATGTGCTCTGATACCTGCCTGCTGCCATTCCTTAGCAACCTCTGCACTAGTGTTTAACCAATCACGAAGCTCAGTCCATTTTAGTCGAAGGTCCTGGCACTTGCTAGTATCTAGACATCCTCCAATGGTAACTTCTTCAACAATCCAGGAGAAATTTGGTGATGAACAATTCTTTTTCCACCCTGATGGAGACCATGTCACAAGGCAAATGTGATAAGTGCTTTAGTAAACAGAACATTGAAAAACTGACAAATGAAATTCTTGAAATGTACTTTAGTATACTACAGAACCTTCTGACAGATATTAAAAGGGTACTCCGGCCCTAAGACATCTTATCCCCTATCCAAAGGATAGGGGATAAGATGTCTGACAGTCATGCCCCATCCCATAGACTTGCATAGCGGGGGCGGGGCGTGACGTCACACGGAGACGAAGTCGTGACGTCATGATACTCCGGCCCCGTGGTTGTCACACGGCAGATTCTGATCTGGCTGCGCGGCATGCAGCTACCCAAGGTGGGTGCTGAATGCAAGATTGCGGGGATCCCCAGCTTTAGCACCCCCGCGGTCAGACATCTTATCCACTATCCTTTGGATAGGGCATAAGATGTCTTAGGGCCGGAGTACCCAAAACCCTGAAGCAGTAAATGTTGTCAGAACAAAAATTTGTGTCACTCTCAAAACCTTTGGCTACAACTGTATCCCCAAACCTCTGCACTGTGTTCCACGATTTTATCTTCCCGGCTCCATATTTGTGTATTCTGCAGTACTAACATAATAACACAGTTCATGAGGTTGAAAAAAGACCAGAGTCCATCAAGTTCAACCTATATCCCTAATGAGTCCCTACTGAGTTGATCCAGAGGAACGCAAAAAACCATCATACTAGAGGTAAAAATTCCTTCCTGACTCCAAAGATGGCAATCAGAATAAATCCCTGGATCAACGTTCTGTCCATATAAATCTAGTATACATAACCAGCAATGTTCTTACTCTCCAAAAATGCATTCAGACCCGTTTTTAAATCTTTTACAGAGTTCACCATGACCCCCTCCTCAGGCAGAGAATTCCACAGTCTCACTGATCTTACAGTAAAAAATCCCCATCTGTGCTGGTGTAGAAACCTTCTTTCCTCTAAACGTAGAGGATGCCCCCTTGTTCTAGATACAGTCCTGGGTATAAATAGATCATGAGAAAGATCTCTGTACTGTCCCCTGATATATTTATACATAGTTATTAGGTCTCCCCTAAGCCTTCTTTTTCCTAAACTAAATAACCCTAATTCTGATAATCTTTCTGGGTACTGTAGTCCTCCCATTGCCTGTATTACTCTGGTTGCCCGTCTTTGAACCCTCTCCAGCTCCACTACATCTTTCTTGTACACTGGTGCCCAGTACTGTACACAATATTCTATGTGTGGTCTGACTAGTGATTTGTACAGCAGTAGAATTATTTCCTTGTCGTGGGCATCTATGCCCCTATTGATGCACCCCATGATTTTATTAGCTTTGGCAGCAGCTGCCCGACACTGGTCACTACAGCTAAATTTACTGTTAACTAAGACTCCCAAGTCCTTTTCCATGTCAGTCATCCCAAGTGTGCTCCCATTTAATACATAATTAAAGCCCGAATTTTTCCTCCCCATGTGCATTACCTTACATTTATCAGTGTTGAACCACATTTGCCACTTCCCAGCCCACAGACCTCCAACCTATCCAGATCCATTTGTAACAGTGCCCTGTCCTCTATAGTGTTTACCGCTTTACAGAGTTTAGTATCATCTGCAAAGATTGTTACTTTTACTATTCAACCCCTCTACAAGGTCATTAATAAATATATTAAACAGAACAGGACCCCTGTGGTACCCCACTAGTAACAGTCACCCAATCAGAATAAGTACCATTAATAACCACCCTCTTTTTCCTATCACTGAGCCAAGTACTTACACACATTCTCCCCCCACCCCATCCTTCTCATTTTATGCACCAACCTTTTATGAGGCACCGTGTCAAATGCTTTGGAAAAATCCAGATATACAACATCCAGCGATTGCCCCATGTCCAGTCTGGAGCTCACCTCCTCATAAAAGCTGATCAGGTTAGTTTGACAGGACCAATCCCTCATAAAGCCATGCTGATATGGGGTCATACGTTTATTTTTATCACTATACTCCAAAATAGCATCTCTTAGAAAACCCTCAAACAATTTACATACAATGGAGGTTAAACTAAAAGGTCTATAATTCCCGGGGTCACATTTTGTCCCTTTTTAAATATTGGTACCACATTTGCTATGCGCCAGTCCTGGGGAACAGTCCCTGTTACTATAGAGTCCTGGAATATTAAAAATAGGGGTCTGTCTATAACATTACTTAATTACTTTTGAACACGGGGGTGAATGCCATCTGGACCTGGTGATTTGTCTGTTTTTGATTTTTTTGTAGGCGGCTCTGTACTTCTTCCTGGGTTAGACAGGTGACCTGTACTGGGGAGTTTACCTTATCACACGATTTACCTGGCATTTCAGTTACTGTGCCAGATCTCTAGATGCTGAGTTGCAGAAATGTCGCTCTACATACCTTATTCTTGTCGGCAACTCCACAGCATCAATTTTTGGATGTTTTGATGGTATTAGGCATTAGCTGTAGATCATGATGTGTGCCCATGCATTTATATCACTGTCAGAAGGAGTCGAGGAACTTAAATGTTTGGCTCCCAGATAAAGTGATATTCCGGCAGGAGGCTTTAGCTAGATTCTAGATCATCCGGTACCATTTAAATAGAATTTTATTGTTCAACTATTGTCATTTTATGGGGCCTCCAAAGGAAAGCATTGTAGATACAAGAAGAAAAGGTGAAAACATGAACCTGTTGACAGTTACAGGAAAAGGCATTTAATCCAGCAGCCAATAATCCAGAAAGTCTGTCGCATTCTAGCATAGAGGAGCAATATTCTCTCAGGACTGAGGATAAATTATAAGGGGGGAAAAAAAAACTTTACACTCCCTTTAGGGGACACTTATTACCTTTTAGATATTTGTTCTAATGGCTGTAGGGGCAATTGTAAATAACCCATCCAATCACAATCGCTGACCATAAGAATGTAAGGGTGCATTCACACCACGTTTTTGCTATACAGTTACCGTTTACGGTTTCAAGTTAAAAACCTTACGGAGCGTATAGAAAACCGTATGTCAAACGCAACATCCGGTTTAGTCCGTTTTGCGTCTTATACGTTTTTTTTTTACCCGTACCCAAAACCGTAGTCTACCACGTTTTTTGGTCTGGGGGAAAAACCGTATTAAACCTTATACGGTTATTTTTTTAACATGGGAGTCAATGGGAACCGTACAGATCCGTATGTGAGAACGGTTCCATACGGTTTTTGACTTTGCACAGTTTTTTTTTCTTGGAATTTCAATCATACAAGTGAAACTTTATTCAAAATGCAGTGAAAAGTTAAAAACTTATACAGTTTTTTCTTAAACGGATGCACCCAGACATCATTTTTAAAACCGTATACAGGTTGAAATTTGTACACACGTTTTGATACAGTTTATTCAGGTTTTGAGGAATCAATTTTTCATCAAAAACCTGATACAGGAACGTTATTGCTAAAACGTGGTGTGAATGCCCCCTAATAGAGACTGTGCCTTACTGCTCTCCTGCACAGTTGCACCTCCAGTTCTCCATATTCCTGGACGTTTTGTGACGGTCTTGACAGGACTATGCTACCCTTCTCTCATTTATTGACTTTGTCTACTATGCACTCATTGATTCCTGTCTTTCTCCATGTTAATCCTGATTTAATATCTCGTGACCTAAGTTCACATAGGCCTCTCCCGGCAATGTGCAGTTGTCATTTTTGTATGCCTTGATGTTTTACACACATCGCTTGTGCTGTATGAGGGTCTGATCTGAGTCCATCAGTGTCTGAAAATGAATGTCTGAATGGCTATGAGTTTCCCTATTGGCTTCATCAATGTCACCGTTGATTTATGCAATGAAATGATGTTGTTTCTGCTTTTGTGAAGATTTCTGTATATAATATTTATTTTATTTATTGGCTTATGTTGAGATGCTTCTCCTTTCATACATCAGGTTTGGCACCATTCTTACTAGTGCTTTTGTCTGCAGCAGTCATATTATTTTTGGTAATTGTAGCCTTTTCTGAAATAAACCATATCTCTGTCTCTAAAATGTTTACATTGATGTTCATTGCTTCATTTTATATGTCTAACACAAAGTGCTAAATGTTGCTTATTGTTACTTGTATTTTGTGTCTTCCAATTGCATACAATTTGGTTGAACGTTTACATAAGCAATACGTCCATTCTCTCCAGTCATCTGAGAGTGGGGGAACATGGTGGACATCTGTGCACCATCATACAGTTCACTTATAGAATTTAGCTGCATAAACAATACCAAGAACAATGTGTAGGGTTGATGTCATAAGTCATTTAAAACTTGTTTAAGAGATCTACTTTGCACATAATACAAGCAATTTTCCAACATATGTATACAATTTATAAATTTATATATCAAATTTTCAGTGGGACAGAAGTCTTTGGGAAAGATTTATCAAAACATGTGCAGAGGAAAAGCTGACCAGTTAGTTACTCATAGCAACCAATCAGATTGTGTAATTTTTTCTTTAATTAACTTTTTTTTTATTTTTTTATTTTTTTTTAGAGGTCCTATTAAAAATGAAAGAAGCGATCTGATTGCTTACTATGGCCCACTGGTTAGCTTGTCCTCTACACAGGTTTTGATAAATCTTCCTCAAAGACATTTTTGGAGGAATGTCTTCTGGTCTACTTGGCCCAAATGACCATTGTTATGTATAAAGGAAAAAGGTGGAAGCTCGCAAGCCAAAGAACACCATTCCTAACGTGAAGTTCAGGGCTGGTAACATCATGTTGTAAGCGTGCTGCAGGTGAAGCTGATGATCTTTACAAAATAGAGTAAGGAAACTTTTATGTAAAGATATTACATTTTTTTTTTTTTTTTTTTTTTTTTTAGAGCCGAGGAACGTGCTCTCGAATCACCCAAAGTGCAAGGAAAGGTGCAAACATGTTACACAAAAAAAAAAACGTGCACAATGGATGCGGTCTATCGCAAGCCCTTCTCCGACAGGAGAGAGGCCCCCCAACAAACCTTACCCTATGCCTCCGGACCAAAAGGTTCCAGGTTCAATGTCCCTTTTCACCGACTAAGGGACCACAAATGCTCCCGGCAACCCCCTTGGCGATAGCCAAGGTATCTGCCCTCAGAGCCGATAACGGTCGGTACCCTGTCCATGCAGGAGTACCCGGGGTTTTTGCAGGGAGGTTCGGAACCTAATGGCCACACACACCTCCCCTAGACTCCTGGGAGGGACACCCAGAAGGGCTACCGCATCCTAACAATCCCGTGGACACACAACACGCAAAAAGTGACACAGTGACAAAAAAAAAAAGATAAGTGAATGTGTGCAGATATACTGCCCGGACCTATAAAAATTACTCTGATCCTAGCCCGAAGGCCAGGAATCAAGAGGTGAGTTCCACAAGGTGAAGAGTTCATGGTGCCAGTGCTTCCACTCAGTGAGCCAATCCTTTCTCCTTTCAGTGAGTTTTGGCACCTCTGGGTCACCACTCCCCAAGGCACTAAAGTACCTCTGCTCTAGACCCTCTCAGCCTCATGGCGAGACCTGGAGGGAAACGGGTCACATCGGGGCAGCCGTTGAGCTGATTCTGCAAAACCAGCCCTGGAACGCACTTGTACACCTGTCCCCTGCAGCACCCATCCCCGCAAGCTCCACACTGGTGCTGCAGAGACCACCAGCATGAAACTGGTAAGAACAGATACTACACTTGATCTTAGCCAAAAGGTCGAGAAGTGATGGAAAGCAACATCTCAAGACATCAGCCAGGAAGTTAAAGGGGTTCTCCGGTGCTTACACATCTTATCCCCTATCCAAAGTCCCTATCCGGGACTGATTACAGGTGACCACCGGGCCGGCGGCGTGTGACGTCACGCCTCCGCCCCTGTGTGACGTCACGCTCCGCCCCTCAATGCAAGCCTACGGGAGGGGGAGTGACAGCTATCACGCTATCACGCTCCGGCGACTGATTACAAACGCGGTGCCGCGTGCATGATCCCGGGGGTCCCCAGCGGTGGGACTCCCGCGATCAGGCATCTTATCCCCTATCCTTTGGATAGGGGATAAGATGTGTAAGCACCGGAGAACCCCTTTAAAGCTCTGGCGCAAATGGATCTTCCAATTGAGCAATGGCAATGTGTTATGGCAATATAGCTTGGGAAAACCAAAGTGAAGGTAATGGAGTTTCCATCACAAAAACTGAATCCAATAGCACATTAATGGGTAGGACTGAAAAGGTGTGAGGAAGGAGGTCTGCAAACCTGATTAAGTTACACCAGTTCTCTTAAGAGGAATGAGCCAAAATTCCAGTAACGTATTGAAAGAAGCTTTTGAAAGGCTACCCAACACAGTTTGATCTAAAGCAAGACAGCTTAAAGCAACGCTGCTAAATAGTAACCATGGGGGAGAATCATCCAAACCTGTGTAGAGGAAGAGTGGTGCGGTTGCCTATGGCAACCAATCAAATTGCTTCTTTAATTTTTAAAGAGACCTGTGAAAATGAAAGAAGCAATCTGATTGGTTGCCTTGGGCAACTGCACCACTCCTCCTCTACACAGGTTTTGATAAATCTCCCCCCCATGTGTATGTAAACTTAACTACTGGAAAATGTAATGAAAGCTGAAATTGCTTACCAAACTAAAAATAAAAAAAGCTGAAAGTTTTGGCTACTGTGTGACTCCTTTTCTTACGAACTGCTCTTTACTGGGTGTTTTGTTATGGGATTCTCCGCCTGTAGCAGCAGAGACCAAGACAGAACACAGGAAGTGGATGTAGGACATAGCCAGTGCAGGCTCCGTGTAAAACACTATGCATGGCAATCTAAGCCTTTCTGCTTCCAGAGGGATCATACAGGGCTTCAAATGGTCCACACCGTGCCTAAAGGTAAATCAAGGCTTCTGTGTTATCTGTAATCATCCATAAAGTTTTGGGCAGATATAACTTGTACTTTTGTTGTCACTATCTACACAGAGCTACCTCCTGAATGTAATCCCCCCCCCCCCCCCCTTCAGATTTTCAGCTGCAGTTTACAGTTTAGGCCAGGGCTGCTTTTATGATGTTATATCTTCCTTGCTGTGATTGTTCTTCTGTTAGTTTCACATTGCACTTTGCAAGCCCACTGTATGAAAACCTTTTCTCCTATACACTAACTATTCTGTGTAAACCATTCCCCAGCACAGTGTCAACATGTTCAGACCAATGCATTTATTTACTCTGACTCTATGACATGGCATAGCAGAGAGGGAAGACGCTGTCCTGAGATTAGCCAGTAAAGAAAGTCCAGATGTGAGTATTGTTTACCAACAACCAGGCTCTAGTCCTTCCCCCTGAAATAGAGAGAATCTGAAATGGTTAGATTGCAGGTGATCAGTGGCAGGACCTGGCTGTCAATCACAGCCGGGATCCCATCGCAGCTGCTTAGACCAGGATTGTGCTGGTCTCAGCAGCGTTAATCCCATAAATGCCGTGATCAGTACAGTGTCTATGGGATTGACAGGGGAGGGAGCTCCCCCTGTTCTCAAATGGTGACCCCATGCAGGCACTGTGCTGGGGGATAAATAACAGAACATATATGATAGCATATAGGGGGGGAAGATTTTTATGAGAAGGTTTTGATAGAGTGGGTTTGATCATTATGGTATTGATCTGACTTTGATCACTTTTTATTCAATTTTTTTTCGTGGGTGTGATGTGATCAAAAAACCACAATTCTGTTGTTTGGTATTATTTTATATACACCTTCAGTTGTGTACCAGCACAAAAAAACCTCCAGACAAAGTAATATGTGAAATTTAAACAAAAAATCTTCATGTACAAAAATATTTAAAAACACATATAAAGAACCGCGCAAGGAATGGAAAAAATGCATTTGTAAACAGGAATACTGGGATGAAAGTCCTGATGAGATAGTACACTGTATGTCTGTAGAATAATCATGCTACAAAGGGGACAATTTAGTCACATAAACAAGGCATATGTATAGAAAAGTGCTATAGTCCTTTTTATATGAGTTTTTAAATATTTTTTGTTTAAATTTCACATATTAGTTTGGAGGTTTTTTGGTGCTGGTGCACAACTGTAGGTGTATATATATTGTGTTCTTTACAAAACCTCCATTATGTGTTTTCCAACATTGGAGCCGACACTGGGGAAGGGTTATACAGGTTTATGGTATTGTTTTATTTTAACTCCATTCATCATGCAGTTTTGTTAATGTTATATTTAAATAGTTCAGACATTTCTGCTAGAAGCAATACCAAATATTTTATGTTTTTTGTATTTACACCTTTTTATTTGAAAAATGGGAAAAGGGGTGATTAGAAATTTTATTATAGAAAGGGTTAATTTATATAGGGTTAACACTTATGTTTTTTGTTATTTTACACTTTATTAGTTCCCATATGGGACTTGTGTAAGCCATCATTGGATGGCTCTTACAGATTAATGCAGTACCAATGTACTGCATTGATCTATGAAATCTATACTTTATTGATAGTGCCTTAATTTTGCGTTAGCCTGGTTTTACTGACCTCCATATTGTGCAAAGGACATTTACAGCAAATATTATCCATTCTATTGCTTAACCACTCGCAACAGCTGGAACCTACAGTACAACTGTTACAGAAGACTCTGACACAAGTGGATGCTGGCATCACAGCGCATCCACACGATCTGATAACATCCAACCGTGGACATCACTATCTCTGAGGCCGGCCACAACACCTTACTGGAAATCATCGCTTTTACCACACACAGCTCCCCAGCCACGACTGCCCAGCGCATCCTCCAACGGGCACTGCTAGCATAAGGCCGGGCGCAAGTCCATGCCAGCCCGCATCCGACAATAAACTAAGAAGCCCCCAGACCGAACATGGTGGTGAGTGGTGCAGTGCACCAATAATACCTTACATTTTTATCATCATCTTGTAAATTCTACTAATTTACTCCAGCGGAACTAATATAGAGAACTATAGCGAACTTTTCACCAACGGACTTTGCAATATAGAGAACTATAGCAAACCTTTACACTAGCGGACTTTGCACTATTTTTATACTTTTTTTTTATACCTATCTTCTCCTAATCATTTTATCTCCACCTGTATAATTTTGCCTTATTTATTATACCCCAAACTAATAATGGGGAACATATAATATATTGGCTTTCTATTGTTTTCCAATGTACCTATATCTGCAATAATTACCGTATCTGGAGCCTGCTCAAGGGCCCTGCCCTAGACTTCAGTTATTCTATGTAATACATTGCATTTTATTTAATAAATACTCATATTTCATTGTACTGGATCTAACTAGCTTCTTATCTTGTATACCTTTTGAGGACTGGTCACATATAATTTGTATATATATTTATATAGATCATATTATTATTTTTGTACTCATATAAAAATGTGTTTGGAAAACAAAAAATACAAATTAAAGCCTTCCAGTACCTAGCACCTGCTCTATACACTGGAGAAAGTTGTATAGTTTTTTCCATCTGACATTGTGCTCTCTGCTGCCACATCTGTCTGTGTCAGAAACTGTCCAGAACAGTAGAGATTTACTATATCTTGGCTTTCTTCTGCTCTGGACAGTTCCCATCATGGACAGAGGTGATAACAGGCAACACTGTTTTGGATTGGAAAAAAACTACCTGATTACCCCCTGGGGTATATAGCAGGTAATAAGTACCGTAAGTATAATGTCACACACTGGTCAGTTGTCCTGGTTGATGGCTAAACACTTGTGTCTTTATGTCAGAAAAAATATGTATTTTTTTATTTTTTATTCCTTTATTTTGTATATTATGTTAAGTAAAGTTGACTCTGCAAGGGGTAACAAGGGTTAATGCGCTATACAACATGTGACGCAAAGGTTACATTAGAGTTAGTTTTTTTTAGGGACAAAATCATATGACAAGTATAGTTAAGGAAGCTCCATAAAAGGCCCTGCTCACCTGTTCCTAGTTGCACATGAGTCGAGAACACAAGTTGAGACTGGGAGGGGAACACAAGGAGAACTAGAGAGTGAGAGACCAAGTTTATTCCATGCGGACACAGTATCCACTGTTTGCTACAAGTCAAAAAGGAGCTTTCAGGAGAAAGAAAAAGTAAAAAGGCCTGATAGCACACAGAAAAAAATGGGCGTCGCTTGCTTTGAGGTCCTGGTCTGGTTAGTAGTACCAGGTTCTGATTTAGGGGATACCAGTCCAGATGTGTCAGCCGGATTATGTCGCAGTAAAGTCAACACCATTGATATGGAATCCTGTGCCAAATCTTCTAGCAATCTCAGTCACAACCCAGAGAAGACCCTGCTTCAGTAAGAACATTTTTAAATTGTGCTAGAGAGCCCACAAGTCATTCACGTCTTACTCACATAGCCTTAGAGTCAAGGTACAAGTCAGGCTATGCTCTGATCAGAGAACAATTCATGTTCTAGGATAGACCTGACTGCAGAATCCAGAACTCCTACACAAGAAAATCTTCATTCCAAGCAAAGTTTATTTAGTCACTGATACACTGCAATGGCCATCTCTCCTCTGCACACTAGAATACCCTTTCACCGCTTACAGTCTGGGACCTTGCAAAAGTAAAATTGCATTGTGCCTTTTCCTTATTTACCTGTGCCTAGTAATCTGCATTCACAACACCACCAAGGGGATCCTGACCACCATGACCAGCACGCAATACACTGGGATATGGCCCGAGAGGCTAGCTATAGTACCACCACGTGTAGCCTCTCTATTGACAAAGTTGCGTACACCTATGACCGGGTTACATGGAACTGCCACACCACTCACAGCACCATTTACATATTAGGAATACTACTAGTCCCAACATACAACCCCTGGGCTGTCACATAAATAGAGGTAATTTAGAAATCTGTATAACTATCTGGCACCTATCAATTTGAAAGTTTTTTTCTCCTGCAGAATACTACTTTAAGGGGTTTATGAATGTGGCTAAGTTGTATGTACACACATGATTTCAGCTGTATTTTGCACTAAGCCTGAGTTACATCCTGCATTGTCCGCAAGAGCGGCACTCACCATTCTGCTTGCTCTGGACTCTATACACGCATTACTTTACTCAAAGGGATACTCGGGTGGGAAAAAAAAATTATAAATTGAAATAACTGGTGCAAGAAACTTATACAAATTTGTAAATTTTTTCTATTTAAAAATCTTAAGCCTTCCAGTACTTATCAGCTGCTGTATGCTCCACATAAAGTTGTGAGGAAATGTCCAGAGCAGGATAGATTTGCTTTAGGGATTTGCTCCTATTCTGGACCGTTCCTGACACAGACAGAGGTAGCGGCAGAGAGCACTGTGGTCAAACAGGAAAGTACTACACAACTTCCTATGTAGTATACAGCAGCTGACAAGTACTGGGAGGCTCAAGATTTTAAAATAGAAATAATTTACTAATCTGTTTAACTTTCTGGCACCAGCTAATTAAAAAACATCAGACATCATAGTCTGGTCAGGTCCAGTTATGTCGGACGTTAGCGATCACACTGATGCCTGCTATAAACCCTTCAGATGCTGTGATCAATACTGATCACAGATCTGAAGTACTAGGGGGGCATACAGAGACTCATAGGACCATCTGTGGTGCTTCAATGAGTCAAAATGGTGGCCGGAGGTCTCCTCAACTGCCTCCAGGTCCACTCTGGTGATCTGCTGCTATGGTCTGCCTTCTGGCATATTTGTGTGACTTAAAATTTTATTAACCCCTTCGATGATGCAGTGATTTTTTTATTTTTTTCATTTTTTCCTCTTGTCTTTTAAAATCTATATCTTCCAACAACCAATCGAATTTTGCATCTATGGGGGGGGGGGGGGGGAATGTTTCTATGCAGCATATTGATTGTGTAGATTCATTCGCTAACAACAATACCCCATTTATATAGGTGTGGTTTTTATTGTAGTAATTTAAAAAAAAATTATAACTTTTTTTTAAAGAAAATTGGTAGGCTTAAAATTGTCCTCTTCTGACCCCTATATATTTAGAATTTTTTGTATACAGGGCTGTATGAAGGCTTATTTGGGATTTTTGAACACTTTAAAAAAAAAAATTTCTGCTATATAAAGTTACCAAAAATCCACAATTCTTGCCTTTCATATTTTTATGATGTTTACGTCATTGACCGTGGGTTTTAATGAACACAATTTTACTAGTTCAGACATTTACACATGTGGCAATACCATATATGTTTATTTTAATTTGCATAATTTTGTTTTAATAAATAGAAAAAGGGGGGTGATTTAAACTTTTATACTTTTATATTTTATTTTTTTACACTTTTTTTTCTAGTCCCCATAGGGAATTACAATATGCAATATTTAGATTGCTAACACTGTTTAATGCTGTGCTATTGTACAGCATTGATCGGTGTTATCTGTGCTCTGCTTCTCTATCCTGCCAAAGCAGGCTAGAGCAGCAGAGAAGACACCAGATGGCACAGAGGTAGGTAGGGACCCTCTGGCAGTTGTGTAAGCTGATTGGGGCCCTGTGAATTACCTTGCATTGGTCCCAATCAGCTTACACAAATATGCTCCTATAGACAATAACATACTTTAGGTCATGCAATCAACTTTGAATGTGGGCTTTAAAGGGTTAATAGCCTGCAGGCTATTAGCTGATCGGCTGACTCTAGAATCGGCGGCCGATTCTAGCTGCACGGAGCAGGATAACATCACAATCCACTCTGACGCCGATCATCCCTTCCCAGGACGTACCATATACATCCAATATCGGGAAGGAGTAAAGAAATATTGTATATTCTACAGTAGAGATGAGCGAATCGAAGTTGACGAACCCGAATTCGTTACGAATTTCATAAAAAAATTCGATTCGCAACGAATACGAATATCGCCGCGATTCTATCGCACGAATCGCTTCATTAAACTCCATTTTACAGTGTTCCAGGCTATTGGGGACCTAAGATGGTGGATCCACATGTGAGTACATGGGGCAGGGGATTATGGGAGGGCGGGAAACAGCGGCGGGAATGAAGGTAGGCGGGCTGACCCTGAACCACATGTGAGATGCAGCCTATCAGTGTTCACTGACCCCTGTGATGTCACAGCCCCTATATAATCGGCGGCCATCTTGCCTCTCTTCATTTCATCTATGCACTCAGATGGAGAGGACGGGACTGTGTGTGTGTGAATAGCTCGTACCACAGCGTTACACTGCAACTGCTACTCACATCAGCATTAAGGAAAGGCAGGAGTGCAGAGTGCTGTGCTGTTACACTGAGAAGGATCATTGATAGCTAAACCTCCTATTCACATTATTGAGCATTGCAGCAGAGAGGGGCAGATAGCTGTCAGCTGCCTCATACAGATCTCCAAACTACATCAACTTTCTGAAGCATCTTATCTCCTCATTGTTCAGCCCAATTGTCACGATTCGGCTGGCAGGAGGTGGATCCTCTGTGCCAGAGAGGGATTGGCGTGGACCGTGCTAGTGGACCGGTTCTAAGTTGCTACTGGTATTCACCAGAGCCCGCCGCAAAGCGGGATGGTCTTGCAGCGGCGGTAGCAACCAGGTCGTATCCACTAGCAACGGCTCAACCTCTCTGACTGCTGAAGATAGGCGCGGTACAAGGGAGTAGACAAGAGCAAGGTCGGACGTAGCAGAAGGTCGGGGCAGGCAGCAAGGATCGTAGTCAGGGGCAACGGCAGGAGGTCTGGAACACAGGCTAGGAACACACAAGGAAACGCTTTCACTGGCACAATGGCAACAAGATCCGGCGAGGGAGTGCAGGGGAAGTGAGGTATACATAGGGAGTGCACAGGTGAACACACTGATTGAGCCAACTACGCCAATCAGCGGCGCAGTGGCCCTTTAAATCGCAGAGACCCGGCGCGCGCGCACCCTAGGGAGCGGGGCCGCGCGCGCCGGGACAGGACCGACGGAGAGCGAGTCAGGTACGGGAGCCGGGGTGCGCATCGCGAGCGGGCGCCACCCGCATCGCGAATCGCATCCCGGCTGGGAGAGGTATCGCAGCGCACCCGGTCAGCAGATCTGACCGGGGCGCTGCAGTTGCGAGGATGTTGCGAGCGCTCCGGGGAGGAGCGGGGACCCGGAGCGCTCGGCGTAACACCAATGGAGTTTATTTTTGTTTGCGCCACAAAACTTCTGCTGCTCAGAATTGTGTGACAGAGTGCAATTTAGGGTTTAATCCCTGGATTTTTTTTTTGTGGTGCTGCACTGTTGGGTCCTGCTGCTGTTCAGAAATATGTGATTGTTCAGTGGACTGTAGTGCATTTGCACCATTTTGTACCTGTTAATCTGTCAAGGGGCTGGCTACATACTGTGCTAGCCCAAACAATAGTATCCACCGGCTGGTGTATTACAAAAATACAGAGTTTTTTCTGCTAATAGGCCCTCATCAGTGCATACCACATAGGTACATCCAAGTATTGTACCATTTAGTACCTGTTAACCCCTTAAGGACCGGGGTTTTTTCCGTTTTTGCATTTTCGTTTTTTGCTCCTTGCCTTTAAAAAATCCTAACTCTTTCAATTTTGCACCTAAAAAATCCATATGATGGCTTATTTTTTGCACCACCAATTCTACTTTGTAATGACATCAGTCATTTTGCCCAAAAATCTACGGTGAAACGGAAAAAAAAATCATTGTGCGAAAAAAAAAAAAAAAAAAATGCCGTTTGTAACTTTTGGGGGCTTCCGTTTCTACGTAGTATATTTTTCGGTAAAAATGACACCTTATCTTTATTCTGTAGGTCCATACAATTAAAATGATACCCTACTTATATAGGTTTGATTTTGTCGGACTTCTGGAAAAAATCATAACTACATGCAGGAAAATTAATACGTTTAAAATTGTCATCTTCTGACCCCTATAACTTTTTTATTTTTCCGTGTATGGGGCGGTATGAGGGCTCATTTTTTGCGCCGTGATCTGAAGTTTTTAACGGTACCATTTTTGCATTGATAGGACTTATTGATCGTAAATGCACTATTTTGGACTTTGGAATTTTTTAGCGCGCACGCCATTGACCGAGCGGTTTAATTAATGATAAATTTTTATAATTCGGACATTTCCGCACGCGGTGATACCATATATGTTTATTTTTATTTACACAGTTTTTTTTTTCATTGGGAAAAGGGGGGTGATTCAAACTTTTAATAGGGGAGGAGTTAAATCATCTTTATTCACTTTTTTTTCCACTTTTTTTTGCAGTGTTATAGGTCCCATAGGGACCAAAGAAAAGTCATCACCGATTTCTTGATGATCCAAGCAGATAGGAGTACTCCCCTGTGTAACTTCAATGTGAACCAGTGGCAGCTCATACGTGACACCTGCCGTTTGCTGAGGCCCTTTGAGGAAGCCACATTATTTGTGAGTCGCCTAGATTACGCCATGAACGAAGTAATTCCACTCCTACATTTCCTACAACAAATGATTGAAACCATGGCTGGTCACGGCAATGGAGACGTTGCGCCTACATCTCAAGGCTACATGAGCCCTGTGGGGGCTGAACTGGAGGAAGAGGATAATGAGGGGCAGAGCAGAGCACAGTTTAGGTTGGAGGAGATGGCCGGTGTTTCTAGTCTTCGGGCAGGAGAGGAGGAGCAGGAGCAGCCAGAGGAGCTGGAAGGTTATGAGGAAGTTGAGACAGAGGACCCAGACACACCGTGGCAGTATGCAGTGGAGATGGAGGCAGGTAGTCCCTCCGAGTCACTGGCGCAAATGGCACGATGCATGCTCAGTTGCTTGCGTAGTGATCCCCGAATTGTCAAAATTCGTCAGCGGGATGACTTCTGGATCTCCACCTTATTAGACCCTCGCTACCGTCCCAAAATGGGGGCCTTTTTTACACCCACTGAGAGGGAGGACAAACTGACCTACTACAGAGAGATTCTACGTAGTCAGTTGGCTGATGCCTATCGGCCACATGGTCCATCCGCTCGCAGGTCTGACTCGGGGGGCCCTCTGCGCTCACCTTCCACTACCATAGCTGCTGGGGAGGGGAGGGGTGGGAGGAGCAGTACCAGCTCAATCAGCAGCAGCCTGAGTCTACAGTCGCTGATGAGTAGCTTTCTTCACCCGCATAGTGAAGCAACTCATCAGCATCAGGTAGACATGGAGCAGGACCTGAACCAGCAGGTGGTGGCATACCTTGACATGGCCATGCCAACAACCATTGAAGATCCGCTGGACTTCTGGGCAGCCAAACTTGATTTATGGCCACAACTAGCAGAGTTTGCCCTGGAAAAGCTGTCCCGCCTGGCCAGTAGTGTGCCATCAGAGCGGGTGTTTAGTGCGGCCGGGGCCATAGTCACCCCAAGGCGAACTCGGCTGTCCACTAAAAATGTGGAGAGACTGACGTTTGTCAAGATGAATCAGGGATGGATCAGCCAGGATTTCCAGCCACCAATGACAGATGGGTCTGAGTAGATTGACCATGCTCCTACAACAACATTTTCTCTATTATGGTTGGTTATGAAACCCTCTGGGGCAGACCTGGGCATTGTACGGCCCGCTTGCCACTTATGGCCCTTTGATTGTCTCTGACCGGCCTGCGCTGACTGGGGGACAACTATGCTGCCTAATCTGGGGGACAACTATGCTCCTAATCTGGGGGACAACTATGCTCCTAATCTGGGGGACAACTATGCTCCTAATCTGGGGGATATCTATGCTGCCTAATCTGGGGGACATCTATGCTGCCTAATCTGGGGGACAATTATGATCCTAATCTGGGGGACATCCATGCTGCCTAATCTGGGGGACAATTATGCTCCTAATCTGGGGGACATCTATGCTGCCTAATCTGGGGGACATCTATGCTGCATAATCTGGGGGACATCTATGCTGCATAATCAGGGGGACAACTATGCTCCTAATATGGGGGACAACTATGCTCCTAATATGGGGGAAACTGATGCAATTGCAAATTTAAACATTGATCTTAAAATGTAAGGGGTTATGAAACGCTCTTGGGTACTGCGAATAACTGCTCCAGACTCATTCTGTCTCTTTCACAAACTACTTGCCTCACTGGTGCCTCTGGCCTTGGGCCTTACATTTTTGGATGTTTAGCAGTAGCTAAATACATGCTTAATGCAAATTTCAACAATGATCGTTAAATTCTCGGCGCTCTGCCAGGGCCTTCTCCTACCCCGCCTGGGCCGATCCGAGGACCTCACTAACCAATCCAATCGGTTGTAGCGACGGGCGGTGTGAACAAAGGGCAGGGACTTAATCAACGCGAGCTTATGACCCTCACTTACTGGTAATTCCTCGTTTTAAGGGTAAATAATTGCAATCCCAGATCCTTATCACAAACTGGTTTCAGCGTGTAACACGCACCTGTCCTTGAAAGATAGAGACACGCTAATCCGTTCAGTGGAGCGCTAGTGCGGCCCAGGACATCTGAGGCCATAACACACCTGATATTGCTCGATCTCGTAATTGATTGGGCAAGGTAAGGGGTTATTAAAGCCTCTTGGGTACTGCTGAGGCCTACTCCTGACTGTTCCTGGTGCAATGTATGGGGTAATTAAACACTCTTGGGTAGTGTTATTGTTAAATTTACTGATAATTTTATCAGTAATAAAATTGAAATTTGCAGAATGCTAACCGTTACACAACGGAGCGCTTGTTGCGTGTGATTTTTTAATGAAAATTGAAAAAAAAAATGCGCTTGTTCTTACACAAAGGTATACATTTAAAAAAAAAAAAAAAATTATACAATTTTGTTGATTTTGGGGCGGATTGTGAAGCCCTGTGTGTACTGGTGCATCAGCCAACTCCAGGCTGTGTCCTTCAGGCAATATATGGGTTCCTGATGCTGCAGAGGTGGGGCCTGGGTCTGGGAATTTAACATTTTTGAATAGCGGGTGCTACCTATGAGAAATCTTTGTCAAACATTTCTCATTTTGTGTTGTTTTTTGGGGGGGGATTGTGAAGCCCTGGTGTGTAGTGTACTCGTGCATCAGCCAACTCCACGCTGTGCCATTCAGCCACTATATGGTGTCCTCATGCTGCCAACACCTCCACGCTGTGCCATTCAGTTGATGGTTGACAACATTTATTTGCATTCCCTTAACGCTGTTACTAAGACCTGGGGTAATTGTTTTCTGCTGTGAAATCTGGATGGTCTTGGTAATGTTTATGGATGGGGACCATTGAGCCATGGCGGAGTTCATAGTGATGGCCGGTGCGCTCCCCTTCAGGCTGATATTTTCCCGGGCGTCCATCAATTTTGGCGGTTTTACTGCAAAACCCACCTGCTGCTTTTTAGAATTCAACATCTCTCGGGCATCTTGCACTTTACCCTTTATTCTGAAACGTGCATCTTTGGCGACCATTTTCTCGTGGGCATCCTTCATGCCTAGCTTCAGATGGGCATCTGTCACGCCAATCTTCTGACGGGCATCAAACGTTCTCTGGAAACTTTTTTGCAGGGATGCACGTTTCAGAATAAAGGGTAACGTGCAAGATGCCATTGCAAGCCAGCTTGTCCTGGTATGGTATAGTAAGTTTTATCTTCTGAGGATGTCGTACATTTGGGGAAACAGGGTAATAAATTTGAAATTTCCAGAAGGATAACCATTACACAATGGAACGCTTGTTGCTTGTGATTTATTACGTAAAATTTTAATAAAAAAAAATACAAAGAGGGATTAATTCTGCTTCTTCATCCTTTTTGGTGAAAATTATGATTTTTGGTGGTCCACCGTCCTTAATTTTGGGGCCTCATCAACTCGTTCATTTGAGATTTTTATCACAAATTTTTTTTAAATCTTTAAAAAAAATTATCATTATGTTGTTCTTGGGGGGAGTTGTGAAGCCTTTGGTGTGTACTCTTGAATCAGACAACTCCAGGCTGTGTCCTTCATGCAATATATGGGTTACTGATGCCGCAGAGGTGGGGACTGGGTCTGGGAATTTCAAATTTTTGGATAGCGGGTGCTACCTATGAGAAATCTTTGTCAAAAAATTCTCATATTGTGTTGTTTTTTTTTGGGGGGGGGGGGGGGGGGGGATTGTGAAGCCCTGGTGTGTAGTGTACTAGTGCATCAGCCAACTCCACGCTGTGCCACTCAGCCACTAAATGGTATCCTCTTGCTGCCAACATGTCCACGCTGTGTCATTTAGCCACTATATGGTGTCCTCATGCTGCCAACACCTCCACGCTGTGCCATTCAGCCACTATATGGTGTCCTCATGCTGACAACACCTCCACGCTGTGTCATTCTGCCACTATATGGTGTCCTCATGCTTCAGCTTCATCCAAGCTGTGTCATTCAGCCACTATATGGTGTCCTCATGCTGCCAACACCTCCACGCTGTGCCATTCACCCACTATATGGTGTCCTCATGCTGCCAACACCTCCACGCTGTGTCATTCAGCCACTATATGGTGTCCTCATGCTTCAGCTTCATCCAAGCTGTGTCATTCAGCCACTATATGGTGTCCTCATGCTGCCAACACCTCCTCACTGTGCCATTCAGCCACTATATGGTGTCCTCATGCTTCAGCTTCATCCAAGCTGTGTCATTCAGCCACTATATGGTGTCTTCATGCTTCAGCCTCATCCAAGCTGTGCCATTCAGCCACTATATGGTGTCCTCATGCTGCCAACACCTCCATTCTGTGTCATTCAGCCACTATATGGTGTCCTCATGCTTCAGCCTCATCCAAGCTGTGCCATTCAGCCACTATATGGTCTCCTCATGCTGCCAAGACCTCCACACTGTGCCATTCAGCCACTATATGGTGTCCTCATGCTTCAGCTTCATCCAAGCTGTGTCATTCAGCCACTATATGGTGTCTTCATGCTTCAGCCTCATCCAAGCTGTGTCATTCAGCCACTATATGGTGTCCTCATGCTGCCAACACCTCCATTCTGTGTCATTCAGCCACTATATGGTGTCCTCATGCTTCAGCTTCATCCAAGCTGTGTCATTCAGCCACTATATGGTGTCCTCATGCTGCCAACACCTCCATTCTGTGTCATTCAGCCACTATATGGTGTCCTCATGCTTCAGCTTCATCCATGCTGTGCCATTCACCCACTATATGGTGTCCTCATGCTGCCAACACCTCCACGCTGTGTCATTCAGCCACTATATGGTGTCCTCATGCTTCAGCTTCATCCAAGCTGTGTCATTCAGCCACTATATGGTGTCCTCATGCTGCCAACACCTCCTCACTGTGCCATTCAGCCACTATATGGTGTCCTCATGCTTCAGCTTCATCAAAGCTGTGTCATTCAGCCACTATATGGTGTCTTCATGCTTCAGCCTCATCCAAGCTGTGTCATTCAGCCACTATATGGTGTCCTCATGCTGCCAACACCTCCATTCTGTGTCATTCAGCCACTATATGGTGTCCTCATGCTTCAGCTTCATCCAAGCTGTGTCATTCAGCCACTATATGGTGTCTTCATGCTTCAGCCTCATCCAAGCTGTGCCATTCAGCCACTATATGGTCTCCTCATGCTGCCAAGACCTCCACACTGTGCCATTCAGCCACTATATGGTGTCCTCATGCTTCAGCTTCATCTAAGCTGTGTCATTCAGCCACTATATGGTGTCTTCATGCTTCAGCCTCATCCAAGCTGTGTCATTCAGCCACTATATGGTGTCCTCATGCTGCCAACACCTCCATTCTGTGTCATTCAGCCACTATATGGTGTCCTCATGCTTCAGCTTCATCCAAGCTGTGTCATTCAGCCACTATATGGTGTCTTCATGCTTCAGCCTCATCCAAGCTGTGCCATTCAGCCACTATATGGTCTCCTCATGCTGCCAACACCTCCACGCTATGCCATTCACCCACTATATGGTGTCCTCATGCTGCCAACACCTCCACGCTGTGTCATTCAGCCACTATATGGTCTCCTCATGCTGCCAACACCTCCTCACTGTGCCATTCAGCCACTATATGGTGTCCTCATGCTTCAGCTTCATCCAAGCTGTGTCATTCAGCCACTATATGGTGTCTTCATGCTTTAGCCTCATCCAAGCTGTGTCATTCAGCCACTATATGGTGTCCTCATGCTGACAACACCTCCACGCTGTGCCATTCAGCCACTATATGGTGTCCTCATGCTGCCAACACCTCCATTCTGTGTCATTCAGCCACTATATGGTGTCCTCATGCTTCAGCTTCATCCAAGCTGTGTCATTCAGCCACTATATGGTGTCTTCATGCTTCAGCCTCATCCAAGCTGTGTCATTCAGCCACTATATGGTGTCCTCATGCTGCCAACACCTCCACGCTGTGCCATTCACCCACTATATGGTGTCCTCATGCTGCCAACACCTCCATGCTGTGTCATTCAGCCACTATATGGTGTCCTCATGCTTCAGCTTCATCCAAGCTGTGTCATTCAGCCACTATATGGTGTCCTCATGCTGCCAACACCTCCTCACTGTGTCATTCAGCCACTATATGGTGTCCTCATGCTTCAGCTTCATCCAAGCTGTGTCATTCAGCCACTATATGGTGTCTTCATGCTTCAGCCTCATCCAAGCTGTGCCATTCAGCCACTATATGGTCTCCTCATGCTGCCAAGACCTCCACACTGTGCCATTCAGCCACTATATGGTGTCCTCATGCTTCAGCTTCATCCAAGCTGTGTCATTCAGCCACTATATGGTGTCTTCATGCTTCAGCCTCATCCAAGCTGTGTCATTCAGCCACTATATGGTGTCCTCATGCTGCCAACACCTCCATTCTGTGTCATTCAGCCACTATATGGTGTCCTCATGCTTCAGCTTCATCCAAGCTGTGTCATTCAGCCACTATATGGTGTCCTCATGCTGCCAACACCTCCACGCTGTGCCATTCACCCACTATATGGTGTCCTCATGCTGCCAACACCTCCACGCTGTGTCATTCAGCCACTATATGGTGTCTTCATGCTTTAGCCTCATCCAAGCTGTGTCATTCAGCCACTATATGGTGTCCTCATGCTGACAACACCTCCACGCTGTGCCATTCAGCCACTATATGGTGTCCTCATGCTGCCAACACCTCCATTCTGTGTCATTCAGCCACTATATGGTGTCCTCATACTTCAGCTTCATCCAAGCTGTGTCATTCAGCCACTATATGGTGTCTTCATGCTTCAGCCTCATCCAAGCTGTGCCATTCAGCCACTATATGGTCTCCTCATGCTGCCAACACCTCCACGCTATGCCATTCACCCACTATATGGTGTCCTCATGCTGCCAACACCTCCACGCTGTGTCATTCAGCCACTATATGGTCTCCTCATGCTGCCAACACCTCCTCACTGTGCCATTCAGCCACTATATGGTGTCCTCATGCTTCAGCTTCATCCAAGCTGTGTCATTCAGCCACTATATGGTGTCCTCATGCTTCAGCTTCATCCAAGCTGTGTCATTCAGCCACTATATGGTGTCTTCATGCTTTAGCCTCATCCAAGCTGTGTCATTCAGCCACTATATGGTGTCCTCATGCTGACAACACCTCCACGCTGTGCCATTCAGCCACTATATGGTGTTCTCATGCTTCAGCTTCATCCAAGCTGTGTCATTCAGCCACTATATGGTGTCTTCATGCTTCAGCCTCATCCAAGCTGTGTCATTCAGCCACTATATGGTGTCCTCATGCTGCCAACACCTCCATTCTGTGTCATTCAGCCACTATATGGTGTCCTCATGCTTCAGCTTCATCCAAGCTGTGTCATTCAGCCACTATATGGTGTCTTCATGCTTCAGCCTCATCCAAGCTGTGCCATTCAGCCACTATATGGTCTTCTCATGCTGCCAAGACCTCCACACTGTGCCATTCAGCCACTATATGGTGTCCTCATGCTTCAGCTTCATCCAAGCTGTGTCATTCAGCCACTATATGGTGTCCTCATGCTGCCAACACCTCCACACTGTGCCATTCAGCCACTATATGGTGTCCTCATGTTGCCAACACCTCCATTGTGTGTCATTCAGCCACTATATGGTGTCCTCATGCTTCAGCCTCATCCAAGCTGTGTCATTCAGCCACTATATGGTGTCCTCATGCTGCCAACACCTCCTCACTGTGCCATTCAGCCACTATATGGTGTCCTCATGCTTCAGCTTCATCCAAGCTGTGTCATTCAGCCACTATATGGTGTCCTCATGCTTCAGCTTCATCCAAGCTGTGTCATTCAGCCACTATATGGTGTCTTCATGCTTTAGCCTCATCCAAGCTGTGTCATTCAGCCACTATATGGTGTCCTCATGCTGACAACACCTCCACGCTGTGCCATTCAGCCACTATATGGTGTCCTCATGCTGCCAACACCTCCATTCTGTGTCATTCAGCCACTATATGGTGTCCTCATGCTTCAGCTTCATCCAAGCTGTGTCATTCAGCCACTATATGGTGTCTTCATGCTTCAGCCTCATCCAAGCTGTGCCATTCAGCCACTATATGGTCTCCTCATGCTGCCAACACCTCCACGCTATGCCATTCACCCACTATATGGTGTCCTCATGCTGCCAACACCTCCACGCTGTGTCATTCAGCCACTATATGGTCTCCTCATGCTGCCAACACCTCCTCACTGTGCCATTCAGCCACTATATGGTGTCCTCATGCTTCAGCTTCATCCAAGCTGTGTCATTCAGCCACTATATGGTGTCCTCATGCTTCAGCTTCATCCAAGCTGTGTCATTCAGCCACTATATGGTGTCTTCATGCTTTAGCCTCATCCAAGCTGTGTCATTCAGCCACTATATGGTGTCCTCATGCTGACAACACCTCCACGCTGTGCCATTCAGCCACTATATGGTGTCCTCATGCTGCCAACACCTCCATTCTGTGTCATTCAGCCACTATATGGTGTCCTCATGCTTCAGCTTCATCCAAGCTGTGTCATTCAGCCACTATATGGTGTCTTCATGCTTCAGCCTCATCCAAGCTGTGCCATTCACCCACTATATGGTGTCCTCATGCTGCCAACACCTCCACGCTGTGCCATTCACCCACTATATGGTGTCCTCATGCTGCCAACACCTCCACGCTGTGCCATTCACCCACTATATGGTGTCCTCATGCTGCCAACACCTCCACGCTGTGTCATTCAGCCACTATATGGTGTCCTCATGCTTCAGCTTCATCCAAGCTGTGTCATTCAGCCACTTTATGGTGTCCTCATGCTGCCAAAACCTCCTCACTGTGCCATTCAGCCACTATATGGTGTTCTCATGCTTCAGCTTCATCCAAGCTGTGTCATTCAGCCACTATATGGTGTCTTCATGCTTCAGCCTCATCCAAGCTGTGTCATTCAGCCACTATATGGTGTCCTCATGCTGCCAACACCTCCATTCTGTGTCATTCAGCCACTATATGGTCTCCTCATGCTTCAGCTTCATCCAAGCTGTGTCATTCAGCCACTATATGGTGTCTTCATGCTTCAGCCTCATCCAAGCTGTGCCATTCAGCCACTATATGGTCTTCTCATGCTGCCAAGACCTCCACACTGTGCCATTCAGCCACTATATGGTGTCCTCATGCTTCAGCTTCATCCAAGCTGTGTCATTCAGCCACTATATGGTGTCCTCATGCTGCCAACACCTCCACACTGTGCCATTCAGCCACTATATGGTGTCCTCATGTTGCCAACACCTCCATTGTGTGTCATTCAGCCACTATATGGTGTCCTCATGCTTCAGCCTCATCCAAGCTGTGTCATTCAGCCACTATATGGTGTCCTCATGCTGCCAACACCTCCTCACTGTGCCATTCAGCCACTATATGGTGTCCTCATGCTTCAGCTTCATCCAAGCTGTGTCATTCAGCCACTATATGGTGTCCTCATGCTTCAGCTTCATCCAAGCTGTGTCATTCAGCCACTATATGGTGTCTTCATGCTTTAGCCTCATCCAAGCTGTGTCATTCAGCCACTATATGGTGTCCTCATGCTGACAACACCTCCACGCTGTGCCATTCAGCCACTATATGGTGTCCTCATGCTGCCAACACCTCCATTCTGTGTCATTCAGCCACTATATGGTGTCCTCATGCTTCAGCTTCATCCAAGCTGTGTCATTCAGCCACTATATGGTGTCTTCATGCTTCAGCCTCATCCAAGCTGTGCCATTCAGCCACTATATGGTCTCCTCATGCTGCCAACACCTCCACGCTATGCCATTCACCCACTATATGGTGTCCTCATGCTGCCAACACCTCCACGCTGTGTCATTCAGCCACTATATGGTCTCCTCATGCTGCCAACACCTCCTCACTGTGCCATTCAGCCACTATATGGTGTCCTCATGCTTCAGCTTCATCCAAGCTGTGTCATTCAGCCACTATATGGTGTCCTCATGCTTCAGCTTCATCCAAGCTGTGTCATTCAGCCACTATATGGTGTCTTCATGCTTTAGCCTCATCCAAGCTGTGTCATTCAGCCACTATATGGTGTCCTCATGCTGACAACACCTCCACGCTGTGCCATTCAGCCACTATATGGTGTCCTCATGCTGCCAACACCTCCATTCTGTGTCATTCAGCCACTATATGGTGTCCTCATGCTTCAGCTTCATCCAAGCTGTGTCATTCAGCCACTATATGGTGTCTTCATGCTTCAGCCTCATCCAAGCTGTGCCATTCAGCCACTATATGGTCTCCTCATGCTGCCAACACCTCCACGCTATGCCATTCACCCACTATATGGTGTCCTCATGCTGCCAACACCTCCACGCTGTGCCATTCACCCACTATATGGTGTCCTCATGCTGCCAACACCTCCACGCTGTGTCATTCAGCCACTATATGGTGTCCTCATGCTTCAGCTTCATCCAAGCTGTGTCATTCAGCCACTTTATGGTGTCCTCATGCTGCCAAAACCTCCTCACTGTGCCATTCAGCCACTATATGGTGTCCTCATGCTTCAGCTTCATCCAAGCTGTGTCATTCAGCCACTATATGGTGTCTTCATGCTTCAGCCTCATCCAAGCTGTGTCATTCAGCCACTATATGGTGTCCTCATGCTGCCAACACCTCCATTCTGTGTCATTCAGCCACTATATGGTGTCCTCACGCTTCAGCTTTATCCAAGCTGTGTCATTCAGCCACTATATGGTGTCTTCATGCTTCAGCCTCATCCAAGCTGTGCCATTCAGCCACTATATGGTCTCCTCATGCTGCCAAGACCTCCACACTGTGCCATTCAGCCACTATATGGTGTCCTCATGCTTCAGCTTCATCCAAGCTGTGTCATTCAGCCACTTTATGGTGTCCTCATGCTGCCAAAACCTCCTCACTGTGCCATTCAGCCACTATATGGTGTCCTCATGCTTCAGCTTCATCCAAGCTGTGTCATTCAGCCACTATATGGTGTCTTCATGCTTCAGCCTCATCCAAGCTGTGTCATTCAGCCACTATATGGTGTCCTCATGCTGCCAACACCTCCATTCTGTGTCATTCAGCCACTATATGGTGTCCTCACGCTTCAGCTTTATCCAAGCTGTGTCATTCAGCCACTATATGGTGTCTTCATGCTTCAGCCTCATCCAAGCTGTGCCATTCAGCCACTATATGGTCTCCTCATGCTGCCAAGACCTCCACACTGTGCCATTCAGCCACTATATGGTGTCCTCATGCTTCAGCTTCATCCAAGCTGTGTCATTCAGCCACTATATGGTGTCCTCATGCTGCCAACACCTCCACACTGTGCCATTCAGCCACTATATGGTGTCCTCATGTTGCCAACACCTCCATTGTGTGTCATTCAGCCACTATATGGTGTCCTCATGCTTCAGCCTCATCCAAGCTGTGTCATTCAGCCACTATATTGTATCCTCATGCTGCCAACACCTCCACACTGTGCCATTCAGCCACTATATGGTGTCCTCATGCTGCCAACACCTCCACGCTGTGTCATTCAGCCACTACATGGTGTCCTCATGCTGCCAACACCTCCACACTGTGCCATTCAGCCACTAAATGGTCTCCTCATGCTGCCAACAACTCCACGCTGTCATTCAGTCACTATATGGTCTCCTGACACTGATGCCACCACCAGGCTCTGTCATTGTGCTGCTGTGTGGCAGTGATTCTAAGAGCGATGCCGGTAATTTGCATGTTATTCTGAATAACAGTATTATTTCACTAACCCAGCACACTCCATATGCGTTTTAGAACACAGCAAAGTGTTCTATACCCCTATAGAGGCTGTATGTAGGCTAGAAATAGCCTTTTTTAATATAGATTCGCCGCGAAAAAATTCGGATCGAAACAAACTTTTCCGGAAAATTCGGCAAATCAGTTGAATCGAATTTTTGAAAAGTTCGCTCATCTCTGTTCTACAGCTTTGAAATGTCAGCCACAGCAAAAACTTTTAGAATAATTTTCAAATCATATTTACCCACAGAAAAAAAGATTGCATATCTGTTTTACAATAAGGGTAGGGTCACACATCGCGTATACGATGCATATTTGATGCATGCACATTTGACGCTGCAAATTTCTTCATGAGCAAAGTCTATGGGAGTAATAATAAACACCCCAAGATTTTGCTAGCACTGAAATACGCATGCATCAAATATGCAGTATAAATGCTATGTGTTACCCTACCACAAAAACAGGAGAAAGGTCAGAATTAGAGATGAGCAAACTTACAGTAAATTTGGTAAATTAGCCACACCCACTTTTACTAAACTCATGTGACTAGTGTAAACCTTGGATAAGTCTCATGTAAAACACTTTGAATATCTGATGTGAACTTTTTCGCACCAAAATTTTGGCGCAAAACGCAACATTTTTGATGTTAAGAGTTTTGAATATGACCCTTACTGTGCTGGGGTTTAGTGTTAGGTTGGGTGGTGGGTTAAAAGGGGGGAGAAAAATACAGAAAATCCTGGACTGGTTCATGGACGTCTGATAACGTACTGGGGGCATGGGATATGGGACCAGCTCAGGGCTAAAAAAAATAAAAAAAATAATGGTGTTATTTAGTTTGTCTGATTTTGTTGTGTATTATATAGTTTGGTATTAAGGTTTGCACGATTATTTTGCTTTTGATATTGCAAATGGGCCAGGGAATTCACATTTAATATTAGTGTATATAGTTTATTAGTATGTAATGAGCATTATGGAAGAAATGTCTTGTAAATATTGTTTATACTGTTTTTGTGGGGGAATGAGTGGGGGGTAGACCGGTGTTTTATTTTATGCTATGGTGTCGGTGGTTTTATGATTAATTATTTTGTTATGTTCTGGTCAGATATGGTATGTTTATGTCTGTAATTATTATTTATTGTTATGTTTAAAATTTTAATAAGATTTACAAGATGTTAAAAAATTTATAAAAATGTATTTTCGTGTGTGGTGTTTGGTGGTTTGGTGTGGACACAAATGAATTATTTTGTGTAAGGTAAAAATTCAACCGGACCCGGGATTTTAGTATAGTTGTATTAGTGTATTGGAATATTAGTGTCCAGGTTAAGGTTAACATTATGATTTTTATTGTTGTTGTTGTTCTTATTATGATTATTATTATTTTAATTAGAATAAAGTAGTGTTTACTGGATAACATCTGTAGGGATTGTTATTTAAGTGGTGTGTGTTCGGTGAGAATAAGGCTGGACCAGCTTGTTTCAGGCACTAGGGGCTGTGACATCATGCAAAACCTGTGAGGAGGAAGAGGTGTGAAGTTGCCTATAGCAACCAATCAGATTGCTTCTTCTTTTTTTTTTTTTTTTTTTAAGGCCCCTGAAAATGAAAGAAGCTATATGATTGGTTGCTATGGGCAACTGCATCACTCTTCCTCTACATAGGTTTTGATAAAACTCCCCATAGTATACAGTTCTTGCACAGAACATTTCCATAGCAACTGTCCGAATGCACAGATATTGTATCCACATTGAGAAACACAGTCCTGGTTAGAGTAGTGGACCTCTGCTATAGCATTGGCTCACAGTGAAGGTCTTTAGGGGGAGAGTTATCAAAACCTGTGCAAAGGAAAAGTTGCCCAGTTGCCCATAGCAACCAATCAGATCGCTTCTTTCATTTGCAACAAGGCCTCTGCAAAATGAAAGAAGCAATTTTTCCTTTGCACAGGTTTTGATGAATCTCCTTAGTGTCTAAAACACATCAATATTCCAATATGACTGCCTCGGACAGATTTTTCCTAAATTATGGATGTCTGGGGCATTGATTTGAGTTGGAGCTTTTGGATAAAAATGTGTCTAGTTGACTAACATGAGATTTTAAAAGGGGTTGTATAAGAAGCAGAAAAGGCATTACCTCTTTTACTTCCACCTTTGCATGTCTCAAAAGTATACTTTCCCAGGATAGTGGATAAGTGTCTGATTGCAGTGGGTCCAAATGCTGGGACTCCCCGCAACCTCCTGTATGGGGCCTCGGCTCTGCCGCGGCTCTCCCGTGCATGGAGGGGGCGTGTTGGCCACAGCGTCATGCTGTGGCCTACACGGCCACAGCGTTACGCTGTGGCCAACACGCCCCCTCCATGTATCTCGGGAGAGGCGGAGATGCAGCGTTCGACGCGCGCATTAGCCGCGCACACAGTCGCAATGCTGGGTCCTTGTATTGGAGATCATGATGGGTCCCAGTGGTCAGACCCCCCACAATCAGTTTGGGAGATCATGAGGGGTCCCAGCGGTCAGACCCCCACAGATAGGGGATAAGTGTCTTACACTGCAGTACTCCTATAAACTCAGCCAGAGTGACCATTGGGTTCTTGGTCACCTATCTTACCAAGGTCGTTGTTCCTTTGTTTGGTGGGGACCACGGACATAGGGGGAGATTTATCAAAATCTGCCCAGAGGAAAAGTTGCTGAGTTGCCCATAGCAACCAATCAGATCGCTTCTTTCATTTTTAAAAAGGAATCTGAAAAATGAAAGAAGCGATCTGATAGGTTGCTATGGGCAACTCAGCAACTTCTCCTCTGGACAGGTTTTGATAAATCTCCCCCATAATCTTTATTGTTCAGTAACAAAACAGCATTCCCACTTAGGCATAAGCACTAAAGTAAATCCAGCTTGTCCATTGCTAACTATTCAGATCTCTTCTCTGTTTATACAAATGGCTTACTACCAGCCACCCAACAAAATAGTCAACCCTTGTGTTACTTACATAGGTTACAATGTCCCCTTTTGAAGCTTCAAACCTCCGGATTTAAACTCTCATTAGCGGTGCAGCAGGTTCCTCACAGCCTCACTTGCCCACTGACTCTTATCTAGTTTTAAAGCCCAGTAATGTGTTGTCTTCAGCACCTGTGCTGACCTGAGCTAGTCTGAAAACATGGTGTGGCAGAAGAAGGGGATGAAAAGCCCCATTACTAAGCATGCCTTTCATCCCATACAAATTCAGGCCCCATAACAAGACTTACCAAAGTCCCTAGCAAGTTAATGCTCATCAGGGATTTAACTATTTCTGAATGTCTCATATCTCACCCAGCCTTCCCTGGATGAAAGGTGCACTTTCATAAACCTGGTATCCACATACTACAGGTACCCTAAAGTAAAACTATCAGCCTGTTCAACAAACTAAATCCTCTGCGGAATTCAATGAATCGCCCACAAGGAACAGGGTTTTGCAGGGGGCGGGGCTTCGTGACTCCACTTCACTAGGATGTGGAGTCACAGACAATGAATATATAGATTAGCCGACAAAGCCCCGCCCCTTGTGCGCGATTCACTGAATTCAGCAGAGGATCATCTGAGGGACATATTTCAGGACCTACTGGACATATTTAAGTACCGTATTCATCGGGGTATACCAAGCACCGGCCTATAACACGCACCCTCATTTTAACAAGGATATTTGGGTAAAAAAAGTTTTTTACCCAAATATCCATGGTAAAATGAGGGTGCGTGTGTGCGTGTGTATACCCCGATACACCCCCAGGAAAGGCAGGGGGTTAGAGGCCGTCGCTGCCCGCTTCTCTCCCCCTGCCTTTCCTGGGGTCTAGAGCCCTGCTGCCAGCCCTTCTCTCCCCCTGGCTATCGGCGCCGCTGCCCGTTCTGTCCCCCTGACTATCGGTACCGGCACCCCATTGCCGGCGCCAATAGCCAGGGGGAGAGAAGCGGCGCCGACAGCCAGGGGGAGACAAGGGGCAGCGGCACCCATTGCCGGTGCCGCTGCCCCGTTGCCTCCCCCCATCCCCGGTGGCATAATTACCTGGGTCGGGTCCGCGCTGCTGCAGGCTTCCGGCGTGCGTCCCCTGCGTCGTTGCTATGCACGGCGCGGCGCACTGACGTCATGCGCCGCGCTGTGCAGCGCATAGCAACGACAAAGGGGACGCACGCCGGAGGCCTGTAGCAGCGCGAACCCGACCCAGTTAATTATGCCACCGGGGATGGGGGGAGGCAACGGGGCAGCGGCACCGGCAATGGGTGCCGCTGCCCCTTCTCTCCCCCTGGCTGTCGGCGCCGCTTCTCTCCCCCTGGCTATCGGCGCCGGCAATGGGGTGCCGGTACCGATAGTCAGGGGGACAGAACGGGCAACGGCGCCGACAGCCAGGGGGAGAGAAGGGCCGGCAGCAGGGCTCTAGACCCCCAGGAAAGGCAAGGGGAAAGAAGCGGGCAGCGACGGCCTCTCTCCCCCTGCCTTTCCCGGGGGTGTATCGGCGTATAACACGCACATAGGCTTTAGGCTAAAAATTTTAGCCTACAAAAGTGCGTGTTATACGCCGATAAATACGGGTAAGTAACCCTTGTTGGACTCCTGTTCACCTGCACTATAACCAAGTGTATTGGGTTTAGTGTGGGTGAACAGGTTGACAGTTTTCCTTATAGGGAAATATAGTGATCCCTGATGAGTCTCTCTCTCACTCTCCCCCTCTCTCTCAATAAATATGTACTTCTGAAGGTCTAGGTGTCCTATGGTGTCTGCCACCACGACATAGCAAATCCTGTAAGTTGTGAGGGGTGGCCACTGTAGATCAGACTTTTCAGCACATCCCAAAAATGCTTGATCGGACTGAGATTTTGTGGTGATTTCATAAACGTGATTCCATAATTATTTCCAGGGGTTGTACCTAGAAAAAGAACTCTACAAAGATATTAAATAAAACGTAACTTTTACTAGATTCATATAAAATTAAAATCAAATACAGGTACAAAATATGTGCACAATAAAAGAATACAGTACAAATAATCCCCTCCGCATAAATCAATATGACACTCAAAAGAGGAATGTACAATAGATGTCTCTGATAAACATTAATGTACAAGAATAAGTCAAGCAGGGAAGAAGGGATAGGGTACAGGTGAGTAACCTAACCAACAATTAGCCCTGCCTACCAGTAAGTGTGGATAGGGGAAAGGATGAACATCAGGTACCACTCAGATATAATAGCACTAGGTGGACCCTATCTAAATTCTCATGCTCCAAAAATCCAACGCATTTCTCCCATATTTTTCCAATGGGCTCATCAGGGGTGGTTGAAAAATTGACCTAACACAATCAAAAAAGAGAAAACATGCATCTCATACATGAAATCAACAATAGAAGTGCTTCAGGCAATAAATGAAAGTCAAAGGACACAGTCACAGTCTTATAGTTGTTAGATGGAAGATGTCAAACAGTTTGTTAGGTAGAAAATGTTTGACAGTCATGTAGTTTGCTGAATATAATAAGGGGGTCCGTCACACAGATGTCATAGGATATAACAACTTCTTGGGATCACACATCAGTGTTCTCGTTTGAGAGTCTAGTGCATAGGGCTAGAATACCCGGAGATAGTAGAACACTTCCTTAATATCTGTAGAAAAATAGATTTACTCAGATCACTCAAATATCATATGTAGTGGGCATAATGACCAATATTTAAAATTATGGAAGACAAATATACCTCTCAATGTAAAGTTTGTAGGCACTGATATAAATGTATGAACTGACGTGACCCCCATTAAGTGTTACTGGAAGAAAAAACGGAAAACAATTCATACACTACATCAATGTACCCTTATATGAAAAAATATATGTATGCCAAATATTGGTGGTTCTGCAAGAAAAATACATCTTATCCAGCCTGGGGATATTAAAGGGGTATTCCAGGATTTTTTTTTATTTGACTATGCTACAGGGGCTGTAAAGTTAGTGTAGTTCATAATACAGTGGGGATCAAAAGTTTGGGCACCCCAGGTAAAAATTTGTAGTAATATGCATAAAGAAGTCAAGGAAAGATGGAAAAATCTCCAAAAGGCATCAAATTACGGATTAGACATTCTTATAATATGTCAACAAAAGTTAGATTTAATTTCTACCATTTACACTTTACACAAAATAACAGAAAACAAAGAAAATGGCGTCTGCAAAAGTTTGGGCACTCTGCAGAGTTAATATCTTGTACTGCCCCCTTTGGCAAGTATCACAGCTTGTAAACACTTTTTGTAGCCAGCCAAGAGTCTTTCAATTCTTGTTTGAGGTATGTTTGACCATTCTTCCTTACAAAAGTCTTCCAGTTCTTTGAGATTTCTGGGCTGTCTGTCACGCACTGCTCTTTTAAGGTCTATCCATAGATTTTCAATTATGTTGAGGTCAGGAGATTGTGAAGGCCATGGCAACACCTTCAGTTTATGCCTCTTGATGTAATCCCCTGTGGATTTTGAGGTGTGTTTAAGATCATTATCCATTTGTAGAAGCCATCCTCTCTTTAACTTCAGCTTTTTCACAGATGGCATCAAGTTAGCATCTAAAATTTGCTGAAATTTTATTGAATCCATTTTTTGTTCTACTCGTGAAATGTTCCCTATGCCACTGGCTGCAACACAACCCCAAAGCATGATTGATCCACCCCCATGCTTAACAGTTGGACAGAGGTTCTTTTCATTAAATTCTGTTCCCCTTCTTCTCCAAAAGTACCTTTTGCTCATTCCGGCCAAAAAGTTCAATTTTAACCTCATCGGTCCACAGAACTTTTTTCCAAAATGCATCAGGCTTGTCTATATGTTAATTTGCAAAGTTCAAACGCTATATCTCTCTATAGTGGAATAGTGTACCACAACTCCAGTGTCTGCCAGATCTTTCTGGAGGGATTGTGCAGTCAAACGTGGGTTTTGAATTGTTTTTCTCCCAATCCTGTGAGCTGTTCTGTCTGTTATTTTTCTTGGTCTTCCAGATCTTGCTTTAACTTCCACTTTTCCAGATGACTGCCATTTCTTAATTACATTCCGAACAGAGGATATTGACATCTGAAAACGTTTTGCTATCTTCTTATAGCCTTCTCCAGCTTTGTGAGCATCAACTATTTTCAGTTTCAGATTTCTAGACAACTGCTTAAAAGAACCCATGGTGCTGATTGTTGGGGCAAGGTCAGATCAGTCTGGGCATTTAAAACCTTTGAGATTGACATCACCTGGTCTTCCCAGATGATGACTAAGAACAATCCATGACACTGGCAGGTCTCAGCTTTGCAAAGGGGGCAGTGCATGCTATACATTCTGCAGGGTGTCCAAACTTTTGCAGATGCCGTTGACATATTATAAGAATGTCTAATCTGTAATTTGATGCCTTTTGGAGATTTTTCCATCTTTCCTAGGCTTCTTTATGCACATTAATACAAATTTATCCCTGGGGTGCCCAAACTTTTGATCCCCACTGTATAGTGTCTGTACCTGTGTGTGACTGTTTTCTCACAATTCTTCTGTGATTTTCACCCCACTATTTATTTTTAACAGCATACAAAATTACTGTTGTCTCGGATTTTTCCCAGCTTGCAATGCGGCCGAGACCTGACTCACTAGTCAGCTGATGACAGGGAGCCTGTCTGTTTCAATGGGTGGAGGGATCGCTTGGTGGGAGAGAGATCAATTTGCAACATCTGTAGGCACCCTGATTGAAAACCACAGGTCTTTTGTTTCAATGGGTGGGGTGGCTGATGTGTGGGAGGGAGGAAAATGGAATTGTGGGATTTGTAGTAAAAAAAAAGAAAAGTCAAACCGGAAATACACGTTCACAAAAAGCTAGCCACAGTGTTATGGTAATCTCATGACATAGCCATTTAGCCCCAAGACAAGTGCAGATCCTTCCTAAGCATGTCTATTACTGCCTGCCAGGTATGTACTAAAATCACCTTATGGTGGATAACCCCTTTATCGTCAAGTAGTACATATATTTAAAATATCACCACATAAGTTGGAAAATGGAAAGTAGTACATATATTTATAATATCACCACATAAGGGTTACCAAAAAAAAGGATAAATTATAAGATAAAAAGATTTTTATAAAGGAAGTATCATATAGATATCAACGCAGATAGTTAGTAATAATAAATGTAAGAAATTATGGAATGATGAACTGTGGCTGTAAAGTGCTACAACTGAACAGAATAGTCTTTTGATAAAATCCTCTTAACAAGAGGGAATCTGATAGTGACAATGATATAGTAATAATAAGGCGCTGATACAAGTAGATGTGATAGATAAGTATCTGAACCGGGCACAGTTAGTTATGGCAATTTTTAACCTCTTAAGGACGCAGGGCGTACCTGTATGCCCTGCGCCCGGTCCTGGTGTTTAAAACGGGGTCACTCCATGACCCCGCATCACACCGGGTCGGTCCCGGCTGCTATACATAGCCGGGAACCTGGGCTAACAGCTATTAACCCTTCAGACGCGGCGATGAAAGTTGATCACCGCGCTGAAAATGAAAGTAAATGCTTCCCGGCAGCTCAGTCGGCCTGATCGGGACTATTGCGATAAAATCGCGATGTCCTGATCAGCTAGGATGCGAGCGGAGGTCCCCTTACCTTGCTCGGTCGCGTCCGATCGGCTACAGGCTTGAGCAATCAAGCCCCTATTACGCTGATCCATGCAAAGCTATGGCTTTGCAGGGATCAGGGTAAAAGATCAGTGTGTGCGAAAAAAAAATTGGAAACAAAAAGTTAACAAAGGTCATTTAGCCCCTTCCCTAATAAAAGTTTGAATCACCTGTGTAAATAAAAAAATTTCATATGTGGTATCGCCGCGTGCGTAAATGTCCGAAATATACAAATATATTGTTAATTAAACCATGTGGTCAATGGCGTATGCGCAAAAAAATGCCAAAGTCCAAAATAGCGCATTTTTGGTCACTTTTTATATCATAAAAAAATGAATAAAAAGCGATCAATAAGTCCGATCAATGCAAAACTTGTACCAATAAAAACTTCAGAACACGGTGAAAAAAATGAGCCCTCAAACCAGCCCGTACGCAGAAAAATAAAAAAGTTATAGGGGTCGGAAGATGACAATTTTAAAAGTATAAATTTTCCTGCATGTAGTTATGATTTTTTTCAGACGTACGACAAAATCAAACCTATATAAGTAGGGTATCATTTTAACCGTATGGACCTACAGACTAAAGATAAGGTGTCATTTTTACCGAAAAATGCACTGCATAGAAACGGAAGCCCCCAAAATTTACAAAATGAAATTTTTTCTTAATTTTTTTTCCCACAATGAATTTTTTTTCCATTTTGCCGTGGATGTTTTGGTAAAATAACTGATGTCACTGCAAAGTAGAATTGGTGGTGCAAAAAATAAGCCATAATATGGAATTTTATGTGCAAAATTTAAAGCGTTATGATTTTTAGAAGATGATGAGGAAAAAATGAAAATGCAAAAACGGAAAAACGCTGAGTCCTTAAGGGGTTAAATGGTAGCAACAGGAATTAGTTTGTTAGGCACAAAATGTCCACCTATTCCTGTCCACGTAGTCCGTTTTTTCATAGTATCAGAGTGGTCCAATATTTTGAGGCTAAGGGACGTATTAGGGGGTTGTACCACAAGATACCTGAAGAGGTCTTGTGGTGTCTATCGTAACTGGTTGGAACTATTTTGGGGCACAAAGGGAACCTACACAATGTTAGGTAGTTGCTTTGAAACGGGTTATTGAATATAAAACAGAGGTTATAAATGTATGATCTCTAGGGGCCTGACCATTCCTCTTCGATGCAGGGCCATTGCCAGTAGTTTGAATGGAATGGTGGTTACACATGCACCCTCCAGTCCATTTAATGTATATGGGGATGAAAACAGCTGAATACAGTGCATGGAAAGATTCATAACTTAACCCTTTCAACCAGCTAAGGATAATCAGCAATAGATGTGGTGTAATAGGTCTTATTGTGGCTTCAATGCCGCTATGCAGATAATACAGTTCCTTTGGTGCCTTGCATGTATAGGACCCAGGTAAGGTTTTCCTCAATGTGGAGAGGAGGGAGGCTGTCCCTCTACGGAGGCTTTCAGCCCTCTCTTACGTCAAGGTTGGGTAGGTGAGTGGAGCCACTACGCTCTGTTGCCTTGCAATTTTCTTGTTTAACAGAACATTTCTTTGTGTTCCCCTTTAAAATGTTTGCTCTGGCTTTGTTTTCTCTATTTTCTTAAAAGGAAAAGTAAAAATGTTCCTTAACAGCTTCTTAACGCATCAGGATCTCAGGAGGGAAGGATGCAGTTCCCATGGAGACAGGGTAGGGAGCTTGTATCACTATAGTGCACCTTTGACATAATGTACCATTGATGACATCACACATTACAGCCCAGGATTTCACAGCATCCTACAGGTCACCCCTGAAGTTTCTGGGGTCAATGATTGTCTTCCTGGACCATAAGCAGATCAGCACAAGGAGTTTGGGGCACACAGATCTTGGCTGTTGGCATCGTGCACATCTTGTGTGTACAGGTTCTCTTAATTATTTTCCTGCTATTAAACTCGCACAGCTGCTGCGAAGAGGGATTCTGGTGGGCGAACAATCAAAGTAAAATTTAAGATATAAAACAGGAGTAGAGGACATAGGAGGCGGTGGAGGGGGGGGGGGACATGGATTATAAACTGTCGAGACAGGAGAAAAACAGCACACGGCAGTGGTGTGAATATATATATATATATATATATATATATATATATATAGGAGATTCTAACATGAGGGCGACAAAGATGAAATAATAATCCCAAGTATGTTCATTACATACATGAATAGATGAACAGATCTGCTCTCTCTTTTATTGTCTTATAGATATACTGTACTTACAATGAGGCACAGCACAAAGACGTAGCCGCTGATGTTCCATTTGCCCAATGGGCAGGTCAGCCAGTCTGAATTAGCTATAAGAGCGTGGATTGGAGTTTGTTTACTTTATATATAGTACATACTGGAGGCCGTGCATTAACCACTGACAAAATATATAGCCCTTCTCTGTGACTTCCTTTCTTCCCTTACTCTGCAATTTTCCATCAGAATGGAAGGGGTTAACACTTACTTGCATACTTTTTTCCAATACACTTGAAATAAAGGAATAAGATTGGGGGGGGGGGGGCATAACAAACTATAAGTGTCTCCTTGAAGGGTCAAACTTGGCATTTTTTGTGAATCCTCTTCAGAATGTTCCAATTCTTGTGTCCCTAAGGGATCCTGTCTAAGCTATTGAGGATCAGTTTAAGTCACTAGCAGCAGATAGGGCACAGCTCAGTGCTTAGGATCTAGCTGCGAGGAAAGGCTGAGGAAGCAAATCCTCCTTTCATTATATGTCATGGAGAAGTACTAGAACCCTGCTCTGACCAGAATTAATAATGCACACATTTATTGGTGCAACTCATTGTCTCACTGCTTTATGGATCACCAAAATGTAAACACGTCTTCACACCGTACTCCCCAGGATTGGGTACTGATGTGGTGTCCGGTGACATCTAGCACCAAGGTATTAGCTGCAGATCCTTCAAGTTCTGCAAAGTGTAAAGTGTGGCCTTCATGGACCAGTCTGTATTCTTGCACATCCTGTAGATGCTCGATTGGATTAAGATCTGGGGAATTTGGAGGCCAAGTCAACACCATGAACTCTTTGTCATGTTCTTCAACATCAGCAATAAACAAGACCGGAATAGGAGGGACCTGACTCATAGGCACCCTAAGTGCATGATAAGGAAGGAAGTCTATGGAAACAGACGGCTAATATTGCTGACAGAACGGTGGTGCCTGGATAATAAGACACAAAAATAAGCAAATAAATGGAGCAGATAGATCCGGCAACTCACCACAACCGTAGGTGAATCAGATGTGTGTGGCCGTACTGGATAACTAAGATGGTGCGGGAAGCTCAGAGGCGACGATCCGGTAGGTTTCGTGCAATAGCACTTCTTCCGGCCTAAAGGCCGGAAGAAGTGCTATTGCATGAAACCTACCGGTTCGTCGCCTCTGAGCTCCCCGCACCATCTAAAGGCCGGAAGAAGTGCTATTGCATGAAACCTACCGGTTCGTCGCCTCTGAGCTCCCCGCACCATCTAAAGGCCGGAAGAAGTGCTATTGCATGAAACCTACCGGTTCGTCGCCTCTGAGCTCCCCGCACCATCTAAAGGCCGGAAGAAGTGCTATTGCATGAAACCTACCGGTTCGTTGCCTCTGAGCTCCCCGCACCATCTAAAGGCCGGAAGAAGTGCTATTGCATGAAACCTACCGGTTCGTCGCCTCTGAGCTCCCCGCACCATCTAAAGGCCGGAAGAAGTGCTATTGCATGAAACCTACCAGTTCGTCACCTCTGAGCTCCCCGCACCATCTAAAGGCCGGAAGAAGTGCTATTGCATGAAACCTACCGGTTTGTCGCCTCTGAGCTCCCCGCACCATCTAAAGGCCGTAAGAAGTGCTATTGCATGAAACCTACCGGTTCGTTGCCTCTGAGCTCCCCGCACCATCTAAAGGCCGGAAGAAGTGCTATTGCATGAAACCTACCGGTTCGTCGCCTCTGAGCTTCCCGCACCATCTCAGTTATCCAGTACGGCCACACACAGCTGATTCACTTACGGTTGTGGTTAGTTGCCGGATCTATCTGCTACATTTATTTTCTCATGTTCTTCAACATGTTCATGATAAATCTTTACGGCTGAAAGAGTCCACTGCTATTAGGGAATACAATTGTAATAAGAGGGGGTGCTTGGTCCGTAACAATGTTTAGGTAGGTAGTACATATCAAAACAACAACTATGTTAATACCAGTACTAAGGTTTTCCATCAGAGCATCAGAATGCCCCACTGACTTGCCTTATTCCAATATTGCATAATGGTGCCATCTTTTTCCCAGGTAAGTGATACTTTTTCAGATCAGGTCACATTCTTCCATTGCTCCATGGTTTACTTCTGATGCCCTCATTTTCATTTTAGGCTTTTTTTTTTGCAGTGGACATTTGCACACCGACCAGTCTGTGGCATCACAGGCCCAAACATCATCATAGCCAGTATTAATGCTACAGCAGCTGTTCGGCAGTATCAGGTCAGATGGGCTAACCTTCCGTCCCCACATGTATTAGTAAACTGTGGACAAACATTCATATGGAAAAGATGAAAGAAAAAACGTTGGCGACTCATCAATTCTTCTTTCTTGAGCTTTATTGCAAATACTCACATATTACAAACATATAACAAGATGGATGGGTCCGGGGGGGTACAGTAGGTAACAGTGGCCGTTGTTTTGCACTGGTGTAGTGCTTCGTCAGGCCTCCGGCCCGACGAAGCACTACTCCAGTACGAAACAACATCCGCTGTTGCCTACTGTACCCCCCTTCCTGGACCCGTCCATCCCGTTACAACGGCTAAACAATGGCCGCTGTTGCCTACTGTACCCCCCCTGGACCCGTCCATCCCGTTACATGTTTGTAATATGTGAGTATTTGCAGTAAAGCTCAAGAAAGAAGAATTGGTGAATCGTCAACGTTTTTTCTTTCATCTTTTCCATATGAGTTATTGACTGCTGCATGACGTCTGAGCACCACTGAACTACTAAAGACAGTGTCCTACCACACTCTACCAAGGTATCCTTTTGGCTATGCAGAAGTAAGCAGTGCGGAGCTATTTTGCTTTATTGTTTCTATTTGCATCTGTGGACAAACATTACCTTGTTGCCAATTTTTCTCTCTTTGATAAACTTTGAACAAGCCCTACCATTTTGGAACTGCTCTGACTCAGTCGTCAAACCATCACAATTTGGCTCTGTTAATAGTCACACAGATCCTTCCTTACCTTCACCTTTTCTTCCTGATTTTAATACATTAACCTAACTTCTTTAGTAAAGTCCTTATCACTAGTCCTATATCATTTTCCCTGGGGCAGGATACAGCAATAGTAACTTGGCTCACAGCAGAGTTTGAGAACCATGCTTCACTGGGCCAGGCTGGAAGCCCATTTTGGACCTAGTGTAGGAGTGATAAGTCCTATGCTGGGTAGAACTCAGAACCTCCTGCACTCGGATTAGGACTGGGTTAGGATAGGGTCCTGGATGGAATACTTAGCAGTACTGGACTGTCCTGGACCACTCTCCTTTGACAACCCTCCACATGGAGATGCTGTTGTCTGCCTGTGCAGTATATGGCTCTCTGTGGCAGGAAGGTGATCCTATTGGTATTTTAAAGGGGTATTCCAGGAAAAAAAAATGTTTTATATATTAACTGGCTCCAGAAAGTTAAACAGATTTGTAAATTACTTCTATTAAAAAATCTTAATCCTTTCAATAATTATCAGCTGCTGAAGTTGAGTTGTTGTTTTCTGTCTGGCAACAGTGCTCTCTGCTGACATCTCTGCTTGTCTCGGGAACTGCACAGAGTAGAAGAGGTTTGCTATGGGGATTTGCTTCTAAACTGGGCGGTTCCCAAGACACATGTCATCAGAGAGAACTGAGACAGAAAAGAACAACTCAACTTCAGAAGCTCATAAGTACTGAAAGGATGAAGATTCACAAATCTGTAATTTACACATCTATTTAACTTTCTGGAGCCAGTTAATATATAAAATAAATAAATTCCTGGATAACCCCTTTAAGGCCCATTAGACTTGATGGAAGTGGGGGATACATGTGATTGTCACTTCGGTATTACACATGGGTTCGGTTGCTATGTCTGGCATTTTGCAAGATATTTCTGCAGTTTTTGAAATGTATCCATGTTCCTTTAATATCTTGTTTTTGCTGTTTTTTCTTTTGCTTGGTCAGTGAATTGTCTGCACAGCTCAAGATTTAATAGTGTTTGCAGCATCAGATTATTACAAATCCTCTCTTCACCCCCAGAGATCGCTGCCTTTCCATAAAAGCTGTCATGTTAGCTCCCTCTCCATCATGTATCCGGGTTATTAGTATGTTCCGCACAATCTTTCCACAGGAGTCAGGAGGGCAGGACGAGGCATGAACTCTCCAACACCTCATTCACAAGCCAACGATTTCCTGCCCCCATGGGGCACAAACTAGAAGCTTCATCACCTTTAAAGAGCATGTATATTCCAATTGATCAGCGTATAACTGTGAATTGCATTTTTTTTTTTTACATTAGAAGGAGATGACATCTTGTGTTGGTTGTACTTGTTAATTGTTTCTTGGATGATTGACAGGTGTAGATATAATGCAATTTCCCTTGGCAAATCAAATCTCAACCCCCCTTTCTCAACCCAATGTTCACTTTATTATATCCTTTACTTGCCCAACATGATGGAGCCCCCTTTATATATCCACTAGGACCTGCCTCACATAGGATATAAACAATGAAGACCCTCTGCCTAGAACTGTACTAATATTTTGTTGGTAAAATCACTTTGTACATACACCAATTTTCTTATCCTGTACTGATCCTGAGTTATATCCTGTATTATACTCCAGAACTGTACTCACTTTTCTGCTGGTGGAGTCACTGTGTACATACATTACATTACTTATCCTGTACTGATCCTGAGATATATCCTGTAAATCTTTTTTATTAGAAAAATGTAAATCATAACAAACACAAAAACCAGCACAACTTTGCCATAACTGAAAACAACAACATAAAATAACATAAACCCAAAGTTTACATTTCAAATAAAAGAACATAAATCCTGCCTAACCGGCCAGCCCAGTTTTCCCTAGAAAATACTAGAGACGCACCTTACATAACCAAATATCTAACAACACTCACATACATACTCAACTTGCATTACCAAAAAAGAAACATAAAAATAGCACAATTTAGCTGTAACTCAAAAACACCCAAACTTGGGAAAACACACACAACAAGGACTCCCACTACACCCCATTAATTTAATATATATATATATATATATATATATATATGTATATATACACATATTTTTTTTTTTCTCCCTAATTGTTAAGAAAGAAAATTAAATCTAACTCAAAAACACCCAAACTTGGGGAAAAGAAGACCTAGACCAAAGAAAAACGAAATCCACTACGGGATACAAAAATACCAAAGAAAAATTACTACAAAAATAACAACTGGTTCGACTGCCATAATATAAGATGAACAAAATTATAACATATTATACATATAGACTATATACACTGCATACACCTAAATATACAGAAAACACACCTACAAATACAATGAAACAACCTACACTAAACTGTCCCTTCACCCACACCACCCGCCCTCCTGTACATGGGTCAGAGTCCATACAGTTCATAGTCCTCAATGTCCAGTTCATAACTGACCCATGCCAGGTCCACCAAAAGAAACAACCACCACCACCCACAAATACACCCTCCCAACCTAGAACTCCTCCCAACCAACTTTATCATTATCAGCATTACAATATACATAAACAAACAATACAACCCACTTTAGGCCCAAGTTCGGTGCCTGTAAGCCCTTCATAACCTTAACATCTGAAAACAAAACAAAAAGCTATGGTGCACATGCATTAGCCCACCACCAGGAAGAAGGATGGCAATCCTGATACATACAAAATTTATATTCTTTCCCTAACTGCACCCTACCTCTCTCGCTACCATTATCCCTAAAAATAAACTGACCCTACTATCACCCTAACCCTGTCCCTACATCACTGTCCCTAACCAAATCAAGGGTACTCTACCCAAAAGGTCTAGTACCTAGGGCACATCAAAAGAAAACCCTCTCCATAGGAGAGAAGCCCTACTGGTACCGAGACTGCCATACTCCAAAGACCTGATCTTCCCGAGGTCACCAGTGATGTTCCTACAGACCTCCACCTTGGAGAGGACTTTCCGCTGTGTAGATACTAAACACCGTGCATTCCACGTGTAGTATCTAACCACTAAACTGACTAAGAATAAAGTGCCCCGATCACGGCCACCCAGGGTCCTAAATGCCCCATAAGCCCACTCCGGATAGGTAAGGCCGGCAAGTTGACTCCAGCCGATGGAAGCGCCCACCCGGTTGTAGACCCCTATATTAAAGGGACAATGAAGCAGGAAATGGTCCATGCTTTCCAGCATGTCCCCGCACTCTTCTCGGGGACACCCCCGGTCATCAGATCTCCTACACTTCAAATTGTTCCTCACATATAGCTTCCCCTGGCCAAGTCCCAAAACTTCTGGGGGATCCTTTTCATGTTTAAAAGATACAACCCCACCCTCAGATCCCGACCTGGGCAGTCCCTGAGCGCCAGAGGCTTCTGGAAGTGGGTCAACAGAACCCGTTTGTCAAGGAACTGCCTTGACTGGGTCCTGATCTCCCACACTCCCAGACCCCACCGACGTATCTTCTTCAGGGTCGGGGTAGCGTAAGCCGGAAGATATCCATGGGTCGTACGGAGGTCCTTCACTTGCCCTCCTGTCTCCCATTCCTGGAAGAAAGGCCGAAACCACTCCCTGCAGGAGAGTACCCATGGAGGAGCCCTCTCTGACCAGAGGTTCGAGATGTTAGCTGTCAAGAAGGTGTTCGTTAAGAACACCACAGGGTTTACCATAGATAAACCCCCTAGTCTCCTCGTGCGGTACGTAACCTCCCTCTTGACTAGGTTCATCCTGTTCCCCCATAACAGTTGGAAAAACAGGCTGTAGATCCTAGTATAGTAAGCCTCTGGCAAGATACATACACTGCCCAGATAGATAAACAAGGGGAGCAGGTACGATTTGATCAGGTGTACCCTTTCCCTGAGGGTCATAGACCAACCCTTCCACTGGTCCACCTTCTGAGTGGCATCCTGGAGCTTACCATCCCAGTTTTTGGTGGGATAATCATCCTGGCTGAATGTGATGCCCAGAATTTTTGCTGACTCTTGGGGCCCTGGAAGGGTGTCCGGGAGATCAAACGTGGGATCTCCCCCTCCCAGCCAAAGACTTTCACACTTATCCCGGTTGATCTTAGACCCGGATGCCTCCGAGTAGCGTTCCACCTCCGACATCCCCACATCAACCTCCTCTCTCGAGGACACGAAAATGGTGACATCATCAGCGTACGCCACTACTCTCTGGGCAACATCCAGCTCCGCCAGACTCATCCCGACTCCCGCCAATGGCCCACAATCTACCCTCCGGACGAAGGGGTCGATTGCGAACACGTATAAAAGCGGGCTCAAAGGACAACCCTGACGGACTCCGGACCCCACTTCAAAAGAGTGGCCAGACCAACCGTTCACCAGCGGGAAACTCTCTGCCCCTGTATACAAGATCTTAAGTCAATTAACAAAAGTACACGGTAAGCCATATCTCAGGAGGACGGACCAGAGGTAGTCATGGTTCACCCGATCAAATGCTTTGGCCTGATCCAGGGACAGCAGGTACCCCTTCCAGAGACCCGCACTACTCCGCTCCACTGCCTCCCTGACACTGAGGACCGCACTTAAGGTGCTTCGGCCTGGAACAGAGCAGTGCTGAGCCCCCGAAAGGAGCCGGGGTGAAAATTTCACCAGCCGATTAAACAGTATCTTGGCCAGAAGCTTCCTGTCCGTATTGAGAAGAGCTATGGGCCTCCAATTCTCAATACGGCTGGGATCTTTACCCTTTGAGAGAAGAATCAGGGCTGACCTCCTCATTGACTTCGGCAGAGTGCCCGAGGAGAGACACTCATTGAATACCTCAGTCAAGAGGGGAGCTAAAGACTCCTTAAAGGCCCTGTACCACTCGGATGTTAAGCCATCCGGACCTGGTGACTTCTTGGGGGCAAGCCCCTCGATCGCCAGTCTCACTTCCTCTTCCCTGATTTCTTCTGCCAAAACATCAAGAGAGGGGTCTACCCCTGGCTCAGGAATGGTTTCAGCCAGGAAAGCCGACATCATGTCTCGATCTAGATCCTTCCTTCCCAAGAGGTGCGAGTAGAAGGATCTGACGACCTCCAGGATCCCTGATCTGGACCGATTCGGAGATCCTGTACTATCGATCAGTCCTGAAATGACTTTACTACTCACTGACATCTTACAGTTTCTGTAAGGGTCAGGCGAGCGGTATTTCCCGAAATCCCTCTCAAAAACCAAAGATGCGTGCCTATCGTACTGACACCTCATCAGCAAGGATTTCACTCTGGAGATATCCTCTCGGCTACCTCCAGTCGAAACAAGAAGCTCGAGTTTCCTCCTCAGTCCCTGATACAGGCGATACCTGTTCAGGGACCTGAGGCTCGAGAGCTGGCGGAAGAACCCCGCAACCCTCTTCTTGAATATCTCCCACCACTCTGACTTACTACTACAAAGGTCCAGAAAATCCTCAAAGGACTGTCTTACCTCAGCTTCCTCCAGGAGGGACGAATTCAGCTTCCAATAACCTTTACCCATCCGGGGGGTCTCTGAAACATTCAAGGAAAAAGAAATCATACAGTGATCGGAGAACTCCACCTCAACCACGGACACTGCGGAAGAGACGGCTTCCTCCTTCAAATAAAACCTGTCTATTCTAGACCTGCAGCTACCTCGATGATAGGTGAAATCCGTGTGGCCTGAGGGTCTCCGGATGTGGGCATCCTCTAGGCGAGCTTCCCTAACTATACTATTGAGAGCTATGCTATCATAAGCCAACCGATCATTGGAGCCTCTCCTATCTTGGGATCTCGTGACAGTATTGAAATCCCCTCCAAAGATCACCTGTCGGCTTGTAAAAAGAAAGGGCTTAATCCTCATAAAGAGATCTTTACGGTCCCACTTGGTTTGTGGGGCGTAGATGTTAATGAGTCGGAGCTCTTGTCCCTTCATGAGGACATCTAAGATCAGGCACCTCCCCATTTCTAACTCAATAACCCGTCTGCATTCAACAGGAGCGGTAAAAAGGACCGCCACCCCACTATTGTTACGCCGAGCGCTCCGGGTCCCCGCTCCTCCCCGGAGCGCTCGCTACACTCTCCTCACTGCAGCGCTCCGGTCAGATCCACTGACCCGGGGCGCTGCGATACTGCCTCCAGCCGGGATGCGATTCGCGATGCGGGTAGCGCCCGCTCGCGATGCGCACCCCGGCTCCCGTACCTGACTCGCTCTCCGTCGGTCCTGTCCCGGCGCGCGCGGCCCCGCTCCTTAGGGCGCGCGCGCGCCGGGTCTTTGCGATTTAAAGGGCCACTGCGCCGCTGATTGGCGCAGTGGTTCCAATTAGCCTGATCACCTGTGCACTTCCCTATATCACCTCACTTCCCCTGCACTCCCTCGCCGGATCTTGTTGCCATCGTGCCAGTGAAAGCGTTTCCTTGTGTGTTCCTAGCCTGTGTTCCAGACCTCCTGCCGTTGCCCCTGACTACGATCCTTGCTGCCTGCCCCGACCTTCTGCTACGTCCGACCTTGCTTCTGCCTACTCCCTTGTACCGCGCCTATCTTCAGCAGTCAGAGAGGTTGAGCCGTTGCTAGTGGATACGACCTGGTCACTACCGCCGCAGCAAGTCCATCCCGCTTTGCGGCGGGCTCTGGTGAAAACCAGTAGTGACTTAGAACCGATCCACTAGCACGGTCCACGCCAATCCCTCTCTGGCACAGAGGATCCACTACCTGCCAGCCGGCATCGTGACAGTAGATCCGGCCATGGATCCCGCTGAAGTTCCTCTGCCAGTTGTCGCTGACCTCACCACGGTGGTCGCCCAGCAGTCACAACAGATAGCGCAACAAGGCCAACAGCTGTCTCAACTGACCGTTATGCTACAGCAGTTACTACCACAGCTTCAGCAATCATCTCCTCCGCCAGCTCCTGCACCTCCTCCGCAGCGAGTGGCCGCTTCTGGTCTACGCCTATCCTTGCCGGATAAATTTGATGGGGACTCTAAGTTTTGCCGTGGCTTTCTTTCCCAATGTTCCCTGCACCTGGAGATGATGTCGGACCAGTTTCCCACTGAAAGGTCTAAGGTGGCTTTCGTAGTCAGCCTTCTGTCTGGAAAAGCCCTGTCTTGGGCCGCACCGCTCTGGGACCGCGGTGACCCCGTCACTGCCTCTGTACACTCCTTCTTCTCGGAAATCCGAAGTGTCTTTGAGGGGCCTGCCCGGGCCTCTTCTGCTGAGACTGCCCTGTTGAACCTGGTCCAGGGTAATTCTTCCGTTGGCGAGTATGCCGTACAATTCCGTACTCTTGCTTCAGTATTATCCTGGAATAATGAGGCCCTCTGCGCGACCTTTAAAAAAGGCCTATCCAGCAACATTAAAGATGTTCTGGCCGCACGAGAAATCCCTGCTAATCTACATGAACTCATTCACTCCTCCCATCTCGCAGGTCATGTGGGCATCAAGAAATCTGTGCAACTCTTCTCCCGCTTCTATTGGTGGCCGACTCTGGAGACGGATGTTGTGGACTTTGTGCGAGCCTGCACTATCTGTGCCCGGGATAAGACTCCTCGCCAGAAGCCCGCTGGTTTTCTTCATCCCCTGCCTGTCCCCGAACAGCCTTGGTCTCTGATTGGTATGGATTTTATTACTGATTTACCCCCTTCCCGTGGCAACACTGTTATTTGGGTGGTCGTTGATCGATTCTCCAAAATGGCACATTTCATCCCTCTTCCTGGTCTTCCTTCAGCGCCTCAGTTGGCTAAACAATTTTTTGTACACATTTTTCGTCTTCACGGGTTGCCTACGCAGATCGTCTCGGATAGAGGCGCCCAATTCGTGTCTAAATTCTGGAGGGCTCTCTGTAAACAACTCAAGATTAAACTAAATTTTTCTTCTGCATATCATCCCCAATCCAATGGACAAGTAGAAAGAATTAACCAGGTCCTGGGTGATTATTTACGACATTTTGTTTCCTCCCGCCAGGATGACTGGGCAGATCTCCTTCCATGGGCCGAATTCTCGTATAACTTCAGAGTCTCTGAATCTTCCTCCAAATCCCCATTTTTCGTGGTGTACGGCCGTCACCCTCTTCCCCCCCTCCCTACCCCCTTGCCCTCTGGTCTGCCCGCTGTGGATGAAATTTCTCGTGACCTTTCCATCATATGGAGAGAGACCCAAAATTCTCTCTTACAGGCTTCATCACGCATGAAGAAGTTCGCGGATAAGAAAAGAAGAGCTCCTCCCATTTTTTCCCCTGGAGACAAGGTATGGCTCTCCGCTAAATATGTCCGCTTCCGTGTCCCTAGCTACAAGTTGGGACCACGCTATCTTGGTCCTTTCAAAATTTTGTGTCAGATTAATCCTGTCTCTTACAAACTTCTTCTTCCTCCTTCTCTTCGTATTCCTAATGCCTTTCACGTTTCTCTTCTTAAACCACTCATCATCAACCGTTTCTCTCCCAAATCTGTTCCTCCCACTCCTGTTTCCGGCTCCTCGGACATCTTCTCCGTCAAAGAGATTCTGGCATCAAAAAAGGTCAGAGGGAAAACCTTTTTTTTAGTGGATTGGGAGGGTTGTGGTCCAGAAGAGAGATCCTGGGAACCTGAGGACAATATCCTAGACAAAAGTCTGCTCCTCAGGTTCTCAGGCTCTAAGAAGAGGGGGAGACCCAAGGGGGGGGGGTACTGTTACGCCGAGCGCTTCGGGTCCCCGCTCCTCCCCGGAGCGCTCGCTACACTCTCCTCACTGCAGCGCTCCGGTCAGATCCACTGACCCGGGGCACTGCGATACTGCCTCCAGCCGGGATGCGATTCGCGATGCGGGTAGCGCCCGCTCGCGATGCGCACCCCGGCTCCCGTACCTGACTCGCTCTCCGTCGGTCCTGTCCCGGCGCGCGCGGCCCCGCTCCTTAGGGCGCGCGCGCGCCGGGTCTTTGCGATTTAAAGGGCCACTGCGCCGCTGATTGGCGCAGTGGTTCCAATTAGCCTGATCACCTGTGCACTTCCCTATATCACCTCACTTCCCCTGCACTCCCTCGCCGGATCTTGTTGCCATCGTGCCAGTGAAAGCGTTTCCTTGTGTGTTCCTAGCCTGTGTTCCAGACCTCCTGCCGTTGCCCCTGACTACGATCCTTGCTGCCTGCCCCGACCTTCTGCTACGTCCGACCTTGCTTCTGCCTACTCCCTTGTACCGCGCCTATCTTCAGCAGTCAGAGAGGTTGAGCCGTTGCTAGTGGATACGACCTGGTCACTACCGCCGCAGCAAGTCCATCCCGCTTTGCGGCGGGCTCTGGTGAAAACCAGTAGTGACTTAGAACCGATCCACTAGCACGGTCCACGCCAATCCCTCTCTGGCACAGAGGATCCACTACCTGCCAGCCGGCATCGTGACAACTATACGGCTCAGCCGCAAGAGACCAGTGGGAGGGGCCGCGCCTCCACTCTCTCCTGGCTTTTACCAGGGAGGCTAGATCTGACAACCTGGTCTCTTGTAAAAAGAAAATGTCGTCATCAACACGGCCGAGAAAATCAAAGGCTGCGAATCTAGCAGTATCAGACTTTATGCTGGCACAGTTAATAGATGCCAGCGTCAATGGGGTGAGTGCCGCCATCATGGGTCATCGAGTTAGACGACCCTAACACCCTCATTTCTGTCTTTTCTTCACCCCCTCATCCCCAGACGAGGAGGCTTCCTTCTCTTTGGACCGTTTTTTTCATTCTGACAGGTCCATTTTTGAATCCCCATCTCCACCTGGCTCCGGTTTGGCCCCATCCCCTGAGGAAATTGCCCCATCAGGACAGGGCCCAGTTCCCCCTGGAGGCTTCCCCACTTCAGGCACCCATCCTCGACCCCCTCCTCCAAGGAAGGGGAGGAGATGTCTTCAAGGACAGAGTACCGATTAGACAGATCAATCAGAGGGGGGGCAGGTAAGCTTCCGCTTGGGACCTGGTCCGTAGCACGGGGACTAGAGGGCTCCGACCTCTTCTTTCCCCTTTTCTTTTCCTCCAGGGCCTCAGCAGTTTCAGGACTAACCTCCGGAGCAGGGTCAGAAGCTACCCCTGCCACATGGGAACTCTCCAGCTCCCTGCTCCTTCTGCGATTAGCCTCCCGCCTCAGCTTGGCGGGACTTTTCCTCTTCACTGACCCTGTTGCACCTTCACCCGCACTCGTGCCCTCCCCAGCTGAAGCAACATTACTGCTGTCTCCAGCCAAGGTGACCGTCGCACGGGCAAAGGCGCTAGGACAACGGCTGAAAGGGTGTCCTAAGACACCACACAGATGACACCGGATCTGCCTACAGGATGCGGCAAGATGACCTACCCCACCGCACAGTGCACAGACCTGCACGGTACAGGCTGCGCTAAAGTGAGTGGGGCTGCCACACCTGTGACAGACCTTGGGCTGCCCCTGGTAGAAAACTTGGATTCTGTCTCTCCCAAGAAAAGCAGCTGATGGGATCCCCATATCGGCTGAGCCAGGTCATGATGTCATAGCAAGATAGTGACTCGTTACGTGTCAAAACGGTCACTTTCTTGACCAAATTCTGACGGGATATCGCCTTTACGGCAAAATCCCGCCAGCCGGGCTCTCTTTTCACCACCTCATAGTTCGACCAGAAAAGTTCCAAACCCTCTGGCCGAGCGAAGCTGATGTCAAACTCGGAAGTACCGTAGGGGTGGATCAGGGCAAAGATGTTACTTGCCCTGAATTCCATCCGGAGGAGGAGCTCAACCATCTTTCCCCGAGGCGGACACGCATCTTCGCCCCTCCACACTAAACGGACCACATTCCTACGGCCACTTTCCTGCCCGGATGTCGGGAGGGACCAGACCACCTCCCCATTTTGTTCTCGGAAGGCGCCTAAGCCGTGTCTTTCTATCCAAAAAGACAGGTCAACCTCACCCCTCCCCTCTACCTGGATCGACCTGTCTCCCCTACGTAGAGCCTCCAGGAGGCGCTGTTGCAAGTGACCCCCAGAGCCAGATGGAGATGGGGATCCCCCGGCAGTGACGCTGGCATAGCTTCTGGGAGAAGCAGCCACTACCGGGGGGCAGTCGAACCAGAAACCAAACCAGGACCATTATTCTTGACAGAAATATCAGCCATAACACCTCTCTCTCCCATTCCACTACCGCTCCTCACCTGCATTTCACTAGCACCCCTCTCTTGTACCCCACTTGCACCCCTCTCTTGCACCCCACTTGCACCCCTCTCCTGCACTCCACTTGCACTCCTCTCTTGCACCCCTCTCTTGTACCCCACTTGCACCCCTCTCTTTCACTCCACTTGCACCCCTCTCTTGCACCCCACTTGCACCCCTCTCTTGCACCCCACTTGCACCCCTCTCTTGCACCCCACTTGCACCCCTCTCTTGCACCCCACTTGCACCCCTCTCTTGTACTCCACTTGCACCCCTCTCTTGCACCCCACTTGCACCCCTCTCTTTCACTCCACTTGCACCCCTCTCTTGCACTCCACAAGTTCCCCCCTCATCCACACTGCTACCACAACTCCTCCCATGCACACCACCATAATTCACATTTTGCACATTACCATTTTTGCTCTCACTTTCACTCTTGCCTACACTCTCCCATGGTGTGTTACAGACTGGGCTGGCTGGGTCTTTTGCATGTTTAATGTCTGCCGGTTTCAGAATTGGCGCTGCATAGTTCTTTCTTCCCGTCTCTTGGGGTGCAGACACACGCTCCGCCTCTGACATAGGTGGCCACGCCCCCTCGCAAAATGACTGTCCCTCCGGACTCACTCCCGCTACGCCTGCTACAGCCGACGCACAGGGAACCTCCCCCTTTACAGCGGAGTGCCCCCTGGCGCCAGAACCGGTACCAACCACATCACCTAGGGGACCGCCCCCTGAACCAACAAGGTCTGGTGCCCGGACACTCCCCCCCCCCTCACAGGAGAGTGCCCTGCAGCACCAGGACCAGTACCGCCCACTTCAACTGAACAGGTTAATCTGCCGCCATTTTCTGGTGACTGGACACCCTCACAGGAGGGTGCCCTTTTTTTTCTATAGCACCCACGGCCATTTTGGGTGCACTACTGTATCCCCCATGCTGGCCCCGCTCCACTACAGAAACGGGGTCTGGCAGGTTGGGGGACCCAGCACCCTGAACCGACTTTTCAGCCGACTCAGACTGCTGGAAAGAAGAAAAGACAAACTTAACTTGTCCCTCAGTTTTCTTTCTTTTCTTGCCCTTTTTTTTATTCCTCCTCTTCTCTTCTGGGCCCAAATCGTCTCCAAAAGAAAAATTTTCTAGACGGGTGGGGGACTCCTGCAGTACAATCGCCCGCAGGAGACCCCCGTCTGCCAAGCCGCTGCCTTCACCGCAGTCACTGCCATCATCATCCGCACTGGAGGGAGGTAAGGCCACCTGAGCCGGGTTTATATAGTCTGCACTCAGGGTAAGTGGGGGGTCAGGGGTAGCAATGGTGGCACATACCGATACAGTGTCCATATTCCCCTCACTCACATTGCCCTCCTCACCTCCTTCACCTTCCTCCATCTCCTCCTCCTCACTGCGGCAATCCTCATCTTGCTGACTTTCACCACCTCTGGAGGCCCTCATGCTGGAGAACCTCTCTTCATGAATTAGCTTCTCACCAAGAAACCCAGCACCCTCCACAATGTCCGATCTCCTCCTCACAAGCTCCTCCAACTCTTTCCTCAGAGACCTCACCTTGGTGTTGAATGCTGATCTCTTTGCCTTAGGTGCCTGATCCGCTTGATAGATGGCAAACTTTAGATCTTCTCTAAGGCCACGAAGCTGCTTTCCAAGCTGTTCATATTCAGCCATCTTCGCCTGGATTCTTGATCCAAAGGTCGCCAGGGATTCTCTGTTCCCCTTTACCCCCCATTGCTGGGGTTGTGAGGGTCCAGAGACAGCTGCCTTCACTGCACTCCTCTGCCTGGAAGAGCTTCTTTTCCTTGCAGGGCTTTTGCTGGAGGCTTTGCAGCTCCCAGCTGAGGACGTGGGAGGGGGCACCACATTACTGTGAGCCCTGGTTGTTCTCCTAATTCCGTCCGGATTATTGGCCGTGGCATTTTCCTTGGCACTTCCCGCCGGCCGGGTACGGGGAGTGCAAGATGAAGCTCCAGATCCCCTGGGCTCCATAGCAGGAGAACCTACCCAGGTGTCTGCCACACACCTGGGGAGGGGCGGAAGGAAATCACTGCTTCTGTGGAAGTCTCAGGAGCTCAGCAGAACACAACCTTACTCCAGAGCTGTACTCACTATTCTGCTGGTGAGGCCACTGTGTACATACATTAAATTACTTATCCTGTACTGAGCCTGAGTTATATCCTGTATTATACTCCAGAACTGTACTCACTATTCTGCTGGTTAGGTCACTGTGTACATACATTACATTACTTATCCTGTACTGATCCTGAGTTATATCCTGTATTATACTCACGTTTCTGCTGGTGGAGTCACTGTGTAAAGACATTTTAAGAACTGTCCAGAGTAGGAGAAAATCCCCATAGCAAACACTATGCTGCTCTGGACAGTTTCTAAAATGGACAGAGGTGTCAGCAGAGAGCACTGTGGTCATGATGTCAGCAGAGAGCTCTGTGTTCCAAAAATAAAATAATTTCCTCTGAAGTATTCATCAGCTAATAAGTACTGGAAGGATTAAAGGGTACCTCTCATCAAATAAACTTTTGATATATTTGAGATTAATGAATGTTGAATAACTTTCCAATAGCATGTTAATGAAAAATATGCTTCTTTCTATTGTATTTTTCCCGATCAGTCCTGTCAGCAAGCATTTCTGACTCATGCTGGAGTCCTAAACACTCAGAGCTGCCAGCCTGCTTTGTTCACAGCCAAACAGGCTGTGAACAAAGCAGGCTGGCAGCTCTGAGTGTTCTCCTTTGTGAACAAAGCAGACTGGCAGCTCGTAGTGTTTAGGACTCCAGAATGAGTCTGAAATGCTTGCTGCCAGGACTGGTAGGGAGACCCCTAGTGGTCATTTCTTCAAAGTGGAAAATTAAATAGAAAGAAGCATATTTTTTAATAACATGCAATTGTAAAGTTATTCTGCATACATTAATCTATAATATATCAAAAGTTTTTTTGATAAGAGGTACCCTTTAAGATTTTTTAATAGAAGTAATTTACAAATCTGTTTTACTTTCTGGCACCAGTTGATTAAAAAAAAAAAAAGTTTTCCACCAGAGTACCCCTTTAAATTATATTCCTTATCATGTATTAATTCTGAGATATTCAGTATAATACTTCAGAGCTACACTCATTATTCTTCTGACTGAGCCGCTGTTTATATACAAAGATAATGTATCCTGCTTAGATATTATATTAAAGTCTGTATCATACTCTATCACACTATTGAGCTGCTGGTGTCATTGCGACTTTATGGGGCACAGCTAAGCTTTCGTATCCAAAAAATGTTGCAGACTTGCTATTCAGGACTGAGAAAAAGCTGGGTATAGACTACTGGGTATAGCTTTACTGGTTTTTAAAGGACACTTAAAGCTTTTCATAGTTACAGAGGTTGATTATTATTGTGGTGGGGGTTATGTATTCACTATTGATCTGGGATTAATATTTTATCAAGTTTTTTATTGGCATTTATTGGCGTTTTATTTTTTTTAGGTAAATTCTGTTTCCGGAAAGAAAGTTTGAAAAGAAGAAAGAGGCAATAGAAGGAATAAGTAGGAAGAAGGTATCATTGATGCAAAAAATAAAACTGAAAAGTATACTGTAAACTGTACATTTTTTAGAACTTCTACTTCTTGCAGCTTCAGACAAAGATCTTCATCCGAAATGTCCTTCTGTAACACAGTGGTCTACAACTGGTGGCCCCAAATAGCAGATCGTGGCTGAAGTAACAGAAATGTTCTACAGAACTCTACAGCAGTGTTTCCCAACCAGGGTGCCTGCAGGTGTTTCAAAACTACAACTCCCAGCATGCCCACACAGCCTTCGGCTGTCTGGGCATGCTGGGAATTGTAGTTTTGCAACAGCTGGAGGCACTCTGGTTGGGAAACACTGCTCTAGAGGACTGGTTGGCATCAGTCATGGTCATTATACTTCTGTAGAGTGATTCAAGCAATTCTGATCATTTTATATTTAGGTATATGAAAACTGTGCCTCAGGAGAATATGTCCTGCTTTGGGAAGAGAACAGTGGAGAAAAGAAGATTTATAGTTCAAAGTTCATTTATAATGAGCCCCTGGGGCTCCCAACCCCCAAAGATTAAGACTGAGAATGTGGTGCTACTTGTGCCTCCTAATTTATCATACAGAGTGACTGTCATTTATCAAATCTGCCATCTCTCCTATCATCAGACTGTGGAGACTATGGAACTCTCTACTGTAAGAGCAGTCACACTATGGAGCCCTCTACTGTAAGAGCAGTCACACTATGGAGTTCTCTACTGTAAGAGCAGTCACACTATGGAGCTCTCTACTGTAAGAGCAGTCACACTATGGAGCCCTCTACTGTAAGAGCAGTCACACTATGGAACTCTCTACTGTAAGAGCAGTCACACTATGGAACTCTCTACTGTAAGAGCAGTCACACTATGGAGCCCTCTACTGTAAGAGCAGTCACACTATGGAGCTCTTTACTGTAAGAGCAGTCACACTATGGAGTTCTCTACTGTAAGAGCAGTCACACTATGGAACTCTCTACTGTAAGAGCAGTCACACTATGGCGCTCTCTGCTCTCACAGTAGAGGGCTCCATAGTGTGACTGCTCTTACAGTAGAGGGCTCCATAGTGTGACTGCTCCTACAGTAGTCACACTATGGAGCCCTCTACTGTAAGAGCAGTCACACTATGGAGCTCTCTCTCTACTGTAAGAGCAGTCACACTATGGCGCCCTCTACTGTAAGAGCAGTCACACTATGGAGCTCTCTGCTGTAAGAGCAGTCACACTATGGAGCCCTCTACTGTAAGAGCAGTCACACTATGGAGTTCTCTACTGTAAGAGCAGTCACACTATGGAACTCTCTACTGTAAGAGCAGTCACACTATGGAACTCTCTACTGTAAGAGCAGTCACACTATGGAGCCCTCTACTGTAAGAGCAGTCACACTATGGAGCTCTTTACTGTAAGAGCAGTCACACTATGGAGTTCTCTACTGTAAGAGCAGTCACACTATGGAACTCTCTACTGTAAGAGCAGTCACACTATGGCGCTCTCTGCTCTTACAGTAGAGGGCTCCATAGTGTGACTGCTCTTACAGTAGAGGGCTCCATAGTGTGACTGCTCTTACAGTAGTCACACTATGGAGCCCTCTACTGTAAGAGCAGTCACACTATGGAGCTCTCTCTCTACTGTAAGAGCAGTCACACTATGGCGCCCTCTACTGTAAGAGCAGTCACACTATGGAGCTCTCTACTGTAAGAGCAGTCACACTATGGAGCCCTCTACTGTAAGAGCAGTCACACTATGGAGTTCTCTACTGTAAGAGCAGTCACACTATGGAACTCTCTACTGTAAGAGCAGTCACACTATGGAACTCTCTACTGTAAGAGCAGTCACACTATGGAGCCCTCTACTGTAGGAGCAGTCACACTATGGAGCTCTTTACTGTAAGAGCAGTCACACTATGGAGTTCTCTACTGTAAGAGCAGTCACACTATGGCGCTCTCTGCTCTTACAGTAGAGGGCTCCATAGTGTGACTGCTCTTACAGTAGAGGGCTCCATAGTGTGACTGCTCTTACAGTAGTCACACTATGGAGCCCTCTACTGTAAGAGCAGTCACACTATGGAGCTCTCTCTCTACTGTAAGAGCAGTCACACTATGGCGCCCTCTAATGTAAGAGCAGTCACACTATGGAGCTCTCTACTGTAAGAGCAGTCACACTATGGAGCTCTCTACTGTAAGAGCAGTCACACTATGGAGCTCTCTACTGTAAGAGCAGTCACACTATGGAGCTCTCTACTGTAAGAGCAGTCACACTATGGAGTCCTCTACTGTAAGAGCAGTCACACTATGGAGCTCTCTACTGTAAGAGCAGTCACATTATGGAGCCCTCTACTGTAAGAACAGTCACACTATGGAGTTCTCTACTGTAAGAGCAGTCACACTATGGAACTCTCTACTGTAAGAGCAGTCACACTATGGCGCTCTCTGCTCTTACAGTAGAGGCCTCCATAGTGTGACTGCTCTTACAGTAGAGGGCTCCATAGTGTGACTGCTCTTACAGTAGTCACACTATGGAGCCCTCTACTGTAAGAGCAGTCACACTATGGAGCTCTCTCTCTACTGTAAGAACAGTCACACTATGGAGCTCTCTACTGTAAGAGCAGTCACACTATGGAGCTCTCTACTGTAAGAGCAGTCACACTATGGAGCTCTCTACTGTAAGAGCAGTCACACTATGGAGCTCTCTACTGTAAGAGCAGTCACACTATGGAGTCCTCTACTGTAAGAGCAGTCACACTATGGAGCTCTCTACTGTAAGAGCAGTCACATTATGGAGCCCTCTACTGTAAGAACAGTCACACTATGGAGATCTCTACTGTAAGAGAAGTCACACTATGGAACTCTCTACTGTAAGAGCAGTCACACTATGGAGCCCTCTACTGTAAGAGCAGTCACACTATGGAGCCCTCTACTGTAAGAACAGTCACACTATGGAGATCTCTACTGTAAGAGAAGTCACACTATGGAGCTCTCTACTGTAAGAGCAGTCACACTATGGAGCTCTCTACTGTAAGAGCAGTCACACTATGGGGCTCTCTACTGTAATAGCAGTCACACTATGGAGCTCTCTACTGTAAGAGCAGTCACATTATGGAGCCCTCTACTGTAAGAGCAGTCACACTATGGAGCCCTCTACTGTAAGAGCCGTCACACTATGGAGCTCTCTACTGTAAGAGCAGTCACACTATGGCACTCTCTACTGTAAGAGCAGTCACACTATGGAGCCCTCTACTGTAAGAGCAGTCACACTATGGAGCCCTCTACTGTAAGAGCAGTCACACTATGGAGCTCTCTACTGTAAGAGCAGTCACACTATGGGGCTCTCTACTGTAAGAGCAGTCACACTATGGAGCTCTCTACTGTAAGAGCAGTCACACTATGGAGCCCTCTACTGTAAGAGCAGTCACACTATGGAGCCCTCTACTGTAAGAGCAGTCACACTATAGATCTCTCTACTGTAAGAGCAGTCACACTATGGAGCTCTCTACTGTAAGAGCAGTCACACTATGGAGCTCTCTACTGTAAGAGCAGTCACACTATGGAGTCCTCTACTGTAAGAGCAGTCACACTATGGAGCTCTCTACTGTAAGTGCAGTCACACTATGGGGCTCTCTACTGTAATAGCAGTCACACTATGGGGCTCTCTACTGTAAGAGCAGTCACATTATGGACCCCTCTACTGTAAGAGCAGTCACACTATGGGGCTCTGTACTGTAAGAGCAGTCACACTATGGAGCCCTCTACTGTAAGAGCAGTCACACTATGGAGCCCTCTACTGTAAGAGCAGTCACACTATAGATCTCTCTACTGTAAGAGCAGTCACACTATGGAGCTCTCTACTGTAAGAGCAGTCACACTATGGAGCTCTCTACTGTAAGAGCAGTCACACTATGGAGCTCTCTACTGTAAGAGCAGTCACACTATGGAGTCCTCTACTGTAAGAGCAGTCACACTATGGAGCTCTCTACTGTAAGTGCAGTCACACTATGGGGCTCTCTACTGTAATAGCAGTCACACTATGGGGCTCTCTACTGTAAGAGCAGTCACATTATGGACCCCTCTACTGTAAGAGCAGTCACACTATTAGGCTCTGTACTGTAAGAGCAGTCACACTATGGAGCCCTCTACTGTAAGAGCAGTCACACTATGGAGCTCTCTACTGTAAGAGCAGTCACACTATGGCGCTCTCTACTGTAAGAGCAGTCACAATGTGGAGCCTCTACTGTAAGAGCAGTCACACTATGGAGCGCTCTACTGTAAGAGCAGTCACACTATGAGGCTCTCTACTGTAAGAGCAGTCACACTATGGAGCTTTCTACTGTAAGAGCAGTCACACTATGGAACTCTCTACTGTAAGAGCAGTCACACTATGGAGCTCTCTACTGTAAGAGCAGTCACACTATGGAGCCCTCTACTGTAAGAGCAGTCACACTATGGAGCCCTCTACTGTAAGAGCAGTCACACTATAGATCTCTCTACTGTAAGAGCAGTCACACTATGGAGCTCTCTACTGTAAGAGCAGTCACACTATGGAGCTCTCTACTGTAAGAGCAGTCACACTATGGAGCTTTCTACTGTAAGAGCAGTCACACTATGGAACTCTCTACTGTAAGAGCAGTCACACTATGGAGCTCTCTACTGTAAGAGCAGTCACACTATGGAGCCCTCTACTGTAAGAGCAGTCACACTATAGATCTCTCTACTGTAAGAGCAGTCACACTATGGAGCTCTCTACTGTAAGAGCAGTCACACTATGGAGCTCTCTACTGTAAGAGCAGTCACACTATGGAGCTCTCTACTGTAAGAACAGTCACACTATGGAGTCCTCTACTGTAAGAGCAGTCACACTATGGAGCTCTCTACTGTAAGAGCAGTCACACTATGGGGCTCTCTACTGTAATAGCAGTCACACTATGGAGCTCTCTACTGTAAGAGCAGTCACATTATGGACCCCTCTACTGTAAGAGCAGTCACACTATGGGGCTCTGTACTGTAAGAGCAGTCACACTGTGGAGCCCTCTACTGTAAGAGCCGTCACACTATGGAGCTCTCTACTGTAAGAGCAGTCACACTATGGAGCCCTCTACTGTAAGAGCAGTCACACTATGGAACTCTCTACTGTAAGAGCAGTCACACTATGGAGCTCTCTACTGTAAGAGCAGTCACACTATGGAGCTCTCTACTGTAAGAGCAGTCACACTATGGAGCTCTCTACTGTAAGAGCAGTCACACTATGGAGCCCTCTACTGTAAGAGCAGTCACACTATGGCGCTCTCTACTGTAAGAGCAGTCACACTATGGAGCCCTCTACTGTAAGAGCAGTCACACTATGGCGCTCTCTACTGTAAGAGCAGTCACACTATGGAGCTCTCTACTGTAAGAGCAGTCACACTATGGCGCTCTCTACTGTAAGAGCAGTCACACTATGGAGCTCTCTACTGTAAGAGCAGTCACACTATGGCGCTCTCTACTGTAAGACTATAGGTTCACACTGCAAACCTCCAGGAGAATAATCCACTGCAGATCCCACAGGCATCTCTAGGACCACTCTGATCTTTTGACGGATCCCCTGAGAAATGCATTGCCATCAATGGGGGCGGAAATGCAGTCTGACCAGTCGTAGCGCTACCTGCTGGATCTCCAGCGGAAATTCTGTCCGAAGATTCCGCAGCGTGAACCCGACCTAAGAGCATTCACTATGGAGTTCTTTTCTGTAAGAGGTAAAAACGTGTTATTCTCTACTGTAGGAACAAGTGCGTTATCCAACCCTCTACTCTAAAGCTTGTCATACACATAAGAAAGCATTCTCCTGACAGCTATGTCTTCCCATCCCCCTATGCACATACAGGCTTGACTGTTTTTAGAGTGTATTATTTCTGAATAGGGAGACAGCTACTACCTGACATGATCTTATATTGAGGGTGGCTTTATATTGAAGGGAATTTTCAGATTTTAAAGTTATGGACGTGGACGACACTATGGAGCTAATATGAGAGCTAAAAACCTGTCGACTATTAGGAGTTATATGTGTGATCTTTCAGCCAGGCAACCAGTTCCAATAGGATAATTACCGTATATACTCGAGTATAAGCCGTGTTTTTCAGCACGATTATTCGTGCTGAAAACGCCCCCCTCGGCTTATACTCGAGTGAACTCTCCGCCTGTCAATTCCTTCTCAGTGGTCTTCAACCTGCGGACCTCCAGATGTTGCAAAACTACAACTCCCAGCATGCCCGGACAGCCATCGGCTGTCCGGGCATGCTGAGAGTTGTAGTTTTGCAACATCTGGAGGTTTGCAGGTTGAAGACCACTGGAAGGAATGACAGGCGATGATGATGAAGGGGGGGGATGATGACGAGGGGGATGATGACGAGGGGGATGATGACGGGGGTGTTAATGACGGGGGTCTGGATGATGACATGGCGGGATGATGTATTTCCCACCCTAGGCTTATAGTCGAGTCAATCATTTTCCTGGGTTTTTGGGGTGAAATTAGGGGCCTCGGCTTATATTCGGGTCGGCTTATACTCGAGTATATATGGTAGACACAAAGGTCCCTTAGGACAATACATTTCCCCGTATATTTCTAGTTAACTGTCTTTTCTAATGCCATTATCATAGAATCCTCTATTCAAAACATTGCATACTGAAGAAAAACCACTAGAGTTTTTGATTCTATACAAATCTCAATTTTATTCCAATAAAAATATTAACAACACATTGTTTAAAATATTATAGGCAGGAATTCCCACGAGGCCAGAAGACACTTAAATAATTAAACTCTCTATAGTCACAGTGTAAAATGGATACAGCTCATACAGTGCATAACAGTAGTCAAGTGCAGATCAATAGTACATTCCTATCCTACTACCACTAATCTGCCACTAAAGAAATCACATACTATTCATGAGCCAATATAGTTCTCAGAGAATGAGCCAATAGTCATGGAGATCAGGTATGCTGGACTAATAACCATATGCATGAGTACTGTGATATCCAAATTTACAAAGTATTAAAGGGGTATTCCAGGCAAAACCTTTTTTTATATCTATCAACTGGCTCCGGAAAGTTAAACAGATTTGTAAATTACTATTAAAAAATCTTAATCCTTCCAATAGTTATTAGCTTCTGAAGTTTTCTGTCTAACTACTCAATGATGATGTCACGTCCCGGGAGCTGTGCATGATGGGAGAATATCCCCATAGGAACTGCACAGCTCCCGGGATGTGAGTCATCAGAGAGCAGTTAGACAGAAAACAGCAACTCAACTTCAGAAGCTAATAACTATCTGAAGGATTAAGATTTTTTAATAGAAGTAATTTACAAATCTGTTTAACTTTCCAGAGCCAGTTGATATATAAAAAAAGTTTTGGCCTTCAATACCCCTTTAAGTATCTTACCCATTTATAGAACAGTGTCTGCTCGTCACTGCTACCCCTACAGCTGTTTCGGCTCCTTCCTCAGGGGGCACACTACTTGTTTGTCCTCTGCTCCCTTATATACTAATCTGCCTGTATTCTACTTCATGAGCACCACTTGCATTTGTGCCCACCTCTCAGCAATCACATGACCTGGCGCACATTTCTTACGTCACCGTATCCCTGAGCATGCCCAGGCAATGACATTGTCAGACATGCGCAGTATACTAATAGCCGCCGCAGACATGAGCGCCCCACACTATACTTCACCAATGTGCACACTATGTTGATCTGCTATGCTGATCATGTGCTGTATTTCCAAATATCCTAGGTAATTTGACGTGGGCAACTGATCACTACCTTAAATGAATTAATGTGTACAATATGATATATTAATATCTCCCAATATTAATAAAGTGTCCTGTGCAAAAAATAGATAAAATATCACAGTGCATATCTTATTACAATTGTTTATTTACTGTGGCGCCTGATAATGTATGTAATTTTCCACAACTCTAATATGATATTCCTTATTATACTCAGTAGTGTTTCCATTAAAGACCCTAATTGGTTTTTCTAAATACTATATCTAGCTATTATTGCTGTTTCCCCTCTATTTTTGGAAAAATGACATGCTTACCAGACCTCACATTACACCAACATTGAATTGTTATACAGTGCATACTCCAAATCCTAATATACATATCTACTTATACATATACATATTACATCCATACATTTACATATATTATCGTGATTGTGGTACAAAAACAATTCACATATTCATGTAAAAAGTGTAAACATTATGACAGTGCTACATATTATATATAATTATAAAAAGAAATATATTACCTCTCAATCACAATTAAAGTGATAACATACATGACTAAGTACTAACATACATGACTGCAAAAAAAATTATGTGCATAAACTACCCTTAGATCTGTTTGCCCTGCTTCTATTCACCCATCATATCAATCCCCTATAGCTGGTCAGCTTCTTGTGGGCTTGTCTTTTTCCTCTCTATCCATTCCATACAGACGTGCAGGCATGGTACGTCTAGGCAGACTAGAAATTTTAACTTTTTTACAAAAATGAAGCAAAACTTAGTTGCTCATTAAGGCCAGCTGGGGCCATTGTATCTAGTGTAACAATCCATCGGGCTTCTTTACGAGCCAGAATCTTCCTCACATCTCCTCCCCTGATACCACAATGAACTACCCCAATCCCTCTCACCTGGAATGACCTAGGATCAGATTTGTGCATACCATATTTTGGTGGGGGGAAAGTTGGTGCGTCTTATACGGCGAATACACACCTATCGGGTCGGTCCCGGCGGCCATCAACGGCCAGGACCTGCGGCTAATACAGGACATCACCGATCGTGGTGATGCCCTGTATTAACCCTTCAGACGCGGCGATCAAAGGTGACCGCCGCGTCTGAAATGAAAGTGACACTATCCCGGCTGCTCAGTCAGGCTGTTCGGGACCGCCACGGTGAAATCGCGGCATCCCGAACAGCTTACAGGACACCGGGAGGGACCTTACCTGCCTCCTTGGTGTCTGCTCCGTGCCGGAATCCCCTGCATGGCCGGCGCTCTCCTTCGACATCATCACGTCGTCGCGCACGCCGACGTGATGACGGCGACGTGATGACGGCAATGGAGAGCGTGGATCCCGGGGAGAAGACGTCCGGAGCGTCGGGGACAACACGGGGACGCGCCGAGAGCGATGGAGCAACATCCAGGGCAGCGGCGACGGGTCCGGAGCGGCGGGGACACGTGAGTATTACCTCCTACCAGTGGTCTTGAACCTGCAGACCTCTAGATGTTGCAAAACTACAACTCCCAGCATGCCCGGACAGCCAACGGCTGTCCGGGCATGCTGGGAGTTGTAGTTTTGCAATATCTGTAGGTCCGCAGGTTGAAGATCACTGTTGGGTTCAGGATCTTTTTTTTCTAGATTTTGCACCTTTAAAATTGGGTGTGTCTTATATGCCGGTGCGTCCTATAGGGCGAAAAATACGGTAAATTTTAAGTGTCTTAGTATGGTTTGAACTTTCAACTCTCTAGAGGTTAATCCAACATAAACCATTGGACATTCACAAGTAGCATAATAAATAACATTTACACTATTGCATGAAACATATCGTCGGATTTTAACGTTTCTTTTCCATCTGCAGATCTGAATGAATCTTTACGTACTATGTTTTGACATGCACGACAGTCACTGCAAGGGTAACATCCTACTCTAGGCTTACTGCTCCCAAAGTGGCTCTTTGTCTTTGCTACATAATGACTATGTACAAGTGAATCGTTAAAATTTTTAGCTCTTCTAGCTGTCATTGGTACATTTTCTGAGATTAAAGAAATGAGTACTGGGTCAGTTTTCAATACCCCCAAGTGTTAATTAATCACTGATCTCATTCTGTCCTATTGACACTTGTAGGTTAAAATGAATCTGGTTGTATCGTCAGCAGTTTTTTTTATTATTCATTTTGCTAAAAGAGATCTTCTCTATTATTCTTTTTTGCATGATGATAGGCTTTCTTTAGGGATTGTCTGCTATATCCTCTCTCCATAAATCTTTCGGTAAGGTCTTTACTCTGGGATTCCATGGCTTGTGTAGTGTCACATATTCTTTTCATTCTTAAAAATTGGCCCGTAGGCACGAATTTTTGAACATGGATGGGCTGAACTGGCATGTAAGTTTACATGCCAGTTCGATATACATCTGTCTCTAGGGAACCATCTGATGATCTCACAATCTGAACATCTAGGAAATCAATAATATCAGAACTGAATTTATGGGTAAGTTTAATGTTCACATCATTAATGTTTAACTGCAACATAAATTGTTCCGGCTGAGACACCGACCCCTGCCACAAAAACAAAATATCATCGATGTAGCGCATCCAGCACTGCACATGTTGGACTCCCTGTGTTCCTCAGTTGCTGTCTAGACCTCTGCTCTGTCCCATCTCTCTCACGAGTTTACAATGCACATACAATGAATAGTACCAACACAGCCCTACATCCAGTGTAGCACAGTGCTCCACACTATTACACGCCTAGTCAATGTAAGGCACCAACTGCCCCTGATTGGTACCTCCTCATCCTACAGCATGTGACCCATTAATGGCATTCCTGATGTCATCAATAAACACAGGTAAGGTGTAAAATAAGAAATATTGCACAGTGCACCATAATTAATGGATTTCAATAACAACAGTAAAGCGAAAATAGAAACTCAAATCGTAAAGGGGTACCTATGGGGCACTTAGTTTTTTTTGTGGTTGGTCTGGATAAAACTCCTTTTGGTACTTTGTGAATATAAGGTTTAACCACCTTTAACCACAAGTCTGTGCTATACGAGTAAATACAAATTTAGAACCCTGGGTAGCTGATGGCGAAGTAAAAAGCAGACAACAAATAGTTTTAGTTGCAATATCATTTTTTAAAGGGTTATGTTTATTTAAGGCTAAAATTACGTGCAGATTATGCAACATTTTAACCTACTCCAGTGTGTGGGTCTTTCTCAAGATGAAGAATTAAGAAATATCCACCCACAATAATGGGTTGAAATGCTGCTTAATCTGTATGCACTGTTGGGCAAAATGAAGATTGACCTTTTGAGGATGCTGTCGCAATACTTGTTTATTTCTGGAATTTGACGTTGGGAGATGAAGACCACCCTTTTTCTGTGGGTTTGCCTCCACAAATGGAGTCATTTACTAGCTCAACCTTTCAGTATAAATAAACCCACTTTGGTTTCTTCATCAGAATTTCTGGACACTACGAAGCACTCTACTGTAACACTCTATTGGACTTCCCATGTTGTTACTGGCCATATCTGTGGAGAGCCAAGTGTTCCCAGTTCTGTGCTTTCCTTTCACCAGTCCTCATATCTATCTATCTATCTATCTATCTATCAGCCTAAACTGGTGTCTACAACTCTCAACATGCAGAGGTGTCAGGTCTGGTGCTGATGATTGATGCAGCCTTTACCTGAATGTGACACTGATCCTTCCACCATGATGCCTCCTGCCTCCATATGACATTGAGCTGCAGTGGATGATGTGGCTCTGAGTCCTCTATCATGGTGAGATGTGTCTACAATGCTCTTTTTGATTATAAGCTGGGACTGGCAGACAACATGCAATTATTTTACAATGTAATGAAAGGGCAGGAAATGCAGAATAACAATCACAACAAGCACAACACATTACTACGTCCATACATTTGGATGAATTCCAATGATATGCTTATTAAATCATAAACCATTGTCTGTCTCTATGATCAGCTGCATGTTCACACCCTCTGGAGAAGACACGACCCAGTGGTATGAAGTAACAATAAAATGCTACATGAACAATCAATTTCTGCTGATCTTTAACCTGCACTTAACCTTCAACAGGATCTTACAACACAGTAATGCAGATCAGCATCCTAAAATATCCGCACCCAACAATCATGTGGCTGCTATGCTATCAAAACCATATCTACATATTCAGCCACAAAGTTGGATTCATTATTAGGCCGGTGGAGTCACTGTGTACATACTCTTCTATTATTCTACTTATTTACTTCCTATATTATACTCTGCACTTACTATTCTTCTAATGGAGTTACTCAGTACAAATAGTATTTATCCCCTGCTGCTTTCAGCATTCTGTATTATGCTTCAGAACTCTACTCATAATTCTGCTGCTGGAGTCACTGTGTACATACATTATTTGAATGGTATGGATCCTGAATTATACTCCAGAGCAGCACTCACCATTCTGCTTGTGGAGTCACTGTGTACATACATTATTTGAATGGTATGGATCCTGAATTATACTCCAGAGCAGCACTCACCATTATGCTGGTGGAGTCACTGTGTACATACATTATTTGAATGGTATGGATCCTGAGTTATACTCCAGAGCTGCACTCACCATTCTGCTGGTGGAGGCACTGTGTACATACATTATTTGAACGGTATGGATCCTGAGTTATACTCCAGAGCTGTACTCACCATTCTGCTGGTGGAGGCACTGTGTGCATTTATTACTAATTCTGTACTGATACTGACTAACAGTCTATGTTACATCCCAGCGCTGTACTCACTATACTGTTATTTGTTGGAAATAAAAAAAACTTATGGACAGAAATCCAAACAACAATGTAGCTGAGGCGTCCAGTGATGGGACAGTGTCAGACAGTGTGTGGACTCAGGCTTTTTATTATTCAAATGCGAATAGTAAAAAGTTGTCTATTGCTTTACAGGAAGAGGAATAGTAAAAAGTCTACAGGATTGTTATTTATTGTTATTTACTTGTCCGGCTGGCAGCTTCTGTCCACTTCTCCCACATCTGACCCTTCTCTAATTTGGTGATTTTGCTAAAATCCTCAGAATCCTGTAGTTTACATGAAGGATGTCAGGAGGGTGGCTGGCAGGGCATGTGCCTGTTACGCCGAGCGCTCCGGGTCCCCGCTCCTCCCCGGAGCGCTCGCTACACTCTCGCTACTGCAGCGCTCCGGTCAGATCCACTGACCCGGTGCGCTGCGATACCGCCTCCAGCCGGGATGCGATTCGCGATGCGGGTGGCGCCCGCCCGCGATGCGCACCCCGGCTCCCGTACCTGACTCGCTCTCCGTCGGTCCTGTCCCGGCGCGCGCGGCCCCGCTCCCTAGGGCGCGCGCGCGCCGGGTCTCTGCGATTTAAAGGGCCACTGCGCCGCTGATTGGCGCAAGTGGTTCTAATTAGTGTGTTCACCTGTGCACTCCCTATGTATACCTCACTTCCCCTGCACTCCCTCGCCGGATCTTGTTGCCATTGTGCCAGTGAAAGCGTTTCCTTGTGTGTTCCTAGCCTGTGTTCCAGACCTCCTGCCGTTGCCCCTGACTACGATCCTTGCTGCCTGCCCCGACCTTCTGCTACGTCCGACCTTGCTTCTGTCTACTCCCTTGTACCGCGCCTATCTTCAGCAGTCAGAGAGGTTGAGCCGTTGCTAGTGGATACGACCTGGTCACTACCGCCGCAGCAAGACCATCCCGCTTTGCGGCGGGCTCTGGTGAAATCCAGTAGTGACTTAGAACCGGTCCACTAGCACGGTCCACGCCAATCCCTCTCTGGCACAGAGGATCCACCTCCTGCCAGCCGGCATCGTGACAGTAGATCCGGCCATGGATCCCGCTGAAGTTCCTCTGCCAGTTGTCGCCGACCTCACCACGGTGGTCGCCCAGCAGTCACAACAGATAGCGCAACAAGGCCACCAGCTGTCTCAACTGACCGTGATGCTACAGCAGCTACTACCACAGCTTCAGCAATCATCTCCTCCGCCAGCTCCTGCACCTCCTCCGCAGCGAGTGGCCGCTTCAGGCCTACGACTATCCTTGCCGGATAAATTTGATGGGGACTCTAAATTTTGCCGTGGCTTTCTTTCTCAATGTTCCCTGCACTTGGAGATGATGTTGGACCAGTTTCCTACTGAAAGGTCTAAGGTGGCTTTCGTAGTCAGCCTTCTGTCTGGAAAAGCTCTGTCATGGGCCACACCGCTCTGGGACCGCAATGACCCCGTCACTGCCTCTGTACACTCCTTCTTCTCGGAAATTCGAAGTGTCTTTGAGGAACCTGCCCGAGCCTCTTCTGCTGAGACTGCCCTGTTGAACCTGGTCCAGGGTAATTCTTCCGTTGGCGAGTACGCCGTACAATTCCGTACTCTTGCTTCTGAACTATCCTGGAATAATGAGGCCCTCTGCGCGACCTTTAAAAAAGGCCTATCCAGCAACATTAAAGATGTTCTGGCCGCACGAGAAATCCCCGCTAACCTACATGAACTCATTCATCTAGCCACTCGCATTGACATGCGTTTTTCCGAAAGGCGTCAGGAGCTCCGCCAGGATATGGACTTTGTTCGCACGAGGCGTTTTTTCTCCCCGGCTCCTCTCTCCTCTGGTCCCCTGCAATCCGTTCCTGTGCCTCCCGCCGTGGAGGCTATGCAGGTCGACCGGTCTCGCCTGACACCTCAAGAGAGGACACGACGCCGCATGGAGAATCTCTGCCTGTACTGTGCCGGTACCGAACACTTCCTGAAGGATTGTCCTATCCGTCCTCCCCGCCTGGAAAGACGTACGCTGACTCCGCACAAAGGTGAGACAGTCCTTGATGTCAACTCTGCTTCTCCACGTCTTACTGTGCCTGTGCGGATATCTGCCTCTACCTTCTCCTTCTCTACTATGGCCTTCTTGGATTCCGGATCTGCAGGAAATTTTATTTTGGCCTCTCTCATCAGCAGGTTCAACATCCCGGTGACCAGTCTCGCCAGACCCCTCTACATCAATTGTGTTAACAATGAAAGATTGGACTGTACCATACGTTTCCGCACGGAGCCCCTCCTAATGTTCATCGGACCTCATCACGAGAAAATTGAGTTTTTGGTCCTCCCCAATTGCACTTCCGAAATTCTCCTTGGACTACCCTGGCTTCAACACCATTCCCCAACCCTGGATTGGTCCACTGGGGAGATCAAGAGTTGGGGTCCCTCTTGTTTCAAGGACTGCCTTAAACCGGTTCCCAGTTCTCCTTGCCGTGACCCTGTGGTTCCCCCTGTAACCGGTCTCCCTAAGGCCTATATGGACTTTGCGGATGTTTTTTGCAAAAAACAAGCTGAGACTCTACCTCCTCACAGGCCTTATGACTGTCCTATTGACCTCCTCCCGGGCACTACTCCACCCCGGGGCAGAATTTATCCTCTCTCTGCCCCAGAGACTCTTGCTATGTCTGAGTACATCCAGGAAAATTTAAAAAAGGGCTTTATCCGCAAATCCTCCTCTCCTGCCGGAGCCGGATTTTTCTTTGTGTCCAAAAAAGATGGCTCCCTACGTCCTTGCATTGACTACCGCGGTCTTAATAAAATCACGGTAAAGAACCGCTGCCCCCTACCTCTCATCTCTGAACTCTTTGATCGCCTCCAAGGTGCCCACATCTTTACCAAACTGGACTTAAGAGGTGCTTATAATCTCATCCGCATCAGAGAGGGGGATGAATGGAAAACGGCATTTAACACTAGAGATGGACACTTTGAGTATCTGGTCATGCCCTTTGGCCTGTGCAACGCCCCTGCCGTCTTCCAAGACTTTGTTAATGAAATTTTTCGTGATCTCTTATATTCCTGTGTTGTTGTGTATCTGGACGATATCCTGATTTTTTCTGCCAACCTAGAAGAACACCGGCAACATGTCCGCATGGTTCTTCAGAGACTTCGTGACAATCAACTTTATGCCAAAATGGAAAAATGTCTGTTTGAATGTCAATCTCTTCCTTTCCTAGGATACTTGGTCTCTGGCCAGGGACTACAAATGGATCCAGACAAACTCTCTGCCGTCTTAGATTGGCCACGCCCCTCCGGACTCCGTGCTATCCAACGTTTTTTGGGGTTCGCCAATTATTACAGACAATTTATTCCACATTTTTCTACCATTGTGGCTCCTATCGTGGCTTTAACAAAAAAGAATGCCAATCCTAAGTCATGGCCTCCTCAAGCGGAAGACGCCTTTAAACAGCTCAAGTCTGCCTTTTCTTCGGCTCCCATGCTCTCCAGACCTGACCCATCTAAACCCTTCCTATTGGAGGTTGATGCCTCCTCAGTAGGAGCTGGAGCGGTCCTTCTACAAAAAAATTCTTCCGGGCATGCTGTTACTTGTGGTTTTTTTTCTAGGACCTTCTCTCCGGCGGAGAGGAACTACTCCATCGGGGATCGAGAGCTACTAGCCATTAAATTAGCACTTGAGGAATGGAGGCATCTGCTGGAGGGATCAAGATTTCCAGTTATTATTTACACCGATCACAAGAACCTCTCCTATCTCCAGTCTGCCCAACGGCTGAATCCTCGCCAGGCCAGGTGGTCTCTGTTCTTTGCCCGATTTAATTTTGAAATTCACTTTCGGCCTGCCGATAAGAACATTAGGGCCGATGCTCTCTCTCGTTCCTCGGATGCCTCGGAAGTAGAGCTCTCTCCGCAACACATCATTCCTCCTGACTGCCTGATCTCCACTTCTCCAGCCTCCATCAGGCAAACTCCTCCAGGGAAGACCTTCGTCTCTCCACGCCAACGCCTCGGAATCCTCAAATGGGGTCACTCCTCCCATCTCGCAGGTCATGCGGGCATCAAGAAATCCGTGCAACTCATTTCTCGTTTCTATTGGTGGCCGACTCTGGAGACGGATGTTGTGGATTTTGTGCGAGCCTGCACTGTCTGTGCCCGGGATAAGACTCCTCGCCAGAAGCCCGCTGGTCTTCTTCATCCTCTGCCTGTCCCCGAACAGCCTTGGTCTCTGATTGGTATGGACTTTATTACAGACTTACCCCCATCCCGTGGCAACACTGTTGTTTGGGTGGTCGTTGATCGATTCTCCAAGATGGCACATTTCATCCCTCTTCCTGGTCTTCCTTCAGCGCCTCAGTTGGCAAAACAATTTTTTGTACACATTTTTCGTCTTCACGGGTTGCCCACGCAGATCGTCTCGGATAGAGGCGTCCAATTCGTGTCAAAATTCTGGAGGGCTCTCTGTAAACAACTCAAGATTAAATTAAACTTTTCTTCTGCCTATCATCCTCAATCCAATGGGCAAGTAGAAAGAATTAACCAGGTCCTGGGTGATTATTTACGGCATTTTGTTTCCTCCCGCCAGGATGACTGGGCAGATCTTCTACCATGGGCCGAATTCTCGTATAACTTCAGAGTCTCTGAATCTTCCTCCAAATCCCCATTTTTCGTGGTGTACGGCCGTCACCCTCTTCCCCCCCTCCCTACTCCCTTGCCCTCTGGTTTGCCCGCTGTGGATGAAATATCTCGTGATCTTTCCACCATATGGAAAGAGACCCAAAATTCTCTCTTACAGGCTTCATCACGCATGAAGAAGTTTGCTGATAAGAAAAGAAGAGCTCCCCCCATTTTTTCTCCTGGAGACAAGGTATGGCTCTCCGCTAAATATGTCCGCTTCCGTGTCCCTAGCTACAAATTGGGACCACGCTATCTTGGTCCTTTCAAAATTTTGTGCCAGATTAATCCTGTCTCTTACAAACTTCTTCTTCCTCCTTCTCTTCGTATTCCTAATGCCTTTCACGTTTCTCTTCTTAAACCACTCATCATCAACCGTTTCTCTCCCAAACTTGTTTCTCCCACTCCTGTTTCCGGCTCCTCGGACATCTTCTCCGTAAAGGAGATACTGGCCTCCAAGAAGGTCAGAGGGAAAACTTTTTTTTTGGTCGATTGGGAGGGTTGTGGTCCTGAAGAGAGATCCTGGGAACCTGAGGACAATATCCTAGACAAAAGTCTGCTCCTCAGGTTCTCAGGCTCTAAGAAGAGGGGGAGACCCAAGGGGGGGGTACTGTTACGCCGAGCGCTCCGGGTCCCCGCTCCTCCCCGGAGCGCTCGCTACACTCTCGCTACTGCAGCGCTCCGGTCAGATCCACTGACCCGGTGCGCTGCGATACCGCCTCCAGCCGGGATGCGATTCGCGATGCGGGTGGCGCCCGCTCGCGATGCGCACCCCGGCTCCCGTACCTGACTCGCTCTCCGTCGGTCCTGTCCCGGCGCGCGCGGCCCCGCTCCCTAGGGCGCGCGCGCGCCGGGTCTCTGCGATTTAAAGGGCCACTGCGCCGCTGATTGGCGCAAGTGGTTCTAATTAGTGTGTTCACCTGTGCACTCCCTATGTATACCTCACTTCCCCTGCACTCCCTCGCCGGATCTTGTTGCCATTGTGCCAGTGAAAGCGTTTCCTTGTGTGTTCCTAGCCTGTGTTCCAGACCTCCTGCCGTTGCCCCTGACTATGATCCTTGCTGCCTGCCCCGACCTTCTGCTACGTCCGACCTTGCTTCTGTCTACTCCCTTGTACCGCGCCTATCTTCAGCAGTCAGAGAGGTTGAGCCGTTGCTAGTGGATACGACCTGGTCACTACCGCCGCAGCAAGACCATCCCGCTTTGCGGCGGGCTCTGGTGAAATCCAGTAGTGACTTAGAACCGGTCCACTAGCACGGTCCACGCCAATCCCTCTCTGGCACAGAGGATCCACCTCCTGCCAGCCGGCATCGTGACAGTGCCCTGGGTGTTAAGTACTGGGTGTGCCACTTTGCTTTGGCCAGTGTATTTACTGAGCTATAGCAACTAAATGTATCTATGTTCTGTGTTCAGGAAAGCCTTGCGTAATGATTGTGAATGTAACAAGACTTGTGATATCCTGTCAAGCATGTCCTCTGCTCATAACTTACATCCTCCTAATGGGTAGAAGGAAGGGGATTTGCAGCAGCTGCGGCATGTCTCTCTTTTTACTAAGGGAGCAAATCATCCTAGTCATGAACACGAGATGATAGTAGAGTTGATACTACTGTGTGATCTTCTACATGACAACATAGATCCAGCCTCTTAAAGAGACACATTTATTCCCAATATGACAAAGACCCGTTGCAGCTTGTACCAGGGCTCATTCCCACAATACCCCTCAGCATTGGGCCACAGCCATTCCCAAATTCATTAACACTTTTCAAGGGAAGCAGCTATAACATGAGCTGGGAATCAGGGACATCCAAACCTGTGACAGCCAGGGACCGAAGGAAAGGCCGACTGCTGTCTGTGACTGATGGACAGGCAGAAAGAAAGGGACAGGCAGAAAGAAAGGGACAGACAGAAAGAGAGGGACAGGCAGAAAGAAAGGGACAGGCAGAAAGAAAGGGACAAGCAGAAAGAAAGGGACAGGCAGAAAGAAAGGGACAGGCAGAAAGAAAGGGACAGGCAGAAAGAAAGGGACAGGCAGAAAGAAAGGGACAGGCAGAAAGAAAGGGACAGGTAGAAAGAGAGGGACAGGCAGAAAGAAAGGGACAGGCAGAAAGAAAGGGACAAGCAGAAAGAGAGGGACAGGCAGAAAGAAAGGGACAGGCAGAAAGAAAGGGACAGGCAGAAAGAAAGGGACAGGCAGAAAGAAAGGGACAGGTAGAAAGAGAGGGACAGGTAGAAAGAGAGGGACAGGTGATCATAGGTAACCCAGATAGAGGAGGGAGCACTAGGAGGTGACAACAGATGGAGGATCAGAGAAATAACTAACAACAGCAGCCAACATATAATCCACTCCAGTAAGCCTTCAATATTGAACAATTGGGTGGAAAGACATAAATGCAAACAGATATTGTAATCAAACCTAATATAAGAGACTAGAGAAGATGTGGAGATGGTAAGGCTAAAAAATATGGAATGAGATATAGTCATATCCACTATATAGTACAGCATGAATACAATTGTCATCGAACCTGCAAAGGATTCAGAATGACAGGTAAACAGATATTGGAAATATTCATAGGTTTAATATAGTTAAATTGGTGGATGGATAGATTGATAGATAGATAGATATGAGATAGATAGATAGATAGATAAATATGAGATAGATAGATATGATATAGATGGATAGAAAGATAGATAGATAGATAGATATGAGATAGACAGATAGATATGAGATAGACAGATAGATATGAAATAGATAGATAGATAGACATGAGATAGATAGACATGAGATAGATAGATAGAGGTAGTTAGGTAATGATATGAGATAGATAGATATGATATAGATGGATAGAAAGATAGATATGAGATAGATAGATATGATATAGATAGATAGATATGAGATAGATATGATATAGATAGATAGATATGAGATAGATAGATAGATAGATAGATAGATATGAGATAGATAGATAGATATGAGATAGATATGATATAGATAGATAGATAGATATGAGATAGATAGATAGATATGAGATAGACATGAGATAGATAGATAGATAGACATGAGATAGATAGATAGATAGATATGATATAGATGGATAGATAGATAGATATGAGATAGATAGATAGATAGATATGAGATAGATAGATATGAGATAGATATGAGATAGATGGATAGATAGAGGTAGTTAGGCAATGATATGAGATAGATAGATAGATATGATATAGTTGGATAGAAAGATAGATATGAGATAGATAGATAGATAGACATGAGATAGATAGATAGATATGATATAGATAGATAGATATGATATAGATAGATAGATAGATAGATATGAGATAGATAGATAGATAGATATGACATAGATGGATAGAAAGATAGATATGAGATAGATAGATAGATATGACATAGATGGATAGAAAGATAGATATGAGATAGATAGATAGATAGATAAATATGAGATAGATAGATAGATATACATGAAATAGATAGATAGATATAGATAGATAGATATGAGATAGATAGATATGACATAGATGGATAGAAAGATAGATATGAGATAGATAGATATACATGAGATAGATAGATAGATCGATAGATAGATATGACATAGATGGATAGAAAGATAGATATGAGAGAGATAGATAGATATGACATAGATGGATAGAAAGATAGATATGAGATAGATAGATAGATATGAGATAGATAGATAGATAGATATGATATAGATGGATAGATAGATAGAGGTAGTTAGGTAATGATATGAGATAGATAGATATGATATAGATGGATAGATAGATATGAGATAGATATGATATAGATGGATAGATAGATAGATAGATAGATAGAGGTAGTTAAGTAATGATATGATGTGTTGATCTACACTGGATATGTATCATGATGTAGCCAGGGGTGGTGGAAGAAACTTTACATAGAAACAAAAAGATATTGATCTTTGTCTGAGCTCATGAGATTTAACAAAGAGTTGAATCTATAACAAAAAACACGTTGTGTTTTTTTGCTTATACTTTTATTGTTTTACTGCTAATAAAAAGACACTTGCCATGTCTGCGATCCCTGCACAGGCTGCCTACACTAGAGAAGCCAGTGCCTGATATATTCACCTGTTTCCTCCATTCTCTATTCCTGCAGACACCATATTGATGAGCTCCTGAGAAGAGGATCGGAAATATTCGCCACAGTTTCTGTGAACATTACATCCTAGAGTCCACAATGTCTCCAAAGAACTCACACTAGGGGAAATACAACACTGTGGACAGGTTAATCTATAGCCCACACATGCATCACATACACAGCACATATATGACACACTGAACTCACATTCCCTCTCAGCATCCAGACACTGCACTTATCAGTATGCACTACAGTGTATTCATTCATCTGTATACAGTACAGATATGTCCTCTCATTGGTATACACTGCTGCTATCTATAGATCACTATACACCCTGCAGCCATATCTATTCATCAGTATACACTATAGTCATATCCACTCCTCAGTATTCACTACAGGGATATCCACATTTGAATGTAACCTCTGCAGTCATATCCTCTGATCAGCATACACTGCAGTCCTACCTACTGATCAGTATACACACTAAAGCCATATCTACTCTTATATCTCCACAACTCATCTGCTTGTAGCTCAGATCATCTCAGAGCTGTCCAGACTCTGCCAACTTTCTATTTCCCAGCAGCCTGTTATATAATAGTTCATGCCCATAGACCCTCATGGACCCAGGTATATGTGACACTCTGTGTGCAGTGTCCACTACAGAAGCTCAGAACCCCTCCTCCTCCTCCCCGATATTCCTCTCATAAAGTCTCCCCTCTCCACGTGATGATTTGCTGTGGAAACCTCACTGCTGCCCCCTTCCCATGGGAACAGATTCCTTAATGAGATAGGACCCCCTCTCTGAATTATCATTCTGCTCCAGTACTAGAAGCCGGAGCAGCCTGGAGTTCAGCGCTTCACACATCGACAGAAGAGAGTTGGGAGAGAGAGAGAGAGAGGATCAGCACCTTGGACTGAAGAAGAGAGATCAGCACCTTGGACTGAGGAAGCAGAGAGATCAGCACCTTGGACTGAGGAAGCAGAGAGATCAGCACCTTGGACAGAGGAAGCAGAGAGATCAGAACCTCGGACAGAGGAAGCAGAGAGATCAGAATCTTGGACAGCGAGATCAGGAATCAGCACCTTGGACAGCGACAGCAGAGATCAGCACCTTGGACAGCGAAATCAGAAATCAGCACCTTGGACAGAGTAAGCAGAGATATCAGCACCTTGGACAGCGACAGCAGAGATCAGCACCCTGGACAGTGGGATCTCAGAAAGATCAGCACCTTGAACAGAGGGATCAGAGAGATCAGCACCTTGAACAGAGGGATCAGAGAGATCAGCACCTTGGGCAGAAGGAACAGAGATCAGGTAAATCTGAAGAATGGGAGGGAGGGGGTCACAGAGGTGCAGATAGTGATACCACAGAGATCTGCTGGAATGTCTTCTGTATGGAGGAAAAGGTTCTGGAGAAGAGATCACAGGGGACAGCTGACAGCCGTATTCCTAGAGGGAGCGGAGTCCCGGGGATGCAGGAAACCTGACTGTACAGAATAATAGGGAAGTTTGGGTGATATGTATATATATATATATATATATATATATATATATATATATATAAAGAGAGCGAGAGACTCAAGTACATCGGTGTTAGTAAAGGAATGTGGGTGATGTGTGACTTGTTAGTGTTAGGACACAGGATATACCTACAGTCTAGGGGAGACATAGTTTATATGAGTCCACTTAATGCAATATCTCCCAACCAGGGTGCCTCCAGCTGTTGCAAAACTACAACTCCCAGCATGCCCGGACAGCCTTCGGCTGTCCGGGCATGCTGGGAGTTGTAGTTTTGCAACAGCTGGAGGCACCCTGGTTGGGACACACTGATTTACTGTTATATAAGGCAGCCATAAACGGGGATGTAAGGTTAGCCCAGATTAATGGGTCAAATAAGTGTAATATGTGCGGGGGTGAGGTGTAGGCTCAGTGATACTATAGACAAGCAGCGACAGCTCTGTTAGGAATCAGGGGATGACTTTTTTTAACGTAAATAAACACACTACAAAGTGCAGGAAAGGTACTGCATGCTCCCCAAAGTCTACTAAGTAAATGGATACACCCCAAAATGTATTGAGCAAACAATACACCGAATGGTGTACTGATAGTACAGTCCATACACCCAATAATCTACTGATCATACAGTCCATACACCCAATAATCTACTGATCATACAGTGTATACACCCAATAATCTACTGATCATACAGTGTATACACCCAATAATCTACTGATCATACAGTGTATACACCCAATAATCTACTGATCATACAGTGTATACACCCAATAATCTACTGATCATACAGTGTATACACCCAATAATCTACTGATCATACAGTGTATACACCCAATAATCTACTGATCATACAGTGTATACACCCAATAATCTACTGATCATACAGTCCATACACCCAATAATCTACTGATCATACAGTCCATACACCCAATAATCTACTGATCATACAGTCCATACACCCAATAATCTACTGATCATACAGTGCATATATGCCAAGATCTACTAATAATACAGTGCATACACCTCATAATTTACTGATTATACAGTGCATACATGCAAAGATCTACTGATAAGGCAGTGTATATACCCCATACTCTACTGATCTTAAAGTGCATACACCCCATAATCTACTGATAATGCGAGGCATATATCCCAAGATCTACTAATAATACTGTGCATACGCCCCATAATCTAATGATCATACAGTGCATACACCTCAAGACCTACTAATAATACAGTGCATACACCTCATAATCTACTGATCATAGTGTATACGCTCCATTATTTACTGATTATACAGTGCATACACCTCATAATCTACTGATCATACAGTGCATACACCTCATAATCTACTGATCATACAGTGCATACACCTCATAATCTATTGATCATACAGTGCATACACCTCAAGATCTACTAATAATACAGTGTATACACCTCATAATCTACTGATCATACAGTGTATAAGCCCCATTATTTACTGATTATACAGTGCATACACCTCATAATCTACTGATCATACAGTGTATACTCCCCATTATTTACTGATTATACAGTGCATACACCTCATAATCTACTGATCATACAGTGCATACACCTCAAGATCTACTAATAATACAGTGTATACACCTCATAATATACTGATCATACAATGCATACACCCCATAATTTACTGATTATACAGTGCATACATGGAAAGATCTACTGATAAGGCAGTGTATATACCCCATACTCTACTGATCATAAAGTGCATACACCCCATAATCTACTGATCATACAGTGCATACACCTCAAGATCTATTAATAATACAGTGCATACACCTCATAATCTACTAATCATACAGTGTATAAGCCCCATTATTTACTGATTATACAGTGCATACACCTCATAATCTACTGATCATACAGTGCATACACCTCAAGATCTATTAATAATACAGTGCATACACCTCATAATCTACTAATCATACAGTGTATAAGCCCCATTATTTACTGATTATACAGTGCATACACCTCATAATCTACTGATCATACAGTGCATAGACCTCAAGATCTACTAATAATACAGTGCATACACCTCATAATCTACTGATCATACAGTGTATACACCTCAAGATCTACTAATAATACAGTGCATACACCTCATAATCTAATGATCATACAGTGCATACACCTCAAGATCTACTAATAATACAGTGCATACACCTCATAATCTACTGATCATACAGTGTATACGCCCGATAATCTGCTGATCATACAGTGCATACACCCCATAATTTACTGATCATACAGTGCATATACCTCAAGATCTACTAATAATACAGTGCATACACCCCATAATTTACTGATCATACAGTGCATACACCCCATAATTTACTGATCATACAGTGCATACACCCGATAATTTACTGATCATACAGTGCATACACCCAATAATTTACTGATCATACAGTGCATACAGGTACTGAAAAGGCAGTGTATAAACATCATACTGTACTGATCATAAAGTGCATACAATCCATACTCTACTGATTATCCAGTGCATATACCCCTTAATCTACTGATCATACAGTGCATACACCTCAAGATCTACTGGTAATGCAGGGCATATGCCCCATTATTTACTGATCCTACATTGCATAAACCCCATAATCTATTGAACTGATCATACCGTTCATATACCCCAAGATCTACTGATAATGTAAACATACACCCCTCAAACAATAAACTCTCCTCTCAAGCTACTGAAAAAGCATACATCCCTTAATCTACTGAATACAGTAGGCACACAATGATCTGATCATACAGTGCAAATACCCCAAAATCTACTGAACCCACATTGTAGTGTTTATGTATTATGTGGGGTATATGCAATCTGCTGGGCACACAGCATATGTATATGTACCCACAGTTCATCACCCAGTGCATGCACCCACCAATATCTGAGCACACAGTGTATATACCCTACAATCTATAAAAGAGCCAGTGTATATACTGCTGGCTGCCATCTGTCTTCCTCATAGAGGAGCATTAGTGTGGGCACAGGACTCCAGCTCTCTGTGGGATACAGCACATCTGGTTATGTTGCTCTATTTTCCTCTTCATGTAGAAGTTCCTTGTTGGTGTAGTGAGGTCTTTGTGCTTCCAACAGAGTTTTTGCTTTATAATGTATAATGTGCGGAGAAGTTGTGGGGGGGAGGAGGAGGGGAAGGGGCTCCATCTGTTTATCTCTAATTGTAGATTCTACCTTAATACTGACTGGGGCTTGTAGACTTTTTCTTAAAGGTTTTTATGGAAGTTATGGGAATTGTGAGATTGGCAGCTGAGATAGAGAACGGTGAATGGAGAACGGGGTCCAGCTCTCCGATAAATTGCTGTTAAAACGTAGCTTTTACTAACTTTATATTAAAACCATGGAAAAACAGAAACAAAACACGTAATAGTGCGTTAAAAACAGCACGTCTTTTATTCATAGAGAGAAACACCATGATCTGGAGACATCAGAAAAAGTCTCATCAGTCTTACAATGGGCTCATTCAGCAAAGCAAGAAACAGCAGTGTGCATGTGGCTTTTATGGCATGCTTGGACTTGTAGTTCCAACCCCCCTTAGCAGCCTGGTTATAAGTAGAGCACAATATGTCTGCACTTTCCCCAGCCTCATTATCTGTCCCTTGTCACTGTAGGTGTCTGCAGAAGATGTATTCCTGTGCATACAGGTGTCTTATGCCTTATCTATTAGAGGCACTGGAATCTTTTCCCACCCCTGCTCTCATCCTAGATTACAGAAGATACCCCCCCCTCCCTGCATGCTGCTCCCAGGATCTGGTTTCCATGGCTACTCTGTGATTTCAGCCCCCCTACCCCAGACAATGATCTGAGCTCTGAGCTTGTTTATCTATGGTTTATGTAGAGAAAAGTCACAAAGGATCCAGCAGATGAGACCGAAACCCAGCTCCAGTCTGCTTGGCCGTCACAGTGTCACCCAGAGCTGCCCCTTCCACCACACAGCTCCCTCCGCAGATGACAAGTAGTCCCCATCTTCATGATACTTTGTTGTATCAATGACAGTGTTGTGCACTGTTTCCCAACCAGGGTGCCTCCAGCTGTTTCAAAACTACAACTCCCAGGATGCCTGGACAGCCGAAGGCTGTCCAGGCATCCTGGGAGTTGTAGTTTTGAAACAGCTGGAGGCACCCTGGTTGGGTAACAGTGGTGTAGTGTGATCTCTGCGGCATTGATACAATGACATCCTGGTGACAACTCACTGGAAGGAAGGATATGCACAGACATTTTGGGGGCAGGGGCTGAACAAAAAAAAAAGGGCACTTTTTTTCCTAGAAATGACCACATAATGATGCCAGACCTCCAACTTTTAGGAGGAAAGGATCATAAGGACAAGGGCTCAAGCCCCCTTTCTAGTCAACCTGTGTACGCCAACCTGCCGGTAATGACTAGTGTTGAGCACGAATATTCGAAATGCTAATTTTTATCGCGAATATGGTCACTTTGCGATTTTGCAAATATTTAGAACATAGTGAAATATATTCGTAATGACAATTTTTTTTTTGTCTTTTTGCGAATATGAAAATATGCGAATATGCCAGTAATCGCGAATATACAAATATGCAAATATTCGCAAATATCGGCACTTCCAGTCAGAGGACACTGATCCCTGAAAGGATCTGCTACTCCTCACTATATGCCCCTGGCATAAGGGCCTTAGTTCCACCTTGGTTTGCGTAACCTTCCCTGGCGCCAGGAGAGTGTCTCCCTCATAGGAAAAGATAACAGACAAGTAGGTATGAAGAACACACTCTGAACTTTATTACTACAAAGCATTGGTATATAAAAGCGAAGGGCGTATCTACCAATTTTGGCCAATAGCAGAATTTCAATTCTTTAGTGAGTTACCTCAGTTACGAGAAACAAAACTTATTAAGAACAGGACCTTGAAAAGTAACGAGAACTTACAAAAAGAGATGAGAAAGAAAAATAAAATAATAAAATAATAATGAAGGAGAACTCTCCCCCAGCCTTTCAATCCCTCCCTCCTTATAGGTGAAAGATATAATCGCACATGCGCACTATGCAAATGTCATGCAAATTTTCACATGGAAAAAAACCCTGAAGGGTAGCGAATATGCGAATTTCGCAAACATAGGGTGAATATTTGTCCATATATTCGCGAAATATCACGAATTCGAATATGGCCCCTGTCTCTCATCACTAGTAATGACATAGAATAGGCTGATGAGAACCTTCCACATTGGTGTCACAGATAACAGGAGCTGGAGATGTAGGGTAGAGGTACAGGGTCAGGTCTGGAGATAATAGGAATAATAATAGTAGTGAATTATTCCGTCTTATTAGGCGACAATTAGATCTCTCAGTTCTCAGGACACAATATGAGACGTGAGAAGTCATTCTTCTGTATATAAATAAATCTCACACCTGTCCGTCTGTCCCCCCCGATGCAGCCCCATGTCTGCGGAAACATGAAACACCCGTGAAACTAAAATGTTTTTATGTAAAAGGAGGGAGGGGGAGGTGTGACCACGGAAATTTCCATGATACACTGAAATCCTTCAGGCAGAACTGAGAAGGACCATAGACATTAGATCTACCAAACCAAGTGTTCACATCCGGAATGAGGGCCAGGCGGAGTGTGCAGCTGCCTAGGGCATCAGACAGGCAGAAGGGACCAATTTACTGATACTTCAAGTGTTTGTGCGCCCTTAATGCAATGAGCCCTTCACTTCAGTGCACTGGTGAGAGGACTGCGGAACAGAGAACAAGTGTGGGACATATATATATATATATATATATATATATATATATAGCCACAGCCACAGGACCAATCTGGAGGCTCTGGTCAATGGTAAAAGAGCTGAAGTTTATTGGTTACAAAAAGCGACGTTTGGGCTCCATGTGAGCCTTTTTATCTCTCTCTCCCCCTCTCTCTTTCTCTCTCTCTCTCTCTCTCCCCCTCCCCCTCTCTCTCCCCCTCTCTCTCTTCAGAGATGAACATTAATAAATTAATAAAAATAAAAAAATAATTATATCTCAATTTAAAAAAGACGACGAGTTCCAAGGGGGGACCCCCCTCTTCACCAGGCCCCCCCCCCCCCATTGAAACACGTATTCTGACAATGTTCACTTAAAATAAAAGTAGTCTTTTATTCTTTTTCTTGTCCAATCCGCTATATCTTAATTTCACTCCGGTACAGTGCCTCAATATATTCATTTTATTCCTGGAGCACCGCAAGTTGCTTCTTCTATTTCCAGTCTTCTTCACTGCATCTCCCAGGCAATGTCCAGGGTTGAATTTTATATTATTTCTTCTATATGCTAATAAATATATATATATGAAGAAAAGGTAGAAGCGGCACTCCAACTTGTAGTGAAATTCAAAAAGGTTTATTCACACATCGGTGCAAGCAACGTTTCGGCTCAAAATAGAGCCTTTCTCAAGCATGTGCACATCTGTGAAGTGTAATGGGGAGCGTGTATGATACATAGGAAGACCTGAAAACTCTGAGGAAGAAAGAAAAGTACAGGAGGCTATGAATGATTGATATCCATCAACTATCCTACTGAACTTTATGGACTAATGGCAGGGAACAGCTTTATGTCCCTTCTTCGGGCACCAGCAGTGCTTGTTCCATACTTCTGTCTTTTCTGCAATTTTTCTTTGAATTACCATGATCGATAGATCTTCTTTTTTTGGGTATATGGGTACAGAGAAGCCACTGGTGGGATAGGAAGAATGCACTGGTGGGATAGGAAGAATGCACTGGTGGGATAGGAAGAATGCACTGGTGGGATAGGAAGAATGCACTGGTGGGATAGGCAGAATGCACTGGTGGGATGGAAGCATGCATTGGAGGGATAGGCAGCATGCATTGGTAGGACAGGAAGCATGCACTGGTGGGCTAGGCAGCATGCACTGGTGGGATAGGAAACAAGCACTGGTGGTCTAGGCAGCATGCATTGGTGGGATAGGCATCATGCACTAGAGGGATAGAATGCATGCACTGGTGGGATAGACAGCATGCACTGATGGATAGGCAGCATGCACTGGTGGGATAGAACACATGCACTGGTGGGATAGGAAGCATGCACTGGTGGGATAGGCAGCATGCACTGGTGGGATAGGCAGCATGCAAGTGATGACAAGTTTCCTAAGTCATAGACTGTTCCTCAGGTGAAGAACTAACAGATGTGTTGCTATTGTGTTAAAGGGGTACTCCCCTGGAAAAACTTTTGTTTTTAAATCAACTGGTGCAAACAGATTTGTAAATTACTTCTATTTAAAAATCTTAATCCTTCCAGTGCTTATTAGCTGCTGTATGTTCCACAGGAAGTTCTTTTCTTTTTTAATTTCCTCTCTGTCTGACCACAGTGCTCTCTGCTGACACCTCTGTCCATTTTAGGAACTCTTCGGAGCAGGAGAGGTTTGCTATGGGGATTTGTTCCTGCTCTGGACCGTTCCTGACATGGACAGAGGTGTCAGCAGAGAGCACTGTGGTCAGACAGAAAGGAAATGAAAAAAAGAAAATAACTTCTTGTGGAGCATACAGCAGCTGATAAGTACTGGAAGGATTAAGATTTTTAAATAGAAGTAATATACAAATCTGTTTAACTTTCTGGCACCAGTTGATAAAAAAAAACTACTCATCTGTTGTACTCAGTTGATCCTTGATTGATATTCTAAACTAGTGTTTCACAACCAGGTTGCCTCCAGATGTTGCAAAAGTACAACTCCCAGCATGCCTGGACAGCCTTTGGCAGCCATTGGCTGTCCAGGCATTCTGGGAGTTGTAGTTTTACGTAAATCACCTGTTGAGGAAAACTGGTATATAAATCCTCATATATATATGATATGGATGCCCTTAATGATAATTTAGTAAACAACCAACACTCTCAAAATCATTGATAAGGCCTATGTGATAAAATGAATCTTTATTTGAAAACATAAATACAAGTGGACATATAAAGGTACACTGACAATACAAAATTATGTCTCTCGATCCGGCATTTGTGCATAGATCACAACTCAGGAAGGGACGGGGTATAGGATACAGGTGAACCCCTACTTCTTAGAAAGCCCTACCTAGTCTAAACCCTTGCCCTCACTGAGAAAATAAGTGTGGACAGGGTTAGGAAGATATTAATATTTCATTAGAAATACAATAAAAAAGATGAAATGTATTTATTGAGGCATCTCGTGCTCCCTTTCCAACGCGTTTCTCCCTTAGCAAATGACTAGGGTTCATCAGGGAATGGAGGAGAAAATATTACAATAAGATATAAAGTATGATAAAGATAAAGATAGTTATAAAGCACAATTGAGTGAGTCATAGAACTGCTTAGGATAACAATCCAACATATGAGCTGAGTACATTCACTATATATGATGCAAGTCGAATGATGTGTCCCCTATATTGTAAACATGACGCCGACTTGGTCCAGAATACGGCCACATCATCGTGGGTCCACGCGTCTAAACTATAGCTGTCCTATATCAAGTTTTTACTCAGGCATTTAGTTACACCCTTTCAGAGATACAATTGAGGTATGTAAACAGTAAGTTTTATATGCCCTAACTTTTCTATGTATAGCTTTTGTACAACAAATTCCTTCATTCACTTGAACTTTTGAAATGTCAAAAGGTGAAATCACCTTCTAATCTTTCCAAAATTCAGGATCTGTTTAAAACTAGATGAAGATCACTCATATTCCCTAAACTAACCTCCTTTGAGCACCTTCTTGAACAAAGGTCTCATCTTCTACATATACCAATATCTCTTCGCCACTGTTTTAGACACTACAGCCTTTCTGGATGGAGATGGAGGAGGACCCCAGGTACCTTCTTGCATGTGTTCTAGGAATGCAGTTTAATTGTGGGATATTGGTCTATGGTCCAATCTACCAATAAAGAAGGCCTTGCGGTCCATTTAACTCCATTCCATTTCCTCCTAAACATAATAATGAGAAACCTCAGGAACAGCTTTGCCAGGATACTTTTCCACATGTTGACTCCTTGCCTCCTTCCTAAACTAACTATTTAGCATTAGTGATTAATACAATATGGAATTCTTGACTGCTCATTTAGGCAATACATTTAGATGACACCTAGTCCCTTTGGGACACTTTCTGGGAAAACAGAACATATCTTTCCCCCTCTTCCTGCTGGTACAGAGCGCATGGAAGTTCTCCCCCTTATCCCCTTTTTCTTTTAACCTCCTTAAACCTGTTCATATTCTCCTTCTTTTCTTTACTCCCCTTTTTTTCTTCTTTTTTGTTCCCTCATATTTCTACCCCCTCTACTGCTACATCTTATGAGAGGCCCTTTTTACTTTCCCTGCAGGTTGCCATGTGTTGATCCTTGTGTCTACTAAATGATCTCCAGTAGACCATTGTTTTGCCTAGCACATTTATGGGTACCTGTTAAATTGGGGGAGTGCAAAGACTGTGTACTAGCGAAGCTGTGGATTTGTTATGTCTCTGCACTAAAGGCTGTGATACAACTGAAGCTAGTATTGTTTGATATGTGAACTAAAGCTTATTAAGGCATAAACGTGATTAGCTTATTTTGGCATAAACGTGATTAGCTTATTTTATGACGTTCATGGGATACAGGGTAAGAGACCTCTGACACGGAGACTTAAACAATGGTTTGGTCCATATTTTTTAACTGGGCTGCCATTGCTGTTTAATGTTTGTTTATTTTTATAGTTTGTTTATTATTATTATTAATAATAATAATAATGATGATAATATAATTATAAACAAAAACTATGGCACTCTCTGGTAGAGAAAGTGGTCATGGTGAACTCACTTGCAATATTACAGGTAAAAGTCATTAGATTCTGGAAAGGGTCATTGATCCAGGGATTTATTCTGATTGTCAGATGTGGAGTCAGAATGGAATTGTCTTTCTAAGAAGAGGACGATTTGCTTCTACCTCGTTGCTTTTTTTATTGCCTTTTTCTGAATCAACATTGCAGGTTAATGTCTTTATTCAGCATTACAAACTATGTTACCATAAAAAGGGATGAAAAGGGGATTAAGTGGCCATGTAATAGTCAATGCCTGATCCCTGTATCCATAATGCTAATAGCTCCCACACTGTAACATGCTGACCAATACATTGTTGTTGCTGGAAGGGGAAGAGTAGGACCCCAGGGAGTCAAGAGCCTTGAAGCGCATACTTCTTACTTATTTGGTATAGAAGTCATTTACTAATCCCGTTTTTTTACTGTAATTTTTTTTAAGTTTCACAATAAAGTAAAATACAAAATAATTCAAGCCAAACAATAACTGGCACATTAAGTAAATAGCAATGCAAGTAAAATATTAAGGAAAAAGGAAACAAATTACTGATTTATTTCTAAATACAAATTTATGGTCACAGTTCTGTTTTCATGATATAGAGCTCAATATTCCCCCAGAGAGCAACATAATGACATTCTATCAGCCTGCAGCAGCCACTAGAGGGAGCTAACTGCAATATCTGTATACAATGGACACAAAACTAGATCTGTAAACTCCTAACCTTTTCCTAGAGGTAATTGCAGACAAAAAATTATGTAATTTAGCTGTAAATAGCTAAATAAATATAAAAGAAAGAGACCTAACAGAACATAACAATTTTGAATGCACAATTGTCTGTTTTGCGCCAGTCAAATGCACAATGATCATCCTATTAACATGCTATTGGCTCAAGTGGGCCAAGATGTGCAAGATGAGGGTGTCTGGATGTTCTGCCATCCTGTTGCCAGTGTTCCTATAAGTTATGACAGCCACGGTCTCTTAACAGCTGCTGTAGCTTGATCCAGGCAGCAGCTCTGGAATGATGGACAAAAGAGGGAAGTGGAGGGAGTCTGCAGAAAGGCTTCGTCCTCTTCTTACCATAGCTCCATCTTTACTGCTGAGTTGTGAGAGCTCTGCGGGAATGTTAAAAAATGAAATGTGTGTATATGAGATATGCAGGGCTGTTTTTAGGATTCAAAAAGATAAGGGGCATGAGCCCCAAGGCATTTGTTTTGTACTGTACCAAAAAATATTAATGCCATTTAGTATATCTATAAAAACAATAAAACAAATTGTATGATGCAACAGACTTGTCATGAGACCTGTCAACTTAGCACCCTTCACACCATAGTTATGCCCCCACTTGCTAATGGTGTTCTCTTAGTGCCTCCTCCTTAGTACCTCAATTAAATAATAATGCCCCTTAATACCCCCTGAAATGAAGCCCCCTCAGTACCCCAAGCAGTAATAATGCCTCTTAGCACCCCCCCCCCACACACACACACACTTGGTATTTTAGCCCTCTTAGTCTCTCCACTCAGTATCATTGTCCCTTATAATGTCCTTCAGTGCCTCACATAGCAATAATGCCCCCTTTTGCACCCACTTAGTACTGATACCCTCCTTACTTGCCCCACATTGTAATAATGACCCCTAAGTGCCGCCACTGAGTATTGTTGCCTCCTTTGTTCCCCCACCTAATAAGGCTCCTGTCACATCAGGCAGGGATAGAGTGCAGCCCTAAACTTGACCACACCCTTTGTCCCTGCCTACTTGCATGGGTCCCCAACCATGAGGACGGTCCCTACCTAACTACGTGCACGGACTGTCGGAGTCAAAATAATAAAATACAATACTGTAGATGTCGGGAACAGCTGGAGGCACACAAAACTAACAGAAACAAAACCAAACATACACACACAGAAATCGTAGTCACACAGGCTGGTTCAGAAACAGATAGAAAGCAAGGTACATGTGCAATCCTTGAACAGCAGTTTGAGGGTGCATACTGCTGTGCAAGATGTGTGCGAGTTGTTCCTTTGGAATTCTAGATCCTGGATCTAGCGGAGCAACTGGCAAAACTGAGAAGTATTGACAACTTGGAGAGGAGTCTCCTGCTCCCTGAGCAAGTACTCTCGGGGGTAGGGGGGGGGGTGGAGGATAGTGGGATGGAGGTGCAAGACAGTCAGGCAGCTAGCTGGGTTACAGTTAGAAAACAGGGTAGAGGGAAAAGTGTCAGGGAATGCTAGTCCTGATCTGGCACACCCCAACAAGTTTGCCCGGTTGGCAGATGAGGGGGATGCCATTTCAAAGCAAGATACTGCCTCTGACTGCCAGGGGGTGTCTGCTCCCGTAAGGAAAGAAGGAGGAGTGCAGGGCAGGCCAGACAGGCACTGGTAGTGGGGGACTCTATTATTAGGGGGACAGACAGGGCGATCTGTCACAAAGACCGGGATCGCCGAACAGTGTGTTGTCTTCCTGGCCCTAAAGTTTGGCACATTGCGGATCGGGTTGACAGGTTGCTGGGTGGGGCTGGAGAGTACCCAGCAGTCATGGTACATATTGGCACCAATGACAAAGTAAGAGGTAGGTGGATTGTCCTTAAAAATGATTTCAGGGACTTAGGCTGCAAGCTTAAGGCAGGAACCTCCAAGGTAATATTTTCTGAAATATTACCTGTACCACAAGCCACACCAGAGAGGCAGCTAGAGATTAGGGAGGTAAACAACTGTCTCAGAAGCTGGTGTAGGAAGGAGGGGTTTGGGTTCATGGAGAACTGGACCGACTTTTTTGTCGGATACTGGCTCTACCGTAGGGACGGGCTGAACCTCAATGGGGAGGGTGCAGCTGTGCTTGGGGAGAAGAGGGATAGAAGGGTGGAGAAGTGTTTAAACTAGGGAATGGGGCGGAGGGAACCTACAACATAGAGGGGGAAGATAGTGTAGATAGAGAGGGGGGACTTATTAATGTACCTGGGGGTGGAGCAGAGGAAGGGGTTAGAATAGTTAATAGGGATAGGCTTCATAGGAAAAAGAAGCATACACCATTGAATTGCATGTTGACTAATGCCAGAGGTCTGACCAATAAAACTGACGAACTGGAGTTGATAATGTCTGAGAAGAATTATGACATAGTGGGTATAACAGAGATTTGGTTGGATGATACCTGTGACTGGGCGGTCAACATACAGGGTTATAGTCTATTCAGGAAGGATCGGACAAAACGGAAAGGGGGAGGAGTCTGTCTTTATGTAAAGTCCAGTCTGAAGGCCGCACTTCAGGAGGATATACGGGAGGGAAACGATAATGTGAAGTCATTTTGGGTAGAATTACATGGAGATAAAAATAAAAAAAATTCTGATAGGGGTTTGCTGTAAGCCACCAAATATAATGGAAGAGGCAGAAGATCAATTACTGAGGCAAATAAACAAGGCAGCAAATCAGAATGATGTGATAATAATTGGGGACTTTAACTATCCTGATATAAACTGGGAGACTGAGTCCTGTGAATCTCATAAAGGAAACAGGTTTCTGACTATAACTAAAGACAATTATCTGTCCCAAATGGTGCAGGGCCCGACCAGAGGGGGCGCCCTACTAGACTTAATATTAACCAACAGACCTGACAGAGTAACTAATGTGCAAGTAGAAGGACACCTGGGAAATAGTGATCATAATATAATACATTATAACTTGTTCTGCAATAAGGTAATTTATCGAGGGGCCACAAAAATGCTAAACTTTAGGAAGACAAAGTTTGATCAACTCACAGAAGCCCTTAACAATATAAATTGGGATAATGTCCTCAAAAACAAGAATTCTGACACTAAATGGGAGACTTTTAAAAATATCTTAAATTCTCACTGTAAGACCTTATGGGAATAAAAGGGTCAGAAATAAAAGAAAACCAATATGAATGAATAAAAATGTTAAGGGGGCAATAAATGACAAAAATAAAGCATTTAAACTACTAAAACAGGACGGCAGTGAAGAAGCATTAAAAAGATATAGAGAAAAATGTGAAATGTGTAAAAAAGAGATAAAAGCCACAAAAATAGAGACAGAAAGACTCATTGCCAAAGAGAAAAACTAACCACAAAATGTTCTTTAACTATATACATAGTGAAAAGGTCAAAAATGAAAGTGTAGGCCCTTTAAAAAAATGATGAGGAGGAAATTATAAACGGGGATCAGGAAAAGGCAAATATATTAAACAAATTCTTCTCCATTGTATTCACCGAGGAAAATGAAATGCCAGGTGAAATACAGCGAGATAAGGTAAACTCCCCTTTACAGGTCACCTGTCTAACCCAGGAAGAAGTACAGTGCCACCTACAAAAAAATCAAAATAGACAAATCGCCAGGTCCAGATGGCATTCACCCCCGTGTTCTAAAGCAATTAAGTAATGTAATAGACAGACCCCTATTTTTAATATTCAGGGACTCTTTAATGACAGGGAAGGTTCCCCAGGACTGAAGCATGGCAAATGTGGTGCCAATATTTAAAAAGGGGTCAATAGGTGACCCTGGGAATTATAGATCTGTTAGTTTAACCTCTGTTGTATATACATTGTTTGAGGGTTTTCTGAGAGATGCTATTTTGGAGTATCTTGATACAAATAAATGTATGACTCCATATCAGCATGGCTTTATGAGGGATCGGTCCTGTCAATGTTTTGCTATACATATGTTTATTCCCTTTGTGTATATTGGAACTAAGCCAAAAAAGGGAGGGGAAAAAAAAGCAAATTGGACATAATGTCACACCAAACTACTCCAAAAATGGGCTGGACAAAATTATTGTCACCCTTTCAAAATTGTGGAAAAATAAGATTGTTTCAAGCATGTGATGCTCCTTTAAACTCACCTGGGGCAAGTAACAGGTGTGGGAAATATAAAATTTACACTTGAAAGCAGATAAAAAGGAGAGAAGTTCACTTAGTCTTTGCATTGTGTGTCTGTGTGTGCCACACTAAGCATGGACAACAGAAAGAGGAGAAGAGAACTGTCTGAGGACTTGAGAACCAAAATTGTGGAAAAATATCAACAATCTCAAGGTTACAAGTCCATCTCCAGAGATCTAGATTTGCCTTTGTCCACAGAGCGCGACATTATCAAGAAGTTTGCAACCCATGGCACTGCAGCTTATCTCCCTGGGCATGTACGGAAGAGAAAAATTGATAAAAGGTGTCAACGCAGAATAGACTGGATGGTGGATAAACAGCCCCAAACAAGTTCCAAAGATATTCAAGCTGTCCTGCAGGCTCAGGGAGCATCAGTGTCAGCGCATACTATCCGTAGACATTTAAATGAAATGAAACGCTATGGCAGGAGGCCCAGGAGGACCCCACTGCTGACACAGAGACATTTAGAAAGCAAGACTACATTTTGCCAAAATGGTGTGCAACCAAATATTAAATTAAGGGTGCCAATAATTTTGTCCAGCCCATTTTTGGAGTTTGGTGTGACATCATGTCCAATTTGCTTTTTTCCTCCCTTTTTTGGTTTAGTTCCAATACACACAAAGGGAATAAACATGTGTATAGCAAAACATGTGTTATTGCAATCCTTTTCTGTGAGAAATACTTCATTTTCTTGAAATATTTCAGGGGTGCCAACATTTACGGCCATGACTGTAAATGGGAGAACACTTGGGACGACTGACATGGAAAAGGACTTGGGAGTCTTAGTTAACAGTAAATTTAGCTGTAGTGACCAGTGTCGGGCAGCTGCTGCCAAGGCAAATAAAATCATGGTTTGCATCAATAGGGGCATAGATGCCCACGACAAGGAAATAATTCTACCGCTGTACAAATCACTAGTCAGACCACACATGGAATACTGTGTACAGTACTGGGCACCAGTGTACAAGAAAGATATAGGGCAGCTGGAGAGGGTTCAAAGACAGGCAACCAGAGTAATACAGGGAATGGGAGGACTACAGTACCCAGAAAGATTATCAGAATTAGGGTTATTTAGTTTAGAAAAAAGAAGGCTTAGAGGAGACCTAATAACTATGTATAAATATATCAGGGGACAGTACAGAGATCTCTCCCATGATCTATTTATACCCAGGACTGTATCTATAACAAGGGGGCATCCTCTACGTCTAGAGGAAAGAAGGTTTCTACACCAGCACAGACAGGGGTTCTTTACTGTAAGAGCAGTGAGACTGTGGAATTCTCTCCCGGAGGAGGTGGTCATGGTGAACTCCATAAAAGAGTTCAAAAGGGGCTGGATACATTTTTGGAGACTAATAACATCGCTGGTTATGTATACTGGATTTATAGGGACAGAACGTTGATCCAGGGATTTATTCTGATTGCCATATTTGGAGTCGGGAAGGAATTTTTACCTCTAGTATGAGGGTTTTTTGCCTTCCTCTGGATCAACTCAGTAGGGACTCATTAGGGATGTAGGTTGAACTTGATGGACTCTGGTCTTTTTTTAACCTCATGAACTATGTTACTATGTTACCGATACACAGATGCAGAAGAGAGGTCACTAAGCAGAGCCGAGATCAATAGCCAAAAATTCAGAGAACAATAATGCTGGTTACTGGAAACAAGTTTCTTTCACTGGCAACTAAAAACAGAGTGAGGCTGGGTTCACAACATGTTTTTGCAACAGAGTTCGAGTATCAGGTTTTTGATTTAAAAAAAAGGATTCCTCAAAACCTGACTAAACTGTATAAAAACATGTGTACAAATTTTTATCCATATACGGTTTGAAAAATGATGTCCGGTTGCATCCGTTTTTTAAGAAAAAAACGTATATGTTTTTAACTTTTCATTCCATTATGAATAAACTTTCACTTGTTTGATTGAAATTCCAAGAAAAAAACTGTGCAAAGTCAAAAACCATATGGGGAAAACCAGATGGAACCGTACGCACATACGGGTCTGTTTGGTTCCCATTGACTCCCATGTTAAAAAACGTATACGTTTCAATACGGTTTTTCACCCAGACCAAAAACAGTGGTAGGCTACGGTTTTGGGCACAAGAAAAAAACTGACAAAACCATACAGAAGGCAAAACATCTTTTGGCATATGGTTTTCAATGGAGAGTCAATGCATACGGTTTTCAAATTGAAAACGTAGACGGGAACTGTATTGCAAAAACGTGGTGTGAACCAGGCCTGAGCTGGACTTAAAGGGGTACTCCGGTGTTTTTAAATGAACTGGTGGCAGAAAGTTAAACAGATTTGTAAATTACTTCCATAAAAAAAATCTTAATCCTTGCAGTACTTTTAAGGGGCTGTATGCTACAGAGGAAATTTTTACTTTTTGAATTTCTTTTTTGTGTTGTCCACAGTGCTCTCTGCTGACACCTCTGTCCGTGTCAGGAACTGTCCAGAGCAGCATAGGTTTGCTATGGGGATTTTCTCCTGTTCTGGACAGTTCCTGATACGAGCATCAGGTGTCAGCAGAGAGCACTGTGGACAAGACAAAAAAGAAATTCAAAAAGTATAGAATTTCCTCTGTAGCATACAGCTGTTAAAAAGTATTGAAAGGACTAAGATTTTTTTATAGAAGTAATTTATAAATCTGTTTAACTTTCTGGCACCAGTTTATTTAAAAAAAAGTTTTCCACTGGAGTACCCCTTTAAGTAGCAAGCCCACAGGTGCAGGCTCAGCCGGGTAACTGCTCACAGCCCGGATTGGTTAAGGTGTAGCCAAGTAACTAGGCCAAGCCAAAGCTTGGAAAAGGTTAACCCTTCAAGTTCTTACAGCTCCCATTGCTAATATTGCCCCCATGTTGTTCTCCTCCTGGTAATAACCTATGGATAATATGTGAGGTGTAGGATTCTCCTGGGGGTGCTCCTCACTTGAACAAACTTCAACCAGAGATGTAGAGGGCACTCACCCGGTCCTAGAGCGCTATATCCCGGGATCCACGATTGCGAGTCCCGCAGGAAGGAGCAACGGCTTGAACCTTGAACCTCCACCATATTTCACTGTAGGTACTGTGTTATTTTCTTTGTAGGCCTCATTCCATTTTTGGTAAACAGTAGAATGATGTGCTCTACCAAAAAGCTCTATCTTGGTCTCATCTGTCCACAAGAGGTTTTCCCAAAAGGATTTTGGCTTACTTAAGTTCATTTTGGCAAAATGTAATCTTGCTTTTTTATGTCTCTGTGTCAGCAGTGGGGTCCTCCTGGGTCTTCTGCTATAGCGTTTCATTTCATTTAAATGTTGACAGATAGTTCGTGCTGGGTTGCAAACTGTCACAGCAAGCGCTCCAGTCATCGCCTCCGGACCGGAGCGCCTGCTGCCTCAGTCCTCAGCCCCGGGGTCCCGGCGTCTCTCGGTCAATCGCGCTGACCGGGAGCGCGGGTTCCTCAGCTTCAGAAACGCGGCTGGTGTGGCGGCTGGTCCCCGCTCACGCGCTGCATCCCTGCCCGGCTCACCTGGTTCTCGGCGCGCTGCTCCCTGCGCTCCTGCATCCCGGCGCGTGCGGCCCCGCTCTCTAGGGTGCACGCGCGCCGGCTTCAGTAAATTTCAAGGGCCAGTGCACCGGTAATTGGTGCGCTGGTTCCTCACCTCCTACTGTGTCCTCCTTATATAAACTACCTCCCCTTCCTGCCTTGCTGGATCTTTGTGCCTTGTGCCTCTGAGAAAGCGTTCCTTACTGTGTTATTGCCTTGCCAGTTGCCGAACCCGTTGCTACCGTATACTCGCCTGTGAACCCTTGCCGCCTGCCCTGACCTCTGCTACGTCTGACTACGCTCTTGCCTACTCCCTGTGTACCACGCTATATCAGCTGCCAGAGAGGTTGTGTTGTTACTGGGGGATGCGACCTGGTAGTTACCACCGCAGCAAATCCATCCCGCTTTGCGGCGGGCTCTGGTGAAGACCAATAACTGCTTAGAACTGGTCCTCCAGTACAACCCGCCTCATCGCCTCTCTGGTCCAGAGGATCCACAACCTGTCCTGCAGGTTTGTGACAGTAAGATCCGGCCATGGATCCCGCTGATGTTCCCCTGCCAAGTCTAGTTGACCTCACCACCATTGTGGCCCAGCAGGGTCAACAGCTGGCCCAGTTGACTACTATGTTGCAGCAGCTCCTGCCTTCTCAGCAATAGCCAGCTCCTCCGTCTGCAACTGCTGCATCACCTCCGCCTGCAGTTGCCACTGGTTCCAGAATCCGTTTGTTCCTACCAGACAAATACGACGGAGATCCTAAGTTGTGTCGAGGGTTCCTGTCTCAGTACTCTCTTCACCTCGAGCTACTGTCTGACCAGTTTCCGTCTGAGCGAGCCAAGGTAGCCTTCATCCTCAGTCTGCTCTCCGGGAGGGCCCTGGCCTGGGCTACACCGCTGTGGGACTGCGCTGATCCAGCCACCGCATCTGTCCAGAGTTTTTGTCAGGAGTTTCGTAATGTTTTCGAGGAACCTGCCCGGGTCACCTCTGCAGAGACTGCTTTGCTGAACTTGTCCCAAGGAAGTTCCACCGTGGGTGACTATGCCATCCAGTTCCGCATCCTTGCCTCGGAGCTGAACTGGAACAATGAAGCTCTTTGTGAAACTTTTAAGAAGGGACTTAACTGTGACATTAAGGACGTCCTTGCTGCACGTGACCTGCCTACTACCCTGAGTGACCTCATCTTGCTGGCCACAAGGATCGATAAACGTTTCTCCGAAAGACAAGAGGAACTCCATCTTGAGAAGGAAAAAGCTTGTCCTAAACGCTGCCCTCGTCTGGCTCCTGCGTTCCAGCGTCCACCTCTACCTGTCTATGGGTCTTCCGCTGTGGAGGCCATGCAGGTGGACCGGTCTCGCCTGACCCCGCAAGAATGGAGCCGCCGTAGAGACGAGAACCTGTGTTTGTACTGTGCTAGTACCTAGCACTTCCTTAAGGACTGTCCTCCACATTCGGGAAACGCTCGCACCTAGTGAATGTGGGAGAGGCATTACTAGGTGTGGATTCTTCCTCTCCACATCTCATTATATCCGTGCAGTTGTTCCTTTCGTCCAAGTCCTTCTTCTCTGCTGCAGCCTTCCTGGACTCCACGCCTCCTTGGTCGACAAGTATCAAATTCCTATTGTCCGTCTGCCCAAGCCTTTCCTCATTTCTACGGTCAACGGGGAGAGACTCTCTGCTACGGTACAATACCGTACCCAGCCCCTGCGGATGGACATTGGGATGTTCCATACAGAGACTCTGGAATTTCTTGTTCTTCCTTTTTGCTCTTCCGAACTAATGTTGGGTTTACTGTGGTTGCAACGCCATTGTCCTGTCTTGAATTGGTCCACCGGTGAGATTCTGCATTGGGGCCCTTTCTGCTCTGACCGGTGCCTCAAGCCTCCTCCTATCAAACGGGACCTGACAGTTCCTCCGCCACCAGGTCTCCCCAAGCCTTACCACCATTTTGCGGATGTCTTCTGTAAAAAGCAAGCGGAGACTCTTCCTCCTCACAGGCCTTATGATTGTCTTATTGACCTGTTACCTGGCTCTACTCCTCCTCGGGGCAGAATTTATCCTCTCTCCCCTCTGGAGACTCAGGCCATGTCTGACTATGTACGTGAGAATTTACAGAGAGGGTTTATTAGGAAGTCTTCTTCTCCTGCTGGAGCCAGTTTTTTCTTTGTGTCTAAAAAGGATGCCTCTCTCCGACCCTGCATTGATTATAGAGGACTAAATAAAATTACCATTAAAAACCGTTACCCTCTGCCTCTAATCTCTGAGCTGTTGGACCGTCTTAGAGGAGTCAAGATTTTTACCAAGTTGAATCTCCGCGGGGCCTATAATTTGATTCGTATTCGGAAGGGAGACGAGTGGAAGACCACTTTCAACACCCGGGACGGTCACTTTGAATACTTAATGATGCCTTTTGGACTATGTAACGCACCTCCAATCTTCCAGGAGTTTGTTAACGACATCTTCCGAGGCCTTCTTTACACTTGTGTAGTAGTATACCTGGATGATATCCTTATTTTTTCCCCTAATTTGGAGCAACATCGAGTCCATGTCCGACAAGTTCTCACCCATCTCGGAAGCAACCGCCTCTATGCCAAGATTGAGAAATGTCTGTTTGAGCGTTCCTCCTTGCCCTTCCTGGGGTACATCATCTCAGCCCAAGGACTTCAAATGGATCCTGCCAAACTTTCTGCGGTTCTGAACTGGCCACGCCTCTCTGGGTTTTGCCAATTACTACAGACAATGTATTCCTCATTATTCCACCCTGGTGGCTCCTCTTGTGGCTTTGACTAGTAAGGATGCTAATCCTAAAATCTGGCCTCCTCACGCTGAAGAGGCCTTCCAGTCCCTGAAAGCCGCCTTTGCTTCCGCATCTGTTCTTTCCCGGACAGATTCTTCCAAGCCATTTTATCTTGAAGTGGATGCATCCTCAGTGGGAGCTGGAGCTGTGCTAATTCAGAAGTCATCCAGAGGCAAGACCTTAACTTGTGGCTTCTTCTCTAAAACCTTTTCTTCCGCCGAGAAGAATTATACTATTGGGGACAGAGAACTGTTGGCAATTAAATTAGCCTTGGAGGAGTGGAGACATCTTCTCGAGGGTGCTTCTCACCCTGTGACCATTTTCTCGGACCATAAGAACCTAGCCTACCTCCAGTCTGCTCAGAGACTAAATCCCTGTCAAGCCCGTTGGTCCATCTTCTTCGCCCGCTTCAATTTCCAGATTTATTTCCACCCCGCTGCCAAGAACATCAGGGCAGATGCCCTTTCTCGCTCTTCTGATGTGGTGGGCGACACACCTACTCCTCAACACATTATCCCACCAGAATGTCTCATCTCGGTTGCACCTGTGGACTTGCGGCTTCTTCCCCCGGGTAAGACCTATGTTCCCCCTCGGCAGCGGTTACAAGTTCTCAAGCGGGGTCACGCTTCCCTCTTTTCTGGTCATCCTGGGGTTAAGAAGTCTCTTCAATTAATTTCCCAAAGATATTGGTGGTTTTCACTGGAGAGAGACGTCACAGAATTCGTCCAGTCCTGTGCGATCTGCGCCCGTGACAAGACTCCTTGTCAAAAACCTGCGGGTCTTCTTCTGCCGCTTCCTGTTCCAGAAACCCCTTGGTCACACATCGCCATGGACTTTATCACTGATCTTCCCTCCTCCTATGGTATGACGGTCATTTGGGTCATGGTGGACCGATTTTCGAAGATGGCTCACTTTGTGTCCCTGCCTGGTCTCAAGTCCGCGCCTCAGTTGGCCAAACAGTTTTTTCTACACATCTTCCGCCTCCACGGCCTTCCCAGTCACATCGTCTCTGATCGTGGGGTGCAATTAGTTTCCAGATTTTGGAGGGCTCTCTGTGGTCAGCTCGGAGTCAAGCTGGACTTTTCTTCCTCGTATCACCCTCAGTTCAATGGCCAAGTAGAACGTGTGAACCAGATTCTGGGAGATTATCTACGCCATTTTGTGTCCTCCCGTCAAGATGATTGGTCTGACTTACTCCCTTGGGCAGAGTTCTCTTATAATTACAAACAATCTTCCGCCACCAATAATTCTCCATTTTTTGTGGTTTATGGTCGTCATCCTCTGCCACTTCTGCCGCGGACCTCCGTCCCCCTCTTCAGTACGAGCTGTAGAGGACCTCCTTCAAGACTTCTCTTCTATTTGGCGAGAAACCCACTCAGCCCTCCTCAAGGCCTCGGCCCATATGAAGTTCCAGGCCGATAAAAGTCATAGTGCTCATCCAGAATTCTGTCCTGGTGACAAGGTGTGGCTCTTCTCGAAGTACATCAGATTTAAGGTACCAAGTTACAAGCTGGGCCCTCGTTGCTTGGGTCCCTTCAGAGTTAAGAGCCGCATTAATCCGGTGTCCTACCAGCTCTATCTTCCTCCCTCCCTCAGAATTCATAACTCTTTCCATGTCTGCCTTCTCAAACCTGCTATCTTTAATTGCTTCTCTCCTAAACTTCCTTCTCCCACCCCTGTCACTGGTACCTCAGATATTTTTTCAGTTAAAGAAATCCTAGCTACCAAGGTCGTTTGGGGGGAAAAGATTTTTTTTTGGTCGACTGGGAGGGTTGTGGTCCTGAGGAGAGGTCTTGGGAGCCTAAGAATAACATCTTGGACCGCAGTCTCATCCTCAACTTTCTTGGTGCCAAAAAGAGGGGGAGACCTAAGGGGGGGGGGGGGGGGTACTGTCACAGCGAGCACTCCAGTCATCGCCTCCAGACCGGAGCGCCCGCTGCCTCAGTCCTCAGCCCCGGGGTCCCGGCATTTCTCGGTCAGTCACGCTGACCGGGAGCGCGGGTTCCTCGGCTTCAGAGATGCGGCTGGCGAGGCGGCTGGTCCCCGCTCACGTGCCGCGTCCCTGCCCGGCTCACCTGGTTCTCGGCGCGCAGCCCTGCTCTCTAGGGCGCGCACGCGCCGGCTTCAGTAAATTTAAAGGGCCAGCGCTCCGGTAATTGGTGTGCTGGTTCCTCACCTCCTACTGTGTCCTCCTTATATAAACTACCTCCCCCTTCCTGCCTTGCCGGATCTATGTGCCTTGTGCCTCTGAGAAAGCGTTCCCTACTGTGTTATTGCCTTGCCAGTTGCCGAACCCGTTGCTACCGTATACTCGCCTGTGAACCCTTGCCGCCTGCCCTGACCTCTGCTACGTCTGACTACGCTCTTGCCTACTCCCTGTGTACCATGCTATATCAGCTGCCAGAGAGGTCGAGTTGTTACTGGGGGACATGACCTGGTAGTTACCGCCGCAGCAAATCCATCCCGCTTTGCGGCGGGCTCTGGTGAAGACCAGTAACTGCTTAGAACCGGTCCTCCAGTACAACCCGCGTCATCGCCTCTCTGGTCCAGAGGATCCACTACCCGTCCTGCCGCTTCTTGATCATGTTGCGCACTGTGGACAAAGGCAAATCTAGATTTCTGGAGATGGACTTGTAACCTTGAGATTGTTGATATTCTTCCACAATTTTGGTTATCATGTCCTCAGACAGTTCTCTTCTCCTCTTTCTGTTGTCCATGCTTAGTGTGACACACACAGACACACAATGCAAAGACTAAGTGAACTTCTCTCCTTTTTTTATCTGAGTTCAGGTGTTATTTTTTTTATATTGCCCACACCTGTTATTTGCCCCAGGTGAGTTTAAAGGAGCATCACATGCTTGAAACAATCTTATTTTTCCACAATTTCGAAAAGGCGCCAATAATTTTGTCCAGCCCATTTTTGGAGTTTGGTGTGACATTGTGGCCAATTTGCTTTTTTTCCTCCCTTTTTTGGTTTAGTTCCAATACACACAAAGGGAATAAACATGTGTATAGCAAAAATTGTGTTACTGCAATCCTTTTCTGTGAGAAATACTTCATTTTCTTGAAAAAATTTCAGGGGTGCCAACATTTACGGCCATAACTATATATATATATATATATATATATATATATATATATATATATATATATGAATAATACTCAATTAGCTCTGCTCCCACAATGAACAAAGCTCCTGTATCCCCAGGCCTGCAGTCTATAAAATTCTGGGAAGGTTCCTTCGGCAGCTGTAGTGGCATCATAGGATCATGTCGGCCTGGGCTGAAATCCTAACCAAGCTTCTTATAAGCTGCAGGCTAATGAGAGTGAGTGGAGGAGAAGGAGTCTGACAGCTCCCAGCTCCGCTGTTTTTAAGTACATCTGTGTCTGGAGAACCCATATACAATTGAAGGTGGAGGTCACCCGGATGCTCGTTGCTAGATGTCCCTAGTGTGATGTGTATATATGTGTATGTAATGTGTCTGGTATGTAAATTCATATGTGTGTAATGTGAATGTAAATGTGTAATCAAGGACGCACATAACATAGTAGCAGACCATGCGGCTGCTATGGGGCACTTGGAGAGAGGGTTCATCCCATTCCTTTTTCTATTGGAAAGAAACTGTACAGAACTCCTTTCTCCATGGAACTGCATTAATGGATGGGGTATTAACCAACGGGTAATGGAGAGCAAGGGAAAATAAACAGCAGAGGACCATCTTGATATTTGCTAGGGGCCTTACTATACTTGTGTGCAGTATGGTAGTAATATGTTTACGTAAGATATAGAAATACTCTGAATGTATTTGGTATGGTGGTATGTTGATAAGTTTAAGGTGTATATGTGTGCGCATGTATACACAGTAGGGTAGGAAACACTGAATCTATGCCTTGGGTGAAGGAATGTCTAGCTACAACTCTGGTGTGACGCTAAGACGTTACGAGTCACAGCAATCCTGTCACATATAACAAATTCAGATATGAGGAAATATACACAGGAGACAAGTGATGGAGCGAATGGGGGGCAGGGATTGTCAGCCAGATGGATGTGAGGTAAATAAAGAGAGCAGCAGATTACAGCGCAGTATATACAGTAGAGTCTTCTGTGAATGGTTGCTCTATACTGTGCAGGACAAAGGTTTCCAGGCTGCCAGTGTCCCTGGGTGAAGGTCTGGCCTCAAAAGCATTGCAGGGCATCCTTGGGAATTTTAGCTGAACCTAGAAGCAATGTGTGGGAGTCAGAGAAAAGAAGGGGAAGCTGAGTCCTTTCACTATATGGGATTTATGCCAAACACTGCACAAATGTGGATAAAGTCAGTAACCTGTTCATAGGAAAAAATCACCCAGGGACACCCAAGCTGCTCAGTCCTTTGATCGGAGGACCCCATCACTATGTTGGTGTGCCTCTCACTCACTATCACGCACGTCTACAAGAAAGTTTGTAGCCTCTCATGTCCTTCTACAAGTCTGACCCAACATTTGAATGTACTTGCCGTGGTGACTTATAGCCCTGGTTAGTGTTATGGTACTGGTTAGTGTTTCAGCAGATGGGTTTGCTCATCTTATTAGAAGCCTAGAAACAGTGTTTAAAGGGGTACTCCAGTGACCCAGCGTTCGGAACATTTTATTAAGATGTCACGTCACACCCCCTCAATGCAAGTCTATGGGAGGGGGCATGGTGGCTGACACGTCCCCTCCCATAGACTTACATTGAGGGGGCGTGACATGACCTCACAAGGGGCAACGTCATCCTCCAGGCAGTCTACAGTGTTTGTACTATATTATACTATATGTTGTATTCAGTGGGGGGGGGGGGGGGGGGGGGGGGGCTGAATGATCACAAGTCATCTGTTTGCCAAGTTTGGTTGGAGGAAAACATTCAGTTTATATCTCTTCCGACTCACATGAGACAGGTCAGCAGATAGTGAAGCCTGTTTGTTCATTGTGGGAACAGAGGCCACAATACATGGGAAGAGAGCACTGGGGAAGGGAGGCATTATTACCAAGTGAAGGGCAACATGGGGGATATCATTGTAAATGGGAGCATGGGAGCCTTATTAAGTGGGGGAACCAAGGGGCCTTATTACTAAGTGTGCACCCACAGAGTACTGATGCCCCCTAACTTTCCCCAGGGGCATTACTGCTATGTGGGGCACAAAGGAGCATTATCACTAAGAGGTGCATTAAAGGACATTATAGCTGAGGGGTGAGCACTAAGGGTGTCCTATTACTGAGTGGGGGCACTAAGAGGGCTCCAATACTAAGTTGGGGGGGCACAAAGGGAGAGAGATTGACTAAAGGAAGCAGAGCTGAGTGTGCAGGACCCATTATTTATATCTAGTGTGGGACGAGATTATGCTGTATTATTTTTAGTTTCATTTTGCTGTTATTTTATGTACTATCTGTCATAATTGATGCCCTGTGCATTCACCTATACGCATTCCCATGTGACAACAAAGTGACCATTATCAGTGCTTAGATGTCATTGTAAGCAATGTAGGCATTGAAAGTACTGCTTCTCTGTCTATAAGCAGTATTCCCTTTTGTTTATTGGTTGTCAGCTGTGGTAACAATGAAAGTATACTTATTTGATATGCCAGGTTTTTGTGGATTGTTAAAGAGGGTTATCTAGAATTAGAAACACAAAACTGATTTATTCGTATAACAGCACCACACCTTTTCAAATGTTGTATGTGGTATTGCAGCTCAGTTGCATTGAAGTGAATCGAGCCACGTTTTAATACCACACAAACCTGAGGACAGGTGTGGTGCTGTTTTTGGAAGAAATAAGTTCTATTTTTCTATGCCTGGATAACCCCTTTTCTTTTATGCATCTGAATGTGAGCAGGAATGCTATGCACATACATTTGCCCATAAGTATAGGCTGGGTTAAACCCTAGAAGGTGGGATATCTCTTGCTTAAACCCAGTCTTTCTCTCCCCTGAGGAAGCATAGAGTAGCCTGTGGAAGTGGGTGGAGCAACTTAGCTCCCCCTTCTTTAAGTAGGCCTCAGACCACTGGGTATACTTAGTGCTGATGCCCCTGTGAAGTATTGAAAATACCAAGGTCACTCTGTTCACTTCTAAAGGGATACTACAAAGAAAGAGTAATAAAGCATCCGTCTAACCACTTGGTATAAGCTGAACAGAAGACTTATTGCAAGTCTACGATCCATAGGGATTCAGGCTGGGCCAAGGCTATAGGTGTAGGTGTAGCTCCGTGTCTATAGAAGCTACACCTCTATTTACCTGCATCCTATAGATGTAGTTATGTGTTGGTCACACCCTATTGGATGGCACTTGGTCTGATGCAGTGCTCGCGAAAGGGATTCATTCCAAGTAGGTAGAAGAAAGTTTCGGGACACACTTCTCTACAATGCTTTGTTTTTTTAGTATAGATCAAAAAAGATAGACACAGCATGCCTTTTGCTGGAAAGCCTTTGTCAGCTGCAGCTGTCTATGTAATTTGATTTATACTATTAAAGATAAAGTAGTCTAAAGAAGCGCTCTTCCCACACACCCTATATTTGCTTCCATTATAATATATGAGATAAAGAAATCACAATTTTTCTTGTGTTCTTCACCTCTCATCACCTGTATCTTTATCTGTCTCACTCTCTCTTTCTCTCCACTCAGGATAAAGGCTCAGAAGTCTTCCTCTGGGTTCTCTATGCCTCCCCTATTCCTGCCTATTGCTCTGTCTGGTCATTTCACACAGTCCCCTGGGTGCCACGTTCTTTTCTACAGCAACCCTTGAAGTGACTTTTCATTATCTGGTTCTTACATCAGATCAACTTGGTTAAGCCAATGGCTAATCTCTTCTGGACGCTGTTCTTGCTTCCCATCTATACCACTGAGAAAAGCAGCAAATCTCTCAGACCAGAGATCCGTGTTGAAGGTGATCTGGTTATAGGAGGTCTCTTCCCGGTCCATGAGAAAGGGGGCCCTGGATATGAGTGTGGACGTATGAATGAGCACCGAGGTTTGCAGCGGTTGGAGGCCATGCTTTTTGCTTTAGATGCCATTAACAAGGACCCAAAAATTCTTCCAGGAGTTAAACTGGGAGCTCACATCCTGGACACCTGCTCAAAAGATACTTATGCTCTGGAGCAAGCCTTGGAGTTGGTGCGAGGATCTTTGACTCGGGGTGATGGACCTCAGTACCTTTGCCCAGATGGATCCTATGCTATCCATGGGGAGACACTCACAGCGATCAGTGGAGTAATTGGAGGGTCTTATAGTGATGTCTCTATACAGGTAACAGTATGGAAGAACATATGCGCTGACACATTCCATTAGGCAGGGGCTCAGAGAGATCTCTTCATTGTCTGCTAAACCTATAGTCAAAGTCTATCATTGAGGACCCTCATTTAATAGCCAGAGTACAGAGTAGAGTAGGGAGCAACTATCGAGGATGCCTCTGGTACATGCATAAATAAAGGGACAGGCCACTATTTCCAATAGACACCATGTAATACTTAATTTTTTTTCACAGATTATGGCTTATTATTGGGTTTGCAGCAGAACACTGGGTGGTCACCTTTCATCTGGGAAACCTTTTAACTAACATAAATGACCCATAGTTGAAAACCCCCTTTAATATGGAAAAAAATCCTTTCATTCTACTTCATACAGTTGAACTTCCAGGTTAATACTTATAAGTTCAATACAATCGTTAAAACATGACACGAGGGAGTGTAGTGGGAAGATCCCCCTGACACTGAGCTTCTACACTCATCTTTGTCAATGTCTTCATTTTTTTTTTTTTAATCTTGGGATTTATTTAAGGTCTAGAGAAAAGTCTTAAATGAAAATCCATAGAAATGCAATTTGCGGTGAAATTCACTTTCCTCATCAATGACATGATCAGCATTGAATTTGTATTTGAGAGTTTTTTAACAGACATATTTATTCATCAATGTAAACAAGGGATACATGACTTATTTACGCAGATGGAAAGAATTTGTCTTTTTGATATATATATATATATATATATATATATATATATATATATATTGTGTTCACAGACAACTAGTTTTTCATAGACTTACATAGAGCACATTAATATTATAAAGACAGAGATATAGTTTCTGCGATTTTACAGACACATTTTTATGAAATGAAATATGCAATTATTTTAAATAAAATATAAAACATGTGATTGAAGCACGGTCTTATCAATTATTTGTCATGTACCAGTAATTAGTGGACCTGTCCTAGAGGTTTGGGTGATCTGTTTATATATTTTCTAGTGTAAGCATGCCCCCTCAGCTCTCTTCACCACTTCCTAAGCAGACGGAGCAGTGCAATGATACAGGCCAAGCCCAGGCTGTCAATCACACTGAGGGGGCATGGTTACAGACAAAGAAGACGGGACTAGGTGAGTATAGCTCCCTGGCCTGGTGACTACTTTTGGGCCGGCAGGGGAGACTTTCTAACTTCACATCCTCACCATACCTGCTGGCAAAAATATTTCCCGGGGATGGTGAGGAAGAAGATTTTACCAAATATAATGCATTGCCACGCGTTATATATGGTAAAATCTATTGATAGGTTCCCTTTAATCAGAAACAACCTCTCCTTTTTTGTGGCAGTAGTACTATAGTGACAGACAGGAGTGGTAGATCCAAAACATAGATCCCACAGAGGCTTAGAGGGTATTCTATACAGGGTGCAGAGAAAGCAGCCTTGGCCTAGTACCTGAGGGGACAAAAATCTCCACTGCTGCTTAAGAAAACATTAGTATTATAAATGCCCAGTAGAACAGTAAATGGGGGCATGTTACGGATTTTGCATTATAACCCTAGAGCTTCAAGATATGTCTCTACAAATGTTCCCCACTTACATAAACATAAACAATTACAATAAACATAAAGCTGAAATCAGGTCTTCTTTTGTGGCTACGTAAGCTGTATATGAAGAGTAACCGCCCTTGCCCATGGATTGGCAATACTTAGGTTGATTTCTTTCCACTTTCTCCATAGAAAGGCACAAAATAATATTTATATGATTATATAGGCCACAGGATATGACATAACCAATCCTTATGACATCTAACCTCTTTAATGATATATCTTACCTCTATGTTATAAATCGTACCTCATATTTTCTCCATTCTCCTAGGTTGCCAACCTTTTGAGGCTTTTCCAGATCCCACAGATCAGTTATGCCTCTACAAGTGCCAAGCTGAGTGATAAGACCCGCTATGATTTTTTTGCCCGCACTGTGCCTCCTGACTTTTACCAAGCCAAGGCTATGGCAGAGATCCTACGATTTTTCAACTGGACTTATGTGTCTACTGTGGCATCTGAAGGGGATTATGGTGAAACTGGCATTGAGGCCTTTGAGCAGGAAGCAAGGGCTCGTAATATTTGCATAGCTACCTCTGAAAAGGTTGGACGCTCCATGACCAAGAAAACATTTGCCAGTGTCATCAGAGCCCTCCAGCAGAAACCTAGTGCCCGGGTGGTCGTGCTCTTCACCAAAATTGAGGATGCCCGGGAACTTTTGGCTGCTGCCCAGCAACTCAACGTTTCCTTTATGTGGGTGGCAAGTGATGGCTGGGGAGCACTGGAAAGTGTTGTATCAGGTAGTGAAGAGGTAGCTGAAGGGGCCATTACTATTGAGTTGGCATCTTACCCATTGTTTGAGTTCTCAAGATATTTCCAACTTTTACACCCCTTCAATAACACACGAAATCCATTCTTCAGAGAATTTTGGGAAAATAAGTTTCATTGTCGGCTTAATTCTTCTGACTGTACTAAGCATTCCCTGCAAGATGTGAAGTTTGAACAAGAATCCAAGATTATGTTTGTGGTGAATGCTGTTTTTGCCATGGCTCATGCACTGCACGACATGCAGCAGAACCTGTGTCCTAATGCCAGCAGTCTCTGTCCTGCTATGAACCCAATAAATGGACGTCGCTTCTACCGTGACTACATCTTGAATGTGAAATTTGATGGTGAGTTGATTATATTCTAGGAAACTGTTTTAATTCAAAGGGGTTATATGATCACAAAAATAAGTTTATACATTGCTCAAAAAAAATAAAGGGAACACTAAGATAACACATCCGAGATCTGAATGAATGAACTAATCGTATGAAATACTTTCGTCTTTACATAGTTGAATGTGCTGACAACAAAATCACACAAAAATTATCAATGGAATTCAAGTTTATCAACCCATGGAGGTCTGGATATGGAGTCACTCAAAATCAAAGTGGAAAACCACACTACAGGCTGATCCAACTTTGATGTAATGTCCTTAAAACAAGTCAAAATGAGGCTCAGTAGTGTGTGTGGCCTCCACGTGCCCGTATGACCTCCCTACAATGCCTGGGCATGCTCCTTATGAGGTGGTGGATGTCCTCCCAGAACTGGACTAAAGCATCCGACAACTCCTGGACAGTCTGTTGTGCAACGTGGTGTTGGTGGATGGAGCGAGACTTGATGTCCCAGATGTGCTTAATTTGATTCAGTTCTGGGGCATGGGTGGGCTAGTCCATAGCATCAATGCCTTCCTCTTGCAGGAACTGCTGACACACTCCAGCCATATGAGGTCTAGTATTGTCTTGCATTAGGAGGAACCCAGGACCAACCGCACCAGCATATGGTCTCACAAGGGGTCTGAGGATCTCATCTTGGTACCTAATGGTCGTCAGGCTACCTCTGGCTAGCACTTGGAGGGATGTGCGGCCCCCCTAAGAAATGCCACCCCACACCATGACTGACCCACTGCCAAACCGGTCATGCTGGAGGATGTTGCAGGCAGCAGAACGTTCTCCACAGCGTCTACAGACTCTGTCATGTCTGTCACATGTGCTCAGTGTGAACCTGCTTTCATCTGTGAAGAGCACAGGGCGCCAGTGGCAAATTTGCCAATCTTGGTGTTCTCTGGCAAGTGTCAAACATCCTGCACAGGGTTGGGCTGTAAGCACATCCCCACCCTGTGGACGTTGGGCTCTCATACCACCCTCATGGAGTCTGTTTCTGACCGTTTGAGTGGACACATGCACATTTGTGGCCTACTGGAGGTCATTTTGCAGGGCTCTGGCAGTGCTCCTCCTTCTCCTCCTTGCACAAAGGCAGAGGTAGCGGTCCTACTGCTGGGTTGTTGCCCTCCTACAGCGTCCTCCACATCTCCTGATGTACTGGCCTGTCTCCTGGTAGTGCCTCCATGCTCTGGACACTATGCTGACAATCACAGCAAACCTTCTTGCCACAGCGTGCATTGATGTGCCATCCTGGATGAGCTGCACTACCTGAGCCACTTGTGTGGGTTGTAGACTCCGTCTCATGCTACCACTAGAGTGAAAGCACCGCCAGCATTCACAAGTGACCAAAACATCAGCCAGGAAGCATAGGAACTGAGAAGTGGTCTTTGGTCAACACCGACAGAACCACTCCTTTATTGGGGGTGTCTTGCTAATTGCCAATAATTTCCACCTGCTGTCTGTTCCATTTGCACAACAGCATGTGAAATTGATTGTCAATCAGTGTTGCTTCCTGAGTGGACAGTGTGATTTCATAGAAGTGTGATTGACTTGGAGTTACATTGTGTTAAGTGTTCCCTTTATATTTTTTTTGAGCAGTGTATTTGAACCTGGCATGAAAAAAATAAAAACATACTCACCTACTTTAGTACCTTGCAGCTCCTGGTATGGCTGCATCTAGTCCACTACTCATCATGCTACTGCCCACTTCAGGACTCAATTACTGACTGAAGCGAGGGTCTACCTAAGTCAGTGACTGGTTGAGCAGGCCATAACTTCAAGACAAGTAGCAGGGTGAGCGGAGGACTAAATAACATCACACTAGGGCAAAGACTGAGGTAGGTGTTTGCAGAAAAACCTCTGAGAATATCAACCAAAATTGCATTGAAAAGTGGTCTTCTAAAAAAAAAAAAAAAAATGGGCACTATGCATAATGCATGTATTATAAGGACATGAAGCACTGAGGGGGGAATAAATAAAAACAGTTTGAGGCAAAAACAAATTTTCCCATAGCAACCAATCACAGCTCAGCCTTTCAAAATGCGCTGTTAACTTAGAAGCTGAGCTCTGATTGGTTGCTATGGGCAACAAATCAGACAGTTTTTATCTCAAGTTCTTTAAGATGTTTTTATGTATGACAGCAAAGTGCAATGTTGGAATGCACTACTACTATGGCATTACTCCTCCAGCACATCTTCAGTAGAGAGTTCTTTAACCCGTGACTCCCCAGCTGTTGCAAATGTATCACGTCCTGTATACCTTGACAACCTGCAGCTGTCAGGAGATGTTATAGTTTTGCAACAGCTGGGGGGTCACAGGTTGGAGAATATTGTCCTGGGAAGTATTGTGAAGTGCAGACTATTCAGCTGCTGTGACATCATAGACCTGTCTTAGTATTGGGAATCTGATCATTGCATATTGTATCTCTAGATCACACCTAGTTTCTAGTTCAGATCCTAATTGGCAATTGCAATATGGATTTCTAATTATTCTTCCTTTTGCCTTTAGCTCCTTTCCCTCCCCCAGACACTCGGAGCATTGTGAGATTCGACAAGTTTGGTGATGGAATAGGTCGTTACAACATTTTCACCTTCCTGAAAACAAATGGACTTTACCACTACCAGAAAGTTGGATACTGGGCTGAAGAGCTGACGCTCAATACCAGCCTGATTCCATGGGCACGCAGTTCGGTGCCTGTGTCTCAGTGTAGTGACCCATGCAAGAAAAATGAGGTAAAGAGCATGCAGCCTGGAGACGTTTGTTGCTGGATCTGCATACCCTGCCAGCCACATGAGTACCTTCTTGATGAGTTCACTTGTAAAGACTGTGGTCTGGGATATTGGCCCAATGTGGACCTTAAGGACTGTTTCGAGCTTCCTCAGGAGTACATCCGCTGGAGTGATGCCTGGGCTCTGGGTCCCGTGTGCCTCTCCTGCCTGGGTCTACTTTCCACCCTGTTTGTCATCTGGGTGTTTGTTCAGAACAATAATACACCGATTGTGAAGGCCTCAGGCCGTGAGCTCTGTTACATCCTGCTGATTGGAGTGCTGCTCTGCTATGCTATGACCTTCATCTTCATTGCCAAGCCATCCACTGGGGTTTGCACCCTTCGTCGTCTAGGCCTTGGCACATCCTTTGCTATTTGCTACTCAGCATTATTAACTAAGACCAACCGAATTGCTCGTATCTTCAATGGTGCACGAGATGGGGTCCAGAGACCTCGGTTTATAAGTCCGGCCTCCCAGGTTGGGATTTGCATTGCTCTCATCTCCTGCCAGCTCCTTGTAGTGTTGGTTTGGCTTCTCCTAGAGCCTGCTGGGACTCGTAAGGACACGGCCCCAGATAAGCGATACGTGGTGACACTGAAGTGTAACAGTCCTGATGGAAGCATGCTGGTGTCCCTTTCATACAACGTTCTTCTAGTTCTGTTGTGCACCCTGTATGCATTTAAGACAAGAAAGTGTCCTGAGAACTTTAATGAAGCCAAATTCATTGGTTTTACCATGTACACCACCTGCATCATCTGGCTGGCCTTCCTGCCCATCTTCTATGTCACCTCAAGTGATTACAGGGTGAGAACCAAGCTCTTATTTCAGGGGGCAGGGCGGCATTTGAGATATGAGATACAAATGGCAAATCTTTACAGGAATTGTCATTTTATTACTGTATAGCATGTGATATCACTGAAAGATGCTGGACCCAGTTACAAAATCTATAACAGCCCATCCTCTTACCTTATGTCATTGATTATACTGATGTTACAAAGGAGACCCCTTAGCCAAAGGGTCCAACTCTATCATCTGTTATGGTGATAGAATATTTATAAGATGCCTTGTTTGAAACACGCAAGGATGTGCTACTTCCTAGGGGTCTCCACACAACAGGTTGGGAAGGGGGGGGGGGGGGGTCACATAGTCTAAGTTATAGCAATAAAAGTGTCTTGAATGTGAGAATATGATCCCTTTTAAAAAAAACAGCTGAAGGAACCATGCTAGTCAGCATAAAGGCCCTGATTTACTAAAAGTGTTGGGTTTTTATTGTTTCGGACTTGCAGGATTCTTTACTATGGGGACACCCAAGTCGGGAGATTTCTAACCAGCGTTTTCTTGGTGGGAATTTCCAGCTATTAGCTCATACTGCTAAAACGTGAACTTCCTCTTCATCTTCAGCCTGAACGTTTTGTGCCAAAATTGGCTGGTATTTATATTTGTTCATATTTCCCTCCAACCTGTAAAGGCCCCGGTCCCAGCTATTAAATAAAAAAAATAAAAATAAAAACTCCCCAAAGCATGATGCTGCCACCACCAGGCTTCACTTTAGGTATAGTGTTCTTTGGGTGATGTGCACAAATCCACTATCCAAAGGATAGGGGATAAGATGTATGATTGCAGGGGTCCCGCCGCTGGGGACCACCGCCATCTCGGTGCAGCCCCAGGCATTCTGTGACCGGCACTGCTTCCGAGACGAGGATGCCCCTTAGAGACGTCACGCCATGCCCCCTCCATTCATGTCTATGGGGCTGCACCGAGATTGCAGGGGTCCCCAGCGGCGGGACCCCTGTGATCATACATCTTATCCCTTATCCTTTGCATAGGGGATAAGATGTATAAGCCCGGAATACCCCTTTAATTCTGCACACAGCTATATCCCCAGTTATAATAGTTTGTGCAAGCATACAACCAGGTTATAGTGTGTTATTATTTTTCTTTCCCCCTCAAAGATTTTAGTTTGTTTTGCAATTGATTTGTTCACATTGTAGGTCACAGTAAAGGTTGACAAAGTTCCGACATGATTCATATTTCTCTCAATTTTTTTTAACATCACAAGAACCTGGCATTTTGAAGGGTGTGTAGACTTTTTATATCCACTGTAGGTGGGAGAACTGTGCAAAGTTTATTTTTATATTTCTTGCTTATAGGTCTTTTATTTGGTTTATACCGGTAGTTTACTCTTCTGTATGATACTAGGAGGATTATAAAAGTTTTATATGTATCTGTTATAATCAGAATGACCAGAGTCCCCTGACTTTCCTCCATATTTTCGTTGATTTCAGGTTCAGACAACCACCCTGTGCGTGTCAGTCAGTCTCAGTGGCTCTGTGGTCCTAGGATGTCTCTTTACTCCTAAACTCCATGTCATCATGTTTCAGCCACAGAAAAATGTTACAAGCCACCGCAGTGCCACCAACCGCTTCAGTGCCACAGGGGCAGGAGGGTCACAAGGTAAGTATGAGGGCTGAGCATTCACAAAGCTGATTAAGTTTAAATCCTGAATTTTGACAGAGAACCCAAAATTATTGAAGACCCCAGATTTGACCCAAAATGCAGACCCCATAATTTATTCCTCAGACCATACTCTATAATTCAGACACCAAATCCTGTAATTCATATCCCAGCCAAGACCCCAATATTTAGACCTCACACCATTTTCCAGACTGGACCCCTATATTAGGACACCAGACTCAATAATTCAGACCTCAGATCCCAGAATTTAGTACATATTTCGGAACGCTTTACTAAGAGATCAATCTGTATATTCTGTAAAGGGGAAAGAGGGGACACTATCAAAACCTTTAAAGGGGTACTCCGGCGCTAAGACATCTTATCCCCTATCCAAAGGATAGGGGATAAGATGCCTGACCGCGGGGGTCCCTCCGCTGGGGACCCCCGTGATCTTCCACGCCGCACGCCGTTAGCATCAGCCCCCAGAGCGTGCTCTCTCCGGGTCTGATTACTAGCGATCACAAGGACGGAGCACAGTGATGTCACACGGGGGCGGAGCCGTGACGTCACTATGCTCTATCCCTGTGATCGCTAGTAATCAGACCCGGAGCGAGCACGCTCCGGGGGCTGATGCTAACTGGGTGCGGCGTGGAAGATCACGGGGGTCCCCAGCGGCGGGACCCCCGCGGTCAGGCATCTTATCCCCTATCCTTTGGATAGGGGATAAGATGTCTTAGCGCCAGAGTACCCCTTTAAATATGTTTAAGTGTTAAGGTTCAGAAGGAAGGTGTTTTTAACAAAAAATAAGAACAAGGGGTGAAAATCTGTGGAGGAAGATGCATACACAATGCAAGAAAATGTCATTTTACTGTAGGACATGCTTGAAACTAATTTTCAGCAGATGTGATTGGTAAATCCACAGTATGTCAATATTCACCTCCCTGGGATAAACACATATCCATCCTAAGATAAAAATAATGGGCAGATTTGATGGACCAGGTGTTTTGTTTTTTGTTACTGTTACTCTACAGTCTTCATTATTTCTATACACTGTTGTGCATTCTAATATAGGCAAAAATCTGCCAGCTCTTTCCAGCACTCTGCGGGACCTCCAGTGACTATAGGGGGCCAGCCCCACACTAAGGCCCAGACACCACTCACCCAGTCACCTCTGGGGTTGCCACCTTTCATGCAAAAAAAATAGAATCCATGCAAATTTGCATAATTAATTATATATGTGTAACATCTCAGGATACACATATGCGGGGGAAATTTTGTCCTATTCTGACCCCTATAACTTCTTTATTTCTCCTTATATGGGCCTGTATGAGGGATCCTTTTTGCCCCCCCCCCCCCCGATCTGTAGTTTTTAACAGTACCATTTTTGTTTTGATGTGACTTTTTGATAGCTTTTTTTTTAAATTAAATTTGGGAGTTGCAGTTTGTTACTTACTACAACTCCCAGCATGCCCTGATACAGCCTGTGGCTCAGCAGCTGCCCCAAACGAAAACTACAACTCCCAGCGTGTTGGACTATATAGTAGTATATAGTATAAGTCAGTGTTTCCCAACCAGGGGTGCCTCCAGCTGTTGCAAAATACAACTCCCAGTATGCCCGGACAGCCAACGGCTGTCCGGGCATGCTGTGAGTTGTAATTTTGCAACAGCTGGAGTCGCTCTGGTTGGGAAACACTGGTAGAGGTTATGGTGCAACATTCCGGGAGTTGGAAGATTGGTTGGATAAATACCGGCCATTGCATTGCTGGTGTTTTTAATATAAAAATACTGGCAGTGTGGCCAAAATACCGGCCGTGCCTGTAAAATCCCGGCCAGGTGGCAACCCTAGTCACCTCTAGCAGAGTATCTATAGAACTTGCTGTATACAGAGGCCAGAGTTAGGGTGCATTCACACCACAGAGGGAGAATTTAGGGGTCGGGAAGGAATTTTTCCTCTTTCATAGGGCAATTGGTATCAGCCTTATGTGTTTTTTTTTCCTTCCTCTGGAACAACACAGTAGGGTTTTAGGTTGAACTTGATATTGATCTTTTTTTTAACCTTACAAACTATGTATGTATGAATATATCAGCCCTAAAGCCATGCTGTTCACATACTATTTTACTATACTATTACAGTTGCTTGGCTCCCTACATGGCAGTTGTCACCCAGCTTTTCATAGACCTTGAAAGGCATGGATATACACATATATATATATATATATATATATATATATATATATGGAGATACATTGCTGCCAGATATTTGTGACCTGAATTTGAAACTTTATGTTTTGAACATAAGATGTTTTGGATCCTTGCAGGCAGATTGGGAATTAGGTGTTGGTAGCAGGGCATGCTGAGACTAGTGGTGACAAAACAACTAGGGACACAGTTTTGCCTGAGCTTGTCTTAATGAATCACTTGAATGGGAGACATGACAATTGAATAGGATGAGTCGCTCCCCCCCCCCCCCCACACCTCCCCCACCCATCACCCCACTTACCCGTGAATACACTGCATTAGCTCTTACCAGGAAAAAGCTGAAAGCGCTTCATTATTCAGTTAGTGAGCAGAGAGAGAATCACTATAGAAAAGTTCCCATATGTTGCTGCCATTAACTACAGTTCAGAGTGAAGAAATGCAGACTGAGGACCACAAGCCCCTTTCCTATTGTCATATGCTCTCTGCTCCTCCTGCCCATGATGCCCCAGGGGCTCTTTTAATGGGTTGATTTAAAGTCATGTCCCTACATAAGCCGCTGGCGTCCCATTAACCTGCAGAGACTTAGAATCATCTCTAACAAGGGAGTTAACAAACTGCTCATTAATGCTGCTCCTACCCCCTACAGTAGAACTTGTGAGCCCCTGCACCCCAACAGTAACCAAGCGAACCTGTAAAAAAAACCATAGAAAATGTATAAAAACACTGGTCAACCCCCATAAAAACTCTGGAGAGGGTCCTGGGTCACAGGAATAATTGAGTTGTATTTGCAGGTTCCACTATACAGTATGTCCCCACAGTGTGCAATGGGCGTGAAGTAGTTGACTCTACAACTTCATCCCTCTGATGAGAGAAGGCTGGAGCTGATGATGTAATGATGACATCATGGAAGATCAGGCCTCATCTGGATCCTACAAGAGGTGTCTAAGGAGGCATCTGTAGTGACCATCAGGAATGGTTGCTCAGATTTATTGGTCTTGTAGGACTCAACACCCTCTCCTTATATCTTCTTGCACAAAACTTTTTTTGTTGGCTATAAAACTACACAGGCCATGAGACAAATAAGGGCCATAAGGACATCCTCAGAACTATGGCCTCCCAGCCAATTAAGGAGAAGATGAGGCCACAAGAAAGCATCCAGCTCCTTACAATGGAAATATGTACAGAACAAATAGTGGCTGAGACGTTCCAAAGGAGGGGGAGCACTAGACATGTAAAGTGTGTATCTACAACAACGGAAGTATATGGTAGAACTCCATATGTGGCCACCAACTGGTGCAAGCAATCTTTCTAGGTGACATGGGGGTGACTACCAGAGCAGGTGAAGCAGCTGAGGTGCACCAATGATCACTGAGAAATGGCAGAAGACTCTCGAGGCCACAGGAAGGAAAAGACACTGGAAAATGAGTGGAGACCATCATATCCAGAAAATTTTTATGTGCTAAACTCGCTCACTGCCAATGCTAATCATGGTGGAGAGGGCCCCAATGTAAGGCCCCTTTCACACTATAAAACTCATCTGTTAAAATTTCCGTTATAAACGTCTGTTAGAAAAGCTTTAAAAATGGATGTTAAACGTCTGTTACAAAATCCCTTTCAAGTCTATGGGATTTTTTGATTATCCGTTATGACCCGTTATAGCCCGTCATGAATAATGGACATTAGTTGTGATGGAAGAAAAAAAGGCACATGCACAAATTTTTCTTCTGTCACAAAAAACTGGTAAATTAACGGCCGTTATTTTTAACATTGAAATCTACAGATGATCCTTTATGTCATCCGTTTGCACCTGGTTTATAATATCTGTTATTACTTCTGAGCATGCTCAGAAGAGGTGACATCAGCAGACTCCTGCAGTGCTGAGGGACTACCACTACTACTACTCCCATCGTGGAACAGACTTGTTTCCATGATGGAAGTAGTAATTCCCCGGCTGCGGGAGTCTCCCGGTGGCTGGGGAGGCAACATTAGTGTTTGTACTACAACCCCAATCATGCAACATACTCTGTTCCATGTACAGGGGCTGAGGGATTGATTGCGCTGGGTCTCACTTCTGAGACCCGATGCGATTAGAAGTTATTAAACAGGGGAGCGGGCGGCATGCTCTACTCCCCTGCGATGTACAATGTATTTGCTTTCATTTTTAAATCCCCTGCCAGGAGCCCTGAATGGCCGATACTGAGGAGCCATTCAGGGCTCCTGGTGGGGCTTTCAAATTGAAGCGCTGTGGTGGGGAAAGATATATAGAATCGCTGGGTGGGGGGTATATGTCTGGCCCCCACAGTGCTTCTATATATCTTGCCCCACGCAGAGCATTTATATATGGTCCCCCTGCAGCACTGTCATAAGCCCCCTGCAGCGCTATGAATGAAAAGTATTCTACAGCAGCCCATCTGGCCGGCGGGATGTGCTGCTGAAAGAATACTTGTCATTCATAGCGCTGCAGCGGCATCTGTATATAGATGCGCTGCAGGGGTCAGACATATATCCATACGTCTGGCCCCCACAGCGCTTCTATAATCATATGCCTTCGCAGCGCATATGGCTGGCGCGATGCGCTGCTGAAAGAATACTTTTCATTCATAGCGCTGCAATGGCATACGATTATAGAAGCGCTGTGGGGGCCAGACATATGGATATATGTCTGTCCCCTGCAGCGCATTTATATACAGGTTCCGCTGCAGCGCTATGAATGACAACTATTCTTTCAGCAGCGCATCGTGCCGGCCAGATACGCTGCTGTAGAATACTTTTCATTCATAGCGCTGCCGTGGGGCTTATGATAGCGCTGCGGAGGGAACATATATAAATGCGCTGTGGTGGGAACATATATAAATGCGCTGCAGGGAGAACATATATAAATGCGCTGCAGGGGGCAAGATATATAGAAGCGCTGTGGGGGCCAGATATATTACCCCCCCCCCCCACGATTCTATATATCTTTCCCCACTGCAGCGCTTCTATTTGAAAACTCCTCAGTAACGGCCATTCAGGGCTCCCAGCGGGGAATTTAAATGAAAGTAAATACATCGTACATCGCAGGGGAGTGGAGCATGCCACCCACTCCCATGTTTAATAACTTCTAATCACATCGGGTCTCAGAAGTGAGACCCGGTGCGATCAATCCCTCAGCGACTGTACTACAACCCCCATCATGGAACAGAGTCTGTTCAATGATGGGGGTTGTAGTACAAGCCCTAATGTAGCCTCCCCAGCCACCGGCAGACTACCGCAGCTACAAATTTGTTCCATGATGGGAGTAGTAGTAGTCCTGGCTGTGGGAGTCTTTAGGCAGAGGTGTTAAAATGGCCATACAGTGGGGATCAAAAGTTTGGGCACCCCAGGTAAAAATTTGTATTGATGTGCATAAAGAAGTTACAGATTAGACATTCTTATAATATGTCAACAAAAGTTAGATTTTATTTCCATCCTTTACAATTTCAAAATAACAGAAAACAAAAAAATGGTGTCTGCAAAAGTTTGGGCACCCTGCAGAGTTAATATCTTGTACTGCCCCCTTTGGCAAGTATCACAGTCTGTAAACGCTTTTTGCAGCCAGCCAAGAGTCTTTCAATTCCTGTTTGAGGTATCTTTGCCCATTCTTCCTTACAAAAGTCTTCCAGTTCTTTGACATTTCTAGGCTGTCTGTCACGTTGTTACGCCGAGCGCTCCGGGTCCCCGCTCCTCCCCGGAGCGCTCGCTACACTCTCTCCGCTGCAGCGCTCCGGTCAGATCCACTGACCCGGGGCGCTGCGATTCTGCTGCCAGCCGGGATGCGATTCACGATGCGGGTAGCGCCCGCTCGCGATGCGCACCCCGGCTCCCATACCTGACTCGCTCTCCCTCGGTCCTGTCCCGGCGCGCGCGGCCCCGCTCCCTAGGGCGCGCGCGCGCTGGGTCTTTGCGATTTAAAGGGCCACTGCGCCGCTGATTGGCGCAGTGATTCCAATTAGTGTCTTCACCTGTGCACTTCCCTATATCACCTCACTTCCCCTGCACTTCCCTGCCGGATCTTGTTGCCATTGTGCCAGTGAAAGCGTTCCTTGTATGTTCCTAGCCTGTGTTCCAGACCTCCTGCCGTTGCCCCTGACTACGATCCTTGCTGCCTGCCCCGACCTTCTGCTACGTCCGACCTTGCTTCTGTCTACTCCCTTGTACCGCGCCTATCTTCAGCAGCCAGAGAGGTTGAGCCGTTGCTAGTGGATACGACCTGGTCACTACCGCCGCAGCAAGACCATCCCGCTTTGCGGCGGGCTCTGGTGAAAACCAGTAGTGACTTAGAACCGATCCACTAGCACGGTCCACGCCAATCCCTCTCTGGCACAGAGGATCCACTACCTGCCAGCCGGCATCGTGACAGTAGATCCGGCCATGGATCCCGCTGAAGTTCCTCTGCCAGTTGTCGCTGACCTCACCACGGTGGTCGCCCAGCAGTCACAACAGATAGCGCAACAAGGCCAACAGCTGTCTCAACTGACCGTTATGCTACAACAGTTACTACCACAGCTTCAGCAGTCATCTCCTCCGCCAGCTCCTGCACCTCCTCCGCAGCGAGTGGCCGCTCCTGGGCTACGCCTATCCTTGCCGGATAAATTTGACGGGGACTCTAAGTTTTGCCGTGGCTTTCTTTCCCAATGTTCCCTGCATCTGGAGATGATGTCGGACCTGTTTCCCACTGAAAGGTCTAAGGTGGCTTTCGTAGTCAGCCTTCTGTCCGGAAAAGCCCTGTCATGGGCCACACCGCTCTGGGACCGCAATGATCCTGTCACTGCCTCTGTACACTCCTTCTTCTCGGAAGTCCGAAGTGTCTTTGAGGAACCTGCCCGAGCCTCTTCTGCTGAGACTGCCCTGTTGAACCTGGTCCAGGGTAATTCTTCCGTTGGCGAGTATGCCGTACAATTCCGTACTCTTGCTTCAGAATTGTCCTGGAATAATGAGGCCCTCTGCGCGACCTTTAAAAAAGGCCTATCCAGCAACATTAAAGATGTTCTGGCCGCACGAGAAATTCCTGCTAATCTACATGAACTTATTCACCTAGCCACTCGCATTGACATGCGTTTTTCCGAAAGGCGTCAGGAGCTCCGCCAAGATATGGACTCTGTTCGCACGAGGCGTTTCTTCTCCTCGGCTCCTTTCTCCTCTGGTCCCCTGCAATCTGTTCCTGTGCCTCCCGCCGTGGAGGCTATGCAGGTCGACCGGTCTCGCCTGACACCTCAAGAGAGGACACGACGCCGCATGGAGAACCTCTGCCTGTACTGTGCTAGTACCGAACACTTCCTGAGGGATTGTCCTATCCGTCCTCCCCGCCTGGAAAGACGTCCGCTGACTCCGCACAAAGGAGAGACAGTCCTTGATGTCTACTCTGCTTCTCCACGTCTTACTGTGCCTGTGCGGATGTCTGCCTCTGCCTTCTCCTTCTCTACCGTGGCCTTCTTGGACTCTGGATCTGCAGGAAATTTTATTTTGGCCTCTCTCGTCAACAGGTTCAACATCCCAGTGACCAGTCTCGCCAGACCCCTTTACATCAATTGTGTAAACAATGAAAGATTGGACTGTACCATACGCTTCCGCACGGAGCCCCTTCTAATGAGCATCGGATCTCATCACGAGAGGATTGAACTTTTGGTCCTCCCCAATTGCACCTCGGAAATTCTCCTTGGACTTCCCTGGCTTCAACTTCATTCCCCAACCCTGGATTGGTCCACTGGGGAGATCAAGAGTTGGGGGCCCTCTTGTTCCAAGGACTGTCTAAGACCGGTTCCCAGTAACCCTTGCCGTGACTCTGTGGTTCCCTCAGTAACCGGTCTCCCTAAGGCCTATATGGACTTCGCGGATGTTTTCTGCAAAAAACAAGCTGAGACTCTACCTCCTCACAGGCCTTATGATTGCCCTATCGACCTCCTCCCGGGTACTACTCCACCCCGGGGCAGAATTTATCCTCTCTCTGCCCCAGAGACTCTTGCCATGTCTGAGTATGTGTTACGCCGAGCGCTCCGGGTCCCCGCTCCTCCCCGGAGCGCTCGCTTCACTCCCTCCGCTGCAGCGCTCCGGTCACGTCCTCTGACCCGGGGCGCTGCGATCCTGCTGCCAGCCGGGATGCGATTCGCGATGCGGGTAGCGCCCGCTCGCGATGCGCACCCCGGCTCCCCTACCTGACTCGCTCCCCGTCTGTTCTGTCCCGGCGCGCGCGGCCCCGCTCCCTAGGGCGCGCGCGCGCCGGGTCTCTGCGATTTAAAGGGCCACTGCGCCGCTGATTGGCGCAGTGGTTCCAATTAGGGTTTTCACCTGTGCACTTCCCTATATTACCTCACTTCCCTTGCACTCCCTTGCCGGATCTTGTTGCCTTAGTGCCAGTGAAAGCGTTCCTTGTGTGTTCCTTGCCTGTGTTTCCAGACCTTCTGCCGTTGCCCCTGACTACGATCCTTGCTGCCTGCCCCGACCTTCTGCTACGTCCGACCTTGCTTCTGCCTACTCCCTTGTACCGCGCCTATCTTCAGCAGCCAGAGAGGTGAGCCGTTGCTAGTGGATACGACCTGGTCACTACCGCCGCAGCAAGACCATCCCGCTTTGCGGCGGGCTCTGGTGAAAACCAGTAGTGGCTTAGAACCGGTCCACTAGCACGGTCCACGCCAATCCCTCTCTGGCACAGAGGGTCCACTACCTGCCAGCCGGCATCGTGACAGTAGATCCGGCCATGGATCCCGCTGAAGTTCCTCTGCCAGTTGTCGCTGACCTCACCACGGTGGTCGCCCAGCAGTCACAACAGATAGCGCAACAAGGCCAACAGCTGTCTCAACTGACCGTTATGCTACAACAGTTGCTACCACAGCTTCAGCAGTCATCTCCTCCGCCAGCTCCTGCACCTCCTCCGCAGCGAGTGGCCGCTCCTGGGATACGCTTATCCTTGCCGGATAAATTTGATGGGGACTCTAAGTTTTGCCGTGGCTTTCTTTCCCAATGTTCCCTGCATCTGGAGATGATGTCGGACCTGTTTCCCACTGAAAGGTCTAAGGTGGCTTTCGTAGTCAGTCTTCTGTCCGGAAAAGCCCTGTCATGGGCCACACCGCTCTGGGACCGCAATGACCCCGTCACTGCCTCTGTACACTCCTTCTTCTCGGAAATCCGAAGTGTCTTTGAGGAACCTGCCCGAGCCTCTTCTGCTGAGACTGCCCTGTTGAACCTGGTCCAGGGTAATTCTTCCGTTGGCGAGTATGCCGTACAATTCCGTACACTTGCTTCAGAATTGTCCTGGAATAATGAGGCCCTCTGCGCGACCTTCAAAAAAGGCCTATCCAGCAACATTAAAGATGTTCTGGCCGCACGAGAAATTCCTGCTAATCTACATGAACTTATTCACCTAGCCACTCGCATTGACATGCGTTTTTCTGAAAGGCGTCAGGAACTCCACCCCGGGGCAGAATTTATCCTCTCTCTGCCCCAGAGACTCTTGCCATGTCCGAATACGTCCAGGAGAATCTAAAAAAGGGCTTTATCCGTAAATCCTCCTCTCCTGCCGGAGCCGGATTTTTCTTTGTGTCCAAAAAAGATGGCTCCCTACGTCCTTGCATTGACTACCGCGGTCTTAATAAAATCACGGTTAAGAACCGCTACCCCTTACCCCTCATCTCTGAACTCTTTGATCGCCTCCAAGGTGCCCACATCTTCACTAAATTGGACTTAAGAGGCGCCTATAACCTCATCCGCATCAGAGAGGGGGACGAGTGGAAAACGGCATTTAACACCAGAGATGGACACTTTGAGTATCTGGTCATGCCCTTTGGACTGTGCAATGCCCCTGCCGTCTTCCAAGACTTTGTCAATGAAATTTTTCGTGATCTGTTATACTCCTGTGTTGTGGTATATCTGGACGATATCCTAATTTTTTCTGCCAATCTAGAAGAACACCGCCAGCATGTCCGTATGGTTCTTCAGAGACTTCGTGACAACCAACTCTATGCCAAAATTGAGAAATGTCTGTTTGAATGCCAATCTCTTCCTTTTCTAGGATATTTGGTCTCTGGCCAGGGACTACAGATGGATCCAGACAAACTCTCTGCCGTCTTAAATTGGCCACGCCCCTCCGGACTCCGTGCTATCCAACGCTTTTTGGGGTTCGCCAATTATTACAGGCAATTTATTCCACATTTTTCTACCATTGTGGCTCCTATCGTGGCTTTAACCAAGAAAAATGCTGATCCCAAGTCCTGGCCTCCTCAAGCAGAAGACTCCTTTAAACGACTCAAGTCTGCCTTTTCTTCGGCTCCCGTGCTCTCCAGACCTGACCCTTCCAAACCCTTCCTATTGGAGGTTGATGCCTCCTCAGTAGGAGCTGGAGCTGTTCTTCTACAAAAAAATCCTTCCGGGCATGCTGTCACTTGTGGTTTTTTCTCTAGGACCTTCTCTCCAGCGGAGAGGAACTACTCCATCGGGGATCGAGAGCTTCTAGCCATTAAATTAGCACTTGAGGAATGGAGGCATCTGCTGGAGGGATCAAGATTTCCTGTTATTATCTACACCGACCACAAGAACCTCTCCTACCTCCAGTCGGCCCAACGGCTGAATCCTCGCCAGGCCCGGTGGTCTCTGTTCTTTGCCCGATTTAATTTTGAGATTCACTTTCGTCCTGCCGATAAGAACATTAGGGCCGATGCTCTCTCTCGTTCCTCGGATGCCTCAGAAGTTGATCTCCCTCCGCAACACATCATTCCACCTGACTGCCTGATCTCCACTTCTCCTGCCTCCATCAGGCAGACTCCTCCAGGAAAGACCTTTGTTTCTCCACGCCAACGCCTCGGAATCCTCAAATGGGGTCACTCCTCCCATCTCGCAGGTCATGCGGGCATCAAGAAATCTGTGCAACTCATCTCCCGCTTCTATTGGTGGCCGACTCTGGAGACGGATGTTGGGGACTTTGTGCGAGCCTGCACTATCTGTGCCCGGGATAAGACTCCTCGCCAGAAGCCCGCTGGTTTTCTTCATCCTCTGCCTGTCCCCGAACAGCCTTGGTCTCTGATTGGTATGGATTTTATTACTGATTTACCCCCTTCCCGTGGCAACACCGTTATTTGGGTGGTCGTTGATCGATTCTCCAAAATGGCACATTTCATCCCTCTTCCTGGTCTTCCTTCTGCGCCTCAGTTGGCTAAACAATTTTTTGTACACATTTTTCGTCTTCACGGGTTGCCTACGCAGATTGTCTCGGATAGAGGGGTCCAATTCGTGTCTAAATTCTGGAGGGCTCTCTGTAAACAACTCAAGATTAAATTAAATTTTTCCTCTGCATATCATCCCCAGTCCAATGGACAAGTAGAAAGAATTAACCAGATCCTGGGTGATTATTTGCGACATTTTGTTTCCTCCCGCCAGGATGACTGGGCAGATCTCCTTCCATGGGCCGAATTTTCGTATAACTTCAGGGTCTCTGAATCTTCCTCCAAATCCCCATTTTTCGTGGTGTACGGCCGTCACCCTCTTCCCCCCCTCCCTACCCCCTTGCCCTCTGGTCTGCCCGCTGTGGATGAAATTTCTCGTGACCTTTCCATTATATGGAGAGAGACCCAAAATTCTCTCTTACAGGCTTCTTCACGCATGAAGAGGTTCGCGGATAAGAAAAGAAGAGCTCCCCCCGTTTTTTCCCCTGGAGACAAGGTATGGCTCTCCGCTAAATATGTCCGCTTCCGTGTCCCTAGCTACAAGTTGGGACCACGCTATCTTGGTCCTTTCAAAATTTTGTGTCAAATTAATCCTGTCTCTTATAAACTTCTTCTTCCTCCTTCTCTTCGTATCCCTAATGCCTTTCACGTCTCTCTTCTCAAACCACTCATCCTCAACCGTTTTTCTCCCAAATCTGTTCCTCCCACTCCTGTTTCCGGCTCCTCGGACGTCTTCTCGGTCAAGGAAATTTTGGCTGCCAAAAAGGTCAGAGGAAAAAATTTTTTTTTAGTAGACTGGGAGGGTTGTGGTCCTGAAGAGAGATCCTGGGAACCTGAGGACAACATCCTTGACAAAAGTCTGCTCCTCAGGTTCTCAGGCTCCAAGAAGAGGGGGAGACCCAAGGGGGGGGGTACTGTTACGCCGAGCGCTCCGGGTCCCCGCTCCTCCCCGGAGCGCTCGCTTCACTCCCTCCGCTGCAGCGCTCCGGTCACGTCCTCTGACCCGGGGCGCTGCGATCCTGCTGCCAGCCGGGATGCGATTCGCGATGCGGGTAGCGCCCGCTCGCGATGCGCACCCCGGCTCCCCTACCTGACTCGCTCCCCGTCTGTTCTGTCCCGGCGCGCGCGGCCCCGCTCCCTAGGGCGCGCGCGCGCCGGGTCTCTGCGATTTAAAGGGCCACTGCGCCGCTGATTGGCGCAGTGGTTCCAATTAGGGTTTTCACCTGTGCACTTCCCTATATTACCTCACTTCCCTTGCACTCCCTTGCCGGATCTTGTTGCCTTAGTGCCAGTGAAAGCGTTCCTTGTGTGTTCCTTGCCTGTGTTTCCAGACCTTCTGCCGTTGCCCCTGACTACGATCCTTGCTGCCTGCCCCGACCTTCTGCTACGTCCGACCTTGCTTCTGCCTACTCCCTTGTACCGCGCCTATCTTCAGCAGCCAGAGAGGTGAGCCGTTGCTAGTGGATACGACCTGGTCACTACCGCCGCAGCAAGACCATCCCGCTTTGCGGCGGGCTCTGGTGAAAACCAGTAGTGGCTTAGAACCGGTCCACTAGCACGGTCCACGCCAATCCCTCTCTGGCACAGAGGGTCCACTACCTGCCAGCCGGCATCGTGACAGTATGTCCAGGAAAATTTAAAAAAGGGCTTTATCCGTAAATCCTCCTCTCCTGCCGGAGCTGGATTTTTCTTTGTGTCCAAAAAAGATGGCTCCCTACGTCCTTGCATTGACTACCGCGGTCTTAATAAAATCACGGTTAAGAACCGCTACCCCCTACCCCTCATCTCTGAACTCTTTGATCGCCTCCAAGGTGCCCACATCTTTACTAAATTGGACTTAAGAGGCGCCTATAACCTCATCCGCATCAGAGAGGGGGATGAGTGGAAAACGGCGTTTAACACCAGAGATGGACACTTTGAGTATCTGGTCATGCCCTTTGGCCTGTGCAACGCCCCTGCTGTCTTCCAAGACTTTGTCAATGAAATTTTTCGTGATCTGTTATACTCCTGTGTTGTTGTATATCTGGACGATATCCTAATTTTTTCTGCCAATCTAGAAGAACACCGCCAGCATGTCCGTATGGTTCTTCAGAGACTTCGTGACAATCAACTCTATGCCAAAATTGAGAAATGTCTGTTTGAATGCCAATCTCTTCCTTTTCTAGGATATTTGGTCTCTGGCCAGGGACTACAAATGGATCCAGACAAACTCTCTGCCGTCTTAGATTGGCCACGCCCCTCCGGACTCCGTGCTATCCAACGCTTTTTGGGGTTCGCCAATTATTACAGGCAATTTATTCCACATTTTTCTACCGTTGTGGCTCCTATCGTGGCTTTAACCAAAAAAAATGCCGATCCCAAGTCGTGGCCTCCTCAAGCGGAAGACGCCTTTAAACGACTCAAGTCTGCCTTTTCTTCGGCTCCCGTGCTCTCCAGACCTGACCCTTCCAAACCCTTCCTATTGGAGGTTGATGCCTCCTCAGTGGGAGCTGGAGCTGTTCTTTTACAAAAAAATTCTTCCGGGCATGCTGTCACTTGTGGTTTTTTTTCTAGGACCTTCTCTCCGGCGGAGAGGAACTACTCCATCGGGGATCGAGAGCTTCTAGCCATTAAATTAGCACTTGAGGAATGGAGGCATCTGCTGGAGGGATCAAGATTTCCAGTTATTATTTACACCGACCACAAGAACCTCTCCTACCTCCAGTCTGCCCAACGGCTGAATCCTCGCCAGGCCCGGTGGTCTCTGTTCTTTGCCCGATTTAATTTTGAGATTCACTTTCGTCCTGCCGATAAGAACATTAGGGCCGATGCTCTCTCTCGTTCCTCGGATACCTCAGAAGTTGAACTCTCTCCGCAACACATCATTCCACCTGACTGCCTGATCTCCACTTCTCCAGCCTCCATCAGGCAAACTCCTCCAGGAAAGACCTTTGTTTCTCCACGCCAACGCCTCGGAATCCTCAAATGGGGTCACTCCTCCCATCTCGCTGGTCATGGGGGCATCAAGAAATCTGTGCAACTCATCTCCCGCTTCTATTGGTGGCCGACTCTGGAGACGGATGTTGTGGACTTTGTGCGAGCCTGCACTATCTGTGCCCGGGATAAGACTCCTCGCCAGAAGCCCGCTGGTTTTCTTCATCCCCTGCCTGTCCCCGAACAGCCTTGGTCTCTGATTGGTATGGATTTTATTACTGATTTACCCCCTTCCCGTGGCAACACTGTTATTTGGGTGGTCGTTGATCGATTCTCCAAAATGGCACATTTCATCCCTCTTCCTGGTCTTCCTTCAGCGCCTCAGTTGGCTAAACAATTTTTTGTACACATTTTTCGTCTTCACGGGTTGCCTACGCAGATCGTCTCGGATAGAGGCGTCCAATTTGTGTCTAAATTCTGGAGGGCTCTCTGTAAACAACTCAAGATTAAATTAAATTTTTCTTCTGCATATCATCCCCAGTCCAATGGACAAGTAGAAAGAATTAACCAAGTCTTGGGTGATTATTTGCGACATTTTGTTTCCTCCCGCCAGGATGACTGGGCAGATCTCCTTCCATGGGCCGAATTCTCGTATAACTTCAGAGTCTCTGAATCTTCCTCCAAATCCCCATTTTTCGTGGTGTACGGCCGTCACCCTCTTCCCCCCCTCCCTACCCCCTTGCCCTCTGGTCTGCCCGCTGTGGATGAAATTTCTCGTGACCTTTCCATTATATGGAGAGAGACCCAAAATTCTCTCTTACAGGCTTCTTCACGCATGAAGAGGTTCGCGGATAAGAAAAGAAGAGCTCCTCCCGTTTTTTCCCCTGGAGACAAGGTATGGCTCTCCGCTAAATATGTCCGCTTCCGTGTCCCTAGCTACAAGTTGGGACCACGCTATCTTGGTCCTTTCAAAATTTTGTGTCAAATTAATCCTGTCTCTTACAAACTTCTTCTTCCTCCTTCTCTTCGTATCCCTAATGCCTTTCACGTCTCTCTTCTTAAACCACTCATCCTCAACCGTTTTTCTCCCAAATCTGTTCCTCCCACTCCTGTTTCCGGCTCCTCGGACATCTTCTCTGTCAAAGAGATCTTAGCCTCTAAAAAGGTCAGAGGGAAAACTTTTTTTTTAGTGGACTGGGAGGGTTGTGGTCCTGAAGAGAGATCCTGGGAACCTGAGGACAACATCCTAGATAAAAGTCTGCTCCTCAGGTTCTCAGGCCCTAAAAAGAGGGGGAGACCCAAGGGGGGGGGTACTGTTACGCCGAGCGCTCCGGGTCCCCGCTCCTCCCCGGAGCGCTCGCTACACTCTCTCCACTGCAGCGCTCCGGTCAGATCCACTGACCCGGGGCGCTGCGATTCTGCTGCCAGCCGGGATGCGATTCACGATGCGGGTAGCGCCCGCTCGCGATGCGCACCCCGGCTCCCGTACCTGACTCGCTCTCCCTCGGTCCTGTCCCGGCGCGCGCGGCCCCGCTCCCTAGGGCGCGCGCGCGCTGGGTCTTTGCGATTTAAAGGGCCACTTCGCCGCTGATTGGCGCAGTGATTCCAATTAGTGTCTTCACCTGTGCACTTCCCTATATCACCTCACTTCCCCTGCACTTCCCTGCCGGATCTTGTTGCCATTGTGCCAGTGAAAGCGTTCCTTGTATGTTCCTAGCCTGTGTTCCAGACCTCCTGCCGTTGCCCCTGACTACGATCCTTGCTGCCTGCCCCGACCTTCTGCTACGTCCGACCTTGCTTCTGTCTACTCCCTTGTACCGCGCCTATCTTCAGCAGCCAGAGAGGTTGAGCCGTTGCTAGTGGATACGACCTGGTCACTACCGCCGCAGCAAGACCATCCCGCTTTGCGGCGGGCTCTGGTGAAAACCAGTAGTGACTTAGAACCGATCCACTAGCACGGTCCACGCCAATCCCTCTCTGGCACAGAGGATCCACTACCTGCCAGCCGGCATCGTGACACACGTACTGCTCTTTTAAGGTCTATCCATAGTTTTTCAATTATGTTGAGGTCAGGAGATTGTGAAGGCCATGGCAAAACCTTCAGTTTACGCCTCTTGATGTAATCCCCCGTGGATTTCAAGGTTTGTTTAGGATAATTATCCATTTGTAGAAGCCATCCTCTCTTTAACTTCAGCTTTTTCACAGATGGCATCAAGTTAGCATCCAAAATTTGCTGACATTTTATTGAATCCATTTTTCCTTCTACTCGTGAGATGTTCCCTATGCCACTGGCTGCAATACAACCCCAAAGCATGATTGATCCACCCCCCATGCTTAACAGTTGGACAGAGGTTCTTTTCATTAAATTCTGTTCCCCTTCTTCTCCAAACGTACCTTTGCTCATTCTGGCCAAAAAGATCAATTTTAACCTCATCGGTCCACAGAAGTTTCCAAAATGCATCGGGCTTGTCTATATACTCATTTGCAAAGTTCAAACGCAGATTTTTGTGGTGAGAACGTAAAAGAGGTTTTCTTCTGACGACTCTTCCATGAAGACCATATTTGTACAAGTATCTCTTTATAGTGGAATAGTGTACCACAACTCCAGTGTCTGCCAGATCTTTCTGGAGGGATTGTGCAGTCAAACGTGGGTTTTGAATAGTTTTTCTCACAATCCTGCGAGCTGTTCTGTCTGATCTTCTTATAGCCTTCTCCAGCTTTGTGAGCGTCAACTATTTTCAGTTTCAGATTTCTAGACAACTGCTTAGAACCCATGGTGCTGATTGTTGGGGCAAGGTCAGATGAGTCTGGGCATTTAAAACCTTTGAGATTGACATCATCTGGTCTTCCCAAATGATGATTGAGAACAATCCATGACACTGGCAGGTCTCAGATTTGCAAAGGGGGCAGTGCATGCTATAAATTCTGCAGGGTGCCCAAACTTTTGCAGACGCCATATTTTTGTTTTCTGTTATTTTGAAAGTGTAAATGATGGAAATAAAATCTAACTTTTGTTGACATATTATAAGAATGTCTAATCTGTAATTTGATGCCTTTTGGTGATTTTTCCATCTTTCCTTGTCTTCTTTATGCACATTAATACAAATTTGTACCTGGGGTGTCCAAATTTTGATCCCCACTGTACATAAGGCATGTTATAACGGGTCTTAAGGGATGAATATGCCCGTAATTTTGACGGACATTATTCAGCCGTTAGCACCCATTCTTTCATCCGTTATTGCAAAGAAAACGGATGTTTAAGAACAGATGAATGCTCATAGTGTGAAAGGAGCCTAAGCTGTGTGGCCCCAAGGTGACTCATTAGGCCCCCGCTCAGTGAGACACGCTGCAGATAATGTTTGATAATGAGACAATGTATTTTCCCCTTTTCTTTATTGCACTAGATCAAAGAGATCAGAATTAACTGATGAACTGTAAAGGCCAACAAGGAGAAGCGCAGGACGAAACCTTCTCCATGTACCAGATGTAACCATCAGTGTTATGTAAATAAAATGTCTATTAATCGACTTAGTAATTTCTGCCTTTCACATACCCAGACTCTTGTGTCACATGGGGTTCTTCAGGACTGAATACCGGATGGCCCATTCTTAGGGCCCTTCTACAAGGCCGATTGTTGGGCAAATGAATGTTTCTAGGAGCACTCATTCTGGATAGTCGGTCCAGGTAAAAAGACCAACAATTAGCCGGAAACGCTCATTTGTCGGCTAATAAAAGTGCGGCCAATGAAATCAATGCTATCGGCTGCACATCGCTCTGTGTAAAACCACATAATTGATCGAGTCTTGTGATGGCTCAGTAAGCCGAGAGCAGCAAACATTTTCATGTAAAAGGGCCTTTAGGATAGGTTATCAATACATGGTTTCTAGTCTGCCTACCAGCTGAATGAAGGGGCTGTGGCACCCCTTACTTTCAGTACAGGACAGGCCTGCTATTACAGCTCATTGCTATTAACTTAAATAAGAATGAGTAATATTAGTCACTTACACTACTAAAAGTATAAAACTATGCCTGATACAGTGACCCCTCGACCTACGATGGCCCCCACATACGATAATTTCAACATGCGATGGCCTCTCAGAGGCCATCACATGTTGAAGGCAGCATCAACATACAATGCTTTTTTTATGTCGGGGCCATCGCATAAACGGCTATCCGGCAGCGCAGACTGCTTCAGCTGCCACCAGATAGCCGTTTACGGTGCCCCATGTGCTGCGGTGATGGTCACTCACCTGTCCACGGGGCTCTGGCGCGTCCTCTTCGGGATCCCCTGCATCGTCGGCGCTCTCCATCGACGCCGTCACATCGCTGCGCACGCCGTCCTGTCATCCAATAGGAGCGGCGTGCGTAGCAACGTGATGGCGGCGACGGAGAGCACGGTTGCCGTGGAAGCAGAGGCCTTGCAGGAGCGTCGGGGACACCCCGGTGACGCGGCGACAGCAATGGAACACGACATCCCGGGCAACGGTGACGAGCGGTGACAGTCCGGAGCAGCGGGGACAGGTAAGTACAACTTTCTCTAACAGTGGTCTACAACCTGCGGACCTCTAGATGTTGCAAAACTACAACTCCCAGCATGCCCGGACAGCCAACGGCTGGGTGTTGTAGTTTTGCAACATCTGGAGGTCTGCAGGTTGTAGACCACTGTCCTATACTTTACATTGCACAGATCCCTCAACATACGATGGTTTCAACAAACGATGGTCTGTTTGGAACGGATTACCATCGTATGATGAGGGACCACTGTATTGAATATAATTAAGGAGTTAAGAGTTGGATCCTGAGTAGTCTGACCACTTCTAAGGTCCAGGAAAACCCTGTTTGATATAGCTTCACCCTGGCACCCAATTATACAGGTGACAGATCACATGAATGTCCGTAACAGTGGAGTCACTGGCCCAGATTTATCAAACTGTGTGAGAGAAATAATAGAGTGATTTTACAGCAGCAACCAATCACAGCTCAGGTTTCACTTTACCACAGCTCGTTAGCTGAGCTGTGATTGGTTGCTGTGGGGAAATCACTCTATTATTTCTCTCACACAGTTTGATAAATCTGGGCCACTGTGTACTTATATAAATAATTTACTTTTACTGATCCTGAGCTATGGCCTATATGATACTTCAGAGCTGCGCGTTCGCTATTCTTTTGTTAGCCATTGGGGGAGACTTATCATAACTTGTGCAAAAGAACAGTAGCACAGTTTTCACTTTTTATTTGTCTGAGGCCTTCATAAAAATCAAAGAAGTAATCTTTGTGGTTGCTATGGGCAACCACTCCACCGTTTCTCTAGACAAGGTTGATAAATCTGTGTTTAGATATTGCATTATTTATCCTCTACTGATCCTGAGTTACATCATGGATAATACTTCAGAGCAGCACTCGCTATTCTGCTGGTGGTGTTATTGTGCATATATATAACTTATTATGTACTGATTCTGAGTTACAGTCTGGATTACGATCACCTACAGGTAGAAGACTTAGGTTAGTTGCACCACAAGTTTGATACGCTACAGGTGATCAGTCAGTATTTCACAATTTTGATAGAGGACTCTTATGAAGCAGAGCTGTGTTATGGCCATGGTGTCTCATAGCTCCTGTATGGCCGGGATCAGCCTCTGGATCATGTTCTCTATCTGGGTCCCTGATGTAGGTCAGAGCTGCAAAATCTTCATCTTGTGCAGAGGAGATGGTCGCTGCCGGGTGCTTGTCCCTCACTCAGTAGTTGGAGGTCAAACTGTAGCTGGAAGCAGAACTCAGCTCATCCTACTCATAAAACAGCAGAGGTTGCACAGCCCAACAGCCATTAGATAAGACATACTATCTTCCTACATATTTAAAAAATAATAATAATAATATATATATATATATATATATATCTTTATAATCCTTCCCCACTCTAATGTGACACTGACTTAATATTAGAAAAAATAAAAATAAAAACAGGCAAATACAAAATGCAGTGTTTAAATTATTTTCATGCTGTTTAGACTTATCTGACCCCATGTGAAAAAGTTATTGCCCGCCCCCCCCCTTAGCTTAGCTATCAACCAGTTACCATATTGACTTGACAATTGGGTTAATTTCACAAGACCCATCCAGGCATAATTCCTGCCTAATTAGAAAAAAGAAAAACCAGCTCACCACCCTGTAGATTTCTTTTAAAGAGGAACTTCAGATATCCTGTATGAAGCACGGAACTAATCCAAACCGCATACTTGGTGTGAACAGATCCTAGGAAAATTAGTAGATTCCAGCTCCCAAAAAATTATATGGAAATTAAAAGTCCAAAATTTATTTCACATGATTAAAATCTAGAAAAAATGAAAACCAATAAGGTGAATTATAAAAGCATAGAAGAAACGCCGACGCGTTTCGAACCATATGGTTTGAAATGCGTCAGAATTTCTGCTAAGCTTTTATAATTTACCTTATTGGTTTTCATTTTTCCTACATTTTAATCATGTGAAATAAATTTGGGACTTTTAATCTCCATATAATTTTTTGGGGAGCTGGAATCTACTAATTTTCTTAGGATTCCTGCCTGTTGGACCTGTTGAATCATATAAGGGGAGATTCATCATTGCATTTAGAGTTTTTTTTTTTCCCTTACGGTTGCACAAAATGTTGCACATTCGCCTGAGCGAAGCTTTTTTTGGGGGACTTTTGTAGGTACACAGAAAGTACCAAACAGCCTTACCTAAGCAACTTTCAGTTTTCACTTTGCTGTGGTCTCGAATTTATGAACTGTGAATGTCACATTTAGGCATAAAAAGAAAAAATTGCAAACCCCTCCAAAAAGTCGTAAACCTAAGCCAGGCCAGACCTGGCTTACAAAACTGCCTTTGAAGGGAACTTTTAAAAAGTCACGAAAAAAATTGTCTAAGAAGAGAGGAGGAACCTCAACAAAATGATGTTATGAAATGATTTATTGCGACAAATTTATCAACCTCCCTTGATAGTATGATAAATGTGCATGAATGTATAGCTAATTCACATCAATGGAATTCCTGCAGCGGACATTCTGCTGTGTGAATGGGACAGCAGAATCCCATTTAACACGTACCTGTCGTAGTGCAAAAAAAAAAAAGAAAAAAAGTGAAATGTTACTCAAGACCCAATCCTGATCATGTGCATATAATTTTTATGTGTCTCGGACCTATATATCCAGAGATATAAGCATTTATCTGCTGGTGAGTTACTTTTTCATTGTGCAGGCTGGAGGGGGCGTGTCAGTCTGTCTCCCTCACAGGAGCAAGCCTGGGCAGTCAGCCAATCCGTACTCTCTATTCTGTAACGCTTTCCTCTCTGTTTTCATGCTGTACATGTTAAACAGAGGAAGATACTTGGAGCTTGCCTGCAGTAATCAGAAGACATTATGGTGAATTCATCACAGGATAAAATGTATAAATATAAGAATAGATCTTTATAAAATTAGTGCAAAATTAGATTTTTTTGATAAAAGTACAGCATTTTTCTGAATACATGTTCTATCTATTTTATCTTCTCCTAGTAAAGCTGGATGCTAATCAGCATAGCTGTCACTATGTGTGTCATTCATCTTTCACAGACTCCTGAATGTCTGATCAACTTCTTTGTCATTCAGGAGTCCGAGAAAGCTTTGACTATTTCAGCATGCTGGGAGTTGTAGTTTAGTAACAACTGAAGCTGCAGTGTTTGAAAATAACTGTGTTAGAGCAGTGTTGCCTCCAGCTCTTGTAAAACTACAGCTCCCAGCATGTCCACACATCCTTTATCTGTAGTTTTGCATACACTCAATAGAAATCTCCTATACTGGATACCGGTATGCTTTACAGCCGGTATCCAGTATGCTGTAAAATCTAGACTAGTCTGTCTGGCTAAAAGACAGGCAACCCCTAGTGGCAGCTATTTTGAGCTTGAATTTCAGGTGAAAATTTAAATTTTTTTTAACAGGTGTATATTGTGAAATGTCATATAATAATGAGTCCTGCAATATAGGAAAAGTTTTTAACAATGACAGTGCCTTTAAGTGTATTGGCTATAAATTCATGCCGAATTTTCATGCAGAATTCCATGCAGAATTCTGTACAGAAATTATGTTGTGTAAACATAACACATAACCTAAGGAAGACACCGAGCACTAATGACATCCATAGAAGATTCGCAAGGCACAAAATACTGCGGACCAAAATGAACCCAAAGGTTTGTCATGTATTTGCCAGAAAAACATCTAGATGACCCCAGGACTTTTGGGACAATATTGTTTGGTAAAAAGCTTCCACAATAAGGACATCATTGCAACAGCCAGACATAGTGGTGGTAATATAATGGTCTGGGGCTGCCTTGCTTCTGCAAGACCCAGACAACTTGTCATAATGGAGGGAACAACGAATTCTGCTCTGTCAGATGATCCTGAAGAAAATATCCACCCATCTGCTCGGGTGTAGTTAGGTAATGCAGCAGGAGAAAAATCTGAAGCATTTAAAGCAAGTACAACTCTGAAAGGCTAAAAACAAACAAAATTGAGGTTATCGAGCGGCTGAGTCATCCTGCCACAGTATCCCATTGAGGTGCTGTGGCAGGACATTCATCAGAGAGTTAATGCTCTAAAACTCTCCAATACAGGGTGATTTAAAAAGAATGGTACAAAAGTAAAGATCTGTAGTGAAAGGGGTACTGCAGTGGAAACAAATGTTTTTAAATCAACTGGTGCCAGAAAGATAAACAGATTTGTAAATTACTTCTATTTAAAAAAAAATCTTAATCCTTCCAGTACTTATCAGCTGCTGTATACTACAGAGGAAGTTGTTTATCTGTTTAACTTTCTGGCACCAGTTGATTAAAAAATATTTTTTTCAACAGAATACCCCTTTAAATAGGCACTGTCAGATTCAAAAACGTTTTCTATGTTGTGCATCTTGGCAAAACATTAACTTTTCTAAAATACTTCATAAGAAAATTGTATTTCCTTTTTATAGAAATCACAGCTTTGTCCATGCTTAAGCACAGGCATGGGAAAAGTCAAGGAAATGAGGGTGGGCTAGCACTCCTCTGTTCTCTCCCCTGTCTTATAGTACTTCTCTGTGCTGTCTCCTGTCTGATAGAACTTCTCTGTGCTGTCTCCTGTCTGATAGCACTCCTCTGTGCTCTCTCCTGTCTGATAACACTCCTCTGTGTTCTCTCTTGTCTTTTAGTACTCCTTTGTGCTCTCCCCTGTCTCATAGTACTCCCCTGTGCTCTCCCCTGTCTCTTAGCACTTCTCTGTACTCTCTCCTGTCTGATAGGATTCCTCTGTGCTCTCTCCTGTCTGATGGGACTCCTCTGTGCTCTCTCCTGTCTGATAGTACTCCTCTGTGCTCTCTCCTGTCTGATAGCACTCCTCTGTGCTTTCTCCTGTCTGATAGGACTCCTCTGTGCTTTCTCCTGTCTGATAGCACTCCTCTGTGCTCTCTTCTGTCCTATCAGACAGAAGAGAGCACAGAGGAGTGCTAGCCCATCCTTTGTCCATGCCTGTGCTTCAGCTTGGACAAAGCCAGGATTTTATCAGCCATGATTTCTATAAAAAGGAAATAACATTTTCTTATGAAGTATATAAGATGTACAACATATAAAAAGTTTTTTTTTATCTGACAATGCCATTTAAAGTAACATCATTAGTAAATAAACGGATCCCTCCAAGGAACAGCCCAGGATAGAGGCAGCGCACAAGACTTCAAAGGTAAAATGGTTTATTTACCCAGCATGCAACGCGTTTCGCTGGATAACCAGCTTCATCAGGCATGGATCCGTTTATTTGCTTCGCCTGTGTGTCCAGGAGCAGCTGCCGTTCTTCGCCCGTTGCAGGGTCACTTCACGCCTTCACCATAGTTGTACTTGGTCGCAGTACAACTATACTTGGTGAGCAAGTTTTCTTGTTTGTTCATATTCTCTTTGCACTACGGTATCACACTAGGAGCGCTCTCCTTGTTTGTACATCATTAGTAAATGACCAGTGACTGGAAATCAAAGAAAAACAAAGGACCTGACTTTCTGTCAGGAGCAGGTGCCGCAGGAGGCTCCATTTATTTCTATGGAAGCACCGAAAAGACTTGAGTATACGGTGTCCATTTTAGGACATCGTCAGACGTACCTCCGTCCTCCATCAGGCAAAACAGCGTCCCGCCTCCTCCCTCGGACCAGTCTTCGTCAGGCGTCAGCCGTAACTCCTTCCTCCCTCCTTTTTCATCCTAAAGGCCCTCATCCAAAACTCTTTCATCCCTCAGACGAAAAACCTTCCTGCCATGTAGCAGAGCCGAGTCAGTGTCGGCTCTCTGCTATACGGGTTCTGCTGTACATGCTATTCAATGTCTGCTCTGCTATACAGTGCTGTGCAATGTCGGCTCTGCTATGCGGCAGGAAGTTGCGTCTGAGGGAGATTCGTCTGAGGCATGACAGTGTTTTGGATGAGGGACTTTCGGATGAGGGAGTTGCGGCTGAAGACTGACGGCGATTGGTCCTAGGGAGGAGGCAGGACGCTGCTTTGCCTGACGGAGGACGGAGTTGCGGCTGACGACTGACGGCGATTGGTCTGAGGGAGGAGGTGGGACACCGTTTCACCTGAGGGAGGACAGAGTTGCAGCTGACGACTGACGGCAATTGGTCCGAGGGAGGAGGCAGGACGGCGTTTCACCTGACGACTGACGATGTCCTAAAATGGACAACATACGAGTACAGCACTTGGTCATCTCCGGCGCTCCCATGGAAATTAATGGAGCATGCGCCATCTACCGGTAGACGACACGTGCTCCTTCACTGACAAACGGGGTCCTGTTCCACAGATCGCAGGGGATCTGACTGCTGTGACAGGGGATAAGTTAGTTTTGGCTGGAGTTCTCCTTTAAGTCTATATGGATCCTGTTTTGATTACTTTGGACACTGCAGACTGACTGTCAAACATTTATCAGCTTCTTCACTTAGTGCAGGTCAGGTGTAATCTCACAACAAACTAATAGACATAAAGTGTCATGAAAACTTTATAGGCTCCTCTTTCTCACCATTTTCAAGATTTTTCCTTGTTGTCAGTAAAAGGTGTTAGCCTCTGGACAGAAGTGTTTCCATTCTCTGATAGCAGGCAGAGATCTTGAAAATGGTGAGGCACTGAAACACAACGACTTTTGAGAAAGATGCAGAACATTTTTTTTTTGTGTGTGAATTAGTCCCTAACAAAGTTGCAGCAAACAATATTTTTGCTACTTTTTCAGCAGTTTGTACTCATCACTGCATTTATATGAACCCTAGAAGCTTTTTTTTTTTCAGTGGCCATTGATTTATTCAGCATAAATGGACCACAATATTTCCAGTCATCATTACCACTGATGCTTTTGCATACAAATTATGAAAGGCCATGTGACTTTTTAATAAATTATTCCCCGCCATGTCAAATACACCACAAGGAAAAAACATGTACATCACACACACTATGATAAATTCCCACCCCCATCATATTACATTAAACACCAGTCAGAAGATACCATGTGATAACTATAGTGGGGGTCACACCCCGCCCCCTCCCATAGACTTGCATTACGGGGGCGGGGTGTGATGTCACACAGGGGCGGAGTCGTGACGTCATGATACTCCGGCCCTGTAGTCGTAACCCGGCAGACTCCGAGACTGTAGCGCTGCATGCAGCTCCCAGAGGTGGGTGCTGCATGCGAGATAGGGGGACCCCCACGATCAGACATCTTGTCCCCCATCCTTTGGATAGGGGATAAGATGTCTTATGGCCCAAATACCCCTTTAACTTTTAAATGTGGTTGAAAATCTCTATGATTACAAATGGAGATCTCTAGTGGATAAGAAGGAGCATAGCAACTTCTACGTAATGATGGCAAACTGGTATCAGCCTCACACTACAATTCAGATGAAGAAGCAGCACTCGCAGAGATAAAAGCAGACATGGTTTAATTTATTCGACTAGTGTCATAGAAATGCAATGTTCCTGCAGATCATTGGAGTAATTTTCAAGGCATGTGGAGACATCTATTGGACGCATTGGAAAACAGTCACTTCTACCATAATGATGGGAAACTGATAGCAATCTGCCACATGCCTCACTGCTTCCCTTTTTAGATGCCACACTGTCTCTCCTACTACCCTTTCAGATACCTCACTGTCCCTCCTGCTACCTTTCTACCTAGCAGGGATTTTGTCTATACAAATAAGTGTTTGTGTGTGTGTGTGTGTGTGTGTGTGTGTGTGTGAGCGAGGGAGGGGGGTGGGGGGTCCCAACTACATAATGGGGAGGCTGTATCTACCCAAGTAAAAATAGTGTAATGGGGGCATTATTAAATGGGAAGGAAGACCCACATGTAGGTAACTGTGCAAATTTATATACACCATATAAAAATATAAATTTTGTAGTATCTGTCAAAAAAAAAAAACAATACACAAAGATCCTCAATTTCTACTGGGTGAACAAAAAGAAATAGACTCAGCTGGCAGAAGATGACAGATGCACACTTAAAGGAGTATTCCAGGACTGGAAAAACATATCCCCTATTCTAAGGATAGGGGATAAGTTTCAGATCGCGGGGGGTCTGACTGCTGAGGCCGCCTGCGATCTCTCATACAGGGCCCCGGCAGTCTGTGGGAAGGGGGTGTGTCGACCACAGCACGAAGCAGCAGCTGACACACCTCCTCAATACAACTCTATGGGTGAGCCGGAGCGTTGCCTTCAGCAATCTCCGGCTCTGCCATAGCGTTGTATTGAGGGGGTGTGTCAGCCGCCGCTTTGTGCTGTGGTCAACAACGCTATCTCGCCGGAGAGCCGGGCCCCCATATGGGAGATCGCTGGGGGTCCCAGCGGTTGGACCCCCCGCGATCTGAAACTTATCCCCTATCCTTAGGATAGGGGATATGTTTTTCAATACTGGACTACCCCTTTAAGACATGAGGCTTATAAACCTGGGTTTCCCAAATCATTGCATGATGTGGTTGATCTGACTGGTCTTTGCAAAGTGGAGTAACAAATGGTAAAGGTATGTGCACATGTTCAGGTATTAAATTGCAGTTACTAAATACACAGCCAGGAACAGATCACAAATGAAGGGCACCAATAAAGGAAAGATTGAGACTTCATCCCTTTAAAATTCATATCTGGCTTTGTATTCAATAACTTTATTGAATACACACTAAACACACACACTAAAAGACATGGGTCCTGATTCAGGAGAACTGACTGAATCTCATCCTTTTCTTAGTTAGGAGGCCGCATGGCTGGCATCTACAGCCGCCACGCGCTCCTTCATTCATGTATATGGGAGGAGGCGTGGCGGCTACGTACTAGCCATCACGCCCCCTCCCATAGACATGAATGGAGGGGGCGTGTCATGGAGTCACGTCACGAACACGGAAACTCCAAGCTTCCGTGTTCCAGATGCCGCCGCCGCCACTGCCAGCCAGCGACGGGACCTCTGCGATTAGACATCTTATTCCCTTTTCCTTCGGATAGGGGATAAGATGTTTTTCGGCAAAGTACCCCTTTAAGGACACATTTGATTTTATTTTTGCATTTTGTTTTTTTCATCCTCGCTTTTAAAAATCATAACTCTTTTATACTTTCATCCACAGACCAATATGAGGGCTTGTTTTTTGTGTGACCAATTGTCCTTTGTAATGACATCACTCGTTTTACCATAAAACCAACAAATCCGCAATTTAGCAAATTTTGGAATGTTTCGTTTTCACGCTGTACACGGTAAAAATAACATATTTTCTTTATTCCTTGGGCCAATACGATCAAAATGATACCTATGTTTAGTTACATTTCTATTATTGTACTACTTAAAAAAAAAAAAAAAAAACAATGTAACGTTTTTTTTACAACATAAATATATGTTGACAATTTCCCGAATTTGACCACCTATAAATCTCTAATTTTTCTGTATACAGGGCGGTATGAGGGCTCATTTTTTGCATTGCGATCTATAGTTTTTATCGGTACCATATATGGGACTTTTGAATCTCTGTTGGAATGTGATAAGACAAAAAGCAACAATTTTGGACATTTTTTTTACGTTTATGCCGTTCACCATACGGGATCATTAACATTATATTTTGATAGTTCAGACATTTACAATGGGAAAAAGGGGCCATTTAAATTATAACTGTGGGAGGAGCTTTTACACATTTTTTTTAAACTTTTTTTTTACTATTTATTTTACAGTTTTTATGTCCCTATATGCGACTATTTATAGCAATCATTAAATTACTAATACTGTTCAGTACTATGGATAGGCATAGCAATGATCAGTATTATCGGCGATCTTCTCTGGTCTGCTAGAAGGCAGACCTGAGAAGAAGACCCCGGGATGACAACTGGAGCAGGTGAGGGGACCTCTGTCTGCCATCTGGGATGATTGGATACCTGCAGGCCATCCGATCATCCATTAGATTGCCTGCACTGCCACAGATGCTGTGATCTGTGTTGATCACGGCATCTGAGGGGTTAATGGCGGACATCAGTGCGATCGGTGATGTCTGCCATTACTGGCGGGTCCCTGACTGCTGATAGCAGCCGGACCTGCCGTGCATCATGCGAGCACCGCTCCATGCTCGTGTTATGTATAGGACGTAAATGTACGTCCTGGTGCATTGAAGGGGTACTCCACTGGAAACCATTTTTTTTCAACTGGGGCCAGAAAGTTAAACAGATTTGTAAATGAGAAGAAAAGGAAAAAAGGGGTGCAAGTGCAGCTCACAATTAATGTGTAGGCACTGCCTGAGGTCAACAGGGCATGCAACTATACCACAGCTGCAAAAAATAACAAAATATGTATAGAAAAATATTGCCCGGACCTTCCAAGGTAGTGTGATTTGATTGAATAAACAATAGATAACTGGGTCGTACTCCAATAATAATTCAATGGTTATTTATTTAAAATGTATAGTGCATTACTCCTCACAGGGCCCTTGTGAGAAAAAACACATATAATAGATATACAAAATTAGATATACAAGATTAGACGATCTTGAAATGTAAAAATATTATAAAAATATATCACTGGCATATAAAATAGCTCTATATAGACAAATTCATATAACGTCTTTAGGATATTGTAAAGGTATGGTATAAATGTCCTTTTATGTGGCAATTATAAATCAAAGTGGATACTCTGTTACCGGTCCTGAATGATGTGGCTCTGTCAGCTCCCGTGCCCAGATAGCGGTCAGCGATCTTAGATAGTGCTGTGGCTTTAACTCTCAAGGTCCAGGTGTTATGCGGTAGTGGTCGTCCCAGGCTGGTGGCACTGGCAGGCGCCGATGGTGAATTCGCCGGGAGGCCGTGCGCTAGCAAGCGCCGATGGAAGATTTGTCAGGAGACCAAGCGCTGGCAGGCGCTGATGGTATCGATCTCCTCACCGCTGGACTTGGAAGCCGGAGACTACACGCTGGGTAGATGGAGCTTGCCTCGTGTAGATGGCGTGTGACGTCAACTTGAGCCGGAGCTGACCAGGTAAAATCAGGACCGGACACTAGTCAAGATCGACTAATGCGTAGGAGATCCACAATGTGATGTATTTGCTCCGTGAGCTAGAGCTTAAGTTCATGGGGAGCATAAATGCCAGTGAGCAAGATTAGTGCATAAGACTAGACGCGTTTCAGGGTTCTCAAATACGACCCTTTCCTCAGTAGTCATGATGGTTAAAAACAATGCTTGTCAATTTATAGGAGTACGAATCCCATGATTCAACAGTATTCTAAGTGATAACAAAAACATGAAATGGATAATCAAAAAGAATTACCTAGAGAGCAAAAGTATATGTGAATACCGTCAGAAGACGGGAAATGGACATATTGGATTACGTGTATGGGTGAAACTGACTAAACTATTTGTAGAATTGCAATTGAATGTCTTTCCCACAATTGCAATGAAAGTAAACATTATTAATAGAATGGAAATGTAAATAAAATATAAAAATAAAAATAAAAGTGAGGGTAAAATTAAAAATAAAAATGAGAATAAAAATAAAATAAAAATATAAAGATAAAAAATAAAAAAGAAATTAGATAAAATTGAATGAAAACTAAAAGATAAATAAATGAATCAATGATAATAAAATGAATATAAATGGAAATAAAAAATAATAAAAAATAATACTAAAAAAATAATAATAAAAAATAAATAAAAATATAAGTGCGAAATAAAAAGAAAATGTGATGAAGTGAAAATTAAAATGTATAGGTAAGATGTCATTGTAGAGGATGGAGTCAGTCCATGGGGCACCCCCCCAAAAACACTACAGGGGTGATCCCATGGGCCAAGTGCATCCCCTACAGAAATCCAAATAGTTCAAAACTGGAGTTGAGTCCCCCTGGTTCTAAAGTAGCAAATTCAAAGATCTTCTTACTTTCAGCCTTGGACATCTTAAGCAGATAACTGCCACCACGCCAATCTTGTTTGACTAGTTGGAAACCAGTGAAGGAGAGAGAAGACATATCGCTGTTATGGATGGTAGAAAAGTGAGCTGATAACGGATGTTTTAAGTTTTTATTTTTGATGTTATTGAGGTGTTCAGCTATCCTCATCTTAAGGGCCCTTTTGGTACGACCCACATACTGCTTTTTACAGCCGCATTCGATTATATATAGTACACCTTTTGAATTACAGGTAATTAGCTCTTCTATTTTCCATTTGAACGTGTTAATTTTAGAACAAATCTCTAGAACTTTTTTAGGGCCCTTAATTTTTATACAATTAGCACATGTTCCACACCTTACAAATCCCTTTGTGTTTAACCAGGTAGTGTTCTGTTTCCTTGGGGGAGCTTTTATGGATGGTGCAACGGTAAGGCCCAAATTTGGGGCCCGAGTATATACTATCGGGGGACGTGATGGTAAGAGTGCCCCCACCTCACGGTCTTGTTGTAACAAATGCCAGTGTTTCCGTATTATTTTTTCTACTTTTTTATAGGAATTGTTAAAGGGAATTACCAATTTTCCTCCAAAATCGGCTTCTTTTTTTTCCCTAGTGTTTTCAAAAAAAGTGGTTCTGTCTAATAGTTTAATATTTTCAAGAGATTGTTCCAGGAGCTGATCGGGATAGTGTTTCTCCTTAAATTGATTTGTAAGGAGGTTGGCCTCGACCAAAAATTGGTCATCTGAGGTACAATTTCTTTTTAACCTTCGATATTGTCCCTTTGGGACGTTCATTAGCCACCTAGGTAGGTGGCAACTCGAAAACCCTATATAGCTATTTTTAGCCGTTGGTTTATAATAAGTCTTGCAAGTAAGACCATCCCGATCAGCGCTGATAACAATATCCAAAAAATTGATGGATTCCCTGCTAATTGTGGATGTGAAGTGTAAATTATAATCTTGTGTGTTTAAACCTAAGATGAAGTGCTCTAAACTAATCTTGTCACCCTCCCAAATTAAAATAATATCATCAATGTACCGCTTCCAGAGCACCAGGCCTGCGCCAAGATGGGGTATGATGTTACTTTCCTCCCAAGCTGCCATAAAGAGATTGGCATAACTTGGCGCAAACCTGGTGCCCATAGCGGTACCAATTAATTGTAAATAATAATCCCCTTCAAAATAAAAATAATTATGTGTCAAAATAAATCGGATGGCTGAAGTGATAAAATTAATCTGTGATGATTTAATGTGCCCATGTTTCAAAAAGTGTTCGACTGCTGCTATTCCTAAGTCATGTCGAATAATCGTATAAAGTGAAGAAACGTCCAAAGTGGCTAATATGTATTTATTGGACCACTCAAATTTTTCAATGATGTCAACAACTTGAGTGGTGTCCTTAAGGTATGTGTGAGTTTTTTGCACAAATGGTTGAAGGAATCTGTCTACATATTGGGACAGGTTCGAGGTGATTGAGCCTATCCCTGACACAATGGGACGCCCAGGGGGATTGATCAGGCACTTATGTGTCTTCGGGAGACAGTAAAAAATCGGCAAACGGTCTAGGGTCCCTATTATAAATTGATGTTCCTTCTCATTGAGGATACCATCTTCCACTGCCTCCTTACAAAGTAACTGTAATTGTTGACTAAATTCCTGAGTGGGATCGTGTTTTAGTTTTTGGTATGTGCTAGAATCATTTAACTGTTTTTTACATTCTCGTATGTAATCTGTAGTATTGAGAATGACAACTGCACCCCCTTTGTCGGCGGGGCAGATTGTAACTGTGTCTAATGATTGTAATTCTTTCAAAGCTACTCTTTCTTTCTGAGAAATATTATCCTTCGGGTATTTAGTCTTTTGTATTTTTCTCAAATCATTTTCTACTAATTTTTTAAAAGTGGTAACATCGGGGCCCATAAGGTGTTTAGGATAGAACCATGATTTAGGTCTACACTCGGTATGTATATACTCTGTCTCAGTCGTTAATCGTTGTAGTGGTGTTTTTAGAAAATGTTTTTTTAAACAAATGTTACGAATGTATTTTTCCAAACCAATATAGGTCTGGAACTTGTCCAGTGTGTGGGATGGGGCATATTTCAATCCCTTGTTCAAAAGAGTTTCTTGTGCCGAAGTTAATGTATGGTTACTCAGATTTATAATGGGTGTATTCCCTGATGGGGTTTGACTATTTTTTGTGGAGGTAGAATGGCATGGTCTAGCTCTATATCTTCTACGTAACCTCTTTTTTTGTTTGGGGTCCCTAGTGTTTGTTGTGTGGGAGGGGCTTGATGCACTTCTGCTGATACTGTATGAGTCTTTAATGGAACTTTGATTGGTTGAGTTTCCCTGTGTGTTATTTGATGTTTTTGTTGATACCTGTTTTGATATGATTGGTGTTTGTAATAATTTGGACGGAAATTGTAAGGACTGTTTGTGTGATTTGTATATGGTCTGTAGTTGTTTCCCTGAGGGGGATTCCTGTAATATGATTCTTCCCTTGTATGGTGTGGTTTCTTGTAATGTGGGTTTGCCTCTAAAAAATCACCACTCTCCAAGAGAGGAGCGTAGTGGTTCCTCACAGGCACGTTATATTGATCATTATATGTGGTAGCATTTTGTTTTTGAGTCTGCCAATGTAATTTCTTATTTTTTCTATTCATTATTTCCATCTCTAATTTGTCTAATTTTTTGCAAATATATTCCTGTTGTTTGAAATACTCTGCGTTCTGCTCGAACTTGTCTATTTCAATTTTTAACTGGCTTATTTGTAAGTCACAGTTGTTTAAAAGTTCGTGTCTTCGTTCTATGACAAGTTGGACCAGACCTCTAGAGTATTCCTTTAGGGTTTTATTCCATTTATTGTTAAAAGTCTCTCCTTCAAGGTCACCTGCGGGAGTTTTTGATAAAGTAAGTCCTTTAGGAACAATGCCTAATTCTAACAAATGAGACAAACTTTTAATCTCCCATTGGTTCCTTAAACGCTTGGACATGGTCAACTCCAATTTTTTGAACATCTGGATTAATGCTAAATCATTTTGTTCACTTGGTGATTCAAATTGTGAATTATTAAAATTATATCTATCAATGGATTCTTTTTTGCTCTCTAGGTGTGTCCATATATTCATACTGAGAATTATGATTGGAGCACGTTCACTATTTTGGTATATAAAATCAGAAGAAAAGGAAAAAAGGGGTGCAAGTGCAGCTCACAATTAATGTGTAGGCACTGCCTGAGGTCAACAGGGCATGCAACTATACCACAGCTGCAAAAAATAACAAAATATGTATAGAAAAATATTGCCCGGACCTTCCAAGGTAGTGTGATTTGATTGAATAAACAATAGATAACTGGGTCGTACTCCAATAATAATTCAATGGTTATTTATTTAAAATGTATAGTGCATTACTCCTCACAGGGCCCTTGTGAGAAAAAACACATATAATAGATATACAAAATTAGATATACAAGATTAGACGATCTTGAAATGTAAAAATATTATAAAAATATATCACTGGCATATAAAATAGCTCTATATAGACAAATTCATATAACGTCTTTAGGATATTGTAAAGGTATGGTATAAATGTCCTTTTATGTGGCAATTATAAATCAAAGTGGATACTCTGTTACCGGTCCTGAATGATGTGGCTCTGTCAGCTCCCGTGCCCAGATAGCGGTCAGCGATCTTAGATAGTGCTGTGGCTTTAACTCTCAAGGTCCAGGTGTTATGCGGTAGTGGTCGTCCCAGGCTGGTGGCACTGGCAGGCGCCGATGGTGAATTCGCCGGGAGGCCGTGCGCTAGCAAGCGCCGATGGAAGATTTGTCAGGAGACCAAGCGCTGGCAGGCGCTGATGGTATCGATCTCCTCACCGCTGGACTTGGAAGCCGGAGACTACACGCTGGGTAGATGGAGCTTGCCTCGTGTAGATGGCGTGTGACGTCAACTTGAGCCGGAGCTGACCAGGTAAAATCAGGACCGGACACTAGTCAAGATCGACTAATGCGTAGGAGATCCACAATGTGATGTATTTGCTCCGTGAGCTAGAGCTTAAGTTCATGGGGAGCATAAATGCCAGTGAGCAAGATTAGTGCATAAGACTAGACGCGTTTCAGGGTTCTCAAATACGACCCTTTCCTCAGTAGTCATGATGGTTAAAAACAATGCTTGTCAATTTATAGGAGTACGAATCCCATGATTCAACAGTATTCTAAGTGATAACAAAAACATGAAATGGATAATCAAAAAGAATTACCTAGAGAGCAAAAGTATATGTGAATACCGTCAGAAGACGGGAAATGGACATATTGGATTACGTGTATGGGTGAAACTGACTAAACTATTTGTAGAATTGCAATTGAATGTCTTTCCCACAATTGCAATGAAAGTAAACATTATTAATAGAATGGAAATGTAAATAAAATATAAAAATAAAAATAAAAGTGAGGGTAAAATTAAAAATAAAAATGAGAATAAAAATAAAATAAAAATATAAAGATAAAAAATAAAAAAGAAATTAGATAAAATTGAATGAAAACTAAAAGATAAATAAATGAATCAATGATAATAAAATGAATATAAATGGAAATAAAAAATAATAAAAAATAATACTAAAAAAATAATAATAAAAAATAAATAAAAATATAAGTGCGAAATAAAAAGAAAATGTGATGAAGTGAAAATTAAAATGTATAGGTAAGATGTCATTGTAGAGGATGGAGTCAGTCCATGGGGCACCCCCCCAAAAACACTACAGGGGTGATCCCATGGGCCAAGTGCATCCCCTACAGAAATCCAAATAGTTCAAAACTGGAGTTGAGTCCCCCTGGTTCTAAAGTAGCAAATTCAAAGATCTTCTTACTTTCAGCCTTGGACATCTTAAGCAGATAACTGCCACCACGCCAATCTTGTTTGACTAGTTGGAAACCAGTGAAGGAGAGAGAAGACATATCGCTGTTATGGATGGTAGAAAAGTGAGCTGATAACGGATGTTTTAAGTTTTTATTTTTGATGTTATTGAGGTGTTCAGCTATCCTCATCTTAAGGGCCCTTTTGGTACGACCCACATACTGCTTTTTACAGCCGCATTCGATTATATATAGTACACCTTTTGAATTACAGGTAATTAGCTCTTCTATTTTCCATTTGAACGTGTTAATTTTAGAACAAATCTCTAGAACTTTTTTAGGGCCCTTAATTTTTATACAATTAGCACATGTTCCACACCTTACAAATCCCTTTGTGTTTAACCAGGTAGTGTTCTGTTTCCTTGGGGGAGCTTTTATGGATGGTGCAACGGTAAGGCCCAAATTTGGGGCCCGAGTATATACTATCGGGGGACGTGATGGTAAGAGTGCCCCCACCTCACGGTCTTGTTGTAACAAATGCCAGTGTTTCCGTATTATTTTTTCTACTTTTTTATAGGAATTGTTAAAGGGAATTACCAATTTTCCTCCAAAATCGGCTTCTTTTTTTTCCCTAGTGTTTTCAAAAAAAGTGGTTCTGTCTAATAGTTTAATATTTTCAAGAGATTGTTCCAGGAGCTGATCGGGATAGTGTTTCTCCTTAAATTGATTTGTAAGGAGGTTGGCCTCGACCAAAAATTGGTCATCTGAGGTACAATTTCTTTTTAACCTTCGATATTGTCCCTTTGGGACGTTCATTAGCCACCTAGGTAGGTGGCAACTCGAAAACCCTATATAGCTATTTTTAGCCGTTGGTTTATAATAAGTCTTGCAAGTAAGACCATCCCGATCAGCGCTGATAACAATATCCAAAAAATTGATGGATTCCCTGCTAATTGTGGATGTGAAGTGTAAATTATAATCTTGTGTGTTTAAACCTAAGATGAAGTGCTCTAAACTAATCTTGTCACCCTCCCAAATTAAAATAATATCATCAATGTACCGCTTCCAGAGCACCAGGCCTGCGCCAAGATGGGGTATGATGTTACTTTCCTCCCAAGCTGCCATAAAGAGATTGGCATAACTTGGCGCAAACCTGGTGCCCATAGCGGTACCAATTAATTGTAAATAATAATCCCCTTCAAAATAAAAATAATTATGTGTCAAAATAAATCGGATGGCTGAAGTGATAAAATTAATCTGTGATGATTTAATGTGCCCATGTTTCAAAAAGTGTTCGACTGCTGCTATTCCTAAGTCATGTCGAATAATCGTATAAAGTGAAGAAACGTCCAAAGTGGCTAATATGTATTTATTGGACCACTCAAATTTTTCAATGATGTCAACAACTTGAGTGGTGTCCTTAAGGTATGTGTGAGTTTTTTGCACAAATGGTTGAAGGAATCTGTCTACATATTGGGACAGGTTCGAGGTGATTGAGCCTATCCCTGACACAATGGGACGCCCAGGGGGATTGATCAGGCACTTATGTGTCTTCGGGAGACAGTAAAAAATCGGCAAACGGTCTAGGGTCCCTATTATAAATTGATGTTCCTTCTCATTGAGGATACCATCTTCCACTGCCTCCTTACAAAGTAACTGTAATTGTTGACTAAATTCCTGAGTGGGATCGTGTTTTAGTTTTTGGTATGTGCTAGAATCATTTAACTGTTTTTTACATTCTCGTATGTAATCTGTAGTATTGAGAATGACAACTGCACCCCCTTTGTCGGCGGGGCAGATTGTAACTGTGTCTAATGATTGTAATTCTTTCAAAGCTACTCTTTCTTTCTGAGAAATATTATCCTTCGGGTATTTAGTCTTTTGTATTTTTCTCAAATCATTTTCTACTAATTTTTTAAAAGTGGTAACATCGGGGCCCATAAGGTGTTTAGGATAGAACCATGATTTAGGTCTACACTCGGTATGTATATACTCTGTCTCAGTCGTTAATCGTTGTAGTGGTGTTTTTAGAAAATGTTTTTTTAAACAAATGTTACGAATGTATTTTTCCAAACCAATATAGGTCTGGAACTTGTCCAGTGTGTGGGATGGGGCATATTTCAATCCCTTGTTCAAAAGAGTTTCTTGTGCCGAAGTTAATGTATGGTTACTCAGATTTATAATGGGTGTATTCCCTGATGGGGTTTGACTATTTTTTGTGGAGGTAGAATGGCATGGTCTAGCTCTATATCTTCTACGTAACCTCTTTTTTTGTTTGGGGTCCCTAGTGTTTGTTGTGTGGGAGGGGCTTGATGCACTTCTGCTGATACTGTATGAGTCTTTAATGGAACTTTGATTGGTTGAGTTTCCCTGTGTGTTATTTGATGTTTTTGTTGATACCTGTTTTGATATGATTGGTGTTTGTAATAATTTGGACGGAAATTGTAAGGACTGTTTGTGTGATTTGTATATGGTCTGTAGTTGTTTCCCTGAGGGGGATTCCTGTAATATGATTCTTCCCTTGTATGGTGTGGTTTCTTGTAATGTGGGTTTGCCTCTAAAAAATCACCACTCTCCAAGAGAGGAGCGTAGTGGTTCCTCACAGGCACGTTATATTGATCATTATATGTGGTAGCATTTTGTTTTTGAGTCTGCCAATGTAATTTCTTATTTTTTCTATTCATTATTTCCATCTCTAATTTGTCTAATTTTTTGCAAATATATTCCTGTTGTTTGAAATACTCTGCGTTCTGCTCGAACTTGTCTATTTCAATTTTTAACTGGCTTATTTGTAAGTCACAGTTGTTTAAAAGTTCGTGTCTTCGTTCTATGACAAGTTGGACCAGACCTCTAGAGTATTCCTTTAGGGTTTTATTCCATTTATTGTTAAAAGTCTCTCCTTCAAGGTCACCTGCGGGAGTTTTTGATAAAGTAAGTCCTTTAGGAACAATGCCTAATTCTAACAAATGAGACAAACTTTTAATCTCCCATTGGTTCCTTAAACGCTTGGACATGGTCAACTCCAATTTTTTGAACATCTGGATTAATGCTAAATCATTTTGTTCACTTGGTGATTCAAATTGTGAATTATTAAAATTATATCTATCAATGGATTCTTTTTTGCTCTCTAGGTGTGTCCATATATTCATACTGAGAATTATGATTGGAGCACGTTCACTATTTTGGTATATAAAATCAGAAGAAAAGGAAAAAAGGGGTGCAAGTGCAGCTCACAATTAATGTGTAGGCACTGCCTGAGGTCAACAGGGCATGCAACTATACCACAGCTGCAAAAAATAACAAAATATGTATAGAAAAATATTGCCCGGACCTTCCAAGGTAGTGTGATTTGATTGAATAAACAATAGATAACTGGGTCGTACTCCAATAATAATTCAATGGTTATTTATTTAAAATGTATAGTGCATTACTCCTCACAGGGCCCTTGTGAGAAAAAACACATATAATAGATATACAAAATTAGATATACAGGATTAGACGATCTTGAAATGTAAAAATATTATAAAAATATATCACTGGCATATAAAATAGCTCTATATAGACAAATTCATATAACGTCTTTAGGATATTGTAAAGGTATGGTATAAATGTCCTTTTATGTGGCAATTATAAATCAAAGTGGATACTCTGTTACCGGTCCTGAATGATGTGGCTCTGTCAGCTCCCGTGCCCAGATAGCGGTCAGCGATCTTAGATAGTGCTGTGGCTTTAACTCTCAAGGTCCAGGTGTTATGCGGTAGTGGTCGTCCCAGGCTGGTGGCACTGGCAGGCGCCGATGGTGAATTCGCCGGGAGGCCGTGCGCTAGCAAGCGCCGATGGAAGATTTGTCAGGAGACCAAGCGCTGGCAGGCGCTGATGGTATCGATCTCCTCACCGCTGGACTTGGAAGCCGGAGACTACACGCTGGGTAGATGGAGCTTGCCTCGTGTAGATGGCGTGTGACGTCAACTTGAGCCGGAGCTGACCAGGTAAAATCAGGACCGGACACTAGTCAAGATCGACTAATGCGTAGGAGATCCACAATGTGATGTATTTGCTCCGTGAGCTAGAGCTTAAGTTCATGGGGAGCATAAATGCCAGTGAGCAAGATTAGTGCATAAGACTAGACGCGTTTCAGGGTTCTCAAATACGACCCTTTCCTCAGTAGTCATGATGGTTAAAAACAATGCTTGTCAATTTATAGGAGTACGAATCCCATGATTCAACAGTATTCTAAGTGATAACAAAAACATGAAATGGATAATCAAAAAGAATTACCTAGAGAGCAAAAGTATATGTGAATACCGTCAGAAGACGGGAAATGGACATATTGGATTACGTGTATGGGTGAAACTGACTAAACTATTTGTAGAATTGCAATTGAATGTCTTTCCCACAATTGCAATGAAAGTAAACATTATTAATAGAATGGAAATGTAAATAAAATATAAAAATAAAAATAAAAGTGAGGGTAAAATTAAAAATAAAAATGAGAATAAAAATAAAATAAAAATATAAAGATAAAAAATAAAAAAGAAATTAGATAAAATTGAATGAAAACTAAAAGATAAATAAATGAATCAATGATAATAAAATGAATATAAATGGAAATAAAAAATAATAAAAAATAATACTAAAAAAATAATAATAAAAAATAAATAAAAATATAAGTGCGAAATAAAAAGAAAATGTGATGAAGTGAAAATTAAAATGTATAGGTAAGATGTCATTGTAGAGGATGGAGTCAGTCCATGGGGCACCCCCCCAAAAACACTACAGGGGTGATCCCATGGGCCAAGTGCATCCCCTACAGAAATCCAAATAGTTCAAAACTGGAGTTGAGTCCCCCTGGTTCTAAAGTAGCAAATTCAAAGATCTTCTTACTTTCAGCCTTGGACATCTTAAGCAGATAACTGCCACCACGCCAATCTTGTTTGACTAGTTGGAAACCAGTGAAGGAGAGAGAAGACATATCGCTGTTATGGATGGTAGAAAAGTGAGCTGATAACGGATGTTTTAAGTTTTTATTTTTGATGTTATTGAGGTGTTCAGCTATCCTCATCTTAAGGGCCCTTTTGGTACGACCCACATACTGCTTTTTACAGCCGCATTCGATTATATATAGTACACCTTTTGAATTACAGGTAATTAGCTCTTCTATTTTCCATTTGAACGTGTTAATTTTAGAACAAATCTCTAGAACTTTTTTAGGGCCCTTAATTTTTATACAATTAGCACATGTTCCACACCTTACAAATCCCTTTGTGTTTAACCAGGTAGTGTTCTGTTTCCTTGGGGGAGCTTTTATGGATGGTGCAACGGTAAGGCCCAAATTTGGGGCCCGAGTATATACTATCGGGGGACGTGATGGTAAGAGTGCCCCCACCTCACGGTCTTGTTGTAACAAATGCCAGTGTTTCCGTATTATTTTTTCTACTTTTTTATAGGAATTGTTAAAGGGAATTACCAATTTTCCTCCAAAATCGGCTTCTTTTTTTTCCCTAGTGTTTTCAAAAAAAGTGGTTCTGTCTAATAGTTTAATATTTTCAAGAGATTGTTCCAGGAGCTGATCGGGATAGTGTTTCTCCTTAAATTGATTTGTAAGGAGGTTGGCCTCGACCAAAAATTGGTCATCTGAGGTACAATTTCTTTTTAACCTTCGATATTGTCCCTTTGGGACGTTCATTAGCCACCTAGGTAGGTGGCAACTCGAAAACCCTATATAGCTATTTTTAGCCGTTGGTTTATAATAAGTCTTGCAAGTAAGACCATCCCGATCAGCGCTGATAACAATATCCAAAAAATTGATGGATTCCCTGCTAATTGTGGATGTGAAGTGTAAATTATAATCTTGTGTGTTTAAACCTAAGATGAAGTGCTCTAAACTAATCTTGTCACCCTCCCAAATTAAAATAATATCATCAATGTACCGCTTCCAGAGCACCAGGCCTGCGCCAAGATGGGGTATGATGTTACTTTCCTCCCAAGCTGCCATAAAGAGATTGGCATAACTTGGCGCAAACCTGGTGCCCATAGCGGTACCAATTAATTGTAAATAATAATCCCCTTCAAAATAAAAATAATTATGTGTCAAAATAAATCGGATGGCTGAAGTGATAAAATTAATCTGTGATGATTTAATGTGCCCATGTTTCAAAAAGTGTTCGACTGCTGCTATTCCTAAGTCATGTCGAATAATCGTATAAAGTGAAGAAACGTCCAAAGTGGCTAATATGTATTTATTGGACCACTCAAATTTTTCAATGATGTCAACAACTTGAGTGGTGTCCTTAAGGTATGTGTGAGTTTTTTGCACAAATGGTTGAAGGAATCTGTCTACATATTGGGACAGGTTCGAGGTGATTGAGCCTATCCCTGACACAATGGGACGCCCAGGGGGATTGATCAGGCACTTATGTGTCTTCGGGAGACAGTAAAAAATCGGCAAACGGTCTAGGGTCCCTATTATAAATTGATGTTCCTTCTCATTGAGGATACCATCTTCCACTGCCTCCTTACAAAGTAACTGTAATTGTTGACTAAATTCCTGAGTGGGATCGTGTTTTAGTTTTTGGTATGTGCTAGAATCATTTAACTGTTTTTTACATTCTCGTATGTAATCTGTAGTATTGAGAATGACAACTGCACCCCCTTTGTCGGCGGGGCAGATTGTAACTGTGTCTAATGATTGTAATTCTTTCAAAGCTACTCTTTCTTTCTGAGAAATATTATCCTTCGGGTATTTAGTCTTTTGTATTTTTCTCAAATCATTTTCTACTAATTTTTTAAAAGTGGTAACATCGGGGCCCATAAGGTGTTTAGGATAGAACCATGATTTAGGTCTACACTCGGTATGTATATACTCTGTCTCAGTCGTTAATCGTTGTAGTGGTGTTTTTAGAAAATGTTTTTTTAAACAAATGTTACGAATGTATTTTTCCAAACCAATATAGGTCTGGAACTTGTCCAGTGTGTGGGATGGGGCATATTTCAATCCCTTGTTCAAAAGAGTTTCTTGTGCCGAAGTTAATGTATGGTTACTCAGATTTATAATGGGTGTATTCCCTGATGGGGTTTGACTATTTTTTGTGGAGGTAGAATGGCATGGTCTAGCTCTATATCTTCTACGTAACCTCTTTTTTTGTTTGGGGTCCCTAGTGTTTGTTGTGTGGGAGGGGCTTGATGCACTTCTGCTGATACTGTATGAGTCTTTAATGGAACTTTGATTGGTTGAGTTTCCCTGTGTGTTATTTGATGTTTTTGTTGATACCTGTTTTGATATGATTGGTGTTTGTAATAATTTGGACGGAAATTGTAAGGACTGTTTGTGTGATTTGTATATGGTCTGTAGTTGTTTCCCTGAGGGGGATTCCTGTAATATGATTCTTCCCTTGTATGGTGTGGTTTCTTGTAATGTGGGTTTGCCTCTAAAAAATCACCACTCTCCAAGAGAGGAGCGTAGTGGTTCCTCACAGGCACGTTATATTGATCATTATATGTGGTAGCATTTTGTTTTTGAGTCTGCCAATGTAATTTCTTATTTTTTCTATTCATTATTTCCATCTCTAATTTGTCTAATTTTTTGCAAATATATTCCTGTTGTTTGAAATACTCTGCGTTCTGCTCGAACTTGTCTATTTCAATTTTTAACTGGCTTATTTGTAAGTCACAGTTGTTTAAAAGTTCGTGTCTTCGTTCTATGACAAGTTGGACCAGACCTCTAGAGTATTCCTTTAGGGTTTTATTCCATTTATTGTTAAAAGTCTCTCCTTCAAGGTCACCTGCGGGAGTTTTTGATAAAGTAAGTCCTTTAGGAACAATGCCTAATTCTAACAAATGAGACAAACTTTTAATCTCCCATTGGTTCCTTAAACGCTTGGACATGGTCAACTCCAATTTTTTGAACATCTGGATTAATGCTAAATCATTTTGTTCACTTGGTGATTCAAATTGTGAATTATTAAAATTATATCTATCAATGGATTCTTTTTTGCTCTCTAGGTGTGTCCATATATTCATACTGAGAATTATGATTGGAGCACGTTCACTATTTTGGTATATAAAATCAGAAGAAAAGGAAAAAAGGGGTGCAAGTGCAGCTCACAATTAATGTGTAGGCACTGCCTGAGGTCAACAGGGCATGCAACTATACCACAGCTGCAAAAAATAACAAAATATGTATAGAAAAATATTGCCCGGACCTTCCAAGGTAGTGTGATTTGATTGAATAAACAATAGATAACTGGGTCGTACTCCAATAATAATTCAATGGTTATTTATTTAAAATGTATAGTGCATTACTCCTCACAGGGCCCTTGTGAGAAAAAACACATATAATAGATATACAAAATTAGATATACAGGATTAGACGATCTTGAAATGTAAAAATATTATAAAAATATATCACTGGCATATAAAATAGCTCTATATAGACAAATTCATATAACGTCTTTAGGATATTGTAAAGGTATGGTATAAATGTCCTTTTATGTGGCAATTATAAATCAAAGTGGATACTCTGTTACCGGTCCTGAATGATGTGGCTCTGTCAGCTCCCGTGCCCAGATAGCGGTCAGCGATCTTAGATAGTGCTGTGGCTTTAACTCTCAAGGTCCAGGTGTTATGCGGTAGTGGTCGTCCCAGGCTGGTGGCACTGGCAGGCGCCGATGGTGAATTCGCCGGGAGGCCGTGCGCTAGCAAGCGCCGATGGAAGATTTGTCAGGAGACCAAGCGCTGGCAGGCGCTGATGGTATCGATCTCCTCACCGCTGGACTTGGAAGCCGGAGACTACACGCTGGGTAGATGGAGCTTGCCTCGTGTAGATGGCGTGTGACGTCAACTTGAGCCGGAGCTGACCAGGTAAAATCAGGACCGGACACTAGTCAAGATCGACTAATGCGTAGGAGATCCACAATGTGATGTATTTGCTCCGTGAGCTAGAGCTTAAGTTCATGGGGAGCATAAATGCCAGTGAGCAAGATTAGTGCATAAGACTAGACGCGTTTCAGGGTTCTCAAATACGACCCTTTCCTCAGTAGTCATGATGGTTAAAAACAATGCTTGTCAATTTATAGGAGTACGAATCCCATGATTCAACAGTATTCTAAGTGATAACAAAAACATGAAATGGATAATCAAAAAGAATTACCTAGAGAGCAAAAGTATATGTGAATACCGTCAGAAGACGGGAAATGGACATATTGGATTACGTGTATGGGTGAAACTGACTAAACTATTTGTAGAATTGCAATTGAATGTCTTTCCCACAATTGCAATGAAAGTAAACATTATTAATAGAATGGAAATGTAAATAAAATATAAAAATAAAAATAAAAGTGAGGGTAAAATTAAAAATAAAAATGAGAATAAAAATAAAATAAAAATATAAAGATAAAAAATAAAAAAGAAATTAGATAAAATTGAATGAAAACTAAAAGATAAATAAATGAATCAATGATAATAAAATGAATATAAATGGAAATAAAAAATAATAAAAAATAATAATAAAAAAATAATAATAAAAAATAAATAAAAATATAAGTGCGAAATAAAAAGAAAATGTGATGAAGTGAAAATTTGATGAAGTGAAAATTAAAAAATCTTACCTATACATTTTAATTTTCACTTCATCACATTTTCTTTTTATTTCGCACTTATATTTTTATTTATTTTTTATTATTATTTTTTTATTATTATTTTTTATTATTTTTTATTTCCATTTATATTCATTTTATTATCATTGATTCATTTATTTATCTTTTAGTTTTCATTCAATTTTATCTAATTTCTTTTTTATTTTTTATCTTTATATTTTTATTTTATTTTTATTCTCATTTTTATTTTTAATTTTACCCTCACTTTTATTTTTATTTTTATATTTTATTTACATTTCCATTCTATTAATAATGTTTACTTTCATTGCAATTGTGGGAAAGACATTCAATTGCAATTCTACAAATAGTTTAGTCAGTTTCACCCATACACGTAATCCAATATGTCCATTTCCCGTCTTCTGACGGTATTCACATATACTTTTGCTCTCTAGGTAATTCTTTTTGATTATCCATTTCATGTTTTTGTTATCACTTAGAATACTGTTGAATCATGGGATTCGTACTCCTATAAATTGACAAGCATTGTTTTTAACCATCATGACTACTGAGGAAAGGGTCGTATTTGAGAACCCTGAAACGCGTCTAGTCTTATGCACTAATCTTGCTCACTGGCATTTATGCTCCCCATGAACTTAAGCTCTAGCTCACGGAGCAAATACATCACATTGTGGATCTCCTACGCATTAGTCGATCTTGACTAGTGTCCGGTCCTGATTTTACCTGGTCAGCTCCGGCTCAAGTTGACGTCACACGCCATCTACACGAGGCAAGCTCCATCTACCCAGCGTGTAGTCTCCGGCTTCCAAGTCCAGCGGTGAGGAGATCGATACCATCAGCGCCTGCCAGCGCTTGGTCTCCTGACAAATCTTCCATCGGCGCTTGCTAGCGCACGGCCTCCCGGCGAATTCACCATCGGCGCCTGCCAGTGCCACCAGCCTGGGACGACCACTACCGCATAACACCTGGACCTTGAGAGTTAAAGCCACAGCACTATCTAAGATCGCTGACCGCTATCTGGGCACGGGAGCTGACAGAGCCACATCATTCAGGACCGGTAACAGAGTATCCACTTTGATTTATAATTGCCACATAAAAGGACATTTATACCATACCTTTACAATATCCTAAAGACGTTATATGAATTTGTCTATATAGAGCTATTTTATATGCCAGTGATATATTTTTATAATATTTTTACATTTCAAGATCGTCTAATCTTGTATATCTAATTTTGTATATCTTTTATATGTGTTTTTTCTCACAAGGGCCCTGTGAGGAGTAATGCACTATACATTTTAAATAAATAACCATTGAATTATTATTGGAGTACGACCCAGTTATCTATTGTTTATTCAATCAAATCACACTACCTTGGAAGGTCCGGGCAATATTTTTCTATACAGATTTGTAAATGACTTCTATTTAAAAATCTTAATCCTTCCAGTACTTATCAGCTGCTGTATGTTCCAGAGGAAGTTCCTTTCTTTTTGAATTTCCTTTCTGTCTGAGCACAGTGTTCTCTGCTGACACATCTGTCCATTTTAGAAACTGTCCAGAGTAGAAGCAAATCCCCATAGCAAACCTCTCCTGCTCTGGACAGTTCCTAAAATGGACAGAGGTGTCAGCAGAGAGCACGGTGGTCAGACAGAAAGGAATTTAAAAAAGAAAATAACTTCCTCTGTAGCACATCCCTAATGATAAGGATTTATGTCCTTTGTGTTTCCCTGAAAACAAAATAGAGAGGGCCTAAAAAGAAGGATGACATAATAAGGCTAGAAATCCACTCAGCCACAAATGCACAGAAAAATGCCCATTCTGCCGCACAGCGTTTTTTCATTGAAAATAATGTATTTTAATTATGTGTTTTACGAAGTGTGTTTGATTTTTACTACTTTTAAACTTTTCTCTTTATTTTAGACATTATTTAGGTATTACTACTACTCCCAGCATGGAACAGACTGTTACATGCTGGGAGCTGTAGTACCTGCACTAACAGACAGATTGCAATGGGCTTCACTCCTGACCCCCGTTGGGATCGTCCTTTATAATCCAGAGAAGTGGGCTGCCGGCTGCAGTTCTCCGCTCACCTGCCTGGCACCTACAGACTCTTCACATCACAGATACATATTTGGTGCTGAGAGATGTGATTGGCCAATGGAAGTTCAACATGGCACCTGAGGGCAAAGAACTCTTTGGGGATCTGAAAAAAACGAAATCTTGATCCAGCACTGAAAAAATGTCCACGCTTATTGGAATCCTTTAAAACAAAATGTAATGGATACAACAAACCACCGTGCTACACACACCTAAGCTAGAATGGAGGCATTTGCACTCCTGATCCCCCTGAGTGAACCCGTTGGGCAGAAGTTGCTGCTGGAGGGACAGAGGAGAGGAGGAGGCAGGGCAGCTGAGTTTAAAGGGGTACTCCACTGGAAAACATTTTTTTTTAATCAACTGGTGCCAGAAAGTTAAACAGATTTATAAATGACTTCTATTTGAAAATATTAATCCTTCCAGTACTTATAAGCTACTGTATAATACAGAGGAAGTTATTTTCTTTTTTTCATTTCCTTCCTGCCTGACCACAGTGCTCTCTGCTGACACCTACAGACGCTAATAAGTACTGGAAGGATTAAGATTTTTAAATAGAAGTAATTTACAAATCTTTTTAACTTTATGACACCAGTTGATAAAAAATAAATAAAAATGTTTTCCAGTGGAGTACCCCTTGAAAGAAACTCTGGAGGGGTGAGAGGGGCTCAGCACCAAACTAGAACTCATATGCAAAAAGGTGTATAATTACCTTTAATTTGTACATGTGAGATATAGGCTCATTATTGGGTTCCTATTATTGCACTATTATCACAGTATTGAGGCCCCTGCATTGGACTGTTGCTATTGACTTTCAATGACTTTTCACTATTCCGGTTTAAATGCTTCTATAGATTCTCTGCTATAACTTAATTGCTGCTACAAATCATTTGTTGCCATAAAGTGTTGAGGTTCTTGCCTTTAGTAGTCAATTGTTACTATCGGTTTTGTGAGCTATTAGGGTTCTTCTCTATTATAATCTAACCGCTGCTATTGTACTAAGGTTTTTTTGTTAGTGGGAAACAAATGCTGCTATCGATTTTGCAGGCTACTCATGTTTTCTACTACTATGTACCAATTGCTGCTATTATATTAAGGTCTTTTGCTATTGTAAAGTAACTGCTGCTATTGATCCTTTTAGCTACTATGGTTTACAACTATTACAAAAGAATTGTGGTTACTGGGTTAAGATCTACTGCAATTGTAACTATTTCCATCCTGTAACATATTATTATATATTATCCTGCTATTATTAATAGCTGGTATTGTACTAAGGTTTCCTGTTTTTGTGAGGGCCTTCTGTGAATATACATTAAGCACTGCTAAGGATATCATAAAGTTCTGTGATCATATTCTAATGGCTGTTACGTGCATTGCAAATTAGTATTGTATCCTGGGTGGTGGCTGTATAGTACAGAGAGTATTTGGGGACTCCTGTTATTGTAATGGGGGGTAGTAGAGGTGTAGGATCAAGGGAGTTGAGGTAGGAAAAGGCAGCAGGACAAAGGTTGGAAGGGAAAATGTCCGTCCAAAAGAGAAATTGGAGGGAACTCCGGTGGAAAATAAATTTTTTCTGCTGGCAAAAAGTTAAACAGATTTGTAAATACATTTTATTTAAAGGGTACCTCTCATCAAAAAAAACTTTTGATATATTATAGATTAATGTATGCAGAATAACTTTACGATTGCATGTTATTAAAAAATATGCTTCTTTCTATTTAATTTTCCACTTTGAAGAAATGACCACTAGGGGTCTCCCTACCAGTCCTGGCAGCAAGCATTTCAGACTCATGCTGGAGTCCTAAACACTACGAGCTGCCAGTCTGCTTTGTTCACAAAGGAGAACACTCAGAGCTGCCAGCCTGCTTTGTTCACAGCCTGTTTGGCTGTGAACAAAGCAGGCTGGCAGCTCTGAGTGTTTAGGACTCCAGCATGAGTCAGAAATGCTTGCTGACAGGACTGATCGGGAAAGATGCAATAGAAAGAAGCATATTTTTCATTAACATGCTATTGGAAAGTTATTCAACATTCATTATTCTAAAATATATCAAAAGTTTATTTGATGAGAGGTACCCTTTAAAAATATAAATCTTTCCAGTACTTATCAGCTGCTGTATACTCCAGAGGAAGTTGTATAGTTCTTTTCTGTCTGACCACAGTGCTCTCTGCTGACACCTCTGTCCATGTCAGGAACTGTCCATAGCAGTAGAGGTTTGTTATGGGGGTTTGCTCTGGACAGTTCCTGACATGAACAGAGGTGTCAGCATAGAGCACTGTGGTCAGACTGAAAAGAACTATACAACTTACAAAAATTGTTTTTATGGTATAAATGTAATCAGCCCAAAAAAAGTATGTACATTTGCTATTGCCATAATCATCGACCTGCAGAGTAAGGGTGACATGCCATTTATACCGCACGAAGAACAATGTTAAAAAAAAAATGTTTCCAAGACAGCCACAGAATTGGTTTTGTTTACTACTACCACCACATCAGTGTCACATGTACCCCAGAATGGTACCAATGAAAATGTCAACTTGCCTCCCAAAAATATTTTGGCACCCAAAAACTTCTGAAACGTACAATACCAACAACATAGCCTAACAAAAAGGAGGCCACAAAATCCACACTGTACTCCTTCATGTCTGAGGCCAGTGTGGGAGTCACATAGCACAGAAGGACCACATATGGGATATTTCTAAATATGTCACAATTACAGGAATATGTATTGAAAGAATTACATTTTTAAATTCCGCCTCCACTTTGCTTTCATTTCTGTGAAATGCCTAAATGTCATTCAGAATACTTTGAGGGGTGTAGTTTTTAAAATAGGGTAATTTATGGAGTTAAATAACCTACAGGCCCCTCAAATCCACTTCAAACTGAACTGGTCCCTAAAATTTCAGATTTAAAACTTTTCCTGAAAACATGGAAAATTGCTGCTAAATTTATGAACCTTCTAACATCCTTTAAAAGTAAAAGTATGTTTAACAAATGATGCCAACATAAAGGAGACATATTGTAGATGTGAATTAACAATTGATTTATTTGGCATGATTATTTCTCGCACAAGCAGAAAATGTTAAATCTACAAAAATGAAAATGTTTAAATTTTTCCCAAATTTTGTAGTTTAAAAAAAAAAAAAAAACTACAGGATGTATCAACCAAAATTTACCACTAATATAAGGATCAAATTCTTAATCACCGAAATTTCTTCTTTCATTGAGTCACGAGGCACACTGGGGTTAATCTTTTTCCTTTTCTCCTACTGGACAGAAGAATGAACCATTAATCACAATTAATTAAGCAAACACCTGGATAGACCAGCCCCCTTTAGGGCATAGATACCCCCAAAGAACAGAGAAACAACGTGTGGTAAGCAGCAATACTAATTTTACTAGGGACTTATGGAAAGAAGACATTTCGGAGAGTAAATTTAATGCTTCTAATTCTTCCCTCGGCAGCAAACAAAGGGATATACAAAGCAATGAAAATAAAGGGAGGTATAAAGTTGTTGCAACTCCCAACACTTTTCTGCCAAAGGATGCCTCTCTGTTGGGTACAATATCCAGCTTGCAATGCTTGATAAAGGTGTCTGCGATGCCCAAGTCGCTGCTCTGCAAATTTGACCGGTAAAACTTGAGCGAGGTTAACCCATGAAGTAGAAACTGTTCTAGTGAAATGAGCTCAAACTTCCACCGCACATTGTTAACCTAGGATGAAGAAGGCAAGAGTTGTCGTGAAAGTGGAGAAAATGTGAAAGAAGAGTGAAAAAAAGTCAGAGGGAAAAACTATTTGGGTTTGGCACCAACTAACATCGGGTTGCGGCATTTGTTGCCATGCAGCGAATAAGGCAGGTTTCCTTTCTGCTTCTGCTTGGCAGTGTTTTGGAAAATTACCCTTACAGTTCCAGAATCCACTTCTGGCTTTAGCTTAAAAACTGTAGTGGAAGTTTTCCAAAAAGTGGAATAATAATCATACCAAATAAATTAATAATTAACTCACATCTACAATATGTCTCCTTTATGTAGGCATCATTTGTTAAACATCCTTTTACTTTTTAAAGGAGATCTGCAGCCATAGACACTTATATATGTGTTTGATCGCAGGGGGTCCAAACGCTGGGGACCTGGCTCTCGTGTGCAGGAAGCGTGTTGGCCTACATGCCCCCTCTATGTATCTCTATGGGAGAGACGGAGATGCAGAGTTCGTGCATCCCCACCTCTCCCATAGAGCTGTATGGAGGGGGCGTGTCTGCCGACCTCAAATAAAGTTCAAAATCTGAACTTTTTAGGGACCAGTTCAGTTTCACATGGATTTGAAAGGCCTGTAGGTTAGATAACTCCATAAATTACTCCATAAAAAAAAATGCATCCCTCTCTCTAACCAGGAAAACTTTAACCCTTCTGGATTATTATCATGGCAATCGGCCCATGTGGAAAAAGTTCCAAGTGGAAAAATGCACTGCTATTATAGGTTTTACTATTTTGGATAGAAAGCATTCAGAAAACAATAATTCTTTGTATGTTTTTGTAATTTCTCTGGTGATGTCATTGGGCTCATGCCAAAGTCCTGAGCAGCTCCAGCTTAAAAGTAACGGGGCAAGGAGTCAATGGCTGCTTCATCATAGCCTTCAATTGCATGGTGTTCTAAGGATGCACCTACACTTATTTCCCATGGGATATGGGGAAATTGTCCTTTATTCCACTAAGTCAACGATCACCAGGCTGGGTAGACTGTGGCAACCAAGGCAAATGCCTGTCCGTGGCCCCGGTCCTGGGGACACCATACAGTTAAAAAGTGCAGAAGGGGGGAGTAGACTCTCTTGTGTATGTCCCTGGAAAGGTATGTGATAAGGGGAATCCTTGTTGCTGAAGTATATTGCTATTTTCCAGAAGTCAGAACTATTAGAAGTCAAGGACTTCACCCCAAAACCCAACCCCCGCATCAGATATTTAGTTTTTTTTATGACTTATCCTATCAAGATCCCATCACTGTTGTCTTAATAAGCCTGTATGGTTGTCTCTAAAGGTAATTGCCACATTTCATATGACAGCCTCATAGTGTGCTGACTGATGGAGTCATTGAATGTTACTATACGGCGGATATAAACCATTTCACTAATCTTTAACTTCCCAGGTGCAGAATGATTAAGGGTTTCATTCTTTATAAATGTGCATTTTCAGAATCATTCAGTTCGTTTTTCCTCTGGGATTGGAGCCAAGCTAGGTAAATTGTTATTTTAGTACTTCTTTATACTTTATTTTGTAAACCTTTACCTTATCTCTTACACTTTTATGCTGCAATAAATCTTTCATTCATCTTTGCAGTGGCTTGGTTTTGAGGTATTGATTTATTATGGTCATTGAGAACCATTCAGTGTTATAATACTCAAGAGCTGCAATGGGGGAGATTTATCAAAACCTGTGCGGAGAAAAAGTTGACCAGTTGCCCATAAAAACAAATCAGATCCAGTCTTGTATTTTTCAGAGACCTTTTTAACCCCTTCAAGACCAAGCCCATTTTATTTTAGCATTTTCATTTTTTTCCTCCTCGCCTTCTAAAAATCATAACTATCTTATATTTCCATGCACAGACCCATATGAGGGCTTGTTTTTTGTGTGACCAATTGTACTTTGCAATGATATCACTCATTTTACCATAAAATGTATGGTCCAACCAAAAAAATATTATTTATTTGGGAAAATTGAAAAGAAAACCGCAGTTTAGGGAATTTTGGATGGTTTAATTTTACGCTGTATACTTTTTGGTAAAAATGAAGTTTTTATTATTCTGTGGGTCAATACGATTAAAATGATACCCATGTTACATGCTTTTCTATTATTGTAATGCTTTTAAAAAATCTCAAACTTTTTTAACAAAATTAGTATGTTTAAAATTGCCCGACTTTATTGGTTCTTCCACTTATCCTTATATTTAACTTTTTAATTGCTTTTAATTATTTTTTGGGGGAATACAATGTGACAAAAAAAAAAGCTGCAATTTTGGACCCATTTTTTTTTTTGTTTATGTTCACGCCATTCACCGTACGGGATCTTTTACATTATATTTTGATAGTTCGGACATTTACGCATGGGGCGATACCAAATATGTTTTTTAATTAATTTTGTAAATAAAATAGGAAAAAGCATCCATTTACATTTTTATTGGGGAGTGCCTGTTTTAAATGTATGTGAACTTTTTTTTTTCACTATTTTTCTTTTACACTTTTATAGTCCCCATGGGGGACTATCTATAGCAATCACTAGATTGCAGATACTGAACTGATACTGATAGCAGGTAAGGAGAACTCCGGCCGCCATGTTGGATGATCGGATCCCTGCGGCAACGCTGTGGGTGATCTAATCATCCATTTAAATGTCTGCATTGCCGCAGATGCCATGATCTGTACTGATCACAGCACCTGAGGGGTTAATGGTGGACATCACCGCAATCACTGATGTCCACCATTATCGGTGGGTCCCTGGCTGCTGACAGCAGCCAGGACCTGCCATGCATGATGCGAGCATCGGTTCGGTGCTCGCGTCATGTACAGGATGTAAATGTATGTCCTGGTGTGTTAAGTACCAGCGCATCAGGACATACATTTATGTCCATTGTCCTTTAAGGGGTTAAAAATTAAAGAAGCAGGCTGATTGGTTGTTATCGGCAACTTGGCAACTTTTCCTCTGCACAGTTCTTGATAAATCTCCCCCAATATTCTGTTGGTGGAGCTCTATGTACATACATCAGATTATTTATCCTGTACTGGTACCGAGTTATTTTCTGTAGTTCCTTTATTTAACAACTTGGGGATGCAGGGCGTACACGTATGCCCCAGTTCCCTAGTCCTTAAGGACTTAGGGTGTACCTGTGTACCTATACGCCTTGAGTCGCCTTAAAGCGTTCTCACGAGCGGAGAGCGCTTCAAACCCCATGGGTCCCGTCTGCTATCAGCAACACAGACCCAGGGTTAATGCCGGGCACCACCGATCGAGCCGATGCCCGGCATTAACCCTTTAGACTCCGCTGTCAAAGTTCATTGTGGCGTCTAAAATTAAAGTAAAAGTGTGCCAGCTGCTCAGCAGAGCTGATCGGGACTATCTCGATGAAATCGCAATGTCCCGATCAGCTAAGAGGACAGTGGGAGGGTACTTTCCTCCATTCTCGCTGTCCAATCGGTTCTCTATTGCTCCAAGCCTGCGATGCAGGCTGGAGCAGCAGAGCACTGATAACACTGATCAATGCTATGCTATGGCATAGCATTGATAAGAATATGCAATCAGAAGACTGCATGGTCTAGCCCCCTATGGGGGCTAAAAAAAAAATTAAAAAGTGGGAATTTTTTTTTTTTTTATAAATGTGAATAAGCCCCTCCCCTAATAAAAGTTTGAATCCCCCCATTTCCCATTTTTAAAATATAATAAAAATAATCATATGTGGTACCACTGCGTGTGTAAATGTCCGAACTATTAAAATATAAGGGTAGCTAAACTGAACGGTCGATGGCGTACACGTAAAAAAAATACCAAAGTCTAAATTGTGCATTTTTGGTTACTTCATATACCATAGAAATATTAATAAAAAGTGATCAAAAAGTTCCATCAAAACAAAAATGGTACCAATAAAAACTGAGCCCTAATATAGCCCTGTATGAAGAAAAAAAAAAAAGGTATAAGGATCAGAATATGACAATTGAAAAAAAAAAAAAAAATTTTGGTGCATGTATTTATAATTTTAAGTAGTAAAATAAAACCTTCATAAATTAGGTATCCTTGTGACCGTATGGACCTACAGAATAATGTCATTTTTTAACGAAAAGTGCACTGCATAGAAACGGAAGCTCTAAAAAGTAGCATAATGGCGTTTTTTTTTTTTATTTCACCCCACAAACATTTTTGTTTCGCCGCATATTATGTTATAAAATAAGTGATGTCATTACAAAGTACAATTGGTGACGCAAAAAACAAGCCCTTATATGTGTTGAATCTGTTATGATTTTTAGAAGGGAAGGAGGAAAAAACAAAAGTGCAAAAACGAAAAAAAAATTTGAGTCCTTAAGGTGAAAATGGGTCCTTAAGGGGTTAAAAATATAAAAAAACATTACATAACAACAAACATTAACATAACAATAAAACAAACATATGGGACAACATGACAGTTTGGTGTAACATGGTGTCCCCCCCTATAATCTATAATCCAATACAGTGGTCCCTCAACAAACGATATTAATTGGTACCAGGAGGACCATTGTATGTTGAAACCATCATATGAGTACATATATCTATGGGAAAACTGGTATTTGGTTCCGGGACGACCATTGTATGTTGAGTGTGTATAGGTCCATACGATTAAAATGATACCCAACTTATATAGGTTTGATTTTGTTTTACTTCTGTTAAACAATTATAACTGTTTGCACTAAAATTAGTATGCTTAAAAATGTCATCTTCTGACCCCTATAACTTTTTATATTTTTCTGTATACGGGGATGTGTGAGGGCTGATATTTGGCGCTGTAGTCTGTGGTTTTTATTAGTACCATTTTTGTTTTGATCAGACTTTTTGATTGCTTTTTATAAAGTTCAGACATTTGCGCACGCAGCGTTACCACATATGTTTATTTTTATTATGTTTACATATTTTTTATCTGGAATTTAGGAAAAGGGGGTTGATTAAAACTTTTAATAAGGAAGGCATTAATGTGTTTTTTTTTTTTGTTTTTTTTTTTTTACACTTTATTAGTCCCCTTAGGGGACTTTTAGGAGGAATCATTAGATTGCATAGAACTGCATTGGTTTGTGTGCTCTGTGCTCATTTGGCTGACCAAAAAGAAAATATGGAGTCATTTCAGTACTTTATAAAAATTTATATTTTTAACATATCCTATTAAAAACATTAAACAGTACATTAAATACACAAGGGAAAAACTCCCACTGGGGAGACAGACAAGAAAGGGTGACACAACCTGCTCACACATATAACTAATCAAAGTTCTTGTTATATCAGGGATAACCAATACCTATATTCTCCATTAATATCAAGAGTGATAACACTTCGTCCAGGACGAAGGACCGTACCGCAACGTATGTTGGGGTGGCACCGCTCCTTCTCCACAAGTCTGTTAAGTGTTATCCTCTCTTTGGTATGTATAACCTTACCTAGTCCCCTCTCTTTTATTATCCATGTGAAGTGTTATCACTCTTGATATTAATGGAGAATATAGGTATTGGTTATCCCTAATAATAGTCCCTTTGATTAGTTATATGTGTGAGCAGGTTGTGTTGCCCTTTCTTGTCTGTCTCCCTAGTGGGAGTTTTTCCCTTGTGTTTTTAATGTACTGTTTAATGTTTTAATATAATATAATAAAAATATGAAATTTCATAATGTACTGAAATGACTCTACAGTTTCTTTGAGGTGTTCCATATATAGGAGTTCATATATGAAGCCTTCCCAGAGTTATAGCTTAGTATAATATCATTAGCATTTGCTTTTATATAATCTAGATGCATAACTCTGGACATTTTGCTTTGTGCTCATTTGGTTGAGCCTAGTCCAGCCAGGCTCAATCAAATGAAAAGCCACGGACCAGCATGGAAGCAGTGGTAAGCCCTCCGGCTACCTCCACAGTGGATCACCCCCCTGCACCACTGGACCACCAGGGAGTGTTTTAAGGTCCCTTAAGATGCCGCTGCCAGCTTTGACAGCGGCGATCTAAAGGGTTAATAGCCGGCCGTAGCAATCACCGCGTGTCGGCTATTAACCCCGGTCCCCAGCCACAGGAATCAGATGAGGGCCGGCCGGTTAAATGGCTATTCGGTGGCTGCTGAAGCTACGGATAGCTGTTTTAGTGATGGCTCCAACACACAGCAGCATCGTATGTTGATGCTGCCTTCAACATACGATGGGCTATGAGAGGCCATCGTATGTTGAAACTATAGTATGTCGGGGCCATCGTATGTCGGGGGACCACTGAATATACAAAATTCGTCCAGAAGCTAATTGACAAGTTAAGCCTTATTCTTTTTTTGTCCATCCTGCATTAAAGTGGTACTCCGGCAGAAAGTTAAACAGATTTTAAAATTACATCTATTAATAAATCTAAATCCTTCCAGTACTGCTGCTGTATAATACAAAGGAATTTATTTTCTGTCTGTCCACGGTGCTCTCTGCTGACACCTCTGTCCATGTCAGCAACTGTCCAGAGCAGGATAGGTTTGCTATGGGGAATTCTTCTTGCTCTGGACAGTTCCTGACATGGACAGAGGTGTCAGCAGAGAGCACTATGGACAGACAGAAAAGAAAGCCCAAAAGAAATTAACTTCCTCTGTATTATACAGAAGCTGATAAGTACTGGAAGAATTAGATTTGTCAATGACTTCTATTTAAAAATCTTGTTTAACTTTCTGGCACCAGTTAATTAAAAAAAAAATCTTTTCCACTGGAGTACCCCTTTAAGTTGCATACAGACAACTTTTTCGGTCAACATCAGGCTGTCTTTCAGCAAAATGTAAAAAAAAAAGAGATGGTGAAGTACAGAACAATGCAATGAAGGACCCATACACTTGACTAGGCTGGATGCAGTGTAATTGCGACTATCTTCAGCCCATTTCCTGAATGTATAGACTATCTGTGTGAGACTCGAGTCAAAAACACTACCAAAGCTATTTAAAAAAACTGAAGTTGAGCTCTTGACGGATGGGTTTGTTTCTATGGGCATCTAAAACAGTTTTTCTTTTAGAAAGGGCTTACTAATTCTGTTTAGACAAAGTAAATTTAGCCCAGCAACTCTAAAAATGAGGCTCATTTAGGGTACGTTCCCACACGGCGTATTTTGCTGCGTATTTGCTGCGTATTTTCCTACCCATTGACTTCAACAGAGAAAATAAAATGCGCAGCAGCAAATACGCAGCAAATACGCCATGTGGGAATGTACCCTTAATCTGTAAATTCTGTGGTCTAGCTTTAAATGTATGAGTTGGCTTACTTTATGCCAATATTTAGTACCAAAATTTTAGCACACAGAATTGTTTTAAAAGTTATGCCCCTCCCAGAATCTGGTGACTGTTGGTGACTTTTCAGTTTCAGACATATGATATGATACCTGGAAAGAATGAATGCACGACTTTAGTGCAAAACCAAATCTGGCAGCTACTAGGAGCCATAAACACAGATTCATAGATTCCTCTTTCAATAATATTAAGAATGTGCAAGAAATACCATCCCAAAAATGGGAATAGAACCATAGTAGCAAACATTGAGGTAGGCAATTTAGGTAAAAGGTAAACCAGAGAACCAAGCCGTGTACAGACTTCTTATACATCCGTACACTGCATGATCTGCTCTTAAACAAAAAAAAAAAAAAAGAAATTGTACAACATGCACACAAGTCATACAAGGCTGCAGGGTTCTTCCTTTTGTTTGGGCAGGGTTTGCCATTGCCTTCTTGTAGCCCATAGTCTAATAACTATAGTCAGTCCTCAGATGGGATGATAACAGTAGTTATAAGGTGGCTTAATGGAGTTAAGAGGTTGTGGTTACTAATGCAAAGGGTTCAGTAGTCTAAAATCAAGACAAACATTCCCAAGATTTGCCCAGTAGAATAAAAAAAAATAAAAAAAAGAACTATATTTAGTACCTTGTCATGTTATAAAAAAAAATATGTTCTGTGAGGCCACACTGCCATCTTTTCCAATCACACATCCATATTTCAGAGAGAGTAAACGCTTCACGGAGCTCTGCCTCCATCCAGAACACAAAGTTGGATTGAATAGAAAATATGATATTTCTATGGATAAGTTGATAGGTGCCAACAATCTTTGTGTTCTACTGTGACCAGTTGTGTTAACTCTGAAGCTGGCCCAGGTTGGAAATAGACTGTGGCTGTAATACACAATCATCACATAGTAGTCTCTCAACCATGTTACCATCTCTTCTGCATCCAGGACCTGGAAGACTTCATTTTTCTCTGTGCAGCCAGTCTTCCCCTGACACCTCCGGAATCACTGTTTTGGGCAGTTATCCTGATTGGGATTGAACAGAAGGGTTTTCTGTTACTCCTTGTTTAACTACTCCATTTGTGGGGTCTTGTCTATAAACCATCTGTTCCAGAATCTAAGCCAGTTGTGGATGGAATACTAAGAAGAACAGAAGACACTTGTCTTCTTTCACTTGACCATGAATTCAGCCATAAGACCAGCTGTTACATAATTTTTCTTTATAAAATTATAAAAAAAAAAAAAAAATATATATATATATATATATATATATATATATATTAATATTACTCCCAGTTAAAGGGAACTTGTCAAGTCAATTAAGCCCTTAAATGGGCACTGTCATTTTATATTATTATTATTTTTTGCATATGGTTCAGCAGGTAAAATAAATAAGATTTGTAATTTACTCTGTGTAAAAAAAATTATTTTTCTGTCACTTTCATGGCTGTATAAATCTGGCCACTAGGGGTCTTCCTTCTGGTCCAGACCACATTCCACCTGCTCAAAAGCACAGACAGCTGGACTGGCAGGAGACCAAACTCAGGAAGTGCGGTCTAGCCATAGGCAGTGAATAACACTTGCACTCTGCCTGTGTATGAAACAGGGAAAGCGAGTGCTATTCACTGCCTATGGCCAGACAGCACTTCCTGAGTTTAGTTAAGTAGGGCCACCACCTCTACAAAGAGTCCTGGTTGTTACAATTTTCTTCCATTAAAGAATCATATCGGCCACTGCGCTCTTGGGAACATGCATAGTAGCAGAAAATCTTTGTACCTTTCTCCAGATCTGTGCCTCCACACAATACATTCTCAAAGCTCTACAGGTAGTTCTGTCCCCCTCATGGCTTGATTTTTGCTCTGATATACATTGTCAGCTGTGAGACCTTATACAGACAGGGTGTTTCATTCCATATCACGTCCAATCATCTGAATTTACCACAGGTGACTCCAATCAATGTGATGATGAGTAAAAGAAATGGGAGTCCCCCAGAGCTAAATGTCAAGTGTCCTAGCAAAGGGTCTGAATACTCATGTCCATGTGAAATTATAGTTTTTCCTATTAACAAATTTGCAAAACTTCCTAAAATTTCTATTTTCACATTCCTATTATGAGGTATTAGGTCACAACAAAATGTCACAACAAAATGTAAAAATAAAGGTGCTTCAATAGGTAGTTTCCCCATCATCTACAGTAGGTGCTCAAGTAGGTTTATTCCCAGTATACAGGTATCCCAGTAGATGTTACCCGTGTAGATGAGACACATCACCAAAATAAAAAAAAAATAAAAGAAAAATACCTTGTCCCAGCGCTCTCACAGTAAAATGCATTTTCTCATTCCTTCTTTTTAGTAGCTGGTAGTTTCATGCCTGTAGCCACTAGAAGCTTTGAATGTTTTTCCTGGGAAAGCAGACACATGGAATGAGTGATCATACGCAAGTGCGTCCTGAGGGGAAAGACACTCCAGGCCTCTAGTGGTTGCAGGATAGAAGCTGCCTACGACCTAGAAGATAAGTGATTACGGTAGTATTTTAATTGTAAGCATATCCTTATGCACTTATAGTCAAAAGTGCTGCTCACCCATATAGTATTCCATAACCAGCAGCACAAGTGAGGTGTTTCTTCTCTGTGGAGCTAGCAGGACAGGTGGAATATTACTGAATAAATTCTGAGCCAAATATTTTGAAATAAAGTTTTTTTTAAATTGTTTTCTAATACAAAATCCAGTAATCCAGAGTGACAGTAAAACAGGCATGCGTATTGCAGTAGCGACTTACATATTAACACCAGATGAATTGTTACGAGTGTCTTCAGCAACAAGTGACTCGCTATCGAAGTACCAGGCAAATAAACAGACTCTAGAAATGGTGGACAGCTTAGTCCAAGTACTTAATGAAGGAGTCCTAGGGACTCCTAAAGACAGAAGCAGTGTCCTTAGGCTATCAAACAAGTAGATAAACAATCAAACAGAGAACGAACCAGACAAAAGCACAAACAGACACCGCACTGGTGTCCAAGTTAGTGAGGTAATATCCAGGATTGATATACTATGAAGATGGAATGTGTGCGGGGGTAAGGATGAAGGAAGGGGGGATTCCCAGCTGAACTCCTCAAGGAACCTTCAGAGCTCCTAATGATCCTGCTAAAGATTCTAGAGCGTACCACTGTGTGCTAACAAATGGACGCATTATAGTGATCCGGTCTACCTGGGTATAATAATGAGTGAGAAATAGTTTCCATTTAACAATGAATTTTTTCCCCATTCGTTCCTAATATAAAAGGACTTCCCATTTTTCTAAAGTGAACAGATGCTTTAAGGTCTCTTTCAATTGGGAGAGGGTGGGTAGCGTGGGAGACAACCATTCACGGAGAAGGCCTAATTTTGCTAGTATGAAAGCTGAGTGAGCAATCGGGGGGAGATGTGAATATGAGTAGGCACTCTGTAACCCAGAAACCATGATATGAAATAGCGTTTCATAGTGCGACAAGTCGCCCCTAAACGTTCTTATTTTATTAATATGGGTCGAGTCTTGGTGCCAGTAGTGTAGTACTCGTGGACACTGCCAGATGCTGTGGTAAAGGTTCGCCTTAGGAACACTACATTTTGGGCATTTATCTATTCTATGAGGGTTGCCAGGTGAAGGGGGTAAAGTAAATGTGTAAATTGCGTTATGTATTAGTTTCAACTGAGTCTCACGCCATCGCTCATTACCAACACGAGTCCTAAAATCAATCACCACACCCAGCCATGACCAACTTACATTATCAAAAGCCTTTTCGGCATCTAGTGTTAATAAGGCAGGACAATCAGGTTGGCTGGGGCGGTGATGGACCGCATCAAGGACTGTTAGCACCGTGCAGAGATTTAATACTGACAAGAGGTTCTTAATAAATCCAAAACAATTCTAAACAATAAATGGGAGCTCAACATAAAACATGTATTACCAAGCCGAGGATACTGTGTTGCACATAAACCCAATGTGCCAAAAGGATAACCAACAATAAATATAGGAAAACTAGTATTCCATCCTACTAGGCTAGGGATGAAGGTAAAAATATAAGAATGTAAAAGAGAATAAGAGGAATAAAAGAGAGTAAGAATGAAGTAAAGAGATGGTGTCCAATGAAAAAATAATATTTAATAGGTACATGCACAGTCTTCAGCAGGGCCCTTGCCTCAGACTGTCAATAAATAAAAATGCTATAAAATAAGCTAAAAGATTAATGCCAAAATATTTATACTGTATTTCTCATATAAGAATGTTTATGCAATACTAGGGGCTACCCCTTGGGACAGGTCAGGGAAAACAGGACATTCGGCAATTTAGGCAATTAAAGTGCTGCAGGTGCTGGAGTTAGTATAGTCTTTCCACAATTAAAAGTCACTTGGTATAGTCATTGTTTCATCTGCAAAGACAGCTGTGTGTCTGGATTGTAATAATATCAGTTGAAAGTATTTGGTGGCAGAATTTTTGCAGAGCTGGAGGCCCCCTTTTTGAGCCCACTTTACCCTGTCAGCACAGGGCTAGGTGTAAGCAGTCTCAAAGCTGGGGGTTTACTGTTGTATAATCGGATGCTCTGTTTAATAGCCTCAGAACCTCGCTACCACCGACGGCGCGGGGACCAATGTGCGGGGTTCTGAGCGCAATGATGTTGGACACAATAACACAGAGAGTTCACAATTTGTAATCCTTCGGAACCTCGCTAGTGCCCGGCGGCATGGGGACAAGTGCGTGGGGTTCCGAATGAGCTCTGATGTGGCACTATGTGCCTCTTACCGGCTTCTTCGCTGTAGCTAGCCAGCGGAGCGGGGGATGGTTCCTGATGAATTTTGGAATCCGTGCAGAAGATTCCTAGGTTCAAAGTCCTCCTTTGTGTCCACAAGTAGGGGTGAGGGTAAGAGTGTTCTCGGGCTAGACGCGTTTCAGGGAGCCTTGTCCCCTTTTTCAATAGCAGTGAGAACTGAAAGTCTTAGTAAGAATAACCGGGAAATTGAGGTGTTTTATAACATGTGAGGTGATTACATCATTAAGGTAATAGGTAAACCCTGGATGGGATTTCTGTGAGCTTGATAACATCTATGGGTATATTGTCATTGATCAAAACCTGGAAAATGTAGACAGCAGCAATGGATAAAAGTACTAAGACATAGAGAAAAGATACAGATGCAGATAGATAAATAAGTAGAAATGAATATAGAAGTAAGAGATAACAAATGAACATAGGGATAAAGGGATTTGAAAGTGTGAATTGTAATAAAAATATAAGATATTTACTAAAATCAGTGATTAGTATGTTGTGTGCAGTCTGTGAGGTGTTAAACTGCAAACAAAAAAATAAAAATAAAAAAAAATGTAAAAATAAAAAAAACGGATGGTAGAATGCTGTGTTAGATATTGATTTCTATATTTGCCACTCCAGATGTAGTTTTTAATATAAATATTGTGAGTGAAGAATATGGACCTGATGGTGGATAATACAGTGGTCCCTCGAGTTACGATGGCCCCGAAATACGTTTTTTTCGACATACGATGGCCTCTCAGAGGCCATCGTATGTTGAAGTAAGTATCGACATAGGAAACTTTTTGCGTATTTTAACACCATTGTTTTTTGGCAGGAATTATTACAATGTCAGTGTTAAAAATTCAAAATTTGCCTTTTTTCACAAATGCATCATTTGTGGGGCATATTTTTTGTACATCACTTCTGATATTGCAAGAAATGCACCCTATATTTTATTGAGCTGCTCGGCCCGTGTTTGGAAATACGGCTTAGGCCATATTTGGTTCCTTGGCCGCGTGGTAGGACCCTAAAGGAGAGAAGCCCCCTTTGGCTTTCAGGGCATCATTATACGAATAGTCCCCATTCATACTGCGTTTCTGCAGTATCGGTGTCCGTTGTCATGTCAAAAAAGGGATGCCGATGTATACTGTAGCAGCCAGAAATGACTGGAGCTGCTACAGTATACGTCAGCATCACTCTTTTTGACATGATGCTGACGGATACCTCTAGCACTGCGGAAACGCAGTATGAATGGGACGCAGTGTAGGGTCACATAGAGCGCATACGCAGCATATTTCACACCGCGGATGCCCCGGCAGTCACAAGGGCGAGATCACTGCTGTGGCTGGGTAGCTCAGTGTGTCTGCTCATGACTGCCGGCGGAAAATTCCGCCGCTATTAGTGGACACACAAAGCTACCCAGCCGCAGCAGAGAGCTCATTATTGTGACTGTTGGCCGGCATCCGCAGCATGTAATATGCTGCGGATGTGTGCTGTGTGATCCTACACATTATACATTTTTATTTTTTACTATATTTATTTAATAAATTTTTTTTTTATTTTTACACTTTTTGCACACTTTTTTTTATACTTCTTGTTTTTATACACTTTTATTCATTTGATTTATTTTTTCCCTTTTTTTTATGCTTTGGAATACTTAGTATTCCAAAGCATTGCAGATATATGCTGCCTGCTAGTCTTACACTAGCAGGCAGCATATGAGGACCTGCCTCTGGCACGTCCTCACAGGCAATAACCGGGGCAGACCTGGGGGTCCTTGTAAAGACCCCCGGCTGCCCAGGTAAGCAGCAGCACCCTCCCTCTGTCAAAACTCCTTACAGCTCGCGGTCGCTTCCGACCGCGGCTGTAAGGGTTAAACTCTCCCCCTACTGTTTTTTTCAGAATCGGATCTGCCAGAATTTGGGATGTGAGTGAAGAGAAAAAAATCCAAATTATGTGCGTTAGGGCCGTAAATGTTATATATATGAAGAGTGCCACTACGTGAGTCGAGCAGCAATGAATGCAGCCGATGATCAGAGTCATGATCGGAATGTAGGACTGTGTGCCGAAGATGTTTGCTGAGTAGAGTACTGACACCAGCTTTCCTTTCAATAGATGGTGAGCCCAGAACAGCGCCAACCCACAATTTTTCATACTCACATTTTGGCAGATGCGTCTCCTGTAACAGCCCTACATCATCTTTCAATTCACGTAAATGGCGTAACACCATCATACGTTTTTGTGGGGAGCGTAACCCTTTAACATTACATGAGATAACTCTCATAAAGAGAATAGTGTGAAAGATGCAATACCTCCCGGCAAAAAAAATTTAGAAAAGTTACAGGAGGACTAGGTGCATTTACCCAGTATATTAAAATAACATCAAACTAGATAGATGAAGAGAGTGCTAACCACTTGCATATCATGAGCCAAATATCACTCAAACATGAGAACAGTGTCCCTTACTAGAGTACAGGGATCAGGAGAGACCATGACACATGCCAATCAAAATAAACATATAGCAGACTATCACGGTCAAGTAGGTGGTTTCTGTGCAGCTCGATCACAGGCAATGGAGGAGAACGAATTGGAAGCATCTTGTGACTATCCTGTAGGAAGCCACTGGAAGGAAGGTGGGTTAGCTAGGAAGGAGGACTTGTTGCGTCTGCGTCATTTCTTTTCCGGACTGACAAAAGCAGGAGGCTGATATAGGGTCCATCAGAGCAGAGTCATCCTCAGAGGGGACAACAATGTCTCCAGGTAAGCGTAGTAGAGAGGCCGCTTCCGATGGTGTTTGAAATGTCCCTGTAGAACCATCTGGCAGGTAAACATGTAGAATTGCTGGATACTGTAAGCGGAACTTGACCCCTTGCTTAAATAGAGGTACAAATAGATCCAAATGCCCTTCTTTTCTTCATGACTTCCATCGAGAATAGGATCACTTTGTAGCCTCTGATCAATAAAAGCTCTCTGCGGGTTGTGAAGGTGCGCAATATTTCTTCTTTATCATTGTAATCCAGGTAGCGCATAATAACCTGCCGTGGGTGCAGATCAGATTGGGAGCGTTGGTCCACAGGTTGTTTGAGGGGGGCCTACTCTGTGGGCCCTCTCGACTCTCATCGGGTGCTTTAGACCTAGTGTCTCCGGGAGCTCAGATTCGCACAGTTGCTGGGATTTAATGGACTCTGGAAGCCCCACCAGATGCAGCTTATTGCGCCTGGATCTATTTTCCAGGTCTCGCAGCATAGCATTGTCTTTTAGCAAAAACATAAAGGCAGGCACGGATGCCGTGGTGGTGTCCTCCACAGACTGTACCCTATTTTCTAGGTCAGATACTTTTTGTGTGGTGTCCGTGACCTCCTTCTGGAGGGCTTGTAAGGTCTAAATTCTGGTTTCCTGCAAGCTTGGGAACTCTGCGACTATAATGGCCAGTTGTTTAAAGTCAACAGAGTCCACTGTATGCATAGAAATACCTCCCATGCCCGAGGGCTGGTTGTCAGTACATCATCCGGAGACAACTGGGTAAGTCAGAACATCTCCAGAGTAGTGGGGAGTGTAACCTCCATCTCCACAGGGGGTAGCGCTGGCATGGATGGTGCCTGCGGGGGGAGGGGAGCACCTTCTCCTTCTTGCTCCCTCACAGCAGTCGCCATCTTGGATACTGCAGTATCTATGGGAGCTTGCGAGGCCGTAGTTAACTGAGGAAATTTTTACCTGCGGGTCTTGTTCTTTTTGCAAGTTCAATGGCAAGCACAAATAAGCAAAACTAGGAGGTTATGATATTAACATCAATTAGTAGTTCACATGCAGAACCTCATTTGTTGTGTACTGCCTCATATGTACCTGTGGATATTTCTACATAGGGAAAACAATACGGCCCCTTTTCCATCGAGTGAGAGGGCATCTGAGATCCCTTAGAACAGGGATAGGAGCTCCACGTCTCATTTTCCATATGTAAGAGATCCACAACAATAACCCTGAGGCATAAAAATTCTTTGCTCTAGAAAGGATAGAAACTCCAGAGCATGGCAATACCAGACACCAAGAATTGCTAAGAAAGGAGACACGCTGGATCCTCCGAACAAATGCCACTGGCCCGCTCAGCTTAAATGACAAGTTTGAACTTAGTGCCCTTATTTAAATAACATCTTCTATAATCTAGTAGATAGAGGTAATATATAAGTAATTCCCTATGTACCTTATCAAGGATAGATTCGCAAGTAAGAGGTTTGGTTTTAAATGTGTTTTATGTACTGACTTCTTGTCTGTATATATACGGTTTTGCACGTCAGTTAAGGTGTCTACGGTTTGTTGATAGCTGTATCCATAACAACCCTTACCTGTTATAAAAAAAAAAACCTCTTCCCCCACGTCATCAAGCCTGGCCTGACGAAGCGCTCCGGCGCGCGATCGGTCAGTCTCCAGCTTGCTTACCCCCGCGTCTGATCCATCTGCTCCCTTGCATGTTACCCGATTGTATACTTCAAGAAGCCACTGATCTGCATACCTGGTGAGTGCTCCGCATTCTTCTTGTACGTTGTTAGGCCCCTTTTACACTAAAGGTCTCATCCTGCTTTTTTACTGCCGTTATTTTACGATAACTGGTAATAACGGATGACCATCATCCGTTATTTTTAATGGTTATTCTCTTTAAAAACCTGATGTTGTTCATCCGTTATTACCAGTTACATCCGGGTTTTTATCAGGTTTTTAACCCCTTTATTGTAAATCTGTACTGAGCATGCTCAGTACAAAAAAACGGATGTTAAAAGACCTGACAATAACTGATGATGTTTTTTTGAACATTCGGTTCCCATAGACATCAATGTTAAATTTTAACGTCCGGTTTTTCACAAAAAATTTTTGCCAGACCAAAAATTAGTGCATGCACCGTCTTTGTGCCAGCAAAAATAACTGACATTAGTAAAAACGGACATGCCTGATGCAAAAGGATGTTCAAATAATCCCAGTTGATTTAAAAAATAAATACATTTTTTTTTCCATTGGAGTACCTCTTTAACCCCTTAAGGACGCAGGACGTAAATGTACGTCCTGGTGAGGTGGTACTTAACACACCAGGACGAACATTTACGTCCTAAGCATAACCACGGGCATCGGAGCGATGCCCGTGTCATGCGCGGCTGATCCCGGCTGCTGATCGCAGCCAGGGACCCGTCGGCAATGGCCGACGCCCGCGATCTCGCGGGCATCCGCCATTAACCCCTCAGGTGCCGGGATCAATACAGATCCCGGCATCTGCGGCAGTTCGCCATTTAAATGAACGATCGGATCGCCCGCAGCGCTGCTGCGGGGATCCGATCATTCATAACGCCGCACGGAGGTCCCCTCTCCTTCCTCCGTGCGGCTCCCGGCGTCTCCTGCTCTGGTCTGTGATCGAGCAGACCAGAGCAGGAGATGACCGATAATACTGATCTGTTCTATGTCCTATACATAGAACAGATCAGTATTAGCAATCATGGTATTGCTATGAATAGTCCCCTATGGGGACTATTCAAGTGTAAAAAAAAAAATGTAAAAAAATGTAAAAGTTAAAAAAAAGTGAAAAATCCCCTCCCCCAATAAAAAAGTAAAACGTCCGTTTTTTCCTATTTTACCCCCAAAAAGCTAAAAAACATTTATAGACATATTTGGTATCGCCGCATGCGTAAATGTCCGAACTATTAAAATAAAATGTTAATGATCCCGTACGGTGAACGGCGTGAACGAAAAAAAATTAAAAAAGTCCAAAATTCCTACTTTAATACATTTTATAAAAAAAAAAAATTATAAAAAATGTATTAAAAGTTTTTTATATGCAAATGTGGTATCAAAAAAAAGTACAGATCATGGCGCAAAAAATGAGCCCCCATACCGCCACTTATACGGAAAAATTAAAAAGTTAGAGGTCATCAAAATAAAGGGATTATAAACGTACTAATTTGGTTAAAAAGTTTGTGATTTTTTTTAAGCGCAACAATAATATAAAAGTATATAATAATGGGTATCATTTTAATCGTATTGACCCTCAGAATAAAGAACACATGTCATTTTTACCATAAATTGTACGGCGTGAAAACAAAACCTTCCAAAATTAGCAAAATTGCGTTTTTCGTTTTAATTTCCCCACAAAAATAGTGTTTTTTGGTTGCGCCATACATTTTATGATATAATGAGTGATGTCATTACAAAGGACAACTGGTCGCGCAAAAAACAAGCCCTCATACTAGTCTGTGGATGAAAATATAAAAGTTATGATTTTTAGAAGGCGAGGAGGAAAAAATGAAAACGTAAAAATTAAATTGTCTGAGTCCTTAAGGCCAAAATGGGCTGAGTCCTTAAGGGGTTAAACAGGTGAATTTGTATCTCTGGCGCTCCCATAAACAATGCATGGAACGGATTCTAATCCCATTGATCCATGAACAGGGAGAGCCAGGGCTCTCAGTCTGACACAGGCTGTAACTATGAATCAGGGCCAAAAAAAAAAAAAGTAAACACATTTATAAAAATGATGTATGTGAAATTGTATCCGTAAGTTAACAATCCCTTTAACTTGTCTGTAAGATAAAAGTTGTAATAATGTAACAAGTTTATTGTACATTTTAAATACATAGAAACTTGGTTCTGAAAATGAACACACAGAGACTGAATGTGTTGAAAGAGTTTTCTGGGATAAGATTATTGATGGCCTATACTAGAGTTTTCCAATTAGGGTGCCTCTAGCTGTTGCAAAACTACAACTTGCTGCATTTCCGAACAGCCAGTATGCTGGGAAATGTACTTTTGCAACACCTGGAGGCAGCCGGGTTGGGAAAGACTTTGGCTCTCCACAGGACACTGGACATCCTACCGATCAGCTGTTGAGGCGCCAGAAGTAAACGATGTATCGGAGCCCGAATCCTCAGCTCTGTACACTGGGGTAGTGGTAGCCAAGCTTACTGCAGTAAAACTCCCATTATAGAATGGGAGCTGCTTGTAATAACCTAGCATCACCACTACACAGTGAACAAATCCAAGACCTCCGGTTCCCGTACCTAGTTAACTGCCTGCGTCGCTGGCTTGTCAGGTGATGTCACTCTGGCGATCAGCTATTGGTGGCTAATCCTCAGGCTAGGCCATTAATAATTGTACCCTGGAAAACACTTAATCATTAGGGAAAGCCATGAAGGACCCTACTGCATAGGTGTATGGTCTGGCTTAACCCCAAGAGAAGCAGGCCTACCCATAACGCATCAGGGTGCCACTTAGCTAATGAACACATAACTTAAATCCTGATGGTAATAGTTAGAAACATCAACTTTTATCAGTCTTAGATTTACATATATATAAAAAATTTGAATATGAAACAAAAGTCACAAGAGTCGGTCAGTAGCTGAAGAATAGATGGCAGGGGACTCAGGAGCCTTCAGCAAGTGTCTGCTTCTTTTTGAATGGAATTATGTACAGTCCATTCTTTGCTTCTTTTATTCTCCACCAGCGCCCGAGTCTTAAAGTGAAAAACAAAAAAAAACCACACATTTATGTATGTAAAGGAAAATGAGTGACAATTTATTAATGTAAATGTCCCAGATCTCACCTGTGTTCTTGTCCTACTCCAGCAATTAGAAAATCAGCTGAGCTTGAAAACTGTAAACTGTTCACAAACCCGACCTGCTCAGGACACAGAATGCGAGAATGTAACCTACACAAAGGATAAGCAGCGATTTCCCTAGCAACAGCCACTAAGCACAACTTTATTTTGTAGAGGATGCAGACTGAACCTCAATGGGGGCAAAACTGTACAAAGGTCTACGGTTCATACAGGAAGAGAACCTTTAAAAGGGATTGTACATGATGGCTGCTATCTTCCAAAAGTAATGCCGCGCCCCCCCCCCCCCCGCCTCTCCACAGGGTACAGCCCCATATGGTAAAGGTTTTCTAAGCCTGGACAACCACAATATGTTCAAAAAAAAAAAAATAAATAACCTTTCTTGATTTTAGGAGCAGTTTATTAACATGGTTTTCCATCATTCATCACCAGAGGCGCACTGCTGAGTCCGTAACATTATAATGGTGATGAAGTCCTGTCATTTCTGCTGGGATGGAGAAGAGTCTGAACAGAGCAGCAGTTGTGTATATATTGCCATCTCTCTATTTGAGTGCACTCAGACACTGAAGGGAGCACCAGGGTGCATGCTGGACCACAGCTCCATTCAGACTTCTCCTTACTGTGGTCACACAATGAGGAGTAACATAAGTCCACGGATCCACATACTATTGATTGGCAAGAGTCTCAATGATCAAATAGTTCTCATCTATTGTGGGTTTCACAGAGACCTCAAAAACAAACCACTCACCAGGGGAATTGTGCAGAGGGGCTGCAGACCCCGAAAGCCTTGTGCACACTGCCAGAGCCGCACGTTGCCATCATGTGACCCTAGAGAACAAAAGGACCAATCTTAATAGAGAAAGTCTAGATAACATGTAATATTACACAAAAATTATTGCACAGCTATCAGCCATAACATTAAAGGGGAAGTGCACTACTTAAAAGTTTATCCCCTATCCACAGAATAAGGAAAAAGTGATTGATCAACGGGGTGGCGGGGTCTGACTGATGGGACCCCAGAGATCTCCTGCCCGACGCCCATGCTTGAAGCAGTGATCAACACACCCCCTCCATGCATCTCTATGGGAGAACCTGACACAGCGCTCATGTAACTCCTGCTATGTGATACAGATGCATAAAAAGAGGCATGACAACAACCGCTCCATGCCTGGGGAGAGCGCGATAGCGAGCGAACGAGAGCGAGAGAGCAAAAACGAGAGAGAGCGAGAGAGCAAAAACGAGAGAGCGAGAGAGCAAAAACGAGAGAGCGAGAGAGAATGCACATGATCTGCAGCAATGTTTATGCAATTGGTACAAATTAGAGGTAACATCCACAAAAATTAGGACCCAATGATTTTGCAAAGACCTAAAGTCCCTGCTCTGTGCAGCTGAGCGAGATGCAGGGATGAGGAGACTGTTGTGTGCGAGAAAACAAAGATACACAACTGCACAGTCCGCATCTACCTCCCTGAACCCTAGAGGAGTAGGAAACTGAATGATTATGGGATTTTCATGCCATTTCCATGTTTCTGGCTGGGGTGATATATGGAGGTCACATTACAGGTGATATAACCGCAATAAATTTCTTCCTCAGCAGTTTGCTTGCTAATGGCCATGGGGTATTGCAGGGGAACAGTCCATTCAAATAAACTGCTTCTAGCTAAAGTTAGTTTGTAAATCGCAGGGACTTACAAGTCTGGGTATTTTTGGCTACTTGGTGGCCACTCTTTTGGGATTACACCCTGAGAGAAGTTGCCAGGTGGCGACGGAACAAGTGGGATCCTCTGTGGCCCCGGTCCTTAGTTTGACAACAACTATCACGGATTCCTCCAGTCTGGGACACTTGCCTCTTGCAGGGATTAGTATTTGGCAGAACCAAATGGATCGAGTGATTACTTTTCAGACACTGCACTTTATATTGGGGGACTGCAATTCTTTTGTTTATATCCAATATATTTTTTTACGATTATTATTCTTTAGGGATGTGTGCAATTATTGTGTTATCTGCACTGGTCAATCACCCCATTAGTGTATTATATGCTCACTCATATCTGCTTGCCTACATGTTTTTCTTTGTTTGGTCTTTATACTGGCTGGAGTGTCTAGATTCACATATACAGATCTTCTAAGGGCGGGTGCTTATCTTTAGGGGAAGGGGTTCATGGCCTCTCTCCTGAGTTGTGCTTTGGCTCTCATGGGCCAGTTTTAACTGTTTTTAAAACACATCCAATAGATTAAATTACAATGTATTTAAAATATACTAAGATGCAGGGCCCTTGCATCAGACATAAGTTAAAAATAAAAACTAAAGTAATAAAAAAAGGTGTACTAAAAATGATAATATGCAGACTTGTTAAAATTGCTTGCAGAAATTACTTATTTGGCATACAGTCTTACTGGGAGGGCTTAGAGACTCTCCACTTGATATTAGTTTATTGTACGGATACAGTAATGGGATGATGATTTTCTCCGCACTATGATGTTATACAGTGATAAACCATTGTGATGGCTCGGGCGGCGCCGTGCTGTGTTAGGAACCGAAAGTAAAGTTAGTGGCTGCCAGAATGTGCGCTCAGCAGTGCTGCAGTACCCCTATTTCCATCCCACTCTACCCTGATGGTGAAGGGCTATGTGCAGTTGTGTATTTGAGTGGGATGGGAATTAGGTAAACGTGCCAGTCAGGTGCGCTATGCAGCCTTGGAGTCCCCCTGATGCTCTCCCACTTTACCCTGACAGCACAGGGATAATGTGATACAGGCTCCAAGTGGGGTAGGGGGTTGGCACCAGGTGCTTCTTACCGGTATCAGGTAACTCCCCCCCCAGATGCGTTTCACTGTTGGCTGGTCATCGGAGTAGATGAAGTCTGTGGAGTGCGCGCTCAGCTGTCCATAGACTTCATCTACTGACCAGCCAACACTAAAGCGCATCCAGAGGAGACTTACCTGATACCGGTAAGAGGCACCTGGTGCCAACCCCAAGTCTGCATATTATTATCATTTTACCACTTTATTTTTAACCCCTCAAGGACGCAGGGTTTTTTACGATTTTGCATTTTCACTTCGCACCACCTTCTAAAAATAAGAACGCTTTCCCTTTTGCACCTAATATTCCATATTATGGCTTATTTTTTTGGCGCCACCAATTCTACTTTGCAAAATATCAAAATATCCATGGCAAAGCTGTAAAAAAAAATCATTGTGCGACAAAATTGAAGAAAAAATTCCATTTTGTAAATTTTGGGGGTTTCCGTTTCTACGCAGTGCATATTTCGGTAAAAATTACATCTTATCTTCATTCTGTAGGTCCATACGGTTAAAATGATACCCTACTTATATAGGTTTGATTTTGTATTGCTTCTAAAAAAAAAAAAAAAAAAAATCATGACTACATGCAGGAAAATGTATACGTTTAAAATTGTCATCTTCTGACCCCTATAAGTTTAACCCCTTAAGGACCAAGGACGTACCGGTACGTCCTTGGTCCTGCTCTCCTGATATAACGCGGGGTTACACGGTAACCCCGCATCATATCACGGCGGGCCCGGCGTCGTAGTGAAGCCGGGACCCGCCGCTAATAGCGCGCAGCGCCGATCGCGGCGCCGCACGCTATTAACCCTGTAGCCGCGCGCTCAGAGCTGAGCCGCGCGGCTAAAACTGAAAGCTGCCGGTTAACTCAGTGGGCTGTTCGGGATAGCCGCGGCGAAATCGCGGCATCCCGAACAGCTTACAGGACAGCGGGAGGGCCCCTACCTGCCTCCTCGCTGTCCGATCGCCGAATGACTGCTCAGTGCCTGAGATCCAGGCATGAGCAGTCATGCGGCAGAATCGTCGATCACTGGTTTCCTATGAGAAACCAGTGATCAATGATGAAGATCAGTGTGTGCAGTGTTATAGGTCCCTATGGGAGCTATAACGCTGCAAAGGAAAAAAGTGAAAAAGAAAGTGAATGAATATCATTTAACCCCTCCCCTATTAAAAGTTTGAATCACCCCTTTTCCCATAAAAAAAAAAAAAAAAAAAAAAATGTGTAAATAAAAACAAACATATATGTATCACCGCGTGCGGAAATGTCCGAATTATCAAAATATATCATTCATTAAACCGCTCGGTCAATGGCGTGCGCGCAAAAAAATTCCAAAGTCCAAAATAGTGCATTTTTGGTCACTTTTTATATCATTTAAAAATGAATAAAAAGCAATCAATAAGTCCCATCAATGCAAAAATGGTACCGTTAAAAACTTCAGATCACAGCGCAAAAAATTAGCCCTCATACCGCCCCATACACGGAAAAATAAAAAAAAGTTATAGGGGTCAGAAGATGACAATTTTAAACTTATTAATTTTCCTGCATGTAGTTATGATTTTTTCCAGAAGTCCGACAAAATCAAACCTATATAAGTAGGGTATCATTTTAATCGTATGGACCTACAGAATAAATATCAGGTGTCATTTTTACCGAAAAATTTACTACGTAGAAACAGAAGCCCCCAAAACTTAGAAAACGGCGGGTTTTTTTTACATTTTGTCGCACAATGATTTTTTTTTCCGTTTCACCGTAGATTTTTGGGCAAAATGACTGAAGTCATTACAAAGTAGAATTGGTGGTGCAAAAAATAAGCCATCATATGGATTTTTAGGTGCAAAATTGAAAGAGTTGTGATTTTTTAAAAGCAAGGAGCAAAAAACGAAAATGCAAAAACGGAAAACCCCCGGTCCTTAAGGGGTTAATTTTTCCACGTACGGGCCGATATGATGGCTAATTTTTTTGCGCCGTGATCTGAAGTTTTTAGCGGTACCATTTTTATATTGATTGGACATTTTGATCGCTTTTTATTCATTTTTTCATGATATAAAAAAGTGACCAAAAATACCCTATTTTGGACTTTGGAATTTTTTGCACGTACGCCATTTACCGTGTGGTTTAATTAACAATATATTTTTATAGTTCGGACATTTCTGCATGCGGCGATACCACATGTTTATTTCTATTTACACAGTTTTTTTTTTTATGGGAAAAGGGGGGTGATTCTTACTTTTAATTAGGGATAGGGGTTCAATGATCTTTATTAACTTTTTTTTTTCCACACTTTTTGCAGTGGTATAGCTCCCCTAGTGGCTATTACACTGAACATACTGATCTCATACACAGATCATTGCCGGCAAAGATCAGTGTTATTAGGGGCCGATTGCTCAAGCAGGAATTTCAGGCTTGGAACAATCAACCGCCGAACGGACGTGACAGAGGCAAGTAAGGGGACCTCCGCTCGTGCTCTAGCTGATCGGGACATCGCGATGGTCTCGATCAGCCCGACTGAGCTGTCGGGAAGCCTTTACTTTCATTTTAGACACGGCGATCAACTTTGAACACCGCGTCTAAAGGGTTAATAGTGCACGGCAGAACGATCGGTGCCGCATGCTATTAGCCACCGGGACCGACCTGGTATGACTGTGTGACCCCACGTTATATACCAGGGCAGGGCGCAGCTCGCACAGGTACGCCCTGCATCCTTAAGAGGTTAACTTATGTCTGATGCAAGGGCCATGCAAAAGACATCATAGTAGATTTTAAATAAATTGTAATTTAATCTATTGGACATATTTCCCCATGCCTTTTCTTTCTTCCTTCCATTTTCATATCCTTAACCTAGCAGGACTTTTGTAACCCGAATTTTTTCTCTTTTGTCCTGGGCACATAGGGTAATGTGTATCACAGTATCCTTGGTTTAGGATGCTCTTTATGTAGAGCTCCCAATACATTGTTTCTTTGTTTTTCAACACCCTCTGTGTTTGTGTTTAGTATATAAGAATTTAGTTCAATAAAGATCACTTGAATTGGATATTATTGGTGTGCTATTATACTTCATTGTTGCTTTCTGTCCATTCTTTTGGGATGTGACCGGGCGTGAACGTGTAAATTCAGACTAATGGGATGATGTGAACGTATGAATTAAGACCAAGACTAGGTTTCCACAGGTTTTTCTCTGGCATTTTCTGAAAAGCTGCCACTGCAATTTTTGAGCCACAGGCAGAAGTGTATTCAGAAGGGATATGAAATATAAGGGAAGAACTTCTACTTCTCCTGTCTGCTGGATCCACTTTTGACTTTGGCTCAAAAACTGAAGTGGCAAACTAGCCTTAAAGTTATGACATAAAAAAATGATTTAAAATATTTATAACATACCTGATACAACCACATCACTATTCAAGGCTGCAGCCACAGCTGACACCCAGTATGGCTGCTCCAGACCTGCCTCTCCATTTCTGCCATGGGCAGCCTTTATCCGTGCAAGAGGTTTCTTTTTAGACACATTCCATATCGCCAGAGACCTGTGCAAAGAGTGAAAGATTTACATTGCCGTTATCATCTAAAGCAGGGTCCAGTTACAGCTATCAGGAACCTCCCCAATGGAATGGAACCTAGTTGTCTTTCGCACCTTCAAGGGGAACTCACCCGTCATCTGCTCCAGACACCATATGCTCTTCATTTATGAGCCGTATGCAATCTATCGATCCACTGGAGGAATAAAACCATGTAACAAACAATTAAATAATCCAACCTCTACCTATAGAACATCTTTCATATGCTACAAAACAGAATACAATTTCTGAGCTAGAAGTAGTGGTAGCCAACCTGTGGCTCTTAAGCTGTGGTGAAACTACAATTACCAGCATGTCCTGACAACCAGAGAGCGGTTGGAGACTACAGAGATTAAAATATTCTGTGCATCAAAACGTGCACACCCCAAAAACGCAACTACAATTCCTGACATCACTCACATCCATACGCACAGCTCTACTCACTCATGTCCGCTGAACACAAGCTGTGTCTCCTCAGCAATCTTCCACACTCTTACTGTTCCGTCCCTGCCCCCAGATGTGACACAACGTTCTCGACTTAGACTGTCCAGACCAGTGATACAATCCTGGTGGCCAAAACTGAGGAATAAGAAAAGTGGTCACACAAGTATTTACTGACATGTAATATATAGAGGTCCCCTCTTCATATGTCACAATCACTGTCATACAATGATTTAAGTATGGACTCACAGCGTCTCTATATAGGAGTTCTCGGCAACATTCCAAACCTTGACTGAACGATCGTGGGAAACACTGAAAAGCTGGTATGTTCCCTTTTGGAAGGAGAGCCCCTGTAAGGATACAAATGATGAACAGATGAGTAAAGGCAAAGAAAAACCTAATAAAAGAAAAGAAGAACAGACTTACAGACACAGCGTCCCGGTGCCCCTGGAACTTATGGAGGTTTTCACAGGTCTCTGCATTCCAGATAAAGATTAGTTTATTCCGATCTCCTGACGCCTGGAGGGGAATACAGACACAGGGGTCACAACTAGTCATAACCTCTCACTGCTTATGCTACAGCAACCTCTGGACCTCACCAGGTATTTCCCATCTGACGACAGCGCCATACACAGAACATGGGTAGTATGCCCTACATGTCGGTCCTCGCAGCCCTTCCGACCCCCTGGGATCTTATGGACCTTTTTTCCATCAGATATGGACCCTACAGGGCACAAGATGTTCCAATGATATTATATTTATTCAGTGTATTATTTATGGGTCTAAGCAGAATAAAGTGCATCTCTGGAGTATAAAATAGAAAGTAATTCAGGATCATTAGAAGATAAGCAATAAATATTTATGAACACTTATTGACAAAAATAAATGCACCCAGACCCACTCAGCATGCAGTTATGTAAATGATTAAGGTGTGGTCTGAATTGAAACTAGGTCTTGCTGCAAGAAGGCCGAAAGGGATACTACGCCCCTAGAAATCTTATCCCCTATCCAAAGTATAGGGGATAAGATGTCTGATCGCAGGGGTCCTGCCGCTGGGGATCTCCGTGCTGCACCCGCCATTCATTTAGAGAGTCGTGTGAAACGCCGAAGGCTCGTGACATCACGGCCACGTCCCCTCAACGCAAGTATATGGGAGGGGGCGTGACGGCCGATGGCCGTAACATCACGAGCTGGGTGTGACCGTGAGGTCACGAGCATCCGCCCCACATCATCAGTCATCTGACACAAAGCTAAGTTCGCTCCATGCAATGGATTTCTGGAGTGCCACAGCCGAGATCACGGGGGGGACCCTCGCGATCAGGCATCTTATACCCTGTCCTATGGATAGGGAATAAGATGTCTAGGGGCGTAGTACCCCTCTAAAAGTGCTTTCACTGAAGCCCTATAAAAAAGGGCTACTTTTGGGTACCTCTTGTTAAGAGATAGTCGACTGCTAGACATGCATCTACAATGCACATAAACTCCCCCTTTAGTGATTAATCCTTTCAGGAGCACAGTTTTCCCAGTAAACGTATCCTTTTACTCTAATATTGTAATAACTCACATTTAATAATGGAGCAGTCTTTGGATCCCGAGAAGACATGTTTATCATCTGGTGTGATAACTAGGCAAGTAACTGGTCCTTGGTGGCCTCGTAGGAGACGGATCTCTGCGGGTTCTGGAGGAATTAACTGAAAAGGAAAAAGTTTTTTAGGGAAAAATAAAAATGATAAATAACATTTGTATATTTCCATTTGATTCTTATGTACACGAAAAAATACACCACATTGAAAATTTCTAATCTTCTAAATTAGTGGGAGGATGCACATAATGAGAATGTAAGGAGCACACCCAGTGCTGTTTTTTTAACAAGTGTTTGAAAAGATTTAACACTGAAAATAATAGGTTTTATAATAATGTAAAGTTTTGCTTGCTCTGGGGTTGCCATGGCAGCAGTAACCGACTAGCTCTTCTATGCATAAATTTCATTTGATCTGAAGAATTATTAGGGTATAGTCACACAATGAGGATTTGCTCGAAAACTGTTTTAGATTTTGTTGTACAGTAAACGGAGGGAAAAAAAAAAGAAGAAGAAAAAGAAGAATAGGCCACAGGGTTATATTCCCTGTTAAACAGCTGACAATCATACACAGCCAGACAGATCATGTACAAGACAGTGGGGACATCACAAGTGTAGTATTGAGAACAGTCACCTCCTTGGCCAGGGGACGCTGCAGTTTCCCTCGCTGTTCCAGCTATGGAGGAAAGAGAAATGTAATGATTAACAATACCCCAGTGATAGGAAGTGACTATGACACCCGCGCCCCCAAAGTGACCATAATACCCACTCACCACACTCTCTTGCAGCCTATGGGCTATGACGTCCTCGCTTTCATCTTCCAACCTCTCCTCCTCTACATGTGGAGAAAGATGTTTTTCTATCGCAAAGATCCAAAATCAGGAAAGGGTCACTAGCAAATCAAACTCCTGTCCATACCTTGTTCCTGTAGCTGCCGCAGGTATTCCTTAGCCAACCGCAGCTTCTTCTCCTGAGCCGTCTCATCCAGCTCCTCCTCTTCATCCTCTTTCCTCCTGCGAGTAGGGGCTCTGCATGCGGGGAACGGAAAATTATTACAAGGAAGAACTAAAGGGACAACGGGCAGCAGGAGGCCGAAAGGATACTCACACTTCAGTGTCCGAGTCACTCTCAATCTCCTCCCTCAGATTCACTGTTTTCTTCTTTTTCTTTTTGTCTGCTGCATCTTTCACCTGAAATTATTCAGTTAGAGCAATAGAAGAGACTAACCAAGAGGGCCAGAGGTCAAACCGATTAATTTTACATATTCCTGTGCCCAGGCTGCAAAATTAAACTTTGACTCACCTTCCTACATTCCCCCGTTATCAGCCTCACTGTTCTCTGCTGCGATCTTCATGCTGCTTCCTGGGGACGGGAATGTCACAGAGCTTTCAGCGTATCACCGGCCGCAGCGATGTCCCGCCTCAGTCAATGATAAGCTGAGCGCACGGTCATGTAAGGAGTCGGCCGGCTCCTTACATGACATGATAGGCTGAGCGCACTGTCATGTAAGAAGCCGGCTTCTTACATGACAGTGCGCTCAGCCTATCACCGGCCGAGGCGGGACATCGCTGCGGCCGGTGATACGCTGACTGCTCTGTGACGTTCCCGTCCCAAGAAGCAGCATGAAGATCGCAGCGGAGAACAGTGAGGCCGATACCGGGGGAACAAAGGAAAGGGAGTCAAAGTTTATTTTGTAGCCTGGGCACAGGAATGTGTAAAATTAATCAGTACAGATTTCCTTTATTAATCATTTCCAGCGCCGTGGCACGCAACTCATTCATTTAAAGTGCCGGCGGCTCACAGGAGGACAGGGGGAGCAGTGCCCACGGGTCACATATGATTAGTTCCCCAGCGTGTGTGTGTGTGTGTGTGTGTGTGGGGGGGGGGGGGGGGGGGAATACCGTTAAATACCGTTAAATACCGTAGAACCGCTATAACTACAAAAAAATACACAGTGATATGCATTTTTGGTCAAACCGCCCAGCACTAGTTGACACGCCCCTATGATGCAGAGAGCCGGGGCCCTATACAGGAGATCCCGGGGGGGGGGGGGGGGGGGGGGGGGGGGGAATACAGCGGTCGGACACCCCCCCCCCCCCCCCCCCCCGATCTGGCACTTATCCCCTATCTTTAGGAAAGGGGATAAGTTACTAAATCCCAGAGATCTCCTTTAATTTTACATCATCTGCCCTAGCCAAGTTGTTAGGGGTTGTCTGCCCATCAGTACGGGATAAGTAATGTATAAACACAGTGACTCCAACAATAGTATAGTGAGTGCAGCTCTGGAGTATAATACAGGTTGTAACTTTACAGAATACATAACATATGTAGACAATGGTCCAGGTATTTATATACAGTGAGTAAAATAAAATGTAACATGGGGTTCATCTTGTCAGCTGCTAGTAGCATTATAGTCATTTATGTACTTACACTAATGAATAACACTATGGCCACCCTCCTGGTTTATGTAGAATTTACTGCACCTCTACAGTCTACATCAGCATTTCCTAACCAGTGTGCCTCCAGCTGTTGCAAAACTACAACTCCCAGTATGCCTGGACAGCCAAAGGCTGTCCAGGCATGCTGGGAGTTGTAGGTTTGCAACAGCTGGAGGCACACTGGTTGGGAAACACTGGCCTACATTAACCCTCCCAGCACTATAGTGTTAACTGCATGGGCAGAGAGGTCATCATCAGAGCTCAGGAGGGGCGATGGCTGCCCCATACAGAAGATCTGTATACTCTGAATGGGACTACAGATAAGGATCTTCAGGAGATTGGAAAGAAACAATAAGAACTGATGAGACGGAACAGATCTCTGAATGCCACCTACTCTGTACTCTTAGAACCTCAGCCGGGGCATGCTGGGAGTTATAGTTCACAATCTACTTTGCTTAAGTGGAGTTAAGTGCACCATCCCCAATCTGCCCGGTACTGACCTCCCCCCGCCGCTTCTTCCCGGGCCCCTCCGGTCTCTTCTTGATAAACAGGCTGGACATGATCAGAGAGCACCGGACCCACGTGTGAACCTCTGCATGCCTTCCGGTTGCAAAAACCTCTACGCTCCGCCCAACGGGCGCTTAGTTGGGATTGGCTGGAGAGGAAACTAGTGATGACGTCACTCTGTAGCGCCGTTCTTCCCGACTTCACTGGAGCGTCGCGCCTGTGGTATCCAAGCAACTGAATTAACAGTGTCATGTGACCCGCACCGCTACGTTGTAACAAATATGACTATTTCTAACAGTGCGGTGATCCGGAAATGATTACACTGTAATAGCAGATCACGTGTCATCCATGTCAGTATATTAATTACCAAACTGATATAGGAATTTTACTTTAACTTGTACTAGGATGGCGCAATAAAAACACTTTTATCAAATAAAAATAAATGTTGCCGTGTTCCAAGGCCCATAGGTTACTTATTTCCCCCCCCCCCCCTGAGGAATCACTATCTTTTCTGCCATTTTGCACAGTGTTCACCATACAAAATAAATAAATGATATACTTTTTATAGCCCGGGCTGTTATGGAGGTGGCAATACCAAATATTTGTACGGTTTAAAAAAAATGCATGCAAATGTTTTAAAAATTATTATTTTTTAACTTTTTCCACTCATATAACACTACAGTGGTCCCTCAAGTTACAATATTAATTGGTTCCAGGACGACCATTGTATGTTGAAACCATTGTATGTTGAGACCAGAACTCTATGGAAACCTGGTAATTGGTTCTGAAGCCCCAAAATGTCATCCAAAAATAGGAAAAAGTGAGGATTAAAGAAAAATAAGTAGATAACTAATACAGATAAAGCAAATCCTTATATATAAAAGTAATAAAGATCTGCTGGGAGCTGTAATCACTGTCTATGTAGAGGACAGAAGCTTCTTCAGGGTCCTTTACAGTACACACAGTGTCCCAAAAAAGTAGAATGGAGTCGCCCCTATTTTGTGTCCAAAGGAGCAGCTAACCGAGGTACAGGTTGAGTTGCACAGTACATGTAATACCTCAGTGTACTGTAGGGGGCACTACCAGACAGGAATTCAGTGCATACGCTTCAATAAAGAGGTACTCCGGTGGAAAACTTTTTTTTTTCTTTTTTTATCAACTAGTGCCAGAAAGTTAAACAGATTTGTAAATTACTTCTATTAAAAAATCTTAATCCTTCCAGTGCTTATTAGCTGTTGAATACTACAGGGGAAATTCTTTACTTTTTTGAATACAGAGCTCTCTGCTGACATCATGACCACAGTGCTCTCTGCTGACACCTCGGGCCATGTTAAGAACTGTCCAGAGTAGGAGAAAATCCCCATAGAAAACATATGCTGCTCTGGACAGTTCCTAAAATGGACAGAGATGTCAGCAGAGAGCACTGTGGTCATGATGTCAGCAGAGAGCTCTGTGTTCCAAAAAGTAAAGAATTTTCTCTGTGGTATTCAGGAGCTCATAAGTACTGGAAGGATTAAGATTTTTTAATAGAAGTAATTTACAAATCTGTTTAACTTTCTGGCACCAGTTGATTTAAAAAAAAAAAAAAACAGGTGTTTTACCAGTGAATGCCTGTTCTGATTGGTCAGTTCTTCCAGCCATTGACATGTTTCACAGATCTGAACTGTCTGTAGCACTGTATGTTGAGTCTGGTTTCAAGTTACAATGGTCCAGAAAAGACAATTGTATGTTGAAACTATTGTGTGTTGAGGCCATTGTAAGTTGAAGGATCACTGTATACTACTACTGTAGAGCAGTGTATTATGCCTGGGGGCCTTCAAAAGGCCCTTGACTGCAATCGAATCCCATCAGCACCCAGCCATCATGTCATGTGGCTGCCAACGGTGTCACAGAGCCCCACAGATCCCTTATACCAGTGGTCTCAAAATATGGCCCTCCAGAAGTTGCAAAACTTGAACTCCCAGCATGCCTGGACAGCCATTGGCTGTCCGGGCATGCTGGGAGTTCAAGTTTTGCAACATCTGGAAGGCCACAGTTTGACACCACTGCCATACACACTGTGGCAATGATTTAACCATTTGAACAAATGAGTCATAGCCCCTTGGCACAAACAAACAGAGACAGGTTATTAAGTTACAAATCAATTAAATTGAATCTTTGAGTTCTACACTATGCTCAGAGCTCAAGTGTCAAGGAGGAAGGGCCAGGCTGTAGCATGCATGCCTCCAACCTCCCCCACCCTTCCCTGCCTTGACTGATTGACATAGTTGAGCCCTGTACATCAATCAGATAAACAGTACCTGTCACAAAAAAACTGTTCTAAACTAACTCAGGCTTTGTTCCCTAACTACTTCTAACACCCCTCCCACCTTTCGAAAAAAAATCAGAGCTTCAAAAAGCTGTGTATCATACCTTTCTTCTTGCTCACGTAGTGAAATCTCCCAGCAGAAGAAAGTGGGCGTTTCCCAGCAGGCATGACATCACGGAAGTCTGCTGGGGGAACCACTTCTGCCCTCACATGGTTGCAGTGCTGTGATGAATAGAAGACCTCAAGCTCTGTGTAGCAGCTTTCATTCTGTGTATGGCTGGGTTCACACCACGTTTTTGCAATACAGTTCCAGCATATGTTTTCAATTTGAAAAGCGTACGGAACCATACTGAAAACCGTATGCCAAAAGATTCATCCGCTTGTGTCTGTTTTGCATCCTGTACGGTTTTGGGAGTCTCTTTCCCATACCCAAAACCGTAGCTTACCACAGTTTTTGGTCCGGGCGAAAAACCGTATCCGTTTATTTTTTTTAACATTGGAGTCAAAGGGAAAAGTACAGAACCGTATGTGTGTACCGTTCCATCCGGTTTTCACCATATGGTTTTTGACTTTCCTAATTGTTTTTTCTTGGAATTTCAATCAAACAAGTGAAACTTTATTCATAATGGAATGAAACGTTAAAAACTTAAAGGGGTACTCCGGGGAAGTTAATAAAAATAAAAATGCCCCAAAGCCATCACAATACCTGTTATGTGTCCCCTGTAGTTATTCATGTGATTTTGGCAGTTCCTTTGGCCCCTGATGTCTCCTAAATACTTTTTTTCCTTACCTGCATAGACTACAACTCCCAGAATTCAGCTCTGTGTAATGGCTGCCAGCCAACTGCTTTCACCATCTGTGTGCAGGCTTCCACTGCAGCTCTCTCTCTCTCACACACACACAGCAACCAGCTAACAAGCTGAGGTAAAGTGAAAGCCGAGCTGTGATTGGCTGCATATGGGGAAATCTCTCCACTTTTTCTCTCACACAGTTTGATAAATCTGGGCCACTGTACAAGTCTTTTCTTTTATGCCACCTCCTGCTATGAATTTTTCTGTGTTCTGAATGGCAGCATATTCAAAAGAAAAACAGCAGCTATGTGCTCAGTTGTGACTAAGAATCTTCACTGCTTTTTCTCTCACACAGGGAGGGGAGGTGTGTCTGTACAGCCAGAGCTCTAGCCCAATCAGAAATCAGACAGAAATCAGGTGATGTTGTCCTCACTGAGGAGACAACGTGGATCTAAAAAATGAATTTTTCTCTCACTTCCTGCATGTAAGTGACAGCTGAAAGAGGAAAACTGTTGTATATAGCTAATGAATGATATTTAGACAAATGCATAGGTTGGTGAGAGGGAAAGAATGGGCTATGGATTTAGTTCCCTGGAGTACCTCTTTAAATGTTTTTTCTTACAAAACGGATGCAATCGGACCTAATTTTTCAAACCATATACGGTTTTCAACCGTATATGGATTAAAATTTGTACACATGTTTTGATACAGTTTAGTCAGGTTTTAGTTAGGTTTTGAGGAATCCGTTTTTTTTTATCAAAAACCTGATACGGGAACTGTATTGCAAAAACGTGGTGGGAATCCAGCTTATCTTTCAGTGAGGCTCTTTGCAGCTTTCAGTCTGTGCAGCTTTTAGTCTGTGCAGCTGTCAGTGAGGCTCTGTGCAGCTGTCAACCAAGCTCAATGCAGAGAAATACTTCCTGAGTTTGGTCTCCTGCCATTACAAGCAGGAGACCAAAATCTGAGATTTTGACCAGATGGAATGTGCTCTGTCCAAGAAGGGAGATCCCTGGTGGCCAAAAGTATACAGCAGAAAAACTTTTTTTTTTTTTTTAAATGGTAGCCAATTACAAAAGTTATTTATTTTGCATAAGGTATCAAATATTAAAAATCATGTTTAATGACAGTGCCCATTTAAGGCAGAGAAGGGTGGGGGAGGTTGGAGACATGCATGTTGATGCTTAGTGCCTTAGTGCTCAGTTCATCTAACATCCTGTGACTGCTAAATTGTATATTCTTTTGATAAAGGATTTGAAAATGTGGGTGCAGTTACACATGACTCTAAGATAAGGCTCCTTGTATAAGACTGCTTACAATTCATAGATGCATTTTATAGATGTCATTGCAAGGATAGAGATGGATTTTAGCAGGGCAGGGCTTAAAGGGGTATTTCAAGAAAAAACTTTTTTTATATATCAACTGGCTCCAGAAAGTTAAACAGATTTGTAAATTACTTCTATTAAAAAATCTTAATCCTTCCAATAATTATCAACTGCTGAAGTTGAGTTGTTCTTTTCTGTCTGGCAAGAGTACTCTCTGCTGACATCTCTGTTTGTCTCGGGAACTGCACAGAGTAGAAGAGGTTTGCTATGGGGATTTGCTTCTACTCTGGACAGTTCCCGAGACAGGTGTCATCAGAGAGCACTTAGACAGAAAAGAACAACTCAACTTCAGCACCTCATAAATACTGAAAGGATTAAGATTTTTTAATAGAAGTAATTTACAAATCTGTTTATCTTTCTGGAGCCAGTTGATAGATAAAAAATTTTTTTTCCCCTGGATAACCCCTTTAACGTCCCTCCATTTGACAGCCTATGTGATTTTTTCACTTATTTGTAAATCTCTACAGTTATAAAAAAAATTACTCCTTACCCCAGAAGACAACTCTGCATTATGACCACAAGGTGTATAACTTCCCCATTATCTACTGTCCGCTGCCTGTTGAAGGCAAAAAACTTTTCCCCTATCCGCAGCATAAGGGATAAGTTTTAGATCGCAGGGGGTCCAACTGCTGGGACCCCTGCGATCTCCTTTATGGAGCTTTATGGGAGAGCCGAAGATAGCAGAATGGCTCTCCCATAGAGATATATGGAGGGGGCAGAGGTCATGTGGTGCCGCTGTGGAGAAGAGTAGTGTTGAGCGGCATAGGCCATATTCGAATTCGCGATATTTTGCGAATATATGGATGAATATTCGTCATATATTCGCTAAATTCGCATATTCGTAATATTCGCGTTTTATTTTCGCATATGCGAAAATTCGCACGCCAGTCTCACACAGTAGTATTAGAGCCTTCTTTAGACCACACAAGCTGGAAGCAGAGATGGATGATCACTGTGATGTGTACTGTGAACAAAAAAACGAATATTCGTAATTACGAATATATAGTGCTATATTCGCGAATATGCGATATTCGCAAATAAAATTTGCATTGCGAATATTCGCGAGCAACACTAGAGGTTCCATACAGCAACAATTTAGTAAAGGGAGGCTCAACTGATATATAAATCCAGTACGGGGGTGCAACTCCAGTGAAAAAACATACACAACCACTAGACACAAAAGAAATTCATGGAAATGAGCGCACACTACCAATATATTATATGATATACATATATTATACACAATATATTCCATACAGGAGATCGTGGGGGGCCCCAGCGGTCAGACCCCAGTGATCTAAATCTTATCCTCTATCCTGCTGAAAAGGGATACGTTTTGTTTCCACAACACTTCTCCTTTAACCCCTTAACCCCTTAAGGACCAGGCCATTTTACACCTTAAGGACCAGAGCGTTTTTTGCAATTCTGATCACTGTCACTTTAAACATTAATAACTCTGGAATGCTTTTAGTTATCATTCTGATTCCGAGATTGTTTTTTCGTGACATATTCTACTTTAACTTAGTGGTAAAATTTTATGGTAACTTGCATCCTTTCTTGGTGAAAAATCCCAAAATTTGATGAAAAAAATGAAAATTTAGCATTTTTCTAACTTTGAAGCTCTCTGCTTGTAAGGAAAATGGATATTCCAAATAAAACATTTTTGGGTTCACATATACAATATGTCTACTTTATGTTTGCATCATAAAATTTATGAGTTTTTACTTTTGGAAGACACCAGAGGGCTTCAAAGTTCAGCAGCAATTTGGAAATTTTTCACAAAATTTTCAAACTCGCTATTTTTCATGGACCAGTTCAGGTTTGAAGTGGATTTGAAGGGTCTTCATATTAGAAATACCCCATAAATGACCCCATTATAAAAACTACACCCCCCAAAGTATTCAAAATGACATTCAATAAGTGTATTAACCCTTTAGGTGTTTCACAGGAATAGCAGAAAAGTGAAGGAGAAAATTCACAATCTTCATTTCTTACACTCGCATGTTCTTGTAGACCCAATTTTTGAATTTTTGCAAGGGGTAAAAGGAGAAAATTTTTACTTGTATTTGAAACCCAATTTCTCTCGAGTAAGCACATACCTCATATGTCTATGTTAATTGTTCGGCGGGCGCAGTAGAGGGCTCAGAAGGGAAGGAGCATCAAATGGTTTTTGGGGGGCATGTCACCTTTAGGAAGCCCCTATGGTGCCAGGACAGCAGAAAAACCCCACATGGCATACCATTTTGGAAACTAGACCCCTCAGGGAACGTAACAAGGGGTAAAGTGAACCTTAATACCCCACAGGTGATTCACGACTTTTGCATATGTAAAAAAAAAAAAAAAATGTTTTACCTAAAATGCTTGGTTTCCCAAAAATGTTACATTTTTAAAAAGGATAATAGCAGAAAATACCCCCCAAAATTTGAAGCCCAATTTCTCCCGATTCAGAAAACACCCCATATGGGGTGAAAAGTGCTCTGCTGGCGCACTACAGGTCTCAGAAGAGAAGGAGTCACATTTGGCTTTTTGAAAGCAAATTTTGCTCTAGGGGCATGCCGCATTTAGGAAGCCCCTATGGTGCCAGAACCGCAAAAAAAACCCACATGGCATACCATTTTGGAAACCAGACCCCTCGGGGAACGTAAAAAGGGGTAAAGTGAACCTTAATACCCTACAGGTGTTTCACGACTTTTGCATATGTTAAAAAAATTTTTTTTTTTACCTAAAATGCTTGGTTTCCCAAAATTTTTAGATTTTTAAAAAGGGTAATAGCAGAAAATACCCCCCAAAATTTGAAGCTCAATTTCTCCCGATTCAGAAAACACCCCATATGTGACCCTAAACTGTTGCCTTGAAATACGACAGGGCTCCAAAGTGAGAGCGCCATGCGCATTTGAGGCCTGAATTAGGGACTTGCATAGGGGTGGACATAGGGGTATTCTACGCCAGTGATTCCCAAATAGGGTGCCTCCAGCTGTTGTAAAAGTCCCAGCATGCCTGGACAGTCAGTGGCTGTCTGGTAATACTGGGAGTAGTTGTTTTGCAACAGCTGGAGGCTCCGTTTTGGAAACAGTGGCGTACCAGACGTTTTTCATTTTTATTGGGCAGGGGAGGGGGGCTGTGTAGGGGTATGTGTATATGTAATGTTTTTTACTTTTTATTTTATTTTGTGTTAGTGTAGTGTTTTTAGGGTACAGTCGCACGGGCGGGGGGTTCACAGTAGTTTCTCGCTGGCAGTTTGAGCAGCGGCAGAAAATTTGCCTCGGCTCAAACTTGCAGCCGGATACTTACTGTAATCCTCCGCCCATGTGAGTGTACCCTGTACGTTCACATTGGGGGGGGGGGGGGGACGGAGAAACATCCAGCTGTTGCAAAACTACAACTCCCAGCATGTAGGGTCTATAAGTGCATGCTGGGAGTTGTAGTTTTGCAACAGCTGGAGGCTCCGTTTTGGAAACGGTGGCGTACCAGACGTTTTTCATTTTTATTGTAGGGGTATGTGTATATGTAGTGTTTTTTTACTTTTTATTTTATTTTGTGTTAGTGTAGTGTTTTTAGGGTACAGTCACATGGGCGGGGGGTTCACAGTAGTTTCTCGCTGGCAGCTTGAGCTGCAGCAGAAGATTTGCTGCAGCTCAAACTTGCAGCCGGATACTTACTGTAATCCTCCGCCCATGTGAGTGTACCCTGTACATTCACATTGGGGGGGGGGGAACATCCAGCTGTTGCAAAACTACAACTCCCAGCATGTACGGTCTATCAGTGCATGCTGGGAGTTGTAGTTTTGCAACAGCTGGAGACACACAGGTTGTGAAACACCGAGTTTGGCAACAAACTCAGTGTTTTGCAACCAGTGTGCCTTCAGCTGTTGCAAAAGCTACAACCCCCAGCATGTACGGACAGCGGAAGGGCATGCTGGGTGTTGTAGTTATGCAACAGCGGGAGGCATACTACTTTGGCTGGGGATGCTGGGGATTGTAGTTATGCAACAGCTGGAGACACACTGGTTTGCTACTTAACTCAGTGTGCCTTCAGCTGTTGCAAAACTACAACTCTCAGCAGTCACCGACAGCCAACGGGCATGCTGGGAGTTGTAGTTATGCAACCAGCAGATGCACCACTACAACTCCCAGCATGCACTTAAGCTGTTTGTGCAAGCTGGGAGTTGTAGTTACACAACAGCTGAAGGTACACTTTTCCATAGAAAGAATGTGCCTCCAGCTGTTGCAAAACCATAAGTCCCAGCATGCCCATAAGTGCATGCTGGGAGTTGTGGTGGTCTGCCTCCTCCTGTTGCATAACTACAGCTCCCAGCATGCCCTTTTTGCATGCTGGGAGCTGTTGCTAAGCAACAGCAGGAGGCTGTCACTCACCTCCTGCTGCTGCTTGATCGCCGCACAGGTCAGTCCCGCCGCCGCCGTCGTCGTTGCTCCTGGGGCCCCGATCCCAACATTAATGCCGGGGATCGGGGTCCCCAGCACCAGGGGTGCACGTCCCGCACCCGCTCACGTCCTCCGGAAGAGGGGCGGAGCGGGTGCGGGATTGACACCCGCAGCAGGCGCCCTGATTGGTCGGCCGGTAATCCGCCCGACGAATCAGGGCGATCGTGAGGTGGCACCAGTGCCACCTCACCCCTGCAGGCTCTGGCTGTTCGGGGCCGTTTCTGACGGCCCCGATCAGCCAGTAATTCCGGGTCACCGGGTCACTGGAGACCCGATTGACCCGGAATCGCCGCAGATCGCTGGACTGAATTTTCCATGGCATAATGACCCCCCTGGGCGATATGCGGCGATGCCTGCTGAACGATTACAGCAGGCATCGGGCACCGGCTCCCCTCCGGCTAGCGGCGGGGGGCCGGGAAAGGACAGGACGTACTCCTACGTCCTCGGTCCTTAAGGACTCGGAAACGGGGGCGTAGGAGTACGTCCATTGTCCTTAAGGGGTTAAGGACCGAGGACGTACCGGTACGTCCTTGGTCCTGCACCCGTGATATAACGCGGGGTTACACGGTAACCCCGCATCATACCACGGCGGGCCTGGCGTCATAGTGAAGCCGGGACCCGCCGCTAATAGCGCGCAGCGCCGATCGCGGCGCCGCACGTTATTAACCCTTTAGCCGCGCGCTCAGAGCTGAGCCACGCGGCTAAAAGTGAAAGTAAAAACTGCCGGTTAGCTCAGTCGGGCTGTTCGGGATAGCCGCGGCTAATCGCAGCATCCCGAACAGCTTACAGGACAGCGGGAGGGCCCCTTCCTGCCTCCTCGCTGTCCGATCGCCGAATGACTGCTCAGTGCCTGAGATCCAGACATGAGCAGTCATGCGGCAGAATCATCGATCACTGGTTTCCTATGAGAAACCAGTGATCAATGATGAAGATCAGTGTGTGCAGTGTTATAGGTCCCTATGGGACCTATAACACTGCAAAAAAAAAAAAAAAAAAAAAAGTGAATAAAGATCATTTAACCCCTCCCCTATTAAAAGTTTGAATCACCCCCCTTTTCCCATAAAAAACAAAAACAAAGTGTAAATAAAAATAAACATATATGGTATCACCGCGTGCGGAAATGTCCGAATTATAAAAATATATCGTTAATTAAACTGCTCGGTCAATGGCGTACGCGCAAAAAAATTCCAAAGTCCAAAATAGTGCATTTTTGGTCACTTTTTATATCAATAAGTCCTATCAATGCAAAAATGGTACCGTTAAAAACTTCAGATCACGGCGCAAAAAATGAGCCCTCATACCGCCCCATACACGGAAAAATAAAAAAGTTATAGGGGTCAGAAGATGACAATTTTAAACGTATTAATTTTCCTGCATGTAGTTATGATTTTTTCCAGAAGTACGACAAAATCAAACATATATATGTAGGGTATCATTTTAATCGTATGGACCTACAGAATAAAGATAAGGTGTAATTTTTACCGAAAAATTTACTACGTAGAAACGGAAGCCCCCAAAAGTTACAAAACAGCATTTTTTTCCAATTTTGTCGCACAATGATTTTTTTTCCGTTTCACCGTAGATTTTTCGGCAAAATGACTGACGTCATTACAAAGTAGAATTGGTGGCGCAAAAAATAAGCAATCATATGGATTTTTAGGTGCAAAATTGAAAGAGTTATGATTTTTTAAAGGCAAGGAGCAAAAAACGAAAATGCAAAAACGGAAACCCCCCCGGTCCTTAAGGGGTTAAGGGAATTTCATCTCTAGCAGCAGAAACCAAGACGTAACACAGAAAGTGGAGACATGGCTTAAGAATAGTTAGGGAATATAATCTGAGTTAGTTTCAAAAATATGGTTTGATGACAGGTACTCTTTAAACATGGTTTAAACTGTATGCATGCAAGCTGAGCCTATTTTTCTTCCCCAGAATGTCTGCACTATGTCTGCAAGGTAAATCAAGGCTTCCCTCTTATCTCTGACCACCCATAAAGTTCTGGTCAATTGTCACTTGAGTATTCTTACTATAAACTCTGTGCTGCCATCTTAAATGTATTCTCCTCTTTCCTCACCTTTTAGCATCTCGGAAGCAGCAGCAGTTCACTGCTTAGTCCAGGGCTGCTTTTGTGATGTTACCTTTTCCTCACTACTGTTTAGTCATCATTATATCAGCAGCAAATCTTTTTTTTAATCAGGGCTGCTTTTGTGATGTAACAATTTCTTTGCTAGGATCCTTTCTGAATATCTGGTTATGGGCAGGATTATACTGTCAGGGGGTATGTATTAATCATAAACACTGCTCAATGTACAACATTCATGCACCCTGAATGTATAATCCCACCTACCAACTGATATTCACTCCCGTTTATAGACTTAAAGGGGTACTCCGGCTCTGAGACATCTTATCCCCTATCCAAAGGATAGGGGTTAAGATGTCTCATCACGGGGGTCCCGCCCCTGGGGACCCCCGCAATCTTGTATTCCCCACCCACCTGTTTGAGCTGCACGCCGCGGTGCCAGCTCACAAACAGCCGGGTGGCGACCACAGGGCCAGAGTATCATGACATCACGACTCCGCCCCCGTGTGATGTCACCCCCCCGCTATGCAAGTCTATGGGAGGGGGCTTGAGTGGGGGGGCAGAGTTGTAGAACATTTTATTATAAAAAAAACAGAAGACCCCTTTAACATCCTGCAGTAATTCGCCCTGACATTCTACCCGCATTTCCCAACCAGGGTGCCTTCAGCAGTTGCAAACTTAAAACTTCCAGCATGCTGGGAGTTGTAGTTTTGCAACAGCTGGAGGCATCATGGTTGGGAAACACTGCCTTATACACTGTGGGGGAGATTTATCAAAACCTGTCCAGAGGAAAAGTGCTGAGTTGCCCATAGCAACCAATCAGATCGCTTCTTTAATTTTTGAAAAGGCCTCTGAGAAATGAAAGAAGCGATCTGATTGGTTGCTATGGGCAACTGGTCAACTTTTCCTCTGGACAGATTTTGATACATTTTCCTCTGTAAGTTTTGAAGGATGTGTAACTTTAATGTTGCGTGGATGTGATGTGTGCAGCTTCCAGTAGGTGGAGGGCAGGCTTTGGGATGGATGACTGTGCAGGAAGGAAGAGGAGCGGCCAGGCTTGTACTGACTTGCCTTGCTGATTGTATTTCTGAGCTGCAGGCCCAGCGTGTGACACTTACCTCCAGCTGAGACGCCTCACCTGTCGCCAGGTAAGTCCAGTTATAGATACCGAGTCTATGGAGCACAGGTGAGGCATAGCAGCTCTTATCTGCAGGAGTACACAAAAGACTTGGGTGTTTCAAACTTTTCTAAGCAGTGAGGAACTACAAGTTCCAGCCCACCCTACTTACGCTAAATGACAGGGATGCAGTAGGTAAGATCTGATACAAATACAGGCTACCCATATTGGTCTTGATGATAGGATAGGTGGGCAGGTCATCCAGGGACTTGTAGTTATCCACCTGTTAAGATCTGATTGATATGAGTAATGTGATAAAAGGGGGTCGAACGAGGCGGCATTTACTGTATAGTGCCCCCCTATGAGAAGGCCCCCCCCCCCTTTGTGACGGGAGAAAATAAAGGGAGGAATAGTGCATGCACTATTTCTTCCGTTCTTTCTCCTGTCACAAAATAACATCCGTTATTAATAACGGGCTATGACGGGATAAAACGGATAATGTAAAAATCCCATAAACTATAATGGGATTTTGTAAAGGCCGATTTTCAGGGTTTTCATTACAGAACATATAACAATTTAAAAATGGATGAATGTATAGTGTGAAAGGTTAAAACACAAAGAGAAAAAGAAACATAGCCGCACATCCACAATTTGTATTTTGATCTAATTGCTTCTCGGCATAAATTCAAAAGCTAACAGGCAAAAAGTACAAGCCCACTCGCCACGTCAAGGGTGGGAAAGGGGCCATACAGTCTGTGGCAGTATTATGTTCAGGGGTACAGTATGAGGCAGTATTATTTTCAGGGGTACAGGAGGCAGCGGTATTATTTTTAGGGGTACAGTACGAGACAGTATTTTCAGGGGTACAGTAGGCAGTGGTATTTTTAGGGGTACAGTATGCAGCAGTGTTATTTTCAGGGGTACATGAAGCAACAGTATTATTTATAGGGGTACAGTATGCGGCAGTATTATTTTCAGGGGTACAGTAGGCAGCAGTATAATTTTTAGGGGTAGAGTATGTGGCAGTATTCAGAAAATACAGGAAACAGTACATTTACATCCTCCAGAGTTCAGTCATTTTACCTATATCCTTCATGGCACTGCGGCCACTAGGTGTGAACCAGGCCTTAGCGCGGACCTTTACCAGTGACAGACCTGGATGAGCGGACCCTCACTAAAAATAGTTGAGAACCCCTGATATATAGCTTCAGGTATGTAACAGGTATGTGATGTGCCCCGCATTCTGCTTTATGCTCATGGGAAGGACATTGGTTAGAAGGACAAGTATTGTCATAGCTGCAGACAAAGGTTGCAGGTCCAGCAGAAGTGACAGGTGAGATGGGAGTGACAGGTGGTCATGTGACCAGGTGGCTTGTTGGGGAAGTGGGTGCAGCACTGGGACCTGTCACTATATATGTAGAAAAGTCTCACTTCCCCTAAGAAGAGTCGGAAGGGAAGTCACGTGTCCAGGTGGGTTGTGGGGCAGCAGGTGCAGCATTGGGAGATGGTACTATAATGTAAGGCTTAAGCGCTTTGAGAAGTGTAATAATGGGGGGGGAGGAGGTGTTACCTGCAGCTTTATCTGCTATGCAAATCACAAAACCAGTCCAGTAACAAGCCTACCCTTGTAGGAGTAAACCCTTCCCAGCAGCATCTTCCATTTGTGACTGTTGGACCTTACTGCAAACATTGACAGAAGACGTCAAACTGTACAGGAGGAATCATTGTTCAGTATAATAAGATAACGCCATGTGTACAGTCTGGCGTTACTGCTCCTTCTGATATGCATTTCCTGGAAGTCTGGGGGAGTTTGGAAGTTCCATAATGTGACTGCTCTTACAGTGGAGAGCTCCATAATGAATGACTGCTCTTACAGTAGAGAGCTCCATAGTGTGACTGCTCTTACAGTAGAGAGCTCCATAGTGTGACTGCTCTTACAGTACAGCTCCATAGTGTGACTGCTCTTACAGTAGAGAGCTCCATAGTGTGACTGCTCTTACAGTAGAGAGCTCCATAATAAATGACTGCTCTTACAGTAGCGGGCTCCATAGTGTGACTGCTCTTACAGTGGAGAGCTCCATAATGAATGACTGCTCTTACAGTAGAGAGCTCCATAGTGTGACTGCTCTTACAGTAGAGAGCTCCATAGTGTGACTGCTCTTACAGTAGAGAGCTCCATAATGACTGCTCTTACAGTAGAGAGCTCCATAATCACTGCTCTTACAGTAGAGAGCTCCATAATGACTGCTCTTATAGTAGAGAGCTCCATAATCACTGCTCTTACAGTAGAGAGCTCCATAGTGTGACTGCTCTTACAGTAAAGAGCTCCATAGTGTGACTGCTCTTACAGTAGAGAGCTCCATAGTGTGACTGCTCTTACAGTAGAGAGTTCCATAGTGTGACTGCTCTTACAGTAGAGAGCTCCATAGTGTGACTGCTCTTACAGTAGAGGGCTCCATAGTGTGACTTCTCTTACAGTAGAGAGTTCCATAGTGTGACTGCTCTTACAATAGAGAGCTCCATAGTGTGACTGCTCTTACAGTAGAGGGCTCCATAGTGTGACTGCTCTTACAGTAGAGGGCTCCATAATGACTGCTCTTACAGTAGAGAGCTCCATAATGACTGCTCTTACAGTAGAGCGCTCCATAATGACTGCTCTTATAGTAGAGAGCTCCATAATCACTGCTCTTACAGTAGAGAGCTCCATAGTGTGACTGCTCTTACAGTAAAGAGCTCCATAGTGTGACTGCTCTTACAGTAGAGAGCTCCATAGTGTGACTGCTCTTACAGTAGAGAGTTCCATAGTGTGACTGCTCTTACAGTAGAGAGCTCCATAGTGTGACTGCTCTTACAGTAGAGAGCTCCATAGTGTGACTGCTCTTACAGTAGAGGGCTCCATAGTGTGACTGCTCTTACAGTAGAGGGCTCCATAGTGTGAGTGCTCTTACAGTAGAGGGCTCCATAGTGTGACTGCTCTTACAGTAGAGGGCTCCATAGTGTGACTGCTCTTACAGTAGAGGGCTCCATAGTGTGACTGCTCTTACAGTAGAGGGCTCCATAGTGTGACTGCTCTTACAGTAGAGGGCTCCATAATGTGACTGCTCTTACAGTAGAGAGCTCTATAGTGTGACTGCTCTTACAGTAGAGAGTTCCATAGTGTGACTGCTCTTACAGTAGAGGGCTCCATAGTGTGACTGCTCTTACAGTAGAGGGCTCCATAGTGTGACTGCTCTTACAGTAGAGGGCTCCATAGTGTGACTGCTCTTACAGTAGAGGGCTCCATAGTGTGACTGCTCTTACAGTAGAGAGTTCCATAGTGTGACTGCTTTTATAGTAGAGAGCTCCATAGAGTGACTGCTCTTACAGTAGAGCCTCGAGTCCTTTGACAAAGTCAAAAAAGCGCCCCCTAGTGGTGTTGTGGTGTCCCGGTACAGGACCTGGTCCTGTCCCTGTCTAAAGTCCCCTCAGCCAGAGTCCCTTCGTTCCCATAGGGCTCTCCTGCAGGGCATACCCCTGGTCGCCTCATATAAATTGTGTATTATTTAATGTATATACATAGGTATTATAAATGTATAGGACCTTAGCAGGTCATGTGATTATAATTATGGTTGTACTATTGTTCAAGGAACTTCCAGGGTCATGTGATGTACCCAGAGTTCACTGGGATTCAGGACTTACAGGTTTGCTGACCAATGAGCTTAGTCCATCCCCCTATTATATAAAGGGCTGTAGTCAATCAATTCACTCTCTTGTTCCTGCACTACAAAGCCAAGCACAAATATCTCAGCAGAAATCTCAATTCATCTAGGCCAAAGCCTAAGAACCTGCAGCCACTAAACCGTGAGTTACAAAGCTCAGTCTATCAAATCCTGTGTGACTACTACCAGCTAAAATATTATGATTAGTAGCACAGTGGCCTGCATCAAAGCTCATTGCTTCAAAGTCCCAGCAAAATCTGTGAGGAACTTGCAAGAGACTGTTATGTATAGAGACTGTTGCATAAAATCTTTAAGTAAAGTTCTTCAGTTTATTCATAAAATCTGCTGTGGACATTCCGTTATTTTCCCTGCCGTTTCTGGGACGGTTGGCGGTAGGTCCCTTAACACTAAGGAAACCGCACCCTGGCATCACGACATCTAAGGGTTAATACCACCAGACCCTGCACTAGCATCGCCGCAAAACCCCAGACACCCCAACTCTCCTGGTTCACCACAGTGTGAACCAATTGTCATTAGTGAGCATCCCTGCACATACCTACCACCCGTTGTCCTGCTTTTGTTTCACTCATTGTCCTTGTGAAATAAAAAGTTGAAGATAGCTACAAGATATGTGTAGAGAAAATGAATCATCTGTATGATAAGATATAATCAATATAATATAATGTATTATCCCATCAGTACAGTGGTCATAAAATGGCTCCAAAGAGAAAAGCAGCAACTCAGACCAAGGCCCCCAGCAAGGGGAAGAAAGTGAAGGTGAAGGAGGAGATTAAGGAAGAGGAGAAGGAGGAGATCATTAAAGCTCCAGACCGTTTCCAGAGCGCTGTCCAGGCTCTTAAAGGTGCAACGGGGAAGAAAGGAAAGGCGAAAAAAGACTCAGCCTGCCCACTTAACTGTCAAGGCGACATAGAGGTGGGTATAGAACTGCATGTGACTGCTATGGATCTGTAGCGCAAGCCTACAGGGGTAACAACCAAATTTCTAATGTGAGTATGGACGAACACATAATGTGGGTTCTGATAGCAGGGTAAGGCTATGTTCGAGTGGTCCTAGCAGCGGCATGTTATGAGATACTGAGCGGCCATTGCACTGATGACACTAGGACCGCTCGTAATTGTAAACCGTCTCATAGACTGCAATACCTTTTCTTGTGGAGTCCATAGAAAGAATAGACATGTCTTTTCTTTCTGCAGACACCAGAATTTAAATTTCCGTGCCAGATGTTTCCAACGCAGAAATTCTGCCATGTGAACAGCACAACATAATCCTATTGGAATTAATGGCACTCTGCTGCTGTGGAATCTCTGTGCGGAATTCCAATGTGGAATTGCACATGGAAATTCCGACGTGTGAACATAGCCTAAGGGAACGGGTGTTAATTTGATAAACTGGAACCTCTGGGACCTTTGGGTTCTTTTTTACCATCACCTTATTGTTTTCATGTTATCAGGTATACGAGGACTATGATTGTATGCTGAACCAAACGAACATTGGAAACAACAACAATAAGTTTTACATCATCCAACTCCTTCACAGCACGAGCAGCAAGAATACATACTACTGCTGGAACCGCTGGGGCCGAGTGGTAGGAACACTAAACACTTTTGGAGCTGCATGTACATTTCTTTTGGTTTACTATTAGCATAGCTTCACTACGATCTTTAGCTTATGAGCCTAAGGGTGAACACATACAATCCAATTGTGTTGCAGTTGGCCATATGCAGTAACTTCCTAGTTTTAGCAAATACACCCTAACTGCTAAATAGCAAAGTCAACTATTTAAAAAATGCAGGTTAACAACAACATTTCAGAAGCAGTTACTGCATGCAAAAAAAAAAACTGCATTGTAACTGCATCACAAGCGGCTCGTATGGTTTCACCCTTTTCTGTAAAGAGCCTTTGCCATCACAGAGTAGTGTCAGCTGATTTCTGAAGGTTTCTATTGATGTTTTTCCTTACCTTGTGCCCTGTAGGGAGAGGTGGGTCAGAGCAAGTTAACCAATTTCAGTGATATCAATTCTGTTAAGAAAGACTTTGAAAAGAAGTTTAAAGATAAAACAAAGAACAATTGGTCAGATAGAGAGAACTTTACTCCACATCCTGGAAAGTACACGATGATTGAAGTGGAGCATGATGATGATGAAGAAGAAACTGGCGAAGCAGTGGTCAAGGTAAGAGAGATAGTAAAACTTCATCTATATGGTCTGGGGGGGGGGAGTAATCTCCAACCCAGCTCCCACTTCTTAATTTGTCACTCACCCGATGTGCCCACTTCAGAGATCATACCTGTCTTTCTCCTGGGCTGTCTTTTGACACTGGAAGTGGCCATCTCAAAATGACACCTTGGAACCCTGGACATAAGGAATTATTTTCTTCATCAGGGAATGAGAAGCAATAAAATGATGAATGTTAATGAGCGCTCTTTCCATATTCCTCCATAGGTGGACACTGTAGATGGAGTGTGTAAAAAGGTCCGGCCCTGCTCTTTGGACAAACCCACCCAAGACCTGGTGTCTCTGATATTCAACACTGACATGTTCAAAGACGCCATGCAGACCATGAACCTAGGTATTTCTATAATGTCACTGACTGGGGAAGGATTGTAAAGCATGTGTTCCATCTGGTATAAGCAGAGCTATGGTGGGGTAATAAAGGGGTTAGTGCACATGACAATGATCTTCAGCTAGATTTTGTATTTCAGATATAAAGAAGATGCCATTAGGGAAGTTGAGTAAAGCGCAAATCGCGAAGGGGTTTGATGCATTAGAAGAACTGCAGGCTGCATTGGACAGAAATGCAAACAAGAAGGAGCTCAGTGAACTGTCCTCTAAATTCTTTACCATCATCCCTCACAACTTTGGACGTCAGACACCCCCTGTCATTGACAGTCAGGAGGTGTTACAAGCCAAGAAGGACATGTTACTGGTCCTTGCAGACATCGAGCTAGCTCAGACCCTCCAAGCAGACAAAGTTAAGCAGGAGCAGAAAGTAGAGCTGACTGAGGTCCCCCACCCCCTGGATGTAGATTATGAGCTCCTCAAGTGTCAACTCAGCCTTCTGGACACAAAGTCTAAAGAATTTAAGGTAATCCTTAAACTGCAGGGGACAGAGCACCCATACATGATACATAGGAATAAGCACTATTTTCACTCATGTACTGGTTGGATTGCTAATACCAGAAAACAGCTGCAGTGTAAGGGCTCGTTCACACAGCCATCTGCCCCCGTAAATTCATGCCCGTTCTGCAATCCGTTTGATAAATTTTAAACGGCTTGCAAAAAGCTGTAAAATAATCCCATTGATGTCAATGGGATTTTTTTACAATCTTTTATCACCCGTTTGCACCTGTTTCCTTCCTGTTCCGTTTTTCTTGACGGGGAAAAGACGTTGCATGCAGTATTTTTTCTCCCGTCAAAAATTATGGAATAGATACGGTTATTAAACATTCAGCATTGAAGTCTATGGCAAACGGATGAGCATATAATGTCATCCGTTTGCACCTAGTTTTTAATATCTATTTTTCAACTGTTATTACTTCTGAGCATGCTCAGAAAGAGTGAAATCAACAAACTCTTGCTGGGCTAAGGTCATTAGCGAGGATTGTAATGTTGCACTACACTGGCGGCAGGGGAAGCATTATGCTGTGTTCCCCGGCTGCCCTGATGCGCTGAAGGAGGGCAAGATCTATAGGTAGTGCAGATATATATATAGCGCTAAATGTCTGGCCCGCCGCTGCGCTAGCTATGTATAATGCCCTTCGCAGCGCTTACATATGTCCCCCCAGCGAGCGCATACATAAATCCCTCGCAGAGCTATCTGTGAATAGTATACTATCTGCAGCACATCATGCTGCTGGCTGGGGAAGGCAGCGCAATGCCGCCCGCTTCCCGGACAAGCAGAAGCGCTGCAGGGGACAGATATATATCACTATATATCTGTCCCCCTGCAGTGCTTCTATACACATATGTCCCTCGCAGCGCTATCTGTGAATAGTATGCTATAGTATACTATTCACAGATAGCGCTGTGAGGGATTTATGTATGCGCTAGCTGGGGGGACATATGTAAGCGATGCGGTGGGCACTATACATAGCTAGCGCAGCGCGGGGCCAGACATTTAGCACTATGTGTGGCCCCCTATATGTCTAGCTATATATATTGCACACTGCTGCGCTACCTATAGATCTTGCCCTCCTGCAGCGCATCAGGGCAGCCAGGGAACCAGCGCAATGCTTCCCCTACCACCAGTGTAGTGCAACATTACAATCCTCACTAATGACCTTAAAAACCCAGCCGGGAGCCCTGAATGGCCCCTCGGTGCTGGCCATTCAGGGCTCCCGGCGGAGTATTTGAAAATGAAAGTAAAACACGATCTACATCGCAGGGTTGCGGAACATGCCACCCGCTCCCCTGGTTAATAACTTTTGATTGCATTGGGTCTCAGAAGTGAGACTTGGTGCGATCAATCCCTCAGCCCCTGTACTACTACCACACCAACATGGAACAGAATTTGTTCCTTAATGGAGGTAGTAGTACAAGCACTTATCTAGCCTCCCAGCCACCTGCAGACTCCCGCAGCCAGGGAAATACTGTTTCCATCATAAAAAGAAGTATGTTCCATGATGGGAGTAGTAGTAGTCCTGGCTGCAGGAGTCTGTAGACGGCTGATAATAATTGATGAAAAACTGATGCGAACGGATGGCACTAAATAGCATCCCTTTGCATCAGTTTTCACCCGTTAATAGAATGGTCCTTTTTAGGAGGCAATAATGGACAAAATCTAGACGGGGGACAATGGCTGTGTGAACGTAGCTTAAATTATGGTGTCTAACTGTAATAAATAATGCAGTTAAGGCCTTGTTCACATCACCGCTGAGCTCCATTACAGGGAGCTCTATTACAAAAAGACAGGAGTTGACATTTTTTTTCTTAATCAACTGATGCCAGAGAGTTAAACAAATTTGTAAATTACTTCTATTAAAAAATCTTAATCCTTTCAGTACTTATTAGCTGCTACATACTACAGAGAAAGTTCTTTTCTTTTTGGATTTTTTTTCCCTGTCTACGGTGCTCTCTGTTGACACCTCTGTCCATATCAGGAACTGTCCAGAACAGGAGAAAATCCCTAAAGCAAACCTATGCTGCTCTGGACAGTTCCTGATACAGACAGAGGTGTCAGCAGAGAGCACTGTGGACAGGGAAAAAAAAGGAATCCAAAAACAAAAGAACTTTCTCTGTAATATAAAGTCGCCAATAAGTACTGGAAGGATGAAGATTTTTTAATAGAAGTAATTTACAAATCTGTTTAACTTTCTGGCACCAGTTGATTAAAAAAAATGTTTAAGCTGTAGTTACAGATCTTATAGTAGCTGTGCTCAATTGGAGCAACACTACAATGGAAGGCACAGGGGAATTTCAGACTAGTTTAAACTCCAAAAGACAATGCATCTTATCCAGAGAAATGTATTATTGCTGGTATCACCCCAAGGAAGGAACACCTTTTTGTTATCAAGTTTTTTTTATTTCAGGATCTTCATTAATGTGTGTTGCAGGTTATTGACACATATGTGAAGCACACGGGACCAACCTACCGTCACCTGAAGATCCTGAATGTCTGGCGTGTGGACCGAGAGCATGAGGTCAGTCATAAAATACCATTCACTGAGAACTAAATGTGGCATGCTTGTAAGTCTCTGCCCTCCTATCAGATCATGACAGCTCCATCTCAGCACCTCTGCTAAACACTCTGGTGACTGCACAGGAGCTCTATGAGACGACAGACGTATTGTCAATGTAAAGCTTGCAACATAAAGCAACTGCTGCATTAAGAATTTCACACAGTTCGCCTAGACATATCCTTTGCCATTCATATATCTATGCTAAGGTGTGTGGCAGTGACCAAGTATCCTTGGCAATGTGTTATCTCTTTCCGGACAAGGAAAATTTAAAGGGGTACTCCGGTATAAAAAAAAAAAATGTAAATCAACTGGTGCCAGAAAGTTAAACAGATTTGTAAATTATATTATTAAATTGGCAAGCGCTGAATCAGACACATATCGATTTAAGCTATGTAGTAAGAACTAACCTGGGCATTTGCAGGTTAGTTCTTACTACATAGCTTAAATTGATATGTGTCTGATTCAGCGCTTGCCAATTTAATAATATTTTTTGCTATATCCACTATATATTGGTGTGCATTAACAGGGGAGCACATCTATTGGCTAAGCAGCAGTCCAGCCACTGATCATATCCAAACCCATCCAGCGCTAGTGAATTTTTCTAATCAGTTGCTCAGATTTGTAAATTACTTCTATTAAAAAATCTTAATCCTTCCAGTACTTGTCAGCTGCTGTATGCTACAGAGGAAGTTCTTTTCTCTTTTGAATTTATTTTCTGTCTGACCACAGTGCTCTCTGCTGACACCTCTGTCCATGTCAGGAACTGTCCAGAGCAGGAGCAAATCCCCATAGCAAACCTCTCCTGCTCTGAACAGTTCCTGACATGGACAGAGGTGTCAGCAGAGAGCACTGTGGTCAGACAGAAATGAAATTCAAAAAGAAAAGAACTTCCTGTGGTGCATACAGCAGCTGACAAGTACTGGAAGGGTTGAGATTTTTAAATAGAAGTCATTTACAAATCTTTTTAACTTTCTGGCACCAGTTGATTTAAAAAAAAAAATGTTTTTCACTGGAGTACCCCTTTAAGGTGTCCAGCAGCCACTTATCTTTCTTGATAATGATTAAGCAATATGGATGAGTGGCTGGATCGATGTATTGCCATTATCCTTTAGTAACCAGTGGAGTTTATTGGATCAGTGGTTACACTCACTCAATGGGCATTGTATTAATATCAGTAATATGACTTAGACTTGGTGAACAACTATGCAACAAAGATGCATCTCAAGATGCAGTTGTAGTCACATATAAGTTACCTTGAATTCTAACTGTCCATAATGTTAGCTATTCTACAAAATTAGCAGAAACTCTGAACCCAAGAATATGGTTCTAATAGTGCAGAGCAGAAACCTCTAGGTGGCGGTCACACGTTGTATCATTGTTTACTTTAATGTGGTTACCCCATTACTCCCTGATCATTGTGTCTCCTTATCTCAGGAAGAACGACTCAAAGCCCATGAGGACATTGATAATCGACGCTTGCTGTGGCATGGCACCAACGTTGCTGTAGTGGCTGCTATCCTAAAAAGTGGCCTGCGCATTATGCCCCACTCAGGGGGACGTGTAGGCAGAGGGATATATTTTGCTTCTGAGAACAGCAAATCTGCCGGATACGGTAAGATGAGGTGCAACAAGAACATTACAACTCTAGATTTCTATTTATACAAAAAAAAAAAATCCAAAAAAGTAGGTTAAAGGGGTACTCCGGTGGAAAACTTTTTTTTTTTATTCAACTGGTGCCAGAAAGTTAAACAGATTTGTAAATTACTTCTATTAAAAAAAAATCTTTATCCTTCCAGTACAGTACTTATTAGCAGCTGTGTATTACGGAGAAAGTTCTTTTGTTTTTGGGTTTCTTTTTTTTCCCCCTGTCCACAGTGCTCTCTGCTGACACCTCTGCCTGTATCAGGAACTGTCTAGAGCAGCATAGGTTTGCTATGGGGATTTGCTCCTGTTCTGGACCGTTCCTGATACAGACAGAAGTGTCAGCAGAGAGCACTGTGAAAAAAATAAAAATAAATAAAAACTCCAAAAAGAAAAGGACTTTCTCTATAGTATATAACAGCTAATAAGTACTGGAAGGATAAAGATTTTTTTATAGTAGTAATTTCCAAATCTGTTTAACTTTCTGGTACCAGTTGATTAAAAAATATATATTTTCCACTGGAGTACCCCTTTAAGTAACTTTTTATCACCTCTCCACAGTACCAGTACTGATCTTTAGTATGAGGGTCCTGTGCCCCCAATTCCTGTTCATGCTCCCACTCTTTGAAAGTTATGCAAACTGTTGAGTGCGGTGATGTTTCGAGTGGCAAAATGAACAAGAATATAACACAATATATATACAATAATAATATATACTGCCACCTATGGAGAAGAATAGATTAATATTTGTTTTACATCTACACCCCTGTATGTTTGTCTTCTTGCAGTTGGTACCACGTCCAGTGACCTTGGAATCATGTTCTTGAATGAAGTGGCTTTGGGGAAGGAGCATCATATCACGCAGGATAATTCCTCTTTGAAAAGTGCTCCAAAGGGCTATGACAGCGTTGTGGCACGTGGACTGACAGAGCCAGGTGTGGACATTATAGGGCACATAGCCACTAATACTTCCAAATGGGCAGGTTTATACACTGGTTCATCGGTTTCCCACAGACATTACCTGTTTTATACCCCAGAGCTGCTTTCACAATTCTGCAGCTTCAGAGCTAAAATCCCCCAGCATTCCCTTCTCGTTTAGGCTGGGTTCACACCACGTTTTGTTAAATACGGTTCCCGTATACAGCTGGGAGGAGGGGGCGGGGCTTAATTGCAGCGCCCGCACTCAGCCGTATACGGGAACCGTATTTAATGCATGTCTATGAGCCGACCGGAGTGAACCGCAGCCTTCGGTCGGGTTCGTTTTCGGCCAGAATTAGGTGGAGGCAGAGATCTGGAGAAGGGTATGAAAACATTTCTGTTACACTGAAATTTCCCAAGAGCACAGTGACCTCCATAATTGTAAAATAAGCTTATATAGCACAGCATCGGCTCTTATTAGAGAATAATGTAGAGATTTTTGTGTAAGCCTTGTGCTTACCTGTTGTAGCTGATGTGGCAGGCATGAGTTAGGCTCCATTTTAGATGTAAATTAATAACAGAAATAATTTTGTAATGCTGCAAAAAACCTGAAGTGCTTCTTTAAATGGAGGAAATTTAAATCAACCAGGTCTCATCCTAGAGTTAGCTGCCCCAACAAAGTAATTGGAGTAGGGCCTTGGTAAGAGAGATGACCAATCACTCAATGGTCACTGGTTGAGCTTCTAAGATCCTGTGTTCAGATGAGAGAAACTTCCAAAAGGTCAACCCTCACTACAGCACTCCACTAACCTGGGCTTCATGGCCAAGGAAAAAAGGCTCTCCTCAGTAAAGTTATTAACATTTGACCGCTAAGCGGTCACTAAGACCCTAAATTTCCCACCCAATATAAAACTTAACGTTTAATGAGCCAAGATTAAAATAACCTCACACATATTGATCCATAGTGCATTGATTGGCATGACACTGCATGCTATAGTAAGTGAAATGAAAAGATAGATTGTGGCTGCAGTCCACAATCTATAGTGTGAGACAATTAAAAATCTAACACATTGCCCGCCCGCCCGACGTTTCGCCACAGGCTGTGGCTTTATCAAGGGCTAAGAGGCAAATGGCGTGCAAACAAGCCTTGCAGGGGTTTAAATAACCTCCTGTCTCTGACGTCATTGAAACATGTGACTTCCTGTATTAACATGACATCTCATTGGTTACAATCCCGTGCAGACTATTGATTGATCGCTTCCTGGCCAATGAAATTTAGACCAGGATGCATCCTGCTATATTCATTTGATTGACAGCATCCTTGACCAACCAGCTGAGTCCATTCATACTTCTGAACTCCTCATTGGTGCCGGAAGCTGTACACGTATGTGCGCCATTAGTCCTGCGCTAACTGATAGATTCCCGAACCTCCGGTATGGACGCATGCGCAGTGCGGATGCGCAAAGGAACGTGCGCGAGTACTTAGTCATATACAGCCACTGCCGGGAAGCTGCGCGACAGACATATGCGCCGGCACTTAGCCGATTTATTGCATATGGTTCACACATGGCTGTTGTTATAGAAACTGTAATACACAATACAACCACTCATGTGAACAAACGACTGCGCAGCAGAAATACACTAAACTAATTCGAGAACACTAAGTAAGTTACTATCTGGCAATATGGGGCAACTAACCTAGCAACGATGGTATAACATCAAGTCAAGGGAGTATTATTCATAATACCGCTGAAATCGTGTAATCAATAGTAAAGGGGGGGAGCTAATACTCATCTTGTTCTGCATGGGTATAGTCATAATTAATTCATATCATCAACGGAAGTTAATCATGAGTGTAATTAGTAAAAGGCTCATAAAGGCTCTTCTATATAGTATCAATTGTAATAAGTGATTCCTGTCCTACAAGAAGGCTGCATAGGTGAAGCCTTCATTCAGTCCATTTGGACTTTGGGATTTTAATCTCCAAATCCATCGGGCTTCTTCTTGAAGCAGTCTGGTGTTAAGATTGCCACGTCTCGGACCCAGTTTACACTGAGTAATGCCACAGAAACGTAATTCAAAGGGAGCATCATTGTGTACAATCCTCATATGCCTAGCAATTGGCGTATCTTTGATAGGTATTAATAGTACTTATGTGTTTTGAAATGCGCCTACGCAATTGTTGGACTGTCTTTCCTACATAGACTTTAGGACAGTTGCATGTGGCTAAGTACACTACCCCCATCGTCTGACAGGTGATGAAGTCCCTAATTTGGTATTTCCGATTATCAATCGGATTAGAGAATTCTTTTGTACGTGGCATGTATTTACAAAAATTGCACCGTCCACATGGATGGTTATCAGTTAGCGCAGGACTAATGGCGCACATACGTGTACAGCTTCCGGCACCAATGAGGAGTTCAGAAGTATGAATGGACTCAGCTGGTTGGTCAAGGATGCTGTCAATCAAATGAATATAGCAGGATGCATCCTGGTCTAAATTTCATTGGCCAGGAAGCGATCAATCAATAGTCTGCACGGGATTGTAACCAATGAGATGTCATGTTAATACAGGAAGTCACATGTTTCAATGACGTCAGAGACAGGAGGTTATTTAAACCCCTGCAAGGCTTGTTTGCACGCCATTTGCCTCTTAGCCCTTGATAAAGCCACAGCCTGTGGCGAAACGTCGGGCGGGCGGGCAATGTGTTAGATTTTTAATTGTCTCACACTATAGATTGTGGACTGCAGCCACAATCTATCTTTTCATTTCACTTACTATAGCATGCAGTGTCATGCCAATCAATGCACTATGGATCAATATGTGTGAGGTTATTTTAATCTTGGCTCATTAAACGTTAAGTTTTATATTGGGTGGGAAATTTAGGGTCTTAGTGACCGCTTAGCGGTCAAATGTTAATAATATTGGATTCACCCTCCATCCATAGGTCCCCTTTGTTGCATTAATTAATTGGAGTTAATCACTCCTTTTTGTGGACCGTCAAGCTTATTATGCACTGATGGCTGGATTTCTGTCCAACAAACCTAATTTAGAGCACTCTAAAGCTGATGCTGCTCATGTCTTTTCACTTCAGAATCTCCCTTTTAATCAAGTTGATATAAATTCAGCTTTTAGGGATTTACAAAAAACTTATAAACAGTACTATCGGTCTTGGTGGGAGATTGCCAGTCTCGAAACATATCTCCAGCAAAAAATTGTTTACCGTGGCTTAAGAATTAATATCACTCCTAATTCACATCAAAACGAAACTGAATTTATACAAGGTTGGCAACAACTTCTAACTGAAAACTCCTTACGTATGTTACAATATTTACTAGATTTTGAGAAGGTTGCATTTACAAAAATTGGTACACAGTTGGAAACACAAATTAGTGAAATTCAAATATTCCAAACACAACCTGAGTATCCTTTATTAGAGCAAAAACTTAAAAAACATCTGGACAGTTTTTTAAGTGATATTAAAGAAAGGAAACATAGAAAATACGTACGAGACAAAAGGGATTTTGAAACAGGACAGATTTATTTAAAATCACAACAACAAGATTTTCAGGGTAACAGGTATACAGATATTTCGGATTCTGAATACTCAGGTACTGAGGATAGTGCTAACGTCCAGAGTGGCCCTAAGAGGTTTCACCCTAGATCGAGATCTAGGAGCAATAAGAGACGTCAACCCTATAGAAAAAATACTGGTACTTTTAAATCTGAGAATACCCCTAAACCACAAGGCCATTCACAACCATGCCCACCTTATACTACTCAAGGAGGTGGTCATCCCTCCATGCACTCACATGGATTTTTATCCTCTGCTATACCCAATCCTGCAGAGGTACAAATGACCCCAGTGATGCCTAGTCCTATAGCAACAACAGCTGCCCCACGGGCACCTGGCATCCCTACGATTACCCATATGGGAGGATTACCACAGAATCCCCCTCATCCTTTTTTAGAACCAGGGGTCCAATTGAGGGATCGCGACAAATGGGGATACAATCCAATTCCCAGACAATAACTGATGCTACCAGCGACCAATTGCAAATTTGTAACCTGTCATCCCTAGTTCTGAATGAACATCATTTGTCCGTATTACAAAAGGGGTTATCATTTACCCCTACACCACCTTGTAATATTTTCACTTGGACTAAAGATATAAATTTATTTGGCAGAAAGCTTGCTTTACACAAATTTCACAAAAACCTTGCTACTAACCCTGCTGTGAACAGACAACAAGATCAGCAAGTTGTTACTATGCTAGAACAGCTAGAAGAAGAAAGTGAGACAGGAATTGTCTCAGTTGAAGCTCCCTTCTCTAATCTTAAACCCAAGTCAATTTTCACACCATCCTTGTCACAATACTCTAATATTGATACTTTTGTCAAGATGGTTACACATGAGATCAGTTCCCTAAGGTCAAGGACTCCCCATATTCCATCTAACTTATCTATAGAAGAAATCCGAGCACTTGATGAAATACAACAAAATAATGAGATTGTCTGCAAACCTTCTGACAAAGGAGGAAACATCGTCCTGATGGATAAAAGTTACTATAAGGCTATGGTGATGAGATTGTTGAATGATAAAGATACTTATCGTAAACTTGACCATAACCCACTTCAGGAGTTCAATCAGAATTTACGTACAATTTTACAAGAGGCAAGAACAGACCAATTGATAACAGAAGAAGAATTCAAATATCTCTTTAATCCATCGCCAACAATAGCCACTTTTTACGCCCTTCCCAAGGTGCATAAACGGAGTTCCCCTATCCCTGGCAGACCCATTGTTTCAGGGTGTGATAATATCACACAAAATATTAGTCATTATGTAGACCAGTTCTTGACCCCCTTTGTTTCCTCCCTTCCGTCCTTTATTAAGGATACCAAGGATACTGTGAAGAAATTACAGATCACATTCCCTCCAGGTACTCTCATAGCTAGTTTGGATGTGGAATCTCTCTACACAAACATCCAACATGAACAGGGACTTAATGCTGTACAACATTTCCTAACTACTAAAGGTCTTCAGTACACAGCACACAATAAATTTGTTTTGACTCTATTACGTTTTCTACTTACTCACAATTTTTTCCTTTTTGATAGACACTTTTATTTTCAGTTGAAGGGCACTGCTATGGGCACTCCTTGTGCACCGAATTATTCTAATTTATTCTTAGGGTGGTGGGAAGACACTCACGTTTTCTCTGACACTTTTCAAGAATTTAATTCTCACATTTTATTTTGGGGTCGTTTATATAGATGATATATTGATTTTTTGGGACAGCACTACACAATTATTTCAATCCTTCGTTCAAGCACTTAACACTAATCATATTAATATGCACTTTACTTCTGAAATTCACGATAAATTTCTTCACTTTCTTGACCTCACTATCACTATCGATTCACTTGGTCACATCCACACTTCTATATATCGTAAACCTACGTCAACTAATAGTTTTCTTAATTGGAAGAGTTATCACCCTGTACCATTGAAGAGAGGTATCCCAATCAGTCAATATCTACGAGCCAAAAGGAATTGCTCTGATCCTCTTAAATTTCAAGAAGAATGTGATCTCCTGTATAGACGCTTCACCAATAGAGGTTATCCCAAGAAAGTCCTCCACAAGGCTTTTGCCAGAGCTAGGGCTACTCCAAGATCTGAATTATTACGTGATCACAATTTGGCTAAAGACAATAGTGGCCAAAAGATCATTAGGTGTATCGGAACTTTTGATCAACACAATCAAAAAATCATGAATATACTTAAGAAATATTGGTCTATATTACAGGTGGACAATGACCTTAGGGAGGTGATCTCTACTCACCCCTCTATAACCTATCGTAGAGGACCTAACATTCAAAACCAAATAGTCAGGAGTTTTTATGCAGAGGAGTCTGCATCCAGTTGGTTGAAATCATCAATCCAAGGATCACATCCATGTGGACGGTGCAATTTTTGTAAATACATGCCACGTACAAAAGAATTCTCTAATCCGATTGATAATCGGAAATACCAAATTAGGGACTTCATCACCTGTCAGACGATGGGGGTAGTGTACTTAGCCACATGCAACTGTCCTAAAGTCTATGTAGGAAAGACAGTCCAACAATTGCGTAGGCGCATTTCAAAACACATAAGTACTATTAATACCTATCAAGATACGCCAATTGCTAGGCATATGAGGATTGTACACAATGATGCTCCCTTTGAATTACGTTTCTGTGGCATTACTCAGTGTAAACTGGGTCCGAGACGTGGCAATCTTAACACCAGACTGCTTCAAGAAGAAGCCCGATGGATTTGGAGATTAAAATCCCAAAGTCCAAATGGACTGAATGAAGGCTTCACCTATGCTTCACCTAGGCTTCACCTATTTAAACCCCTGCAAGGCTTGTTTGCACGCCATTTGCCTCTTAGCCCTTGATAAAGCCACAGCCTGTGGCGAAACGTCGGGCGGGCGGGCAATGTGTTAGATTTTTAATTGTCTCACACTATAGATTGTGGACTGCAGCCACAATCTATCTTTTCATTTCACTTACTATAGCATGCAGTGTCATGCCAATCAATGCACTATGGATCAATATGTGTGAGGTTATTTTAATCTTGGCTCATTAAACGTTAAGTTTTATATTGGGTGGGAAATTTAGGGTCTTAGTGACCGCTTAGCGGTCAAATGTTAATAATATTGGATTCACCCTCCATCCATAGGTCCCCTTTGTTGCATTAATCTCCTCAGTAAAGGGCACATGAAAGCTGCCTGGAGTTTGCAAAAAAGCACTCAGACTGTGAGAAACAAGACTCTCTGCTCTTATAATACCAATATTAAAATGTCTAGCACCAATTCTGAGGCTACCTTGGAATTTCCGTGCAGAATTCCGCTGTTGAATTCAATGGGATTCTGCTGTGCTGTGCACATGGCGGAATTTCCATGCCAGATGTCTCTGGTGTGGAAATTCTGACTTCTGTGTCCGCAGAAAGAATTAACTTGTTAATTCTTTCTGGGGACTCCAGAATGTCCGCACGGATATTTTCCATGAGGACATTCCGGAGGGTGAACGTAGCCTAATTGGAAACCAGGCACTTCTAATCACCTGCCATACCATCCCTACAGCAAAGCATGGTGGTTTTTGCATCATGCTGTGGGGTGTTTTTCAGCATCTGGGACAGGGAGACTGGTCAGGGTTGAGAGAAAGCTGAACGAAGCAAAGTACAGAGATTTTCTTAGTGAAAACCTGATCCAGAGTACTCTGGACCTAAGACTGCACTGAATGTTCACCTTCTAACAAGGCAATGACCCTAAGCACACATCCAAGACAACATAAGCTAAGGGACAACTCTGTAAATGTCCTTAAAGGGGTACTCTATGAGCTTGTGACGTCATAGCCATGCCCCCTCATGACGTCATGCCCCAGCCCTCTCAATGCAAGTCTATGGGAGGGGGCGTGACGGCTTTACCCCTTTAAGTGGCCCAGCCAGAGCCCTGACTTAAACTCAGGCAAACATCTCTGGAGAGACCTAAAAATGGTTTCCACTAATGGTTCCCATCCAACCTGACCCAATCTGCAGAGAAAAATGGCAGAAAATCCCCAAACTCAGGTGTGTAAACCTTGTGACATCATAATCAAGAAGACTGGAGGCTGTAATCGCTGCCATAGGGGCTTCAACTAAGTACTGAATAAAGGGTCTGGATACTTATGTCATATGCAATATTTTAGTTTTTCCTTCAATAAATTAGCAAAGATTTCTAACATTCTGTTTTTATTTTGTCATTATAAAATATTGAGTGCAGAATTATGGGGTAAAACTAGGTTTTTTATTTTTTATGCACAAAAATGTGAAAAAAGGGTCTGAAAACTTTCTGAATGCACTGTACATACACAGCAACTCAACCAGAAGAGAAGCAAATGCAGCTCTAAAGTACAGTATAATATAGAAGCGTAGCTTTTAGCTTCGGGACCCACATACAACGGGGCCCCATATGCCAATTATTATACTGGTCTCTTATGGGGCAAATGGGCTGTGGGGCCCCCTTAGGCACCAGGGCCCCGGTGCGTCTGCTACCTCTATAGCTACGCCCCTGAATACAGGCCAAAATTCAGGATATGTACAAGATAGGTAATGTGACTCAACCTTCAGAATGCAAAATTATCAGTATCCCAAGACTCTCGACTGAGAGCAAGTTATATTGATCGGTGGACTGTGATCTTTAACTATTTGTGGAAACAATTTTAATGCATATCAAGTAATGTGGTGTTTTACAAGATACACTAGTAGTGAGGTTTAAAGATGAGTTTTTTTTACCCTGTGATCCCAGAAAGAGTCAGTCTCTCTGCGTGACTCAGGGTATAGAAGTTAATTTACCCCATTCCTACCCTGGGGTGCTGTTGTGTTTATATTAATACAGGATGTAACTCTAGGATCATTGCAGGATAAGTAATGTTATATATGTATACAGTGACATTGCTGTTTATGTGTTTCTCTAGTGTAGTCTACACTGCGGCCCATCACTTCTCCTGATATCATTGCACTTCTGTCCACAGATCCCTCCATGGACTATGAGCTGATATTGGATGGAAGGAAGATAATTGTGCCACAAGGAAAACCGATCAACATTTCTGAGTACAAGACCTCGTTCTTCTCTCAGAGCGAGTACCTAGTGTACAAAGAGAGCCAAGCAAGGATTCGCTACCTACTGTTACTGAAGTTCTAGGCTCTGCGCCCTCTCCCTAGGGTTTGTCTCAATGACACAGGTTAGGGATTGGTCACATCATGTTTTTCTCATACATTCGGGGCATACATTGGTATTCTGTCAAAAAGGTATGCCAACACATACTGTGGCTTCTGCATTAAACAGGCAATGCTTTTGAGACCTACAAAGTAAATGTATATGTGCAGAAAGTGGCCTGAATGTAGTCACATGTGAAGAATGGGGCTACTGCCAGTACACTATATGTCAGCATCCCTATTTGACAGGTGCCGATGTATATCTCAAGCATAATAGGAAAATGTGAATTGAACAGCCCCTTACTATTATGTATAGATATTCTATGAACCAGCATATTGTGATTTAAGAAGTAATGGCATGACAACTCTACAACCAGACTCTCTATTCAGAATAGACAATGAAGGCTTGAGGCTCTAGAGAAGTTCAGCCTCCAGTATAAAGTCTATTTTTAGTTTACACCTGTGTATATACTCTGGATATAGGAGCATGTACAATAGTATATCATATGCAGATATTACCATGACATTGCTGGTTTCTCCCTAGTGTCACCTATGCAGACATGAGAGCCACACACCTTACTGGCATCTCTAAATATAATACAATACTATATAATTACATTGTGATCAGACATGAGGTCCACACACCTTATACTACAGTCACATCTATTCCATCTATTACTGCTGACAACCATCCTCTATATCATGTCTGAGAGGTTGTCACAGCCCCGCCCCCATTACTGACATCACTGGATATAATTACATTGTGATCAGACATGAGATCCACACACCTTATACTACAGTCACATCTATTCCATCTATTACTGCTGTCAAATAAATCCTCCAAACCACTCAGGGTTAATTCAGGCGCAGGCAATGGAACTAGGTATATACAGCAATGCTGGTGAATGGCTTAAGGAAAGTACGCGGCTTCCGCCCCGCTCCTGGATCCCAGTTTTGCGGCGTGACGTGGGTCAACTGCCCTTAGGAATACGGTACTTTTTTGTATAAATTACATTTAATTGTATTGTTGTTATGAACCTGAGGAAGACGCCGGCTCTGGCGTTGAAACGCGTTGTTCTGCAATAAATGACCTTTGGTTATTCACATTGACCCTACTTTCCTTAAGCCATTCACCAGCATTGCTGTATATACCTAGTTCCATTGCCTGCGCCTGAATTAACCCTGAGTGGTTTGGAGGATTTATTTGATTACTGAACACCACGAGGTGGTGGAGAGGGACCGGCTGCACTTTGGACACATTTCTATACACGATCACCAGAGTTGTGCCTGCTTGTCAGCACAACTCCTTGGGTAAGCGCAATTTATTATTATATGCGGATCCCACCCATCGTTTATTGCACTACGGAGCGCTCTCTGTGTTTTTCTTTGTAGTATCTATTACTGCTGATCAGACATGACAACCAGCCTCTGTTTCATAATCCCCTTTTATAATAATATGTTTGTGCTGTTACAGACCTTGGTTATAATATTATAATTAGTATTCCATTTCAGTTACTTTTTACGGTTTACATGGGTATTCCTATCTTAGAAATCATAGATAGATAATGTATATTTATTAACTTTTGCAATCACTTTAAAGGGGTATTCCGGGCAAAAACATCTTATCCCCTATCGAAAGGATAGGGGATAAGATGTCTGATCGTGGTGGGACCCCCCGCGATCTCCCTGCAGCAGCTTTCATTCTATACGTTGCTGCGTCTGAAGTTTCGGAAACCGCCGGGCTTCCGAGACAGGGACGTGACCTCACGCCACGCCCCCTCCATTCATTTCTATGGGAGGGGGCGTAACGGCTGCAACGTCCCCTCCCATAGACATGAATGGAGGGGGCGTGACGTCACGTCCCAGTCTCGGAAGCCTGGCGGTTTCCGAAACTTCAGACTCAGCTACGCATAGAATACGGGCTGCTGCAGGGAGATCGGGGGGGGGGGTCTCAGCAGCGGGCCCCCCGCGATCAGACATCTTATCCCCTATCCTTTCGATAGGGGATAAGATGTTTTTGCACTGATACCCTTTTAATGTTTCAACTTTAGGATCTTCTATGCTGTCTATGGTATAATCTTTGTTTTCTATGGATAGTGCCATTGGTCATACATGTGCAGCTAAAGTAGTGCTTTTTATTATTCATCTGGTTGTGTCTAGAGGTTGCATGATAAAGCATATACAGTAACTCTCTGCATGTCCAGAAGCCATCCCATAGACTTGTACCAAGAAGAGGTGGCCGGGCAGAGAGCTACTGTATATGCTTTATCATGCAACCTCTAGACACAACCACATGAATAATAATGACCTTGAGCCATCCTGCAGTCATCACTTTGCTGCACTGGAGCAAAGGAATTGAAAAAATCAGCGCTACTTATGTGACACTAGGGGGAGCTATCACCCACCAATTTGCAGGATCCAGAAGCCATGCAATTCATTCAATTTTGTTATGGTCAAAACACGTATGAGGTTTGTAAAGAAAAGTAAATGGTTATGATGCAGTTTTTTGTTGTGCGTTTGTTGAACATTTGTTTTGCTTTCTTGCGCTACGTATGAAATTTTCCTTGTTTTTGTATAGACAGAAAAATAACTATACAACCACTTCCATAAGCAGCGTCACAGCACATACTACATGCAGCCAGCCAGTAAAGCAACACCTGTATACTCCTGAAAAGTATACAATATACCAGTGGTCTTCAACCTGCCGACCTCCAGATGTTGCAAAACTACAAATCCCAGCATGCCCGGACAGCCGTTGGCTGTCCGGGCATGCTGGGAGTTGTAGTTTTGCAACATCTGGAGGTCCGCAGGTTGAAGATCACTGCAATATACTAAGGGTAAAGCCATTTAAAATGGAACATTCACAGCATTTCCACACACACAATCCTCAGCATAAAATCTGCTCAAAATCATGCAGATCTGCTTAGAGATGAGCGAATTTACAGTAAATTCGATTCGTCACGAACTTCTCGGCTCGGCAGTTGATGGCTTATCCTGCATAAATGAGTTCAGCTTTCAGGTGCTCCCGTGGGTTGGAAAAGGTGGATACAGTCCTAGGAAAGAGTCTCCTAGGACTGTATCCACCTTTTCCAGCCCATGGGAGCACCTGAAAGCTGAACTCATTTATGCAGGATAAGACATCAACTGCCGAGCCGAGAAGTTCGTGACGAATCGAATTTACTGTAAATTCGCTCATCTCTAGATCTGCTGCTAGTCCGCAGTGTCTCTGCAGCACAATTGACACTAATCTGCTAACACTGCTGCTGGGCTGACTTAGCATCATGGTCAGTTGCATATTTCAGCTGGCTGCTTGGTCACCTTTAGGCCGGGTTCACACTGTGGAATCATAGGACAGAATTTCAGCCAGAGATCCCGTAGGTGGCACTAGGACTGTGCAGACTGTATTTCCGTCCACTCAAAAATGTATTGCTCTCTATGGGGACTGCAATACAGTCTGCACGGTCCTAGTGCCGCCCATGGGATCTCTGGTTGAAATTCCGTCCAAAGATTCCACAGTATGAACCCGGCCTTACACTTATTTTGCTGCTCCAGGTCCTTAATGGGAAATGAGAGACTAATGGCCCCATCACAGCTCACGGTCATGCACTGATATCTACTATTAAAAAAATAAAAATAAACCAAGGATACTTCCCAAACTGTTAAAAAGCGCCAATAACCCTGCTAGAATGATGTCACATGAGTACATTGAATCATTGCAAATCTCTTTATTTTGCTCTTTATTGGCCCCTTGTATTGACTGGTGCAATTGGAATCAGTTCAATGACCAATCTGATCGACTTCCCTACATAATGGGGTGAGTATAACTGTGGAGAGTCTGGCTGTCAGATTATTTCAGGCGGCCCAGAAACTCCAGGAGCTTTTGGTGCCAGGTGTCCGGATCATCCAGGTAACAGGCGTGTCCTGCCCCCTTCATGCAGAACACTTGACTATTGGGCAGGTTCTTCAGGTTGTTCAGCGAGACTTCTCCTAGCTGTTCATCACCATCACCGTAAACTATCAAGGCAGGAAACTGGGCAAAAGGGAAAAACAGAAGATCATCAGTGCTGGATTACTGGATATCAAGAATGTCCTGCTGTAAGGCTTTATAGAAGGTGTATACATTACACCAGGCATTACAGCAAAACATACTGGAAAAGATTTAAAATTGGGTGTTTTCCCTGATTTTGAGCGTTTTCATTGGAAATTTTTTTTAATGTGTTTTAGACACTCACAGAGGGGAGAGGCTTTGTCAGGAGGGTTGAGGCTTAAATATTTAAACCAGCCTTAATGGCGTATTCCATATTATAATACTTATCTTCTAATCACTGGGGGTTTGATCATGGGGGTTTCGACTGCTGGAATCCCCGATGATCTTGAGAACGGGCACCTAAGTCTCACCTTGGATGGAGTGGTGAGTTGGGCATGCGGCTAAATCACTCTATTCATTGTGTATGCAGCTGATGATAGCCAATGGCTGTAGTCAGCGACCTCCAGTGGCTCCATAGGCTGTGTAATGTATAAACATAGCCTGACAACACCTAAAAATCTGGTCCCCTAGACCTAGCAACAAAGAGAAGAACTGGAAATGCAGCTGTAGTAAAAGGCAATATGTATAAAGTAGACTTTACAACTTAAAGGGGTATTCCGCTGCTCAGCGTTTGGAACAAGCTGTTCCGATCGCTGGAGCTGGCGTCGGGAGCTTGTGACGTCATATCCCCACCCCCTCATGATGTGATGCCCCGCCCCCTCAATGCAAGTCTATGGGAGGGGGCGTGACAGCCGTCATGCCCCCTCTCATAGACTTGTATTTCGGGGGGCGGGGCTATGTCACAAGCTCCCGGCTCTGGCTCCAGCGTTCGGATCAGTTTGTTCCAAATGCTGAGCAGCAGAGTACCCCTTTAATAGGAGCCTCCAACTTAACATAAAGGGGTACTCCGGTGGAAAACTTTTTTTTTTTTTTTAAATCAACTGGTGCCAGAGAGTTAAACAGATTTGTAAATTACTTCTATTAAAAAATGCTTTTCCTTTATTATTTCTCTTCTGTCACGACCACAGTGCTCTCTGCTGACATCTCTGTCCATTTTAGGAACTGTCTAGAGCAGGAGAAAATCCCCATAGCAAACATATGCTGCTCTGGAGATTTCCTAAAATGGACAGCAGAAGTCAGCAGAGAGCACTGTGGTCATGACAGAAGAGACAGAAAAAAAAAATCCAAAAAGTAAAGCATTTCCTCTTTAGTATACAGCCCCTAAGAATTACTGGAAGGATTAAAATATTTTTAATAGAAGTAATTTACAAATCTGTTTAACTTTCTGGCACCAGTTGATTTAAAAAAAATTAAAGTTTTCCACGAGAGTACCCCTTTAACCCCTTAAGGACGCAGGACGTAAATGTACGTCCTGGTGAGGTGGTACTTAACGCACCAGGACGTACATTTACGTCCTAAGCATAACCGCGGGCATCGGAGCGATGCCCGTGTCATGCGCGGCTGATCCCGGCTGCTGATCGCAGCCAGGGACCCGCCGGCAATGGCCGACGCCCGCGATCTCGCTGGCGTCCGCCATTAACCCCTCAGGTGCCGGGATCAATACAGATCCCGGCATCTGCGGCAGTTCGCGATTTAAATGAACGATCGGATCGCCCGCAGCGCTGCTGCGGGGATCCGATCTTTCATAACGCAGCACGGAGGTCCCCTCTCCTTCCTCCGTGCGGCTCCCGGCATCTCCTGCTCTGGTCTGTGATCGAGCAGACCAGAGCAGGAGATGACCGATAATACTGATCTGTTCTATGTCCTATACATAGAACAGATCAGTATTAGCAATCATGGTATTGCTATGAATAGTCCCCTATGGGGACTATTCAATTGTAAAAAAAAATGTAAAAAAATGTAAAAGTAAAAAAAAAGTGAAAAATCCCCTCCCCCAATAAAAAAGTAAAACGTCCGTTTTTTCCTATTTTACCCCCAAAAAGCGTAAAAAACATTTTTTATAGACATATCTGGTATCGCCGCGTGCGTAAGTGTCCGAACTATTAAAATAAAATGTTAATGATCCCGTACGGTGAACGGCGTGAACGAAAAAAAATAAAAAAAAGTCCCAAATTCCTACTTTTTTAATACATTTTATTAAAAAAAAAATTATAAAAAATGTATTAAGTTTTTTATATGCAAATGTGGTATCAAAAAAAATACAGATCATGACGCAAAAAATGAGCCCCCATACCGCCGCTTATACGGAAAAATAAAAAAGTTAGAGGTCATCAAAATAAAGGGATTATAAACGTACTAATTTGGTTAAAAAGTTTGTGATTTTTTTTAAGCGCAACAATAATATAAAAGTATATAATAATGGGTATCATTTTAATCGTATTGACCCTCAGAATAAAGAACACACGTCATTTTTACCATAAATTGTACGGCGTGAAAACAAAACCTTCCAAAATTAGCAAAATTGCGTTTTTCGTTTTAATTTCCCCACAAAAAGTGTTTTTTGGTTGCGCCATACATTTTATGATATAATGAGTTATGTCATTACAAAGGACAACTGGTCGCGCAAAAAACAAGCCCTCATACTAGTCTGTGGATGAAAATATAAAAGAGTTATGATTTTTAGAAGGCGAGGAGGAAAAAATGAAAACGTAAAAATTAAATTGTCTGAGTCCTTAAGGCCAAAATGGGCTGAGTCCTTAAGGGGTTAAAGGGAAAAGGTCACCCATTCCCCCACACTAAACCCGATACACCGAGTTATAGTGTGGGTGAACAGGAGACCAATGTGGGATTTCTGACCGATAAATGTACCTGCAGTCCGGCACCCGGTCCTCCTGAAGTTTGGCTTCTTCCAGCGCTGAATTGTACGCTGGAGGCGGACCTGTCTGCTGGATTTGAATATTCATGGTTTCTGGTTATGTGAGCGCTTGTGCCTACTGAGCGCTCACATGACCAGTGCCTATGAATATTCAAATCCAGCCAGAGGGCCCACCTCCAGCGCGCAACTCAGCTCTGGAAAAAGCCGAACTTCAGAGGGACTGGGCGCCAGACTGCAGGTACGTATATCGGTCAGAAACGCTTCTTCGATCTCCTGTTCACCTGCACTATAACCTGGTGTATCTGGTTTAGCGTGGGTGAACGGGTGACTGTTTTCCTTTAAAGGGGTACTCCGGTGAAAACTTTTTTTCTTTTAAATCAACTGGTGGCAGAAAGTTAAAGATATCTGTAAATTACTTCTATTAAAATATCTTAATCCTTCCTGTACTTCTTAGCTGCTGATTACTACAGAGGAAATTATTTTCCTTTTGGAATGCTCTCTGATGATCTCACGAGCACAGTTCTCTCTGCTGACATTATAATAATGCTGTATTTATTATTGTTGTCCTTACTGGGATTTGAACCCAAGTCCCCAGCACTGCAAGGCAGCAGTGCTAACCACTGAGCCACCATGCTGCCCTAAGCATACATCTGCTATGCATCTGCTATGCATGGTTGCTAAAATGGACAGAGATGTCAGCAGAGAGCACTGTGCTCGTGATGTCATCAGTGTTCCAAAAAGAAAGGAATTTCCTCTGTAGCATTCAGCAGCTAATAAGTACTGGAAGGATTAAGATTTTTTTAATAGAAGTAATTTACAAATATGTTTAACTTTCTGGCACCAGTTGATTTAAAAGAAAAAATGCTTTCACCGGAGTACCCCTTTAAGAACATATACGGTATATATTATTTAGCCACCAGGTGATACACGCTATTACTAGGCCATCACTTTTAAAAGGAACATTAATCAGCTATCTACAGCATACATGATAAATGTTTGATCATTGAGGGCCTCACGACCGGGATCATCACTGATCATTAGAACAAGACTTTAGGGTCCCCAATTTCTTCTCGCTGCATGACAATGGTGAGAAGTTTGAATGGAGTGACAGTGGAGCATGTTTCCAATGTCTCAGCCCCTTTAAAGTGGCAGTGTGCATGTTTGACTGTTGTGCCATGGAATCTTGTGTCTCAGTGAGGAAGAACATGAGACTCAAACCCCAGTTCTAGAGATCGATGGGCGAGGCTTCTGCACACTTATTTGTCTGTTACCTGAGCTCGTCTGTAATCCTCCGCTTTAAACTTGTCTGTACAGATAGGGGCAACTGGCACATATGCAGCGACATTTTGTGGGTTATTCAGGACGAAGGAGAGAGAGTACATGCCGCTGAGAGAGGGGCTGATAATGGCAGCTGGGACCATATTTAAGGCATCCAAGACGTCTTGTATGAAGCTGGGGGGGGCTGGTTCCCCTAATGGACTAGGGGCCTTAGCATCTGATGAGCGTCCTAGTCCTAAATGAAAGGTAATACAGAGTATCATAAGAGGCACCAGAACCAGAGGCAGCATCAGAAATCAGATGAACATAGCTAAAAAGGGTACTCGGGTGGAAAAAAAAAATGTTTTCAATTGAACTGGTGCCATTAAGTTTAAACAGATATTTATATTACTTATATTTAAAAATCTTTATCCTTCAAGTACATATCTGCTGCTGTATGCTCCAGAGGAAGTTGTGTAGTTCTTTCCAGTCTGACCACAGTACTCTCTGCTGACACCTCTGTCCGTGTCAGGAACTGTAGAAGCAAATCCCTATAGCAAAGCTCACCTGCTCTGGACAGTTCCTGACATGGACAGAGGAGGCAGCAGAGAGCACTGTGGTCAGACTGGAAAGAACTATACAACTTCCTCTGGAGCATACAACAGCTGATAAGTAGTGGAAGGATTAAGGTTTAAAGATTTTAAATAGAAGTAATTTACAAATCTGTTACAAAACTTTCTGGTACCAGTTGATTTGAAAACCGTAGTAAACCATTTTTAGGTCCAACATCCAGTGATAATATGTTTCTTAGTTTTCCCTTTAGTATTCAGAGATCCATTTTTCTGATACAAAGCTCCAAATCCCCTGCATAGACATTATAACATTATGTGTGCCGATCCAGCCACCGCTAGGGTGGATCTTGGAAGCTTACTGTAATCTGTGTTAATATAGAGCTTAATGTATAAACACTGTGCAGTAAGCTCCCCCTGGTGGTGACAGCAGGAAGCCAGAATGTGACTGATTATGCCAGCATTTGAAGCTATGTATCAGAAAAACAGGGTTCAACCTATCAAGTAGTGTTTACTAGGGATGTAAGAAAAAATCGATTCTCGCGATAATCGCGATTTTTCATTTGCCGATACAGAATCGATTCAAAATATTTTTGAATCGATTCTTTTAGGGATGTGGAATTTTTTATAAAACGCACTTTTCTTACCTGCCAACGAGCCCGCGGAGCTCCGGTAAAGGTGTTCGGTCCCCGGGCTGTATTCTTCTTACTTCCTGTTAGTCCGGCACGTCACATGGAGCTTCAGCCTATCACCAGCCGCAGCGATGTCCCGCCTCCGCTGGTGATAGGCTGAAGCTCCATGTGACGTGCCGGACTAACAGGAAGTAAGAAGAATACAGCCCGGGGACCGAACACCTTTACCGGAGCTCCGCGGGCTCGTTGGCAGGTAAGAAAAGTGCGTTTTATTTTATTTTGCAGCCCGGACGGGATAACATAAAAAAAAGTGTGCACCGGAGTACTAGATCGCCGCTGTCAAAGCTGACAGCGGCGTCTATTGGGATCTATGAATGCTCCCAGGTGGGCGATATATCGCGATGTATCGTCACCTAGACGGTATCGCGATATATCGCGATATATCGAATCGCCACACTGGTATCGCGATTCGAATCGAATCGCCAAATTCTTGGCGATTCACACCCCTAGTGTTTACCAATAAGTGTGCCTCCAGCTGTGGCAAAAACTCCCAGCATGCCAAGCAAACAGCTGGAGGTACACTGGTTGGGAAACACTGCTATAGAGAGTTATAGAATATTTGGAAATTTATCAGCATAGAATTATGGATTATTTAGGTTACAAAAATGGTGTAGAAGGGATGACATTCCCTTTAAATCTTGCAGCTTTCAAATTTGCTCTGCGTTTTAATACAATTTAACAGTGTTTACATTCAGATGATAAAGGGGTACTCCAGTGGATTTAAAAAAATATTTTAAATATGCGCATGCTGCTTGCAAAAATACAAAATAAATACAAATTAAAAAACACCATTGCTTACCTCCCACGATCACCCTGGTGCCTCTGTTATCGATACTTCAGTTCCCGATATGATCCACTTTTTGCTGTTTGGGGTGGATGTATTCACAGTGCAGCTCAGCAAAATGCTGCCCGCTGCGGTGTCTCTCCTCAGCCAGTGATTAGCTTTGTTTTTTTTTCTTTTTTTTGAAATGCCAACTATGGGGGAGATTTATCAAAAGTGTCCAGAGGGAAAGTTGCTGAGTTGCCCATAGCAACCAATCGGATC